>NC_090935.1:1271228528-1272625924 GCF_040938575.1 Ambystoma mexicanum | reverse complement strand
TGAAATGTAGGTTTTGTTGTGTCCCTGTACACAACCACACACACCATTCACCATATACACACCCAGCTATCCATGCATTTAAATGTGCACTCTTTCACCATACAGGCACACCCAGGCAGCCACCCATACATTTAAGTGTGCACCATTTCACCGTACACATGCACACCCAGCGACCCATACATTTGGGTGCACCCTTTCACCATACACTCACACAGGCAGCCACCTATACATTTAAGTGTGCACCCTTTCACCATACACTCACACAGCTCATGGGGTTGAGGGCAGCCCTATTATTTCAAAAAAAAATTGGCACTGATTACAGGTCTGGCGGTAACCGTGCCAGTGCTACCAGTGGGTTGCCGCCAGACCTGTACAAAACTACTGGCGCCTGACTTCCCGGTGCCACCAGGCTTTTCCAAGTCCAGCGGGTGGGAAGTCAGGTGCCGGTAATTTCGGTAATATCCATTCCCGTGGAGTCCAATAGGACTCCATGGGTTTGGAGACACAGAAGCACCGGCACCGTTGTTAACGGTGCCGGTGCTTCCGTGATGGGTCTGCCTACCGTGGCTGCTGTGCCTGGCAGGGTCAGACCTGTCAGGCACAGCAGCCCCAGCAGGTAGACCTGTAATATGCCGGTCTGGAAACAACGGTGCCGGTAAGATTACCAGCACCGTTGTTTCCAGGCCAGCATGGTCAGAATGAGCCCCATTGTTTCTTTTTGACGTCACTCTAACTTAATGAAGAAATTATTCAGTTAAGGACTGAACCATAAAAGAAATAAAGGTAGAGTGACATCAAAAATAAACTATTTGTTTTTTATGTCATAGGGCTCCCCCTACCCCATGATATGGAGCCCTCCAGCTTAGGGTCTTCATGTCATGGATTAGGTGGAGCCCTCAGCCTTCAAAAAGAAAGTTTATTTTTGTAGTCACTCTGCCTTTATAAAGAAATGATTTCTGTTACAGAAATAATGTCTTTATTAATGCAGAGTGAATTCAAAACAAAACTTTTTTTTTGTTGAGAAAAAAAAAGATATTCTTTTATTTTTCTTCAAGTGGGGCCCCCTCCCAAGACATGTGCTGGCGCGGCCCCCTGCACCATGGGGGCTGTGGGAGGTCCTGTTACGCCAGTGGTGGGGTGACCCTATACTATGGCGGCACTCCTATCCCGAGTTGCAGACAAAGTTGCTTTCAGCATGAGTCTGAAACGTATGCTTGAAATGCTTGTGTGAAGTGTGCATGGATGTTTAACGAGAAAGAATGTGGTTGAGATTTATCCTGACCTTTTTACTATGCCATTAGGAAATATAACTGGCTCCCGCCACAATATAATCCTGACGACGGAAATTGTGCTTTAGTCCAGAAACATATTTTATTATCAGCTGCAGCCCTGCTCAGGCAGCCATTCTGACTCTGAGCTACAACGGAGTCATATGCAGTGCCGGTCAAACTGACCTGACAAATCTAAACATTGAATCCAAGCCCACTTCAGACACATTAACAGTGGCAGACTGTTACAGTGTCATTAAAACGCAGCAGGCTCAATCATTCATAGCTGGGTCTGAGCCACTCCATGAGGCCGGCTGAGCACTACAGGCATGTGACACAGGGTGGTGGGTGGTCCTTTATTTATCAGATACTAGCTGGGGTACCCAGCACTGCCCGTGTCCTGATCGAGTGGTGTCTCATGTGCCCTGGAGGATGTTGCTCTTGTCCTCTTGTCAGCAAGTCTTGCATCAGTTTGCTCTGGTATCTCATGTGCCCTGGAGGATGTTGCTCTTGTCCTCATGTCAGCAAGTCTTCCTTCAGTTTACTCTGGCATCTCATTTGCCCTGGAGAAGGTTGCTCTTGTCCTCTGTTCGGCAAGTCGTGCTGCTGTTTGTTGTTGTGTTTCAGAAGCTATTGATATTGATTTTCGCTTTGCATCAGATGGAGCTTTTCCGAGTGATGTTTGCTTTTTGTGCGGCATGTTTCAGTCACTCAATGGCTTCAGCACATTTGAGAAAATATCCACAGAAGATTGATTAATTGTGCTCTTTTTACGTGAATGAACTTAGGTAAACTGTAACCTTGCCATTTCCCATGGTTGGAGTGGCATGATAAAAGAATGCAATTTTTTTAAAATATTCCCTTTAAAACTGATTAAATAACCACTTTCAAACTGTATATAGTAGTAGTACATTGCAAAGGAATAACCAACACATCAAACATTTTGCTTCAAACACTTTTGAAAATGTTGCCTCCTTCTAGTACCTACTGTAGTGAATCGGGGTGAGCATTAGTAAATGAGGGTGTCAATGGAGTGAATTTATTGCATCCAAACAATCTTGCCCCAGACAAATGAGGAATCCATGCACAATTTGGTAGCAGTGGGTTCAATGGTTTGGATTTGTATAGCCGGACAAACATACACTCACACATCCAAAAGAAGTTTTGCATATAAGATTTTTGCATCCAAACATAGACTACAATCTTGCCCAGACAAAAGAGGAATCCATGCAAAATTTGTGGTGGATACTAGCCTTGGGCTAAGTGTAGGATGGCAAGTTGTACCTTAGACAAGGTGCAGGGGTGGTCCAATGCCTGCACATTGTAAGCCTGCACAATCTAAGGGCACATACACTAGTACGACCATGCAATGTTCAGGTGTGGGATGAAGTGTGTAGTGCAACAACAGTGCGTGCTGAGTGACAAAGTGAAAAAGGAGACAAACATAATTCAATCAAGAACTTGCTAAACTGTTTATACACATTATTTTTAATCAAATATAGGTTTGCATATTTATCAACAGACTACGAGAACAAAGTGCATGCGCTAAAGTGGCATATGCAGCAAGTACGGAGAGGGATGTTTATCCTTCCCCCTAAAAAGAGGCCTCTTATCAAATAGGCCCATCAGGAACACTCCTGTGTACCTGGCAAGCCAGTCTGGGGTTTCCTGCATGTGCTAACAGGTTCAATTGGTTGGTCAGGGATTATGGAGTTACGATTTGTGTGCCTTGGAGGAGAATTCCTCAGCTGGTTTGGATAACCCTCTTAATGTCATAATGGTTGCCAGGTGTGCCTGAAAGACCTGTTCCAGACCTGTATTTTCCTGGAGCATGTGTTTCCATCTTCCGACTGAACTAGGCACTTGTATTTGTATGTCTCCTTGATCAGTTTGATCTACTGTATGGCTTTGGAAGTTGATCATTCGTCCTCCAGGAGTATGCTCTTTTCCTCCCGTCATCTATACTTGGGTGACTTCATGGGCTGTGTCATCTTGCGGGTGAAGTGATAAGAAATCAGAAGGACTTTCTGCCCCAGGTCAGAAACTGAGAACACAATTCTATTATTACAGTGTAGCGTCATGTTTTAAATTTAAGCCACAGCGACCTTGGGGATGATCGTTAGAGGAAGAGGAGTAATCTTTGTGGTTTCATTATTACACTGAAGGGGCATCCATAGGTATATTTTTCCATTGGTTTGAGGGTTTCGCAACTACAGCAATATGGTGGCAGTCGTGGCCAACATGAGTGAGCATTGACCCTATGCCGCGTAAGTTGGGGTCTACCAGCAGTTCTGTCGGCTTTCACATGTTGAAATATGGCATGGTCATTTCACATAGGCGGGCGTCTTTGGTGTCTTTAAATGCTGTTTAGTGGTACTCTGCACACTTATATCTTGTGCTGGTATTTGTCAGCTCCCTGAGAGATTCTGAGATAGTGACAAGATTTAGAGTGAACTGCTTTTAAAAGTTGGCCAGGTTGAGATAGCTGCAAACTTCACAGGTTGATTGTGGGGAGGTGTTTTCCCAATGTTGTTGACCTTCTTTGGGTCAGGCTTAATGCTGTCCTATAGAAGTCTAACGTTGGTTTAAAATATGTTCACATGCAGTGGAGCATGAGGCCACACCAGTGATGCATTGGAAGATTGCTAGTAGTCTGTGGAGATGTTCGTCTTCTGTAGAGGAATAGACTAGTAAGTCCTTGCTGACCTAGAAAACATCCAACGGCACAGCAGGTGAGCTCTGGCTTACATTCTGGGACACCTCTGCAATGGACCTCATGACAAACGTCTGTTGTTTGAATCCTCTGAGATGAACGTAGGTTAGGAACATGGTTATGGCTTTGAAACTCTTTGGCTTGAGTTGGTGGTATCCCAACTTTTTGGGAATTCTTAAACTTATTTTTTTCACAAGTAATGTTTTGCTTTTTTGTTGTAGACGTGGAGCTCTACAATGGCCTAAAACTATAGGCCACTGCTACCAATTGGCCATCTTTTTAAAATAATTTCCCCCAACAAGAATGTTATATAACGTAAATCATATCAAGACTCACCACCCCATGTTTTGGGCTTATACTAAAAACTAGAAAGATTAATTGACCACATCCTGTCATCTTGAGAATGGAGACATATTTTTAAGGTTGGAAAAACACACCGAATTGCATTGCGCAGTTGTTGGTTAGGTGAACACAGAGCCACTTTGGTGCACTATTAATACATATTATCCTACAGACAAAAAGTGTGAGATGTGGGGTTGCTTGACATCTTAAGCGTCACTGGGTCTGTGTAGGTCATGAGGCAGCAAGCTAAAATCCAAATGTTACTTTCAGTACCTATAATTGGACTGATTATCAGTGTTTGTGTTTGTCTTTCATCATAGAGTTCTAAGTTAAAAAAATTGATACACTTAATTCTATGTGAAGACCAGAGAAGAGCATTATGCTTCAACATCTTCAATTCTTGCTCTCCAGCAGGTTCAAAGCTTATCTTTAAATGTATGTGAAAATATTTGTTTTTTTAAACACAAACCAAATGGAACTACAAATCCAGATCAGTCCTTTCTGTGCGTAGTTCTCCTATGTGACTTCCATTCCTTTGGTCTCTATATGTAATTTCCTGTCCAGGTCCCTTCCTCATCTTGTTACACGCTTCAGCCAGATAAGTACAACTTCGGTTATGGAGCATATTATGGTAATAATTTGTATACTAGTAACTGTTCAGGAAAATTGTAATGTGAATTATATAATGAGATGGATTGCATAGAGAGTGAGTGTCTCCATGAGAATTTATCCAGCAAGTGGATTTTGTAGAAAATCTAGGTGAGGCAGCAGCATAGCGAAACAGACACAGAGAGCGTGAGCTGGGTCCTTGACCAACTCTGCTTACACCCGGGACTCCTGCTCACCCTCTCGGCTTTCCTTTACTCGGAACAGAGACGTTCTGCAAATGAGAAGAAAGCTCCGAGTCAGAGGGAATGTTCGCACTCATTGCAAGCACAAGTGTGCGATGCAGACAACATCACAGATCTCCGCCTTGAACTAGCATACTGGGAAAGAGGGGCAGTTTTAACGAGTGCCCCTCTGTCCCAGTTTTAATCAGTGGAGCACCATTAAGAGTTTTGCTACACAGCTCACGAGTACGGTGCACAAGACAATGAATTCAGAAGCTATACAGCTTCCAAGAGCGACCTATCAGTATGAGCCCACAAGCTCAGAGAAGAGAGGCCTTTAAATGCTTTACAGCCTCTAGGCCACATAACATCATACAAATACAAAATGCTAAGGCCCTCATTACAACACTGGCGGTAACCCATGCCGCTATTAGCACCATGGTTGCTGCCGGTGTTGTAACGGTCCGCCAATGTTCAATGGGGAATTACCTCCCCATTCCAAGGTTAGCGGGGCGGTAATTCCTCATTGAACATTGGCCCTTGCCCATTCCCATTTTTACCCCATAGGGCTCAATGGGACTGGGGAAGGCGGTAATTACGGTACCGCAAATTGCGGTACCGTAATTAACTTGAAGGTCCCTTTGCGGGTCCCTACTTTAACGGCTGGTCCAGACCAGCCGTTCAGGTCGGGTCCCGCAAAGGGACCTCGTAATTAGGCGCTAAGGGGTTAACGGCGCTGCAGCTTTTTACGTCGCCGTTAACCCCTTAGCGCCAGGGTCGTAATGACCCCCTAAGTCTCAGACAAGTCCCTGCAGATGTGCACACCAGCCTGCTAGTTCAGGCACTTGGCACATTTCTAGCACAATAAGACCTCTGACCACAGCTCCTATGGACGAAGATTGTTGGAGTAAGGGCAGCCTAAAGTATACAAGTGTCCTGGAAGAGACGGACCGAGCACTTAGTTTTAGGAAAGTGCTAGGGGACTCTCTGATGGAAGCAATGGCTGAAGGGGCTAGACCCTTCCAAGAGAGGCTAGAAATGCTGGAGACCTTGATAGGGGGTGGCAAGAAGAAGAGTGACAACCCGTCACTTCTGATCACGTCCACTGAGCGCACCCGCATCTTGGTGAGCACACAGGGGAGTATTAAGACCCGGAAGATAAAAAGCTCTTCTACTTCCCTGGTCATATTTATTTATTTATTTATTTACTTACTTATTTGTATTGCGCCGGTAGCTCTCGAGATTCGGGGCACAGAGACAAGAACACAAAGACAAAAAGTAAGACAATAAAACACGTAACACGAGACATTAGGGCTGCTAGGTAGGTGGGCAGGTTGTAGTATATGTATTATTTGAAGATGTGGGTTTTCAGTTGTTTGCGAAAGCATTGGTAATTGGCTTCCATTCTTAACTGGCCAGGGAGGTTGTTCCAAAGGCCTGCTGCGGTTATAGGGAAGGATTTACCTGCCCCGTTTTTAAGTCTAAAGGTAGCTACCACTATCAGACCTTTTTCGGCTGATCTTAGCTCTCTCGTAGGTTTGTATGGAATGATTTTAGTTTTCAGGTATGCAGGGGCTTTGCCAAAAATACATCTATGCGTGAGCGTGATGGATTTAAATTGGACTCTATCTTCAATTTTTGGCCAGTGAAGTTCCTTCCTGGCTTCGCTGATGTGCTGATTCCTGTTTTTTTGCTTAATGATTCTCACTGCATTGTTTTGCAGAACTTGGCAGCTGTGGTCGCAGTTTTTATTAGCTCCTAGAATTAGGGCATTGCCATAGTCTAGGTGAGATAAGATGGTAGCTCTTGCGACCGTGGCGCTATTTTCCACAGATAAGTAGGGTCTTATGGTTTTTAGTAGGCACAGGTGGTATGAACATGTTTTTTTAACGTAAAGGGTTTGGGCATCTGATCCCTGGGATGCTTCTAGCATCATCCCCAAGGTTTTAACCTTGTTTAGGACCTTAATTTGGGTGTTTTTGATGGTGAAGGTGTTGTGTGCAGGATGGAGTTTAGATCTGACAAGATTGGAGCCACATACCATAAGCTCTGTTTTGTTGCCGTTTAGGCACAGCCAATTTTGCTCCATCCATTGCTCTACCGCATTGTAAACTAGGCTTAGCTTTCTGTTGTCCTTTTGATGGTCTCCACTGAGTTCAATTATCAGCTGAGTGTCGTCAGAGTAAGTGGTAAAGAACGTGTTGATGTTGTCGAGGACTATGCATAGAAACCTAAGGTAGAGGTTACACAGGAGTGGGGACATACTGGCACCTTGTGGGACTCCACAGGTGATTTATTTTTCTATTGAGAATAGATTTCCCCAGTGAACTCTAGATGTTCTGTTTTGTAGGAAAGACATGATCCAGCTTATTACTTCATCTGAGCAGTTTGCTGTTTTTTTTAGCGCTGTGTTGAGTAGGTTGTTATCTAATAGGTCGAAAGCAGCGCTTAGGTCCAAGAGAACGAGCAAGCCAGCTTTCCCCTGATCAATGATGTTGATATTAAATGGGGTAAACAACAGACCCCAGAGGCTGCTGACACATTTGGAAAGATATGGGATGCTTTCCTGCAGATGTCAGCTGTGCCAAGCCTGCTACCGCCTTTCAGCATTGGACAGTGAGGAATCCATCAAGAAGGACTCAGTTGAAGACACTGCAACAGAGTCCTTTCAGGGGAGAAAGAGAGCAAGAAAAGAGAATAAAATACAGGAAACAGCAGTGGAGTAGATGGATATGTTTGACCCAGACAGTATCAGACATCCCAGATCCACTGACTGGCAACCTTCCCCTAGAGGGGGCCTGTACGTGGCACAAAGATGCAGGAAACATCTAGAAAAGGAGACGAGACTCCGGATCAAGTCGGAATGCCCACATTTAGAGTTGGTGGGCAAAGTGGCAGACACGCTGGAGCTAGATCGTAAAATGATAATGTTTGTTACCATGGCATCTAATGACCTGATAAAGGCATGGACAGAGCATGTAGGAACTGTCAGGAAAAAGTTCTCGACTTAACAGGACCAATCAGCAAGATCATGGATCTGGTTGAAAGAGCTAGAGACACCAGAGAACCAGTGGATGTGTCTACTCTAGGCAGCTGGGCATAGATGAGCAGTATAGAGAGCAAAATTTCCCCTTTCTGTGGAAAGCAGAAGAAGCTTACCATTGAATATTGACAGTAAGCTTGGAGATCTAACGCCATACAAGGTGGGAAAGGCTGCACAAGGTATCCTATTTGGAGAAGCCTTTGCGAAGGAGATGAGCACATTTGTTGGCACATATACAGCACTCGAAAAGGTGCAGTCATCATTTAAAAAATCTTCCCCAACAGGGTTTTCACCAGGACAGGCCGATATACAGGCTGATCAGTCAGTCACTACCAATAGCAATGAAGGCCTCAGGGCCCCACTCGACCAACAGAAGGAAGTCAACCAGCAGCAAGTTCAGAACCATCAGAAACAAGGTCAGGGCCATCTACTAGCAGCGTTTTTTTAGGAAGAGGAAAAGAACCCGCAGGGGCCAAAGAAAGAGGACGAGGAGGACCACAAACACGCTTGCAACAGAAGAGAACCTAGTGATTAATTTATTGTCCAGAGTTCTCACTGCAACTGAAACAGAGACACTCCAAAAAGGATTGAGTTTCGTCCCCACGTTTGATACATCACTATTTGAAACTAAAGTGGAATTGTAAAAAACTTATTAGGAAAATGAAACTTGAAGCTTTCTTCAATGAAACAGAGATACCACAAACCACACAAGAAGGGTTCTCTTACAAGGAATTTAAACCTAAAAGCAAATTCATACCTCAAATCAACATTCCAGCAGTGGAGGTTTTTGAAAAACAAGTCTTGAAGGATCTTAAGAAGATTATTTTCAAGAGTGGAAAATACAAGAATTTGAAACCTCATGAGTTTAAATTGCTGAAAGATCTCTACAGTGATGCATCTATAACAATTAGACCCGCAGACAAAGGGGGAGCACTGGTTATACTAGACACTGAGAATTATGATAAAGAATGCAAATGACAGCTTGCAGATACCACTACCTACAAACAATTAAGCAATGATCCAACAACGAGAATCAAACAAAATCTGGAAACCTTATTGGATGAAGCTGAAGAGAACCTATGGATAAATCACCACACACATGAGTTTCTGATGAATAGGAATCCACAAATTCCAAATTTGTATATGCTGCCTAAAGTACATAAAGATCTCATTAACCCCCCTGGAAGACCCATAGTGGCGGGGGTACACAGTGTACTACAACAGATTGGAAAATATATCGATGACTTCTTGCAACCCCTGATCCAGAAAACTACAACGTACATTAAGGACACAACCCATTTCCGTCAGTTACTAGCAACAGTACCACATTCATCGGCACATATCTTGTTTACTGTTGACGTGAAGAACTTATATACGTCCATTCCGCACAACTCAGGAATTGAAGCAATTGAATGGCTATTCCTAAACACAGGAGATATAGAAGCGAATAAGAAATTCATCATCATTCTATTACGATTCATATCAACAAATTCGTACTTCAAATACAGAAACCATTTCTACATGCAAATAACAGGGACTGCTATGGGAGCCACGATGTCCCCCTCATATGCCAACACGTTTATGCATAAATTTGAGTCTGATCATATACTAGGTCATCAGAGATGGAAGTCACATTTGGCCATTTGGGTTCGTTTTATAGACGATATATTTGGTATTTGGACCGGTACTGAGGCAGACCTAAAGGAATTTTTCACATATCTCAATACAATCAACGGAAAAATTCAGTTTACCCATGAACACTCCAAGAACAGCATCCATTTTCTTGATTTTAATGTGCAATCTATGGAACATGAATATAAAACTAACATATACTCGAAGATAACTGATCGTAACAACTTACTCCATAGATTAAGTTTTCATGAACCTAGTTTGATCAAAAACCTACCATACAGTCAGATGCTCAGAGTAAAATGCATCATCAGTGATCCAAGGGACTATGAGAAAGAACTCCACGAGATGGGAGAGAAATTTTTGAAACGCGGATAAGGAGAGGAAGAGATAGCTGAAGCCAAACACAAGGTGAACCAAAAGAACAGAAACAAACTACTCTCAGCTACAAGGAAGGTGAAAACAGAATCGTCACTGGTATTTGTCACTCGATTCTCAACACAAAGTAGTCGCATTAAATCAATCATAAAAAAGCACTGGCAAGTGTTATCCTGTGATCAAAGAACAGAGGAACTTTTTAAAGAACCACCAACATTTGCCTATCAACGCAGCAGAAACTTTCGAGACAGTTTAGTTCAAACAAAACAACAAAAGAAACAACCAGACACCAAACGTGTCGGATCTTATCAGTGTCTGCAATGTAGTAACTGTAGTTATGTGCTGAAAGGAACAACCATTAACCATCCCCAAACTGGGAAAAAGATCATACTAAAATCATTTGCTACCTGTGATACAACGAACATTATTTATGGCATTAAGTGTCCCTGTGGACAATTCTATGTGGGTCAGTCTCAAAGAAAAGCCAAACTTCGCTGGAACGAGCATCGCTCGTGCATAAGGAACAAGAACTTAAATTCTGCAGTTGCAAGACATTGGCTTAAAGATAGACACAACTTAGCACAAATTCAATTCATGGTGTTGGAGGTAGTTTTGAGTAATGAGCCTCATGAGAATATACAAGATAAACTAGACAGGAGGGAGTGTTATTGGATCGAGAACTTGGGGTGCCTTACCCCACGAGGAGTGAACAAAGAGATCAATTGGGCGTGCTTCTTATAAGCATGCACATGATCATAAGGTTATGAGGAAAACACCAACATGGACACAATCATTAAAGATTACTTTTCAACTGAGGATATATAATGTAATGTAACCAATGTAAAGTAGTCACCATGTGCAATTTATTTAAGGATTTACCAAAAAGTTATTGTTTTGCACGCAATACGCATCAATAAGTTAATGTTATCACTGCATATCATACATGCATGCGTAATTTCATTGGTGTATACGGTTTAACAGACCATTATTACTGCCATTCAACGTTATCAACACTGAAGGTATGCATTATGAAAAGGGTTATACTAAGAATTACGTATTTACAATGAATGTATAATTAGTGAACGTAGATTTAAGTTGTAACCACATGGAGTCAATGCTGAACGCCATAATAATACTACAGAGAGAAACGATCACAACATATGGAGAAAGCATTTCAAGCAAACCTACATGTGCATGGAGACCCCGGCCATCCCGTCTCCCAATTTCCATGGGAACACGGGACGCGAGGCGTCGCCACGCAAGCTACGTGCCATGCGAGAGCGAACGCCAAACGGGGTAGCCACATGAATCCAGATATTAGCCAAAACAAAGTTTCCCCAAAAGTTGTGATGCTTCAGAATATATGTTCGCATAGACGTACATCATGTATTCTACGTAACCAAATATAAGAGCTCAACTATTACTGATGATAGAAGCAGTACTTACCCTACTGAACACACATATGGTCCGGTCTTAGCAACCCGCACAGAAGCTTCACTACTGTTTTCCCACGGGACGCT
This sequence comes from Ambystoma mexicanum, assembly GCF_040938575.1. Lineage (NCBI taxonomy): Eukaryota > Metazoa > Chordata > Amphibia > Caudata > Ambystomatidae > Ambystoma > Ambystoma mexicanum. The sequence continues at coordinate 1,272,614,201 of NC_090935.1, read as the reverse complement.
GGTTCACTGGGAGAGTTTCCACGCTGTACGAGTACAGCACAACAGAAACGGCAGCGCAGTGTAAAGGCACACGAAAGCTAAACTCCAATGGGTGAGCCTCATTTCCCATTTATACAGGCACACAAAAGAATACAGGAGTGTCCACTAACTCGCTCGTTAGTAATTTCTTGAATAGATGTTTCTTCTTTGGTTTAGCGAACAGGCGGCGGATTTACGTCGCACGCAGAGAGTTTTTTACTCCAGGATGGTGTTAGGCACCCCAGAAGTTTACGAAGGTAACGTAAATATAAATTTGGAGATATTGAGCACTTTTGAATTTGTCAGTTAGCTTACACGATCATGTACCAATATTTATCTAACAAAGGCTCCATGTTGTTGTTGTTTTCTTCCCCATAACCTCATCCTCTTACTATTATGAATTACCTCCGTCGGGTATGTACAATTTCATTTACTTAAAATATTGTTTGATTAATGATGTTCATAATGGTGGACTGTGCCAATTTTTATAATCTACTTTCTGGAATTTATTTGGATTGTGATTTTCTCTACATATACTTGTTGTTTAAACTTTTGATTTGTTTATGAACTACTGTGATTTAAAGAGCTAAATCTAAAAAGTGTGGTTAACGCCCTGAAGAAGGAGATCCGCTCTGAAATGCATTGGCATTAAAATAACCATACACAAAACTAAACAAGTCTGCTTCTTGTTTGATAAAGAACCTAGCTGTTGACAAACCAGAGTACCTGTACTGTTTCTTTGGAAATCAGTTTTCGGACTATTTTGTGAATACTACTTTGGACATCTACTGTTCATCTATATATATACATCTAGTTGGATGGAAACTTTAATTTAATTTTGTACTAAAACATATATAGATTAACGAACAAGCTCCACAAGAGCTCCTACGAAGAGCGCCAGGCTTAGTTGGATGAGTCATCCAACTTCTTTTTGCGAAGCAGAAGAAGATTACCATTGAAGATTGACAGTAAGCTTGGAGATCTAGCGCCATACAAGGTGGGAAAGGCTGCACAAGGTATCCTATTTGGAGAAGCCTTTGCGAAGGAGATGTGCACATTTGTTAGCACATATACAACACTCGAAAAGGTGCAGTCATCATTTAAAAAAATCTTCCCCAATAGGGTTTTCGCCAGGACTGGCGGATATAGAGGCTGATCAGTCAGTCACTACCAATCGCAATGAAGGCCTCAGGGCCCCAGAGCCCAATTCTTGGAGTCCCGCCAACTAGGATCTTTCTACCTCGTGAGCGGAAGATCTACTAGAGGACACAGAGGAAGGGGCTAGAATCGATACCAGGGTGCCCAGTCAGCTGATAATGCAAGCATTACTTTACTCACCAGTGGGGGGGGGCAGGACAAAGTCCTTTATAGACAAATGGTGCATGCTGTTAAGCAATGCTTGGGTCATGCAGACAGTGTCAAGATTCCAACTAGGCTTTGAAGACGCCACCAGACAGATGAAGATTCCCCCTCTGCTGACACTCTCTCAGGAAGAGGAACTAACTATGGAGAGGGAGTTCTAGCAGCTCAAAGAAAAAGGAGTGATAAAGTGAAACAGAGGAAACACCCCATGCTTTGTCAGCAACATGTTCTTAGTCCACAGGAAAAAAAAACTGCGGCCAGTTATAAACTTAGAAGAGCTCAATGGGTGGATAGTGTATGGACACTTCAAAATGGAGGGTATACACCTACTCAGAGACATCCTCAGGAGTGAAGATTGGCTCCCAAGGATAAACCTCAAGGACGCCTACCTTATAGTATCGGTGGCAACGGGGGACTGTTCCTTCATAAGTTTCAGGTGGCAAGAGCAAATATGGCAGTTCAAGACTCTGCCATGCAGGCTACCCTCAGCTTTATGGGCATTTACCAAGCTCATCAAGTCTGTTGCATCAGTGATAAGAGAAGGAGGAATAAGGATGATAGGTTACCTGGACGACATCCTGGTCCTAGCATCAAGCAAGGTAGCATTAAAGGAACACGTTTTTTGGGTGAGTGACCTATGAGTGTCTCTCAGATTCCTTATCAATCAAGAGACATCAGAATTGACTCCCAGGAAGATGAGGGATTTTCTGGGGTTCATGGTAGACACCACAAAAGTGACCCTGGAACTTCCAGCCCACAAAATGAGAGCTATAAAGATGGAGATCAAAGTATGCCTCAGGAAGACAGTGATCTCCTCCTGTTAAGCTCACCTGGTCTCGGTGGAGATGGTCTCTGTGGAGGTGTTGGGGCATGGTTGCAGCCCTCCCTGAACTTAAATCACCCCCTTCAGACCTCTGCCCCAGTAGAAAAGCTGAGAGCGGTGCTACGTGGTGACACTGCTCCTGCGTGGAGATAAGAGTGTGTGAGTGCGCCAATCTGTGATTGTTATACCTCTCAAACCCTACACCCAAAGTACGGTTTCTGTGAGCATATGCTAGCCCATAAAGCTCTCCTGTGAATTATGGAAGATAAGCTCTCCGACCTGCTACCTCTGGCAGGGGCGCGTCGAATGGGATCTAGTTCCTTCACTGATCCCTGATAAGGATTATTCCAGTCCAGCTGTGACTATGCTTCTCCTTATGATTGGTAAGTCTTTCTTGAGCTCTTGTGATGCTGTTCCTTCTGTTTAATGTCTTTATATGTTGCTCCTATTTATGCCCGCAATGATGTCTCTCTTCTTCCCTTAGATGGAAATGCGGCCTCAATACAGCTGTGAGACACGATACGTGGCCTGGTGGAAGTTGGATGCTACCGCAATGTTCGACAGCAGGTAGGTGATGGTTTAAGGAAAAGCGCAAAGTATGGTGAAGCGCAACCTTAAACTGACAGTTTTTTCGATGTCTAACCTTGTCTTCTGTCTTGTCTGCATGCCTGTGCCCCTGACTTCATGACCATAACACCCCCCAGACCATGGCGAGGATAGTTGGCCTGCTAGCATCCTCCATTCAGGCCATATGTCCTGGGACTGCAAGGCACCAGAGAGATTGAAAATAAGACTTCACCAGATGATCCCCCCTGGATCAGGAGGGGAGAACGGAGCTAGAATGGCGGCTCCAAAACATGGAGGCATGGAACAGCCAGGCTGTTTTCAGAGACGTTCTAGAGTTTATTATAGAATCAGACGCCAGAAAATCAGACTGGGGTGCCAGATGTGGGGTGTTGTAAACAGGAGGGAAAATGAAACCCCTCAAAGCTAGACCTGCATATCAATTGTCTAAAACAATTAGCGAGGTCTTTCATAATCAAGTCATTTGCATGAGACAGAGTCAACTGTTGCATTCTCCTGAAAATGACCAATGTGTCAGCAGTGAGATATATCATTCACCTAGGGGGCATGAGATCTAAGATGCTAGTGGAGCTAGTAAAGGACTTCTAGCACTATTGCTTGCAAGAAAGATTTTCGTCACAGCGGAGTATCTGCTGGAGAACAGAACAGAGTGGCAAACTGGAACTCTCGGTATATGACCGATGCCAGCAATTGGATGCTTGAGATGGAGGTCTTCCAGCGAGTTGTGAATCTTTGGGTTCCCCTAGACACTGTCCTATTTCTTCAGGTTCAACACACAAATTCCCAGGTTCTTCAGCTGGAGGAACATCCAGATGCAGTAGGTGCAGATGTTTTCCTGCTGTCCAGTCATTTGGTCGACAGACAAATGGTCGACAGACAAATGGTCGACACAATTTGGTCGAAAGACAAATGGTCAATTTTTTTTTATTTATATTTAAATTTTTCAGGTTTTCGTTTAGGAAAAAAAGGGTTTTTTAGCAAAAAAAGAGGGTTCGGGGGGACCCCGCCAAAAAAAAGAAAAGAAAAAAAATTGAAAATACAAAAAAAAAAATTCGACCATTTGTCTTTCGACCAAATTACGTCGACCATTTGTCCTGTCGACCATTTATTTTCGACCAAATGACCTGTAACCATTTTCCTCCACAGCTGGGACGGAGTAATTCAGTACGCTTTACCTCCATTCATAATGCTGACCAGAGTGTTAGCAAACATGTGCAGGGAAGGAGCAGAAGCAGTGATTATAGCCCCTGTGTGTAAGTCACAAGCTTGGTTTCCAGTTCTGTTGGAACTTTTCTCTCATTTCCCATGGACCCAGCTGGGAGGTTTCATCCTCTGAAACTAGCGGGGAACCTCCCACTGCTTGCCTGCAGGGTGTTGGGAGCAAGTGGAGCTTGGCAGGAATTTTAGGACAAGCTTCCCAGCTTATCAAGGAGTCATGGGCTCCTTCTACACTCAGAAGCTATAATGTTGCATGGAATGAGTGGGAGGACTGGTGTCATCAACAAGGTCATCATCCCATTTCAGCCCCTATAGTCCAAGTGAGCAATTTCTGTGCATCCCTATCAGTTGGAGGCAGAGCATTCAGAACTGTAGGAGTTTACAGATCGACAATATTGGTGGGTCACGTCCTAGTGGACAGGAAACCGATAGGAGAGCATAGAGCAGTGGTGCGCCTGATTGAAGCAGCCAAATTCTGGTCTCCTCCGAAGTCTGAATATGCATATCTATGGGATGGGAATGTGGTGCTGAGACTATTTAGTAGATGGCCACCGAACAGAGAGTTATTGAAGCAGCAGTTATCGGGGAAGTTAGCGATGTTGCTTTGTTTCGTTTCCTGTAGGACAGTATATGATGGCTTCCTGTATTAAAGAATACAAACTGAGGACAGAAGAAGTACAACTAGCAAGTGTAACACAATTACTCGTTGCAAATAGGGAGCCTTTTAAGGCAGTGGCAACCACGACTATTGCTAGATGGGTGCACGAAATTATGGCACAAACTGGAGTTGATAGATTTGGAGCACATTCAGTAAAAGATGCAATGGCTTCAAAGGCATTTGTATTCGGAGGTAGCCTCCAAGATATTTTGAAAGTAGCTGATTGGTCTATCAATTCCTCTTTAGGAACGTTCTACTTCATGCAGGGGTCATTAGTAGCGGTGGCGGTGGTGTATAGCTTTGAACAAGCATAATGCTTGCCTCCGGTCTTGACCTAGAATGAAGATTACCCAGGCTTACAGTGCAGGGATTTTTGATTCACAGAGGCAAGCATTATCCCACCCATCATACACTTTGTACAACAGAAATGTGGAGTTTGAAGAGAGTTGTATTCATTGGTCATAGAGTGTAGTCCCACCTTAAGACATTTTTCTCGTCATTCAGATGATTACCAGAAGACTGGTTAAAATATTAATAGCGGCTTGATGAGAGATAACGTGTAGTGACGGGATGGACATATCTGCCGAGATGACACGTCCTTTTGTTCAGGATCATAAGATGACAAGACAAAGTTTGTTGGCTGGAATATCAGTTGCCTGAAGAGACAGTTGTTCCTTTATCACAGATAAGAACATGAAAGAAAAGGAAGGGACTTAGACAGGAAACAACATATCGAGACCAAAGGAAATAAAGTCAGATAGTCGAACTATGCATCAGATGGGACTGATGGGGATTTGTAGTATGTTTTGATCTTTGTTTTTTAAAAATAAAAAAAAAAACAGTTTTCACATACATTTAGAGATACGTTTTGTAACTGCTGGAGATCACAAATGAAAGAAGTTGACGCATAATGCTTTCCTCCTATCTTTAATAGAATCAAGACTCCCTGAAATGTAATCCTGGGTAATCTTCATTGGCGAGTGCATTTTAATTGGGCAAAGAGTTTGTCAATTTTATTCAAAATAACTCACAAGAGAGAGATCAATTGCTATGCTAGACAGGGGTTCCAGCCCACAAATCCCAGTTATAACCTAAATGATGCAAAGAAATTAGCAGACAATATCATTCCCTTAAATATTGGATTATGAAACCAATGCTCTTGGCGCCATAACAATAACCACATGTATAATACACAAATCCAAATGATGGCAACAGTAAAATGCATACATTCCACTGAGGGATTACACATGAGAACAGATAAGAATGTTCCTCAATGCAACTAAGCAAGTTTCAGATAAATGCGTCACAGACATTTCTTCAACTTTAACAAAAAATGTAATAAAAGTTAATTTAATTTCATCTGCTTTCAAAGACTTGTGTCTGATTCGAGTCAGTTCTCAAGCATTCAGAGATTTTCAGTCCCAAAATTTCAGGGTGAGGTGTGGAGAAAGAAAGAAAGAAAGAAAGAAAGAAAGAAAGAAAGAAAGAAAGAAAGAAAGAAAGAAAGAAAGAAAGAAGGAAAGAAAGAAAGAAAGAAAGAAAGAAACAAAGAAACAAAGAAACAAAGAAAGAAAGTTGGATTCTATTTGTTTTCAATCGCCAGCTGTTTGTTAATGTGAAAAAATAACCTTCTCTATTTTCTGATGTATGGTTAGGTTGATTTACATGTTTTTCCAAGGCTGTGCAGTCTTTACTATTCCTCCAGGAGTTTTTAAGCTGTCAGTATACACCGTCCCCATTGTCAATGATCACATAACAACCTTGTGCCTTAATTTATTTTTACAGCTGTTATGCGCTTTCAAGTTCTTTTATTATGCATGTTGGATTGATTTAAACAAAAAAAAGAATGGATAAATACCAAAAAGTGAGCTAATCTGCTGCCCTAGGCAGGAGCAAGGAGAACATGTGTCAGCATGTTGTCGCAGTTTCTCACAAATATTGTGCTAATCGATAGACTATAGGGTAGAGTAGATGGATAACGAGCACCAGCGCAATGTGAAGTGCACTCCCGCGAACGCCATGGCGTCGCTGGAAGGTGCAGCAGCATGAGCGAGCCAGGTTTACGAGATGCGCCAGTTAACCCTATGGGAGGGCATAGAAGTGTAGTTGCTGTTTTGTGAGAGGGGAATACAAGGCACCATTCAGTCGATTCCAGGTTTTAGTAATTACTGAACAACAGTATAGCTCTAAAGATGATATAAAAGTAGGATCGCAAATACTTTTATCTTCGGAAAGAGTAGCGAGAGAGGATCTAATTTTGACAAAGCGTAAAACAAGGCGTTTAAACTAAGGTGTACGTTTTTTGCCCCGCCTCATAATGTTAGCACAACCACAAGGCAGTGCAACCATCTTGTGTGTAAGTGTTACTTTATGACTCCATTGTATGCCTAAATGTAACACTTGTACAAATACCTGTATCTACTAATGCAACACCCTACCATTTTAATTGCCACCTTTAAAACGCAACCTCCCAAGAGCAGGTGCTATTTGTTTGTGCAGAAGTGGCCACTCACACAATCAAGTCAAATCGCCTCAACAAGCTCTGCAACAACCCACAACAGGACACAAATGAATAAAATTAGCAACTTGGGGGTTGGAACGCCACATAAAGAGCAGACTCATTTTTCCACCACCATGAAATGAGCAGAATCTTTGTGTTACACCTCAATGAGCTCAGAATCCTGTAACAGGCACAGATGACAGAGCAACAACAACTGATGCCAGCCCTTCAGGGTTTAAAGGCATAAGCTACCAAAATGACCTCACAGGCTAGCAGGTCTATTTCAGCTACTGCCTGGACCTGGCCACCATCTACAGCCTCCTGCCAAACATTGAGTGCTACATCCAGCCAACCAGTCAGACTCAAGTGTCTATTACCCCATTGAAGCTCTGTACAGTGATCCATTTCTGTGCAATAGACACATTTCACCACACTGTGGCCTTTGTGCATGGCATTACACGTCTATGCTTCTCCTGCATCCTCTCACAGGTGTTGTGCACCATGATGAGATGGATTTGTCATCACATTCCCTTCGCCACTGATGTAGTGATTCTAAATCACATCAAAGCCATGTGCTATGCCAGAGTGGTCTGTGTGGTTAATTTCCGTAACAGACACATGCAACACTTAATCAATATGCATATGGCCTCTGATGCTGGCCTGCTCTAAACCCACGTGTGTGCCATATTTTCCGGCTCCACCCATGACGCCATGAACCTGGCTCAAAGCAATCTGTCATGCGTAATGGAGAGATGGCAGCAACGCTGGGCATAGCTGCTGGGTATTTATAGCCAACCCCATGCCTTCAACAATGCATGCATCACACCTCAGCCCTGCATGTGACCCAACCTTACTACACTTTGCACACAACACGGGCATGGTTCTCTCACAACATGAGGGTCTTGAGAATGTAATCCATGGGGTGACAGGTCATTGGAAACTAGTCCTGCACAAGACATTGAGTTTGGAACCATGGATTGGTGTGACGGATCTCTGGGTGGCATGAGCCCTTAAAATGGGCCTTTGCAACCTACTTACAAACGTGGTTGGGGCAGGGGTCCATGCTAGAGAAGAAGGATATTAGAGGGACCTGACAATAACTTTCATGAGGAGGGAGAGAGGGCTCTAGTGAGATGTAGGGAGCCAGCGAACCAAAGGGCAAAAGTGTCAAAAGCAAAAGAGAGCAGGCCCGTGCAGATCAGCAGGCAAACACCAATTCCCCATCCATACGAGTATTAGGAGTGAAGGAAGGCATCACAGAATATGTGTTTTCCAACACTGGTAATGAAATCAGGAGGGGGCGCACACTTCCAGTGACAGCCATGTCACTGGGCTCCTAAGGAGTTGAACTGGTCTTGGCAGTGAGATAGAAGGTTGGGGCAAAGGGCAGAGTCACCATAGTAAGAATTGACAAGATAGGCATGGGGAGAAAGTCCATACGTTGTGACTAAACGCCAAAGAGAATGCAAAATATTAGTAGGAATATCGAGGTAGGCATTTCAGGACAGTGCTGAATGTCGCAGTGGGCAGTTGTGGGTCCTCATAGACGTGTCTCAAGCAAAGCAACGCGAGAGCGTATGGAAATGGAGATGCATATACATACACGTGCACACTGGGGGTGGGAAGTAACATACATTTATGTTGTAGCAAAGAGGAGTTGCAGCCTCGCCTTCCGCGTGGCCAAGTCATCAGTTCATGGAAGCATGGTCTATTCATGCAGGCATACATGCAAGCCATTTATACGGATAAGAACAACTTCTGCATTGTCTTTGCGCTGGCCATTTCTATGTCATTATCCCAATTGTTTTTACCCACATTGCCATACTTGGCAGAGACCCTAACACTGACTTGTGATCTGAGTTAAAATGATAGACATCAATCGTTAACCACCAGCATTTACGTAGAGTGTTTGCATTTGATTGTGCTATTGAGTGCGATTATACAAAATGGCGTGTGCTATGCACACTTTTTCTGGTTTCTCTCGGTCTTCACACGGTTGGTTCAGAAGACCTCCCATGGCTTCTGCATGTAGCTGGGAACCTGCTTTGTACATGCTGGTCAAAGGCACTGATCTGCTGGTGGAGGCATGCACCCAGTCTTGCAGACTGATGGCACATGGGTTATGGTTGGCTGTGTGTATCTGGGGAGAAAGTCCATGACATTTGGCCACTGTATCCCCATTTCTTGCATGTGTATGCCAACACTGCAATGACTCGGTTGCACCAGTCACGTTGATATGGGTTGGAAATGGTGTGGTCTTTGACACTAGGCATGGTAATGGATGTGGAGTCATTCTCTGTCCAAATACTATGGGCATGTGGCAGCAATCGTCCCAAACCATGTGCAGAGAAACAGGAAGGGCAGGCTGTTGATGTGGGACTTGGTACATGGCTGGGTAAGGGTTTATTTAAGTGGTTCTTTTCAGTTGTGACACTGGAAACCTAGTTCATGCTGTCACATAGCTTGCAGGAAGCCTCATGCCTTGTTGTACTGAATGCATGCGTTGTACTCACCTCCAACCCAGTACTCATCTCCTCTGATTCAGTTAGGGCCACTGAGGTCATTTACAAACATGGCCTGCTTGGCCCTAACTGCAGCTCCTGTTAGGATGGTGTTTCACTACCTCCTGTGGCCAAGCACTCCTTTTGATGGTCAGCGACCAGCTGACACACAAACCTCCTAGCACATCCACCTTGCATTCCTCCTCCCCATCAATAATGTTTAGTCTTATGCCAGCATGACATTTTAATTGAATTGGTGTGAACCGAAAAAGCTTTCCCAAGCATGCTCCATGGTTTTTGTGAGGGATTTCCCCACCACAGGATATTTTTCCAAAGATGTATCAAATGGTGAATTTTCCGGCTATACGATTTGCCGGCAATTCTGTAGAGTGAATGAAATATTCTAATGCATTGACTCCCTAGCCCCAATTACAACTAAAACAAGATGCCCAGACAAACACTCAAACTCCGGGTTCAATGACGAACTCATATTACTCAGGCGCAACAAAAGGTCTATGGAACATATCTATTAAAAAAAAAAATGTACCACAGACACTGCAAATGCATTCTTAAAAGCTAACTAAATATACAAAGCAGACATCATAGCTCATAAAGCCAATGCCCTGAATTCACGTATTAGCAATGCTGCTTCCAACTCCAAAGAGCTCTTCACAATACTCAGAGATCTGGAAAATCCTATCCCATCCCCGACGCAGACGAATTCCAGCAAAGCATGATGTACTACCATTCAGAATGCTCTAGCTTTGAAAATCCAAGTGCTTCAAGCCAAGATCGCCACTAAAAGAAAAATACTAGCTCACAAAAACTCACCACCACCTACCATTGACAGAGTCAGTGACAACGCCAATACCCAATTCAAATTCTCCCAGGTTAGCCAAGCCTAAATTCTAGACACTATCACCAAACTAAAACCCTCCAATTGTTAAGAAGAAAGTTTCCCAGCACATTAAATCAAACTGTGCGCCCCTACCCTCACACCCATCATCACCAAATTTGTCAACGCCTCTTCAGCATAAGCATAGTCCCTAACAGTATTAAAGAAGGCTGGGTTACCCACGAACGATCGCCCCATAACGACTGTCCGCTTTTTAAAAAAAAATAATCGATGAAATAGCCTACTCTAAAATTCAATCTCTGAACAAAACCACCTTCTAGGAGCACAACAATCTGTTTTTCGTCCAAACCACAGCAAAGGAATGGCACTTCTGGATCTCAAAATCCAGATGGACACCATTAGAGATGCCGGCAAACTATGCATTCTCTTGCTATTAGACTTATCCGTTGCATTCGACCTAGTCGATCATGACAAACTATGTGCTAATTTAGTGAAGGATTTCCAGTTCTTGCAAGAAGCCACATCCTGGGTCAAATCCTTCCATGCTGACAGAACATGCCATGTTTCCGTCGGCAAGGAGACTACAGACCCCATCCCAGTATCACTAGGAGTCTCATAAGGATCCTGCCTGTCGCCCACACTATACAATGCGTACACCAAGATATTATTTGCTGCACTGAATGCCATGGGTGTCATCTAGACGAATTTTGCAGATGACACCCAAATTCTCATCCCCATCAATGGGAACTACGACCAGGATACAACTACGATAAATAAAATCTACGCTATAATCCAAAGCCTCTGCCTCAATGATGAGAAGACAGAGATCCTCATCATAGGCTCCCCAGCCAGAATATATGCCCTCCACGCAAACTCTTCAGCAATTAAAATTGACAGCACCCCCATTCCAGTCCTAAATCAGGTCAAAACATTAGATGTCTGCTTGGATACTAATCTAACAATGTCCAAACACATCAATGTTCTATCCTCAGTCACCTCTTATACAGCCAAACTGATTGCATTAAGGCATCAATTCCTCACACCACAGAACTGCACCACCTTAGCCTGGGCTCTCATTGTATAAAAATTAGATTACTGTAATCTTCTAATGCTAGGCACCTTAAACACCAACCTGGCTAAATGGCAATTGCTGCAAAATAAAAACTTGCGGGCAGCCCTCGGATTAATAAAATCAGACCACATCCCTACAACCAGAAGGGAAGTCCACTGGCTACCCATAAAAGCCAGAATCATATTCAAATCACTTTGTATCACTCACAAATGTCTCGCTAAGAAGGCACCTACACATCTGAACAACACTGTCTCCTTGAATAAGACTGTAAGAGTACTTAGATCTAAAAAATACGCCCACCTTTCTGTCCCTCACTACAAATGCTCTAGAGAGGTGGGTAGCAGCTTTCCAGTAATGCTCCAAAAATTTTGAACACTCTCCCATTACTCACCAGAAATGAACCCTCTTACCAATGTTTCAAAACATCCCTAAAAACCTGTCCATTAAATACATTCTAGACCGCTGCACTTGTCCCGTTATCGGTCTAATTGTAGTGCGAACCCATTGATGCCAACTGTAAAAGTATTATTCTAACTGTATCAACTGCCTCCATGTGCAAATGTTATTGATTGTAACTGTATTCAATTATGCTAAGATGTCTGTAACTACACTGTGACAACCACGGGTTTGGGCGTATAATAAATGCAATAAATAAGTAAATAAATAAATAAATTGGTTGTCAGGTCTCCAACCATATAAAGGAGAATTGTACCGCAGGGAGATATGTAGCTGCCAATCAGCAATTGTCCGTCAGTACAAAATCTAGATGCATATTACAGACGTATATATTTGGGACATGTCACTGAAGTAGTGCACTGGGAAGCACTGCACTTCACAGTGGGAAGAATTACATTTCGAAATCTAATGGCAGTATAAATTACACCAGTTTTAAATACTGTGCCGTCAGATTAATCAATTAACATACATTATTGCTTAAGTTATAAAACTAAAATCAAAATTGGTGAAACACAAATCAGTTAGAATGAGCTGCATATGTGTTGCCACCATATGGCAAGTAATTAAATAACTTTGATAAAACATTCTATAATATCCTTGGAAAGGTGACTACTTACTCCTAAACCCTCAGACAAAACCCTGAATCACCTGCATTTCAGATGGTTTTCTTGACCCAAACTTCCTTTTTGGTCTGAGAAAACTGATTAAAATTAGTTTAGGGGGAAATTCTATAAATAGGGCTTGTAAGGTGCGAGTTCATGATCAGTCTTACAGTCAGAGGCCCAGGCAGGAGTTGGATAGAGCAACCGATTAATAGGCGGAACATTTAAATTGGTTTCAGCTGAAGGAGGGCCTCATCACGGGTTGGGCGGAGTGGTACAAATGTGGCAGTAAAGCTTTTACCGCTGCATTACCACTCTGCCCATTCCCGAGTTTGGCCGGAAAGTGGGAGGTTTACCTCAGCTTTTTGCCTGAGGTAAAAACCTCCCCTTCCCACCCATTCTCAGAGCAATTACTGCCAGAGCTATTACTCCCAGCTGTAATAGTGCTTAAAAGCCCCATAGAGTACTATGGACTCCAAATAAATGGGGATGAACAGTATCACCCCAACTCGAGATCCCATGCAAATTGGGCCGGACTCAGTTGCCGTAATGCTAATAGCATTGGGAGGTATCCTGATGCATTTACCGCCGGGATACCGCCACACTCGTAATGAGGCCCAATGTTTAAGGCAACCTCGTTATTTATTCTTTTCATAATAAAGCTTTCTCATGATTACCTCTTAGGTGCATTGATTAACTCCTCGGTAGACATGTAACACTCTTTCTACTCGTGACCTCAAGTGTTCTTACGAAAACATCTCCCCATTTATTGGCGCGTAGAGTTTGCCGAGCTCATCAATATCCGGATCTCGCTCCCATATGTATAAAACAGCGACCTGTATGAACGTCACAAATGAAGTGGTCGTGTTAGAGCAACATATACAAATGTAATGTTTACTCGAGTATCAACAGAGCCTTTAAACCTTGTAATTGTTGTTACCTCGCGTGATCGCAAAGTCACCGTTCTATCAATGTGCAGCCCGCCACTTTCTTTACTGTCGAGCCCTTCACCCGCGCTATGCATTCTGCAGCTTGTGCAACTCCGTGCCTACAAGGCAGGCAAACAAATCCCCGGAAGTTTTACTTTAGTTCGCTATGCCTGGCATTCATCATGCCACACTTAGGGCTTGGATCCCTAGAATTGTAACTGTATTTTCCGTTGTCAAAAACGACTTACCAGTGATCCCTTGGATAGCTCAGTGACAGCTTCGTTCTATTCACATCCTCGCTTCTGCTGGTGTTCACTATCTCTTAGTCCTGTTTCTATGTTTTCGGACATCTCTATCGCTTTTTTAAGTATGGATAGCAACGCCTACTGGTGATACATTAAAAGTGCTCTGCGGCCTTTCTTCATTCTATATTAAGTCACCGAGCCCGAGTGTAAACGTTTAACACTTCACAAATATGTATAATTAATATGTAAATCTCCTTACTATGCCATGCTTATTGTCTTCTGTGGTGTTCATTTATCTCTCTCATTTCGTGTGTTTACGGTAAGGGAGAGCTCTGTTTATGGATTACTAATCAAGGCCGGTTGGTGAACATCACAACATTTGAGTAGGGCTTGGGTTTACACTAAAGGGTCAAGATTACTTCACTGAAGGTATTCAGACAGTTTTTATCACAGATCTAACCATTCGATCTGTTCTTTGAGACCTCTCTCATTGCTTCCCAGTCAGAGAAATCATTTTTTTGTTAATTAGCCTGAAGTTTCCTTTTGTCATTGTTCAGATCGTTCACAGTTTTCACTTGGAATAAAACTGTCCACTTAATTTGATCTGCAGTAGGGATACACTCAATGCAGTGAGTCACTAGTGGTGCAGTTTGAACATGATTCTTAATACAGCTTTTATGTTCTGTTATCCTGATTTAAATTTTTCTCTGTATTTTTTCTATGTAGAGTTTCTTACACGGGCACCAGATGCCATATATGACAATTTTTGTATTACAGTTCATGAAACTGGTCTGTTTCCAAGGTCTACACAGACCCATGTCTACCTCTGAGCTTCTTAATGGCTGGGAACAGCATGAGCACATCCCACAGGCTGAGTGGAGACTTACCTGTGGCATACCACATGTTTCTGTCAAGGCCACCTGTCTTCCTGGACTCACACTGATGTCATTTTGTGTAACCTGAAGTTTCAGGTTTTTGCTCCTCTTGAACGCTATGATTGGTTTAGCAATTTGGCATGTGCATTTTTCCATGATCTCCCAGTTTTTATTCACAGTTTTCTTTATTTGGTTTGGCAAGTTTCTGAAAGTGTTCACGAACACAAGTTTCTCGTCCTCTCTTTTGGATAACCGTGTTTCTCTGTATTCCAATAGGGAATCGTGGTTGTTGTTCATCGCCCTTTTCATTGCTTTGGAAGTCCGCTTACTCGGATAGCCTCCATTGTGTAACCTCTCTCTAAGGTCAGAGGCTTCCTTCTTAAAATCTTGTCTCAATGTGGCGTTCCTTTTCAATCTCAGAATTTCCCTAATATTAGATTGCCCCTCACTTGTCGTGGATGGTAGCTGCTATAATGTAACAATACATTACGGCCTATTGGTTTATGGTAGGGTCTTACAAACAGTACTTGGTTAACTTCATTTGCCATGATGGTAATATCGGGAAAGTTAAGAGTAATTTTACTCATATTGAAGGTGAATTTCAGAACTGTGTCTTGCCCCTTAATCCACTCACAAAACTGCCTTGCCTCTACTTCATTCCCTCTCCATACAACCAAAATGTTGTTGTTGTAACGTCGCCATGGACACACATGGTTTATAATGGTGCCCCAGTGTCCCCATTCCCATGGAATCCAATGAGTCCTTCTGATATTCTGGTAGCACCGGGATGTCAGGCGGTAGTAACGGTGTTACAGGGTTGGGGGCAACCCACCGGTAGCACTGACGGGTTACCACCAACCTTGTAATGAGGGACTACAATTATTTGTGTGCTGTGCAGGAAATTGTATTCAGTGGATGTAACAAAGTGTTGCAACAATTTATGATCGATGAGACAAGATATTAGTTGTGAGAAAAAAAAAGCTTCACATTTTTTGGGGACGTGTCTGAAGAACATATACATGACCAAGAGAGGGATGCATGCAAATTGGTGATGTTTTAAAATCACACGCAGCAGGTTCTGCAGGAATCGAGGATGTCAGAGGTGTGCATCATACATTGACTGCATCAGTCTCATAAGCACCTTATGCCACTGCTAGATGTGTTAGTTAAAGTAGCACATGTTCAGGTATTTCAGCTAGAGGAGGAAGAAGTTCAGCCCACTTTCTTTGTGTCAACTGTAATAGTGTAGTTGTAGATTGTATCTACTTATTAAAAGCCGGGAAAGACAACATGAAGTGGAAAAAGGAAATTCCTGGTCTCCTCTAAACCCCACATGATGATGACTAAAATAAAGTCCAAATCATCACAGATCATTCTGAATACCAATAACACAAAGTAGGACGATGAGAATGCCACAGTTAAAGTGATGGGAGGGTAAAACAAATATACACCATTGCCTTTGTAATATAATTTATTTATTTAGATATTTATTTATTTATTTATTGCCTTTGTGTAGCACCCAAATCCTGGAGTAACACAGTGCTTGTACATGAATAGATAATTAGCGAAACATGGGGAGGGCAAAGAGTCAATGCTAAGTAGCTGAAAGATAGTCATATTTATTAAACAGCCACTCATTTTCTGAAAGGTGTCAAATGCCGCTGGGCAGACCTGAAAGTGTAACATGTCAGTTTGTGGCAGTCACACACCCAACTGCACCACCTCTAACTTCACAACCAGAAGGAAATAGTATCACAGTTCTTGTTTCATCCAGAAATTCCAAAGTGTTGAATTTCTTCAGAAAACGAATGACAGCCTCTTACCAGCTGCACTCTATATCACTGAAACTGCTGGAGAACGACAGGGTCAATCTTTGGTACTGCATCTTTGTGGTGCAATATGAGGCAATGCCATGCACAGGACTGGAATGAACCTAGAACACCACTGCATCAAATCAGTAGCCATCAGCAAATCAACATACCATAACGATCCTACTGTCATCCAAGACAATTTCGCCATTGTGCCAAAGCTCTAGTGCTTGACTGCTGCTGACTGTAATATTTTGAGATGCCAATATTTTGAGATGCCATTAGCGTTTGTGCTACTACTGTTCCATTGTAGAGTCCCGCTCCTGCTAGTTCCAAACCACAGTAAGGGGTAAGACAAGGGGAGACACTTACAAACAGGACAGACAGTTCAATTGGCCATTTCCGGCTTTTTCCTATTCATCAGGAGCTGCAAAAAAGAGTCAAGAGTATCAACATGTCTTGGGTTCTCCATAATAAATGTGTATCGCGAACATGAAAGTTTTTATGAGTACTCTGTGCTACATGACAGCCGAAAACATGTGTTTTTTGAACGCCTGCCAGAATTCACACAGGATTGTCTGCATGCATGATTTTTAGATGATGCATCTTCCAAGCGTGTAATAGTTAAATATATTTTCTAACAGCATCATCTAATTTTATTTTCCAGCAAGTTACATCTGCGATATTGCCATGTTGTATGATATTAACAGTTTTTTGTAGACTTGCAAAACTGAATTGCAAACAATTAAACAATTGTTTTAGAAAACAAACACTCAGCTCACACAATGACATGAAGGCAAATTCTCAAAACTAACAAAATGTGATGTGTAGTGTGACACGGTCAGCACCCTGAACTTGTCAAGAGGGGATGGGAACCCCTTTCAAACTGAGGTGGCAGGTCAACAACAGAGTTATCCAGATCCAGTCTGACAACGGAGGGGGTCAGTGGCAGTTGAGGGGCCCCAATGCCTGTCCCCTCAACATATGCAAGTTTGTTCTTGTGCAATAACCATTTACAACACCTGATGCTTATGACTTCAAAAGATGTCCAAGCTTTTCCTTTTCTTTCGAGAAATACTGTAGTCACGAGTGAAGAGTACTGGGAAGAATGAAAAACAGAAAGCAGTTCCTGCCAGGAAAAACATCAGTGCCCCACTCCTAAGTATTTGTAAACACTGCCAGAGAGAGACAGTCAACAGGGAGAGAACCACAGTCCCTGCGCACCCACTGAGAGCCCTATGAGAGCAGCATACACAAACCAGAGCAGGCCAGCAAACAGCCGGACAAGGAGCTTGAGCTCCTACGTGAGTATGTCCAGAGTCATTCAACATATGCCAGCCTGTGCCTGTCTGGGAAAGAGACTGGCATGGGATCCATTGACCACCAGGGACATAATCCCCACCAAAATTAAAAAGGGCTTACTTTAGGGGTGGCCGGGTCAGAATCCTTCCAACACAAACTGGGACGTTGTCTGAAGCATACTACCATGGTTGTTCCGCGATGGCCCAGTGAAGAGTGGTGCTTATGGGGCCATATGAAGATTTTCTTGTATGTAAAACCTCCCAGGTGGGGAAGCCAGGGCCAGATTGACCAGGGACAGAAGACCAACCAGAGTATAGAGAGGTGGATGAAAGAGATGTCAGGATGCAGGGAGTGGTGGTGTTGTTTGAGGTATGTCTAAGGAGGAGAAGGTAGTAGACCAAGATATCAGCAGGAGGAAGGATGGTGGATTGGCGTTTGAAAGAGGTATTTGGAGCTGGTAAGACCTTGGTTAGTGAGTGCAAGTGGTACTGTGTTGTGAGTGTGTGTGAAAGGGTGGCATATGTGCTTAGGAAAGGGAGTGCAGTGATTGAATTCAAAGTGCATGTGTGATTGAATGGAGGGTGTTTGAGTTTGAGTTGATGGTTGATTTGAGTGGTAATAGTAAACGTGTGGAGGAGAGAGTAGTAGTAAGCAGGATGGAGAAGTAGTGTGTAGAAGGGAGAAATAGTATGCAGGAGGGAGGAGTGGCATGGAGGATGGCGTTGTAGTGTGGAGGAGGGAGAAGATGTTTGGAGGAGGGAGGAATGGCATAAAGGAGGGAGGAGTAGAGAAGTGGAGGGAATAGCAACACCAAAGGGCAGAGGCAAGAAGTAGAAGGAGTGAGAGACATTAGGGGACAGAAGAGAAAGAAATAAGGAATATAGAAGGCAGGCAGGGTTGAAGGAAGGACAGTAGTAAGAGGGGAATATAATAAAGTGAGAGGGAGAGGAATACATGGGCGTGGTAGGGAGGAGAATGAACCAGGCAGTGTCTGAGAGGCACAATCCAATATCCCTTTTTAGATATTTAACCCCATGATAGTGTATGGTCAGTCTTGGAAGTCCCTGAGAGAGGTGAAACAATTAAGGCATGTTTACCTGTAGGTCTTCACCTCTGTTATAAGTCAAAATCTAGACAGTATGGGTCAATATTCTGTATATACTAACCTGGGGAGCAGAGACACCTAGGCTAAGGAGGATTGGTGCTTTCAAGATGAGAGAGAGAAGAAGGGGCATGTGGCCCAGAAATATCAGATAAAAGCCTTCAACTGTCTCTGCAACTCTGAGTATTTATTAAGTCATCTGTCATGGTAAGCAGTCTCAACACATTCTGGTGTGGTAAGTACCCCCTTTGGTGAGCTTCAAAGTGCTACATGTATGTCTTATTTTTATTTAGGCAAGTTAATATTAAAATTTGATTCAGGGGCTTGATGTCTTTTTCACAAGTTTACACCATTCAAAATAGAAATTGTGCTTTCTTCTAGTCTTGACCGAAGAATAACCCAAGGGGCTCATCCCTCGTTGGCAGCATTTTGCTGATGAAAACTGCCAATAGTAATCCCAGATAGAAAGTAATTGATTGGTTGTGTGGTTTGAAACGATATTGAACAGAATCCCAACCATATACTGTCCCTGGACAATTACAGGTTTAAGTGAAATATAGTACATTAAATGGATTCCTGATTAACATATGTCACAGTGTTGCAACTTCGATTGCCGAGTATGGTTGAATTTATTTTTTGAAAAGCAATGGAATGAGGAAGATCCATCTATGACTGATTCAGATATTGACCCTCTTGCACAATTGAACTGGCCCTCCCACAGCTGTTGTCACTTCTACAATGGTTGGAGACAATCCCTTCAAGTATGATGGACGTCACCCCACTATGTCTTTTTCGTGTTGCTGTCATCTTACCTAGTGTACTGAAACTGGAACATTTGCCTCTCCATGGCATCCACTATTGCTGTGGGGTCCAGGTAACCCAGACTCATTGGGCCTCATTAGGACCCAGGCGGATTTCGCGGTGCTAAATGCACCGCGAAGCACGGCGGAAAGCCGTCGATAGCGCCATGGGGGTTGGCGGATTTACCGCCCCATTCCGACCTCGGCGGAGCGGTAAATCCCCAATCCCCATTCTGCCCTTCCCCATTTCCATTCTTGCCCCATAGGGTATAATGGGAGTGGGGAAGGAGTTAATTACGCCACCGTAAAATACGGTGGCGTAATTAACAACGAGGTCCCGTAGCGCCATGGTTTTCTCCGCCTGGTAAAACCAGGCGGAGAAAACCTCCATGGCGCTAAGGGAACTCGTAGTACGGCGGACGGGTCCGCCGCGATTAGCGCTGGCGGAAACCCACTCCGCCTGGGTCCTAATGAGGCCCATTGTCACCTAGCGACATAGGCAGTATAGACCTGCATGACACAAAGTCAGAACCTTGTAGACTGCCCAAAATGATACCATCGACAACAAGATGCTATGATGGTAACAATACAGACCTGCTGGTAGATTGTGCCACTGGCTTAGACTGGGATTTGGCACACACAAATGGCAGAGGTGCTGAGTCAGGCTCAGAGAGCAAGGGGGCTTAGGACTGCGTCAACCAGCATGTTCACTGATATGCAATTGTGCCTTTCCAAGATAAACTTGTACACTCCCTCATTGCTGTCATTACTAATGGAGGGTGCCATAGAAGATGGGTCAGGGGAAGGTGTGGATTCTGTAATCATGAGTATGGCACCATTGCATGTGGTTGTGCATGACCATGGTTCCCAATGCTCAACCATTGAAAGTCCTTCCCTGCTTAACTAGCTTCTTGAATTGGTTGCATTTTATAGACTTTCCTTACAGTATTTCAGTACTCTGTTAACCATAATGAGCGGCTGTTCTCTGCCGCAGTGCTCATTGTAAAAACCATTGTACTACAGGAAGGGATCCCCCTTCCCTGCTTCACTTTCCCCATGGCTGATCTCACAGCAGTATTTCAATTAATTTCTGTAAGACTGAAACAAGACCAAAACAAGCAAGAGATCTGACTATGGCAAGCAACTGGCCCCACACAAGGCTCATGCAGTAAATTTGAAAGTGTTGTCAGAAAGACAAAGGACTGGGATTAAAGCATGGGATGGATTCCCAGTTGATACACACATGTTAAGGTTGGTTAGATTTCCCAAACAAGCGGGAATGAAAGGGAACAGTCGTTATACAAAATAAATACATGTTGGGTCAAATACATGAGGACATGTATTTTGTTCTTTTCATTTCGCGGTGTGACTTAAATGGAAAGTTTTCCAAAAGAGAATGTAAGGGAAACAAATGAAAGAATGTGCTTAAGGCCTAGTAGGAAAACACACATCCAAATTGGTTTAGACATTCAAATGACCACTGAGATGACGAGAGTTGTAAAGACAAAACATTCTAGCCGCCCTTCAAAAGCCCAAAATACACGTACAGGTAGCAAACATAAGGATTGCATTTGTCATGACATCTCCCATAAAACGTTCTCACTGTTCAATTTGTTAAGTTTCTTGGGTGATTGATACCACCAAAAGATCATCTTAAAGTAGTACACCCAATGGTTCATTGCTAGCCAACTACTGCATGACATTGAAAAGTAATGTTGTATTACCAAGTGCATGTCAATGTATTGCTGCCATTTATGAAGAAGCAGTCCATCTTCGATCGGGAAGACTTATGCTTGGTGTGGATCAGAGGTGGGATTCAGAGAATGTTATATGCTTTCAGTTCTCTGTATTTATGCTATGACAACTCATAATGGAACTCCAATCCCTCTACTAGATCAGCATTGGTATGGCAAACAGGGGCGTTGCTGGGGGGGAGGGCTAAGGGGGCTATAGCCCCTGATCTTTTAGTTGTAGCCCCGGATAGAATCTCAGGAGCTACAGCCAAAAGACTAGCTAGCCCCCAGTCCCAATGGTTCGATATCAACTTAGTCCCGGGTCTTTTCCAGACCTAGCAACTCCCCTGATGGCAAACATAGCTCCCAACGACGTTTAGAGCATTTAAAAGAGGGGAAGCAAAAATTATTTCAGATCTGGAAGGCATTGGTTCTATATTTGCATACTAAGATCTATAAGGTATATATGTTATATTTACATTGCAGTGAAAATTCAGTGTAAAATCCCTTTTTCTTTGAAAGCAACATTTAAAACAAAATTCACCAATTTTGCTTTGACAGTGGAAATCCCACCTCACCTTGCACAGCGAATCACTTACATACCTGCTGGCTTTGTCCAGAACACTGCCCAGAGCAATCGATTTCAGAATAGATGCCTTAATTGACAAGATATCTGCATTCATTGGACAGAACCCACTCCGCTTAGCCAACTCAATAGGATCAAGGGAATTAAGATGGGTGCCTGCATGTGACTTGATTTAGGGCTAGTATATGTCCCTCGCTTAAACATAAGTGAGTACTCAGGCTTAGAAGGTTTCATTAACTATTTTTTAAGATATACGTACACATGATATGTAAGAGAATATGAACATAAATATGGGTCTACATAGGATTGCTCAGCCACATATATGATATTGACTAACATTTCAGCAGATAATTAATCTTTTATAACTTGTCTAATACCGGCAAAGGGGGTCCAGGGTTCGAACCTGTGTTGCTCTGCTTTGTCTTGCTTCCAAAACGGATGATACTCTGAAGAAGACCGGGTTCCAAAAGTAATGTAGCACCCAACGGTCAGAACTATCCAGTCATATCATAGTTTTGAAATTATAAGAATAATTTCACGAGATTGAATCGGTGGTTTATTCATGAAATCAGGAGAACATTTTGGAAATAGTGCAGATCTTCATATAAAGCTGATTACATTTCCTGAAGACGTAAGAAATCTACAATGCGTATTTGAGTTGAATGAATGTGCATGAATAACTGGGATGTAGAGGAGTATGGAACTGTACTATAAACACATGCAGAGTGTTGGAGATGTGGAGTGTTAGAGGTTTATGAGGGCAAGGCCATCCCTACAGGTACCTTTCAGTGTGAAATTTGGGGGTACACAAGGGGTCCCTATCCACAAAAGATACATAATTCATTTTTAAGAAGATTGCTTACCGTCCCCCTTTAAACACCTGTGTTTATTATGCATCTGTAGACAGCAATAGTATGCTTTGCTGATACTGTATATATGACAACTATTCTAACCTGGGCCCCCCTAGGGGCAGGAATGCATAGCCCTCTAATTAAGACAATTATCACTGTAAGTGGATACAGTAAACTTGGCTGGTTAGTCCACAAAAAGTCTCTATTACATAAGCTTTTAGGGGCAACATACTTTGATGATCAGGAAAAGATTAAATGTCTCCCCAAGATGCTAATAAAAGCAAGGGTTGTGCAATTTTTGGCATCAGCAAGGAAAGGTGATATGATGCTTCAAACACCGGCAAGGGCCTACCAAACATTGACCTCTTTTAATGTATGTGCAGTTTGTCTGTGATTGGTTACGTTGCCTCTGCACAAAGCCCTCCTTTTGAAATCTAGACTGAAGGTACTACCTGTCCAGGGAGCCACACAGACCTGGCACAAAGATAGTTAGTGCAGGGTGCACAGACAACCAATGTAAGTGTGTTGGCTTTGAGACCATGTCCCTTTGTATCCTGTTAGGCCATAATTTAAGGATTTTCAGGCAGTTTGTATTGGATATCCTGCGAGAAAGTGGGACAGGGTTGTGTCAATTGGCACTTTTGTTTTTGCTAACTGCAACGAAGCCTGTGGTGCTTTTTGCCCTTGGTTGTTATCTACAGAAAGCTTGATGGAGACTCTCTATTTTATAGAATGGTGGGCTGGGGTGTGTCTAATCAGATATACATAAGTTTATGTAAGTCTGTGTAACTGAAGGAACTGATGTTTAATGCAACCGAGGGAGTTGTTCCATGATGCAGATATATTGTTATCATGTTTTGTGTTACTAGACTGTGATTTTGGTTGCATTTAAAATTTGTGTCTGCGCTCGACATACCCAGACACGAACACATCTCCTCTACAAGACGCAACATTCACTGGCTCACAGTAAGGGAAAGAATTAAATTCAAAGTCTTACCATTGACCCATAAATGCCTCTCGAACAATACCCCTGCCTACCTTCGCAATCAAATCGCAAAAACTCAATCCTGCAGACCAACCCGCTCCTCCCACACCAGCCTAGTTTACCGCCAAGATTCAGGAGACAGAAAGCCGGAGGATCTAGCTTCCCAGTGGTAGCTGCCCAACTGTTGAACACCTTGCCTCCATCACTTAGAATGGACACATCCCTATGGTCCTGCCTTAAAAAAAATGAAAACCTCCATCAAGATGCCTGCTAATACATAAAAAAGACAGCATTGCCTATGCACCCTGTGTAAAAATGTTTGTAAACATTGAAAACCTCACCAATACCGTAGACTGTATGGCAAACTTTGCTGTAACCTCTTCATTGTGATTAAGTTGAAATCCTTGCCTGTAACCAATCTCTTAAGTTCTAAGCACCAAGATACCTCTGGGTTTTGTGCGTTCTATACATGCTCAGCTAAATAAATAATAAATAAATATGAATTTTGTGATTTTATTAAATTTGATAATTGGGATGGTTTTATGGATGCAATGATCCAAACTAAACATTGTAATTGAATTTAATTTTAATTGATCACCCCATGCTTAACCGAAAACCATAGTGATGCTCACCAGTCAAGACTAGAGTTGTGAAGTTTGAGCAGAGCATTTTGATAAAATCATAGTAAGTCAGTATGAGTGCATGTAAACAGTTCAATGGTAGTGCAGCCTGAGCACTCGCCACGCGTGAAGTGTCAGCAGCGCAGTTTGAGCGCAGCAGAGGTGTATGTCCGTTTTTAAAAATGCACAAAGAATTACAGTCTAATGACATACCATTCAGTGATGGTAGAGTGATGACATCAACCCTTAAAATACACTGATGGACATCAGTCATCAAGAGCTCAGGAACACATCTACAAAGAATAATCACACTTTTCTATGTATTCCTAAAGGAGCATGCGTGGACGGAATATGATTGATTCTAGATGGTTCAAACAGGAGTCAAGGATATCATGTAATGGTGAGGAAATAGATCATGGCAGTGTATGAAATCAAGGCCAAGAGTCTCTGGCACTCATGATTAATAATATAGATGGTATTAAGTAAAAGCACCTACCTACGTTGAAGCATTATGTTATACTGCCACGTGAAGAGGGTGGAGGGCAGTGTACCTTGGTAGTGGATGGCAGTGTGATTGTAATGTGCAATGGGAATAGTCAGTAGGAATGCAGTGCAAGCACACAATATTAGAACAGTGTGAAATAGCTGGGTACAGTGCAAAGGTTTCATTTTGAGAGATAAAGTGACAGTGAGGCAGAGATGCAGTAATAATGATCCTGTCTGAGGACAGCAGAAGCAGAGCCTATGCGGTGCAAGCAGTCAAGTGTTTGTACTGTGAGATTTGTAGTGAGAGTAGTATGCATTCAGTGGAGATCATAAAAAGCGGTGCTAAAGAGAGGCTTAAAGCTGCCAGGCCCGTTTAAACGCCTTTATTCATGCTCAGGGGCATTTTTGAGTTTTTTGAAGGTGGAGTGGGGCATGGAACAAGGGTTACGTTTCCGTCTCCATTATCCTCTCTGTCTCAAAAAACACTTCGCTTTATACCAGCATGACATGTTCATGCTGGTGTAAAACCTAGGGATCCACCTGAATATGAAATCCACAGGCTTTCTACACCAGCAAAAAGCAGGCAGATTCCATAGGAATCCTTTGTAAATGCTGCCTAGCATGCATAAATGGCAGGCAGCGTTTTCTATTTGCAATGCATAATGCAAAAAAAAGAAGGTGTAAAGGAGCCAGCATCATCATTTTACAACTCCCTTTTGCACTCTACAGTACAAATGACAACATTTCCCTTAAGTGACCTGTTTGCACATACGAGCAAGTGGAAAAGATTCCCCGGGGCAATGTACGCATTGGAGAAAAATCAGCAGCAGTGAGAGCTGAAAACTGTGATATAAGTGTAAACGTTCAGAGTCAATGCCAGTATTGGTGGTAAATTGTGAGAAATGAAGGCTGGTCAATGTGATGAGGCTTAGGCACTGTGAGGAGTGCAGTGTTTCATTTAATTTATTTATTTATCACTTTCAGCTGGTCAAGCCTTTTGTACGAGAACAAGTACACATGTTAACACTGTACGAAAAAGAAAATGACAGAAAAAAATGCCCAGCAATGTTCTTCACTGGTACTATGAGATCCGGATTCATGAAATTCTTTGCACTGTGCAAAGTGCCTTTTCACTGGTGCAAAGTGACTTGGCACTGTCAACAAACAGCATTGTTTCAGTGCATAGTCAATTTGCGCTGTAAGAATACAATTTGCACTGCTCCATGAATCAGGTTGTTTGTTGGCAGTGCAACGTCACTTTGCACCAGTGAAAAGTAACTTTTCACAGTGCAAGAAAATCCATTAATTAGGCCCTTATAGGCCGATTCATGGAATAATTAGCGCGGCGCAAGTGGGCAAAAACGTGCGAATCGCAGTGGAATAGCGAAAATCGCAGTGAAAGTGCGAAAATCGCACGAAAAGCAGCGCATGAGGATTCATGGAAGTCCGTGCGCGAGAAAACCAGCGGATGTGTGATAAAAAGTGCGCCAGGTCACAGCGAAAATCGCACAGGCCACAGCGAAATTCGCACATAGCGCGGCGCACGCAACAAAAGTAGGCGGAACACGGGCGTAACACTCGGAATGGGGAACAACTTGCAAAAACGTGGGCGTCACGGGGAAGTACAGGGCACAAGTGCGCGGAACGCCCACACGCTCGCCTACAACACGTTTTCATGGAATTGAATAGGGCAAAAAAGCGCACGCTCAAACCAGCGCACAGGCACAAACACGACTGCCACAAGAAAGCAGGCGGTAGCGTCTCTGCGGCTGTAAGAAATGTGCGCCAAAAGGTGCGCCAACAAATAGCACCCATATACTGCCATGATGAATGTCCTAAACTGTGGCCCTCCTGGACAAATGACGTGCAAAGGGGTACCCACAAACACAGACACGCTGACAAAAAATACGTGTGCGTGTATACCGGGGTGCGCGGGAAGTCTCACACGCGATTTGGCCGGGTACGTGGATTTCAGGGGTGCGCGGGAAGTTCCACACGCAATTCCATCAGGGTAGGTGTATTTCAGGGGTGCGCGGGAAGTTCCACACGCGATTCCATCAGGGTATGTGTATTTCAGGGGTGCGCGGGAAGTCCCACATGCGATTACAGCAGGGTACATGTATTTCAGGGGTGCGCGGGAAGTTCCACACGCGAATAGCCTGGGCGCGTGTATTTCAGGGGTGCGCGGGAAGTTCCATACGCGAATAGCCTGGGCGCGTGTATTTCAGGGGTGCGCGGGAAGTTCCACACGCGAATAGCCTGGGCGCGTGTATTTCAGGGGTGCGCGGGAAGTCCCACACGCGATTACAGCAGGGTACGTGCATTTCAGGGGTGCACGGGAAGTTCCACACGCGAATAGCCTGGGCGCGTGTATTTCAGGGGTGCGTGGGAAGTTCCACACGCGAATAGCCTGGGCGCGTGTATTTCAGGGGTGCGCGGGAAGTCCCACACGCGATTACAGCAGGGTACGTGTATTTCAGGGGTGCGCGGGTATTTCCACACGCGAATAGCCTGGGCGCGTGTATTTCAGGGGTGCGCAGGAAGTCCCACACGCGATTACAACAGGGTACGTGTATTTCAAGGGTGCGCAGGAATTTCCACACGCGAATAGCCTGGGCGCGTGTATTTCAGGGGTGCGCGGGAATTATCACAAGCGATTTGGCTTGGTACGTGTATTACAGGGGTGCGTGGGAAGTTACACACACGATTAGGCTTGGTGGGTCCTCACAGGTGTTCCCTGTACACCTTCCAAGGCCCCTGCAGGCAGCCCACAAAACAGGGGACTACCCTGCACACCTGCTCATGTCTCCCACCACCCCCACCCCCCACCATCCAGGGGCAGCCTCCACCAGGCCCCCACTCATGTCTCCCACCACCCCCACCCCCCCAGTCACCAGGGGCAGCCTCCACCAGGCCCCCACTCATGTCTCCCACCACCCCCACCCCCCAGCATCCAGGGGCACCCTCCACCAGGCCCCCACCCATGTCTCCCACCACCCCCACCCCCCAGCATCCAGGGGCACCCTCCACCAGGCCCCCACCCATGTCTCCTACCACCCCCACCCCCCAGCAGTGCAGGGGCAGCCTCCACCAGGCCCCCACCCATGTCACCCACCACTCCCACCCCCCAGCAGTGCAGGGGCAGCCTCCACCAGGCCCCCACCCATGTCACCCACCACCCCCACCCCCCAGCAGTGCAGGGGCATCCTCCACCAGGCCCACACTCATGTCCCCTATCACCCCCACCCCCCCGCCACCAGGGGCACCCTCCACCAGGCCCCAGTCATGTCTCCCACCACCCCAACCCCCAGCAGTGCAGGGGCACCCTCCACCAGGCCCCCACCCATGTCTCCCACCACCCCCACCCCCCCACCACCAGGGGCACCCTCCACCAGGCCCCCACTCATGTCTCCCACCACCCCCACCCCCCACCATCCAGGGGCACCCTCCACCAGGCCCCCACCCATGTCTCCCACCACCCCCACCCCCCAGCATCCAGGGGCAACCTCCACCAGGCCCCCACCCATGTCCCCTATCACCCCCACTCCCCAGCAGTGCAGGGGCACCCTCCACCAGGCCCCCACTCATGTCTCCCACCACCCCCACCCCCCCAGTAACCAGAGGCAGCCTCCACCAGGCCCCCACTCATGTCTCCCACCACCCCCACCCCCCCGCCACCAGGGGCACCCTCCACCAGGCCCCCACTCATGTCTCCCACCACCCCCACCCCCCCAGTCACCAGGGGCACCCTCCACCAGGCCCCCACTCATGTCTCCCACCTCCCCCACCCCCCCGCCACCAGGCGCACCCTCCACCAGGCCCCCACTCATGTCTCCCACCACCCCCACCCCCCCCAGTCACCAGGGGCAGCCTCCACCAGGCCCCCACTCATGTCTCCCACCACCCCCACCCCCCGCCACCAGGGGCACCCTCCACCAGGCCTCCACTCATGTCACCCACCACCCCCACCTCCCAGCAGTGCAGGGGCAGCCTCCACCAGGCCCCCACCCATGTCACCCACCTTCCCCACTCCCCAGCAGTGCAGGGGCATCCTCCACCAGGCCCACACTCATGTCCCCTATCACCCCCACCCCCCCGCCACCAGGGGCACCCTCCACCAGGCCCCCACTCATGTCTCCCACCACCCCCACCCCCCCCAGTCACCAGGGGCAGCCTCCACCAGGCCCCCACTCATGTCTCCCACCACCCCCAACCCCCAGCAGTGCAGGGGCACCCTCCACCAGGCCCCCACCCATGTCTCCCACCACCCCCACCCCCCCGCCACCAGGGGCACCCTCCACCAGGCCCCCACTCTTTTCTCCCACCACCCCCACCCCCCACCATCCAGGGGCACCCTCCACCAGGCCCCCACCCATGTCTCCCACCACCCCCACCCCCCAGCATCCAGGGGCACCCTCCACCAGGCCCCCACCCATGTCCCCTATCACCCCCACCCCCCAGCAGTGCAGGGGCACCCTCCACCAGGCCCCCACTCATGTCTCCCACCACCCCCACCCCCCACCATCCAGGGGCACCCTCCACCAGGCACCCACACATGTCCCCCTGCCCCCAGGTCCTGACGATACTCAATCATGGCAGTAATGGGCAGCATACCCAGCACAAACACCCAGGCAAGGATTGCATCCACCCACATAGTGAATGCAATTACATGATACAACCCCAATGGCAAGCATGTAAATGAACACATGTCCGTCACACACACATACACAATGGGTGCAAGTGAATGTCAAAACCCATATCATGACATGTATGAAACCAATGAGAAAATTCCACAAGTGAAAGTAAAAAAAAATTGTATTAAAGATGTGAAATAAGTAAACAAATCAAACACACAACAATGGGGATAACAAAATAAAAGGTCCATGTCCGAGAACAAATGTAAAAAAATATAAAAAATTAGGAATCTAAAAACAAATGTAGTCCAAAGCAAAATCATGTGGAAGGAAAATAATGAAAAACCATTTCCTCATGGTGAACACAATAATTAATAAAAGAAATGTCCATTCAAAAAGCAAACTATATACACGCAAATTCAAGGGTCCATGAGCCCAACACCAAAAATGAAACCTACTACTACCTAATGAAAAAATATATACAAAAAAGTGGCCATTGTCCGAGCGGTCCAAATAAACAAAAATGAATAAAGGAAACCTAACACTAACTAACTAAATAACTATA
The DNA here is from genome assembly GCF_040938575.1 of Ambystoma mexicanum. Classification (NCBI taxonomy): domain Eukaryota; kingdom Metazoa; phylum Chordata; class Amphibia; order Caudata; family Ambystomatidae; genus Ambystoma; species Ambystoma mexicanum. The sequence continues at coordinate 1,272,584,029 of NC_090935.1, read as the reverse complement.
TACAAAGGCAGCGGGCAAGTCCTGCGGCTCACTCGGTGATGTTGCTGGCCAGGGCATCATCGAACTCCATGTCGATGTCCTGGAGGCGGGACTCTGTCCTGGCCCCGAGGTCTCGCAGGGATAACCCCATGTCCAGCTCAAACTCCCTGCGAGCTTCCTCGAGGCACTCAGCCCGCCTCAACGCCCGACGCATGGAGAACTCCGCCCTGACCATGGCGAGCCGCTCCTCTTCCGCCCGCTGCCGCTCCGCACCTATCCCCTGGACCAACTGCTCCCACACGGAAGACACCACCATCCCAGGGTTGCCCTGCCCTCCGGCCGATGCCTGCCCCTCTGATCTTGATGGCCCCGAGCCATGATGCCTCCCACATCGAGCCCGCTGCTGCCTCCGACGCCACTGCCTCTGCCAGCACGACGGCATCCAGGCTGATGGAAACCACCGACGCCGTCGTGCACGTGCCCTGCCTGATGATGCTGTCACATCTTCCATCTGCTGGGGTCCAGTTGCTGTGTTGTCCACCCCTGCTGGACCTCCGACTCCCAACTGTGGCAGGGATGGGATCCCCACCGAGCTGGCTGCATTGGTCGGGGCAGGTCCACAGGGGGCCCTGGTGGCATCTGGGCTGGAAGACGGCAAGGAGAACGACTGGTGTATAGCCTGCACAGAGGAGGAGAGGGCCGCCACATTGGCCAACACATGCAGGAAACCCCCGAACATGGCCGATCCCAATTGGGCCACGTCGGCACGGTGCACTTCGTGATGACGTGCGTGCTCCTCCCAGGAAGCACGCACGGCATCACGAATCACAGCCGTGCGCATCGCGACCCCAATCAGGACCTTCTCCGCATGGCCAGGGGTTCCCACGTCCGCAGGTGGAGGGGAGTCAGGTGACATGGACATCCCCTCTACCTGCGGACGGGCCTGGGACGGGGCATCCCTGCTGGTGCATGGTGGTGCACTCACAGGGTCAGGGACAGCGACATGCACAGGCCCCTCCACGGTGACCTGTGCTGCCTCCTGCCCCTGGCCCTGGACTGCACCACTTGCATCAGCAGGGATGCCCCCACCAGGCCCCATGTGTGCCCCAGTGGCGGCCTCCTCCTCCTCTGTGCAAACCACCAACCTGGATGGCTCCTCACCGTCTCCCACCATAGCAGGCCCCTGTGGGGGCTCACCCACCCCTTCCGCTGCAGCCGTGGGGGCATCCCCGCCGCCTTGCTCCACAGCGCCGTCTCCGCCCTCTTCTTCACTAGCCGCTGCGTAGAGGGAGACAAAGAATACACGCATCAGGGTACTGTACAATGGTCCCCTAGACAGGAAGCAATAGCAGATGACCACCACTGTCAAAGTACACTTCCATCATGTCCCTCCACAACACATGGGTCAGTCCAGGCAAAACACACACAGTAACAGGCATGCTGCATGCCATGGACATTTCCATGCATGTCCAATGGACTCTTGAAACATTCAATGATATGGAACTCACATGCATCATGGCTCATGCATTTCACATGCTCACACTTCACCTCAGTCACATCCATCTGGCCCCAAACACAACAAACACAGCGGATACAAGGGCAATTTGGCTGCTTCACTGAATCTGTGCATTGTCACACACATGTGTCATGCATCCATGGCATGCACAAGTCACAGACACGCAGGTCAGCCACACAGACATGGCTACCACATATGTACCTGGCATCGGCACCCATCCTCACCCCCACCCATGTCCCGGTACAGAGACTGGCATGCTCTCATGTTCAAAATCTGCATAGGGGTCCCCATGCGGCATTTGAACACATGCAACAACCATGTGGGTCACACATCACTGGTTGCACATGCATTACCATGATGTCCATGCACACATACATGCATACATGGCCTATGGCACACATTCAGGCAAGTATCATAGACCCAGCACACAGCAACATGCCCTGTGTCACACAGTAATGCTTGGACACTTACCGCTCAACTCCAGACGGGCCTCCCTCTCAAGGATCTGGGCATGGAGCGCTGGGCGTACGCGTTCCAGGACCCTCATCTGGATGGAACTCATGCGGCCCCGGCCCCCCTCCACGAGGCGCCGGGCCTTCACAAGGGTCCTGGACCTCAAGTCCTCCCAGCGCTTCTTGATCTTCTGGACGTTGCGGGTTGCCACCCCCTCCGCCTTGATGGCAACCACACAGTCGGCCCAGATCCTCTCCCGTCCATCCTTGCTGGTGCGGGACGATCCAAAGAGGGCATCATACTGCCCCAGGACATGCTCCACCAGGACACCAACTTCGGTGGCAGTGAAGCTGGTGCCCCTCTGCCCCTCTGGCCTGGGGTTGCCACTGATGCCAGATGTGGAAGTGCCCGACATGGCAACCCCAGAGACAGGTGTGGGTGGGCAACTGGGTCCTGGGGCTGGGCTGTGGAGCGATGTAATCCCAGTCGGGAGTCTTCAGTTCCAGCAGGGGTGGACACAGCAACAGGACCCCTGCAGATGGCTGATGTGCAGGCACCAAATGGCAGGGCACGGTGGCAGCAGGCAGGCAGGCAGGCAGGCAGCAGCAGATGGCACGTGGGAGGCTGCTCGGGGCACGGGGGGCAGTAACTCGGCCTTCTGGGCAGGAGCGTGGTCTTCCGTGTGTTTTCGCGTGGCCAGCTTGATACGGAGTGATTTGGCACGTGAAAATTCGGCACGTCAGCGTGAAATCCGAGGAAAGGCCCTTAGCGCGTAAGCGCGTAAGCATGCATACGCGATTCCATTGGTCCAGAGTCCCTCAGCGCGTAAGCGCGTATGTGACGTGACCCGCACGGGTGTTCCCCACCCAGCACGTGATGACGGAGCACACGTGTAAATACTGCACGTCAGAGTGTCATCGCGTGTAATTGGACAAAAGTGCGCGTACACGCGATTGGCCTATGTACGTGTATTTCAGGGGTGCGCGGGCACTTACACACGCAAGTACGTCAGCGCACCTGTATCCCGTTGTGTGTGTGAATTTCCACACGCTATTGGACTGGGAACTGGATTCCAGGGGTGCGCGGGTCACACGCTCGCCTAGAACACGCGCAAAGCATGAATTTGCGCACTTAAACAATAACAAGCCAGACGCCAGGGTGAACATACCGTTCCTAGCAGCAGTGGCAGTGGGCTACCAAAGGAGGAGAAGGAGGATAGTCAGGGCCAGAATATTCACACCCAGAACCAGCCTTTTCGGGATGCCTGATGACCAGGTGTATGGAAGGTACAGGTTTCCACCACACATAATACTGGACCTGGTGAGTGAGTGGGAGGATGACCTCACATCACCCACCCTGTGCTCCCAAGCACTCAGCCCCCTGGAGAAGGTCCTCAATGTACTGCACTTCTTAGCCACTGGATCATTTCAGCGGACAAGTGCCATAGTGGGTGGGGTGTCACAGGCCACCCAGTCACGCTGCCTACACCAGGTCTTGAACATCATCACTGCACGCCCATCAGTCCGCAGGCACATATACCTGCCCAGAACACCTGCAGAAAGGCATGCTGCCGCCCTGGATTTTTACGGTGTGGCACGATTCCCCAAAGTGCTAGGTGCCATCGACTGCACCCATGTGGCTCTACGTCCCCCCAGGGCATCTGAGCACATCTATAGGAACCGCAAGCACTGGCATTCCATCAACGTGCAGGTAGTATGTAATGCCAAGGGAATCATCACCTCAGTATATGCCAACTATCCCGGCTCCACCCACGACAGCTTCATTTACCGAATGTCCACCCTATGCCGGGACCTAGATGCTGGGCGGCATGGCGATACATGGCTGCTTGGTGAGTATGTATGCCACTGCACATGCATGCATGTTGGATACTGAGCAAGGTCACAACCCCACCAATGATACCAATCACCACCTCCACAGGGGACAGTGCCTACCCTCTCAGCCCCCACATGATGACGCCAATTCGGAACCCCACCACGCCACCCGAGGTAAGATATAACACAGCCCACATTACAACCCGGGGCATAGTGGAGCGCACATTCGGAGTGCTAAAATCACGCTTTCGCTCCCTTGACCGTTCTGGCGGGCAGCTGTTATACGCTCCCCCAGTAGTGTGCAGGATCATAGTGGCAGCATGTGTCCTGCACAACGTTGCAACACGCCGGGGCCTGGCCGTGGACATGGTGGTGGCCCCACATTCCCAGCCACATGCACAGCCGCTGCGCATGGGAGGGGAAAGGGCACGTGGGGAGGCAGCCCGTACACAGCTAGTGGCTAATTACTTCACATAGAAATCACACCCCTGTGGAGTTCACACTGCCCTGGCACATTCCATCTGACAATCAATGATGACTCAACCTGACACTGATCCTGAATGTCTGGAGAATGAACCGTGAATACCATATCAGCCTGAGATTGTTCACCTGGAAGTGTCACAATGTGTGCATCCCTACCCACACAGACACCACCAATGCAGTTTTGTGGAGTTACACATTCAAGCAGCTAAAAAGAATACCCACTTGCAAAATGCTACAAGAGGACAGTGCCATGTCAGCCAACCCAACCCCAGCACCGCCACACGACACACTGTGCCATGTCATGCTATTTGCAGGTAAACAAAGTAATCCCCACAACATGACACTAGTGTCACTATGTACAGTGTCCCTATTAGAAACCTGCAACACCTGAAATGCTCACAGCAATGCCGGACCAACAACATACTTGAGCACGTACTACCATTAACATGACATCACAAATTTTACATATTAGTAGTCTCACCACCTGGAAATGCCTGCACTCCCACCACCACCAAATGTGCAGTGTTGGCGCCATGTAGAGTTGTAGGTGCACTGCTGCCAACATGGACCCCATCTCCAGACTAGAGGTCCTTGTGTAGACATGAGGAAGGGACCTGCAAATTGGGAGGTAGACACAGAAGATGACTTACACATCAATGCAACATGCAGTGTACAACACAACAGCAATATGCACTAGGAATGTATACACAGTATTGACTACAGACTGCCCACACAGCTCATGGGAGTCCAACGTCACTGTGTAATTCACTGCCACTTGGGCACACCCTTTGCAAGCTCATGGAAACGGGAAGCAGGAGGGGTGTGTGTGACTCAAACCCAAGCATCTGAACCAAATACATTACAAGCCTGCATGTGCCCAGCCACAATGCAGCGTATGCCCACAGGAACCACAGAAGCCAACAAATCGTCCCAAAAAAATAGGGAATAAAATAAATAACAATAAAAATAAAAATAAGAAACAATCAAAAATGGCCATTGATGGGCCCGGGGGGGTTGGGGAGGCCACCCAGGAGGTCCGAGGACAGGATGCACACCAGAACCCACCTGCGTGGATCCTGGGAAAATAAAACACCTCCATGGGCTCATGGCCCACACGGCTACCCTGTTGTGGGAGTATCACTGCTGTCGCTATTATCACCCTGTGCAGCTGCATCCGGAGGTGGTTGCACTATGGGAGGCAGCCCACGCAAGGCCCTAGTCTGGTCCTCCATGGCTGCAAGCATGCGGGTGTGCTAGGTCTGGTTCTGGAGGATGAGTGTGCGGAGGTCCCCAAGCAACAACTCACGGGATGCCCGGACCTCCGCCCTCGTTGCCTGCATCTCAGCTGAGAGCGTACGGGTGAGACGCTCCAGCTGCTGTTCTGTCCTTTGGTGTGTTGAAGCCTCAAGCTCAACAAGAGTCGTCCTGAGGTGAAGGAGCTCCTGCCTCAGGGCTTCCCTGTGGCCCTGGGACTCAATGGAGATGGCCTCCTGCAGAGTCGCCAGTGCCGCCCGCCTGTCCCTGTTGGACCCCAACATGTCCTCCCTGTGTGACTGGCAGATGGAGTCGGTTGCCTGCTCTAGTCGCTCAATCAGCCTTTCTGGGGGGACAATGGAAGTGGCCACCTATATCCATGGCCTGAGCCATCATCTCGGATGATGCAGCCTGTTGGGTTGCCATACCGTAAATGGATTGCTCCCATGCGGTATTGCCAGGTGGCGTACGGCCACCACGTCGGCGGGCACCACACCTGTCTGGGGCAAGGCGAACTGCGCCTTGCTGTGCCGGCACTGCCTGAGGCTGCAGGACTGCATTCCCCCTCTGATCTGATGGCCCAGGAACAGGATCAGATGTCGCGGAGTGTGACCCTGCATCCGTAACCACCAAAGGCGTAGCTGCCAACACTGACATCCCCATGGAGGGTTCTGACCCTGGTGCAGGTGGGTGAGACAGAACAGAATCCCTCCCTGGAACACTCACCTGCGACGGCACAAAGGTCTCATCCGAATCAACACCTGAGTACAGCTCGGGGGAGGTGCAGCCAGAGACACCCCTTGAGAGCACGACCTGCAGCACTTGTGGGTTCTCCCCCACCACCACACCACGTCCCTCACTGGTGGTTGGTCGGCCCTCGGACCCCTCCTGGGTCTGCACCATCTCCACAACCCCAGCAGTATCAGGTGCGTCTTCCCCTGCAAAGACATGAAAACAAAGAAATGGAAACAGGCATTAGCACCATGGCACACAATGAGGGCTGAGAAGCAAGAGAACCAGTACTTGATTGACACATGTCCCACATGACTAAAACCCTCCCATGCATGCACCCTCACCGCGTATGAAGTGCAGGCAAATGGCACACACTGATGACACCAAGATGGAAAATGAACACATTTTCTGCATGCTGCCTGGCAGTGGCATCACACATTGGCCTGTGATTGCCAGGTGAAACACACATGCCATCACACAGATGGCATGTACCATTGCTATTGAGTGAAGATGGAGAGGAGGGCAGCACCTATTCATTCAGTCCAGTTCCCGCATGTAATTGCTTTTCTAATTCTAACAGGTCAGATTTTTCACCTGGAGCTGCCAGTCTGAAATGGTCCAATTGCACAGGGACATGTGTGTACAAATGATATCCAGGTAACAAAGTCACTCCACCTCACCATAGCCATGTCAGACATGTGACTAGTGGACAGCGACATGGCTAGTAAAAGTGGGGGAATGCAAACAATCTGACTGAATGAACAGTGAAAAATAAGCAACTATGTTGTGGCAAGGTGACACTTCAAGGGCAACTGGCGTGCAGTTGGGCTAGATGTCTACTGTTGGCAGAAGGGATACTGCTATGGCCAAATGCAGCTGCGCAGGAAGTATTGCATGAAGCACATGGCTGACCCATACGACTCAGGCGCACACACTCTCACCTGGCACACAAACAGAAGCCCTCACACACACACCATGCACATGGATGACACACACATGCATGTGCACTCACCGGACAATGCCTCGTAATCAGCCAGATCTCCCACGCCTTGGATCTGTTCCTCCGTGACGTAGGTCCCAGCGACTGACTCATGTGGAGTGAGTTCCATGTCTACTACTGGAGACCCACCTCCAGTCACTAGAGTTGCGGCATGACTTGAGGCCAGCTTACTCTTTGCCCTGCGCTTAAGGTCATTCCAGCGCTTATAGCAATCATTGGCTGTGCGCCTCACGATTCCAAGGGCACTTACGATGTCCGCAATGGTCTGCCAGTGTGCCTGGCGTTGTGCAGGTGTGGTCTTGGATCCTGCAACAATGACCTTCTCGTTGTCATGTCCGGACACATACTCGACAAGTGCATTCAGTTCGTCATCCGTGAAGCTGGGCTTCCTGGACGGACCTGACTGTGTAGCCGTGTCTGGGGCATCAGCCTGTGCCGGACGAGCACTCTTCCTCTTCCGCTTGGAAGGTGGTGGTGATCCTGAGTGTCCTGCGCCGCTCTGGACACTAGGGGCAGGAGCCCTGGTGGACTCTGTATCAGGAGTGTGGGATTGCACACTCAGCATGGGAGTTGGTGCAGGCATTGGCTCTAGTGTGATGGTGTCAGGGGGAATGTCAACAGCATGGACTAGGACCGACACTGTCCTGGCTGGGTGTGTGAGGGCTGGGGTGGATGGAGCCGCAGCTGCCCCTGCAGCCTCTCCGCCCTGCCTCCTTGGTGCAGCAGATGACCTTGCTGCCCCAGATCCACGTGGCATGATGGCATCAACGTGCACCAGCGCACGTGTCGTAGCCCTGCTGACCTGGAAGTCAGCCATGGAGTCAGCCAGGTCTGGTGCCACAATGTGCTGGTCCAACAAGGGCTGAGCATGGATGGTGTCAGCCACATCAGCCTCAACGGGAGGGGGGGAGGGGGGATTATGGGTGCCCGTGACTGGTCCTCCACACATGGGGGGACAGGCTCACCCTGCAAGTTACGACCACGTCCCCTACCGGATCCACCACGGCCACCACTTGTGGCTCTTCCACCTTTGCCACCCTTACGGAATCCTCGCCTCCCAGCCATGGCACTGATGTTAATGTGCGTATGGGAGTGGATGTAGACTATTGTCCTGGGCAATTGGGGGTCAAAGGGGTTGGGTACCAGATGGTAATTGTACCCTAGTGCTCTAGCAAAGCTGAATGTAACCCCTGGGGAAAGATGATGGGTCACGCAACGCACAGGAGGCCCAAAAAAGGGAGATGACGTGCACGCAACCCCTCCTAGACCACGTGTGCAGAAAGAAAAACCTGCACTACGCTGTGGCACCCAGTAACACAAGAATGAACGTATGCGTGTCACACACAGCCTAGAATGACCTCTGAAGGGGTAGGCTACACACGGGGCAAGCACAGATGTTAGATACGTGCGTGACTCACCGTCTGCCTGGTAAACGAGCGTGTAAAAGGAGCACGTTTGGTTGGCAACACCCCCGCCAAAAGAAGATTTGTACGCTGTCTGAGGAGACAGGACAACAGTAGAAGGGAACACTGTTTGAGGGAACAGGCCCAGGTAAACCAGTAAAAGAGAAAAAAGAGAAAAAGCTGTCAGAGGTAACAGGGAATACGAACTTGAAACGCCGTGAAGTAAATCGCGTGTGAAACGACAAGAAGTACAGAATTCACCCACTCGCTCTCCACGAAAAGCACGTACAAGGAAAACGTGTTCTACACGTACCTTTTATACAGGCCCACACGTCCAGCGTCACTTACGTGGTGTGTACGCGCTAGGGCCATTTCCACCAATTACATGCTTTGTCACTTCTGCGTGTAGGGCCATTTCCACCAATTACACGCTTTGTCACTTCTGCGTGTAGGGCCATTTCCACCAATTACATGCTTTGTTACTTCTGCGTGTAGGGCCATTTCCACCAATCCCACGCGATTACACTCTGACGTGCAGTCTTTCCACGTGTGCTCTGTCATCACGTGCTGTGTGGGATACACCTGTGCGGGTCACGTCACAGACGCGCTTACGCGCTGAGGGCCTTTCCTCAGTTTTCACGCTGACGTGCAGGATTTTCACGTGCAAAATCACTCCGTACCAAGCTGGCCACGCGTACGCACACGGAATACCACGCTCCTGCCCGGAAGGCTGAACTACTGCCCCCCAGAGCCCCGAGCACGCTCCCACCTGCTGCTGCCTGACTGCTGCTGCCCCTGCACTGCTGGGGGGTGGGGGTGGTGGGTGACATGGGTGGGGGCCTGGTGGAGGCTGCCCCTGCACTGCTGGGGGGTGGGGGTGGTGGGTGACATGGGTGGGGGCCTGGTGGAGGATGCCCCTGCACTGCTGGGGGGTGGGGGTGGTGGGTGACATGGGTGGGGGCCTGGTGGAGGCTGCCCCTGCACTGCTGGGGGGTGGGGTGGTGGGAGACATGGGTGGGGGCCTGGTGGAGGATGCCCCTGCACTGCTGGGGGGTGGGGGTGGTGGGAGACATGGGTTGGGGCCTGCTGGCAGGTGCCCCACAGTGCTGGGGGGTGGGGGTGGTGGGAGACATGGGTGGGGGCCTGGTGGAGGATGCCCCTGCACTGCTGGGGGGTCGGGGTGGTGGGAGACATGGGTGGGGGCCTGGTGGAGGATGCCCCTGCACTGCTGGGGGGTGGGGGTGGTGGGAGACATGAGTCGGGCATGAGTGGGGGCCTGGTGGAGGGTGCCCCTGGTGGCGGGGGGGTGGGGGTGATAGGGGACATGAGTGTGGGCCTGGTGGAGGCTGCCCCTGCACTGCTGGGGGGTGGGGGTGGTGGGTGACATGGGTGGGGGCCTGGTGGAGGCTGCCCCTGCACTGCTGGGGGGTGGGGGTGGTGGGTGACATGGGTGGGGGCCTGGTGGAGGATGCCCCTGCACTGCTGGGGGGTGGGGGTGGTGGGTGACATGGGTGGGGGCCTGGTGGAGGCTGCCCCTGCACTGCTGGGGGGTGGGGTGGTGGGAGACATGGGTGGGGGCCTGGTGGAGGCTGCCCCTGCACTGCTGGGGGGTGGGGTGGTGGGAGACATGGGTGGGGGCCTGGTGGAGGATGCCCCTGCACTGCTGGGGGGTGGGGGTGGTGGGAGACATGGGTTGGGGCCTGCTGGCAGGTGCCCCACAGTGCTGGGGGGTGGGGGTGGTGGGAGACATGGGTGGGGGCCTGGTGGAGGATGCCCCTGCACTGCTGGGGGGTCGGGGTGGTGGGAGACATGGGTGAGGGCCTGGTGGAGGATGCCCCTGCACTGCTGGGGGGTGGGGGTGGTGGGAGACATGAGTCGGGCATGAGTGGGGGCCTGGTGGAGGGTGCCCCTGGTGGCGGGGGGGTGGGGGTGATAGGGGACATGAGTGTGGGCCTGGTGGAGGCTGCCCCTGCACTGCTGGGGGGTGGGGGTGGTGGGTGACATGGGTGGGGGCCTGGTGGAGGCTGCCCCTGCACTGCTGGGGGGTGGGGGTGGTGGGTGACATGGGTTGGGGCCTGGTGGAGGATGCCCCTGCACTGCTGGGGGGTGGGGGTGGTGGGTGACATGGGTGGGGGCCTGGTGGAGGCTGCCCCTGCACTGCTGGGGGGTGGGGTGGTGGGAGACATGGGTGGGGGCCTGGTGGAGGGTGCCCCTGGTGGCGGGGGGGTGGGGGTGATAGGGGACATGAGTGTGGGCCTGGTGGAGGCTGCCCCTGCACTGCTGGGGGGTGGGGGTGGTGGGTGACATGGGTGGGGGCCTGGTGGAGGCTGCCCCTGCACTGCTGGGGGGTGGGGGTGGTGGGTGACATGGGTGGGGGCCTGGTGGAGGATGCCCCTGCACTGCTGGGGGGTGGGGGTGGTGGGTGACATGGGTTGGGGCCTGCTGGCAGGTGCCCCACAGTGCTGGGGGGTGGGGGTGGTGGGAGACATGGGTGGGGGCCTGGTGGAGGATGCCCCTGCACTGCTGGGGGGTGGGGGTGGTGGGAGACATGGGTGGGGGCCTGGTGGAGGATGCCCCTGCACTGCTGGGGGGTGGGGGTGGTGGGAGACATGAGTCGGGCATGAGTGGGGGCCTGGTGGAGGGTGCCCCTGGTGGCGGGGGGGTGGGGGTGTTAGGAAACATGAGTGTGGGCCTGGTGGAGGCTGCCCCTGCACTGCTGGGGGGTGGGGGTGGTGGGTGACATGGGTGGGGGCCTGGTGGAGGCTGCCCCTGCACTGCTGGGGGTGGGGTGGTGGGATACATGGGTGGGGGCCTGGTGGAGGATGCCCCTGCACTGCTGGGGGGTGGGGGTGGTGGGAGACATGGGTTGGGGCCTGCTGGCAGGTGCCCCACAGTGCTGGGGGGTGGGGGTGGTGGGAGACATGGGTGGGGGCCAGGTGGAGGATGCCCCTGCACTGCTGGGGGGTGGGGGTGGTGGGAGACATGGGTGGGGGCCTGGTGGAGGATGCCCCTGCACTGCTGGGGGGTGGGGGTGGTGGGAGACATGGGTGGGGGCCTGGTGGAGGCTGCCCCTGCACTGCTGGGGGGTGGGGGTGCAGGGGGACATGAGCAGGTGTGCAGGGTAGTCCCCTGTTTTGTGGGCTGCCTGCAGGGGCCGTGGAGGGTGTACAGGGAACACCTGTGAGGACCCACCCAGCCTAATCGTGTGTGATAATTCCCACGCACCCCTGTAATACACGTACCAAGCCAAATCGCGTGTGAGAATTCCCGCGCACCCCTGAAATACACGTACCCTGCTGAAATCGCGTGCAAAACTTCCCGCGCACCCATGAAATGCATGCGCCCAGGCTATTCGCGTGTGGAACTTCCCGCGCACCCCTGAAATACACGCGCCCAGGCTATTCGCGAGTGGAACTTCCCGCGCACCCCTGAAATACACGTAGCACGCTGGGAGACATGAATGGGAGCCTGGTGGAGGGTGCCCCTGGTGGCGGGGGGGTGGGGGTGATAGGGGACATGAGTGTGGGCCTGGTGGAGGATGCCCCTGCACTGCTGAGGGGTGGGGGTGGTGGGTGACATGGGTGGGGGCCTGGTGGAGGCTGCCCCTGCACTGCTGGGGGGTGGGGGTGGTAGGAGACATGGGTGGGGGCCTGGTGGTGGGTGCCCCTGCACTGCTGGGGGGTGGGGGTGGTGGGAGACATGGGTGGGGGCCTGGTGGAGGATGCCCCTGCACTGCTGGGGGGTGGGGGTGCAGGGGGACATGAGCAGGTGTGCAGGGTAGTCCCCTGTTTTGTGGGCTGCCTGCAGGGGCCGTGGAGGGTGTACAGGGAACACCTGTGAGGACCCACCCAGCCTAATCGCGTGTGATAATTCCCACACACCCCTGTAATTCACGTACCCTGCCAAATCGCGTGTGATAATTCCCGCGTACCCCTGTATTACACGTGCCCTGGCTAATCGCATGTAAGACTTCCCGCGTACCCCTGTAATACACGTTCCCTGGACAATCGCGTGTTGAACTTCCCGCGTACCCCTGTAATACACGTTCCCTGGACTATCGCGTGTTGAACTTCCCGCGCACCCCTGAAATACACGTACCCTGCTGAAATCACGTGTAAAACTTCCCGCGCACCCCTGAAATGCATGCGCCCAGGCTATTCGCGTGTGGAACTTCCCGCGCACCCCTGAAATACACGCGCCCAGGCTATTCGCGAGTGGAACTTCCCACGCACCCCTGAAATACACGTAGCACGCTGGGAGACATGAGTGGGGGCCTGGTGGAGGGTGCCCCTGGTGGCGGGGGGGTGGGGGTGTTAGGGGACATGAGTGTGGGCCTGGTGGAGGCTGCCCCTGCACTGCTGGGGGGTGGGGGTGGTAGGAGACATGGGTGGGGGCCTGGTGGTGGGTGCCCCTGCACTGCTGGGGGGTGGGGGTGGTGGGAGACATGGGTGGGGGCCTGGTGGAGGATGCCCCTGCACTGCTGGGGGGTGGGGGTTCAGGGGGACATGAGCAGGTGTGCAGAGTAGTCCCCTGTTTTGTATGCTGCCTGCAGGGGCCGTGGAGGGTGTACAGGGAACACCTGTGAGGACCCACCCAGCCTAATCGCGTGTGATAATTCCCACGCACCCCTGTAATTCACGTACCCTGCCAAATCGCGTGTGATAATTCCCGCGTACCCCTGTATTACACGTGCCCTGGCTAATCGCATGTAAGACTTCCCGCGTACCCCTGTAATACACGTTCCCTGGACAATCGCGTGTTGAACTTCCCGCGTACCCCTGTAATACACGTTCCCTGGACTATCGCGTGTTGAACTTCCCGCCTACCCCTGTAATACACGTACCCTGGCTAATCGCGTGTAAAACTTCCCGCGTACTCCTGATATGAGGGTTGCCCGCTTTGCGTTCCTTGTTTGGCAGCCCTGTAAACTGGTCCAGAGTTAGCGCAGCCCTTTGCGATGATTTAGCGATGTTGATGGCTTTTCCTTGCGCGAGGGCGTTCTTGGGGGCGTTACTGGCGCTGCTGCAGGGTCGCTGCGATTCTCTGCGCCACGGCTGGTTTGGGAGCATGGAATCCATGAATACGCTGTGCGCGGAAATCGGTTTTAGCGCACGTGCCTGGCGCAGACAATCGCACGCGGACACTCTGCGCCAGCCGCTTGCGACACTTTTCTGCGAAATTCTATGAATTACCCTGTTAGTCTCTTCTTTTCCAGACTGCCACCAAAAATGTATCTGTTGCCTTCGCCAATCCAGGAGAGGTATCTGCCATTAGTAACTGCATTGCTGCAACACAGCTGATAACTGCATCCTTCTGAAGTAGCTGTGCTTTCTTCACGGCAATATGAAGTGTGTCAAAGTGTCATCATGGCCTCTGGAAGATTTTGTATGCACTGCTGATGATTTTGAAATGTCAACAGTTCATGATTTTCTGAGAGGGTGTCTCCTCAAGTCCTCGCAAACAAGTCTCTGCTCTTGTGAATTGGTCAGATTTGTTAAACAAGGTTTGCAGGGGCTGACACAAATCGGTTATCTTCATGTGCTCCCTTTTTCCATTTACCTGGGTTCACTGTGTCAAATCACTTACCTGATTCAAAGATCTCTTTTCATCATATATTATGGGAAGCTATCCATAGACTTGATAGTTGATTTGACTTTAGCAGATATTCTATTAGACTTGATTTGCCTCTTCCCACACCATTGGCAGGCAACCAGATGATGTGCCCATTCGGGGATTTGAACCCTTCTTATTGTTTTGATGCCATTTGTCAGGGCGGCTGCCTGTAGCTACGGCCTTCTGGGACATTGTTCGATTGAGCCCATCTACGTGTCTTTCTGTTTGTGCAAGTGCACTACTTGACAATCGCTGCTGCTCGACTACAATCTTCCACCTGTGAGCCACTTTGAGCGGTTTTTTGGCAGACTAGCTGGCACATTTAGGTCATTATTCCCGTCTCCCTTGGTAGAACTGGGAACACAGCTCTTATTCCATGAAGCTGTTCTCCCGTGCTCCAATGATTTACATGGCTCCTCATGTGCCCTTTTGTCTTTATTTCCGGCCTCATTTCAGACTGTGTGCTTATTGGCTGCAATTGGCTTCTCTTTTATCTTTTACCCAATTCCTTTCTTTAGGTTTTTATTTCATGCAAAGCAGGTGACATTATTTGCTTGTTTCTTATTATGCTTGCATTCTTGCTGCATGTGTTACTTTTCTCCTATTATGTCCATGCCCAACTAGGCTTCAAGCATCTTAAACCGTCAGCATGGACAGATATTTTGGACCCTAACTCCCCCCTTGGGTCCTGAAGAGCCAAGGCAGCCTTTGTTTTATTGTTTCTCTCGGATTTGTGTATCTTAATTGTCTCCTTTACTTGGGATTGTCTCTCAAGTCTCTAAACCATTTTCTTTTTTGTTTCCCTCGAGCTTTCCCTCCAGCCATTTGTCATTTGGACTTACTTGTAATTGGTTCATGTGTACAAAGTTCAGTTTCTGCATCATTTTAAGAGTAGTAAACACTGGGTAGTCTCCATAGCCACTCGGTCCTGACTAGGTTGGTGGAATCTCTTTTTTGAGTCAGCAAAACCCCTCCATTAGGTGCTCTGCCAGCATGGAAATGCTTCAAGAACTGCCCTGTTCAGCAGTTTTGTTGGGAGATTAGGTCAGAAATGTTTCCAATGTCTGAATATGTCTGCTGGTGTCTCCAGCTCCCAAGTGATGAATGCAAGCTGAGTGTTCCACAGTTTTCTCAGGGATGTATGTCTTTATTTCAGCTGCATTCACTTTGCCATACATGTCCTTTGACACCTTTACTCCTCCATGCATTTACTTCTCCTGCCTGTCCCTTCTCCTAGCATTCACTTCATTACCAAGGGAGACCTCCTGTACCCCCTTTTTTCTACCTGATATTCTTCCACCTTCCACACATTGATCCCAATCCTAACCTTAAAATAACCTTAACCACACTGATTCTCACGTTCACAATGTGAAGACGCCAATAAGCTAAAGGCATTAGAAATGAAATGCTTCACAGAGTAAATGTCTCGTGAAGTGAAGATGGTGAGATAAGTGCTGTCAATGTTTTCTGGGTGAAGTAGAAAGGGGGAGACCTTTCCTTGGTGGTTGGGGTTGCTCAGGTGGGCATACGTGGATTTACGCTTGACCTTGCCAGTCCTTTTGTTACCCAGGTTTCATTTTGTTGTAGTTTTATCTTGTTTTCCTCTGGTTTCTTTGTTTATCTTTGTTTTCAAGACACCTTAGTTCTTGATGGCCGACTTCACAGCAATGGATGTGGTTGCCTCCGAAAGTAGTTACTTTTGTACTGCTGCGCCCATTAGCACTTATGTGCCCCCTCAGAGCCTCTGTTGATGCTGAGGCCAGTGGCTTACACTTCTGCCCTTGCCCATCTCTGAGGGAACCGTTTGTCTACTTTGAGCACATTTAGATATTTGTATTGATAAAGCCCATGGGCCTTGATACCTTGCTGCCAGTCCGGCACAAGAGTGCCGGTAGGCTAACCGGCACCCTTGTTTCTGGACTGGCAAACTACATGTTTGCCTGCCAGAGCTGCTGTGCCAGACAGGTCTGACCCTGTCGTGCACGGCAGTCACGGTAGGCAAACCATTCACGGAAGCACTGGTACAGTTAGCAACGGTGCCGGTGCTTTCGAGTCCCCACTCCCATAGAGTCCTTAGGGACTCTATGGGAATGGGGATTAACAAATGTAGTGGCTCCTGACTTCCCGCCCACCGGACTCGAAATGAGCCAGTAGCACCGGGAAATCAGGCGCCGGTAAATAATTAGGCCCCATGTCTTTTTGTATCATTTAATTTCTTCTCAAACTTGTGACCATATTTTACACTAAGCTGTTTTCCCCCCAAAATCCCCCAAAGGGGCATTTTAGGTCCTATCACCCTCTGGTTTTAACCTTACTTGCAGGTGGTAATCATGGTGTCTGTTTGCCACTGAATATACTTTTAAAGGAATCTATAATTTGTTCTTGGTGTTCAGTTGGATTACAGAAAAAAACCCTTGTAAGGCATATTTGATAAGAGGGGGTCAGATAAACCTGCTGATGTGGTCTAGGGCAATGTATATTCGGGGCTTTCTGACTTTGACACCATTTCCATTCTGACATCAATCTAGATGCTATATGATCAGTAATTCCCCCTTATTAAATCTCCAATTCTACCACCAACTACCACTCAGAAAGTGCACCTTTTCAATTCATTGACTGTCCCGTAGCCTACCATTCACTCTCAAGTGCCCAAAGGAGTGCAATGAATAAATACAAATGTTTAATCCACTTTGGGGGCACACAATGGTGCTTGAAACAAACGAAACAGGTGGAATACACCAGATTCATAGTAGGCACATGGAGAGCACATACAATTAAGCAATTATATTAGAATGACATATAACATATGCAATAGTACTGATTGGTGCATAGCGATGCAGCAGAGTGTTGCGGTGTACATGAGAATGTGTGTCCACATCAATGAAAAGGTACTGCAGGAGCAGCAAGAGTGTTGATAAAAGCAGTTCACACTATATGCTGCTTCTTTCGAGTGGCATCTTGCCTCACCTCTCCGCCTAACCGGCGCTCTATTTGACCTCAAATATCTGGCCCCAGCTCTGTTCTAACACTGCACAGTCTGTTCCAGCACAAACTTATTCCCTAACTTTGTTGCACCATTTTTCACCTTTCCATCTTGTCCGCCAATTCTCAGTCTAGGGGACTGTATGTGGAACGTGATCTGTAGTATAATTTAGCTTATTTTAGAGCGCAGCGCAACTGCATGGAATCACACTATTGCTGTAATGTGGTACAGCAAGCCATGTGTTGCCAGTGTAACATATGTACATGTAAATGAAGACAGGCTACAGATT
The DNA here is from genome assembly GCF_040938575.1 of Ambystoma mexicanum. Taxonomy (NCBI): domain Eukaryota; kingdom Metazoa; phylum Chordata; class Amphibia; order Caudata; family Ambystomatidae; genus Ambystoma; species Ambystoma mexicanum. Next base: position 1,272,566,492 of record NC_090935.1, on the reverse strand, counting down.
TTAAAAGCACACCATTTTTTTTTCTCACTTGAAATGCCTCACTTACAGGAGACCACATTAGATACCTGATTGACTAACTTAATTAACAAAGACTAACACCCATTCTAACTCATTAACATATAATGTGTTCTCCATGTAGAAAAAGGAGGCAGGCTGAGATTCATTTTTAAACGTGCATTTAGATTTTATTTTTCTTTGCTCTGTTCACTGTCTTTCCAGGAAATCACTCCGCATACCAGGAAATCAGTTAGATACAGTTGCCTATTGTAAAAGTGAGCTATTGTTGAGGAAGGAGAATATGATATTGTGAATTTGATTGGTGACACGTAAGCCTGGGGGATGTAACAGAGGTTTCTTGGGGCACCTCTGAGAGAATGAAGGGGAGAAGACATTTTGTGGACCTGCAGTGAGGTCACATTTGCTGGGCTGCTGTGAGGAGCTGGACCACTGCCCTTCAGAGACTGGCTATTTCGGTCTCACTTGGCACCTGCTTGAGAACTGCAGATTGCAGATTGAACTGCATGTTCTCGCTGTGTGCTTTAAAGAAAAAAGAAAACCCCGGGCCCAATTCTCGAAGGAGGCAAGACAGGAGATTTTGCGTGCTGGAGAGCTACAAATAACTGGTAATTATCACGTAAAATTTGAGGGAGTGTCGTGTGAATGAGGTCTTTTTCAGGCAGGAAAGATATCGCTTGGAATCACTGTGTTTAAATGCCACATTATAATGTTGCCATCTAAATGCTGTCACATTGATGTACTGTTCTTTTCATTGTTGCAAATGTAAATTGAAATGCGTTGTATTATTGCATTTGTTTCTCTTCTGTTTATTTTAGAAAGGACTGCCTCGCAAAGCTGGCAATGTATTATTTTGAAATGAAAATATTATAACACACCACCTGTGTAAGGGTGTTTTTGCTTCTGTTCTTCTTTGGTGCATTGAAACCATACCATACAAGAAAAGGGGAGGTTGTTAGGTAATATACGTGTCAAATTTCCTATACAGATGAAGTAATGTCATTAGCAATTATAAATAGTTGTGTGCGTGATTCCACTCAGGGTATGTGTGTGGGGCTTCTGAGTATAATATAATACAAGTCTGCGGAGCGTACATGAATCAGCAGAGAGAGGCCTCTGGAAATATAATCTCACTAATGTAAATAAATTAGTGATAATACCACAGGGGTTTGTGAACGTTGTATATGAAAATTGTGGTATCCATAAACATAGGTCTGAGGCCTCTAGTGATCACACGAACTGACCAAGTAAGAAGAAGGAGGTTTTGTATATTAGGGCCACAAATAGAAAAGAAAATTATGCTCACCACTATACCAGAACAAAATGCATACCAACAAAATGAATATATGTACTGAAATAATGCATAGTCACTATACCACCATAAAGCCAAACCCAATCAAAATGCAAGGAGTAGTCATTGCTAAATTACCTTTGTTTTTGGCGGCAAGAAAATACCTGTTAGGCCCCAAATTTAGACAAAATATCCTACATATTTATGGTGCATTGCAGGCCGGGAAAGTGATCATAGAGCACCTACTGGGCGTGACAAGTGTGTCTCACACTGCCATCTGTACATTACAGGGAAACCGTTTCATAATAGCAGTGTGTCACTAAAAAACGAATTTCAGAATGTCTCAAATGGAAGCCACATTCCCAGAGCTAGTGCAATGTGGAGGCAAAGTTATATGCACATGGGACGTGGTCATCGAACAGTGCCTCAGAATGGCATGACCACATTCATGGTGAGGTGCAGAAAGAAAAATTAGACAATATTTTTGCAGAAGGCACCATAATTCAGGTCTGCCGTCTAAGGTTATTAAATGCAGCCGATAAACATGCAGAGAAAGATTGTTTGATACGGCTATGGGCCAAGATCTGGTTTATTTTGAATAGGTCCCTGCGAATGCAAGAAAATGATACCAAGCTGATTAACAGGTTAAAGGCTGACTTAGATGGGGCAACTAAAAAGGAGGACATGTTAAGAGCAGAATTAGAAGGATGTCAGAAAGACATGCAGTTAAAATGCAGAGATTTTGATATTCAATTGTCCAAAAGCAAGAAACAGTTTGAGGACAGTGAACAAGAATTGGTACACTTAAAATCATTGGTGGACCACATTAGACAAGATAAAGATGAGGTTGTGTCAGAAATGCAGATTTTACAAAAAGAACATTATGAAAAGGAAAATGATCTTCAAAATGCAGAACAGGAAATGATTAACATGCTTCAAGAAAGAGACAAGAGAAATAAAGAATTTAATGAATGCCAAATGCAAATGTGCGACATGCAGGAGGTAATTAATAAAATGAATGATGAAAATAACTATTTGCAAAACGAAGCGGACAGGCTCCTTAAAAAGTGTAGGGACTTGGAACAGCAAATGTGCATTCCCAGGTCCCAGGAGAGGCGACAGGGCACCACATTCAACGGAGTTGAGGTGAATTCTATTTCTACCCAAAGAGCTAGTACCCCAGTGACTGGGCCAGTGACTGAACTTGGTTGCAGCGCCCTGGGGGGATTTGATACTCCCATTGGGGACCGCCACCAATCCCATACACCTGGAACCAGGTTTGAGTCACCAAGTAGTGCAATTCCATGCATTGCAACAAGTAGCCCCATAAAGATAATGAAATCCATTAAAGCCCTGATCAAACCATTTAAAAAGGGAGGGAATGCTGAATAGAGGAGCACTTAGAAGAAGTTCATGACATTTTTAAAGCCCTCCAGATACCTAAGGAACAATACAGGCAGTATTTTCATTTGACTTTAGATGCTCCCACTGCCAGTATCATAAGGGGATTGAATGAGCAGCAGAATATGACATGAGCAGAGTTTTAAAAAGAGATTAGGCATCATTTTCCTCCTTTTCAGTCATTGCAGGAGGCAAAGAAAGTTGCTTACACAATCACTGCTGGGCCTAATACATCCCCTCGCCAGTTTTTACAAGACTTAAAAGGAGCATTTTCTTGCTTTGATGTATCTTTTGACCCCAATTCTAATGAGTTTAAAACTGCCTACTTCTATGGGTTACAGAAAGACATTATATCACAACTGGTCCTTGAATTTGATCGTGACAAGTCCCTTGAGTGGATTGTACATCAAAGCACAAAACTACATGAAGTACTCTATTGTCAGGGTAGAGAAAGGGATAAAATGAAAGACACTAGACCAAAATCTAAAGAACCCTCAGCAACAGTGATCGAAATCAGGTCAGCCAAAATGCCCCTTTGGTCTGCTCAAAGTCCAGGTAAAAATATTTTGACACCTGAACAAAGGGGTAATCAACAAAGATCATCACTTCCTGTACCAATGTTTCAATCACATGATCCTAGTAATAGGGAGAGCTGCATCAGCCCCAGGTACTTACTAGATAGGCCCCGGGCAGGCAATCGGCCTCATATGTCAGTTATGAACAATAATCAGAGACAAAATCAGGATCATAGAAATGATGGTCCCTACCAGACATTGGGGACACAGAGCAGATTTGATCCCAATACCATGATATATGGTAATCAGGATAGACCCCGATATGTGGATCGATTTGCTGATAATGGGACGTGACTGTGAATCCGGATGATCGCTGCTGAACATGGAAGCGCCCTGTAAAGGTGAGTGGAATGCGGCGCTGCAGCGATCGACACGATGAGCTTTTAAATAAAAGTCTTCCTTTTCAGGATTGTCGGCGAGATGTCTCCGGGATGCGGATTTAGCAGGTAAGGACTTTTCCTTCTTCTGTTCTCTTCTTCTCTTCCTTTGCAGGTGATCCAGGATGCTGGCAGGCGTGGCAGAAGTCAGGATGCAGGAGCAGACATGGTGAGTGTCCAGCTGCTAGATGCAGAACAACGCGAAGAACGTGTGGCTGTTCGGGTGGGGTTTAAATAGCCTTGGAAGAAGTTCCAGGTATGTATCCTTCCTACAATCAGGTATGTATCCTTCCCCGGCCACGCCCGGATGGTAAATTAGTCCCACAGGTAAAGTAGTTCCTTTCAGGCCTCAAGGAGGCCGGGATCCTGCAGCATGGTCTGCATCAGGTAAGTGCACCCAAGCACTTCCATAATGAGCGCCAGGACTGATGTTTTTTATGATTCTGGCGCCATAGGCACCAGGACACTGTCCAAAGGGCCCCTATATGGGGTTGCTGGGTCCTTCCTTGGGGACTGGATGTCCGCTTTCGGGGACGCAGGGCTTGTACCGGCTCCCCGGGAGCGGGCATCATGACAGCACTCCCCCCCAAGGCCCCTCCCAAGGTTGTTCCCTCCGGGGGTTTTGGTTTGTCTGGGAAGAGTCGGTGGAATTTCCTGACTAATCGAGGTGCATGCACATGGTCGCTGGATTCCCACGACCTCTCCTGAGGTCCGTACCCCTTCCAATCAATTAGGTAGAACAGTTTTGACCTAAACATTTTTGAGTCTAAAATTTCGAATTTGGGCTCCCCATCTATTAGAATAGGTTCTGCAGGTTTGAGTAGTCGGGTTCCGGGTACCACTGGTTTCAGAAGTGACACATGAAAAACAGGGTGAATTCGCATACTAGCTGGTAAATCAAGTTTAACAGCCACTGGGTTAATTATTGCCGTAATAGAATAAGGTCCCAGATATTTTGGCTTAAAAGTTTGAGGCCCTTTGAGTGGTAAATGTCTGGTAGCTAACCACACTTGATCCCCAATCTGATACGGAGGTGCTTCACTCCGATGTAGATCAGCAGTCTCCTTGTATTTTCTCTTGGCTTGTTGTAAATGCGTAGTTGCCTCTTTGAAGGCTTGGGTAATTGTAGAATGCAGATGTTCTACTGCAGGCATTCCGAGGTTCTGAGGTGAGTCAAGGTTTGAGGTTCTAGGGTGACGCCCAAACAAAGTATAAAAAGGACTGTGGCCAGTTCCAGAGTGTACCGAATTATTATATGCGTATTCGGCTATCCAAAGAATGTCTTTCCAGTTGCTTTCAGATTGCTGTAACATACACCGTAAGTATTGCTCAAGGGTCTGATTTGTCCTCTCGGTCTGACCATCGGTCTGAGGGTGGTGACTGGTCGATAATCTTATGTCGATCTGCGCCATTTGACAACATTTGCGCCAGAAGTGGGAAATTAATTGGCTTCCCCGGTCAGAGATTAGTATAGATGGGAATCCATGTAGCCGAACAATATTTTCGAGGAATTCTTTGGCTAGGACAGAAGCTGAAGGTAAACCTTTCAAAGGAATAAAGTGGGCCAGGGTGCTGGCGGTATGTCTAGAGGTTGAAGGAGACCGGCTGGTCTTTTCTTTTGACTTTTATTTTGGGTGCAAACACCACAGGACATCACAAAAGATTTAACATCTTTTCACCAAGAGGGCCACCAAAATTGTCGTTTCACCTTTTCCTCTGTCTTGGCAATACCGGGGTGTCCCTCTATTAATGCATCATGATAACCGGAAATAACTAGTTTGTGTAATTCCTTATGTGGCAGGAATAAGCGTCCCTGGAAATAAGGTAAACCATTATCTATGGTAAAGTCTGATCCCTTTTCTATCCAATCCTGTAAGGTTGTAGGGTCCAGGAGTTGTTTCACTCTGGCTTGAATGTCTTCAAGCGTCTGTAACAAAGTCATGCCTAGAATCCTCTGTTCGGGAATTATTGGTACTGGTTCTGAGTTTGTATCAGATTCTCCCATTCCAATTCAGGATAAGGCGTCTGCTTTGCCATTCTTACAGCCAGGTCGATAGGTAATCACAAAATCAAATTCAGTGAAAAACAAAGCCCATCGGAGCTGCCGTGATGACTGAGCCTTGGCGGTTTTCAAATACTGTAAATTCCGGTGATCAGTGATCACTGTGATGGTATGTCGAGCGCCAAGCAGATAATGCCGCCAGGCTTTAAAAGCGGACTTAATGGCTAACAGTTCTTTGTCCGTGATTGCATAATTAACCTCGGGTGCTGAGAATTTTCTGGACCAAAATGCTACGGGATGCAGTTGGTTGGTTTCGGGATCTCTTTGGGACAGGACAGCTCCCATGGCTAGGCTGGATGCGTCAGTCTCGACGACATAAGGGAGATCTGGACGCGGGTGTTTCAATATAGGTGCAGAGGTAAACTTAGCTTTTAAATCCTGAAAGGCCTGCTCGGCTTCTTCAGACAATTCAAAACGTTTATTTTTCCTCAAGAGTGCAGTAATGGGTTGTACCACGCGTGAAAATTCCGGGATAAACCTGCGATAGAAATTGGCAAAGCCGAGCATGCTTTGAACCCCTTTTACAGAGCTAGGTGATGGCCATTTCAGGATGGCATCCACTTTTCTTGAGTCCATTCGGACTCCTTTGGGTGTCAGGATGAAACCTAGAAACTCGACTTCTGTGGTATGGAAAACACATTTCTCCAATTTAGCAAATAGTTTGTGTTGGCGCAGTTTTTCAAGTACTGCCCTGACGTGTTTTCTGTGATCAGATTCCGAAGAGGAGTGGACCAGAATGTCATCGATATATACGACAACACAAACATCGATGAGTTCCCGAAGGACATCATTCATGAAGTATTGGAAGGCAGCCGGCGCGTTACACAATCCGAAAGGCATCATCTGGTACTCGAATAATCCGTATTTAGTACGGAAGGCAGTTTCCATTCGTCGCCTTCTTTAACTCGTGCCAGATGATATGCCCCCCGGAGATCTAACTTGGTGTATATGCAAGCGTCCTTCACCTGGTCAAGGAGTTCAGGGATCAGAGGCAGAGGATAATGTTTTTTAACTTTTATCTGGTTCAATGCGCGGTAATCGATACAAGTTCTAAGGTCGCCTTCTTTTTTGGGCATGAAGAACAAAGCCGAGGATGCCGGGGACTTTGACGGGCGAATAAAACCATTAGCTAGGTATTGATCCAAATATTGTCTCAAATGCAGATTCTCAGGTTCGGTAAGGGCATAAATCCTGCTACAAGGGGGTTGTGCACCGGGCACCAGATCGATTTGGCAATCGTACGATCTGTGAGGAGGTAACGTGTTGGCCTGTTCCTTTTGGAAGACGTCCTGAAAGTCTTGGTATTCCGGAGGTAGTTGCATGGAGGGAGAGGTTACAGATGCTAGATTAATCTTCAGGTTTTCTGGGTAGCAGGTTTGTGTACAATCTGGGAAGGTTATTCTCTTAGCTCGCCAATCAATTCGAGGATTATGTGTCTATAACCAAGGGATTCCAAGAATAACCTGAAACTGTGGAGCCTTGATTACATCAAACACAACACCCTCCCGATGGCCGTCGGGACCAATAAGAGTCATCTCAGTAGTGGAATGTGTTACCGGTCCAGAGGCAATTTCAGTTCCATCGACTGTGGTGATGACATCTTTGCTGGTTTTAGGACGGAGAGGGAGGTTAATCCTAGAGACCAATTCACGATCCACATAGTTTCCAATAGCCCCACTATCGATGTATGCCTTTATTGCATGCAACCGCTTAGGCTGTTCTGGATCTACGAGAACCATTGGCACAATGAAATGCGAGGTCTGAGAGTTAGTTTTCAAGCTCGGCAAGCGGACCCCTACACTTGCCGGGCGGGAACTAGTCTTCATGGTTTTAATCAGCGGCTCCTACCGCCTTTTGGGGCGGTTTTGCCGGGCAATCTCGTAGAAAGTGTCCAGAATTCCCACAATAAAGACATAATTTTAACTGCTGCCTCCTTTCACGTTCCTTTTGAGTTAAGGGTCCTTTAACCCCTCCAATTTGCATAGGCTCAGAGACATCAACTCCCTTGGGATTAGCATGGGTCTTGACCAACACCCGGGTCTCAAACCTGGACCGATCTGCTTTTCTGTTTTGAAGTCTGTGATCCAATTGGACCACTAAGTTGATATACTCTGTGCATTCTTCGGGCGGATTTACAACTTGGGCCAAGACATCTTTAAGTTCTCCGCGTAGGCCTCGATAAAACAACGTGACTCTATTATCCTCTGGCCATCCCGTTTCCACAATTAGTCTATTAAAGGTTGCAATATAGGATAGGAGGTCCTGATTGCCCTGTCGCAGGGATAGAAGTTCGTCATCCAGAGCCTGCCCCTGAGAGTGTCGAGCAAATAACCTTTCCATGCTTGCTTGAAACCTTTGAAAATCACAGAGAATCGGGTCATCTTGAGTAACCAGTGGAACTGACCAATCGGCAGCGCAGCTGCTGAGATATGACAATACAAAGGCTACCTTGGTCTGATCATTAGGGAAGGCCCCAGGTCTGCATAGGAAGTGCAAACGACACTGATTCATGAATACGGCAAATCGTTTGGGGTCCCCAGCAAAGCGTTCAGGTGGGGCCAGCGGCATGTTTCCAGGTAGATTAATCTGCACAGGGTTACTGGAAACCACAGGAGCGGGGTTCCCTCCAGAACCGGGTAGAGGAGTTTGCCCAGCTTGACCTTGCAAAAGCTGTCTGGCCAGGTCATTAGTTCTTTCCTTTGATATTATTAATTCCTTCCTGAGGGCATTAGTCTCTTGACGAGCAGCATGTACTTCGGCCCGTAATTCCCCCAGTAATTGGGCCAACTGATCAGTCTCAGAACTTTCCATAGCGCCTGGGTGGGAATTTGTAGGGAGGCTTCACGTTCTGTAACGCTCACCTGACTCCCACGGAGGCTCTGGCCTGGTTCGCGCTGCTGTGACCTCTTCTAAGGTGATGCGCAGGGTTCGGAAGACAAACTGGACCGGGCCCCCAAATCTGGCTTGTCTGGCTCGCAGAAGTATCCTTCTGTAGGCGAAAATAGGGGATTAACTGTCTGCGGGGTAATGCAATCAGCCTCCCACTTTCCCCTCTCACCCTCCTCGAAACCCTTCTGTGATTCCTCGTAGCGTTTCACCTTAGGGTCTGGAAGGACGAGCTCTCCATCCTGCTTCTGATGCAGGGGCGCGTTGGTATCCAGTTACTTCACTGGATTTTTGGTGAGAACCAAACTTGCTTGGCTTCCAGGTAAGTTTTTTTGATAAGAGGTTCCCCTTGTGTCCATGCATTAATGTACTAATGCTAGTGTCTTTTTCCCCATAGGGGCCGGGGTACGGAATGCCGGGGAACAGGCACCGACCCGAGATGAGAGGTGAAATCCTTGTAGAAATCAGGTAAGTCTTTAATGAGAGTTTTTTGGTAATGTCTTTTCATTCGCTCATTAACGCTGATGTCTTTTTTCCCCTTAGGGGCCGGGGTCCGGAAATGCCAGGATGCGGCGTGGACCCGAAATGAAGAGGGAATGAATCAACAGGTAAGTCTTAACATGGAGATTTAGCTTTCCTTATTCCCTTCTCTCTCTCACCTTTTGTTCTGGTCTTTTTCTCCCTAGGCGCTGGGGCGTGACTGTGAATCCGGATGATCGCTGCTGAACATGGAAGCGCCCTGTAAAGGTGAGTGGAATGCGGCGCTGCAGCGATCGACACGATGGGCTTTTAAATAAAAGTCTTCCTTTTCAGGATTGTCGGCGAGATGTCTCTGGGATGCGGGTTTAGCAGGTAAGGACTTTTCCATCTTCTGTTCTCTTCTTCTCTTCCTTTGCAGGTGATCCAGGATGCTGGCAGGCGTGGCAGAAGTCAGGATGCAGGAGCAGACATGGTGAGTGTCAAGCTGCTAGATGCAGAACAACGCGAAGCACGTGTGGCTGTTCGGGTGGGGTTTAAATAGCCTTGGAAGAAGTTCCAGGTATGTATCCTTCCTCCAATCAGGTATGTATCCTTCCCCGGCCACGCCCGGATGGTAAATTAGTCCCACAGGTAAAGTAGTTCCTTTCAGGCCTCAAGGAGGCCGGGATCCTGCAGCATGGTCTGCATCAGGTAAGTGCACCCAAGCACTTCCATAATGAGCCTGGCGCCTATGGCGCCAGGACAGATGTCTTTTATGATTCTGGCGCCATAGGCACCAGGACACTGTCCAAAGGGCCCCTATATGGGGTTGCTGGGTCCTTCCTTGGGGACATGATGTCCGCTTTCGGGGACGCAGGGCTTGTACCGGCTCCCCGGGAGCGGGCATCATGACAGCACTCCCCCCCAAGGCCCCTCCCAAGGTTGTTCCCTCCGGGGGTTTGTGTTTGTCTGGGAAGAGTCGGTGGAATTTCCTGACTAATCGAGGTGCATGCAAATGGTCGCTGGATTCCCACGACCTCTCCTGAGGTCCGTACCCCTTCCAATCCATTAGGTAGAACAGTTTTGACCTAAACATTTTTGAGTCTAAAATTTCGAATTTGGGCTCCCCATCTATTAGAATAGGTTCTGGAGGTTTGAGTAGTCGGGTTCCGGGTACCACTGGTTTCAGAAGTGACACATGAAAAACAGGGTGAATTCGCATACTAGCTGGTAAATCAAGTTTAACAGCCACTGGGTTAATTATTGCCGTAATAGAATAAGGTCCCAGATATTTTGGCTTAAAAGTTTGAGGCCCTTTGAGTGGTAAATGTCTGGTAGCTAACCACACTTGATCCCCAATCTGATACGGAGGTGCTTCACTCCGATGTAGATCAGCAGTCTCCTTGTATTTTCTCTTGGCTTGTTGTAAATGCGTAGTTGCCTCTTTGAAGGCTTGGGTAATTGTAGAATGCAGATGTTCTACTGCAGGCATTCCGAGGTTCTGAGGTGAGTCAAGGTTTGAGGTTCTAGGGTGATGCCCAAACAAAGTATAAAAAGGACTGTGGCCAGTTCCAGAGTGTACCGAATTATTATATGCGTATTTGGCTATCCAAAGAATGTCTTTCCAGTTGCTTTCAGATTGCTGTAACATACACCGTAAGTATTGCTCACGGGTCTGATTTGTCCTCTCGGTCTGACCATCGGTCTGAGGGTGGTGACTGGTCGATAATCTTACGTCGATCTGCGCCATTTGATAACATTTGCGCCAGAAGTGGGAAATGAATTGGCTTCCCCGGTCAGAGATTAGTATAGATGGGAATCCATGTAGCCGAACAATATTTTCGAGGAATTCTTTGGCTAGGACAGAAGCTGAAGGTAAACCTTTCAAAGTAATAAAGTGGGCCATTTTGGAAAACAAATCCACAATTACCAGAATAGTATTGTAGCCCGAACAAGGAGGCAGGTCCGTAATAAAATCCATTGATAGGGTGTGCCAGGGTGCTGGCGGTATGTCTAGAGGTTGAAGGAGACCGGCTGGTCTTTTCTTTTGACTTTTATTTTGGGTGCAAACACCACAGGACATCACAAAAGATTTAACATCTTTTCACCAAGAGGGCCACCAAAATTGTCGTTTCACCTTTTCCTCTGTCTTGGCAATACCGGGGTGTCCCTCTATTAATGCATCATGATAACCGGAAATAACTAGTTTGTGTAATTCCTTATGTGGCAGGAATAAGCGTCCTTGGAAATAAGGTAAACCATTATCTATGGTAAAGTCTGATCCCTTTTCTATCCAATCCTGTAAGGTTGTAGGGTCCAGGAGTTGTTTCACTCTGGCTTGAATGTCTTCAAGCGTCTGTAACAAAGTCATGCCTAGAATCCTCTGTTCGGGAATTATTGGTACTGGTTCTGAGTTTGTATCAGATTCTCCCATTCCAATTCAGGATAAGGCGTCTGCTTTGCCATTCTTACAGCCAGGTCGATAGGTAATCACAAAATCAAATTCAGTGAAAAACAAAGCCCATCGGAGCTGCCGTGATGACTGAGCCTTGGCGGTTTTCAAATACTGTAAATTCCGGTGATCAGTGATCACTGTGATGGTATGTCGAGCGCCAAGCAGATAATGCCGCCAGGCTTTAAAAGCGGACTTAATGGCTAACAGTTCTTTGTCCGTGATTGCATAATTAACCTCGGGTGCCGAGAATTTTCTGGACCAAAATGCTACGGGATGCAGTTGGTTGGTTTCGGGATCTCTTTGAGACAGGACAGCTCCCATGGCTAGGCTGGATGCGTCAGTCTCGACGACATAAGGGAGATCTGGACGCGGGTGTTTCAATATAGGTGCAGAGGTAAACTTAGCTTTTAAATCCTGAAAGGCCTGCTCGGCTTCTTCAGACCATTCAAAACGTTTATTTTTCCTCAAGAGTGCAGTAATGGGTTGTACCACGCGTGAAAATTCCGGGATAAACCTGCGATAGAAATTGGCAAAGCCGAGCATGCTTTGAACCCCTTTTACAGAGCTAGGTGATGGCCATTTCAGGATGGCATCCACTTTTCTTGAGTCCATTCGGACTCCTTTGGGTGTCAGGATGAAACCTAGAAACTCGACTTCTGTGGTATGGAAAACACATTTCTCCAATTTAGCAAATAGTTTGTGTTGGCGCAGTTTTTCAAGTACTGCCCTGACGTGTTTTCTGTGATCAGATTCCGAAGAGGAGTGCACCAGAATGTCATCGATATATACGACAACACAAACATCGATGAGTTCCCGAAGGACATCATTCATGAAGTATTGGAAGGCAGCCGGCGCGTTACACAATCCGAAAGGCATCATCTGGTACTCGAATAATCCGTATTTAGTACGGAAGGCAGTTTTCCATTCGTCGCCGTCTTTAACTCGTGCCAGATGATATGCCCCCCGGAGATCTAACTTGGTGTATATGCAAGCGTCCTTCACCTGGTCAAGGAGTTCAGGGATCAGAGGCAGAGGATAACGTTTTTTAACTTTTATCTGGTTCAATGCGCGGTAATCGATACAAGTTCTAAGGTCGCCTTCTTTTTTGGGCACGAAGAACAAAGCCCAGGATGCCGGGGACTTTGACGGGCGAATAAGACCATTAGCTAGGTATTGATCCAAATATTGTCTCAAATGCAGATTCTCAGGTTCGGTAAGGGCATAAATCCTGCTACAAGGGGGTTGTGCACCGGGCACCAGATCGATTTGGCAATCGTACGATCTGTGAGGAGGTAACGTGTTGGCCTGTTCCTTTTGGAAGACGTCCTGAAAGTCTTGGTATTCCGGAGGTAGTTGCATGGAGGCAGAGGTTACAGATGCTAGATTAATCTTCAGGTTTTCTGGGTAGCAGGTTTGTGTACAATCTGGGAAGGTTATTCTCTTAGCTCGCCAATCAATTCGAGGATTATGTGTCTCTAACCAAGGGATTCCAAGAATAACCTGAAACTGTGGAGCCTTGATTACATCAAACACAACACCCTCCCGATGGCCGTCGGGACCAATAAGAGTCATCTCAGTAGTGGAATGTGTTACCGGTCCAGAGGCAATTTCAGTTCCATCGACTGTGGTGATGACATCTTTGCTGGTTTTAGGACGGAGAGGGAGGTTAATCCTAGAGACCAATTCACGATCCACATAGTTTCCAATAGCCCCACTATCGATGTATGCCTTTATTGCATGCAACCGCTTAGGCTGTTCTCGATCTACGAGAACCATTGGCACAATGAAATGCGAGGTCTGAGAGTTAGTTTTCAAGCTCGGCAAGCGGACCCCTACACTTGTAGGGCGGAGTAGTTTCCCGAAACAGAGTCTTCATGGTTTTAATCAGCGGCTCCTACCGCCTTTTGGGGCGGTTTTGCCGGGCAATCTCGTAGAAAGTGTCCAGAATTCCCACAATAAAGACATAATTTTAACTGCTGCCTCCTTTCACGTTCCTTTTGAGTTAAGGGTCCTTTAACCCCTCCAATTTGCATAGGCTCAGAGACATCAACTCCCTTGGGATTAGCATGGGTCTTGACCAACACCCGGGTCTCAAACCTGGACTGATCTGCTTTTCTGTTTTGAAGTCTGTGATCCAATTGGACCAATAAATTGATATACTCTGTGCATTCTTCGGGCGGATTTACAACTTGGGCCAAGACATCTTTAAGTTCTCCGCGTAGGCCTCGATAAAACAACGTGACTCTTTTATCCTCTGGCCATCCCGTTTCCACAATTAGTCTATTAAAGGTTGCAATATAGGATAGGAGGTCCTGATTGCCCTGTCGCAGGGATAGAAGTTCGTCATCCAGAGCCTGCCCCTGAGGGTGTCGAGCAAATAACCTTTCCATGCTTGCTTGAAACCTTTGAAAATCACAGAGAATCGGGTCATCTTGAGTAACCAGTGGAACTGACCAATCGGCAGCGCAGCTGCTGAGATATGACAATACAAAGGCTACCTTGGTCTGATCATTAGGGAAGGCCCCAGGTCTGCATAGGAAGTGCAAACGACACTGATTCATGAATACGGCAAATCGTTTGGGGTCCCCAGAAAAGCGTTCAGGTGGGGCCAGCGGCATGTTTCCAGGTAGATTAATCTGCACAGGGTTACTGGAAACCACAGGAGCGGGGTTCCCTCCAGAACCGGGTAGAGGAGTTTGCCCAGCTTGACCTTGCAAAAGCTGTCTGGCCAGGTCATCAGTTCTTTCCTTTGATATTATTAATTCCCTCCTGAGGGCATTAGTCTCTTGACGAGCAGCATGTACTTCGGCCCGTAATTCCCCCAGTAATTGGGCCAACTGATCAGTCTCAGAACTTTCCATAGCGCCTGGGTGGCAATTTGTAGGGAGGCTTCACGTTCTGTAACCCTCACCTGACTCCCACGGAGGCGCTGGCTTGGTTCGCGCTGCTGTGACCTCTTCTAAGGTGATGCGCAGGGTTCGGAAGACGGACTTGACCGGGCCCCCAAATCTGGCTTGTCTGGCTCGCAGAAGTATCCTTCTGTAGGCGAAAATAGGGTATTAACTGTCTGCGGGGTAATGCAATCAGCCTCCCACTTTCCCCTCTCACCCTCCTCGAAAACCTTCTGTGATTCCTCGTAGCGTCTCACCTTAGGGTCTGGAAGGACGAGCTCTCCATCCTGCTTCTGATGCAGGGGCGCGTTGGTATCCAGTTACTTCACTGGATTTTCGGATTGGTGAGAACCAAACTTGCTTGGCTTCCAGGTAAGTTTTTTTGATAAGAGGTTCCCCTTGTGTCCATGCATTAATGCACTAATGCTAGTGTCTTTTTCCCCATAGGGGCCGGGGTACGGAATGCCGGGGAACAGGCACCGACCCGAGATGAGAGGTGAAATCCTTGTAGAAATCAGGTAAGTCTTTAATGAGCATTTTTTGGTAATGTCTTTTCATTCGCTCATTAACGCTGATGTCTTTTTTTCCCCTTAGGGGCCGTGGTCCGGAAATGCCAGGATGCGGCGCGGACCCGAAATGAAGAGGGAATGAATCAACAGGTAAGTCTTAACATGGAGATTTAGCTTTCCTTATTCCCTTCTCTATCTCACCTTTTGTTCTGGTCTTTTTCTCCCTAGGCGCTGGGGCGTGACTGCGAATCCGGATGATCGCTGCTGAACATGGAGGCGCCCTGTAAAGGTGAGTGGAATGCGGCGCTGCAGCGATCGACGCGATGAGCTTTTAAATAAAAGTCTTCCTTTTCAGGATTGTCGGCGAGATGTCTCCGGGATGCGGATTTAGCAGGTAAGGACTTTTCCTTCTTCTGTTCTCTTCTTCTCTTCCTTTGCAGGTGATCCAAGATGCTGGCAGGCGTGGCAGAAGTCAGGATGCAGGAGCAGACACGGTGAGCGTCCAGCTGCTAGATGCAGAACAACGCGAAGCACGTGTGGCTGTTCGGGTGGGGTTTAAATAGCCTTGGAAGAAGTTCCAGGTATGTATCCTTCCTCCAATCAGGTATGTATCCTTCCCCGGCCACGCCCAGATGGTAAATTAGTCCCACAGGTAAAGTAGTTCCTTTCAGGCCTCAAGGAGGCCGGGATGCTGCAGCATGGTCTGCATCAGGTAAGTGTACCCAAGCACTTCCATAATGAGGCTTGCGCCTATTGCGCCAGGACTGATGTCTTTTATGAGCCTGGCGCCATAGGCGCCAGGACACTGTCCAAAGGGCCCCTATATGGGGTTGCTGGGTCCTTCCTTGGGGACTGGATGTCCACTTTCGGGGACGCAGGGCTTGAACCGGCTCCCCGGGAGCGGGCATCATGACAGTAATTATGCATAATGACTCTGAGATGCCTAATGATTTAAAAGTGAAAGCACCAGTAAATGAACATGTGACAGACATTGTAAATACATCTAAAAGAGAGGTACGGTTTAACCTAGGGCTAAATCAAACCTTGGAGATCTGTACAAATGAAATAGGAAAACCTGAAATTCCAAAAGAACAAAGAGACAGATTTAAGAAAAATGACTCATGCATTGGCAATACCAGTGAACAGGGAGTAAGTGGTGATGCTATAACTCCTTCCCTGGGCAATCAGAACAATAACCAAACAAAGAAAAAAGAAATTCTCAAAAGGAGGGTACAGGTCAATCACCTGAAGAATTCTTTGAGCTACATATTTTTGAAGAAGTTAAAAGGGCAGGTACCATACTAAATAATCACAAATGCATAGGGTTAGACAATGACAAGTTGCCAAATGATGTTGTTACACATGTTCAGTTGGAGGATTGTAGGGTGACCTCTGATGATACCTGGATGGATGGGCGAACAGTGGCCACACTCCAAAAAACCTCTGCGCATGGAGAAATGATTAAGTCTCTCTCACAGAAATGGACAAAAAGGAGGGGAAAATGTCTTTCCATTTACCAATGTGCTTAGCCAAAAGTGAAAAAGGCCTGAAAAAGGTGAGCCCTGAAATCAGTAAGAATTTGCACTTCTTATGTGTGTTAGATGAAGTTGAAGACAGGTATTATGCTTCCATCACTGTAGAAGAAAAATGCAATGCATTTGCAATGATTGACACTGGCGCACAGGCCACAATTATGTCTAAAGAATTGGTAAAGAGTATCAATGAAGGGAGATCCCCACAGAATCAAATCACAGTGAAGGAAAATCAACGTCCAGTGCATAATTTTAACGGGGAGGAGGTGCCTATTATAGGCGTCACCGAGGTTGGCATACAGATAGGTAAACACAGAATGAAACAGGAGGTATTGGTCACATCCATTTGTGAAATTCCATTTCTGATGGCAACAGATTGCCTGAAAAGATTGTCTCCTCTCATAGATGGGGTGAATGGAGTACTGTGGTCCTTAACCAAAAACCATTGAGACCTAAGAAACTAAAATCACAAAACAGCAACATAAATGAATGTCACACCGTTGCCAAAACAAATGATGCAGTGGAGGTACATCTCCAGAAGAGCTGCATCCCTAGCGTCACTGTTATATTAATGTGTCAAGACAAAATGTAGAGTGAAAATGAAAAACTACCTGTACAAATATACCTGGACCCAAGGAAAAAATTGCAGACTGCCATAGATGAACACACATTAAGTTTTTATTTAAAAGAGAAGACATGCAAACAGAATACTGCTCCTAAAGTAGATTCAGAAAAACACATCACCACTCTTGCCGAAATACACATGGAAGATGAGCAACCATGGGTTCACATTGGTAATAATGACTATACTAAAACAACAAAAGGCACTTTAGCACTTGAACAGGAAAGGAGTTTCATTATTGAGAAATTGTTGCAAAAAATAATGGAGAGGGAGGAAATCCCGAAATTTAGAATTAAAAACCAATGCGTCTCTGGTTTGTACAGTCCAGACTTTGAAAACGTATTGCAGGCAGATGCATGCTGAAAATTGGTATTGGACAAAAAACAATTCACCATAATGTTTGGATAGTGAGTAGGACACAAAATGAATTTTACATGGTGGGCAATGATATAATGCATAGAATGTGTATGGCATTAGATTTCCTTAATCAAAAAATATGGTCACGCCTAGGTGGGCCGGCACCTGAATTTGAAGACAGAAGAAGGGCTTATCATTGTGCACAGCTGGTCCCATATGCAATTGAATTACAACTGAGGAAAGATACTATTATCCCTGCATTCACAGAGCAGTTTGCAATAACGCTAAAATGCAAAAATGGACAGCAGATGAAAGATTCTGATGCATTTGTGTGCTTGAATGAATCCATAAAACAGCAAGGCCTGGATTATGAATACATTCCATTGGTAGATATTGGTGGAGTGTCTGTAAAAATGATGGTGAATAATAAAGGTTGTCAAGATATTCATTTAGAGGAAAACTCCCCATTAGGAATGGCCATGATTACTCAACCATTAACTAAACTGCTAAAGCTGAATACACCCTGGAAATGGGAAAAAGAACAGTCTGAGGCAGTGGCTAAATTAAAGGAATGTCTTGTAAAGGCACCATGTTTAGCATACCCCATAAAGGATAGGGATTCTTTTATAGAAATAGGTTTCTCTGAACATTTTATGTCAGCAGTGTTATCACAAAAATATGATTTGAATCACAAAACCATTGCCTATGCAAGTAAGGCGTTTTCCCAAGTTGAAATTAAATTCAATGAATGTGAAAAGGCCCTATTGACCACTGTGTGGGCGCCACAACATTTCTGCCCCATTGTTCAGGGAGAAAAGGTGATTATTGAGGCAAATCATCAACCTTTGCAGTTTTTAGAGAATAAAAGAATTAGGTCAGGTAATCTAGCACAGTCCAGAATCACTTCATGGACGCTGGCATTACAAGGTTTTCCTGTAGAATTGAGATATGGCCAAAATAAAAAAAGCCCAATTGCTCAAGGTTTAGCAGATCTACATGACTTTGCAGCTGAACAGGTATCAAACGAAATGGAAGTGGAACCTAATTTAGAGGAATTTTAACAATCACCACACAAAGCTTTTGATGAAAAAACATTCAAGGATTTGCCAACTGTATATGTTGATGGTTGTGCTTTTCACATTGAAAATGACAGTAATGAACAATTAGCGTCAGGAATGGGAAATGTCTGGTTGAAATGTGAAGGCATCCCCAGTATAGGGATGAGAATTGGAGCTAGGAGCAGTCAAGTAGCTGAATTGGCAGCCATTTATAAAGCAATTACTATTGCAGTTGATAATAAATTCAGTGAAATTGTCCTGGTGACTGATTCTGACTATGCACGAAACAGCTTTGTGGAATATTTACCTGGCTGCAAAGCGAGAGGCATGATTACATACAACAAAAAGCACTTAAACATGGAAAAATGATACAAGCCATAGACAAATTGGTATCAGAGAATGGTTTAACAATATACTGGAGGAAAATTTGTGGGCATTTAAAAACTCCAGGAGAGGATTAGGAGGGGAATGATAAAGCAGATCACCTGGCTAAATTGGGGCTCTGATGGGAGAATTGCTACCTATTGAACATTTACTTGGTGAAATACAAATTGATGCAGTAACATGTTCTAAAGCACCAAAGGAGGTAGATCAACCAGTAGTACAATGGAGTTATGATACACCAGATCAAGATCTGATTAAAGCACAAAATAATGATTGAATTTTGGGAATCTATTATAATCATTTGATAGATCCTGAACAAAACCCTTTAACAGAAAATGATTGTATGGGAAAAGAAGAGTTGAGGGTGATATTAAAGAATAAAAAATGGATAGACTCATGATTAGAGAATCCATAACAGGACAAATACAGTGGGTGGTGCCTCTTTCATTCAGAGGGCTAATGTTACACCATGCATATGATGCAATAACTGCAGGCCACAGAGGTTCACAAAACACATTGGAAATACTGAAAGATTATGCATACTGGCCACATATGTCCCAAGATGTGGAATTATATACTAGAGGATGTCTAGTATGTGCCCAATTTAAACCTGCTTCACCAATGCATAAAGCCCCATTAATGGAAAGAGGCTTAACTCTTCCATGGTCAGATTTGCAAATAGACTATGTAGGGCCTGTAAAGAGGTCGAGCAGGGGGAACCGTTATATTTTGAGTGTGGTGGTTTGATGTCAAAATGGATTGAGTGTATTCCTGCACCAGATTGTAGTGCGCAAACAGCAGCTACATTACTAGTGAATCATGTGTTTTCAAGGTTTGGGTTACCACAAAGAATAGAATCAGACAGAGGAAGTCATTTCACAAGCGCTCTAATGAATAAGGTATGGCAAATACTGGGAGTGAAAAGGAAATTACATATTGCCTATAGAGTGCTTCTTCTGTGGAAGTCGAACGCTGTAATAGGTCCGTTGTGGACATATTAAAGAAGTTTGTAGCAGAAGCAAGTTCCAGTTGGGATTTACGTTTACCTTTGCTTTTGATGGCAATCAGATCAACTCCCGCCAAACCAACAGGTATTAGCCCGCATGCGGTTTTGACAGGTAGGAAAATGGTGTTGCCACAACACCTGCTATACAGAACACATGAGCAAACACTTGTAAGCGCATCTACAGTTCATGAATAGATGGATGAGCTGAGGAAGCATTTACAACATGCATTTGCTTTTGTGCAGCGAAATCTAGAAAGAGCCGCTGACAGTGCAAAGTCATATTATGATAAAAAGACATCAGTAAAAGAGTATTGTGTGGCGGATCAGGTGTACAAATTTCATTTTGGAAAAAGTAAACAGAAATAGTATATATTTCTAGCAGCCTGGCAGGGGCCATTCCGAATTATAGATAAGGTCTCTCCCGTGGTTTATAACATTTTGAAAACTGAGGGTGAAACAGCAACAGAACAGTTTGTTCATGTAAACCAAATTAAACCCTGGCACCCCAGACACGAGATTAAAAGGCTTAAGCGTGTAGAAACAGATAAAGCCCCTTAAATACATCAAAAGAGATACATGAGTCTATTCATAGAACAATGACAGATAAATAAAAGTAGAAGTGATTATGGTAATAGAATGTATATATAAAAAAAAATATATGTGGTGATCATTGAAAGAGGGTTGAAGCTGGTTTTATTCTACACAGTTAATATATTGGAAACGATCAAAGCTGTATGTATGCTTGTTTTCCCTCTAACATGTGCTTCATTTCAGAAGGCGAGAGGAAAAGGGCGAAATGTTTTGCAAAGCATGTTTTATTTTTGGCAAAAGGGTGAAGTTAGTATTGTTCTATGTACTTAATTTGCTTCTTTTCTATTTGATTTAGACTATTGATTAACACATTTTGGCTTGGAGGTCACGGGACGGGAGGAGGTCCCCTGGATGAAGATCAAATGATGTCTGCCTCCCGGTGGAGGTGAAGACAAAAGTAACCGGAATGCCAAAAGAGATGACTCCTATGGAAAAGGGATCCAAAAGTGTCAGGATGGAAGAGTGCCCCGAATGAATCAAGTGATTTGACATTGATGGTCGGGACATATCAGAGGCAGATAAGTGTCCTGGAGTATGGAGTTCCACATATTTATTATTTTAATTAATTATTTTAATTTGTTATGTTAATTCTTTATTTTAACTATTTGTTTTATTTTATTGTTTTGTGATTAACTTCAAGTATAAAAGTAAGACACTGGACTATGGACACTTCCATTGGGAAGAAATATGTAAAATATTTATAAGAACTGATGGACTCAAAGATGAATTTTGATATTATGATGGTTGAACAGTGATTTTTCAATTTTCATTTTCAGATTTGAATATTCGGTTTGTTGGATTGCTACATGTTAAAAGAAGAAAGGGAGCAAGTTGGGTTTCTTCCAATTGTGGCTTGGACCATGGCCAAATTCTCAGAAAAGGGAGGGTATATGTAGTATAATTTAGCGTATTTTGGAGTGCAGCGCCACTGCATGGGATTACATTATTGCCGTAATGTGGTACAGCAAGCCATGTGTTGCCAGTGTAACATATGGATATGTAAATGAAGACAGGCTACAGATTTTAAAAGCACACCATTTTTTTTTCTCACTTGAAATGCCTCACTTACAGGAGACCACATTAGATACCTGATTGACTAACT
The DNA here is from genome assembly GCF_040938575.1 of Ambystoma mexicanum. NCBI lineage: Eukaryota > Metazoa > Chordata > Amphibia > Caudata > Ambystomatidae > Ambystoma > Ambystoma mexicanum. Next base: position 1,272,544,919 of record NC_090935.1, on the reverse strand, counting down.
TAATTAACAAAGACTAACACCGATTCTAACTCATTAACATTATAATGTGTTCTCCATGTAGAAAAAGGAGGCAGGCTGAGATTCATTTTTAAACGTGCATTTAGATTTTTTTTTTCCGTTGCTCTGTTCACTGTCTTTGCAGGAAATCACTCTGCATACCAGGAAATCAGTTAGATACAGTTGCCTACTGTAAAAGTGAGCTATTGTTGAGGAAGGAGGATATGATATTGTGAATTGGATTGGTGACACGTAAGCCTGGGGGATGTAACAGAGGTTTCTTGGGGTAGCTCTGAGAGAATGAAGGGGAGAAGACATTTTGCGGAGCTGCAGTGAGGTCACATTTGCTGGGCTGCTGTTTGGAGCTGGACCACTGCCCTTCAGAGACTGGCTATTTCGGTCTCACTTGGCACCGGCTTGAGAACTGCAGATTGCAGATTGAACTGCATGTTCTCGCTGTGTGCTTTAAAGAAAAAAGAAAACCCCAGGCCCACTTCTCGGAGGAGGCAAGACAGGAGATTTTGCGTGCTGGAGAGCTACAAATAACTGGTAGTTGTCACGTAAAATTTGAGGGAGTGTCGTGTGAATGAAGTCTTTTTCAGGCAGGAAAGGTATCGCTAGGGAATCACTGTGTTTAAATGCCACATTATAATGTTGCTATCTAAATGCTGTCATATTGATGTACTGTTCTTTTCATTGTTGCAAATGTAAAATGAAATGCGATGGATTATTGCATTTGTTTCTCTTCTGTTTATTTTAGAAAGGACTGCCTCGCAAAGCTGGTAATGTATTATTTTGAAATGAAACTATTATAACACACCGCCTGTGTAAGGGTGTTTTTGCTTCTGCTTTTCTTTGGTGCATTTAAACCATACCATACAAGAAAAGGGGAGGTTGTTAGGTAATATACGTGTCAAATTTCCTATACAGATGAAGTAATGTCATTAGCAATTATAAATAGTTGTGTGCATGATTCCACTCAGGGTATGTGTGTGTGGCTTCTGAGTGGAATATAATACAATAGTCTGCTGAGCGTACATGAATCAGCAGAGAGAGGCCTCTGGAAATATAATCTCACTAATGTAAATAAATTAATGATAATACCACAGGGGTTTGTGAACTCTATATGTGAAAATTGTGGTATCCATAAATGTAGGTCCGAGGCCTCTGGTGATCACACGAACAGACCAAGTAAGAAGAAGGGGGTTTTGTATATTAGGGCCACAAATAGAAAAGAAAATTATGCTCACCACTTTACCACAACAAAATGCATACCAACAAAATGTGTCTGTGTACTGAAATAATGCATAGTCACTATAGCACCATAAAGCCAAACCCAATCTAAATGCAAGGAGTAGTCATTGCTAAATTACCTTTGTTTTTGGTGGTAAGGAAATACCGCTAGGCCCCAAATTTACACAAAATACCCTACAGATCCGGGTGAGCACAGGGAGAAACCAAAACACCAGGACAGAGAACTAGACGGAGCGGCTAGCAAGCGGCATCACACACCATGCACCTCCTTCGCGCTGCGCAGTGCATGATCACCCACCATGGCCACATTTGCCAGCCCTCTTCTGTTCCAGTTACTGGGTAAAAGATCTGACTGTAACCATAGTGAGAACAGTGTCTGTAGGGAAGTAAGAGCGTGGTTTGAAGAGTCGGCATTAGTGTTGGCCATGCAGTGTGCATGCTATGAAAGCTGGACAGGGGGAGTAGAGTGAAGGTTTGGCAGTCTAAGCACGGTGTGATCATGACAGTATGAGTATACTGTGAATAAATTGCCATTTTTTACCATGTTTCTATTCATATTCATTCACTCTGTTCTATAATTCTTTCCCCTTGCTTAATTCATTGCACTGTTTTTTTTTTTTTACATCAAGCACAAAGTGAGACAGTCAGAGTGCGTAGAGATTCCAGTAGTACTTTTGGCAAGTCCGTGAATTGAGATCAGTCAGTATGATCGCAGAAAAAGATTATTCTGATGGATGCAGGTTCAAAGGGAAAAAAACAAAACTGGCCTTGCACTGGTTTTCTCCTCATCCGCCCATTCTGGAATTTCCACTGGAGCGTCTCATGCTGGTGGGGATCTCCTAGTCACTGGTAATCAATCCATTTTCACAAATTGTGTCCAGGTAACCTGTGCCAGAAAGATAACTGGACAAATCTGCGTTACTCAAAGGGCCATTGATATCCTATGATATGCCGTGACATTTATAACGTGCCTGTACACAAGTGTTTCAACTTTGTTTTACTTTACTTTAATAGATTTATAATGCGCAGCAATGAACCCGTAGGCATGATGGCACAGACAAGACATAACACGACAAAAAACAACAAGGAGAAGCAGTCCGGGAACAAGTCTAGGTGTGACAAGACAAGGAGGGGGAAACAGAGGGAGGAAAAAACAACAATCTTAATAGGCCCTGTGTCATTCAGATCGCGCAAGTGGAGGAAAGAGGAAGGGGAGGCGTGCCGAGTGGATGGCAGGGGCAAGTGAAGGTAACTCAAAGGGCAGTCAGTGTGTGACTAAGTGCAGGTAACTCAAAAAGTGCAACCAACGGGTGCCTCATAAGTGCAGAGTGAAGGGGCTGTAGGATTGCAGATACAGACCACAAGCATGAGGGAGCGAGGAGGCAGTGCAAAATGCAACTGGGCAAGCAGGAGCCTGGACCCAAATTCAGATGGTAGCCAGGCGACCAGTGCATGGAGCAGTCGCGCATCAGCAGGGGAGAGGAAGAGAGAAAGCGGAAGCATAGTGGAAGGTTTTGAGTTGCTTCCAGAACCAGAGGTGGTTCTGCTCAAGTTTGAGCAGAGGCGCAGACAGGGTAGGGCCTGAGAGGGCAAGGCCCACCCAAATTCTGTAAATGCCCACTCAGCAGCACTGTGTGGGCATTTACAGATGTTAATTTTACTGCTAAAGATCTGCCCCCAACTCTCTGTTTGGAGAAGCAACTTACCCTCAGAGAGTTGGAAGTGGATGAGCAGAGAACTCGAGAGGGGAGATGTTTAAGAAGAGAGAGTTGGAGATAGTGCAGTCCCAGTCCCCAGAAAGCCTTGTGGACAATGCAGAGGGTCTTGAACTTGACCCGTGCCATCACTGGGAGCCAGTGAAGGGATTTCAGAGCTGGAGAGATACAATCCCTGGGCTTGAGGCCAAGGACAAGTCTTGCAGTCCTGTTCTGGCCCCAATTTTTGAAAAAGCATCTGCCATTGTCCAACGTTGGCCTGCTCTGCATGCATTACACAGAAATGCGAGGGGTGTGGAATCCTGGGTGCACCTGGACTTCTGCATTCATTTGGTAACCAGGCATAAACCCAGTGAACCTGCTAAATTATCACATCGAAGAGCCTAACCAAGAGGACGCACCAGCCATTCATCTTTTCATCTTTGTCCCGGCATTTTCATGCCCTCATGGGAATGAGAATATTGTAAGTGACTAGTGATTGTAGTATGAGGAGCAGACCGTTTTGTGCAGTGCGAGCGCAATGCATGCTGAAGCATGTGACTCCAATGTGAACCATGTTAGTGTTCAAGTCTGAGCACATGGTAGCAGTGTGGTTTTACTACAAGTGCACACTGAGCATTACATATAGGTGCCTGCAATGGATGCAGTGTGGGGAATGCAATCTGAGAATTACAGTGAGTTTAGTTTTAATTAATTGTGAGAAGGTGACTGCAAATTCACTGCAAGGAGTCAGTGTGAGAAAATAGGAGCTGCATATTGTAAATGCCATGTAAGTAGATTCGCGTGAGTAGTGAAGTGGGGCTAAAATGCGAATCATCAAGTGAGAGCAGTGTATTGTGAGTGAGTCTGAGCCAGAAAGTATGAGCCTTGTACAGTGAATGCAGACTACACAGTGCAATGAAGATGTGCTGTGTGAGTCACGTTCTAATTAAATGTATGTGCAGTGTCAATGTGAATGCTTTCAATCGGGAGAATACGGTTGCAGTTATATTAGTTCAGTGTGAGTGCAGTGTGCCCAGGGCAGATTATATGCAGTGTCAGTAATGCAGTGTAATTGGTGCAATATATGGGTTGAGCATCAGTATAGGTTGATCACGTAAAGTTAGCTTAGTGCTTGAAGTGAAATGTGAGCGCACATTAAGCCACACAGTGTGACTGCTGTTTTAGCATGATGTAGGCAGTCATTCTACCTCTGAGTTGATGTTGCTAGCTGGCAGTGCTGCCATGTTAGAGCCATGTGTCATCTTGAGTTTCAGCTCCAGGCAAAGCCACTGCCAATGGGAAATTGGTGCCACCATCCCTAACACCTCCTTCATGTAACCATCTGGTTACTGCTTGCCAGCAATCTGCAGGTATAGGAACAGCAACATGTTTGCTCCGCATTCTAGTATCTCTTAGACAGCTATTTATATTGATTTATTTTAATTCTTCTAACGCGCCAAAGGATTACTTGCTAAAAAATAAACCATACTCATCACTAGAGTGTGCTTTTAGGACTTTTTATGACATAATGTGTATTGCCAGGCCTTTAGCAACTCCCTTAGCTCCTCTTTATTTACTAAGTAGGGAGAATATATTAGGGTGTAGGATTGTTGTTTAAGCAGTAGGCTCCTATCTGAGTCACCAAATGACGTGATTCTTATTACCTCCACCTCACAGATCTTTCCTCCACCCCAAAGGGGAGCTTGCTAGGCTGCCCCACCCCATCCCCAGTCGGGGCTGGGGCAGGAATAGAGGTAGAGAAAAGCATATACCTGCCACTACGAATCAAAAAAGAGAGTAGACAAAACACCCCTTCAATGGGTTAGCCACCCTTACCCATCCGCACAGGACTGATTTACAAATGTAATGTCATTTATTGAGGGTCTACTGTTAAACCTTCTACTAACCTCTTAATTATGAAAAACAAGCACTATATACAGTAAGGCAATATACAGTACTTTAAGTAGATTACTCACACGTTATTTTTATTTTATTTGCATTTGTAAAGCGCCTACAGCCCGGGGGCATTAATACATACGCAGAAATGCTGCTAACTTGATTCTCATTAATGAACACCCAATGAATGCACTGACACTCTCATGTAAAGTGAAATTCATTTTAATATGAGAAATAAGTACTATGAAAGCATTGCCACTATTATTGTCAATTGTAACTACACATATCACACTCAAAATACACAAGGTTATCAATGAAAACACAGCTATCAATTCCATAGTATCTATGTCTACTCAAGATGTACACCATCTCAAAAACATAATAGCTCCTGAAAGATAATTGTATGCTCATCAATTCTCACTAAACAGCCTCACAAAATGAACGGCCTTCTTAATACCTCTCCTCTTTCCCAATGTAATATTAAAAAGGTAAAACTACCTCTTATACTCACTACAGTCCTCTGATATTACGGAGAGGAGAGATGAAGGGTGGATGCCTGGACGAAGACTTGTGGTCTGTACATACCAAGAAAATCCCAAAAAGTATAAAATTCAATTGGAAAAACCAACAATCAATACGATCATGGTCTCTAGGCAAAGAGCAGCAACAAAGGTAAAAAAGCCCAAAAGATGTAGGCCCTGATTCACACAGAGTTTTCCTAATGAGAGTTGTCATTATAAAACTCTTCTGTGAATTGGGCACTTAATGTCAATAGGAATAGATCATGATGCAAGCATAAACCAAAAAAAAATATATATAGTATCTTGAGTAGTGAGCAGATTGTCATAGGTAGACTTGCTTCCCTATGCAGCTCAATCAAATATAGTAGTTCTTTCAAAAAGCAAAAAGAAAAGCTTTCTGAGTCTCTGGAATCCAAAAATGCTATTTCAAAAACTTCAAAATCTAAGCATAGATTGATCACCCTTCCTCTCTCCATAAACCATAATGGAGTGTCAGTGTCATGATTCCTGTCCCTCATGTCCCAAGCCCTCCAAGATGTCAGGCTAGAGCCAGGCCACGATCACCTACATGGCCCTCAAGGGCCTCTCCATCCCTCCAAAGACCCACTTGGAGTCAGACTTGGCACTTGTGGCACCAGACTCACTCACTCCCATAGGATAACATTGGGGATTGGACTTGTAGTGCATTGATGGGGACAAGATGGATGCCCCCACATATTTCGGTTCCCAGAACTGCATGTGCAGTCTAGTCTTTTGGGTGTGGTTAAGCCCAGAGAAACCTGGGATACCCAGGGACTATTTAAGCCACGCCCAGGCTGAGAAACATGCTTTGTGTTTTCTGCACCTGCAGCATGAGACTCACCGTGTTCGGATCGGTCTCCAGTAGGCCTGCATCTTTCTTCTGCGCTCAGCTCCTGCAAGAACAAGAACACTGTTAGGAACAGCCTTACCCTGCGGCGTTTCTGCCCATCATTCATCGCTTCTTCTGTTCTGTGGGCATCTTCGGCGGTGTCATTCCCATCCCAGCACGCCGCTTCCTAAGGAAAAGGGAAAAGAACAGAAAAAAGGCATTAGTAAGCATTCAGCAAATCTTTGCTTATTTTTAAAGACTGTATGAGCTTCAAACGCTTACCTGAATCCCAGCCGCTCTGAGGGAACTCTGTCTCCGGAACTTCTCATCCATCTGCAACAGGGAAAAGACACTCCAGGTTAGTGTGGAAACATCTAGAGGCGCCGCATACAGCGCTTACTCACCGCATTTCTTCTTCATAACCAGCACCCACGCTGAAAATGTTGCACACCTAAAAGACACAGAAAAAGAACTCAGTTCAATACAAATACGAAAGGGTCTCATTGTGCATCGCGCTCTCACTCACCTTCAGCGCTACTCATCTCAGCCGCACGTCGCCATCCCCGGACGCCGGCCATCATCTAAGGAAGGAAAGGAACAAAGTTAGAGAACTGTTCAAAAGACTCATTATACTTACCTGTCGGACTCTTGCCAGTGAAGTAACTAGGCAGCAACGAGCCCACATCAATCAACGCACCCCTGCGCTAAAAGAAGGACGGAGAGCACACTTTCCAAGAAAACAAGGCCTAGTCCCCAGTCGAGTAGACTCCAGGGAAGGGTTTGAGGTTGTAAGAGGTCAGAACAGGCTGGGTGACGTCCCCGTGGATACCATGTGAGCGTTACATGGAGTGAGTATTTCCAGACTGATTCTGTTCCTCCAGCTCAGCACTTCCGCCAGACAGCGTTCATCCAAGATTTGTGATCAGGGTTGGCTGCCGCCACCCACAAACTGTCCTTTTATAGTTTTAGCACCATTGTTTACCAGAAGCTAGAATATTTTTTATCTTTAATGTTTTTTTCTACTTTTGCCTGAGGATTATTTATCTCGCAAGCACCAGAGGATTTTTCATTGCCAAGCTCCTCGGGTGAATTTATCTCTAGGCTCATCAGTCAACAATCTCCCTCACATACAGCCTAGCCCAAAAGCATTGTAGTCCAAGGTTAGTTATTGTTCATTCAAACTAAATACTTATCTAAGATGGCCGCCATGGATGTGGAATGCAGAGCTCCATAAGGAGCCCCTCTTCCATGTCCATGATGGCCCAGGGAGCTGGAGAAGTAGTAGCACAACTGTTGCTACCAAAGGAAATCAGGCAAGTGGGGTAAGTTTGGGGAGGGAATGAAATGAAGACCGGATGGGAGGGGTGGGGAGGATAGGTGGAGATGGCGGAGTGGGGAAGCAGCTCTCAGGCTGCTCGGAATGCAGACTGGGATTGTGGGATTGAGCCAGTGATTCAAAAAACCTGATTGGCTGGATACCCACGTCCTGGGTGCTAATAGAACATTGAGTACTATTTACCAAAACAAAAATAACTTTTGGAACACCTCACAGACCATTGGATTTCAGCCCAGGAGCTATGATAGTTACAGTGTACCTAGGTGTTCCAAAAATAACTGATTAGCCCGACTTAAAGTCCAGTAAATGGTCAAATCGTTTCATACGTGTTGATAAGTGCTCAATACATGAGTACATATCAAGTCATTTTACTACTTATATGTTATCATGCAAAACGACTATACGGCTTGAGATAATGCTCAATCACATGCATGCCTAGCATACACAATGTGATTTTCACAATAAAAAGTAAATACAGAAATACAAATTAACGGTTTAGGTTTAGGGATGGGGAACATGTAAGTACAATAATAACAGTATAAATAGCATTTGACATTAATATGCATGCCAGATTTGATTACAAAAACAAAGAACACATTCAATTAAAAAGAATGACAGTGAGCTTTTATTAATGATACAAATAGAAATGAAAAAATAAAATAACAAACATATTAGTAGAAATAATGTTTATTTGGATAGTAAAGCAAAGAATGTGAGCAAGGGAAAGGGTAGAGAGAAGAAGGATAGTAAAGGGGTATGGCAGCAACCCCGTTAAAAACTCAAAGGAACTAATTAAAGGGGGAAAATAAAGTTAGAAAGTGACTGTGCATTTCAACATGTGAAAAGATCGATTTTCAGGGAAATAAATTAAGGACACGCCAGTACAATTCAAAGAATGGCATTCTCTAGTGGATACGGAGAGAATGCTGTATTGGAGAGAAAAGAAAAATGCATTATTTAATAAGATTTGGGGTAGATTTCTTTTATTGTATTAGACCAGTTTATTGATAGTTTTGTGACTCCTGGGGTGAGGGGGGTTTTCTGGTGTATATAGTTTTGATTGGCTTTGTTATGATTATCACATTATGTTATATCATGTACATAATGTTTCAATGTTGTGATTTTTTTTTGTTGAAAATAAATATTTAAAAAACAAACAAAAAACAATTCAAAGAATGGACATATCTAGACAGACAAACATTGATATTCTCACATTGGAACTTCTCAATACAGAAATAAAATTGTGAGCATGAAAGCATTGCACATTGTTTCATGAGCTATGTTTTTCATTATTTCATGTGATATTTTATCTCTTGTATTGTCTCTTCACCCACCCCCCTCAACTCTTCCCTATACAGGAGCTGGAATGCAGACTCTGGGTTTTATTTTGATAGTCTCAGCAAACTCAGTAATCACTACCTCTCTTTCAACATTGACGGTATCAACATCAAAGTAGCAAAGGAGGTTAAAACCTTGGGTTTCTACTTAGACTCTACCCTAAACCTGCGCAAGCAAGTGTTAACACGATGGCCTCAGCAACAGCATACATTTGTATGCTGATCCGTGTATGTAAACCCTTTCTATCTACAGACAGCTGCACCACCTTAGCGAGACCCTTGATTCTGTTGAAACTCGATTACTGTAACATACTTTACTTAGGTGCCAACCATTACATTGTCAGCTAACTTGAAATCCTAAGAAATAACGCGCTTAAAACTGCGCTAAATATTCCCAGAAGACATCCCATAACTGAGGCTAGATGAAACAACTATTGGCTCTCAATCAAGAACAGAATACATCTCAAAACTGTCTTCCTTATCTATAAATGCTTAAATAATTCAGCGTCCAAATACCTAATGGCGACAATCTTGAAAAAAACACATCAACACTTCCCATGAGAACAGCAAGCTCCTTTTGCTTCAAAGTCCCGAGATACAAACGGAAAAAAGCTGGAGGTAGTAGTTTCCCTGTCATAGCCGCCATGCTATGGAATTCCCTGCCTACAACTCTAAGAACTGATCAATCCTTCTTCAGCTTTTGAAAAAAACACCAAGAGCTGGCTCTTTGCCAAAGATTCTTAACCCTCTTCAGAACGCCTTTGCTGGTATCCAGTTATACCGATTAGTATATATTTCTGTTGTATAATTTCTGTGAATTTTTGCACATAATGTAACCATTGTGTATATTTCTGCTGTATAATATTTTGAATGTATGTAAATTAATGTAACCATTGCACTATGTATGTATCCTTCTATGCAACCTGTACTCAAACATTCTTGTAAATGCGCCCAGAGACCTTTGGGTGAGGTGCAGTATATAAATAAATAAACAAACAAACAACTCCTCAGGTTTCCCTCAAAATCTATGGAATTCCCTGCCTACAACTCTAAGAACTGATCAATCCTTCTTCAGCTTTTGAAAAAAACACCAAGAGCTGGCTCTTTGCCAAAGATTCTTAACCCTCTTCAGAACGCCTTTGCTGGTATCCAGTTATACCGATTAGTATATATTTCTGTTGTATGATTTCTGTGAATTTTTGCACATAATGTAACCATTGTGTATATTTCTGCTGTATAATATTTTGAATGTATGTAAATTAATGTAACCATTGCACTATGTATGTATCCTTCTATGCAACCTGTACTCAAACATTCTTGTAAATGCGCCCAGAGACCTTTGGGTGAGGTGCAGTATATAAATAAATAAACAAACAAACAACTCCTCAGGTTTCCCTCAAAATCTATTTGTCCCTTACAACAGATCTGATCTGGTATTCAGCTTCTTGGCTCAGCTGACAAGATACCGAGCCCAACCTTTATGCTCCTCCACCTCACCCTTCCGTGCTTTCTTATTGATTTAAAGCAATGACTTAAACAAATAAATACATATATACATGCATGCATACAGACATGCATATTAGCTTTGGATTCTCCCAACACCCAAGTGTGCCTCTGGAATTCTTTGAATCAGCTCAATGTCTTGGTTCAGCCATACATTGTATTCTAGGTAACCACTTGCCTCGGTGTAGTTGTTCAAGTAAGGTCCATTATATTGGCCGGGGGACTTTCAAGAGTATTGATCTTGTAGCTAGAAGACAGGAGCTTGCCAAGGAGAGGGATATGAACTATATAACTTAAATTCGCACTCCAGATACTAGATTGCCGCATAGTTCATTTGGAGAGTATAATGATAAAAAGGCTATACACTTGAGATCCTGAAAGAGATGATGACAGAGTTTCAGGCACTTGAAAGCCCTTGCAAAGCCTCCATTTTGCCGGACAGTGGGGCAGTGAATCCCACTTTGGGCCTGCACCCTGTGCAATGTGGTCTGCAGCAAGGAGGGGTTCCTGAGAGCAAGCCCAACCTTCTTCAGAGGGAGGGTACGAGGCGGTTAGGGATATCAGTTCCCAAAAAGAGGAATTGCAACGTACCCATTCTTTAAGGCGCACGGATGGTCCAATATTGTACCACATATATCAAGATTGTACCCCAGGGAGTGTTTCTTACATTTGTTCTAGCATGGAAGAGAAGAACAGTTCTCTTTAACAGCAATCATATAAACTGCTACAGGCCATACTCAGGACTTTGATAAAAAAAATCACTTATGGAGAAGAAAAAAAACAAATAGCCAAAACTCTTGATATTTTCTCTTCAATAGCATTATGCAAGGTAACTAAAATATAATAACCATACTTAGTCTTTCGACTTGTGTCATACCCCCCATTTAAGCTGATCCATGGGTACAATGTTTTGGGAACTAGCCCTGTTTGGTTGGTTGTTCCATATTGATTTCTTTCAAAGATATTTCTACATGTAAGGATTTGATTTACTAGTCATTTGGAGACAATGTGGATCAGAACTCTTTGTACGTTTTCTGAAAATGTTTTGAATTCTCTACCAGAAGGAAGGGTATGTCATAGCACCATCTTTAAATGTTACAAAAATATATCAAATTGGAAATGTAAGACTATACTACACTAAACATTACTGATTTTTTTTTTTCCGAAACTTTATTTGTACCTTTAGGACCATACAGAAGCAATAAAACATAATACAATATCTCAAATGTACTAAATGACATTTAGTCATACATAATCTCCTAAAATAATCTTTTAGAAGCAACAGAGAAAGACATAATTCAAGGAGGAAGACAATAGAAATAAATAAAATGAAAGAGTAGAGTAAAAACAAAAACAAAGCAAAACAAGAACCCTAGAACACGATACATTTTTCAGGCATTAAGATCATTAAATGCACCCCATATCCTCCCATATTTATCAAGCTGATGTTTTGCTTTAAAGGATATTTTCTCCCTCCCGGGCAAAAGGCACAAGCTCTCCAGCTAATCGTCAATATTAGAAGAAGTACCACTTTTCCAAATTCTCCAGATTTGCTTCTTGGCTAGCAATAGGGCTCTATATATCCAAAACATTTTACTGGTAGTCAAACCAATATTTGAGGGCAGTAATCCTAACACAGCAACAAGTGGATCTCTGGGTATAGAGGGGTCCATAACCAACTCCAATCTCTGAAAGACACTGTCCCAGAATAATTGTAATTTACCACATGACCACAACATATGGAGCGTTGTGCCCACCCCTCTTTTACAATTCCAACGTAAGTCCCCATTATACAGTTTACTCATTCTCATCTTCCATGGGGACCAATATAAATAATGATACATTCTTTGCTGTGTGTATCTCAAATCTAAATCTACTTTGTAATTTTCTGGACCTGTACATATGCGACTCCAATCAATTTCCGACAATGAGCAATTTAGATCCAGATCTCAATTCCATCAAGTCTTTTCTGACAAATTATGGGTGGCAGCCCTTTGGATTTTGTTTTAGTCAGAGGTCAGCCTGCTCTGGAGGAGCTGTTTGCAACCTATGTTTCTCCAGATGTTTTGGACTACAGCTCCCAACAGCCCTACCCCGTATAGTGAATGGTGGCAGTTCATGAGAGTTGTAGTCCAGAACTGCTGGAGAGGCACTGGTTACAGACCCTTGTCTGAGGGAAAGCCACATCCTGTGTCCGGTGCAGAAGAGACAGAAAGAGACCTTGCTCCTGACAACAGCGAAACCATGGCAGCTATGCAATTGCTCAATAAATGCTCCATTAGAGAGGCAGCAAGAGGTGGGAAACAGGTAACCTACTTAAGGGTTTCCTCCCAGTTCATATTGGGTCCACTCCTGAGCAGACTAGAACGGGGGGCATTATCTTACTGTACAATGCAGCCCTACATTTCTACTGGCAAGTTATCTACATGGCACCCCTGTTGACTTCTTACTATTTTTTAGAATCTCCCTTGAATGTCAATTACTTTCGAACACTGGAATTAATTGGGTTACAGATCGATCTGGCTTGCATCATATCACCACCAGCAGGGATTACGCCTTATGCTTTTCCAGGCTATGAAGTGGTGTGCCTAGAGCACCCAAGGGAGGTTTGATTCATCTCTGTGAAGCAATGCACTATCGAGGTGCATTGGATGTGCAGGCTCTGTAAATGTACTCCCTCTATCCCAAATAACAGACCGTTGAGATCCACAAAGTTGTGTAGACATTTTACAGGACTTTTCAATACAGTTCATACCTATCATAAATTCCATTATTGCACCCCTGTGACCTGGGAAACACTGTTTTACGACTGCAGACGTGGCCTCTCAGGCCAGCCATGCACTGCCTTCAGTAGCAGGGACATTGCCACTCAATTTACAATTGGTTATTCGTTACCAACAATGCAGACTTCTGTCACTAAACAGTAACGATTGCACAAAACAGGCGCACAGTGTATAATCAAATTGATATGGGGAGAGACAGGTTTTTATGTGATTTCAGAAGGGAGTTGCTGTGTGTCTGTCTGAACCAGAAATCATAAACGATTCAGGGGCTCTCGGGTCTTGGGCTGAGTGTGGTCGTGTGGACCAACGTGCGTCTTAGCTGCAAGGAATGTGACCACACACAGTTGCAGTTATTACCAGACTGCTTTATTTGCGCGCATTGTGCGTCTACATTAACTGAGGTCATGTGACTGTGACCATCGCGCCACTGTGCATCCCGTGATTGGGTGGACACGGACGACATTACATCTCCCCCAAAATAACATTGTACTTCTCAATTTTTTCAATCCATCTTCTTGGCTTACATATGGTGCGGTATGGCCTGTCTACCACTCGAGGTTGTGTTCCTTCTTCCAATTGTGGTTCTCTCCGAGAGGTATGCTCCTCTGCATCCAACTCATCCTCATCTTCTGAAAATCCAGACTATTCTGTCGCCCTGGTGTCGTATTCACTCCACATCATCTCATTCAAGGGTACACCGTTGCCTGTCCTTCTAAAGAACGAGCTGTTCCTTGTTGTCTGTCCAACCAGACCTCACAGCCATTTTCATACATCCCTTCATGCTTGTGATTGTCTTTGTGGGACGAGTTTGGGCGCACGAGAACGTGAACCACCTATTTTCAAATCAGCATCCCGAGCTCGGTTCTGGCAGTCTGCATACTCCTTCATTTTTGTCTTTGGTCTGGTTATCTTTCCCTCTCACCTCTTGTTCTTTTTGGCTATCCTCCGTATGCTGGGCTTCATGAGGTATTGTCCGATGTGACCAAACATCAGCTCTGCTGGACATACTCCTGTGGAGTCATGGGAAAGTTGCGATAATCTTGTAAGAGCTGGTAAAGGGATTGTTCGAGGGGCATGTGGGTGATGTTGGCTATCCCAATGGCCCTCTTGACATTCACCATGAAGCGCTCAATGGCCCCATTCACATGCGGCCACGGTGTCGTGACCTTCCGTTGGTGGAATCCCAAGTATTTGGCGAAGTTGTGGAAGTCCTTACCGGTGAACGTGGTACCATTATCCGATTTAACCACCTTGAAGACCCCGTATGCACAGAATATCTGTTATAGCGCCGGAATCAAAGCTGTGGTAGCTGTGGAAGGTACTATCTCTGCTTCAGGATATCTGGAGTGCTCATCTATCAACACTAGTATGTATTCTCCCGATCTCAGTGAGCCATAAAATTCAATCACAACCTCTTTCCATATTCCCTCCTGGAGGGGAGCCACTCGTAGTCGCTCAGGGAATGCTAGGCGCTGCAGGCTTAGGAATATATGGCACGATCTAAGTGTTGTCTCGATCAATTTGTCCATGACGGGGAACCATAATTTCCTCCTGAGCCTGCACTTCATTTACACTATACCTCTGTGGGTTTCATGTGCGATGTCCATTGCTCGCTGGTGAAGGGATGCTGGTAGCACTATTCAATCTCCTTTCAGTATCAGCGATGACGGCGACAGGGACAGTTCATCCTTGGTTCTTGCGAGGCACCTGCACAATGGTCCGTCCGGTGACTGATTGTTCCTTAATGATGATTTGGCCGAGTTCCAAATTTAATTTAGAATGCATGCGGTTGCAAGGGCTAGGGTTGCGTCTTCTACAGTGCACCTTGTAAGTTCTGCCATTGCGATGGCTTGTGGCCGTGCATGGAGCACGATGTAGTTGATGTACCCATCTGCCCGGTTGTTTGGTTACTGGATGCCGGTGAATGGGTGGCGGGAAAGGAAGTCTGCCAGCTTTTCATCATTACCAGGCTTGTGCATGATGACATATTCATACTCTTGCAGGCGGAGTGCCCATCTCACTCACGTCGGTGGTATTTGGGCGTGAATCCGCCTCCTTCCCTTACGGCGATTGTCTGCTGATGGAGAGTTTTATGTCTGGGTGTGACGTCTCTATTTGTGTTGTCGTCTCCCCGGGGGACCTAGTTCTTTCCTCCCGGTATTGCCGGGGTGCTGACTTGTGACGATGTGACTTTTGGTCCATTGGGCTGGAACTGGATGCTTTGGGATTTCAGCACGTTGCTTGGAAGTGATCTTCTCCCCCGCTGGCAGAGAAAATCTGGCCAATGGCTGGGCAGGATCCATTGTGAGGGATATCATATCTGCATCGAAAACACTGTCACTTATTTTGCCTTGTATCTTGTATCATTAATTTATGACTTCTTCCTTGTTTGTGGGTGCTGCAGAGATGTGGATTTTGCTCAAAGTGGATATTTGAAGGTCTAGCCGAGGTTGTTCTTGCTAGGACTAGGATCTCAGCTAGTGTGTGGCACTTGCAGCAATTTCTTCTTCAAGGGTATTGATTCACAGCCCTCAATAACTTGTGACTTGACGCCTCCTCATTGGTGTACAGGTGGAATTTGCAGTGCTTGACTTTGGATTTGAGGCACGTCACAAACTTGTCCATGCTCTCACCAGGGAGTTGCACCGTGGTATGAAATAAATGTCTTTCGCAACTACGTTTCTGTGTATCGCAAAATGTTCATTTAATATCTTACGGTCGTTGTATTTGTACTTGACATATTCTGGCAGCTCAAAAATGATATCCCGCTCTTCTGGGCATGCCGTGAGGGTGAGCAACCCTAAAATGAGGTAATCTTCCTGTGGGCTGATGGCTTTGAGGTAGGCATCAAACTCTTTCATCCATCTGGTCCATCTCGGTCCCAGGCTAGTGGAGTCTGTAGAGTCGAATGGGAGCAGGGATGGCAGTGGGAATGCAGCCCTCCCTCTTTGTGTTGTAATGGCCTTTTCCTCACCCTGAGCCGGGCGGGACATGCTGTTGATGTCACATTGAGGTGGTCTACTTTGGTTTGTTTCCCCTGGGTGTGATCTCACGTCAGCTCGTCTGGGTATTCTCCAGGCCACAGTTGGGTGGGGCGGTGAGTTTCGCTCTGGGCTTTGTTCCTCCCTTATCTCTTCAGGGTGGGCTGGTGGCTGGGGGCTGATGACGGGTGTTAGCGTGGGGTTTGCTGCTGGGCTTGCTGTGCCTGCTTCTGGCAATTATTGCAGGGTGGGTGCCCTGTCGGTTGACTCAGCGGCTGTTCTCCTTAAGTGTAAATCTGTAAGCAGGCAAATCCTTCTGCTCTCCAATTTCAGTGTTGCTTGCTGGCGCTGAGGTGTAGGGGGGCTCCCCCCACTCTTCTCAGGCACCAGTGCTTCAAACGACTGACAATGGAGGCGGCTTCCTTTGTGCACAGCAGGAGCACCACGCTATACCGGCAAGGTGTGCTGGTGGCTGTAGCGAGTATCCTTCGTCACCAGTGTCCGGTCTTGGGCCTGAGTGGGGTCGCGGGGACATACGCGTGCCTCAGCTACAAGGAACACTACAGAATAAAGTTGCAGTTATTACCAGACTGCTTTATTGACACGCTTATCGTGTCTATATTAACTGCGGTCATCTGACTGTGACCATCGCGTCGCCGTGAATCCCGTGATTGGGTGGACGCTGACGACGTTAGAGGGGCCTTTACATCTGGAAGGTTCTCCTGATGAAAGACTTCATGCTACAAGTCAGAAAGAAAATGGAGAACAGCAAGCAGAGCACTGGTACCTCTTTAAGAAGCGCATAGGCAGAGAAAGGGCAGGATATGCTAAAGCCTGCAAGAGAAAGAAACACGAATTTGAAAAACAAATCAAGCTAATCAAATATGAGAGTTTTGTTTTCAATCGGTTATTGGAAGAGTTAGGAGCAACCATTTAAGTTACATCGGAAAGTTCTATAGAAATATTGCAGGATACTGTATCATTGAGTGAAAGGGGCGTATGAGTATGCAACCACAATTACCCCGAAATGTCACGTCTAAGAGTAAACAGTCGCACCGCAAATCAGTTCCATCCCCCCCACCTTGGTCTCAGCACTCCTTCAAGAACCCTTCAGCCACAGCTGCGTAAATGCCCAGCACAATTAGCATGGAAATCATCAAAAGGTAAAATCACTAGACTGTATTCGTACAAATCAGGTGCCAGACAGGCTGCCTGTTTGTATTTTGATTTTCTGTTTCAGGAATACTTTCACGGTAAGAGCCTGACGGTACTGGGGCTTGATGATTTCCAGATCATGCAATAGGAGAAGGCCCTTCAAGCCTAACTAATAAAACAAGCACACATTAATTTGCAGACGTTCATACAGTACACAGACATTTTGCGTTTTATTGCCTCCCCCTCTCCCGGAAACGACTAACATTTTGAGATTCATACTGTGGCCTGTACCTCACCTTACAAAATCCAATTTTACAAATTCAATCCACATTCTGACAAAATGTTTAGATATCTAATATGCGAGGTGAATTATTGCCTTGGAACGAGTGGCTCACTATGGCAACCAAAAAAAATATTAATAAAAACGATCACCATAAAAGTTGATTTAGATTTTAAAGAGCATGGATTTAAGGACTAGGAAAGATGTCGAAAGAACAAAACATGCTTAAGCTCGCTTTCATCTCATTCCCAAAGAGGAAGTACAGTGAAATAAATATCTAATATAAAATGGCTGCTATTCGTCCACCATTTTTGGAGAATTAGAAATACCTCTTTACAGTGTGCATGTTTGTAACCTGTGGCTAGCTCTCTATTTATACATAGCTTTTATACGAGCATAATTTATGAAATTCCACACTTTTCAGCCATGTGAAAACGGCAACTTTGTCCTTTATTTCCGTTTCTGTCGGCAATGAAGTTGGCTGCCTGCACCATTCGTTTGGCAGATACAATTTACGACCAATTCTCTTCCTGGCGGAACATCTTTACTCACATGAATGCCTGTAAAGCAGTTCCCAAAACAACCGGTTCTGTTTTTAAATTTGAGAAGCGCAGCCCAATTTGTGAAGTTTGTAACTTACTACATTACAGTCAGATGAAAATAATGCACAGATAATATAATCGCACCTGTAAACATTATTACTGGCAAAAGTATATTTGGAGGAAAACAAAAGAAGCATAGCCACATTTGTAAGTAAGGACGGTCATAAGGGAGAAGGTGGTCACCAAAATGGAACTGAAATTGGAGCGAAAGACCGCCCCAAGACAGGCCCATTATCGCCGGCATGATATTACTCTGTGTCTGAAACCTGCCTGTGTTTGCGGGTTGGGGAGGTTTCGAAACTAAAGCCCGCAACAGCAGCAGAAGGTTTCGAAATAGGAAATCTATATCTCATTTAACTTGCAACTTACCTAAACAAAATTCTAATATGCAAATTCGAAACTATGTGGTCTCGCCCAGAAGGGATGTGACCAAGCAGTTCGGCCTGGACTGCCCCTTTTGGGGTGTTATGTTATGTTATGTTAATTTATACCACGCGCCGATACCACCCAAGGGTAGTCTCCAGGGTCCAAGCCTGGTTTGCATATGGTCTTTCCTCTTTTGAAATGGCTTGGCAGGCGACGCACGATGGTGTGGAGGGTTGCCCAGTGCAATGACAGAGCTTAAGATTAATTCTAAACCTTCCGCCCATCACCTCTTTTGTTTTACACATATGTAAGAACCTGAAGAAGATGAATGGTAAGTTGTAATACATACAACACTAGCAGTACCATATGGAGGCCATGATTTGTCGTTTTAAGGAGAGACTAGACTGGCCTTCCACATGGGTGTCAATTTATAGTTCCTTTGTTCCTTTGTCTTTCGTTTTATGTATATTTTTGAAGGTTATTTATGGCGACTTGAACATCTTTTTTCGGCTGCATTTGTTGTGCTGCTGTAACACCATTTATTTTTCTTTAGCAATAGAAACATGTCCATGCACCCTTGAGACATTTGCCATGGTATGTTATGTTGTTTGGGTCACTGAATCCACTACTCGTATTACACAGCATAGAGGAGCGCTGGCAGGATGGATGGGTGGTGCACGTCTCGTGTACTACTTACTGGGCTGTAGTAATAACGCATGCTTGTCTCTTCTTCTCGAGCTCTTCAGGGCTGACAATCTAGCTCTGTTTTCAGTTACATTCTTCGTTTCCATGGTCCAGTGAGTGCAGTACGTGAAAAGCCAAGCGAGATATACACTCAGTCTCGGCTACTTGTCTACTAGCGTTTCTGCGCTGTGATGCATATAGTCATTCTGATGGCATAATGCTTCAAGGTAATCTGTTGATGAATCAAACATTTGCTAAATAGTAATTTTTCGGATGTATTAATGTGGCGTTCATGCCCTGCCAGGAGGGCGGTCATGGCTTTTAACGGGCCGCCACTCCGAACTAAGGCAGGCCCAGGCGAAAAAAGGGCATCAGCTTGTTAAGGCCATGTCCGTCTGGCTGGCAGGGCATGAAAGCCATTTGCACCGTGGGTTTGCCTGGGGTGAAAATGTCTTTCACAATTGTTCTTCGGGACATCCAGATTGCTTGCGCAGCCGATCTCTCAATGAAAAATTGAATAAAAACGGCAGGATCGCCAGGACCGGAGCGCAATGCTCAGGTCCCGCAGGTAAGTGGAGGAGGCTGAGAGGCAACAGGGAGTGGCTCCCAGTTGCCTTCTAGCAAAAAAGACACTACCCAGGCAAGGGCCTGGGGTGGCTGGAACAGCAGGCAGGGATTGTGTATATTTGCATGCTGTTCCAGCCACCTGATTGGCTGAGCGCCCTTCCCCAGTTGTGAATTAAATATGGTGCTCACTTCGTTTAAAAAAAAAACTTAGATACTGATTACAAATGAACAGATCCACAATGTTAAATACATTGATAATAAATTCAAACTTTTAAAAATGTAAATTATAAAACATGTATTGATTACTCTTATTGCGATGGTTCAATGCATCGCTTATTTAATTCCCTTGTCCTTAAAACACTCAGACACAAAGCTATCAGATTGCCACTCAAGACCCTATTCCAAAAAAATGTATTTTTGTTTAAATGTAATGTTTAAAGAATGTTCCTAAATACAGTTGATGCTGTGGGTCCACAGAGTTACATGGATTAATATGGGACTGAGTGTTTCAATGCACTCGTTATGCTTTCATAATCTGCATGTGCGTAACTCCCCAGGGACTTACTTCCGTAACCATTACTTTCGAGGTTCCAGTTAATAAAATGACAGCATTACAAAGCCTCTTCTTAGTTTATTTTTATTTTTTTGGAAGCAAAGGATGTATTCCTCCATCTCCCTGATAAAGCACTCAAGTAATCAACAGACCACGTCTTTGTGAGCACAGGTGCAACACATTCTTACAAGTCGAATGTCAGTGCTTCCTTTTACTGTCCTTCATGAGCATGTTGATTGGTTATGATCACCTCATTTGCATTCCAATCCTCTGCAGCAAATCATCAATCTGATTATCATCAGATGTGTTTAATGCATTACTTGGGTGAGTTTTAAAAGCATCATTCAACAACTAAGACAATGAGTTGGAGGATGACTTGTGTATAGTTAGACAGAATCTTAATTTCTTGAAATAGAAACAGTTGTACACTGTGGTAAGGCATAGTACCAACATTAGTTAGATCCATACCCCTTCTGTTTGGTTAAAAATTCCACGTCCCAGTTTACCTTTCAGATGGTCAAGTCAAGTTTTTGGAATTTCAAGGGAAGAATCTAATCCATACAAAACTGTTGTCGGAACGGGTCAATAATGAGAAACCCACATTTCCTTATGAAAATGCCCTAAGACCGCCATGATCGTACTTATTTTTTTGCCTCTTCAATTCCTTGGATGTAACACATATTTTAGTAGCTGGCAAGTAGTTACTAATATAGCAAAGGTCGTCTACCAAACCATAACGCAATCTTGCTCCACATAACATGAAGAGAATCACATAGCTTTAGTTTTTATCAATGTTCATTTTTAATTTCAATTTATTACAATACTCGTGTGTTTCCGCATAAAATAGCATGAACCCTTTTTAGGCACATTCTAGTCGCGTCAGCACAACTATGTTGTCCGCATAAAATAAGTAAGACATATTCCAGCTTCCTAGTGTAGGCAGGAAGCTATGCGTTTCATTCAACAAATCTATAATGTCCAATATCCAAAGGTTGAAAAGTCAGGATGCTGCATGCTCTCCTATTCGAACCACCGATTTGTTTCTATAGACCCCTTTACAGTCCCGAAAATTATCCAATAGTAAATATGCTACATGTGACTATCATTTTTGGGATGGAACTACTAACTCAGACATTAGGGGTACAATCAAGTGTTAAACACGTCTACTTGGTTTGCTTTAGCTAAATCCTCATTATCTGGAACAGTGTATGTGTCTGGTAGGAATTGTGTTGCATCTTTAGCATTCTTAGGAGTCCTAGGTTTTTGTATGACATATTTCTCTTTCTTTACCCGATGACTGCCCCGTTCTTAGGGGGTAGCCGTAGAAAAAAGCGAATCCGAAAAAATGGAGGAAGAAACAACCGCATTTCTATGGCTGATTTCTTTCGAAATGCTGGTATTGTTTTATTACAATATAGGTGTGGGGTGGGGTAAGAGTATTAGTTAAGGTGAGGAGGCGAGGGGAGAGGGATGTGGGGGTCTCCCCCCCGTATTTTCAAAAAACAAAAGTGTAAAAAGCAAGCAGGATTTCTTTTTACCAAAGAAATGTGATCATTTCTCCATTTGTTTTGTTTTAATTCGTTTGTTTCAAGAAAAACCTTAAAAGACACATTCAGAAAGGAGGCTGGTATCAGGGCACAAGGGATATCTGTTTGCCACCCTACTTAGATTTGGATACTGCTACATTTTGCTGTAGGAATATATACGGGATTAAAGGTCCAGGTTACAAATGAAGTAGTATGTATAACCCTACTTTCCACATTGAACAGCAAAACTTCCACCCACATTAAAGTGACTGATGATAGCTGTGAGCCGGGCTATGGTACAGAAGATAATGAGATAGACTAAGCCGAGCTGGAATACATCATTTACAAGGACACAATCACAGACGAGAACAATTTGAGCATAGTAGCAATGTTGATGCCATAGAACCACATAAAGTTAATCAGAAAAATATAAGACCTCAAGTAAAAATAGGTTGGGGCTGCACGCCACAACTGATAGAAACAACTGACTTAGCACCACATGAAACTCAAGTACACCTAAATCAAAAAAGGAATGATGAGCAAACATGCAAACCTGGTGTGGGACGAAAGAGAACAAAGAACAATGGGAACTATTACCCATCTAAGATACTGATAGTAAACCCATTAAAGGAAATAAAAGAAGCAGCTGCTATGTTTGATGAAAGTGCAGGCAATACTTCAGAACAGGACTCCGACGCTGGCTCTAACTCTGAGGGAGCCACACATCAAACATAACAACAAAAGAACTCTGAGAAACTTCAAGTGTGGCCTCTCCCTACAAGTAGAACAAGAAACCCCCATCAATAAAGGACATGAAGATGCAATAAAGGATACAGGGTATATATACATGGTAATTGGAGATGCCAGACTACAGAAGAATGAATCAGAATGCAAAAACCCTCAACCCCAATTCTAACATAAGGGTAACAATACATCATGCCCGGACATCTTAAGGAGATATTGAACCAAGCAAACATGTTAGTAATCATGAGGGGGGCAGCAGCACAAAATAGCTGCTCAGTGTTCATCTACATCGGATGCCCACATTCTTAACTCTCATTGGCACAGAAAATGTGCTCTACACCCAACAGTGACACCTGCTCCTGCTAGTGAACATTGGCTGCAGCACTGGAGGAGATTTTCTTTGTTCGGGAAGCAGCTGAGATTGTGAACAAGCTGTGTGCTGGGATCCCAATGGATGAGGCTGGGGAATCCCAGGACCTGTAGAAGACCCGTTGAAACAAGTGAGTGATCAGGGTGCAGGGTGCACATTCCTTGATAGGCATCACAGAGGCATTTGGGAAGGCTCAAGGTTGGGGTTTTACTGGCTTATGTTAGAAATTGCTCGGTATAAGAAGAGTAGCCATTTGGACCAGCTAATGTTAATGCCAACAAACATACAAAATGGCAGCCGTGTGGCACAGTATACATTATGCAGTCCTATAGCACTGATCAGTTTATAAGCATAACTCATGAATGTAAAGCACTATGTTAAAACATAACACAATATGCATTCCGGTGCTTTCCTGGTGTTCTTTCGATGCTACATTGTGAGCACCACGAAATACAGATTTAAACTTCTGCAGGTGAAAACAAACTCTAAATCCTAGTCTCTTGGAGGGGCTTTGGTTCATAAATCCACAACACCGAGGCCTTCCTGTTCCATTACTTATGAAATAAAGGAGCTGCAATAGTCGTACTGTATTAGTCCCATTGTAATCAAGAGCCACCCACATTGCCTGCAGCTTCAAAGTGAGGGGTTTTCACACTTTCTGATATCCTGATGCCACAAAGGAAGCAACAAAATAATTAACATTATTTTCAGAAAGTACCCTCTGATACACAACCAAGGGTCAAACCTCCCAAAAATGTAATGGTTGCACTGTCTCTCCCTGTATGTCCGATCTACATGGAAATGTTGAGTGAGCAAGGGTAAACTATGCAAAGCTACTCTGGAAGCCATACACCGATATAATAACCTACCTATTAGGTATTTGTTGAGGTGTTTAACCTGGATAACAGTTGGTCTGCTAAGAAAGACATCTCAATTCTCCTTTCAGATGGCGCCCAGAGGAATTTAGAATGCCATTAATGGGTCAAGCACCATGCTGAACCCACATTCACAGAATTGATATGTGTACTCGCCTCACTAAAACCGCATAAGTTCACCTAGTAGGCATTTGGAGAAGGGGGCAGGGAAGGGGGAGCTGGAGCTGGAAGGTGAGAGGGGGAGATGGTCTGGTGGACATTGGTGAAAATAAGTAGGTGGAGGTTGAAGATACTCTGGAGATGGTGGAGAAGGAGCAAGGAGAGGCATCAATAGGATCCAAGGAGAAGGTGGAAGGGGAGGTTGGTGGTAAAGATGCAAAGCAGAAGACTGAAGATTTGTTGTTGTAGGGGAGGGTAGAGTGTTTGATGGAAAGTGTGGCTGGTAAACAGATACATGAGAGTGTGGGGAAGAAACTCAAGTTCTCAGAGAAGAGATACAGGAGGGAACAAAGGAGGAAGATGAGAGATCAAGGTGGTGGAAGAGGAGAGCCACAAGGCTGTGCAGAAGGAGAGATCAAGATGGTGGGGGAGGTGAGTCAGAAGGAGGTTAATGGGGTTATAGTAGGAGAAACCAAGGAAGGGGAGTACTAAGGTGGTGGTTGGAGAAGAAATTGAAGAAGTTGTATTGGAAATATGAATCAATAAAGTGGTCATGTAAAGGCAGGAGGAGGGTGAGGCTTTGAGAAGTGACGTAGAAATCAAAACTGAGGAGGAGGAGCTGGAGGAAGGATCAGATACACAGTGGTTGGGTAAATGGAGAGAGCATGAAGACAGCAATATAGGATTTGTGAGGGAACTGATAAGAGAAATGAATGAATGGGATGTCTAGGTGGCAGGTAGGTAGGTTGTTGCATTAGATACCCAAGAAGTTGAGTCAGTAGAGTAGAATAGAGGTGGATGAAGAAGACCTACTGGAGTTCGAAGAGGAGAATAAAGAATAGACATTTTTTGGAAGTTTGAGATGCAGGAGAGAACTGTGTTTTCAGGGGAGGAGTTTGATGCAGTGCTATGGGAGGAAATAGGAAATGGCAAGAGGTGTTAGATATTGGAAGGTGATAGAGGAGGAGAAGATGAGTAGGGTAAAGGAGATTGAGAGGATGAGGAGATTAGAAGGTCAAAGGAGCTAGAAGCCGATATCAGAGGGAAATGGTGGGAGAATCGGGAGGCTGGGAGAGTTGTACAGTAGAATATTATAGGGTAAACCAGTTATCCAGACAACATCAGGAGGTATGGGGGTCTTACTGGCCCAAGGCATGCTTTAGAGGCAGAAGAAGGAATTAGCCAGTAGCAAAGGCACAAGGAGGGAGCTTACCACAGAGAGCTGACTGGAACAAGGGTTGTCAGATCCTGTGAAAGTTGTAAAACACTGGTAGGGATGCCTCCAGCCCAGCCTGAGCCAGCCATGTCTCAATGAGAAACTGTGACACTCCCTTTTAGTGACCCAGAAATAACTAAAATAAGGCCCGACAACCCCTATAAACCTGCACTGGTAAGATCAAAGAAAAGACCAACATAGTTGAAATGGCGACAGCTTAGTGAGAATCTCGATTGGGAAGTGAGCCAGGAGGGTGTCAGCTTAGAAACCTTAAGTGACCTTTTAGTTTTCAAAGTGTAGGAACCCATGAATTGAGAATGCGCATGTTTCAAATAGCCTGTTCTAGGAAATGTATTTCACTCAGGAGGGTCTACAACCATGGTTTAGCTCACTGCACCCATCAGAGAGAACAAATATGCTTTGGCATATCAGTCTGGCCACACCCAAACATGTAGTCCATCACGAATATGCTAAGAAATTCTCCCCTGAATAAGAACACCAACAGTAACCCTAAAAACGTGTTTCAGCCTTGCTGTTCCTCAGCAGTGAGATGAATCTGGGCCTCTCTAAGGCAGTCTGAGGAAGGGGCCCACATATGCATTGCCCTTAGTAACTTAGGGCAAAAACCCCAGGTTCTACCATAATAACACAATTGTCAGAGCCTCCCAACTGAGAACAAACATGCTTCAAATAGGCTGTTCAATGGGATGCATTCCGCTCAGGAAGGGATACAACCACTTTTTGGCACGCTGCACACTTTACTGGGGATATTTCTGATTTATGATTATTAATTTGCTTTGTGCTTATTTGTTTACAAATTTGCTATTACTTCAAAGGCTGTACATCATTTTCTATTTGAGAGGAGCAGAGCGCTGCCAAGTGTGTGTTTAGCCAGCGTTAGGGCTGACATCTTAACACAGTTGTGCAGTGCTGTGAGTTGCTGTTTGTACGTTGGTATGTGTGTCTAGTGGGATAAGTCCTTGGTCAGGTATTGTTGTAAAAGTCACGTCTTGAGAGATTTGCGAAATTAGATCAATAAACGCTGTTATATGTCTGGAATTTCCATAAGCAATGTGATTAGATAAAGTTATGACTTCTCTTCCAAGAGGAAACATTGATGTAAAATGTCTTCCCTCTTGCCCCGCTCCTATTATTATTGTTATCTCAGGGGTCCATGTCATTTCATCGTCAGGCATTTCAAAGCCTGCAATTTAAACGTGTTTGACAGTTCAACACATTTTTTTAATTTTTTGGGGGGGGGGAGGTTCCCCGTATACCCCGTCTTTCACTTATTTTTACCTATACCCAACCCCCCAACCACTTATCTGTCCTTTCCCACCCCCTGTGGGATGTTTTTACCCATGCATCCAAGCCCTACCATAAAACTGTGCATTACTGGCATTGAAAACATCATGATGGCCAGAACTCCCCAGAGAGTGCACAGGGAAAACATGAAGAATAGGCTGCCACCCATTTTTGCCTATGTTGTGAGCACAGGAGGGCACTGCCTAAAACCACCATTGGGCTACACACACAGTAGCCTGAAACCATTGGCAATGGCAATGCTGATTTCCAAAAGCAACCCAGAACTGTGGGGAATTCATTTTCTTAATGTCAAAAATGGATGCAATACTGGTGCGCACCACTATCAGAAAGCCGGCATTTTAAAACCACCAGACTTTTGTGTAAAACTGAACAAATGAACCCAAACCAGGCCAAGGAAAGACTTGCTAAGAGGTGGATACAATGTAAAACTGTATTCTGAAATGACTTGCAGGAAGTAATTATTTAATGTATATATAAAAATAGCTGGAGATGTCAGCAGTTTAAGTGAATTTGGGTTTAAAGCCACTAAAATCGAAATGTTTAGAATAAATTAGTGACCTACTTGTGAGTGTCACATAGGTTGCAATTGTTTAAATGCCATAGTTTTGAACTTAGAATCGGCATTCTAGCTGCATGTGCAAAAATTGTAAGTTGGATTTGAATGTAGAAAACTGGGAACTAAAGTGACATTTAGCTGAATTCTGCCTGATAACTACCCCATGACAGGAGAAACCTGCTCAGCCACTCTTCCCAGGCCTAGCTGCATCCTGCTGCCCCTGCCAAAAGGAGATGACACCTCTCTGATTGGATTAGGGGAGGAGCACCTGGGGACTGCAGGAAGTTGAACAAAGCCCTGTCCTGGACTCAGGCAAATGCTATATTGGGGGGGTCGTAAAATAGCTTCCTCTTGGGAGAAACTGGGAGGGGCAGAGCCTGTGAGAGCCAGCTGAGCTTGGGGGAAGTGGATAAACCAGAAATTCCACCATGTGCTTTGGAAAACCACACCCCTTTGGGGCCAGAGCATGATTTTAAAAAGATGGATAATTCACAGTGCGGACTTGTCAAAATTATATAAATAACATCATCATTTTTGTGATTTTTCTGTGCACATTTTAAGAGGTGTTAGGACCCTGTGGGATGTTCTTGGGGATAGTAGCGGAAAAAAGGTTGTTACTCCAAATGTATGCATGTTAAAAATCTGACACTTTATCATCTGAAACCCATATCCCTGGTGCAAATTTGTGTAAAATCTGGAAAGGTTTAGAGGTAGTTATCTGGATGAAAAGTGGAGAATTTTGTCATAAGTGGGCATGGCATCGTACAAAGACAAGGATCGGATGGTTTGGTGCTACAGAAAATATGTTAACTGGACCTATAATATTAGAAAAATGGTACATAGATAAATATGTATTTGGGTCAGAAATAGATGTGTGTGCAATTTGACAAGGGGAGGTTCCTCTGACCATAAAACCTACAGCATCACTCTGACACTCCATTTCTTTCCCCCAATCAAGGGAGAGAGGAAAGCTTGGCCAATGATAAGTGAGAGGGGCAGGCTTAGCTAGGCCCAGGCACACACCTATTTTCAAAACACATAAAAGAAACATTGAAACCCAGGTAGAGACATTCACTTTCCACTTTCTTGCGGGACGCTTTGCCGGGAGACTTCAGACTTCACATCCAGAGATCCAGACTTCAAATCCATCAATCTCCAGAGACCAGAAATTAACTCCAGAATTTGTAGCAGAGAGGCCTGAATCCACAAGCTGACTCCTCTTCAGCAGGCCTCAAAAACAACCAAACTATTCAACAGCCGGGCGAGCTGTTTGAATTCTTTGCCAAGAACTTTTGCAAGAACCTGTAGCAGTATCCAGAAAGCAGTGCTGTATCCGGAACCAGAGAGAACCAGAGACCAGATCGCTGTGAAGAACTGCTAGCAGAAGTCCAGCCAATCCTGACCCGATCGGTGACCAAGCCGCATTCCTGTCTAAATTATGGTGTGAGTACCCAGTCAGGACTGTGCCAAAACCAATCTCTTAATTTAAAATAATCTAATCCAAACTATTTTAGCCTATTAGAACTGCCTCCTAAAATGGTGTCATTCTGTCAATTTTAAAACTGAAAACTGTCATCTGTCATCTGAGCTTTGAAATTTCAAATCTGAAAAACTACCTTTACTAAATTGGCCATATCTCCGGAACCGTTTGTGCTAGGAGCGAGTTTTAACTGTCATCTTAAAGCTAAGATTCTAAGCTTTCCAATGAGCCTAGAACTACTCCTTATAGTGCCTCCGTAATTATGCTCGACGCTCGTGTCTAAATTTGCCACGATTTGACATTTTGCTTAATTTCAGCCACGTGTAAAAATATTTGTCCTTGCTTTCCTTGCTGAAATTCGTGTGCAACCTGACAATCATTCAAAGAGCATTGCTAAAGTGATCCTGAATTAATTCAAGTATCTCACACTCACCCTGAACCTCCTATAGGGAATTAAAAGCAATTTGAGTATATTTTTCACTTCTTTGCAAACCATATCAAAGATCAAAGTATCTTGCCTGTGTTTAAAACTCCTACCTGTTTTCCTCTAAGCTTACTAGGGGGGAACTGAATTATATTTGATTGCATTCCTGAGAACTGTGTGCTTTCCTCCCATCTCTTTACCTTGCATAGAGGGGGGGTGGTGAATTGTCAAAGAAAAGTGATTACATTGTCTTTTGTTGAAGTCATATCAAGTTTATTTTCTGTACTGCATTTTCATTCCTCATTGCATTGCCCTTGAAGCCATAAAAGCATTCTCAGCTACTTCATCCTCTCTATATCACTTCTAAGCCATCAAAAAGAGTGTACCACTATAACATTATCCATTGTTGATCACTATCATCCTCACAAGTGTGCTATCAAATATTAATTTACTATAAAAGTGTGATAGATATATATTGTTTAATTTTCAAATAAACCTTTTAAATTTGCAAAACAAACCTACTTCTTGGCTCAGCGGGGTCGGGGGGATTTTGAGAGAGGGGTGTTATATAAGGGTTGTCATCCAGAGTAAATGAACTGGACATAAAAATATATCAATAAGGGTTTCCCTCAGCATCCCAGACTAGGCATTGACTTAGCTGTAGTGTTGAATTGAATCCGCTTACACCCCCCACCCCCAATTTTTTTTTTGATTGACTGTGAACCACGTTTAAACTGCAGGCTTTGAAATGCCTGACGATGAAAGAACGTCGTACCATTTAAACACAGGAGTGGGATGGATGATTAATTAGTAGGTTCTTAAAGGATTGTTCAAATGTACATGAAGCCTAGTAACGAGCTGAAAATTATTATATGTTATACATTGACACCATTTGGAATGGAATGCTGAGTGAATTAGTCTTGTAATCGTTTCCATACCTGATATATGATGACCTGCTTATATACTGCCTAAGATTATACCTGTATACATTTATTGACTAGCATGATTTGTAATAGGACAGTTCCTGGTGTTTAACTGTTGGTTTGTCCTTAGTTATACCTTTTGTTTAAAATGTACTAACATGTTTTTTTTTTTTTCCAATGGCTAGCAATCCTGAAGCATATACACTCTACAGCTGGACGAAATGAAAAGACATCTTCAGCTATTGGCAATACGTTAATTACCTTAAAAGACACCAACACAATGTGTTATACAAAAGTTGAGACAATAAATATGTAACAAGATATAATCAAAGAAGACAGTGTCAGAATCTGAAGTACTGATTGGAGCTGAAGTGTGTAATAAAATGTTTACATTCAAACCAAAACTGTTAAAAGACCATAAAAAAACAAACCAAAACCAAGTTCACAACACTGGTTTTAAATGTGAAACATGCAACTGTCAACAGACATAGACTGAATAATGGTAAACAGATATATGGATGTACAATAATTAGGATGTGCTAGTAAATTAACATATACGAGAGGAAGGACTTTTCAAACCACAAACTGCCATTTTGTTAAAGATGATGTTGTTCTGTTGTAACGTTGGAAAAAGATTTAAAAAAAATACACAACCAGCCTAGTTTGTTCATGTCAGAGAAAACAGGTGCAAACATCAATTTAAGACAATGACAAACAGATCCAGCTGTATGGTTGTCTTGCAAGACAAGAACACAGGCAACCAGCTTCTGTTGGTAACTGACCGTAGCAACCAAAGCCGTCCTTCAGACCCCTCACTACCATAGGTCACTGGTCAGCTGACAAATTCAAAACTGAGAACATTCTGGAAACTCTTGCTAGGCCTCGGCAGAATTAAATCCCCCCTCCTGCAAATTCCATACAACAGATTATTCACATTAGTGACTGTTTAGTGTCCACTTCCAGTTACCATGTCACATGACAAGTCCTCCTAGCATGCTTCCCGCAGAGGGGTGTGTAACCCTCTCATTGCATCGCTGTTTGGGCTTTCTGAGCAATGCTTTAGTTTGTATCAGGTACTAGTTTAGCAAGTCACATGGGCCCAAACGTCCTTTGCACAAATTCTTACAAGACATCATGTTTAGTCATAAACTCTGTGCATGCCTACAAGCTTCATAAAGGGCAAGTATTACCCCAAGGAACCACAATAGAATATACTAGAATATGCCAGTGTCTGCTCGAAGAAAGTTAATTGAAAACTGAATAGATTGACAATTCGTTTTCTGAGGCTGGAAGGAGGTGGAGGGGTGGCAACCCAAACGATACTTTTTTCTTCTTCAGCACTTTCATTAGTTGTGCTGTTTAAATGATTTCATATGTTTTTATATTTCCTTGGCGAATGGATGACTCCCGCATGGAATTTGATGGAATTCAGGACCTATAGTGGCCCAGGTACATACAATCTGTGTTATTCAGGCATAATTCAGAATCCACACTACGAGGTTTGTGTCGCACATATTGTACTCATTATGCATACAAAATCAGATACATGGTCCCTAATGTAATACATGTTTTAAAAGGTTGATCCAGGATCATGGTACTTGACCCAAGATCATAAGAGAGATGAAAGAAAAGAATCATTCAAGGCTTGGCTGATAAGCTTTTGTTATGTGATCAACGGCGAACCAAAATGCATACTTACTCTAGGGCATAAATCATGTGTGATGGGTTAACTGATGAGAAACTGGACGAAAGGGTTGGTGAGAATCATGGGGCTGAGGGTTGACTCCTGCAGGCAGCAAATCAAGATGCCGAGAGCAAGATTGGCAACAGAAATGAAGGGCACAGCTGCATCCTACCAATAGCCAATGGGAAACCAAGTCAAGTCAGAACGTTCAGATACATACATTCAGGCAGCTGGAGACGGCCATTTCCCCATGACCTTCCCAAGGGGATCACTGAGTCAGCCATGACAGATCTGCTTGCCCCCAATATTGTGGGCAAGCAACCTAAAACAGTAAACATGTTCCCTCCCCTTGAGTTAATGTGGGGGGTGTCGACCCACAAGCGTAGAGATGGGTGAATGGTTACATGGCCAATCTGGGTCCGAAAAAACAGAAATGACAGAAGCCACCAATCGGAGCCTTTATTGACCCAATTAGTTTATTACCGAAAGAATATAAGACATCCAACCTCTGCTAGCAGTATGGTGGAAGAGTACAGTGTTTGTTAGAGCTGGTGTTAGAGAGACACACAGCCCAGAAAGATGGAGTAAAAGGAGCAGAAGAGGTTCGACTGGAAAGGTTGAATTTGGAGGAGAGAAAGCAGGAAGAGAGACGGTGCTGATTACATTAGTAGAGAGATTGGATTAAGGAGCGAGGAGGAGGAGAGAGCAAGGAAAAAAAAAGAGCAGAATAAGGATGAGGAGAGGAGTTCAGAGAAATAATCTGAGAGTAAGGTAGACAGTCCTAGGACCAGTGTCTTGCGTTGCAGTACTGAAATAAATAGGAAGGGTGTGGAGGCACTCAGAGTACTGAACCCATGCTGGATCAAAAAGGCTCTGCAGATGGAGAGTGAGTTCAGGGTAGCAGGTGACTAGACCGAGGGCCCACAGCTAGGGAAAAACCATATTGCAGGATTAAAAGCAGATGGAGAGAACTGGTGGCCCAAGTCCAGCGACTGGCAAGGGCCAAACCCTGAGAAGCCCAGTAGCACAGAAAGGGAATAGGTAACTGGGTGCTGTAACCCAGTCCCTGATGGGGAGATTCAGGCCGCCAAACAAGCAAAAATGCTCGATGTGCTTGAGTCACAGGTAAGGGGTGAGAAAGTCTACCCAGACCTACCCTGGTGAGGCTATTCCTAATGATACATTGTGGTACACCAACGGCAATGCTGGTGGTACTTGAGTATTTCATACCTGACAATGCTTTGAGTGCCTTATATTCTATAGCAATACCAGGCAATGATCAGAGAAGCTGGTGTAATGATTAGATTACCTGATCATGCTGTATGCACCTTGCTATAGAATGGAAATATTATGAGAAGGCCTAGACGGGTTCTGGGTACCTAGGCATTTGATAGAAATGCCAGGCAATGGTACCTGAACGTTTCATGGCAATACCTGGCAGATCAGTGAGTAAATGGGCATTTGATGACAATACCACCCAAATGACAGTGTTTGTGTGTCTGTGTGTGAGAGATATTGTGATGGCATGATGGCAATGCATCCCAACTGTGTGAGTACCTGCGATTTCAATGCGTGCCAACTGTGTGATTACTTTCCAATTGTGTGATTGTGAATTAGTACATGGCAATGGTCTGAGTACCTACACATTGAATATCAGAAGCTGAAAACAGGCCTAAGTAAATGGGATTTTAATGGCACTACCTGACAATGGTGTCCAGGCAATGGATGTGTAACTGTGATTAGCAAACTAAGAAAACCGGGCATATAGTAGGAGAAGGTGTACATATGTTGACACTGACACTCCCTGTGTAACAGTTTGATTGAGTTCATGGGAATAAGATGGCAAAACCTGGACTATAATTGGAGTAGCTATTAGACACAGCCTTGGCACTCAGTGCAGAGGAGTATCATACAGACCATGGTTTGTCAAAAGTCGTCTTTGAAATGAAAGGTGTTTAGGAGTGGTCAAGGAGGAATAGATGCTGGGGACAAAGAGGGAGCGCCACATTTTATATGTATGTACATGATAACGAAGACATATAACGTGCACCATTCAAATGTGACTTTAACATTCCTATTCGCGATACAATACCTGCATCAAGGTAGTCTCCACCTCGGATACCGTAACAGCATGGTAACTATTGGACATGACAAACACAATACAGACACCTGAACTTCAAATAGTTGTATTATGAAAAGCACAGTCAGAGGGAAAGATAACTTTCATTGGCAGAAGTGATGACACGCACAAGTGCATCTTCCCCATTTCCCCCCACAAATGTGCCCCCTAGCCACAAAGGGCGTGGCAATGTACTATTCACATATGCAGACGTGCCGATGATATTTGTCTTTGATTAATCGTTTATTTGCAATTTAAAATCCGCAGGGAACTAACACATTCCGCAGGGTACTTGCTAACACGTGTATGCCTTTATTCGGTGAGTGTAATGGCACTGGTAACAACCACTGCTGTGACACTTGAACTCCATATACAATTCGTACGTTTTTGCATTTCCTACATTTCACAATGAAGGCTCGTTAGGGCCCCGTCCGTGTAAAAAGTAATGTCCAGCGGCCACACGGGTGTTGGCAACTTGTCATACAATAGTGCAGACGTAACTAATGTATTTGTAGTGATGCACTGTCTCCCATGAAATGCACAGGCCACCTTTGAAAATAAGGTTACTGTGCATTGTCTACGGCGCGGCACTTAAAAATAGTGCACCCATAATTCTTAATTTGCTTGCAGCACTTTTTGATAATTTGCCCCAGTGTCTTTACTAGCCACTGTAAAGTATATTTTACCAAGGCACTCCCCTACACTTGCATAATGGCCCCCAAGCACAATGTGGGTTTCTTTGAATAGAATTTGACTTAAACAAACATGAGCCCAAATGCAGTTCGCCTCTTTTACAAACAGCAAAAACCAAATGGAAGCGTCTTGGCACTGACTTCTGAAATAAAATACTCTTTATCTTGATCCTACACTGGACTGTCACTTGCATTCTATGAATCGTCTGCTGTTAACTGTGCTTTGAATTACCACCGTGGCTGCTAACACTCAAAAGATCTTCAGAGCGCTGCCAGCCTATAGACTCTTGTTGACTAACACATAATCCGGTAGAGCCGCATAGTGGGCTGGAAAGATGCCCGCTCAGCTTCTAGAAAGCACTGCCTTCCTTTGGACCACCTGAATTGACTTTTGGCCACGGCTATTCTGAGTACACCTTTGAAGGGACCTTCTCCGAAGCACTGCAGTGTACCTACAGGTCTGCCTATATCACATGGTTCTGCTTGGGACATGGATCTCTATCACTCCCTTCCTGGGCAAGCTCCTGGATAAACTGGCCATCTACCAGCTTAATCGCCATGCTGAATCTGTTGGTAGTCTTCATGACCATCAGTCTGGCTTCAGAGCTGCCAGAAGCATGGAAACTGCTCTCCTGAACATCCGTGAGGACCTGCTCTCAAACCTTGACTCTAACACCCTTGTGTTCTCATCTTGCTCGACCTCTCCTCTGCCTTTGACACTGTTAACCACACCATCCTGCTCAACCGTCTCTGTGATAACCTGGGTATCACTGGTCAAGCTCTGGCGTGGCTGTCCTCCTTCCTCTCCAATCGACCCTCCCAGGTCCAACTGGGTTCCTTCCTCTCTGACATCTCTTTCTCTACCTGTGGTGTCCCCCAGGGACCTAACCGCTCCCCCTGGTTGTTCAACGAGTATCTGGCACTTCTTGCTCACTGCATCGCCGCTCTCTGTCCCAACTTTCAGTGCTACGCGGACGATACCCAGCTCATTTTCAGGCTACCCTCGGCCTCCTCTTCCACTTCCCTCATCTCTGACTGTCTTTCTGCATTCCAGGAATGGTGTGCCTCCAACGACCTCTGCCTTAATGCCAGTAAGACTGAGATTCTACTTATCGGCACACCCACTCCCTCCTTCCCTGCAGCTCTCTGGCCGGCCTCCCTTGGCCCTCTTCCTGCTCCTACCTGCACGGCAAAAAACCCCAAGGTCATCTTCGACTCCACACTCTCCTTCTCTCCTCACATCTCTGACGTCTCTAAGAAGTCACACTACTAGCTACACCTCCTCAGAGGTATCCTTCCTTTCCTCTCCTTCCCCCAGAAGCTCACTGTCTCCAGAGCTCTGGTTCTCTCTAGGCTGGACTACTGTAACAGCCTCTATCTAAATCTTCCTGCCTCTATTCTGCGCCCTTTGCAACTCATCCAGAACAGGACTGCGAGACTTGTCCTTGGCCTCAAGCCCAGGGACCATATCTCTCCAGGACTGAAATCACTACATTGGCTCCCACTGGCTGCAAGGATTGAGTTCAAAACCCTCTGCATTGTCCACAAGGCCTTCTGGGGCCTTGGGCCAAAATACCTGCAACTCTCTCTTCCTAAATATCTTCCTTCTCGAGCCCTTCTCTCTTCCACCTCCAACCACCTCAGGGACAGCCGCTTCTCCAAGCAACGAGCTGGGGGTAGATCTCTCGCTGCAGCAGGGGCCTCCCTCTGGAACAGCCTTCCTGCCTCCCTGAAACTTGAGGAGAACCCTCTCCGGTTCCGGAAGCACCTCAAAACCTTCCTCTTTGCCTCCGCTTTCTCACCCTCTCTCCCCTGCTAAAATCACTGAACCTGCACTGAATCTGCACTTGGGCCACTCACCGATCTCGTGTCCTGGCCCAGCCACTCTTCACTGCACTGCCTACCTGCATTACGGGACTGTCTCTGTATCCTACAGCCCCTTCTCCCGGCACTTACCTTGCACTTGCCACCAGCTGGCCCTACTATTTATCTCGTATTCTATTAACCATGTACCGCACTTTCCTTGCACTTGCCACCAGTTGTCCCAATTATTTATTTTGTATTCTACTAACCATGTACTGCACTTCCCCTCTCCCCTTCCCCTGCACTTTTCCCAGTCGCCTTACCCTTGCACTTGCGCAATCTGAATGACACCTGGCCTAGTAGGATCATTGTCTGTCTCCCCTTGTTCCCCCCCGCCTCGTCGCGCCTTGAAACACTTGTGTATAGGCGCGTTACAAATACCATATCATAACATATCATATCATGCCGAATGACAGTAACTGGATGTATGAGGGAAGCACATGAAAAAGCTGTCAATATCTGGGTGTATGATTGCAGGTACTTGGCAAATGGTGTGAGAGCATTGCCCAGCAATGATATATGCCGAGGCTATATTATTAAAATACATGTTATTTTGTAGCAATACCTGCCATGGTATGGCAGTGAGTAGAAGGCTTCCTACTCTGTGAGTGAGGAGTGGGAGGCCAGGGGTAGGATTCTCCATCTGCTCACTCCCCTGCATCAGCACCGCTTCATCGTTTCACGTGTCTGTAAAGTAGAGGAGGCACATTTCAACTGGTTCCTCCTCTGGTCCCTGTGTCTCCTACTCCGCATTCTCACACTCACGAACAGCCGACCACGGGGGGCACTTTGTACAGCCATTGCTGGATCTGGGGTGTTCACCTGAGGTGCCAGGACTGCTGCCTGTAACTAGACATAGAACACAACATCATGGAAAGAAGGACTGCAGAGGTAGGAGGGACAGTGCACAAGTCTGGAGGTTGCACAGAGCGATTCAGATGCAAGGAAGGATCACTTCTGGCAAATGGGATGCAGTAGCCCAGGATGGCCCCGTTTCAAGCATCGCGGATGCTTCAATCATCTTGAGGTGTACACAGAGTCTGTCCCTCTAGCTACCCTCATGACAAATGAGTATGTGAGTGGGATGGATCCCAGAGAGAGCATGAGCCAGGGAAGCAAAGGAAACTGCTAAGAGCTGCTCGAGAGCTGGGACCATTGATCTGGAGGACTTCCCACTGTACTATCCCTTTTGACAGTGACAATACTGTTCCATAATCACTTAGTCTATGCTTGCTGTGCTGGCCCAAGGTACCCCACAAAATGTACCACACCCCGCACTATTTTTTGGGTGAAATTGTTGCCCCTTCCCACCAGTTGCTGTCCCAGGAATTATAACTCAGTTTGAACAACTGCTGACGTACATGTGTTAGCCTCCACTGGAATGGTTGCCATCCAGTGAAATGACACCCCTTTGTGGAATCGGTGACCCACAATTGCAAGTCACCCCTGGATATTGTTGTGCCACTCGTGAATTGCAGCCGCTTTGGAATAGGTGTCCCTACCGGAATTGCATGGACCTGTTGTTCTTACTGTTTTCACTAACGGTTGACTCCACTTGATTCCTTGCCTGACTGTATTCGTTATCCTATGTTACTTCACCCTATCACCGAGCCTGGTCTTCACAACAGAATTTTGCTATTCTTCCATTCTGATGTTTCTAATCTCTTAGTAGATTGCAAAGTTCCTGTTTCCCTTCTGAGCCTGTGTGCAGCTACCACTGTACTGTCTCCCATCCCAAGCATGTATACTTTTGTGAGCTGTTGAAATGCTGTTCTTCTTTACCCAGTACGCCACTTCCCTTACTGTGCATATAGGCTGTCCCCATCTCCTTTTTGACTGAGCCCGAGTGACACATTCCTCCACAAGTCAGCCTTGCGATTACTTCATTCTCACGTGTGATAAACAAACGCTACAATCATCATTATGATTTGTCCTCCGTCCCGCCGATGTCCCACACTTTAGTATTTCCCGTTGATGTGTGGGTCACTATCTTGTGCCCTTTTCCCTTTTCTGAGATAGGCTGAAAACCTTGAACCTTTGATGTAATTGCCGCACAAACCCACAGCATTAACTTCCAAATGATAGCAGTGCCTCAGATTATAAGCACAATAGCTGATAAATGATATGAGTACTTGAGAATATGAAGTCAACACCCGGAAAGTGAGTCAAATTCATTGTCATATGATAGCAATATTTGCAACATGTCAACCCTATTCATTATAGACAGCCAACTCTATTGGCTTGGCCTATGCTAATGTACATTTCCACTGTAATAAATCGGTGCATTTTTGGGAATGGAGCAGTTGGGTGGCATAGCCATTAAAATATCACCAACACCATTTCTACAGAGAAGAGCGATAAAGTAAAAGGGTGCAAGAAAGCCAAAATTGTGGTAGGCATGATAACTAGAAATGCTATGGCATAATTTGCAAACACACTAAGGGCCTGATCCATAGAATGTTTTAGCGTGCAAAGCTACTTTTACCAATTCATGGATCGGTTTTTGCGTGACTTTCCGCAACTTTGCACGGTTCCGTCAGGACTGGGCGTCCGGTCAAGCGCTTTGTGCGACACTCCATGAAAAGTGTGGGATGGGCCTGTGCAAAGACACAAATAGGGGGCAGAACAAGCACATTCTCCATTTTCCCTGCAAAATGAGGACGAACAAGGAATAACGTGGGTGTGTTGAGGGACGAGCCACGTAAAAATATCACACGGCCAGTCAAGCACAAACCTAACAGAATTCATGGATTACAACGCCCAACTTCACGTCGGGAAAAGTCACATGTAAATCTCATGATCATATCGCCACATGATAGGAGACGCAAAGTACAATACGCACAGGAACCAATGTGCAAAGGAAACTATATCAAGCACGCAAGGCACATCATTCAAACATCGCTCAACCTGAATGAATGCAGATATAGTGAGAGAAATTGTATATGTCCATAGAAGGAGTAGAAGGAAGATGGCAAGGGACAGGATTTTCCTACCTCATACTGCACTATTTGGGTTGCCAGACATCCAGGTGTATGCAAGGTGCAGGTTCCCGCCCTATGTCATCCTAGACCTGGTCAGGGAGCAGAAGTAAGACCTTGCATCACCCTCCATCTCCTCTCATGCCCTCACACCCCTGATGAAGATTCTGACAGCCCTACATTTCCTACATGTTCTTTTCAGCATCCCACTGCCATTGTCAGGGGCATATTGCAGGCCACACAATCCAGGTGTTTGAACTGGGTATTGGGCTGCATCACCTCAAGTGTGAGTGTACATTGGCAGATATACATGCCACTAAAACTACAAACAAGGCAGAGAGTGTGCCAGGAGTGTTATGCCATTTCATACTTCCCACATGTACTCGGAGCCTTTGATTGCACACATGTCATGTTACAGCCCCCCTGATTAACGGAGTACATATACCGCAACCAGAAGCATTGGCATTCAATCAATGTGTAGGTCATCTGAAGTCATCATGCACATCAATGTCAATGTCCCAGGAAGCACACCTGACAGCTTAATTTACCACCAGTCACCACTGTACCAAGCTCTGGCATTGGGAACCTTTGGCAACAGCTGGCTTATTGGTGAGTATCAACTATCACATAGAAGCATGCGGTAATGTGATTCACTGAATAACAGACCAAAACAACAACCATTTAAACATTTGCAGGGGACAGTGCCTACCCGCTCTCAACATTCCTGCTCTAGGCATTCAGGAATCCTGCCACACCAGCCGAGGTAAGGTACAATGCAGCACATATAGCCATCAGGAGCATAGTGGAGCATAAACATGGGCTGCTCAAGTCACATTTTTGCTGCCTTGACCAATGCGGCATCGTATTTATATATGTCCCACCAGTAGTATGCAAAATCATTGTGGCAGATTGTGTCGTGTACAATGTTGCCACATGGCCTCAGCCACAGGCACCACCCATGCCCTTGGTTGGCCAAAGGGCACAGGGAGAGGCGCATGCAATCAGCTTCTTCAAACCTACTCCACATTAATACCAGCCCCAGTGGAGCACACACAGTGAAGACACATTGCTGGTGCCATTCAATGAGGAATTGGGCCCAATCTACTGTGCCCAGAACAACACCCTGAGAATGTGTGTCTGGGAGAGGCAAACTGTGTGTGTCCATAGCCATCCAATCAACCAAACCAACCACTGACACAGTCATAGCAAATGGAAACAACAGTACACATGTCCCTCACAGCAAAGCACAGAACACAATTAACAACATCCCCTACCACTTTCACATGCCCCCACCATCTATTGTGCATGCATATCCCCAACAACACACAACACAAGTAGGAAGACACAGCACAACATGTAAGCAGTAACTAACACTTGTAAGGATTTTCCTAGCCACCCTAAGCGTGTATCACAACAATATACAGGTGGAGTGGCCGCCCCATTCCCTGACAACAATTATGCTTACAATACACAGCTACATCCTAATAGTCATACAGTCTGAGAAAATTGCAACACACATACAATGCACATCTCACCTCACATCATTCCCATTGTGAGCCTGCTCCAGCTGTACACAGGAATGCATCCATGCTCTCCTTCGTAGGTGTCCAAACCAGCCTACACTGCAGAGGTGTTGTTGCAAGCATCCCACAGCTCTGTTCCCTTGAATAATAGGAGTCATATTCCCTCACAGAATGCCTCAGTATAGAAAAATAACCCACTGTCAGAGCAGGTAACACATCCATGCACCCCATGACAGGGCACACTCTGCCCCCTGAGTGCCATGCAACAACTGCAAGCAATGACTTGTCAGCCTCCCATCACCATGTCTCCCTGGCACCCATGCAGCAGGACCACCTCACCTCAGACCAATGCAATTAAAAACACCCCACTGAGTGACATCATTCACTCCCACCACACCTCCACTGCCTGCCCCCCTGAGTTCTATGCTGCAAAATACCAGGTTCCCTTATCTGTTGATGGGTCACTGTGATCCGTCAGACCCGGCTGTAGTCAGAATGACAATGAGAGGTCTCCAGAGTAGGTGATGTGTACCATGCACTGTAGACTAGCAGCTATTTAGACACCTGTTGACACCTGCTCAATGCACCCCAATTCTCCCTTCAGTTCCCAGCTGATTGGTTCCCTTTAGTCCGGTCCCATTGAGCTTTGCCATCCCTTCTTTTTTTCTGTTCTCTGTTCCCTTTTGTGTCTGAGGGGTAACCCCCTGTCTGTTACGGTACCTTGACCCTGTCTGTTAGGGTTCCCCTGGCCTCATGTGCTTAAGGTAAGCCTTGTGGCCTTCACTCTCTGCCACAGGCCCCTTTTTTCTGACTCTGTTTGCAGTGATTTGCCATTGCTCAAACTGAAAAATAAATATATAAGAAAGAAAAAGTTTTGCATAATTTATTTTCAGTGCATATAATTGCAGCATCTTGCTTAGAAAAGCATGTGTTTGGAACCACGCGTTTTCCACCCATCATTTGCAGGCGTCTGTAGCCCTTCCAACATGGCTGCATGATTTTACTGCAGCCCGTTTCAGCCTGCCCTGACCTAATGCCATTGGCTACCTGTGAGTCATCTACCATTGGCTGTGACCCGGAGGCGGGAGCCACCCTGTTCTTCAAAGGCCCACTTCTAAGGCCCCTGTCGGCTTCCCTGTCTGCTGACAGGTCGCTGTCTTGAGACTTTCTGCCACAACCCAAACCTCCTTGAGGTTGCTATCTATGGGCTACTGGACTACCATGACTCTCCAACCTCATTCACCATGGGCTAGTTCCCTCCATCTGATTGCCTTTTTACCTTCTTGGCTCCTATACTCCCTTCTCTGTGTGGACTCTCAGATCTCCCTGTTATGTACTCAAATGAATGAGTCATTTCTGTACTCACCTCTAACATCTGATTCCCACTTCCTTTCCATAACTACTTGGTGTTACATTTAACTTGAAAGTCAAACTCGGGTGTGTTCTGCATTTAACTTGAAAGTTCAAACATGGGTGTGTTCTGCATTTAACTTGAAAGTCAAACTTGGGTGTATTTTGCATTTAACGTGAAAGTCAAACTTGGGTGTGTTCTGCATTTAACTTGAAAGTCAAACTTGGTATGTTCT
Source organism: Ambystoma mexicanum (assembly GCF_040938575.1). Classification (NCBI taxonomy): domain Eukaryota; kingdom Metazoa; phylum Chordata; class Amphibia; order Caudata; family Ambystomatidae; genus Ambystoma; species Ambystoma mexicanum. Next base: position 1,272,502,513 of record NC_090935.1, on the reverse strand, counting down.
GCATTTAACTTGAAAGTCAAACTTGAGTGTATTTTGCATTTAACTTTGGCCATTGATTATAACCTGCTAGCCCAGTGACTGTTCCATTCCGCTGTAGTAGCTACTCATCCCTCTGCCTCCTCTCTCTTCCCCCACATGGTGCTTTCTGTTTCTCCCATCTATTTCAACTGCTTCTCTATCAACTATCCTTCCCTTCTCACTAAGTCTGGAAAGAAGAAGTTTTAGAAGGATATCTTGGCCTCCAACCCAGGTCTCCCTATTGCCGATACCTATTCCACCGCCTTTTCCAGACAGACCCTCACCAACATCCTCTTTGTCGTCCGTTCGCCGGATCTATGGACCTCACATATGATCTCTGTGCTCTGTCCTGTCTCCTCCTCTTCCATTAATTACGGCACTCACTGGGAAGTCCTCATGGATTCCTTCACTCCTCCTGAGTCATCCTTAATGTCTACCTAAATGGCACTGTCATGGTGCAAGGTCCTCAAGCCAATCTCCTCCTCTTCGATAGGTGGTTCCCTCGCTCTATCAACTTCCTATAATCTACAGCTGTCCCCTCCCCCTACTCCTTGGCTACCTTGCCCACTCTTCCCTCTGCCTCTGCCCTACTTCGGGCTCCCTCCACAGCTCCAGAGAGCATACCTCTGATTTGTACCCCTCCCGGAATGTCTTTAAGGCTGGCAACCTTCTTCATCTTGCCACTCTCAACTCTCGTTCTGCCGTCAAACACTCCTCTGACATCTACCACCTCCTTGAAAAACTGGACCTTGATGTCCTAGGTCTTACGGAGACATGGTTCATGGCTAGCTCTGTCACAAACTTTGACACTCCCCTTTCTGATGGCTATAAGATCCTCTCCGCACCCAGAACCCAGAACCACCCGGCCCGAGGGGGTGTAGCCCTTGAGTGGATTCCTTCCACTATCATTCCCACTCAGTTTTACTCCTCTTTCGAATGCCTTGTCTGCAGGCTCTCAATCTCTCCTAGCCACTCTCTTACTGTTGCTACTCTCTACCGGCCCCCTGTTCAAATCATCTCTTTTCTCTCCGAGTGGGCTGACCTCTCCTCCTCCCTCCTGGCTTCAACCACTCAACTCCTCCTCCTTGGTGACCTCAACATTCTCCTTGACACTCCTTCTCGCTCATCTTTGCTCTTTCATGACCTCTGTGACTCCCTCTCCCTCTCTATGCTCCCCTCTGGCCCAACACACTCTGCAGGGCACACACTTGATGTCCTGCTCTCCTCTGGCCTCCCCCTCTCCATCCCTCTGTCAACTCCTTTCTCCTAGAATGACCACCACCTCCTCTCCTCTTATCTCTCTCTCTCTTCCCCCCAAGCCAAGCCTACCTCAACACTGCCACCTACATTCCTGGACATCCGGCCCATGCAGCGTGTGTCAGTTGAGGCTTTCACTGCCACCTTCTCCCCCCCTCATTCTATGGCTGACTCACACCCTGACACAGCCCTGTCTGTTCTCTTCTCTACTCTTCTATTTCTGATACTCTTGATCCTCTTGCACCTGTCATGAGAATCCGCTTGAAGTCCAAAGCCAAGTGCAATTCCTGGTATGACTGTGACCTAGCTGCACTTAAACATAAGTGTAGGGTGGGTGAGAGAAAATGGAGGGACTCCTGCTCATCCTCTGACAAACTGGCCTGTCGCCTAGTCCAAAGGCAATACTGACTCTCTGTCTGTACCAAGAAGAGAGTCCACATTCAATCCTGTGTCTCTGCAGCATCTAACAACTCGGCCGAACTCTTTAAAATCTGGAAGGAGCTGGCCAACCCTGCTGCAGTCTCTACCACTCCTCTTGCCTCCCAGGCTCTTTGCAATGCCTTTGCCTCTCACTTTATCTCAAAAACCCAGGAAATCCTGTCCATCCTCTCCTCCACTCCCCCTCCTCTCTCTGCCCCATCTGTACTTGCCAACCCTCCTTCAACCATCCTGGCACTCTCCTTCTCATCCTTTCCTCTTTTCTCCCCTGATGAGGCCGCTAGGCAAGTCCAATATATGAAAGCCTTGTCAAAACAGGTATATCCCTGTTCCTCTAAAACTATCAAGGATCACATTGATACCCTCGCTCTGGCCGTTGCTGATTTTTGCAACCACTCCTTTGCCTCAGGATCCTTCCCGTACCCTCTTAATCACACCTTTGCGCAATCTCTTCTCAAGAAACCCACAGCTAATCCTTCTTGTTTGGCCAACTATCCCCTAATTGCCATTCCCCCTTTCTGGGCAAACTCCTGGAAAAGCTGACCATCTCTCTGCTTAACCTTCATTCTGATTATTTTGGCTGTCTCCATGACCATCAGTCTGGTTTCAGAGCTGGCAGAAGCACGGAAACTGCTCTCCTGAACATCTGTGAGGATCTGCTCTCCAACCTTGAATCTAGCATTTCCTCTGTCCTCATCCAACTCGAACTCTCTTCTGCCTTCGACACGGTCAACCATACCATCCTGCTCAACCGTCTCCATGAAAAACTGGGTATCACTGATTAATGCTCTGGCCTGGCTGACCTCTTTCCTCTCTGATCAATCCTCCCAGGTCCAATTTGGCTCCTTCCTATCATCTATCTTCCTCTCCACCTGTAGTGTCCCCCAGGGGTCTAATCTCTCGCCCTGGCTTTTGAACCAATATCTGGAAACTCTCACCCACTGCATTGCCATTTTCTGCTCAAACCTCCAGTATTATACGGACGATACTCAACTCATTTTCAAGCTCCCCTCTGCCACCTCCTCTAGCTCTCTCATCTCCTATTGCCTAACTGCCATTCATGACTGGTGTGTCGCCAACTATCTTTGTCTGAATGCCAGCAAGACTGAGATCCTTCTAATCGGCACACCATCACCATCCTTTCCCCTCACTCTCTGGCCGGCCTCCCTTGGCCCTCCTCCTATCCCCAACTGCGAGGGTGAGAACCTCGGGGTCACCTTTTATTCCACACTCTCCTTCTCCGCCCACATCGCTGATGTCTCAAAAAGGTCAAACTTCCTACTGCACCTCCTCCGAGGTACTCTGCCTTTCCTCTCCTTCCCCCAGAAGATCAGTGCCTCCCAAGCTCTGGTTCTCTCTAGGTTGGACTATTGCAACAGCCTCTTTCTAAATCTATCTGCCTCTATTCTCCGCCCTTTGCAACTTATCCAGAACAGGACTGTGAGATTTGTCCTTAGCCTCAAGCCCTGGGATCGTATCTCTCCAGCTCTGAAATCTCTCCATTGGCTTCCAGTGGATGCAAGGATTAAATTCAAAACCCTCAGCATTGTCCACAAGACTTTCTGGGGCCAGGGTCCAACATACCTTCAGCTATACCTCCACAAATACCTCCCCTTTCATGCTCTCTGCTCCTCTACCTCTAACTCCCTCAAGGTCAGTTGTTTTTCAAAGAAAGAATCTGGGGGTAGATCTCTGTCTTCGGCTGGGGCCTCCCTCTGGAACAGCCTCCCTGACACTCTAAAACATGAGGAGAACCATCTCTGTTTCCGGATCCGGAAGCACCTCAATACCTTCTTCGTTTCCCCCCCTCTGCCCTGCTGATTCTGTTCTCCCTCAACACCAGGCACCTTGCCACCCCCTGTCATCCGGGCACAGGTACGTGCTCAACCTGCCACCCTTCCACATGGCCTCCGGGCCACCCCTTGGACTGGGGTCTGTATCTGTACCCATACATTCCCCCATTTGTTTTCCTGCACCTATAAGACCTATCGAGTCTGCTGCCTTAAACCCAGCACTTGCTACTTTCTGGCTGCACTACCACTGTTTGTTGCCTTTATTATTTATTAATGTATTATTATTTATCTGTTTTCTCCTTGCTCCGCACTCTCCTTATCTCCCCCCTTTCATGCACTTTTCCCCCTTCCCCTCTCCCATGCACCTGCGCGTTCTCAATGTCACTGGGCCTAGTAATATCGTTGTTTTGTTCTCCCGTTTCCACTTCCCTTGCCTTGTTGCGCTCTGAAACACTTGTGTATGACCGCGATAGAAATAAAATATTTATTCCATTCAATATCCAAGAGCCTATTATGGATCAAAAGGTCGAAGACTGCTGAAAGATCTAATAGTATCTGCATCCCAGCCTTGCTATTGTTCATGATTTTCAGCATTTGAGTTTTCAAGTCCAGTAACGCACTTTCTGTGCCATGGAAAACCGGAACCCTGATTGTCTAGGCTGATAGACTTCAGTCCTTTCCAAATGTTCTTGAAATTGAATCGCGGCCATTTTATCCACGATTTTCATCAAGAAAGGCACATTTGTAATGGGCCTGTAATTTGAATACACCTTAAAAGGGAGGAAAAGTTCACTATTAGCCAGAATGATTTTAGAAGGGAGAACCTCACCGTCACATGTGGTGGTTCTAATATTATTAAGAGCTTTGCCCAAAGCTACCTTGGTAATAGCTTGCAAGATGAAAGGTGGAATATGCACCATACTTATGTACTCTATAGCCTTTGAAGAATTTGTATACACATTGTGACCCAAGTTGGCTTTAATTTGGGGATGGGCTGCAGTGATTATCTGCAAATTCTTTCTGCACAGCTTCACAGTCTGCCTCTGAAGGTGTAAACTGGTCAAGCATTACCTTGGGTTTTTCCTGTTCCCGCAGGATCTCAAAAAGTTTTCTAGAGTCATTTTTAGATAGAGTCAAAATAGTTTTTTTGGGACGCTAGGATGGCTCCACGCTATAGATTTTCCAGGGACTTCCATGTTTCTTTATTTATCTGTGTCTGATCTTTTTGCCACTTTCTTTCAGCTCTCTTTTTTTCTTGTTTCCGAGCAGTTAGAGCCAAGGAAAACCACTTTTGATTGTTGACCTTTTCTCTTATGGACTTAGATTTAATAGGTGCCCCCATATCCAGATAGTTAGTAAAGGCCTTCTCATATTCTAAAACCAGGAAAGTTGGCAAACCACTATCCGAGGTAGAGTCCATAAGTCCCACAAGGCAGTGTTCTAAATCGTCATGGTGAAGCTTATTAACATTTCTACTGTTGACTTTTTTCAAAACATTATTTTTCTAAATCACAATGGATGGAAATGTCAGGTTAAATGTCACAAAGCAGTGGTCTGACCAGATACGTGGATTAACATGCAATGGATTGTACCCCAGATTCTTTGTGGCAACCTAGTACAGCACATTGCCCATATCATGGTTGGGATCCTTGCTACAAAAAATGTACTGTCAAAGGGGGCTGTCATCTAACACAATGTGAAATGACACTTTACATTGTGTGTGTTGGCTGTGCACTATATTTGCACTGGCCATTTGTGACCACCCAACTTGATGGTCCCTTGAGCCAGCTCTGTGTCACTTGGCCATACAATAGCACACTGGGAACAGCTAAAACGTGTGTGCCATACTGTCACATGCATCAATCACAAAGGTACCCTCAGATTGAACCTCCACTGGGCTAAACCCCCTTACCATACTGCCATAACATGATATTCACTGGCTGCAGGCCATCACAAAGAAGAAATACAAATGCCAGCACTGTCAGACAAAGCATGGTCCTGCTCTTTTGTGAAGGAATTAGCCCATAGGCATGCTTACTGAAGAGTAGGCATTGGCTGCGGAAATGTGGACCCCATGCGACATATCAGAAGCTGGTTGTGATCTAAATCCTTCATCAGATCATAAATGGTCAGGCTTCCTTACATTCCTACCTCCTCTCTGGGTGATTCTTGTGGGACATCTGTTCCTGTGTATGAACATTATCCACTACAGATATGTATGTATTTTTGATTGGGCATGCTCAGACTGAGACCCAGCCCATCCTCATCTTCATTTCTCCTGAGACACGGAACAACAGACCCCTCCTGCCTCATCTCACTGGGTGATGTTGCTGCCATGTCATTCGAAATCCCAATAAATGTAAATGTCTGGAAAAGTATGTATGTTTCATGGTGCAATGTTTCATTGCAATGTTAGTGTGAGTGTTGTGAACAGTGATGCAAGTACCAAGCCATGTGTCTGTCATCTATTCACTGATTCACACATACAACATTTTCCTTGCAGACTGGTGAATGGAATGTAGATCTCTATGATCATTGTTTCAATTACAAAATCCACTTTCATTACATGCAAAGCAGACAGGTACACTCATTGGTGTTATTCATGCTGTTACCCTTTCTCATGAGTAATTTTCAGACAGTACAATCGGAGACAACTAGAATGTCCACCTTGGAATGATGACCATCTATCAGCGGATGCTAACTATGTTTGGTCTAGTGTTGCCTCTTGCAATATAGAAGGGATGTTGTTTCAACATAATGTCAGCAATTCAGGGCAGTGGTTTGTGGTCACTCAGACTCTGGCAGGATGCACACACCACAGTGTGTCAGTACAAGTAGCTTGGAACTGCATTCTGACAAGATGTTCCATAAGAGCAGGTGACAGAGCAACCATACACCTCAGCAGCAACATCTGTGTATCAATCTCATTTATCATTCGTACTTGATGTATAATGCAAAGAGAGTTGCTCCTTCAGTTTAGCACTGATTCCTTGATGTGGTGGATGTTTTTTGCATGACACTGAGGTGTGACTTGGGGGTGATGTGTGCCAGTCAGGGGGACACATCATGGGTCTTGCACTGAGCACACATTTGGATAGTAGTAACCCTGCATACAAGTACTAACATAGTTTTGAGGGCCAGGTTAGGCGCGCTCTATAAATAATAAACTAAACTAAACTAAACCTCAGGCTAATGTAGGTGCTGTGCTCCCCTGACAATTGTCATCCAGTCAGAGGGTGAACCTGAGCAGCTTGCACTCTGTCAGGCAGCAGCAGATGAGGAGTGTGCAGGGGCAGTCGATGCAGGGTCAATCAACCCAGAGGAGGCAAATCAGGCAGGATGTGCTCCCATCTGGCAGGAGATAAGGAGGCAGCTCTTGCAGATGGTGTGCATCAGAGCCCGATTTCAGAGGCAGCTGATGATTGAGGAGCAGCAGGCTAGGGAGGCAACCATTGCCAGGACCAGGGCAGGTGTGACAGACAGGTGGACAATGGGTCAGGCAGCCAGCCTGGAGGACGCTTGCAGGGATGGAGAGGGAGAGAGGTGGAGTCAAGAACTGAGGCCCACCTCCAGCAGAAAATGGGGAGTGTGACTCTGCCATGGAGGAAGCACTGAGAGACATTTAAGCCCACTGCCTGTGTATATAGTTCTTAGTGTTTCATTTTGAACTTCTATTTTCTTTTCATCCCTCTTTTCTTTTCATCCCTGGACATTTTATACATCCCCATATTGTATTATTTTAGTGTAAATAATTTGAATACAAGTGTCTGCTTCTTGGTCACACACTCATTGCAGTCTTTTTGTCCATGTGCAAAATCACTTTTTTAATGTTTTCAAAATGCATTTCTTCTATGATTGTCACGTGGGTTCGGGGCCTTACTGTGGATTTGTGGGCTACCCTCATCACTTGTGTATTTGTTTTTTGCTACCTGTATCCCTGCCGAAGAATAGCCAGCCATGTGCACACATCAGCAATCACCCACAACCTGCTCTCAAATCATGCTTCACATCTGCCACTCAAATGCTGCATATTGGCATGATTCATTTTTCTTTCTGACTGTACACATTATCTGTCCCCTTGACTCACACACTCTCTAACACCATTCACATCACCCAACCACATGCCTGTTCAAATTGTGTCACTTGCAGGGACTTTGCCTACCCACCTGACTACTTTCCTTCCTTCTACAGGCTACTATGCAGGACAACCTCAATCCAGCTGTAATTATACATACAGCCAATAGATGTACTTCCCACTTGCGCTGTTGCTCCTTTACCACCTTATGCTGCCCTCCTCCCCTTTGCACTGTCCCTCCTCCCACACTTGTGCTGTTCCTCCTCACTGCTTGCACTGTCACTCCACCCCTTTTGTGCTGTCGCTTCTTCTCCTTGTGCTGGTGCCCCTTCCATTGTACACTGTCACTCCTTCCCTGTGTGCTGTCACTCCTCCTCCTTGTGCTGTCACTCCTTTCCCCTTGCACTGTCTCTCCTTCCCACTTGCACTTTTGCTCCTTCCCCGTGCACTGTCACTCCACCCCCTTGCTCTGTCGCTCCTTCCCCATTGTACTGTTGCTCCTTCCCCCTTTTCCCTGTTGCTCCTTCCCCCTTGCTCTGTCACTCCCTGCCCCTTGTGCTGTCACTTCTTTTCCTTTGTGCTGTTGCTCCTTCCCCCATTTGCACTGTCATTCTTTCCCCCACATTTGCACTGACACCCCTACCTTTAAATATTGCACATTGTTCCTGCATACTGTTGCTGGCCTAGCATTCATCGATTGGATTTTTTTTATTCACCCTTGTGTTGCCATTTATTTCTTATTCCTCCCCCACAGTGCTTCCCTCACCCCCCGGCACTGGCCTTCATTCTCTCCCGTGCTGTCATTTCTTCTTCCTTGTGCTGTCATTCCTCCTTGCTTCCCTCCATGCTAAATGTAAAATGCAATAAACAACTACAAATGCTAAAACTATCGGCATTGCCAATGCTTCTTTGAAAGGTGGGTATTTGACCAAAACAGTAAATGCTTCATTGTCTGGCATGCATTCCAGTGACTCCAGTGAATCTCCATGAAAAAGCAAGGCTACCTACATGTCAGCTCAGTGAGGATCTTTCATGAGGATTCAAATCTGTCATTGTACAAGGTGGTGGTGGATCACGGAGTCACCACATTAAGCAGTGAAAGGCATGAGAACCTTGAATCTGCCAGGGTTTCTGTGCCTTTCACACCAGGGTGCAGTAGGTCACATGGGATCACCACTAAGAGTGCAATTACCTAGTGGAGATATGCAATGGTTGCTAACAATTTAAACCTGCAATCCATCATTCTCCAAAATGACTTCAACAGACTCTACCTGCTTTTTACTAGTGAAACAAAGGCGACCCAATCTACAGGAACATGAGATGGCCCGCGGAGGTCAGCATACTGATACCTTCTTAGCGGCATGAGCATTAATCTCATGGAGCAGAAACCCATCTGATTACTGAATTCCTGAGTTCCAACTCAGGGCATTCCTGTTTGGAGTCCCCTAGAGAAGGCAGTGAAATATTTTTCAGTGCTTCTCTTCCACGTCCACTCTATTCAACATGAGTGCTGTTGACATAATTCTATATCTTATACTTTGTCACACTTTGGATCCTGTCTGTATTTTGCATACTCAAAGTTGATGATTTCATTATTCATATCCTGTGCATATGTGCATAAATCATGCTGACCTGAAATGCTCATCTGAAATGTTCTATATGAAAGCATTTTATTGTTGTATTCTATTTGTGAACCACACTCATTTCACAACATAATCCACTGGGCTTGTGTATGTCGGTGAGGCAGCAGGTCATCTTATTGTGAATTTTCCACTTCCCCAGAGGACAAATCCAGGAAATGATTGCTACAGCACTTCTGGAATAGGGAGAAAGACCTAGCAGCCAAGACAGAGGCATTTCATCTAGGGTCTCCAGAGCTAGGATGTCAGCCACTCACATGTCTGCACACTATCTTATAATGAAAAAAGTATCATATATCTAGCTCACAACTATAATAGGATCACCTATTCTCCACTGGCTCACCCCAGAGCAATATTGCCCAGGCACATTGTATTGCAGGGAACCTTGTTAAAAATATTTGACTGCTTGTGGTTCCCAATAGACGATCATACTCTCTATGGTGTGAAGGTGGAGCTTTATTCTATTGCCGTCTTCCCCAAAATTGTCTATGCACCCAACAGTATCCTTATGACCCTAGTTAAACTGAAGACGAGCGGGAATGCCTACTGGAGGTGATGGATGCAGTACACTGTAAACATCCAGATGGTACATTAAACTGTTCCACATGCTTTTCCCTCGATTCAAGAAGGAGTCATGGTCTTGAGGAACATGTTATGTTATGCTATGTTATTTATACTGTGCAACACTTCCATCTTCATGGTCTCCAGGTGCTCCCCTGGCTCTGAAAGGCAGAGTGGAGTGGGTTGGTTAGGGTAGAAAAAGGGATAAGACAATGCTAAACTGTTCATGTGTGTAGAACTAGGAGTAACTAGCATCTGTGCGTGTGTGCTTTCTAGGTGTATCCAGTGTCTGAGTTGTTTGGTGTGTGAGGCTAGTTGGGGTTTATGAGTGGGTTTGAGAAAGATGTGTGGTTTGGGGCTGTTCAGCAGGTGTTTTTCTCTAGCCATCTATGGGCTTGTGTGGTAAGTGTGGTGAGTGTGTGGGTGGTTGAGAAAGAAGATCAGTAGTAGGTTTTGGGTATCGAGTCATGGATGGATATGATAGGATGTGTTATTTGTATCACGCTCGTACACAAGTGTTTCAGAGCGTGACTAGACAAGAGAGGGGAACAGGGGAGAACACAACACAACAACAATCTTATTATGCCCAGTGACATTGAGAATGCGCAAGTGCATCCGAAAGGGAAAAGGGAAAAAGTGCATGGAAGGGGGAGAGTGGAAAGTGCAGAGCAGAGGAGATCAGATAAATAATAAGCCTTCTTGATACACCGGGCAAGATCTTCGCCCGGTTGATTCTTAGAGACTTGCGAGCATGGATTGAAACTGCTGGTAAAGCTGATGTATTTCAAACCGGATTTGTTGCGGGAAAAGGCACGGCAATAAACATTACAGCAATTAATGCGATTAAAGCTAAATGTGAATATCTCAACCAGCCCTTGTTTTTAGCTTTCGTAGATTTTAAAGAGGCTTTTGATTCAATCGATAGACACCTGCTAATTAACAAATTGATCAAAATGGGTTGCCCTAGTTCAGTGGTTAAATTGATTGCGCTTCTTCATACAAACACCGCAATTCAGATAAGAACCACTTTAGCTGGGCATCTAACTACTAAAATTGCGACAGCAAGAGGTCTGAAACAGGGCTGTATTCTGGCAGCTACTATTTTTAACCTATTTATATTGGACATGGGTAAGAATTTTATTGATATCAACTCAGATGCCCCAAAACTTGGGCCGCATCAAATTGCATGGCTATTATATGCGGATGATCTTATTTTAATCTCTAAAACGCCGGCCGGTCTACAGCGGCTACTACAAGGGCTTTCATTGTATGTTCAAAGAAACCATATGGCTGTTAACTTAAGCAAAACACAGATCATGCAATGTTATAATAATAAAAAAAAATGTCGCCCCCTAAAATCGTCCGTCTGGACTTTTCAGGAAGAGATTATCTCTATCACCCCGCAATACAAATACTTAGGAGTGATTATTAATAATCTGAAGTGTGACACCCCCTATGTGCAGGATATAAAACAAAAATTGCAAACATTAACAAGTCAAGCTAAAGTCCTTTTGCAAAAATTTGGTAAATTCACATGTTCGCAGATATTGTTATATTATACGCAAAAAGTTTTACCAATAATAACATACGGCTCAGAATGTAAATTACCAAGAGACCGTATGTTTTGGGATCGACTGGAGGCAAAATTCTGGCGGTCAGTGTTTAAGTTACCGAATTCAACACCAGGGCCTTTGATACGATATGAGTTGGGTGCTCTTTCAATGTTTGTATTTTATGCATGGAAACTGTGTTCGCTAATGAAGAAATTTCTGCTGTGCACTAATTGTTCGGATTTATCTTATATATTGGCTACATATATGTTGAAATCCACACACTTTTTTCCCAATAAGTGGAGAAATTCTGTTACCAATCTGTTAGTAGAGGCCGATATAACCATTGAACTGCTTCTAACTAATCCCAATCGTGCCCAGAGAAAATTATATCAGCATGACTGGATCTGCACTTTAGAGCTTTGCTCACAGTACAAAGATTATTGCAGCCTGCCTTTTGGTACGAAAAGAATGAGAGTTGCAGCCTCCTATTTACTTAAATTTCCCTCGCACCATTTTAGAAACAACTATCTTCGATTTAGATTTAATTTGTGGCCCACTAGAGAAATTTTAGCTCAAAGAGGTCAAATAACAAAACAAGAAAATAAATGTCGGTTTTGTCAATTACCAGAGTGCGAGGAAACTTTAAAACATTTGATAGTAGGTTGCCCCTCACTAAAGGATTTACGTTGTAAATATTTTAAAAAACTGTACGAAAACTATACCTGTTTAACTAAAGATGTACTGTGGTCTAGAATATTCTCCTCACCTCTCCAAGCTGTTCGTATAGCCACAGTCCAATTTCTGCTAGCCCTAAATCTTGAGACGAGCCCCTAAATAGATGACATGTGTTTTCCAACTAATACCTCCTTTCTGGTGGATCACTAGTGGTTCCAATGATGTGGAATTTGAATCTATTTGGATTGATTTTAGATGAAAACTCAGATGATGTATACATATGAATTGTGATTTTATTATTTTTTTTGCTGTTAATGAGAAACAATTGAAGGTTGAAGTGGTGAGTTTGTAGGGTTTTGTTGAATGCAGATTTTGAGCTTGATTCTATCCTGTTTTAATTTGTGATCAATTGTGTTATATATTAAATTGAAAGGTTGATTTTCAACCAACCAATAAAATAAAAAAAAATAATAATAATAAATAAAAATAAATAGAAAATGGATGCAATAAACAGCGGTAGTGCAGCCAGCAAGTGGCAAGTTCTGTGTTTAAGGCAGCAGACTGGGTAAGTCTGATAAGTGCAGAAAGAGAAGAAAAATGTGTGGGGGGTCTTGTATGGGTACAGATACAGTCCCCAGTGCAAGTAGTGACCAGGAGGTAGCGCAGGAGGGTGTCAGGTTGAGCAGGTACCTGGGCCCAGGGGACAGAGGGTGGCCAGGTGCACAGTGCCAATAGAGAGGCAGATCAGCAGCGGAGAGGGGGAGTGAAGGCAGAAGCAAAGAGGAAGGTCTTGAGGTTCTTTCGTAACCGGAGATGGTTCTCCTCAAGTTTTAGATTGGCAGGGAGGCTGTTCCAAAGGGAGGCCCCAGCCGAAGATAGAGATCTACCCCCAACTTGTTACGATTGACCCGAAGGGATTTAGAGGTAGAGGAGCGAAGAGCTCGAGAGGGAGAGGAATAGCTGAAGGTATTTTGGACCCAGGCCCCAGAAAGCCTTGTGGACAATGCAGAGGGTTTTCAATTTAATCCTTGATCCACTGGGAGCCAATGGAGAGATTTCAGGGCTGGAGAGATACAATCCCCGGGCTTGAGGCCAACGTCAAGTCTTGCATTCCTGTTCTGGATAAGTTGCAGAGGACGGAGAGTAGAGGCAGGTAGATTTAGAAAGAGGATGTTACAATAGTCCAACCTAGAGAGAACCAGAGCTTGGGAGACAGTGAGCTTCTGAGCAAATGAGGGGAAAGGCAGAGTACCTCTGAGGAGGTGCAGTAGGAAGTTTGACTTTATAGAGACCTCAGAGATATGGGCGGAGAAGGAAAGTGTAAAGATGACCCTGAGGTTCGTAGCCTCGCAGGTAGGGCTAGGAGGAGGGCCAAGGGAGGCCGGCCAGAGGGTGAAGGAGAAGGATGGAGATGGTGTGCCGATGAGGAGGATCTCAGTCTTGCTGGCATTCAGACAAAGATCATTGCCGGCACACCAATCTTGAATGGAAGTTAGGCAGTCAGAGATGACAGAGGGGGAGGAGGTGGCCAAGGGCAGCTGGAAACTGAGTTGAGTGTCATCAGCGTAACACTGGAAATTTGAGCAGAAAATGGCAATGCAGTGGGCGAGAGTTGCCAGGTTTTGGTTGAAGAGCCAGGTGAGAGGTTAGACCCCTGGGGAACCACACAGGTAGAGAGGAAGATAGATGATAGGAGGGACCCCAGTTAGTCCTGGGAGGGTCAATCAAAGAGGAAAGAGGTCAGCCAGGCCAGAGCCTGATCAGTGAGGCCCAGGTTATCACGGAGACGGTTGAGCAGGATGGTGTGGTTGACCGTGTCGAAGGCAGAAGAGAGATCAAGAAGGATGAGGACAGAGGGAATGTTAAAGTCCAGGTTGGAGAGCAAATCTTCACGGATATTCAGGAAAGCAAATTCTGTGCTTTTGGCTGCTATGAAGCTAGACTGGTGGTCATGGAGACAGCCGACAGAATTGGAATGAAGATTAAGCTGAGAGATGGCCAGCTTTTCCAGGAGTTTGCCCAGAAAGGGGGTAATTGAAATTGGGCGATAGTTAGCTGGACAGGAAGGATCAGCTGTGGTTCTCTTGAGAAGAGGATGCACAAGGGAGTGCTTCAGAGAGGAGGGGAAATATCCTGAGGCAAAGGAGTGGTTACATAAATCGGCAAGGGCTGGAGCGATGGTTTCAATGTGGTCCTTGTTGGTTTTAGAGGAACAGGGATGAACCTGTTTGGACAAGGATTTCATAGATCGGACTTGTCTATCAATCTTGTAAGGGAAGAAAATAGGAAAGGAAGAGAAGGATGGTGGGGGCGTGGTTAAATCCTTGGTACAGTGCAGCTATACAATTCCTTTTTGTGGAAGGTAGTTGTGGAGTGGCTTGGGTATTGTCTGAAAAAGTTATGTTTTTCTTGATTCATTGTTGTAAGAAATTTGGCACATTAGGTTATTCGCATCCCCTCAAGCCACACACATAGGGAATTGTCGTTCAAATACCTTTGGGGAGTGGCTTAGGTATTGCATGAAGGTGATGTTACACCCCCAAAAGTGATGATCGCTATCTGGTTGTTGTTGGTCTGTTTCTACCCAAGCAAATTTAATAACCAGGTTTTTAGTTGTTCCTGAAAGGTCAGTTGGTCCTCCGTTGTTCTGGTTTCTTTATGGATTGAATTCCATAGTTTGGCTTTGAGAATGGAGAACGTGGTTCCTCCGAATTTAGTTTTCTGATAGTGCTTTATTTATATGCAATGTTTCTATCTGAGAGTTCCTCTTGGTTGGTACTGGGTGATTTTTGATTGGAGGAATTCAGTTACCAGTCAGTATAAGGCTCTATGGGAAATGCAGAGGACATTAAAATTGATTTGTGATTTGTTTTTTGACCGGTAACCAATGAAGACTTCACAGACCTATGGTTGATGTGTTGTCTTCTGTTTAGCCTGAGGAGGAATCTTACTGCTGTGTTTTGGAGGTGTTGTAACTTTCTAGTGAGGTAGTTGGGCATTCCTAGGTAAAGTCTGTTTGTATAGTCTATTGATAATACCAGGGAGATAATGATGAGGGTTTGGTGTGGGAAGTTAACGTAGGGGATGATGCCTCTTATTAAGTGTAGATGGTAGCACCATTTATTTTACTATTGCATTAATCTGTGGTTCTATTGTGTGGCCTCTCTCTATGAGTATTGCCAGGGTTTCTATTACAGTTGAAGTGTTTGGTTGAGTTTTCATTTCTTGGGGCCAGATGAGTGATGTTTGTGTTTCCTTGCTGTTTCTTGGGGTCATCATTATTTTGGTTTGATAGGTTTAGTTTTAGGTTGTTATTAGTCATCAAATATTTTCATCAGAGAGCTATTTGTTGGGAGCATTGCCAGGTTTGATGTTGGTTGTCCTCTTAAAGATGAGCACGGTGTTGTCTACGTAGTTGTAGGTTTCTGTAAGCGTTGATGAGCATCATGAGTGTGGACATGCATATATTAAATACAAGTGGGGATGGGCTTCATCCTTGTGGCACACTGCAGGTTATGTTTTCTGTGTTTGAGCCGGTGGTAGGTAGGTTTTGTTGGTTCTATCAGTAAGGAATGATTTAAGCCATTGTAGTGCAGAAGTTTGAATGCCACATTCTTCCAATATTTTGATTAATGCAACTGCCATCCAGGACATGGAAAGTATGTAAGCTGCACCAGACATGCACATATGTACAAGCACATGAAAGTGAAAGGAAACAACAGTGGCATTTCGGTCATCCCCAAATACAATGTTGAATAATCATGCTGTGAATCACATTTCTAAAAGTAGTCTTAAACCACAGTGATTGCTTTCTCAAGTGGAGTTACCCCAAATTGATCCATGTTGTTGTTTACCAAGCAAGACTTTTCGGGAGATATTGTCATGGGATGAACATTTCTGAGATGAAAATCTAAAATGAAATAGTCAGGTAATACCTGATTTTTTATAGATACACTTTACTAATTTACCTTTCAATATCATAAACACAATTTTATGAGCCTTCATCTGGAAGGAACATTTCTTATGTCTATATGTCGGTTGCAATATCAAGGACATGATTCATATTATGATATTTGCCTTGACAGAAAAATTAGAATGGGACACTGTGGCAAGGCAGAACAGTGCAATGCCTTCATGTGGGAAATGGTAGAGTCCATGAGAGTGTAGCTGTTTGATAGTTTCGCCTTGCAAAGTGCCAGTCTTCATGATGCTTTTACATATTTTTTGTTGTATTTTTGTATTGGATCATATGCGTGGTATTGCCACATGACTATGTTAAAGGGATGGTGATGAAAGTTTGTCCTGAGGATGATACATGCATGAAGTAACAGCATTAGATCGTTATGCAGAAATTGTTCAAAATGTCCAGTGCATGAACCAGCTGGGAGATGTAGCATTAGCTGGGCTATTTCTGGGCAAACACCTCTTTGGCCAGAATGAGTGTGGCTAAGCTCTGATTGAGATGTTTGCCAAGACTAGATAATGTTTATGCTTTGAACATTAAACTATCTTCCATACGTGGAATAATGTCTACATCTTGTACACCTTATATTTAACTCGCTGATAAATGTTGCCCACAGCAGCATGCACTGTCTAAAAATCAAGTTAGCCTACCATTCTTAGCAACTGTGCTTTCTAAAATGAGGAAATTGCATGTGACATTCAATATGAAGACTAATGTCTAGCAGGAACCTCTATTCTGCTGTTTCCCGTTCCCTGCTTAGCCATTATTGCTTCATTTGAATGCTGTAATAAATGTGCAGAAGAACAGTCATTCCAGCTACCGAGTTCAATAAGAATTTGTCATTCTAATATTTCTGATGAAATGCTATAATTCCAGAGCAATATCATTATAGTTCAAAATATGCCTTGAATTAAGTCTCCCTAGATGTTACTGCCTAGTCACAAACGTATATACATTGACAAATGTTAAAATAAATCAATATATAATGCTTGAAAAAAATTGAACTAGCTCTCAAGCGTTCACGATTAGAGGGAGATCGTATTGGCACTATTTGAAGAATGGAAAAAAGTTATTATTTGAAAGACAATGATATTGGTGGGAACACCACGTGTCGCCTGGCTGCGCTGTGGAGCTTTTCTGATCCTCACGTCTTTATCACCTCCTCACACCCATTCCCTATTACACTTTGCCCTGCATCAGAAGATGGCTAAAATACAGAGGAAATTATAGTAACATTTTGATTTGCTACTGCTCTGGAACACAATTTTAAATCTGCATTCCAATTACAGCCTATTTGAAAAGGGAGAAGCAAAAGAGTAATACCTATACTATAACTGGCCAAGTTAGTGCTGCATGAATCGAAAGCTATCGAGTAGCACCACTAAACGCCAGATTGGCTGGGGCACATACTACAGAAATCGCGGAGCTTAACCATTCCTATGACTTAGAGATACTCCTAGCCACTGAAACATGGGTCACTGATTCTTCCCCTAGCATATTTCATGAGCTGGTTCCAGATGGCTACTTGATTAAACATATCAACAGGACCTTGAAAAAGGGAGCAGGCATTGCCATTATCCATAAAGCCATGCTAGGTATCTCACACCTAAACACTCTAGAGTGGGGTGATGGCTTGCAAGTGGGACAATTGACTTTCCTAATTTCCCCAAAAGCCACTACTTATATAATACTTGCTTATAGACCCCCTGGTCCCTGTAAACAATTTCTAGGAAATGTGGATGCATTTCTTAGTATTGAGGGGACCAAATACAAGGAATTGATCCTAGTGGGGGCGACTGGAATATATGGATTGATGACAAAACCAAATCAGACTCTATGGAACTCTGGGAGTTGTTGAATATTCATGATCTTCACCCACTGGCAGATCAAACCTCACATATAAAAGGTCACTGTTTAGATGTAATTATAGCACGAGGTGGATGTACTACCGTAAAGGAGACTGTACCAGTCCACTGGTCAGATAATTTTGTTAAATTGTTTATGTTGAGCATACCTAATCAGGTAAAAACCAGCATTAAAACTAGACAGGCCCCTTACTCTCGGAAAGCCAGAGATCTAGATAAAATAATTGGTGTAGAAATTTCTAGGCTTCTGGCCTGAACCCACAGTTTCTCATGGGGACTATTTTTCAACAGGTTTCTCA
This sequence comes from Ambystoma mexicanum, assembly GCF_040938575.1. NCBI lineage: Eukaryota > Metazoa > Chordata > Amphibia > Caudata > Ambystomatidae > Ambystoma > Ambystoma mexicanum. The sequence goes on along the minus strand of NC_090935.1, from coordinate 1,272,484,375 downwards.
GCACTATCTGTAACAAAGTAGATCCGCCAAAACCAAAGGCCAAGAAGGCCTCTCAACCTTGGTTTTCTGCTGATCTGCAACATCTACGTAAATCAGTCAGCAAGACCAATCAGACTTGGCTTAAGAGGCCAACTTCAGGGAATAACATTTTAGCCAAGAATGCCTTGTCGGAATACAAGCTTGTTATTTTTTTGGCTAAGACTAAGAAAGATTTCCTGGGGGAAACTACAATCTGCTAGCAATCAACTGAGAATTATTCTCCATTATATCGAGGTTCTGTAATCCAACCTGCAAAAATGCAGTGCCTTATTTTTCTGAAGCACGAGCTAACCTTTTAAATTCTTTTTTCATAGACAAGATTGAACGAAAAAGGGCAGAAATTGAACAAGCAGCTTATGTAAATCCATCGGCACATGCTAGCCCACAAGTGACTGAAGTAAATAACTCACAAAATCAGATTCCACCATCTTATTTTTGATTGTCATCCAGTCACTGAAGAAGATATCTTTCCACTTATTAGTGCTCTCAATCCCACAATTGATTCTCTCTCTCCTTTGCCAGCTTATGCAGCAAAGAAACAGGCATATGATCTCACCCCTTTTATTACCACTTTTGTTAATAAGTCACTACGGGATGGGATTGTTCCAGAAAGTTTGAAAACTTTCAATTGTGTCACCTCTATTGAAAAAGCCATCATTAGATGTTGAGGTACTACAAAACTATCGTCCTATTGCAGGACTGCTATGGCCAGCCAAGGTCCTCGAAAAGGTTGTAACCAACCAACTCCAGGTTTTCATCTAACACAAATTATTACTGGGCACATTTCAATCTGGTTTCTGACCAAAATATGGAACTTAGACTGCCCTGTTGGTAGTACAAGATGAACTGATAAAGGCCGCGGACCAAGGGGAGCTCACACTCCTGGTTATGTTAGACTTGTCCGTGGCCTTTGACACACTAAACCATCAAATTCTCTTGGAATGACTACAGGAGGTATGAAGAGTATCTAATTCAGCATTAAACTGGTTTTGGTCTTTCTTGACCAATCGTCAACAGCGTGTGAGATTGGGGGAGTTCCTGTCGGACCTCATCTGTTTGAACTGTGGGTTTCCGCAGGGATTCTCCCTGTCCCCACTGCTATTCAATATGTATATTCGGCCACTTCTTGAAATCCTGAGACGCTATGGGCTGGATTTCCACTCATATGCTGATGACACCCAGATCTTTATACAAATTGCTAATTTCCAGGAAGCATTTAGCAAATTAGGGCTATGCCTGGAATAAGTAGGCAGCTGGATGTCGAAGAACTATTTGCAACTTAATGCTGCCAAAACCAAACTCATATTATTCGGACCAAAAAATGTGCTGTCAGCAGTCAAGAAGCTGCCTATTCCATCACTTTTGGGCAAGAGTCTCAAATTCGAATCTAATGTCAAAAACCTGGGCTGTATGTGGCAAGAAGACCTGGGCAGTGAAGCCCAGGTGGGAGCCAAGATCAAGGCAGTATATTTTGTCTTGTGAATGCTACGCCAAGCACTGCCCTACATACCAACTAACGATCATGCATCTGTGGTAAGAGCACTAACCAGTGCCCAGCTAGACTATTGCAATAGTCAACTGTTGGGTATGCCTGCCATACAGCTTCAGCGGCTTCAGAAAGCACAAAATGCAGCTGTTAGACTAATATTTAAGTTAAGAAAAGCTGACCATGTGTCTCCATTTCACCGGGAGTTGCAATGGCTATCATTTGATGATCGCATTAAATTCAAAACAGCCTGTATTGTCTTCAAATGTATTAATGGCATTGCTCTAATGTACTTACAAGAGCTAATACAGCCATAACATCCAACAAGACAATTCTGATCCAGCGACAGACATCTTCTGATTATCCCTCACTTGGTTTTTACATCTAGAGGTGTCAGAAGATTTTCAGTTTTTGGTCCCAGGCTGTGGAACTCCCAGCCACTACCTTTAAGAACAAGGAGCTCACTTCTCCAATTTCGCCAGGCACTGAAGACCTTCCTTTTTAGATAGGCAGCCCACTGTTTTCTGGAACCTGTTTTGATCTTCCTCGTCTACCTTTAGTTGTGTCATCTGCGTCCATATATGGTTCATTTTGTTTGGTGTGCGCTACAAATTTTAAAAAATCAAAATCAAATATACTTGGGAGGCAGGGCAAGGAACTTCCAGTGGGATCCAGCACAAACAAATAAATAAGAAAAGTCCAAGCCAACAGCTGTGTCTCTTGCATTTGCATTAGATTTGCCTGTGGGCAGGCAGAAATGAGGTAGAATCACCTCACTATTTCTGGCTCTCTCAGTTAGCTCATTGCAAGTAGAAATGTATGTATCTTTAACTGTAAAAGCAGTGATTTCTCTGTAAAAATACAGGAACTGTTTATTCACATCCCTGTAGTTTATGTTTTTAGGCAGTCAACATACACAGTAGTCTGTTTTTGTACAGAAAAGCCAATGCATTGCGGTGTGTAACACACCATCTTCAGGGCTATAATCACACATTGTAATGTTACAAAGAGATTGAATAAATATGTAAAATAAAAAGTAATTTGAAAATGAAACTCTAGTACATACCCAAACATTCAAAAGAATTCTGCGGCCCAGGGTAGATAAGGGAAAGAAAGACACGTCAATCAATAAAATGGTGCGGTGTACAGGTGAAGGAACAATGTTACATTAAGCATCCAGAATCTGTACCTCTATAAAGTATCGAGTCATCCAACTGCCATGTATTTTCCAATATCTCCTATGGTGTTACCATCCAAACAGTGCCTAAAAAATGTAATTCTACATCAAATCCTATGTTTGTGAAATCACTCAAGCAGGTAACGCTGCGCTAGCCTGCACGTCTTACCTTCACTTTGTCATGTCACTTGTAATGGAAGGACAGCCGCGAGAACGCGCGGCTGTAGGAAGTATTTATGTGTTGTCATGGAGACTTAGAGGCATTGCGCTGAGAGTCGCTGGAGCCGAAGCACGTACCACTCGCGTCCCAACCCTCCATGGCAACGGAGAGGTGGAGCGGTCTCCACAATGACAACTGCCAAACTAATGCAGATCAGTGAGTGTCAAACCCTTTACACAAGCGTGCTCTAAACCGATTCAGTCACTTAAACAATACAATGAGTGCTGGAATTCTGTAATGTAACATATACAACAGATATTCTAGGCAGTGTTTGATTAGTAAAAAAGGACGAGCTCCTGGTTGCAGTTCTATATGTAATGTCAGTCTAGAAAAATGGATACCTCTCATGATTGACAGCAAACGTATTTTGGTGGCCGAAGGCCAACCGTCTCATGCACGAAGCGATAGAAATGCAGGTTTCCGAGTTTACCAATGAATGGCCATTTTGATGTAACAAGGATCGCCATTTTGTTTTCTGTCAATTGCTCATTGCTTTCTGTTCAAATTGCTTCCCAGCACATTTTCTGCTTACACTGCTCGACTGTTAAACATTGTTGTCTGAACGTAAAAGGACAAGGCCGCAGGGCCGCGAAGCTAATGAGAGTTTGTAGAAACTCAACGTAGGCAGCTCCGGGGAGGAATGCCCGGCTCCCTCCCGAATGTTGCCTTGAAGCAGAGTCACAGGGCATTTAATCATTTCACAGCTGCCAGCCAGTCTCGTTATATGGTAGAATATGGTAGAATAAAGCAGCTAAAGGCTTGAATTATGCTCTTCTTACGGCCCCCCCTTACCGAGCCCTGTAGAGCGTGTCGGCAGATACTCATCTGATTTTCTATCTGGTAGCATATGACCTGGTATCACAATGATGTGCTAGGCTTTGCTGAGGTCTCTCTGAGTGAGTGGGCAGGTTGAAGCACCTCTGTTCTGCTGCCCAAACCATTTGCAAAATCGACAAATCAAGGCAATAATTGGAAAATGTGTGACTGCCTTGTGATTGGATTACTAAATAGAAAAGTAGAGCTGTACAAGAGCTCAGGTTGCCAGGCACATGCTACACCTGCCACAAATGGTATTGTTACCATATATTAAGATATAAGCACTTTTAGCAGAAATGCCATGTGTGGCCACAAATGCCCCAATAACGCTGTAGTATGATGGGTATAGCTATCATATGTAAGGTATAACCTGGCAGATGCTGCCATCATATGTAATCTATGTCAACTGCAGCGACTGCAGCATAAACTTAGGGGTGTTGTAATTGTAAATGTTTATTTATACTGTGCTCAAACACAGATGGAGAGCTTCAAAGTGCTTCAAGGTGGGAATGAGCAGGGGATTACAGTAATCATTCTAGGACCTTGAAGTTTCCGAATGATCTAACAGAGAAAGAAAACTAGCATACTATCCCTGACAGCATGTCTCCTAGTGCAAGTGCATGCTTTGTTACAGTTGTGACCAAACAAATATACTAGTCCTAGTACATTCAGGTCGTGCGTGCGGAACAAGAAAAGGGATGAGGTGAGGACAAACAAACTTGCTAGTCCTAGTACATTCAGGTTGTGCATGCGTACAGACAGAGGTGCAGGTTTGAGGGGGGACAAGTGAATCCAGTCCAGCAGGGCCATGGTTAAGTGCAGAGAGGTTGCCCCGCTCATGGAGTGTAAACTGAAAGTGCAGTAATGTTGAACATAGCCGGTCAAGTGGCATAGCGAGTAGAGCGCTCGCTTTGACATCTGTGCAGAGCCTGCCGACGCAGGTTCGAATCCCGGCCGGGCCAAACTCAGCCTTTCATCCTTCCGATGGTCGATAAATGAGCACCACACACCGTGGGAAATAATAAGCAGCGCTCAGATACCTGAGGGTTTGTAGCGCTATATAAATGCTAAATTATTATAGTGCAGCCACCCGTAGGCAAGTGCAAAAGACTGGCAGGGGTACCAGGGATGTGGAAGGCTCTGTAGGTGAAACCAGGTAACCAGTCAGCAAAAACTGAAACAGAGTTAGGGAGGAGGAGGAGGAGGAGAAGGAGGATGGAGAGAGAGAAAACGGAGGAGGGGAGTGTTCCGATTTGTTTTCCACTAGCATGATCTTGCAAATTTCCCGATTTTGCAGTCACAAAAAATTCAAAGTTTGCTGTAATGTATACGTCGATGTCAACTTGTTGTCCTGCATTCTGTTAGCAGATTAAACTTCCCAACCTATTCTCTTTGTGGCTAAAAAGCATTGCACACAAGTATGATTGTTCAGTAGTTCATTAATGTACACATGTACACATGTGCTCACCATGTACTAATACTTGCCAAAGTATATTCAGCACGAAATAAAACTGCGTAACCATATTCGTGAAGGTTTGAGCTGTCCAAAGTACATTAATTGGAGAAAAAAAACATGCATAACCTAATTTCCAGAAATGTGTGCATGACATAAGCGCAGGGAAGTCCATGCAAGCACATAACACATGCAAGTTTCAGTCTGGTTACTCCAGTCTCGCTGCCTTAGTGACTCTCCCAGGGAGATTTGTATTTCATCTTTGGGAGATAATCCCTAGGAACACTTGGTTTTTGTGGGGTAGATGTGGGCTGCCTCATATTCTTTCAGTTTGAGTTTCGCCCACAGCAAACCTCTGCTAATCTGATCAAATGCCTTTGAGAGGTCAATCCACACCCCATACAGGGGTAATTCACCTTTCTCAGCAGAGATCTTGCTCACTAGGCTCAGAATTAACCCATTTAGCGATGTGAAAAGGCCCTTTCTAAACCCTGTTTGTAAGCCGGACAGGGCCCCCAAACTATCAACGCAGTTTGTAAGCTCCTACTATAAATTAACATAAATTATATGACGTAATACTATACTATATTATACTGTACTATACTATGACTTCATAGACCTGGTCTGATGGCTGTGCTAGACATTATGGGCCCTGAAAAAGAAGGTAAAGGCTGGAGTGCAATGAAGGCATATAATGAGGTTTATGGGCCCATTATGCTGTGTAAGCCCTCAGGGCGTGAACTGGCAAGCTACACCATCTTGATAGCAAGTATACGCAGTGGTGGCTGGTGTAGTTTTTAATTGGAGGGACTTAAATGTGTTCCCCAATATGCAGAATCGATCAATCATAGCATGGGAGTCTGAACCAACTAAGGCGGTTTTGGGATGTTAGTTACTGGTTACATTTTTAAAAGAGAAGTATGTCTGGGTTAATTAGCTTACATAGGGGAGTCAAACAGGGATGTGTGTTGGCTCCGCTACTGTTTAATCTTTAGAAGACCTCCAATTGACCGCCAGAAATTGGGACGGAAAGCATAGGGTGTATGTTATAGTCAATGAATTGGTTTTATTCGATCATACGTTCAGTTGGATGAAACATTAGATACATGAACTTTATGAATATGTGCACAAAAACTCCCTCACAGTAAATATCTCCAAGACTAAATGTATGCTAATCTCAAAACAAAAAGTATATAAAACAACTATGATCACTAACTTGGGGAGATCGAATACGTGGGAAGTTATGTGTATTTGGGGCGTGAATTGAATAACAAAAACAATTACAATGAGATTGTGGAAACTAAAACAAGGAAAGCATGCCAGTTGATGCTCGCCAACGCATATTTGTTAATAACACTGCAGGATACACGATCCAGGGCATCCTGACTCTTTATAAGCAATGTTATTGCCCCATGATATTATATGGGGTGGAGGCTCTAGCAATGAGAGATGTTAGTTGGCTGGATCGTTTGGAGGGAGGGATCTGGGGCAGGGCACTCAATCTCCCAAATTATTGGCCTGCAGAATATTTACAGTTCAAATTGGTCATAGTATCTTTAAGTATACAATTACTCAAAAGGAGATGGGCTTTATACGTAAAATCTAAGATGCCGCCTTCATGCCCATTATTGGACAAATTGGGAGTGAGTTGTGGAAAGGACGGTAGAGTCAGCAGGACACATTTGAAATCCCTAAATGTGGACTTTTTAGACAATGTTAACTGGACACCTCGTCCAGAGACCTGGTATAATTTTGACAGTGTAAAAGCATCCCTTTTTAGAAAGGCTAACAATTGGGATCGGGTTAAAAATAATAACCAATTGACAGACCTTAGCAACTATAGTGCTGTTGCACAGGTAATTCATGAATAGCTGAAATCTGTCACACCTGAAGAAGTTACCAGAGTTATCTGTTCTATGAAGGATTCTTCCAAACAGGTTCCCCCCCTGCTCGCCCAGAACTTTCAAGAACAACATTTGCTCTCTTGCCCCAGCACTTGCTAAATTCTGCAACCACTCTTTTGCCACTGGCTCTTTCGCCTCCTCCCTCAAGCACTCCATTGTGCGCCCACTATTGAAAAAGTCTTCAGCAGACCATACCTGTCCATCCAACTACCACCCTATTTCAATCCCCCTCTTCCTGGGGAAACTGCTGGAGAAGCTGGCCTTGCCCCAACTCATCTTGCACACTGAACTTGTCGGTGGTCTCCACGATCATCAATCTGTATTATTAGCATCCATAGGCACAGAAACTGCTCTTCTAAACACCCGTTAAGAACTGCTCGCATCCCTGGACTCCAACTCCCCAGCTGTCCTTATTCTACTTGATCTCTCTTCTGTCTTTGACACTGTCAACCATTCCATCCTCAAGCAAAGGAACCACAATACTCTTGGTATCTCGGAACAGACACTGGAATGACAGACTTCTTTCCAAACTGACCTCTCTTCCCATGTCATCCTGGGCACCTTCTCCTCTCCTACCTCCTTCTGCACCTTTGATGTCCCCCAGGGATCTATCCTCTCCGTCGTCTCTTCAACCTATACCTTGCAAAGCTGGCATGCCCCATCTCCTACTTCTCCCTCAACGTCCATTGTTATGCAGAGGACACTGAACTCTTTTTCAGACTTTCAGCTGATTCACCTCCACCATCCTTCATCCCTGACTGCCTTTCTGCCATCCAGGCCTGGTGCTCTTCCAATGATCTCTGCCTCAATGCCAGCACAACTGTGATCCTTCTGATTGGGACCTCTGCTCCCTCCTTCTTCCCTTCTCTCTGGCCTCCCACCTTTGGCTCTTCCCCACTCCTTCTTCTGATGCCAGAGACCTTGGAGACATCTTTGACTCCACTTTATCCTTCCTCCCCCACAATGAGGACATTGCCAAGAAGTCCCACTTCCAACTCTTCCTTGTCAAATGAATTCTCCCATTTCTCACTTTCCCCAGGAAGTTCAATGTTTCCCGAGCCCTGGTTCTCTATAGGCTTGACTATTGCAACAGCATCATCCTCACTATAAATTCTTCCATGCTGCAACCTCTTCAGCTAATCCAGAATAGAGCAGTGAGACTTGTCCTTGGCCTTAAGTGCAAGGACCACATCTCTCCTGCCCTAAAAATCCTCCACTGGCTCCCGGTTGCTGCACGGATCAAATTAACATCCCTCTGCATCCTCCACAAGGCTGTCTGGAGACCACACTATCGGCAACTCTCTCTTACCAAATACTGTCCTTCTAGACTTCTACGCTTTTCTGACACCAACTCTCTGTGGGTAAAGCTTTTCACTAAACAGAGAGCAGGAGGGTGCTTGCTTTCCTCAGCTGGATCCCTCCTCTGGAACAGCCTCCCTGTCCTGCTGCATCTGAAGCAGGACCTCCTGAAGTTCCAAAAACACCTAAAGACTTTCCTATTTTCCTCGTCCTTCCCTTCTTCCTTCCTCTGCTAACCCCACTGTTGCTGTGATTGGTGTTTTGGACCCTTATGCATCCTCTGGGTCTCTGACCTTTCACACCCAATCTCCCCAACATCTGTCTTCCTTCAGCACTTGCCTCGGCACACCCTCCACACTGGAGATTCACACTTTCCACCCAACCCAGCTCCTGGCCGCACAGTAATTACCATACCTTGCTCTTCATCTGCGGCCCACCCTCGAGCACAGACACCACAGCACCTAGCCCACTGCCCTCTTACTTCCTGCACTTGCATGTTCTGAATACTCACAATGCATATTAGGTTTGGCTCTCCCTTACCCCTCTGTATTTTATTTTTGTATTTAATTGTACTGCCATTCCATGTTCCCTCCCTGCTGCCCTCTGGGCGCTTTGAAACTGATTTATTTTCCCTGTATAAATGCCTAACAAGCATACAATAAATAAATAAATAAGCCTTATCGCCTTTTGAGTCATAGCCCTGTGGTGTTGCATTGTATGCTGAGACTGAGAATTAATGTACTCCCATTATTAACAATTAAAGGTCCGCAAATGGGCATTCTGAAAGAAAAGAAGCTATGCTTGATGTGCAAATCCTTTGATCACCTGGAGTCTGCAAGGCATGTGATGACAGAATGTTGTCTTCTTGTGTAACAGGGTGCACAGCTATGAATCAATTAGATCAGACTCGTTCTGGGACTACTGCCTATGTTTCGACTCAAACCAAATGCACATTGCACTTTACTCAGTTTGGAAAATAGTTGAAAGGTGCCTGGTATTATGATGCTATTTGTAATATCTAGCGGCTGTTTTTGACATGAATGGGCAGGTTAGTTGCAGTTTACTCAGTATTAAATATAGATAATTCCACTTGTCCCCTTTATTATGGGTTCTTAAATTAATTTGACTTGGGGAACTTTTTAAATCTACTTGTAGTGGTTGAATATTCTTTTAAAGTTTGTTTTAGACGAAGATGCCTCAAGGAAATGTGTAACCTCTTACCCGTATTTATGAAAAGTATTCAATCCTGTGAAGTGAAATAGATCATTATGGTAATCTTTTTAGACTGCAATAACGGATGCAATAATGTTATTGGCCCTCATTACGACCCTGGCGGAAAGTGACTGACCGGACCGCCACAGCGTAACTAGCGTTTCCGCCATTGCACGAAGGAGCAAAGTGCGGCCCATTCCGACCCATCGGGCACGAGCACCACGGCATGGCGGAAGTGCAAAGTCCGCGATGGCGGAAATGACCCCAAAACGGCCCACACCGCCGCCGTACGGCGCCCTAGGTGCAATACCGCCACCCATCTCAGCGGACACCGCAGTGTGCGCCTACCGGAAAGTACGGTGACCGGAAATATACGGAAACGGAAGTTAAAACATGGGCCCGGAACGGGAAACATCCCGCCGTACACCCATAAAACCACGAAATCCACACAACCACTATAAACACTACCCTGAGACACACCCCAACCCGTCATCCACCCTAGCGAAACCAAGAAAAATGGGAAAAGTAGCGAAGAAAGCGTGCGACCGCAAGCGGCAGGTCCACTTCTCCCGTGAGGAACTCACCGTGCTAACAGAGACCCTCCAGGAGAATGCCGCCGCCGTCTTCTCCACGCAAATGACCAGGACGGCACTTGCGAACAAGAAGGCCATATGGGCTCTGGTGGCACAGCGGGTAAGTGCGGTGGGGACCGCACCCCGCACCTCACAGCAATGCCGTAAGCGATGGGACGACCTGCGGATACGCGTCCGCAGCATACTCTCTGCCAACCGCAACATTGCCACAGCCACCGGGGGAGGTCCTGAATCACCCATCAAGTTGACCCCCTGGGAAGAAATCTGTGCCTCCACCATCGGAATGGAGAGCATAGAGGGAGTCGGAGGGATGGAGAAAGGAGTGCAGACATCCGAAGATTCAGGTAGGTGGCCCTAACAAAACAATGCCAAATCCACAATGTCCAATCATGTGAAGTACCATGCGTCCACATAGTGCAACAGAAACACATGTCCAGGAGAACGTCCACACACATCGGCCTGATAGCGCACGTTAAAACCCACAATAAATACATAAATAATTAAAAACCCCTAATACACGCACTACACGTGCAGCAGGCACACCCTAACTGCAGGCTGCCACACAACTGCACCCTCACTCCACACACAAATGAAACCACCTCCAAGGCCCCGACCCAAATCACCCTCAGGTACCACCCCAATGCATGTGATACAATGCCATTCCAATTCCCACAGACCCATCAATAACCCTCGCCCTCCTTTACTCCACCACAGGGTCCGATCCAAACGACGAGCTCCAGGACACCCCTACCAGCACACCTGCAAAGAGGGCCAAGACCAACGGCCAAAGACCCTCCACCTCAGCTGCACGCATCAAGACACGGCAGCAGCACAAATCAGGTGGCAGCACAGAGGAGGGAACATCAACAGGCACCCCAGCAGCCAGCATGCCCACACCACCACCACCACAGGTCCCCCCAACGGATGCCACAGAAGGCACTGGCTCCGGTGGCAGCAGCACCATAGGTGACACCCCATTGATGGCAGCATGCTCCGACACAGAAGACGGGGATGTCGAAGTCAGATCCATCCATGACCTCTCCCAATCCCCCTGTCTGTCCGATCCCGTACAACATGAGGATACCACGCAGGGGCACCCACAAGACGACGACCGGCCATCCCCCACAAGCCCTGTGGCAAGGCAACATGAGGACAACAGCCCCTCTGTGACACCCCCGCAAATGGCCATGGCCCAGCAGAGGCAACAGTCCCTCGACCAGTTAATCGTGCAACAGCAGCAACTGGCCACGCTCCTCAAGGACCATGCCGATGAATGTGGGGGCACTAAGGCAGACATAGAAACATCAACTGAGACACTTAGGGCACAAATGGAGAGTAGCACCGAGAGCCTGAGAGTCCAAATGGAGAGTAGCACCGAGAGCCTGAGAGTCCAAATGGAGAGTAGCACCGAGAGCCTGAGAGTCCAAATGGAGAGTAGCACCGAGAGCCTGAGAGTCCAAATGGAGAGAAGCACCGAGAGCCTGAGGGGGGAACTGCATGCGACGTCCAAAGACGTATGTGCCGAACTTGCCGCAGTGCGCCGTGTGCTCACTGAGCTCTCACAAACCCTTAGGGACATGCATGGACGTGAGCAGGCAGAGACATCATCCGTTGCAAGTTCCGTCCAGGGCAGCCCCCAACGTAGATCTGGGAGGAACCTGCGCTCCACAGGCAGGGGTGCCCCTGATACCCGCAGAGGGGGCTTGCAATAGCGACTGCCCACTGACAATGAGCATCTTTGGACACTGGTGTTCGGGGGGGAGGTAGGAGGGTGGAGGGGGTGTGTTGGGCTCACTTGGGTGGCGGGTCGATAGGGTGTTCAACATGATATCACATATGCCATAAACAATGCACGACCAACCAATGAGATGTGTGGACAATGATCTTTGTGTACTAGGCCATCATAGGCGTACAGTCCATATTGTGCATGTCCCAGACACACACAGTGCCACGAGTCCCGTGTCCATGTATCAGCCACCAGGCGTGAGTGCTAGAAGCATACATCAATGAGATGCTGACGAATTTCACGGGCCTCCTGTGCCTCGCCGACTCCTTGAGGTGCTGCCACATCCCCACCCTCATCCTGACCATCTTCAGGTGCATGCAGTTCTGCGTCAGGGGGCATGGGCACATTTCTACGTACGCACATGTTGTGGAGCATGACACATGCCATGACCATCTTTGCAACCTTCTCATGGCGGTACAGGAGTGCCCCGCCAGACCTGCTGAGGCAGCGGAAACGAGCCTTCAGTAGGCCGAATGCCTGTTCTATGACTACACGGGTACGTGAGTGGGCATGGTTGTAGTCCTCCTCATGCTGGTCCCGTGGGTTCCGGACTGGTGTGAGGAGCCATCTCTTCAGTGGATATCCAGCATCACCTGTATGTGGACGAGAAACGTATGATGTGGAATGCCATTGCTACGTACGCCCCCCCCCCTTCCTGCCAGGTCATTGCCGAATCACATACCCCACATTATCATGCATGTAATGAGACTCACCGAGTAGCCAGGATCTGTTCCCTGCGTGTCGCTCCATGTAGCGTGGTATTGTAGAGTTCCTCAAGACCATAGAATCATGGGTTGATCCAGGGAATCGGGCACAACAATGTGTAATGATCCTGTTGGAGTCACACACCATTTGTACATTCAGAGAATGAAATTGTTTTCGGTTGCAGAATTCCACATGGGTGCAGTCGATGGCACCAATGCAACCCGGTATGCCGCCAAGTGCACGGAATCCCACTTTTGTGTTGGTAATTTCCTGCTCCGAGCGTGGTAGGGAGATGTAGTCGTCTGCGTGCTGCAGGAGGGCATCGAGCACTTGCAATAGTGTCCGTGAGAACAGTGGCTGAGAAATGCCATGCAACTGTCCGACTGTGTGCTGGTAGGTGCCTGTGGCCAGGAAGTGGAGTACAGACACCACCTTCAGTAGGGGTGGGATGGCGGTTGGGCTATCTATCATGCTGACAAGGTCAGCCTGTGTCATGGCCACAATGGCGGCTATGGTGTCCCTGTCCAAACGGTAGAGGGTGTGGATCTGCTCATCAGTGAGGTTGAACGGATGTGCTCGGAGGCGTGGGATTGCGGGCTGCCTGCGTGGTGGTAGTGGCTGTGCTGGCGGCCCTTGCTGGCCCTGCCTTGCCCTCCTCCTGCGTCTCCTCCGTGCGGCCGGTTGTAGTTGGTGTTCGTCTTCTTCTTGGAGTTGGAGTACTTGCAGTGCTATCAGGTCCCCCAGGGCCAACATCGCGAGTCCTGCCGGTAGCATTTCGGTGTGGGTGTGGGAGGAGACTGGGTGTGCAATTTATGTGTTTTCAGGCTGTATGGCCTCCACCTGTGGTGATTCATTCCACCTGTGCAGACTGCTCTCCCCTTTGGCCGAGCACGTCCCGCGCACAACGCTGCAATTCGGGGAATGGCATCTTGCTATTGCAATCATGTATTTGTACCCGATGGCCGTGTAACATTGGTTGACATGTTCATTCTGCTGTGGTCCCATTGTTTCACATACTATCAGTGCAGTCGCGGACAGACTTGTGAAGGGTCAGTGGAACGTGGTACTCGGGTAACGGTGGGCCCTCATGCATCACTGTACCGAGTTGCACCGACGGGCGGGGCGTCCCATTTGTGGGTGTAGGCAGTTGCCATTTTCACACACAGCCGCACTAGATGGTTTGATTTGTGATTTCAAGCGGCCACAGATGCCTCTTCGACGTGATGTTGCAAATGAGGAATTCGAAGGCCGGCGCTTTCGGTTATCAGCTAGCGGCGAGGAGATGCCCACAGGTCTGACTGCAAATATAACGTTCTATTGTTCAATGTCCTTGGGACAGGGGCCATGGCGAGGATGCAATGATTGACATGAATAGTTTGGGATGCGCAATAGCGAAGTGGCCGATGAGTCCGGACGTTCCCAAATACATGTTGCTTCACTACACTGGAATTACGGGCTGGGGCACAGTGGATTTTGCAGGCTGCATGACGCACAGACTCAATGGATATTTCTAATGTCATGTGAGTAAATATTCAGGCGTTTTCATACCGGGATGAGGGAATGATGCATGGATGCATGGGCAGGTGATTTGATACAGAGTTTGCCATGTACAGGGCTTCTTGGGATCTATCCGCCTCCCTTGCGCTATGTGATGCAGGGCTGCCATAGTGGGAACATCGTCTATCTGGCCTTGTTGAGCCCTCCCTGTCTCGACGCGCCCTCAGACACTTGTGTCCATGCAGGTTACCATTCCCATCTGATGGATTGTGTTTTCACAGACGCATGCACAGGTACACTCGTGTGTGATGGTGTTTCCACCTCGATATAGATAGTTATGAGTCGCAAGTGGTTTTGGGGTGGTGATGATCCTTTGGAGTGGGCTAGCATGCATATGGCTGTGGATTTAGTGTGATCATTGAAGTGAGTTGTTCGAATGTAGTTCTGATGGCCATTCTGTTCTTTTTCTTTTCTTATGGTTGACAGGTATCTCCTCCCCTTTTGCCACTGCCATCTGTATGCCACTCCTGCCGATGGGTTTTACTCCCGACACCTGCTGCTTCGTGTTAATCAGTGGAGCAGCATTACGATCTTATGGGACGGTCGCCAATGGGCCACATGCCCTTACGCAGTACTGGTGGCTCGGAGCAACATTTCGGCCTTTCAGCTGGACTAGTGCCTCCCCATTGGGACGGCCCTGCGGTTCTGTGCGCTTCCATGTTGCCTTTTCGTACGTGAATGTGGCTCTGTGTACCATGAGGGAACAGGGCGTCACACAAGTAGTGGCTTGTCATTTCTTGCGGATGCAGCCCACAATGGTGAAATGTGTTTTGGAGTTCATGGCCTAATGGCTGTATGGGCTTGGTGATTTTGTTGTGCATTAAATTTCTATTCTGATTTGGCCCGTGTAGCGTTCTTCTTTGCAAGTGATGTGGCATATGCCTATTTGGGGAGCGGTGTATTGTGAGGAGATCTGCATTGGGTTCCAGCTTCGTAGTATAGTTGCGTGGTACTGTGCTGGGCGCGTTTGCCTACGAAGCCCAGTGAGGTCAGGGATGAGGGCTGCCAATATGACTGTTTGAATGATGTCATGCTCAGGGGCGGGGGATTGGGTTTTGTGTAACAGATGTCGGTCAGCCAGGTGGACTGGTTGAATGATGTGATTTTCGGAATGTTGCTGGTCACAGGTGCCTGTGTTTGCGTGCGTTTCTTGGTGGGGGACTGTGGTCATGTCCATTGGAATGGCTTCTGTATTCGTGCCATCTGTGCCCTGCAGCTCCCATTGGCCCCTGTTGTGTTTCTTTTGTTCGTTGGCATGCATGGGTGTCTTGTGCATTTCACTGGTTGCATTGTGACTTCATTGCACCTACGGGGAGTTGTACTTTGTGGGCAGGGAGCGGTGTACAGGCACTCAGTGGGGCCGTTTACGGTTGATTCGCGATGCCGTACTTCTCACCATGGCGGTATGGTACATTCCGCCATGCTTGATGGCGTTAGGTACATGTCCGCTAGGGTCGGAATTGGCGTACCCTTGCACCATGGTGGTTTTTGCGGTTTGGCATGGCGCGCGCGCGCGTACTTGGTGCAGTTAGCGTTGGCGTTCACTACGGTGTCGCTAATGGCTTCGTACTTTGCGGTGACGGGTCATAATCACACCGAGCGCTATTCGATGGCGGTCTTGCATTTCCGCCATCGTTTTTCGATTTCCGCCAGGGTCGTAATGAGGGCCATTGTGTTTTAACAGATCTATGATATTGTCTTACACTAATGATCTGTTAAAGTTGTAATTCAACTATAAACAAATAACAATAAGTACAATAAAAATACATATTTTTAAAATATTGGGTTACAATGGTGCATTTCACAGCACTCTTTCTCTGAAGAAATGGGTAAAAAGCCACAGTTCGCAATCCGTTTTATGTGGTAGCATAGAAAAAAATCCAATAGATGTATGTCACCAACTGTGCACATGGGCATTTTCAAATGCATTTTCATGATGTCTATGCCCTGCATATGTGCCAGTATAAAAAAACATTTTCATGCTGACTGTGCCCATGCACCTCCATGCAGGTTGCAGCGATACATGGTGGTATTATCAAATACAACGTCGCCCTGTTGGTTTAGCCAGACAGTTAAAAATGCCAAGCGACAATGAGAAAGTATATCCCGACTGGCTGTAACAATATAGTTCAGTCTCGCCACAAAACATAACTGTAATCATGTGTGTTTTATCCTTGATCCCTAGTATACAATGCCATACTACAGTAAAAATGTATGTGCATACCGGCACTATTAATATAGGCCAGTCAAGGCACATAGTAACACTTACCATTTGTGCTTCAACTTGTTGCTCAGTTAAAATGTACACATGTAGTACATTCTCACTTTGTCATTCCTCACTGCTAGTGAAGAAAAGCATGCAGTGTATATATCACACTAAACTAAAAAAGAGGGAGCCACACTTGTGATGTCATCAGTGAGGTCATCAATGACATTTGTGATGTCATCTTTGATGTCATGGGTGTTAGTCCTTGCAGTGGACAGTGGTAGCACGAGTTATGGTTGCGTACAGCACCATAACTTGCCAATTTCTGGGGTTTTTAGGTTTTGACTGTAACCATAAAGCCCCTGTAGCAATGTTTTTCCATTAAATTTCATAGGTTTTTAGTAGGGCACTTCAACCATAACGTTGCTTTAGGGTAGTTCTCTGGAATAAAGGCAAAATGTTTGTAGTAGTGCAACTTAACCATAACGCCCCTTCAACAACGTTTTTTCTTAGTGAATTTCATAGGTTTTTATTACAGCACTGTAAACATAACTTTGCTTTAGCATACTGTATTTAGAAATGATGCTATGTTTGTAATAGCGCACCTGTATCTTAACGTCCCTTTAGGAATGGTTTGTGTACGTGATTATCACAAAAAGCACCTTTTAGAGTGTCACAAAGTAAGTGGCCATGAAGGGAGTAAGTGCAAAGCGCATCGTATACACGCAACACAATTGTTTGCTAAATGGAAGGAACGGTGGTAGTGTGGAAAACACTACAGTGGAAAAAGGTAGAAATAGTTACCTGATGAAAGAGATAGTTGTGCGTGTTGGCATGCGTTTTCAAGGGCGCAAGTGCTCAACAGCAATGAGAAACATTTTCTGTGTACTTCCAAAAAGGGCACCAAAGCAATGATGGTACAGCGGGCACAAAAGGAAAATGCAGTAATAGATAAAGAACGCTATTTAAGGGGAAAAATGCTTGTGCTGGCAAAAGATAGATTCCCATTTGTATAGCAGGACAATGGCACAAGTTGTAAAAAGACACAAATACACTTCTTCACAATATACCGTGCTTTCTCCATTTCCGCACCAAATGAAAAATAACGTCCCTACTTGGGTGGCTGCATATTGACAAACAGAATTATGCAGGAGATTGGAAACAGAATCAATGCCTGCCCTACTACCTCCCTTAGCACAAACACCACTAAATATCGTGTTACATGGTGTGCATTTCTCCCTACACAATAAACAACAATAATGTCGTCTGGATCTAGCGTCACCAAAGTCTCACACAAAGAAACCAAAAGCAATCACTTCAGTGTAGGTGCTCCATACACGTACAAACCCACATGATACACAACGCCCATTGGATGCACTTTTTCATTCACTGTCAAGTAATGTATGTGCAAATCACCCACAGAGCACACAGCCATAAGCTCACACTCTGCATTAAGGTGAACAAATATATAGTATAGCACATTATGGGCGTGCATTGCACACCGCCAAAGCTTATTGCACAATCCTGTGTCCTCCACAATACCAAACAGAATATGTGCATTTGCAAAATCGGCATATGTTACACTTACAACCCTGCAACTGTGGTGATGTCTGCGATTTTTTGCAGGTGAGCCCTCGCGCGAGCAGGGGAATACATATCAACTAAGGTAGGGGATGTCCTTTGTAGTGGTGGCTTTTAAAAATTGTTGTTTCTTTGTTTTTTTAAACAACTTCCAAAGTAACAACTCCTTTTTCCGGCTTTTATAATGGTTTTTATTTGTTGCTCTATGCCTCACATTCTTACAATAGCATCTTCACTACAGTCTGTTGATTTGAAAATCAAATGTCATTGCCACTGTGCGACAAAGAAATGCCATTTCCATTTAGAAGGTGCAGATATCGATCACCAATGTTCTCATTCTTACAGGAATACATCCCAGCAGCATGCAAAAAGTTGCACATACCTCTGTTGATAAGACACCTTCCCACCTCAGTCTGCCGACAACATTCATTAGAATATATACTGGACTTGGGGGTATACATGAGAAAATCACCTTCACAGTGACAAAAATGCGCTTCACTTCTTTCATCATCTATTTAAGTTGATGGTACACACTTGCACAAGCTATTGAACCCAAAAGCAATGCTGCATAATGCATTATCACTATGTGTACAGTACCTAAAGTAGCCACTCAATGACATTCTTCAACCAAATGGTGGAAACTACGGACAGGGACACCGCACCACAAAGTCTCCACTTCGTCCAAATTCAAATTGCTATTAAGGCCTCTTTCAATGGCATACTGGATCAGATCGAGCACAAAGCGATGACCCACTATGAAAACTTTGCATTTCACCATCTCTGCCCGC
Organism: Ambystoma mexicanum; assembly: GCF_040938575.1. Taxonomy (NCBI): domain Eukaryota; kingdom Metazoa; phylum Chordata; class Amphibia; order Caudata; family Ambystomatidae; genus Ambystoma; species Ambystoma mexicanum. The sequence goes on along the minus strand of NC_090935.1, from coordinate 1,272,465,553 downwards.
TTCACTACACACAGGAATTAAACAAAATATGGCCACCTTCTCCTGTGACGCACAATCTAAGCACCTCATTGGACAATTGCAACAATAGCATTTTCATTGGCCAACATGTTCAAAGGCACAGAATATAGCACATGCTCCTCGCAAAGTACAGTTAGAGCCGCACCCCAACAGTTCTTCTTCCCTTTCCACTATCCTCTTCCCACCACGCCCTGATTAGGTATTTGTAAGTACTGACACACGCATCCACCAATGGCCTCCAAGACTTCAGCATCCTACAATGTCACTTCTCCACAACAGTTCATATGTACTGTTACAACATTAGGCTGCACGTGTGCTGTTATTGGGAAGCAATTTCTGTTAAAACATCAGTGAAACATTGCAGTAATTATACATGCACTGTGTATGCACATAAGCCCCCATCACCACAAAAGAAACTGATGGACATTGTTTTAGCAGTGTGTGGACAACTCTTTTAGAAGTACCTGTGTGCATGATATCTGCTTATAAGCGTCGACTACGTCTTTAAAAAGCAAACTAATGTTCCTCCCACCTGCCACCATGAAGTAGCAATTTGTTGGTATATGCTTCCAATGTTTTTATTGACCCATATCGTACACTATATTAGCTAATCAGTAACTCTGTTTTTGCCTTCCCACATTGATACCAAATGTGTTCCCCACTAACCCACCAACTTCGTAACTCGTAAAAATAAGACACTAAATGCACCACTGAATGTATTTAAGCAACCTACAGGCACTTTCCAAAAGGTCAGTGTCTGCACGGGTCTGGTGCTTTGTAAGCTGCACTGTTGCCACAGGCTCTTTTTAAATTTGCCCACCTCCACATTCTGTCCTCACCAACCCATGCATAAAAGAGTGTGCAACTTGTCCTTCGCCTGCATGGCAGGTATCCTATCTCTGCTTTAGTAAAATGTATGCACTACCTCCCACTAACTGCGAACAATAAAATAAAAGCCCAGTGCATTATGCAGAATGACATCTGGTCCCTGGGACCTCAATACCTTCCACTCCGACTTCCTATATATGTGCTTGCTCCACCTTTTCCCTGATCAGCCTCCTACACCGTCTAGGTCAGTTGTTTGTACACGCAATCAGATGATGGTACATGTCTTTCTTCTGCTGCAGCCTCCATGTACCACACACTCTCTGTCTCTCTGCCCCTTGTGGAGAATAATAGTAGGCTCCCAAAGCACCTGCAAACCTTTCCATGTACTTCTTTTTTTTCCCCTCCTGTCCCCTGCTAACTTCATGGCTAAAAAGTATTGTGCACTGGTTTTGTATCCATCCTATCAGTGTCCCATTCCACCTCCCTCACTACACTCCCACCACTGCACTAGCTTTCAGCCAACCCCTGCCTGCACTTGCGGACTGCTTTCAGGAACTCTAACAGAGCACACATCACTTTAAGTCAACACTTATCCTTGCACTTACCAGCACCGGCTGCAATTGCATGAATTTCTGTTTCTTATTGTTCCAATATACTGCACTTTGCCCTCCACCTTCCCATTCACTTCCGCACGGTCAATGTCAGCTGGCCTAGAGGAATCAATATCTCTGAAGGGACTCCGCTCTGCGTCCCTTTCCTCGGCGCTCCTTCACACGCTTGTATGTATGTGCAATACAAACAGCAGAAAGAACCATAGCGCATCATATGATATAATCCACACACTGCATCCATAACAACATCATGGCTGCACATGCTTTGTACACTTCATAAAATGGTATTCCATTGTCATGCTTGTACTACAAATGTTGGAAAAGTGATCTCACAAAAGCAGCAGGGAATGCACAGTAGCAACAGTATGTTCAGTCCATGCATACAAACATGATGCAGGCCCCTTACCTTGCAAACTTTCACCATAGTCTCCTACATTTATTTGTGCAAACAAACCTTCTCTCACAGTTTTTGTGTACACACCACAACCAGTAAGCACATTGACCAATTGATTTGCCTCCTCAGTGGCAATGCTATAGCTGCCATCCTAAAAACTACCAGATGTGCCACATGGAATCCTCACAGTACTGCAGAGTTTGCGGCATTACTGTGCTATACACTACAGGAGGGGAGGTTGAGAGGGTGCTACGGGTGGTGGGTGGTTTGAAATAAAGGGGTGGGGATTGTGTCTTTAGGATGGTGTGTAAAGGAACTGTGGTGGCCTAGATGGATGACAGGACGCTCGTTTCAGTGGGTGTTTATTTAGACACCTGCACAATAACAATGTGGGGGGGGGTTGGGTATGGTCCAGAGCAGGGCTGGGGTCCGTACTCACTGTTGTGCTGTCTAATGATGCAGTTAACTTCACTGCATCCAAGGTGTCATGGAATGAGACACACGTAGCCAGCAAGAGCACCCAGGAAGCTGTCCTCAGCCTTGGTATTATGCTCTGCTGGTGGGCCTCTGTCAGGTGGGCCCTGTCACTTATTAAGCTTCTTCTTAGGAGGAGGGCTGGGGCTGACTGCCATGGTCATCTTCCTGCCGAGTTCTTGGGGTCTGTTCTCTTTGCGCTCTTCGCACAGGTTAATTCTCGCTAGGTCACGCGAGGGGGAGTCCCCACAAACACTTATATTTTTTTCCCCTTTTTGTTGTGTTTTGATTACATACGTGCATTCATAAAAATGTTTTCTTCTTCTGTCTTTTGCTCACTGTCTGTTTCCTTTTCCTCCTGACAATTGTCTCCACTGAAAATTAATCGTTATCTTACATTTCTACAGGATTGTCTTCAAAGCTTCGTGCACAGTGGCAAACACAACAGGATTGCCAATGGAAGTAAAAAAAATGCCATTTCCCTGGAACACTGGAACTCTTGCTGGTTATTAATGCTGTCATAGCCCATGCACAACATCCCAACACTGGACATAAAGTCGCACCTGCTTCTGTTTATCCAACGTCTCTCAACCATTAGCTGTGGACTACTAACACCGGCATGCTCCCATTTTGCTCTTGGTGTCATCGATGAGAAAATCACCTTTGCAGTAGGAAATATCTGCATCACAGCTCTCATCAACCTCTTTAAATAAATGAGCAAACATATACACAGCATGTGCCCCAAATGTAGTCCTTCAAAATGCACGACCACCACATCCACAGTACCAACAGATGTCACATATTTTCAAAGAAGATCCATGCAGCAGAACCCCTACTATGAAATGTGGCCCAAAAAGCCTGCACTCCTTCCAACTGAAAATCAGTATCAAAGTCTCTTTCCACGGCATACCTACGCAGATCGTGCACAAAGGTATCACCTACTATAAGCACTCGCCATCTCTCCATGTCTGCCAACCTCAATACATCTACCTTTCGTTAAAATGTCACAGCCCCTTCAGTTAATCCACACCTTCCAATCCTCAGTGGAAAATCTCCACAATTCCATTTGCGAAGGCACAATGCTCATAAAACCATGATATGGCTAGTGCACTTTCCCAGTTACAGCTAGGGCCACACCCCAGTAAATCATACACAATACCTATTCCCATTTGCCATGCATTTTTCCAAGAAAGCCATGATGTGGCATGTGCGCTTTCCCAGCTACAGCTAAAGCCACGCCGCAGTAAAGCAGACACAATACTTCTTCCCTTTGCACTCGATTTCTCCAAAGAGTCCCTTACTGGCGCCTATTAACAACTATCACATTTTCTAAAATGCCTGCACCAATCACATACTTAAACCGCGCATTGCACACTATCATTTCTGTACACATCTCAATTGGCCTCATTAGGACCCAAGCGGCAGCCCTGCCCTTATTAAGGGCATGGATGCCGCCGGTAATTACATTTTACCAGATCCATGGAATGGGCAATTACTGGGTCATGCCGACCTTGGCGGACCCCGTAATTGCCCATTCCATGGACGTGGTAAAAATAATTTCCCATTCCCATTTGAGCCCCATAGGGCTCAATGGGAATGGGGAGGGAGCTTACAACGGGCCTGTTAATAACGGGCTCGTTGTTAGCTCCCTGGTCAACTCGCGGGACCCGCAAAGGACATCTGGTCTGATGGGGATGGGGAGCGGACAAACAAACTTACTAGTCCTAGTACATTCAGGTTGTGCATGCGTACAGACAGAGGTGCAGTTTTGAGGAGGGACAAGTGCGTCCAGTCCAGCAAGGCCATGATTACGTGCAGAGAGGTTGCCCCGCTCATGGAGTGTAAGCTGAAAGTGCAGTAATGTTGAACATAGTGCAGCCACCGTAGGCAAGTGCAAAAGACTGGCAGGGGAACCAGGGACCTGTAAGGCTCTGAAGGTGAAACCAGGTAACCAGTCAGCAAAAACTGAAACAGGGTTAAGGAGGTGGAGGAGGAGAAGGAGGAAGGAGGATGGAGAGACAGAAAACGGAGGTTAGCAGGGGAGTGTTCAGATTTGTTTTCCACTAGCATGATCTTTCAAAGTTCCCGATTTTGCACTCACACAAAAATGCAAAGTTTGCTGTAATGTATACGTCGATGTCAACTTGTTGTCTTGCATTCTGTTAGCAGATTAAACTTCCCAACCAATTCTCTTTGTGGCTAAAAAGCATTGCACACAAGTATGATTGTTCAGTAGGTCATTAATGTACAGATGTGCTGAAAAACCTGAATCTATAACCCCATTCCCAAACTTTATTTAAGTAATATTACCAGAGCAGTGGGAGCATCACCAGGCCTGGTAAGCCTCCCCTGCAAGGGTAATATTGCTATTAGTATCCGACACGATGTACAAGATACTAATAATTTGTTTTTGTTAAATTGAGGATGTCCGCCATGGACTACTATGTAGTCACTTCTCCCTTTCCATGATGGTCATTTGCGAGGCTGCGTAGACGCGCCGGGTACATTGCAGTTTCTGGCATCGCGGGGGACCAGTCAGCGCAAGGTAAGTGGGGGGAATGGGAGATGTAAAATATGGTGGGGGGGACAAAAGGGGTGTTGGGGAAGGGAATGCAGGGTAGCACTTCCCTGAGCACCAGCAGTGGAGGATGACAGCCTCCCGCTATGAAGAGGCATGGACGGCGCGTTTACCATGTGGTTATGCCACCATTCTGAGCCTCCTTATTGGCTAGGAGGACGACACCCCCACTCACCATGTACTAAATCTTGCCAAAGTACCTTCAGCACAAATAAAACTGCATAACGATATTCGTGAAGGTTTGAGCTGTCCAAAGTACATTAATTGGAGAAAAAAACATGCATAACCTAATTTCCAGAAATGTGTTCATTCGTAGTGTGCATGACATAAGCGCAGGGAAGTCCATGCAAGCACACAAAACATGCAAGTTTCAGTCTGGTTACTCCAGTCTCGCTGTCTTAGTGACTCTCCCAGGGAGATTTGTATTTCATCTTCGGGAGATAATCCTTAGAAACACTGGGTTTTTGTGGGGTAGATCTGGCCTGCCTCATATCCTTTCAGTTTGAGTTTCGCCCACAGCAAACCTCTGCTAATCTGATCAAATGCCTTTGAGAGGTCAATCCACACCCCATACAGGGGTAATTCACCTTTCTCAGCAGAGATCTTGCTCACTAGGCTCAGAATTAAACCATTTAGCGATGTGAAAAGGCCCTTTCTAAACCCTGTTTGTAAGCCGGACAGGGCCCCCACACTATCAACCCAGTTTGTAAGCTCCTACTATATATTAACATAATTTATATGATGCAGTACTATACTATATTATACTATACTATACTATGACTTCATAGACCTGGTCTGATGGCTGTGCTAGACATTATGGGCCCTGAAAAAGAAGTTAAAGGCTGGAGTGTAATTAAGGCATATAATGAGGTTTATGGGCCCATTATGCTCTGTAAGCCCTCAGGACGTGAACTGGCAAGCTACACCATCTTGATAGCAAGTATACGCAGTGGTGGCTGGTGTATTTTTTAATTGGAGGGACTTACATTTGTTCCCCAAATATGCAGAATCGATCAATCATAGCATGGGAGTCTGAACCAACTAAGGCGGTTTTGGGATGTTAATGATTACATTTTTAAAAGAGAAGTATGTCTGGGTTAATAAGCTTACATAGGGGAGTCAAACAGGGATGTGTGTTGGCTCCGCTACTGTTTAATCTTTAGAAGACCTCCAATTGACCACCAGAAATTGGAAGGGAAAGCATAGGGTGTATGTTATAGTCCGATGAATTGGTTTTATTCGATCATACGTTCAGTTGGATGAAACATTAGATACATGAACTTTATGAATATATGCACGAAAACTCCCTCACAGTAAATATCTCCAAGACTAAATGTATGCTAATCTCAAAACAAAAAGTATACAAAACAACTATGATCACTAAGTTGGGGAAATCGAATGCGTGGGAAGTTATGTGTATTTGGGGCTTGAATTGAATACCAAAAACAATTACAATGAGATTGTGGAAACTAAAACAAGGAAAGCATGCCAGTTGATGCTCGCCAACGCATATTTGTTAATAACACTGCAGGATACATGATCCAGGGCATCCTGACTCTTTATAAGCAATGTTATTGCCCCATGATATTATATGGGTTGGAGGCTCTAGCAATGAGAGATCTTAGTTGGCTGGATCGTTTGGAGGGAGGGTTCTGGAGCAGGGCACTCAATCTCCCAAATTATTGGCCTGCAGAATATTTACAGTTCAAATTGGTCATAGTATCTTTAAGTATACAATTACTCAAAAGGAGATGGGCTTTATACGTAAAATCTAAGATGCCGCCTTCATGCCCATTATTGGACAAATTGGGAGTGAGTTGTGGAAAGGACGGTAGAGTCAGCAGGACACATTTGAAATCCCTAAATGTGGACTTTTCAGACAATGTTAACTGGACACCTCTTCCAGAGACCTGGTATAATTTTGACAGTGTAAAAGCGTCCCTTTTTAGAAAGGCTAACAATTGGGATCGGGTTAAAAATAATAACCACTTGACGGACCTTAGCAACTATAGTGCTGTTGCACAGGTAATTCATGGATAGCTGAAATCTGTCACACTTGAAGAATTTACCAGAGTTGTCTGCTCTATGAAGAATTCTTCCAAACAGGTTCCCCCCCTGCTCGCCTAGAACTTTCAAGGACAACATTTGCTCTCTTGCCCCCGCACTTGCAAATTTCTGGAACCACTCTTTTGCCACTGACTCTTTCGCCTCCTCCGTCCAGCACTCCATTGTGCGCCCACTATTGAAAAAGTCTTCAGCAGACCATACCTGTCCATCCAACGACCACCCTATTTCAATCCCCCTCCTTCTGGGGAAACTGCTGGAGAAGCTGGCCTTGCCCCAACTCCTCTTGCACACTGAACTTGTCAGTGGTCTCCACGATCATCATTCTGTATTATTAGCATCCATAGGCACGGAAACTGCTCTTCTGAACACCCGTTAAGAACTGCTCGCATCCCTGGACTCCAACTCCCCAGCTGTCCTTATTCTACTTGATCTCTCTTCTGTCTTTGACACTGTCAACCATTCCAATCTCAAGCAAAGGATCCACAATACCCTTGGTATCTGGGAACGGTCACTGGAATGACTGACTACTTTCCTAACTGACCTCTTTTCCCATGTCATCCTGGGCACCTTCTCCTCTCCTACCTCCTTCTTCTCTGTCGGCTCTTCAACCTTTACCTTGCACAGCTGGCATGCCCCATCTTCTACTTCTCCCTCAACGTCTATTGTTATGCAGACGACACTCAACTCTTTTTCAGACTTTCTGCTGACTCACTCCCACCATCATTCATCCCTGACTGCCTGTCTGCCATCCAGGCCTGGTGCTCTTCCAATGATCTCTGCCTCAATACCAGCACAACTGTGATCCTTCTGATTGGGAACCCTGCTCCCTCCTTCTTCCCTTCTCTCTGGACTCCCACCTTGGGCTCTCCCCCACTCCTTCTTCTGAAGCCAGGAACCTTGAAGTCATCCTTGACTCCACTTTATCCTTCCTCCCACACATTGAGGACATTGTCAAGAACTCCCACTTCCAACTCTTCCTTGTCAAAGGAATTCTCCCATTTCTCACTTTCCTCCAGAAGTTCAATGTTTCCCGAGCCCTGGTTCTCTATAGGCTTGAATATTGCAACAGCCTCCTCCTTAATCTACCTTCTTCCATGCTGCAACTCCTTCAGCTAATCCAGAATAGAGCAGCGAGACTTATCCTTGGCCTTAAGCCCAGGAACCGCATCTCTCCTGCCCTAATAATCCTCCACTGGCTCCCGGTTGCTGCACAGATTAAATTAACATCCCTCTGCATCCTCCACAAGGCTGTCTGGGGCTGGAGACCACACTATCGGCAACTCTCTCTTACCAAATACTGTCCTACTAGACCTCTACACTCCTCTGACACCAACTCTCTGTGTGTAAAGTGTTTCACTAAACAGAGAGCAGGAGGGTGCTTGCTTTCCTCAGCTTGATCCCTCCTCTGGAACAGCCTCCCTGTCCTGCTGTGTCTGAAGCAGGACCTCCTGAAGTTCCAAAAACACCTCAAGACTTTCCAATTTTCCTCGTCCTTCCCTTCTTCCTTCCTCTGCTAACCCCACTGTTGCTGTGATTGGTGTGTTGGACCCTTATGCATCCTCTGGGTCTCTGACCTTTCACACCCAATCCCTCCAACATCTGTCTTCCTTCAGCACTTGCCTTGGCACACCCTCCACACTGGAGATTCACACTTTCCACCCAACCCAGCTCTTGGCCGCACAGTAATTACCATACCTTGCTCTTCATCTGCGGCTCACCCTCGAGCACAGACACCACAGAACCTAGCCCACTGCCCTCTTAATACTTGCACTTGCATGTTCTGAATACTCACAATGCATATAAGGTTTGGCTCTTCCTTTCCCCTCTGTATTTTATTTTTGTATTTAATTGTACTGCTATTCCATGTTCCCTCCCTGCTGCCCTGTGGGCGCTTTGAAACTGATTTATTTTCCCTGTATAAACGCCTAACAAGCATACAATAAATAAATAAATAAATAAATAAATAAATAAATAAATAAATAAATAAATAAGCCTTATCGCCTTTTGAGTCATAGCCCTGTGGTGTTGCATTGTATGCTGAGACTGAGAATTAATGTACTCCCATTTTTAACAATCAAAGGTCCACAAATGGGCATTCTGATAGAAATGAAGCTATGCTGGATGTGCAAATCCTTTGATCACCTGGAGTCTACAAGGCATGTGATGACAGAATGTAGTCTTCTTGTGTAACAGGGTGCACAGCTATGAATCAATTAGATCAGACTCGTTCTGGGACTACTGCCTATGTTTCGACTCAAACCAAATGCACATTGCACTTTACTCAGTTTGGAAAATAGTTGAAAAGTGCCTGGTATTATGATGCTATTTGTAATATGTAGTGGCTGTTTTTGACATGAATGGCAGGTTAGTTGCAGTTTACTCAGTATTAAATATAGATAATTCCACTTGTCCCCTTTATTACGTATTTGTATTTATTTTGTTTATATAGTGCTTTACACCAAAGCGCTGAACATTTTAACAACTTGATACATATAACATTATAACAGTAAAAGCAAATTGCAATTATGAATCAGTCCAACAAAACAGTAAGAAGAGCAATTAAACTGAATGGAAGAGAGAGAGTAGTGCAGTAGGACTGAGAGGGAGAGGGAGGAGGGAAACGGAAGGGGAAAAGGGTGAGCGTGGGGTGGTGGGGAAGGGGAGGGAGATGATCAAGGGGGAACGGGTAAAGGAAAGAGGGGCAGCAAGCAGGGGGAAGAGGGAAGGGGTATCATGGCGGGGAATGGAGAAGGAGAGATTTAAGAGAAGTGCGGAATGAGGAGAAGGTAGGAATAGAGATTGTTCCACGTGTCCCATTTAGTACAGGTTCTTAAATTAATTTGAATTGGGGAACTTTTTAAATCTAGTTATAGTGCTTGAATATTCTTTTCAAGTTTATTTTAGACGATAATGCCTCAAGAAAAAATGTGTAACCTCTTACCCATATTTATGAAAAGTATTAAATCCTGTGAAGTGAAATCGATGATTAAGTCTGATAAATGGTAATCTTGTTAGACTGTAATAACAGATGCAATAATTTTATTGTGTTTTACCAGATCTATGATATTGTCTTACACTAATGAGCTGTTAAAGTTGTAATTCAACTATAAACAAATAACAAGAAATACATTAAAAATACATATTTTTAAAATATTATGTTACAATGGTGTATTTCACAGCACTCTTTCTCTGAAGAATTGGGTAAAAAGCCAGAGTTTGCAATCCGTTTTATGTGGTAGTATAGAAAAAAATCCAATAGATGTAAGTCACCAACTGTGCACATGGGAATTTTCAAATGCATTTTCATGATGTCTATGCCCTCCATATGTGCTGTATAAAAAAATATTTTCATGCTGACTGTGCCCATGCACCTCCATGCAGCGATACATGGCGGTATTATCAAATAACAATATCCCCCTGCTGGCTTAGCCAGAGAGTTAAAAATGCCAAGCGACAATGAGAAAGTATATCCCGACTGGCTGTAACAATATAGCTCAGTCTCGCCACAACATAACTGTAATCATGTGTGTTTTATCCTTGATCCCTAGTATAAAATGCCATGCCACAGTAGAAATGTATGTGCATAATGGCACTATTAATGTAGGCCAGTCAAGCCACATAGTAACACTTACCATTTGTGCTTCAACTTGATGCTCAGTTAAAAATGCTATGCCTTTGTAAGAATGTATGGTAGACTAGCGCCGCCAATGTAGATGAGTCTAGCCACATATTAACACTTAACAAGTGTGCTTTATCCTTGCTGCAAACTAAAATTGACATGCCACAGTAGGAATATATGCCCAATCTAGTGCCACCAATGTAGGCTACTCTAACTATCTAATAACACGTATCATGCTTGCTTTATCCTTGATGCCCAGTAAAAATGTCCATGCCACGTTAAGAAAGTATAAGCAGATTGGTGCTGTCAATGGAGGCCAGTCCAGCCATGTAATAACATTTATCATTTATCATGCATGCTTTACCCTTGATGCACAGTAAAAAAGTTCATGCCACAGTACGAATATATGGTCAGAATGGAACAGTCAAACCAACAAATAGCACATGCCATGCTTGCTTTGCTCCTGATGTCCAGTAGAGAATTCCATATCACAGTAATAAATATATACAGACTGGCACCTTCATTGTAGGCCAGCATAGCCACATAATAGCACTTATCATATTTGATTTTCCCTTGATGCACAGTACAAAATGCCATGCCAGAATTAGAATATATGGGTAGACTGGTGCCATCAATGTAAGCCAGTCCAGCCATATAATAATACTTATCATGTTGGCTTTGCCCTTGATACACAGTAAAGAAGGCCATGCTGCCAGTTCCCTACCCCTAAATTTAGCAACCCGCTCCTCTTTTTCACATGAAGGTACACATGTTGTCATTCACATACATACATACAACATACATACACTCCCTTATTCACTCGCACATTCACACCGCATTCAGACAACTCCTTACATTAAAACAAACATACAAATATATATTCACACATATATCTATATATATATCGCAAAACAAAGTTTTAAAAAGATGTTATGGTTAAGTTGCTCTACTAACACCTTTTGCCTTTACTGCAAAAAACTACCCTAAAGCAATGTTATGGTTAAAGTGCCCTACTAAAAACCTATGAAATTCAATGGAAACATGTTGCTACAGGGACGTTATGGTTACAGGTAAAACCTAAAAACCCCAGAAATTGGCAAGTTATGGTATGATACGCAACCATCACTTGCGCTACCATTGTGCACTGCAAGGACTAACACCCATGACATCAAATGTGACATCACAAATGTTATTTATGACATCACTGATGACATTGCAAGTGTGGCTCCCTCTTTTTTAGTTTAGTGTGATATATACACTGCATGCTTTTCTTCACTAGCAGTGAGGAATGACAAAGTGAGAATGTACAACATTTGTGCACCTTACCATTCTCATATGTTCTTACACTGCTTTCCTTGGGATTCAGTGACATCATATGCTACATATATATATGGGAAGAAGGAGCCCTGAAATACAGCAATTATTTCTGTGCATTAATATAATCAGTTAGGTTATGAACACTTTGTGGTAGTACTGATACGTTTTTGCTTACTTTACTTTCTTTGTATATGCTGCTATTGATATGCGTTGTGCTGTCTTTCAGTTTTGAGACCAGTTCTACATTTATGTAGAGACTGAGGGATTCATACCTATTATGACATGTTTAACAGTTCATAAAAGTCTAAGAAGAAAGCATGCATCATTTCACTATGCAACATGGGAAGAAATTGGATATTGTACATGTATGATGCATGCTGCTCACACTCCTTATGTGTGTTCATGAGTTCAGTCTTGTAATGGAAAGAAATGTGCCACAAAAATATATAGAGTTGGACCAACAGAAATGTGTACTGCAATACTGTTTATAGCAATGCCTTGTTTGATTACCTATTTATGCAATGATAGTTGTCCCCATGATCTCTGATAGTTTTATGGCAACATAACAAAGACAATCCGTTCTGGATACTTTTCATTGCAACACAATACACATGTGATGTCATCAGTGATGTCATCAATGACATTAGTGATGTCATCTTTGATGTCATGGGTGTTAGTCCTTGCAGTGCACAGTGATAGCACGAGTTATGGTTGCGTACTGTATCATAACTAGCCAATTTCTGGGGTTTTTAGGTTTTACCTGTAACCATAACGTCCCTGTAGCAACGTTTTCCATTGAATTTCATAGGCTTTTAGTAGGGCACTTTAACCATAACGTTGCGGGGGCGTGGCCTGATGTCCGAGGAGTGAGGATGCAGGCTCCCTGAGCTCCGGCTAGCCACAGCAGTCCGATCCTTTTCTGGGTGCTTCTAGCCCACATACATCATCCACACTACGATCCGCCAGCTACCGAGGCGAGGAGCCGTGCTTTCCTCCCTACCCCGACAAAAATCGGAGCCCGTGAAGCATCTGCCGTGATCCGGCCCGGCTCCCCCTCCTCCCCGTGCGAGGCGCACAAGATGGCAGCCGCCTCGCGCTGACGGACCCAAGGCACATATCGGTGCCGGGAGCCAGCGACTACAGACCCAGGCAGACCCAGGCTGACACCGAGTGCCCCCTGCAGATGTTCCCTCCCTGAGGGCACGGGGTGAACCCACGGGCCGGCTGCTAGAGCCCACGAGGATGCCATTCGGAACCGGAGGGTTCCCCTCCCCCCACTGCCCGAGCGCCCTAGATAACGGCCGAGGGCTGACGCTACGAAGAGTCAGTGTGTGGCTGGCACACACCAAGGCAGCTGGACCGGCAGCACCTGGGGACCGTCTCAGAGGGAGCACACAAGCCTACCGCCCGCACGCCGAGGAACGGCGTTGATCCGTACCCGGGAGGCAGCACTCGATCAACGCACCTGGTGAGTGTCCTCCCAGATCCACGAACCGGGAGACCGGTGTGCCTGTTGGGGGGAGACGCCACTCCGCGCCATGCGGGCGGTGCGGGAATGCATTGTGACGGACCCCACCAAGACCACTCACCCCACCACCCGACAGCCACTTCAACACCGGGGAGCCGCTCCCCGAGACAGAGCCTCCTCCATCGGCGGTGCTCGTGGTCGTCGACCAGCTGCCTAACGCCACAGCACCATAACACCGGAGTCCCGGACGGTCACTTCGGCATCGGGGAGCCGAGCATCCGCTCCCCGACACAGATCCTTCTTCACCGACGGGGCCAGGGTCGCCGCCCAACCACCCAGTGCCACAGCACCAGAACATCGGAGCCCATCCACGGCACTCACGGACAGTCAGTTCAAAATTGGGGAGCCGAGCAGCCGTTCCCTGTCACAGAGCCTCCTACACTAGAGAGGCCGGGGTAGCCAGCCATCTGCCCATTGTCACGACCCCAAGACAGTACCCTCATGTAGTGGGCACATCCAGGTCCCCCCAACCACGCCTCCCCTGCACGCAATAGTGCTAACGTGGCGAAATCCTCCTTGGGGCTCGCGTAGGTCCCATTGTCAATCTTCTGCCTGCCAAGAGAGCCCACCGCCGTCAAGGAGTTCGGCCACCCCATAGAGGACAAATCAATCAATCGGACACCGTGGACTCACGCTAAGGAGCCCCCCCCCCACCGCTCCAACCATACAACACATCACTTGGACAGTGTCACTTCAAGAGCCCCCAAGGAGGCCCCTCGGCATCATAGACCACCGCAGAAGGGGCATGCCCACAGACCCTAATGCCGCTTAGGCCACTGACACAAGGTGCCACCATGCCCTAGGGTCCAGACCATCACTGTGAGTGGCAGAACTACACTGTCGTACACTGGGCCGAAACAAGCTGTGAGAGTCCATGCACGCTACTTCTCTCAAGGGGAGCTACAGACACGCTGCATTATCTAGCGGGACCAGGCAAAGTAGAGATGGCCGCTGCAAGGAACAAAGCCAAGAATGCCACTCTGGACCCTTTCATAACAGCCAAGCCTCACCCCACTGCCCAATCCAACCCGAAAAGCTCAGCAACTCACGATGGCCCAGAAGATGAGGTCAGGCATAACCAGCTGCTAGAGGCGATCACAGCCCTGAGAACATTCATCGACACGAAAATAGGTGAGGTTAAGGCCGATATCCAACTCATAAGGCAAGATGCCCGTAACCTAACGGAGCGCGTCACCATCAATGAATCCTCCCAGAAGGACATTTCAGACGATACGTCGGCTCTGAAGACAGAGGTTGCAGACCTCAAACGCAAAGTGAGCTTCCTGGAGGCGAGGTCTGAGGAAGCACAGGGTCGGGCCAGACGAAATAATATGAGGATTCTAGGTATACCGGAGGGGACAGATACCACGGACCCGACAACCTATGTGAATCCTTAATACAGCAGGAAATAGGGGCAGCAAACCTCTCACAGGGTTTTGCCATAGAGAGGGCTCACAGATCTCTTCAGAAGAGGCCCCCCCTGGATCCTATCCCCGCCCCATTATCGCTAAGGTCCTCAATTTCCGTGACCGCGAGGTGATCCTAAAATTCTCAAGAGATGGAGGAGAGATAGAGCGGGGCAACTCAAAGATCACCATATACCCTGACTATACTCAATCGGTGCAGAGAGCAAGGAATTCCTTCGTCCTGATCAAGGCTAGGTTGAGGAAACTAAACCTGAAATACATGCTGCTGTACCCTTCACGATTGAAGGTAATCCACAAAGGGCGTGCGATATTCTTAGAGTCACCAGAAGCAGCTACCATGTGGATGGAACACAACAACCTGGCTGAGGTCCCCACAGAACCCACACCTGAGAAACATAACGAAAGCAGCCAAGGTTGATCGCTTGCTATCTCGGCTAGGGCACCCATGGCCCTTGTATCGTACCCTAAATCAGAACGAAGCTACACTACCACTGAAGCAAAACTACTACGTGAGAATGCTAAATGACTGCAGGGCTCACCTGACCTCCTGCACATGGACACAGACCACGGACCCGCCGATGACCAGTGCAGGCCAGTTGCCTGCACGCAACCACTCGCGCCAGAGACCCGGATTAGGTCAGACAGCGCGAGAGCCCCCGAGCACTGCACCCCGGTGACAGAAGCTGGGTGCGTTAGTTACAGTTACTTTTTCCAAGTTGTTATTGTTTCGACTGTCCTACCTCAGATGAACAATGGTTGGGCTGGTCTGGACATCAGACCGGAGGCTGGGTCTGCCCATCCCACACAAGTGGAACAACATGTGTCATATGATTCGACGCATGTAACCCAGGAGGAAGGGGAGGTGCTCCCCACCACAAGGAACCCACTCATGCAATGGCAGCAAGACTCAAGTTAATCACATGGAATGTTAGAGGGATGGGAACCTATATACAGAGAAACCAAATATACTCATACCTGAAGAGAAAAAGGATATCACTGGCCCTCCTTCAAGAAACACACCTCACCACGGAGGCCACAGACAAGATGGTGAGCTACTGGGGGGGCCAGGGCAACGGCGCATCCTACTCAAAGTATGCAAGAGGAGTCTACACGTGGGTGAGTCCGGAAACACCATTTCAACAAATGGGGGTAGAATTGGACAAAGAAGGCAGGTACGTGATAGTGTGGGGCATGCTTGAGAACTCCCCTTTGTGCATAGTAAACTCATACTTCCCTCAACACAACATACCCTCTCACATCAAGGAGCTATGTGCCAGATTGCTGCACTACAGAGAATACACTTCCATATGGGGAGGAGACTTCAATTCCGTCATGAATGCCGAATTAGACAAATCCGCAATGCCACGCATACCTAACAATGCTTCTTCAGGGCCGCTCTCCAGGATGGTGGCAGACCTACACTTAACCGACATTTGGAGAGACCTTCACCCCTTCGACAGATCATATTCATTCTACTCGGCTCCCCATAACCTCCACACCAGGATAGACTATTTTTTCATCACCAATGAGCTTACCCCGCAAGTAGAATCGGTAGATTGCATGGGCAGATCAATATCGGACCACTCCCCTTTACTGTTACAGCTCTGCTTCAAGGGCCCTCGCCCACCTATCCCGATGTGGCGCATGCCAGTAGACGCCCTGACCGACCCCGCATTCAAGGAAACCTTAGGAGAAAAGCTAGAAGAATATTTAATGATAAACAAGGGTTCAGTCGGGAAATGGAGCACACTCTGGGAGGCGTTGAAAGTAGTGTCAAGGGGAGAGATAATTGCCGAAGCAGGCGGGATCAGGAGGCAGCTGAGAAGGGAATTAGAGACAGCAGAGGAGAAAATCAGACACCTCGAAAGCGACGGCCCATCGGCCACTGAAATGGAATCAGAACTGAAAACGATCAGGGAAGACTGCAGGGCTGCATGGGAAATACTCTCAAAATTCGACTTCTTTGTGCGCACCCTGAAGGCCCACAAGGAAGCAGATAAGCCGGGCAGAATACTTGCATGGTTATGCAGAAAGGAACACCCGAGACAGGCCCTCAAGGAGATCAAAGATAGGAACGATATAACCCGTAGGACACAACAGGAGATCAATGATGTCTTCACGGATTTCTACAATGAGCTATACACTCACAGTAACGAGATTCCTACGGCAGATATAAGAGACACGTTGGCCGAAGTAGGACTACACAGGCTGAATCAGGAACAACGGGACACGCTGGGAGAAGCTATCACGGTTGAGGACATCTCGGATGCGATTAGATCCCTTTCCACATGCAAGTCCCCCGGGACAGATGGCCTCATCCTAGAATTTTACAAGGCCTACGAGGAGACTTTGTCCCCTGTACTACATGCAGTGTACATGGAGGCATATGAGTCTGGTACTCTTCCCAATACCATGAAAGAAACCCTCATTGTCCCAATGCTCAAGCCAAGCAAACCAGCCGACAAGTGTGATTCGTATCGCCCACTGGCGCTCCTAAACTACGACGGCAAAATATTAACAACCATATTGGCTAAGAGGCTCTCGAGGGTGATCGGATCTCTGGTGCACGAAGATCAAAATGGTTTCGTTCCGGGACGAAACACCACTGCCAACCTCAGGAGGCTCCAACACATAATAGCACAAACAACCGAACGCAAGGAAGACCTAGCAGTACTCTCACTTGATGCCATAAAAGCCTTCGATTCTATTTATTGGGAATGGCTGATTGAGACCCTGAGGGAGTTCGGGCTCGGAGAACACTTCATCCGTTGGATCAAGGTCCTCTACAGCAACCCAGTAGCAAGAGTAAAAACAGGAGCCATGGTATCAAAAACCTGGCCTATTCAGAGGGGTACCAGACAGGGATGCCCGCTCTCACCAATGCTATATATTCTGGGTTTGGAACCAGTGGCAATCTACTTTAGGAAGCAGTTTTTTGACGCTGGCATTAGCATTAGTGGGTCGGACAACATTATCTCTTTATACGCAGATGACGTCCTCCTATATCTGCGAGACCCCCTGGAGAATGCCCCGATTGTACTGGATGTCCTGGATAACTTCGCGAAATACTCGGGGATAAAATTTAGTAGACAGAAGTCATGCTCGTTCCCACTTGCAAGTCTAAGGGGAAAACCTGTGGAAGAGCTTCCTGAGATCGGGATCCGTTGGCAGGTGGACGCCTTTCGATACCTAGGCCTTAACATCACACACACACCAATATTCACCCATAAGTCCAACATGGAGGCTGCAATGAGCGGAGTACGTAGATCCATACAATTCTGGTCGAAGCTCCCGCTCTCCATGATGGGCAGAGCTGCAATATCCAAAATGATAATTCTCCCCAGGTTCCTCTACTACTTCACCAACGTGACATACTACATTCCCCCGTCCTTCTTCAGGAAGCTGGAATCCCTGATTAGGGACTTTCTCTGGGGACGAGCCAGACACAGACTTACACTAAATGTCCTTACACTCACCCACACCGAGGGTGGCATCCAACTTCCCGATTTCCAGAGATACTACTTGGCGGCTCAATCGACACATCTAGCAAAATGGCTTCCAGACGAACCTACAGCTGAGTTGAATCTTCTCTCCCAATTGTCCTCACCGCTACACCCCAAAGAGTTAATATGGAACACTCGAGTAGGGCCGTCCAACCCACCCATGATACTAGAGGTAGGGAGACAAGTATGGAACAAGGTGAGATCCATAGTCGGACTACAGCACTCATATACACCCGACATCCCCATGCTGGCGGACGTTTGCAAAACCCCCAGTGATCTATCAATACTGAGGTGCTGGGAGAGTCATGGCCTATACACACGGGGGGACATGTTCTGCGAGGGACTCTTCAGGGACTAGAATCACTCCAAGAAAGGGACGGACTTCCACCAGGCCAATTCCTTTGGTACCAAAAAGTGAAACATGTAGCCAAAGAGAACTGGGACAAATGGCCTGAGGAGCCGGAGACACATCCCCTCCTGCGGGAAATATACGAACTCAGCGACGGATGGAGACCAACATCACGGCTATACACCCAAATAAACAGCAGACCCAACCCAAGGAGCGCACGGCTGAAAGAGAAATGGGAGATAGACTTGGGGACCGAAATCACAGAGGGCGAATGGCCGAGAGCCCTGGTATACCCAAAGGAGGTATCTAGGAATGCCAGGTTCAGACTGATCCAACTGAACATACTCTACAGAACGTATATGACCCCACACAGGATATCCACATTTAACAACACAGCCGACCCAAAATGTCCCTGGTGCTCCTCCGACCTGGCAGACATGATCCACATGTTCTGGGCCTGTCCCAAATCTCAGAAACTCTGGCAGGCCGCTGAACAAACCTGCAGGAACGCTGGGCTAGAGACATATGAATGGACACCCAAGGAGTGCCTATTGGGCACTTACCCGAGGCTAAGTAAAATCAAGCACCTGGCAAAGCTTATGGACATGGCCTGCGTGTTAACCAAGAGGACGATTGCCATGGCCTGGAAATCCCCAGCAGGCCCCAGGTATGAGCCCTGGATTAAAGAGATGGAGAGGTGGACTACGGCCGAAACTAGAGCCTGGGAGGAGGGGAACAGACGGGGAGGCGACGACACGAGCAACACACTAGAGGCTTGGAGGGCTCTCCTGAGAGACATGATCTTTTCAACAAACTATAAACCCCCTTGAACCAATCCCCCTCGAACCCCAGAAGGTAACAGGCAGCAGAGATCAGTCCATCACTCCCATGTGCTCCACCTTGTAATTGCCGTGAGTGGGCAAACGCAGAGAACTGGCTCCGGACCCGGGCCCCTAACCTGGAAACATGGAACACGAGGTGCTAGTAAATGGTGGGACAGTCAATGTTGTTACTTTGTTTGTTTATCTGTTATTGTATTATTGCAATTTAATTGGCACACAATATACGCATTAGATGATGCAACCCAAAGCAGTTGCTCAACAGTTTCTCTGTATACTTATAAATGCCAATAAAAACATTTAAAAATAAATTAACCATAACGTTGCTTTAGGGTAGTTCTTTGTAATAAAGGCAAAAAGTGTTTAGTAGAACAGCTTAACCGTAACGTCCTTTTAACAACATTTTTTGTTGGTGAATTTCATAGGTTTTAGTAGGGCACTGTAAGCAGAACGTTGCTTTAGGGTAGTTTTTTCAGGAAAGGCAAAAGGTTTGTAGTAGTGCAACTTAACCAAAACGCCCCTTCTACAACGTTTTTTCTTAGTGAATTTCATAGGTTTTTATTACAGCACTGTAAACATAACTTTGCTTTAGCATACTGTATTTAGAAATGATGCTATGTTTGTAATAGCGCACCTGTATCTTAACGTCCCTTTAGGACTGGTTTGTGTACGTGATTATCACAAAAAGCTCCTTTTAGAGTGTCACACAGGAGTGGCAATGAAGGGAGTAAGTGCAAAGTGCATCGTATACACGCAACACAATTGTTTGCTAAATCGAAGGAACGGTGGTAGTGTGAAAAACACTACAGTGGAAAAAGTTAGAAATAGATACCTGATGAAAGAGATAGTTGTGCGTGTTGCCATGCGTTTTCAGGGCGCAAGTGCGCAACAGCAATGAGAAACATTTTCTGTGTACTTCCAAAAAGGGCACCAAAGCAATGATGATACAGCGGGCACAAAAGGAAAATTCAGTAATAGAAAAAGAACGCTATTTTTTGGGGAAAAATGCTTGTGCTGGCAAAAGATAGATTCCCATTTGTGTAGTAGGACAATGGCACAAGTTGTAAAAAGACACAAATACACTTCTTCACAATATACTGTGCTTTCCGCACTAAATGAAAAATAACATCCCTACATGGGTGGCTGCATATTGGCAAACAAAATTATGCAGGAGATTGGAAACAGAATCAATGCCTGCCCTACTACCTCCCTTAGCACAAACGCCACTAAACATTGTGTTACATGGTGTGCATTTCTCCCTATACAATCAACAACAATAATGTCGTCTGGATCTAGTTTCACCAAAGTCTCACACAAAGAAACCAAAAACAATTACTTCAGTGTAGGTTCACCATACACGTACAAACCCACATGGTACACTGCACACAACTCCCATTGGATGCACTTTTTCATTCACTGTCAAGTAATGTATGTGCAAATCACCCACAGAGCATACGCTGTGGTGCATACAACACACAGCCATAAACTCACCCTCTGCATTAAGGTGAACAAATATATCGTATAGCACACCACCAAAGCTTATTGCACAATCCTGTTTCCTCCACAATACCAAACAGAATATGTGCATTTGCAAAATCGGCCTATGTTGCACTTACAACCCTGCAACTGTGGTGATGTCTGCGATTTTTTGCAGGTGTGCCCTTGCGGGGGTAGGGGAATACATGTCAACTAAGGTAGGGGATGTCCTTTGTAGTGGTGGCTTTTAAAAATTGTTGTTTCTTTTTTTTTAAAACAACTTCCAAAGTAACAACTCCTTTTTCGGGCTTTTATAATGTTTTTTTATTAGTTGCACTATGCCTCACATTCTTACAATAGTGTCTTCACTGCAGTCTGTAGATTCAAAAATCAAATGTCATTGCCACTGTGCGACAAAGAAATGCCATTTCCATTTAGAAGGTGCAGATATCGATCACCAATGTTCTCATTCTTACAGGAATACATCCCAGCAGCATGCAAAAATGTGCACATACTTCTGTTGATAAGACGTCTTCCCACCTCTGGCTACTGACAACATTCATTAAAATATATACTGGACTTGGGGGTATACATGAGAAAATCACCTTCGCAGTGACAAAAATGCGCTTCACTTCTTTCATCATCTTTTTCAGTTGACGGTACACACTTGCACAAGCTATTGAACCCAAAACCAACGCTCCATAATGCATTATCACTACATGTACAGTACCTAAATTGCCACTCTGCGACATTCTTCAACCAAATAGTGGAAACTACGGACAGGGACACCGCACCACAAAATCTCCTCTTCGTCCAAATTCAAATTGCTGTTAAGGCCTCTTTCAATGGCATACTGGATCAGATCGAGCACAAAGCGATGACCCACTATGAAAACTTTGCATTTCACCATCTCTGCCCGCCTCACTACACACAGGAATTAAACAAAATATGCCCACCTTCTCCTGTGACGCACAATCTAAGCACCTCATTGGACAATTGCAACAATCGCATTTCCATTGGCCAACATGTTCAAAGGCACAGAATATAGCACATGCGCCTCGCAAAGTACCGTTAGAGCTGCACCCCAACAATTCATTAACAGTTCTTCTTCCCTTTCCACTATCCTCTTCCCACCACGCCCTGATCAGGTATTTGTAAGTACTGACACACGCACCCACCAATGGCCTCCAAGACTTCAGCATCCTACAATGTCACTTCTCCACAACAGTTCATATGTACCGTTACAACATTAGGCTGCACGTGTGCTGTTAATGGGAAGCAATTCATGTTAAAAATATCAGTGAAACATTGCAATAATTACACATGCACATTCATGCACATAAGCACCCATCACCACAAAAGAAACTGGTGGACATTTTTTTAGCAGTGTGTTGAAGTACCTGTGTGCATGATATCTGCTTATAAGCGTTGACTACGGCTTTAAAAAGCAAACTAATGTTCCTCCCATCTGCCACCATGAAGTTGCAATTTGTTGGTATATGCTTCCATTGTTTTTATTGACCCATATCATACACTATATTAGCTAATCAGTAACTCTGTTCTTGCCTTCCCACATGATCCCCACTAACCCACCTACTTCGTAACTCATGAAAATAAGACACTAAATGCACCACTGAATGTATTTAAGCAACCTACAGGCACTTTCCAAAAGGTCAGTGTCTGCACGGGTCTGGTGCTTTGTACGCTGCACTGTTGCCACAGGCTCTTTTTAAATTTGCCCACCTCCACTTTCTGTCCTCACCAACTTATGCATAAAAGAGTGTGCAACTTGTCCTTCGCCTGCATGGCAGGTATCCTATCTCTGCAATAGTAAAATGTGTGCTCTACCTCCTACTAACTGCGAACAATAAAATAAAAGCCCTGTGCATTATGCAGAATGACATCTGGTCCCTGGGACCTCAATACCTTCCACTCCCACTTCCTATATATGTGCTTGCTCCACCTTTTCCCTCATCAGCCTCCTACACCGTCGGGGTCAGTTGCTTGTACACGCAATCAGATGATGGCACATGTCTTTCTTCTGCAGCAGCCTCCCTGTCAACACACTCTCTGTCTCCCTGCCTCTTGAGGAGAATAATGGTAGGCTCTCAAAGCACCTGCAAACCTTTCCATGTGCTTCTTTCTTCCCCCTCCTTTCCCCTGCTGACTTCCTGGCTAAAAGGTATTGTGCACTGGTTTCTTACCCATCCTATCAGTGTCCCATTCCACCTCTCTCACTACACTTCCACCCCTGCACTAGCTTTCAGCCAACCCCTGCACTTGCAGACTGCTTTCTAGAACCCTAACAGTGCACATATCACTTTATGTCAAGACTTATCCTTGCACTTACCAGCACCGGCTGCAGTTGCATGTATTTCTGTTTCTTATTGTTCCAATATACTGCACTTTGACCTCCACCTTCCCATTCACTTCCGCACAGTCAATGTCAGCTGGCCTAGAGGAATCAATATCTCTGTAGGGACTCAGTTCTGCGTCCCTTTCCTCAGCGCTCCTTCACACACTTGTATGTATGCGCAATACAAACAGCAGAAAGTACCATAGCATATCATATGATATAATCCACACACTGCATGCATAACAACATCATGGTTGCACGTGCTTTATACACTTCACAATATGTTCTTCCATTGTCATGCATGTACTACAAATGTTGGAAAAGTGATCCCACAAAAGCAGCAGGGAATGCATAGTAGAAACAGTACATTCAGTCCATGCATACAAACATGATGCAGGCCCCTTACCTTTGTGTGGGAGCAAGGGGCCATCAGGCCTCTCGCATCCTCTACTTCTCAGTACAAAACTTGGACCAAGTGCCTCCAGTAGTGGGTCTGCCCCTCGCCCTTATGCAATGTTAACTTTGGTTGACTTTCGCGTAGATGAGACCACTGAGCAGGACACGGGGCATCCATTTTTGTACCCCCTTTCGACTCCATCTTGGTGACTAGGCCTCACTGCGATAGTACAAAAACGCTTCTCCTCCCTTTCTCGCAGCGGCACGGCCAGGCTCGCAGGGCACATGGCCCCCACCTTCGTTCTCACTCTGACTGGAAAACTCTGCGGTTCCATTCTCACGCTGAAGCCGGAGGTGCTTGCAACACATAATAAATGTAACACATCACTCTTCCTCTGAGATCACTGTCCTGCATGTGAACCAGCATGAGCTAAGCACATAGCTCGTCCATCTCCACTAACGTGTCCTTGCCCCCCTGCACCCTCGCCAGTGGAAACTGACTGCTAGTGTGACCCTGTGTCCCGGCAAGATATTAATTTGATGTGCCAGACCACTGACCACGCCATGATGCCCACCCAGCAGATCCCCAACTAACATTAGACCCCTCCTGCAGTATATCGTTGCTTACCATTAACAAATGCTACATACCAGAGATTCTTATGAATGCAGACCTCAACTTCAACCAGTCTACTGTAGTGGTCAAGACCCTTAACCTAAGACCTGTCTAATCCAATGTTATTGATAGTATAGACATATGTGTGACTTTTATAGAGACATGATAAACTACTGAAAGACTTTGAACAATTGTTATTTAGTGCATGCATTTTTGAGAATATATTATGTTAGCTTAGATAGTGACCACCCTGCTTCACAGTGACCTGACCTTCACCCATTCGGAGCACAGATGACTGACGTCAATCCTCCTGCCAACCAAGCAACCAACCCGGAGGAAGAGATGCCACCCACACCTGAGGCATCGTGTGGACTGACCAATCTGGGAACAACGTAGTATCCTATGTTAGTTGCGTCATTTACCCTATAAAATGTAATGCAATGATAACTTGTGTCAGAGCGCTCTCAGAGATCTTTTGAATGTCATTTATTAGATAAACCTTGCCTTGAACTCTGGCGGCTGGCTCTCTTTGCCTTATTCCCCGTCCGGGGTGTGTCTGTTTTATTCTTGTGCACGTGTAAGACGGGGAGGGCACAAACACCTTGCAGACTTTCACCATAGCCTCCTACATTTATGTGTGTAAACAAACCTTCTCTCACAGTTTTTTATGTACACACCACAACCAGTAAGCACATTGACCAATTGCTTTGCCTACACAATGGCAATGCTTTAGCTGCCATCCTAAAAACTACCGGATGTGCCACATGGAATACTCACAGTACCGCGGATTGCGTGGCATTACTGTGCTATACACTACAGGAGGGGGGTTGAGAGGGTGCTACGGGTGGTGGAGGGGTGAAATAAAGGGGTGGGTATTGTGTCTTTAGGATGGTGTTTAAAGACACTGTGGTGGCCTAGATGGATGGCAGGACGTTGGTTTCAGTGGGTGTTTATTTAGACACCAGCACAATAACAATGTTATTGCAGGGCTGGGGTCCGTACTCACTGTTGTGCTGTCTAATGATGCAGTTAACTTCACTGCATCCAAGGTGTCATGGAATGAGACACACGTAACCAGCAAGAGCACCCAGGAAGCTATCCTCAGCCTTGGTATTATGCTCTGCTGGGTGGGCCTCTGTCAGGTGGGCCCTGTCACTTATTAAGCTTCTTTTTAGGCGGAGGCCCGGGGCTTACTGCCATGGTCATCTTCCTGCCGAGTTCTGGCGCTCTGTTCTCTTTGCGCTCTTCGCACTCGTTAATTCTCGCTAGATCACGCGAGTGGGAGTCCTCACAAACACTTATATTTTTCCCCTTTTTATTGTGTTTTTATTACATACGTGCATTCATTAAAAAAAATGTGTCTACTTCTGTCTTTTGCTCACTGTCTGTTTCCTTCTCCTCCTGACATTTTTCTCCACTGAAGATTAATTGTTATCTTACATTTCTACAGGATTGTCTTCAAAGCTTTGTGCACAGTGCCAAACACAACAGCATTGTCAATGGAAGTAAAAAAAAAAGGCATTTCCCTGGAACCACTGGAACTCTCGCTGGTTATCAATGCTGTCATAGTCCGTGCACAACATCCAACACTGGACATAAAGTCGCACCTGCTTCTGTTTATCCAACGTCTCTCAACCATTAGCTGTGGACTGCTGACACCGGCATGCTCCCATTTTCCTCTTGGTGTCATTGATGTGAAAATCACCTTTGCAGTAGGAAATATCTGCATCACAGCTCTCATCAACCTCTTTAAATAAACAAGCAAACATAAACACAGCATGTGCCCCAAATGTAGTCCTCCAAAATACACGACCACCACATCCACATTACCAACAGAGGCCACATATTTACAAAGAAGATCCATGCAGCAGAAACCCCACTCATAAAATGTGGCCCAAAAAGCCTGCACTCCTTCCAACTGAAAATCAGTATCGAAGTCTCTTTCCACGACATACCTGTGCAGATTGTGCACAAAGGTATCACCTACTATATGCACTCGCCATCTCTCCATGTCCGCCAACCTCAATACATCTACCTTTTGTTAGAATGTCACCACCCCTTCAGTTAAACCACACCCTCCAATCCTCAGTGGAGAATCTCCACAATTCCATTTGCGAAGCCATAATGGCCATAAAACCATTATGTGGCATGTGAACTTTCCCAGCTACAGCTTGGGCCATGCCCCAGTATATCACACACAATACTTCTTCCCTTTGCACTCCATTTTTCCAAGAAAGCCATGATGTGCATGTGCGCTTTCCCAGCTACAGCTAAGGCCACGCCCCAGTAAATCAGACACAATACTTCTTCCCTTTGCACTCGATTTCTCCAACAGTCCCTTACTGGCACCTATTAACAACTATCACATTTTCTAAAATTCCTGCACCAATCACATACTTAAACTTCGCATTGTACACTATCATTTCTGTACGCATCTCAATAGGCCTCATTAGGACCCTGGCGGCAGCCGTGCCCTTATTAAGGCACGGCTGCCGCCGTTAATGAAATTTTACCGGGTCCATGGAATGGGCAATTACAGGGTCATGCCAACCTTGTCGGACCCGGTAATTGCCCATTCCATGGACCTGGTCAAAATAATTTCCCATTTGAGCCCCATAGGGCTCAATGGGAATGGGGAGGGAGCTAACAACGGGCCCGTTAAAAACGGCCCCGTCGTTAGCTCCCTGGTCCCCTCGCGGGACCCGCAAAGGACGTCTGGTCTGACCAGATGTCCTGAGCGGGTCCCGCAAGGGGACCTCGTTATAGGGTGGAATGGGTTTAACGGCGCTTGCACCTTTACCGGAGCTGTTAAACCCATTACGCCAGGGTCCTAATGAGGCCCAATATGTCCCCTTCAACACTCTGAGAACACGTTCTCTTTGCTTCCAAAGCCTCTCCACCAGAAACTTTTCCTACAGAATTCCCTATTTCTGCATCGACAACAATCTGCTGGCGCACCCAGCACACCTTTTCCCATGCACACAACACTCCACCCTTGCGCACACCCACAACAACACTATGAATGCATGCATACAACCATGTCAACAGCTAACATAGTTCACAAACGTAACATACATAGTGGCACTTCACCCAACTCCCTCACTCCATAAATCACCCATTGACAGGTCGCAATTACCACCATTGACAAACATACTATAGCCTCCATCACCCCTCTCCACTACCATGCAGAAAATATTGTTTCACCAGCGACCTAACCACAACATGGTCACAATATTTGCCCTACCTCAACAATTCTGCACACATCATAGTGCAGAACCCATATAAACTGCACGTCAACCATACCTGGTGCCATACTGCCCATATGCACACACTGTACCAAGTGGGCACGCTGCGTGATATTTCATTGCACCATCTCCAATCACACATCCAAAACTTTACCATATTCTTCCATCCACCTCACCTGCATAACCAAAAATACATACCTGCCAGCTCAATTGTACTGGTCTATGTCATCTGCAATGTACTGGACAACCATTCTTTGAGGGTCATCACCGTCTACCAGATGCCCATTCAACATTGCATTAGGGGTGTGGGTTTCCCCAAGTTCTAGGCTCTTCAATCCATGGCCTACAACCTACCACCTTCGGCCATACACCCAATAGGCTACACCTTCAACACAGGCACCTCAACTCCATAGTGACAGTATGCAAACCCAGTACCCAGTGGACACACTGCATCACTTTTCACAGCACCATCTCCAAGTACACATCAAAAACATTACCAATGTTGTAACAGTGCCCTCACCAGCAAAACCACAAAAACAGCCATGGCAGATCACTTGTCGTGCTCTATTGCGTCTAAAATGTGCACACACATTCTTTACAGGTCACAACCCTCTGCCTGCTTCAGATTCTAAAATGCCTTATTATCGTGTGTGTCCTAAAGTCCTAGCCTCTTCAGTGCATGGCCTATGGCCTTCAGCCATGCACACAACACTCTAGGCCTTCAAGACTGCCACTGCCACGTAATAGCATCATTGCGGAGATAACAGCGTTGCAACTTCTCAGCTGTTTTTGGTGTTACTGGCTCTGCTGACTTCCATCCTACACAAGTGAAGCCATTAGAGTTTTGGACTTGTGCTCCGTGGCTATTTGTTTTGTTTCGGATGCCTGGTGCATTTAAGGGCTAGCAAGGATAAGCCACGGCCACTAGGAAGTGCCCTAAAAAATACTTGACGCAGGCCCTTGTGGTGTAAAGCCTGTATGCGGAAATAAGGGCGTTGCAACTTCTCAGCAGTTTTTTCTGTTACTGGCTCTGCTGACTCTGCCATCCTACACGATTGAAGCCAATGAAGTTTTGAACTTGTGCTCCATGGCTATTTGTTTTGTTTCCGATGCCTGGTGCCTTTAAGGGCTGACAAGTTAAGCCACACCCACCAGGAAGTGCCCCACAAAATACGTGACGCCGGCCCTTGCGGCATAAAGCCTGTATGCGGAGATAAGGGCGTTGCAACTTCTCAGCTGTTTTTACTGTAACTGGCTCTGCTGACTCTGCCATCCTACACAAGTGAAGCCATTTGAGATTTGGACTTGGCTGGCTATATGTTTTGTTTCCGATGCCTGGTACCTTTAAGGGCTGACGAGGATAAGCCACTCCCGCCAGGAAGTGCCCTACAAAATACGTGACGTCAGCCATTGCGGCGTAAAGCCCACATGCGGAGATAAGGACGTTGCAACTTCTCCGCTGTTTTTGTTGTTTGTGCTGACAGTGTGGCGCCTGAAGTTGCTGTGCACCTCTAAGAAGCCCTAACATGGATACGTCTGGTCTCTAGCCCAGAGGACGAAAGGGCGTGGTGCATCTGTTTAGCTGTTTAGTTGGTTGGGGAGCTGCAGCGGGAGTGCCCTGTCCCTATTCAAGTACACATTTAAGGCAGTGACACCGGGACTTTGATCCTTTGAACCGCTACAAAGAATCCAAGTAGATCTCCTGAGAACACAAGAAAAGACAATCACGCTGAAAGCGGATCCTACACTTATCAGTTACAGACAACGTGGGAAGCAATGGTGGAGAAATCAACATTGGGAGCGACGAGAACAGCAACAAGGCAGGTGACTGAAACTGGCATATTACTGCAACCAGCTTCTAGTTTGGTGCCTCTACAACCAATGGGTTTGAATGCTCTCGAAATTTTGCATATACACCAACACCGACAAGCCTCCACAGCTCCTAAGGTGAGTGCTCCCGTGCAAGCCAATGCCAGGCCACGTAGTGAAGCTACATCTATGACTCATGACCATGTGATATCAGCAGGAACTCATTTAACTCCTACTCCAATGCGAGAGGAAGTAAATACTGTTCTAACTCTTGCAATAAATGCTAGCATGGAGAAAATGCTAGCTGAGAATACACATTCACCTCCTGAATCAATAACTATGGGCACAGGGCCGGGAATTAACTCAATTTTGCACGAAAATAACCACCTTGACAGAATTGCTGCTGTGCCTGATGAATCACTGATAAATAATATTCCATTACTCGACCTTGAACAGAGCATACCACATGTGCCGCAGACTTCGAGTATATCTCTGCAACAAGAGAGATCGCGCAATCTAGCTGTTAGTCACCATGATAATATCACCACAGCTCAGAAAAATAAAGCCCTATTAGCTAAGCTAAAATGACAGGTAAAATATAATGAAACTAAAAGACACTCACTATAATTAGCAAAACCGAAAAGCAAAAGAGTGGAGAGGCTTTCATTTGATCTCAAGGAAATAGAAGATATTATGGCTAACTAAGAAAAAAGAGCCTTCATACTCGATTTATCTGCTCCTGCGGACTATAATAAAGCAAATACTCCCAAGACATCAACGCCTCTTGTAGATCAAAATTTAGAACTAGTAAAGTCGATTCCAGAACTTTATTCACCTGCTAAACAAATAAAAGATGAATTAAACAGATCATATCATGCAGAGAGACCTCAGGAACAACTTGAAAATGACTGTGTGACTACAAATTCTAAATGTGCCTGCAATAACTGTGATAAACCCCACCTGGAAGCTATCCCTACCTCCATGCTTGAATTGCAAAATATTATGACAACAGCAACAAATCATGCACTACTGCCTTTCTTAAATGTATAGGAAACATGGCAGACAACATCATAGACCAAGTCACCATACCGGCAATGATTCAAACCAAATTAACTCCGATGGAGCGGCTAATAACAAAAATTCAATCAAGATTGGACCATGACGCAGTAATTTCACACCAATGGCAATCAAGGTTATTTGAAATTGCCAGCAATGATAGAATGGAAAAAGTACAAATTACTGCAACAATGCTGGAAACAATTGCAGACAAACAACGGAAAAAGACAGTAGCCATCGACAAAGTGACAAGCTTAGGCATTTTGAATCAGTTGGAAGCTGATGGAGAAAATAACAAAAAGAGAAGAAAAGTACAATGGTGAATCAGGGAAACTTGAGACAGCGCAAAATTCAAAAATAAAAAAAAAACAAAAGATATCCTCGAAGATACCTAACACCCCTAAGACCCTTGAAGGAAGAATACAAAAAGAAGTAGAGAATTCTGACATAGTAATACACTGGGAGACCTTTTCAATTTTTGAAAAACCAATACAAGCACCCATACCGATGCTAAAACACGCGAATGACAGATCAAACAAACCAGCGAGTCAAACATTGAAAAACAAGAACACTAATAGAAGTTTATGTGGAGTTTTTTTTTATTTTTTGAGAAACTTAACGATGCCGGCCAAATCCAAGCCAACCAAACAAAGTGGACTCACATCACACTCTACAATAAGAGTGAAATCTACACAGCCGGAGATTAAGTTCCAACCTGTAGTGAATCAACTAACACCAGAAGAACTCGCAGATCATCAACATATGATGGATATGTCCGTATATCTCGATGAACCACAAGAAATTGAAGCGCATGGAGGTGTGACTAATCCAGTACCAGAGATGACTGCTTACCATAATGACGCTATTGAGGAGTAAAAGGGACGACATGGCTCCGTAGAATTTACTTCAATCATCACACTTGATGAATGTGAAGAAACTGGTTGTGAATGTACGCAGGAGATCTGTCTGTTAGGCGAAACAGTGTCAGATGAAGATATGAGTTCCACTGCTTGTGAATACAGCAATATCACAGATGAATCGCTATCAGATGTATCTATGGAGCAAGACGATAATGGGACACGTGGTGCCCCAAAAAGCATATTAGACAACTCCACCTTCTCACAAGTTCGCCTACCGACTTCCTAGACCCAAGAGCAAACACTGAAGACAGGGTGATAGCAATAGAACGTATAATATCACAACCTGATGGCTTGATATTAAATAGAACAAAAACCCTTCGATTTTTGCAGGCTATCCCAGATCTTAAAACAATAACTTCAGTGGACATTAAATTGGCAGAATTTGGCGATCATGAGAAAACGAATCAAGTGTATGTACATTTTTCAACTTTGAACATACACGTAAGGGTGATGAAGAATGTAAAAGCCAGCCCAAGGTATGCTAGGCTTTAGCTGCAAGACAAACATCATATCTAGAAATACTAAAATATCAACAACTATACTATCAGAGAACGAATATTCTGAATATGAGAAAGAGAGACAAGAAAAAGACGAAGAGAAAAGAAACCACACAAATCATCCAATCAGACGGCAATACAATAACGTTGAAAGCACACGATCAAGAAATCAAGTAAAATCTGAATAACAATCAATAAGCAGCAAAAATAAGCAGATAAAGCTCTGTAGCTTGAATACAAGGGGTTCGGGGCACATGTTACAAAATGAACACTCACGCTTACAAGAATTCCAAATCATTCGTCTGCAGGAAATGTGGCTTTCATCACCGCCAATTTGCGAAGGAAGGATACGAAGTATGCATTAAGCCAGCAATAACGAAAGTTAAAGGTTGCCCCGCCGCTGGCCTGCTAACCCTAATCAAACTAGACTGTTCGATTAAATACATCAAATCCCAATGCATGGATTCAGATCACAACCATCCAAATATAAATCACAAAATAATTCAGGAAGCTTGAGTCCAAACACACTAGGAATTTTCAACCTGGATTGAAACCCAATAGCCATCTGCCCAATGCGGTTCATTGACATAGTATTTACAGCTCTTGATAACATGCGCCTGACCTACTCCAATTTAGAGACCATAATCTGCGGAGATCTAAATCTCCATTTATTTGGAAAAAATGGCAGTCCACTAGAAACCTCCGTAAAAGTATGTAAAGCAAGAGTCCGGGAAAAAGAAATGAGTAAAAGACAACTAATAATGATCAATGAGAATACATTGGACCAAACAGTTCCTAAATACACATGAAAGGTCTTGTAGCTGTAGCTACTTTAGATTACATCTATAACTCTGATGGGCTTGCTGAAAAAAATCAAAAACTTTTCGAATGCGCTGTCATAAAATAGCGACCATAGTAAACTATCAATTCAATGGTCTGCAAAACTGCCTTCTATTGTAGAAATGTGTCTCCCTACATTAGAGTTGAATTCAGGTATGATCTGATTAAGGATAGCCAAGACAAAACTTCCCAGCCTACCAGAAAAATGTATGAATCACCTGTACCACCAAACTGAAAATCCTGATTATACTATGGTCCTAAAACCATTTCTCCAGGTTAGTCAGAAAATGGCACATCCTAGGAAAATTCACAATCATGCATATAATACCATTATAGGGATCAAGAAGAAAGAACTAAATAAGAATTTGTGGAAAATAAAACAAAAGAAATCTTTGAAAATTGCCAAACTATCCCAAAAACTAAAACAAGAGTACCGTAACTGGATCAAAAGTTTGAAAATAATCATAGCCCAAAATGACGCGAAAGAAATGCTGAAAGCATTAAAAAAACCATAACGCCAGGAATCTATAGTCCTTATTGAACGAACAAAATAAATGGTAAACCATAATGACTCAAAATGTATCAGAGAAAGATTGGATTGCACATTTTTCCATTCTATATAAAAGCTCAACAGCCACAGAAACTCATAATATTGCACCAAAGGGGACAACTAAGTTGAATTATACAGATATAATGGACCATCTAAAAAAACTAAATCTGTTGTGAGCACCAGGACCGGGCTGACTTAGCAATGCACATTCACAAAAGAAATTCAGAAATATGGGCTGCCAACTGTTTGGAAATATTTAAAGCCATTGACAGAACTAACTCAATCCCCCGAACATGGATCACTGCCATCATTCTACCAATCTTCAAACAAGGTGACAGAAAGTTGGCAACATACTATCGCCCAATAGCGTTGCTTGATCCGATGGGTAAGGTATTTGCCTCGCTTTTACTAAAGAAACTGACAAAATGGGTAAATGATTCAGTAAATGATTCAGGAAGATTCAATCCTAGACAAAAAGGATTTGTGAAAAGTGCTGGTACAAGTATTAACCTGATCCTGTTAAATCTCTTAAAACTCGAACCACTAAAAGAGAAAACGACGACTCATGCAGTATTTTTTCGATTTAGAAATGGCTTTTGATGCAATAAACAGAAATATATTGTGGGAAAAACTGCAAAGATGGAATTGCCCAAACGATATTCTCCAGCCTATAAAAGCACTTTACTCTAACACCTCAATTGAAGTCCGACTCTCACAAACCGGCCACCTCTCTGCCACAGTAACAACAACGAATGGCCTGAAACAAGGGTGTCCGCTTGCAGCTCCATTTCACCATCTCACCAACTTCGCCTATCCACATACACAGCAATACCATCAGCACTACAACCCAACCTGAGCACCTCCATGGACCTATAGAGCAACAATTTGCACCACTCACCATAATATAGAAAGAAAACACTCTCTCCTACACCCCTGTGCACTTTCATTCACATACTATGGCCATCCCCATTTTCATTCCCAAACTACAGTGCCACTGCATAAATAGCCACATTCAGTACGCAACAGTAGCCTACTGCAATACATGTGCACACACCGCACTATGCAAACTCCACCCTTCACCACAAGTACACCCACACTTGCTTTACTGCGGTTGATATGGTAAAGGCCTTCGCTCTTCACTGCATGCCCTACGGTCTACGGCCTTTGTCCATGCAGCCAATATTATAATCCTTACACAAACCCAAAGCAACTTCCTTAACCCATGCATGCCACCATGTGCCCAAGTACCGCATTCCATCCGCATGACACAGCCATCCGTGCTCCCACCCAACCTATTTCATGTGCAATTAATTCCCCTTCTACACTGTACCTGCCACCACTAAGTACAGAAAGAGGTGGTCGCAAACAGGTGACCTGCACACACATCCACCAATCACATACAGAACCTCTGCATTGCACCCATTCACTAAAACAGGTCGCTATAACCAAAATGTACAAACATACCACAGCCTCCACCAACACTACCCAGACCCATTCACAAAGTATGGTATCACTACCAACCTAACCACAACTGTTGCACAACATTGGCCCTATTGCCACAATTCATAACACAGCACAGTTACCAATCACAATTAAGGTGCATTTCTACCATATCCTCTGCCATATCAACAGTATGCAAACCCAGCACCCAGTTCCCACACTGCATCACTTTTCACATGATCATCTCCAAGTACACATCAAATACTTTATCATGTTGTAACAGTGTCCTCACCAGCAAAACCAAACATGCAGGCATGGCAGCTCACTTGTTCTGCTCTATTGCATTTCAAATGTGCTCCACACCCTTTTTTAACAGGTCACCACCCTCTACGTGCTGAAAATTCCAAAATTCATTAGTACTCAGTCTGTCCTAAAGTCCTAGCTGTCAGAATCCAAAGTAGAACTCGACTTGTACCCGTAGTGTAGCTGTTGAGTTCTTTTTACCAATGTAACCCTCTGAACACACAAGGTAAAATTACAGAAGGATCAATTAGTCAAAAGATTGGGTACACCACAGGAAGACAAGGCACTGCAGTGGAAAAAGGGAATGATTACTGGAAAAAGCCAGGCAATAATTCAAGATAACAAAATTGGAACAAGACCGTTATACTAACCAGAGATATGTCTCTTTATAACAGATTGGGATCTTCCCCAAACTTGATGATTGGACAGAGATGTGATCTGTAATGCATAGGAAACCAATTGAGCCAAGAAAGGATTGAAGAGCTAAAGAACGGAATCACAAGGAACAGTACTTACCACTTCTTGGGTTGGGGGAATCTCTTGCATTCGTATGACACCCAGAGTATCCTATCCCTAACACGACAACACAAGGACGCCTGGACGAAGGGAGGCAGTCTCTAGTCCAAAACCTATCCTGTCGGCACAAGGACGCTTGACGGCCTCAGAGCGGTTTGTGGACAGTCTCAAGTTCAGCGCTCTTAGATAATACACTGGGTGTAGCACACTCCACAACAGACAGGCGTGATGGTGGTGATAATCCAGTAGTGTTCCCAAATCCAAATGCTGAAGAACCAGGGCAAGTTGACAGAGCATTCCAGTAGGATGACAAATGAACCCACAAGTAGATGCAGTCCAGAGGAAAGCTGGTTCGATACACGGGTAACAGGCAGAGTTGAAGCAAGCCGGCGTGGTACACGGGTAAGCACGCAGAGTTGAATCGGCAGGCAAGAGAGGAGCCCGGAAGAAAGCTGATTCAGTACACGGGTAAGCAAGCAGCGTTGAATCGGCAGGAAAGAGAGTATCTATTGGACATTCCGAGTCAAAAAGGCATAGATACAAGGTGAAGATACAGGAGCAAGAAGGTTTTAATGGAAGCAAAAGGAGACAACATAAAGCCGTGATTCATTCAGAATCAGAAGCGGCGAGTGGAGCAACCCGGAAGTCTATATAGGTTGCCATGGAATCCACGTCCCCTCTTTCAAGATTACGCTGCGTATGGAGAGAGTAATGGCTGCCACAGTCGCCATGGCAACCGATGTCCACTGGTCCTAAGGAACCTCTTACGGCGGAAACTTAATGAGACAGCAGGCAAGCGCCGATTTAGTGGATTTTTGTTCCTTATGCCGTGTCTACCTGGTTTGACTAATGATGGACCAGTTAACATAGAAGTGATCCCGACACTAGCCTTTTGAGTGCATGGCCTACGGCCTACGGCCTTCGGCCATGCACCCAACAGTCTAGGCCTTCAAAAGTCTTACTTCTATATAATGGCACCATCCATTCACCAGCCTGTAAATGCGTCACAGTCTGAAGTGCATTACTGGCGTGTGTGTCCTACAGTCCTAGCCTCTTCGGTGCATGGCCTACGGCCTACTGCCTTCGGCCATGTAACCAACAGTGTACACCTTCAACACCATCGGTGATACATAATTGCATCATTCATTTGACCATGTGACCAACTTCACCTATCCCCATACACAGCACTACCACCAGCACTACTACCCAACCTGCCCACCGCCATACACCCATACAGCAGCAAATAGCACCACTTACCATAATGTAGAAAGAAGACACTCTCCTGCACCCCTGTGCACTTTCATTCCCATACTATAGCTGTCCCCACTTCCATTCCTAAACTGTAGTGCCCCTGCCATAACAGTATGCAAACCCAGCACCCGGTTTCTACACTACATCACTTTTCACATCACCATCTCCAAGTACACATCAAATACTTTAGCATGTTGTAACAGTGTCCTCATCAGCAAAACCAAACATGCAGGCATGGCAGCTCACTTGTTCTGCTCTATTTCATTTCAAATGTGCTCCACACCCTTTTTTTACAGGTCACAACCCTCCACGTGCTGCAAATTCCAAAATGTATTAGTCCTAAAGTCCTAGTCAAATGAGTGCTACGGCCACGCACCTAACAATCTAGGCCTTCAACAGTCTCACTTTTACATAATGGCACCATCCATTCACCAGCCTGTAACAGCTGCACATTCCGAAAATGCATTAGTACTGTGTGTGTCCTACAGTCCTATCCTATTGAGTGCATGGCCTACAGCCTTCGGCCAAGCACCCAAAAGTGTACACCTTCAACACTATCAGTGCTACATAATTGCACCATACCTTTGACCATGTGACCAACTTCACCTATACACATACACACCACTACCACCAGCACTACCACCCAACCGGCCCACCGTCATGTACCTATACAGCAGCAAACAGCACCACTTACCATAATGTAGAAAGAAAACACTCTCTCCTGCACAACCTGCGCACTTTCATTCACACACTATAGGCGTCCCCACTTCCATTCCTAAACTGTAGTACCACCGCCAAAGTACTCACATTTGGTTTGCACCACTACCCTACTGCAAGCAATTTCCACACACTGCACTATGCAAACACCACCCTGCACCGGATGTACACCCAGACTTGCCACGTTACTGTGTTACGTATGGTAAAGCCCTACGCTCTTCACTCCATGCCCTACGGTCTACGTCCTTACTCCATGCAGCTAATATTGTAATCCTTCCACTAACCCAATGCAAGTTCCTTAACCCATGCATAGCACCATGTGGACAACTACCGCATTCCATCCGCATCAGAAATAGGTGGGCACAAACAAGTAGCAGCACAATGAATGGGGCCGTTGTGCCACCTGCCTTCAATCACCACACAAAGTACTCGCCTGTGTGGGGACCCACCAGTTTACGCAGTACACGCCAACAGTACAGTCCTAGTCAAATGAGTGCTACGGCCACGCACCTAACAATCTAGGCCTTCAACAGTCTCACTTTTACATAATGGCACCATCCATTCACCAGCCTGTAACAGCTGCACATTCCGAAAATGCATTAGTACTGTGTGTGTCCTACAGTCCTATCCTATTGAGTGCATGGCCTACAGCCTTCGGCCAAGCACCCAAAAGTGTACACCTTCAACACTATCAGTGCTACATAATTGCACCATACCTTTGACCATGTGACCAACTTCACCTATACATATACACACCACTACCACCAGCACTACCACCCAACCGGCCCACCGTCATGTACCTATACATCAGCAAACAGCACCACTTACCATAATGTAGAAAGAAAACACTCTCTCCTGCACACCCTGCGCACTTTCATTCACACACTATAGGCGTCCCCACTTCCATTCCTAAACTGTAGTGCCACCGCCAAAGTACTCACATTTGGTTTGCACCACTAGCCTACTGCAAGCAATTTCCACACACTGCACTATGCAAACACCACCCTGCACCGGATGTACACCCAGACTTGCCACGTTACTGTGTTACGTATGGTAAAGCCCTACGCTCTTCACTCCATGCCCTACGGTCTACGTCCTTACTCCATGCAGCTAATATTGTAATCATTCCACTAACCCAATGCAAGTTCCTTAACCCATGCATAGCACCATGTGGGCAACTACCGCATTCCATCCGCATCAGAAATAGGTGGGCACAAACAAGTAGCGGCACAATGAATGGGGCCGTTGTGCCACCTGCCTTCAATCACCACACAAAGTACTCGCCTGTGTGGGGACCCACCAGTTTACGCAGTACGTGCCAACAGTACAGGCACTCCTCCATCTTCTTCCACCTGCACACATATTTCACATCACATACTTTCACTCCCCCACTGGTTACATACGGTCCATTTTCAACGCCCTTCTGCCACTGCACTGTCCTCCGATGTTTAGCAAAAACTTTGATGCAGAGCACGCTTCCCTCCAGCCAGCCACCGGCAGTGTCCAACGTTTGCCGACATCATGGCATACCACAGGCCAATGACACTGCGGTCCACGGAGCAAACATGGAAATGGAGCGGACCCATATATTACTCATTTTTAGGGACGTACATTTCACTAATTTAAAAAAAAGTACTGATTGGATTTCCACCAAACACACAAAAGCACGCTTTCTGATTCAAGCCCCCACTCCTGCCGCACATTTGTCGAAAATCCGGCCAGCCGTTCGGCTGGTAACTGTGCGCAAAGTTCTTCCCCATTCACTCTATGGGAAAAAAAATAATGTGGGATCCGCCCTATAACTGTACCCCCCCCACACCTCAGCAAACCTGGAGAAAAAATCAAACAAAGGCGTCCATATATTTTTTTTGCAAAGTTTGGTTCGGATTAGTCTATGGGGAACGAAGTTATAAGCCAACGAAAAAATGCTCTTGCTCTGAGTTTAGTAACTTACCCATAACTACACGCCCGCTACCGCAGGCCGTGATATATATATATATATATATATATATATATATATATATATATATATATATATTACATGGCCAAGGTAGTGGCCATGTAGTTTTATGGTTAAGTTGGTATTTCCATAGGAAGAGCACTTTTTGGGTGGCGTTTTACTTCGCTCCCCCTGGACGAATCCTCACCAAACTTTGCAAAAAAAGTATATGCCCACTCTGAATTTTTTTGCAATGTTTGGTGAGGATTCATCCAGGGGGGGGAAAGTTATAGGGGGGGTCCCAAAACTTTTTTTTCCCCATAGACTGAATGGGAAAAAATTTTGCGCACGGCTACAGCCCGAACCACTGGATGGATTTACATCACATTTTCGGCAGGAGCAGCGGCCTGGTCCCGAAAGCATGCTTTTGCGAATTTGGTGTAAATCCGTCCAGTAGTTTTTTTGAAAATGACCAAAATGTAAGGCAAAAAAATTAGTGATATCTGTGTTCGCTTCGCGGACGGACTTCCCTGTTCGCTCCGCGGACAGCACCCCGATTGGCCCATGGCTTTGCGTCATGCCCGCGGACATGTGACGTGTTCGCTGATTGGACGGCGAGGGGCTTGGAGCGTGTCAGATTTTCTGTGGCACCCGCCATCTTTTATTCGCCGTCGACCCTGTGTTGGTGTGTAAGAGTGTTTGGGGAGGGTGGGGGAGTATGAGATAGGTTC
This sequence comes from Ambystoma mexicanum, assembly GCF_040938575.1. Classification (NCBI taxonomy): domain Eukaryota; kingdom Metazoa; phylum Chordata; class Amphibia; order Caudata; family Ambystomatidae; genus Ambystoma; species Ambystoma mexicanum. The sequence goes on along the minus strand of NC_090935.1, from coordinate 1,272,425,346 downwards.
AATGTTTTGTTTTTTTATGTGCTAGACGTTTTTGTTGCGTTTGATTTGTCCGCGGAGAACACGGCTGTTCTGACATTTTGTAAATAAACTAAATGGTGGGGTGTTTAGAGGACGGAGTATGTGTCATTTTTGTTCGCAAGGAACGTTAAAATGAGCTATGAACACTCGCGGTGTACTTAATTGTTCGTAAAAACACAAACTTGGGGTGTCCTCAGGACGCTGTCCGTATTGTAATCTGTCTAGTTGAATGTGTTCTAAGAACACTCGCGGTGTCCCGAAATGGTTGCAATTACACAAAATGGGGGTGTTCTGAGAACGTTGTTTGTATTGTTCGTTGTCAGGGTGAAAGTGTTTTAAGACCACTCCTTTTGTCCGCTAATAGTACAATTTCCTATGGGCGTCAACCAACTTTTTGTCCACTAAAGAAACGATAAATCCGGCTGGTGTGCGCCGACATTATGTGATAATCCTATGACTGGCGCTATTGACCTGGCTGACTTGCTTTTGCGACACTAAATCATATCTCCCGCCCCTAAGCCTGATATTATCAAAGCATTCATATTCCCCGCCTCTCTCCGTGACGTTACAGGGTGCGTCATCAAACGCGCCCAGTCCTCTCCAGTGCCAAGTGACTTTACACAGAACCCGGAAGACAACACATATTATGTCACAACACAGCGCGCCACAATTCAGAATATGAAACAGTGATTTAAAAGCAAACAGCAAGATTGTAAATTTTGTAAAGTACATTTATTTGACATCAAATGTTTAGAGAATATTTAGCAATTTGCATTTGTCTTTGTTGTCGATCCGCAAAAGTTCATATTGAGGCGTGCAATGTTCCTTTGCGGTACAGAGGGTGTTAGATCAGCTTACAACTCAGTGCACCACAATTCGGAATATGAAACTGTGGTTTAAAAGTAAACAGCAGGATTGTACATTTGGTAAAGTACATTTATTTCACATGAAATGTTTAGTGAATATTCAGCGATTTACTATTGTCTCTGCTGTCGATCAGCAAAAGTTTATTTGGAGCCACGCGTTGTTCCTTTGCGGTAGATAGGCTGTTGGTTTATGATAAAAGCAGTAAATGGTCGCTCTGATAATCGGAAGGTTGCTCCAAAAACGAGCCATTAGACCACCCTATTGGTTGGTATGTTGTTTGTAGCCGCTAGTCCTGCGTAAGGGCATATTGGTCCTTGGCGATTGTCCCATAAAATGGTGAGGGTCATGAAGTTGCATATTTGGACCTGCACTTTTCCACTGGAGTATGTAAATCGTGACATAGGCAAAATGGGGCCACACAACTGTTTTAAAAAATATAAATTAGTCTCACCAGCCGATCTTCATTAAAAATCATCATTTTATTTATTAGGGCGTGAAACTATTTGCTATCGAAGATAGTGCAACGGAGTATGTTAATAATAAAATAATAATATTTTCCCATTCATATAGCGCTAAGAACCGTGAGGTATCTAAGCGGTGCTTATTATTAACGACCGTGTGTGGTGCTCATTTATCAACCACGGAAGGATGAAAGGCTGAGTTTGGTCTTGCCGGGATTCGAACTTGCGTTAGCAAGCTGTGCACGGATATCAAAGCGAGCGTTGTACTCGCTGTGCCACTTGACAGGCTACAGTGAAATGGCACAGCGAGTAGAGCGCTTGACCGCCTATAGACCGGTTAAATTATTTATATTAACACACCCTGTGTCGTCTGCCTTTTTCAGAGCCCACTAAACAACAGGGGATCAATTCGGCGGTGCTAGTGCGCGGTAGAAAACATTATGCCACTTTCATCGAACAAGTTCAACTTGAGCGGTCTGTAATGCTACGCTATTGTAATTATATTTGGTATAAAATAATCTAAAGGGTTACTTACAGTACAATTACAATTTCCATTGTCTACGATTGGTGCAGTCCCAAAATACGACTCCGCGTGTGCCAACAATCTTTCGCATAGTGATATAATATATAAAAGTGGTTTCGTTTCATAAATTTCATCCTTATCTTCTCTTACGTTTCAGCAACACTCCTTCAAGAGAAGTCTTTCATCACAATCTCTGTCTGTCAAGGTCAAAACACAATACAACCTTATAGTCCGCTTTGTGAGCCTCTCCGGGGCCTGAGAAAAAAATGGAAACAGCTGACCTTCACTGTGAACGAGCATAAATTCTTACTTTGCAACATTCTGTGTAAAGCCATCTGTGAGAAGTTGGTTTTTGCAAGCCATGTTTGTATATTGTTTGCGTGATATTAAAAAAAGTTTGTTTAAGGGACGTTATGATTCTAAGTACAGCTGAAAGACCAAAGAAAATTGCAAGTTATGGTAAGCTATGAAAAATAACTCGCGCCACCACAGTGCACTGCTAAGACTAACAACCAGGACATCAAAGATGACATCACAAATGTCATTGATGAAATCACTGATGACATCACATGTCTATGTACATTTCATGGAATTTGTGTACTAGGGATTTTTATTATAATGTTGCGAAAAAAGTGTCAAGGATATTGCAATAAATATCTACCGTCATTAGTGCTTTAAATGATGCATTGATATAAATAGCATTGTATTATGGGATTCTATCTAGTATACTGAGCTACTAATGAAGAAACATAGCATCGTGTGCAGAGTACAAGATGAAAGTATAATATTTGTAATGTTAATATGTTGAATAATGAAACGATAATTGTCCTGAAATGTTCGAAAATTCACAAAATGGGGGTGTTCTGAGGACGTTATTCGTATTGTGTTATTGCTTAGCTGTATGCAATGAGGGAATGGCACAGAGAGTAAAGTGGATGCCGTCCACGGACACCTCGGCTGTTCGTGGACAGGGAGTGCTACATCTGGGTTTTTCCAGGAAATCCAACATGGAAATAAGACTGTACGGATCAGCCAATCAGATGTCGAGGTTGTGGATTTATGTTGAAAGAGACTGTGTGTGGTGAAGATGGCAGAAGTGGAGAAAGTCAGGGTGTTGGTGCTCGGAGATATGTTTGTGCATGGTTTACAGCAATATGCTGAATGCAGGCATGTTGCAAAGAACTTTGATGTGAAAGGAGTGGAGCTGGTGTGGAGCACTGTGCCTGATTGCAATGTACAGGGAATTGCACAAGTTTGTGAGGATATGGCCACGATGAACAGTCCGCATGTGGTAGTTTTGCACTATGGTGCTTTCCATTTGGGCAATGTCAGTGCCCCTACTTTGTTGGCTGATTTGGAACGCTTGGTTCAAGCCGTAATGAAGATCCTTCCAAATGCGAAAGTAATTTTTTCTGGATTACTACCTAGGGCAATATGGGACAATAGTTCAGTTTTTTGTCCTCAGCAAAACATTGCTAGGTGTGTCATCAACCAAGGCATGTGTGCCTTCATGCTTAGAGCTGGTATGTTCTTCTGTAACAATGAGAATATTGATGCCAGTAATGCTGTTAATTTTAAAGAAGTTGGCATTTCTTTATCTTTTACGGGAAATGCCTTTCTATTTTGGAATGTAAGGGTTGCTTTGGAGAAGGTTATGTAAAGATTTTAGGAGTAAAGTAAGAAAAAAAAACAAGAAAAAAAATACAAAATAGCAGGTGTCTGTCAAGCATCTGTAAAAAAAAAAAAGAAAAACGGTTCTTTTCAGAGCCAACTTCAAAGGGGAAATGGGGCACACTATTTAAATTTACATTCACCGCACTCAGATTTTCGATGTGTCCGCGGAAAATCACTACGAGGGGATTAGTATGTTCTATGTTACATGTATATGAAGTCAGGGATATTATGGTTAAGTTGTGCTACTAAAAACCTATGAAATTCAGTGAAAAAACTTTGTTAAAGGGACGTTATGTTTAAGTTGCGCTACTAAAAACCTATAAAATTCAGTAAAAAAAACTTTGTTAAAATGACGTTATGGTTAAGTTGCGCTACTAAAAACCTATGAAATTCGGTGAAAAAACATTGTTAAAGGGACGTTATGGTTCAAAGTAAAACCGAAAAACCCCTGAAATTCGGCAGTTATGGTAAGATAAGCAACATAACTCGCGCCGCCACCTGCACTGCTAACACTAACACCCAGGACATCAAAGATGACATCACAAATGTCATTGATGACATCACTGATGACATCACCTGGCTGGCTCTCCCTTTTTTTACTTTCCTGACATATCTAGGCCACATGATTTTCTTCAGTAACAGTCAGGAACTAAAAATTGTAAATTACTATATTCGTAGACTTATCCTTCAAGTATGTTCTTAGAATAATTCCCTTATGGTCCAGTCATATCATATGAAACATATACATAGGAGAAGTCACAACCTTGAAAGACAGCAATCCTTTTTGTGCATTAAAATTATCAGTAGATTTATCAGCACTTTCTGATACTTTTGATGTTTTTTTATTACTGTACTTTCCCTGTATATGCTCATATTTTTATATGTTGTACTCACACTATTTTCCTTAGGGTCCAGACACATCATGTGATATATATAGATAGGGTAAGTAACAGCTTTGAAACAGAGCAATCATTTCTCTCCATAAAGGTAATCAGTTAGGTTATGAACACTTTCTGCTACTATTGCTGTTTCTTTTTCCTACTTCAATTCCCTTGTATTTATTCATATTTGTATGTGGTGTTGTCTCTTTGTGATTTGTGTATAATAATGCAATTATGTAGTAAGTGGGTGTTATTACCTACTTCACTGTACGCAAAACTCTAATATGAGAACAGTTATCATTTCAATATTCAACATGGCAAGCTTATGAATATTGCACCTCCATCATGTATGCTTCACACAATACCTATGTTTCTACATGAGTACCTTAGTATACTGGATTGAAGTTAATAATAGAATGCTATTTATATCAATGCATAGCTTAATGCACTGATTAGCACTTGATATTTATTCCAATAATCTTTGACACTTTTTTTATTAACATTACACTAAGAATCCCTTGTACAGACTTTTCATGAAAGGTAAATGCACATGTGATGTCATCAGTGATGTCATCAATGACTTTTGTGATGTCATCTTTGATTTCCTGGGTGTTAGTGTTAGCAGTGCACGGTGGAGGCGCGAGTTATGGTTGCTTATCTTACCATAACTGCCGAATTTCAGGGGTTTTTCGGTTTTACTTTGAACCATAACGTCCCTTTAACAAAGTTTTTTCACTGAATATATATATATGTATATATATTGAACAAGAAAAAAAGCTGATTACACTCAACTCACAGCGGCACCCCTCCTCGAATATCAAACACCACCCAAAAATATGCACAAAGGATCTCTGTTAAAGTCCTTTATTCTTCATATGGTGGACAAGGTAAACAGAAAACACAATAACGTGTTTCACCCTTAGAGGCTTCGTCAAATTGTAAAAAGTGAAAAGGTTTTCTGATGTTTAACTTGGAATTAACAGATGAGTGCTTCTTTTGTTTCTAGGCTTGCATGGTCAAAAGCATCTCAAGGAGCCTCAGTGCATTTAGCCACCATGTTGGATGTGGGTTTGTTTGTTTGTTTTTTTATTATTTATAATGCGCGAGCGTACCCGAGGTATCAGGGCGCAGCCTTTATAAGAATTTGCGAAGCTTAGTTACAGGTCATAGAGTATACAGAGAGAAAATATGCTACAGAGAAAATATGGTACACTTATATTATATACATTTCAACAATGAGGTACATGGTTATTATATGCATATAACAGGACGGCACACGCGGTTACATTGTGTGTCGGTAACATGAAAAAGGGACAGCCTGGCGGTGGAGTAACTTAGACGGCCTACGTTTTCAGCCATGAAGATACCTTGGATCAGAAGTTTAACAATTTGGCTGCTTTCACTGGGAAGCTGTTGCCTCCTATGGTGGCACGTTTAAAGGAGAGTTCCGGGACTTTTTTTTTATTGTCCCTACGGTTCGGCCATGTGTTTTTAAGCATAACTCGGTAGATCGTAGAAAACTTTCCTATGGACCTTACCCGACTTTTCGTCCATTAACGCACTCGAAATCAGCCGCCATTTTCTGATAATCCTATCACTTGCCGCATCGCCCTGGCTCACCTGCTTTTGCGGCACTAAATCAAATCCCCCGCCCCTGAAACAGACTTTATCAAAACATTCATATTCCCCGCCTCTATCCGTGACGTGACTGTGCTGCGTAGGCAAACGCGCCCAGGCGTCTTCTACGCGACTCCACACAGAACCCGGAAATCAACACAGATCAGCTCACACAACACAGCGCGCCACAATTCGCAATATGAAACTGTACTTTTAAATCAAACCGCAAGATTATAAATTTGGTAAAGTACATTTATTTGACATCAAATGTTTAGAGAATATTCTGCGATTTTCATTTTTATTTGCTCTCGATCCAAAATAGTTCGTCTTGAGGCACGCGATGTTCGTGTGCAGTAAACAGGGTGTTGGTTTACGATAAAATAAGCTCTTCGGTCGCACTGATAATCGCATGGCTGTTCCAACAACGAGGCACTAGGCCACCACAACGGTCTGTATGTTGCATCTAGCCGTTAGTACCGCGTAAGGGCATACTTGTACTTGGCGATCGTCCCATAAAATGGTCAGGGTGGTAACGTTGTTCACGCGGAGAAGCAACTGGCGGCTGTAGAAGCCGTCCGCCGGTGTCTGGTACTCGTGACACAGACAGTAGTGAATGATGTACCTAAAAACATAAAAAATGAAATTAGTCTCACCATCAGATCTTTATTAAAATTATTCATTTTATATATTCGGTCGGGAAATTATTTCATAACTAGGACAGTGCAACTGGGTTTTAAACGTCAAGGGGGGGCTGTAGGATACTGAGACAGTCCCTCAGTGCAGGGGTTGACAGGGAGTGCAGGTGGAGAGTGGAAGGGCCCAGGACCGAGATCGCAGACAGTGGACCAGTTGTAGCAGGGGAGAGGGAGAGAGAAAGCAGAAGCAAAGGTTTTGAGGTGCTTCCGTAAAAGTAGACGGTTCTCCCCAAGATAGTGCGCGGTACAAAACAATATGCCACATAGAACGAACAAGTACAACTTAACCCGTCTTTAAAGCTACTGTATAGTAATTAAATTGCGGTATAAACTCATCTAAAGAGTTACTTACATTATATTTGCATTTTCCATTGTGTCTGTGCGTAGGGCAGCCCCGAAATACCACTCCTTCTATGCCGACGTTATTTCTTCTAATGAACGAACATGAAATGGCTTTCGTTTCTGAAATTCTATTCATTATCGTTTCTTACGTGGTCCCGGCCTGTCAAGGTCAAAATACAATAGAACCTTATACTGAGTCGTGGGCCATTCTGGCACCCGAGAAAAAATCAAAGCAGCTGACCTTCACTTTGAACGAGCACACATTCCTAGTTAGATACATTCAGTGTAAGGCATTCTCACAGGACTTGAAATTTACACTCCATCTTTGCATTTTGTCTGCGTGCTTTGCAGCCCCACAGAACCATAAATACGGAGACATTCTATATTTTTTGAAAAATGATTTATATTACTGTTTGGTTTAATTTAATGCGCAAATGAACAAGGTTGGAGAGATACACATATTCAATGGGCCTGCGACATGAGGAGACTCGAGAGAACAGACAATCAAATTACAATCATTTAAACCGTGATGTGTATTTCTCAATGAGTTCTTCTTTAGGTGGACATGGAACAGAGGCAATGTTGGGTGGCAATGCAGTTGTCCCCTGCACAGGTTCGTTCACAACTCCATTTATGTGCCTATCTAGGACGTCAACAATACGTTTCTCAATAAACTCATATTGCATATCCTCAAACACTGGTTTGATCACCCATTGTTTACTTCTTTTAGTGAAGGCCTTATTGTAGCGACGCGTCCCTAAAGTTCCGGTCGTCCTACTTTGTTGACGGCCAACATTATGGTTATGTGCCAAGACCGCTAAAAGAGTCCGATTTATCATGCCCTCCATGCCAAAATGCAATCGTTTTGGCCTGTACTTGAGGCACATATTGTGGAACACCTCCAAATCTCCTGTGTGGCAGAATTCCGTGAGTCCCCTCAAAGCTTTTGTTATAGTTTTATCAAATACAATCTTTTCAATGGCTTTGTGAGTGGGTGATGAAGGAATCAACCACTTCTTCTTCCGTGCCTCCTCTGTGGACAAATGGCCATGTTCACAATTGTGAAAATGTTGGTTCGTGTTCCATCGGTGAACGTTCGTACAGTGTGGCATTACTGACCGCCATTTTTCCAGTAGAATTTCCAACGACCCTCCACATGTTTTTGAGCTCCACCAAAGATGGTTGCTGATTGACTTGGACCACTGTGAAATACCTTGCAATTCTTTTTTTTTACCTGCAGCCGACAATTTTTTATTGATTGATTTTGCAAGATGCCAAACGTCAAATTGGTGATTTATATTTTTGTACTGTTCTCTCATTGTCTTGGCAATTGAAACGTGTCTGTCCGTGGCTATCAGGTCGATCACCATTCCCCGCGATTGTAGTTCTTGCAATGATGCTACAAAGCCAACTTTCTCCATGGCCACTGAGGATGTACTTTGTGACACCTGCACGACCACCGAACTCACAATTTTCTTACTTTCCATGTCCTGAAAGTGGTAGGTGCAGTACTTGGCTGAAAATCCTGGGCTGTCGCACTGTCCATCACCGGCTAGCCTGAACCGTTTGCCCGCGAATGTACTATCAATAGACATTTTTTCCATTCTCCAAGCTTCGCTAATGGCTGGAAATAGATAATCGGTTTGGTATTTGTAGAACTGAGTTTTCGCAATGAAATGGATTCCCACAAACTGAAAGAAAGACTCTAATTTTTTAAAACTTGAACCACTAAAAAGTGCAGCCGCTGCACAAAGTAGATTGCCTGCTGGCAGTTGTCCCAGCATAGGTTGTGCAGACCATGTGAAAGGATGATATTTTGTACAGGTGGCATGTATTTTAAGGTTAGTGCCTCGAATTGCACGAGTCACATTAATCAATGGCTCCCCACATACTTCCCCACCAACCGAATGCCCACATTTCATCCGAATAATAAGATCAATCAAACAACTATCGAATAAAATGAATTTGGCCTCTTTCCTTATACTGTCACTCTGCATCCCAGCTGGTTCGGCCTGTAACGTTGAGGACATGTCACTCACATGAAAGGTAGAATCTCTGATATCGTCTTCCGCTATGTTCAGTGATATTGATGGTGTTTCATTGTCGTCCACTTCATTCTCTTCCATTGCAACATCTGTTCCTTCTCCGGCGATGGGTGAATAAAACAATTTCTTCAACTTTCTCGCGGTCTTAGTTTTTGCGGGTGTGGATTCTGTGAATTGATCTCCGACTGCATCCGAACTACCAGGAGGACATTCACTATCAATGGCTGGTGGTGGTATAGCTCCGTTGTCAATCACTTCATATTCTTCCCATTGGCACGATGCATCTCCAGTCTCAAGTCCCTGCCAAAAGGTTTGACAAGCAACATCTCTCGTTCGCTTCACTGTCTGTGTAGATCTAGTTCGTACACCCACTCGCAACTAGAGGACAGATTGGAAAAGGGATGTTCAGTTTAAACACAACTTACAGTATTGAACTATTAACAGTGAAAAACAACATAATATAGTGACCAGGACACTAACCTTCTTTTGCTTTCTTTTCTTTGAAACTTTCTTGCCTCGAACTTCAACATCAGGACGCTGTTGCTCCGACTCGTGTGTGCATGTCTGCTCTTCCTCTTGTGCTGCAACGACTATGTTTTCCTGATAAGCACATCCATCACGCACTGACGCTCCATGGACTCCCTGAAACATAGAACTTTCATTAGTATGTATAATAATATCGAAAACACAAAATGTACTTGGGGACCAATACCCACGTACATCTCAATAGCAAAACACGAATGAGCGCTTTGTGTAGAACATTCAAACGACAATTATTCACGCATTGTTGATCTAGTTAGATGGAACTGTCAAGATCCATACCTCGGGCTCCTCATAGACTTCCATTGATGATATTATTGAAGATGATGCTTCAGTGACTCCCTGAAACACAGTAATTGCATTAGTATGGTTTTCTATTTTGATAAAAAGAACAGAAACTTTGTGCAGGCGTGAACGGCTCATCTAAATAGACCTGCACAAATGATCAGTTGTCTAAAATAAATAATGGATATCTAAATATGATTCGATTTGCTCGATCGTTGGAAGTGTCACCACCCAGAAATCTGCATCAACTACTAGGGGTGATGTTCTTGTAGAAGAAGCTCCGTCATCTCCCTGAAACATAGTACTTGCATTAATAAAGAAGGAAGTATAGCGGATGTAATCACGTCATATGATTTCGCTTCATCGAACTGTCAGTATCCATACCTCGAAATGCATAAGAACATCAAGGGACGATGTAACTGCGGTGCACACTTCTGCAAGCTGTTGCGCCGACCCGTAACTGCACGCTCCCCCTTCTTCTTGGACTAATGCTCCATCGACTCCCTGAAACATAGGACTTTCATTAGTAATGAACACAACATTGAAAAAAGAAGACACATAGGAGGGCGACGACAGAAGGACATATCCATGGCTAAAAACGAAAGAAACATTGTGTGTAACAATCACGCTACAAGAATGCAAGATCTGATGATCTCCATCGATGGAACTGTCCTGAAACGTACCTCGAGCATCTGAGTGACATCAACGGTAGTCGTCAATACGTTGGACTCCTCAGCATCTCCCTGAAAGACAGTACTTGAATTATTTTGGATAACAATAATTATAACTGAAAACAAAGACTAGAGGACGAGTACAAGGGTGTACCATTAGGTAAAATAATTACACGATAAATTAAAACTATTGATTTACATGCCTAAAACAAGTCAGTGGCAGAATAGCCAAGTAAGATTACCCGATAGGCGCTTGAAGTGGCTGATGACTGCAATAACGACACGGATGGAGAATCTTCCGCCTTCATATTGAGTGGATACATAAATGGGGAAATTATTGTTAGCTAATGCTACACACTACCGCAAGGCCGAGAGATAAATACGTAAACTTGACTCACCAGTGGAGGGATGTGGACGAATAGAGTGGGAATAGCGGTTGAGAGCAATTTTCGCCTCGCTCGCGGTGTGTTCTTCTTTATTAGCAATGATGTGGAGTACATGTCTGAGCTAAAGTGCCTGCTGCAGATGCGGTATCGATCACCCCTCTTGTCCGCAAAGACTTCTAGGACTCTACTTTCAAGCTCAGACGGTGGATATCCACAATATCGGACCCATTCTCTTATCTGATCTATTGTCTTAGGGAAAACATGCATTATAGTACCTTCAGATTTATTATGGGTCTTCGAAGGGCAACCGCCAATGGAACAGGCAGGCATTGTGGAAAGTTCTGAAAAGTAAAGATCAACAATTCTCTATGAATATCAATGTGTTAAAAAATTAAATGACACATAAAAGGTTCAATGCAAGGTATGTTTTGGTTCTTGGAACTATACACGTTATTCACATGCGGATAAGTATTTGAATAACTTTAAAAAAATAGAAAAATAATTTGACTAAACTCAGAACATGTGACTAGTTCCTTGCATGTACTGTCTTGAACGAAAAGAAATTGGACGCAAAATGAGTATGGTACATGGCCTTACCTTGATGAGCAAACAGTTAGATGCAGGGATCAGAGTAGTTTCTTGTCGTAGAACAGGGAGCAGTTCACAGGTTGCAAACTGACGAGTTTCCTCGAAGTGGTCACGGAAGTTCACAGAGACGAAGAGCAGATAACCAGCACCTTCACGGGTTGACTAGCAAAGTGCAAAGAAGTTCTCATTAGAAATATGAAGTGGGTTATAAAGAATTCGAAACAGGGGTGTGTTTGTGAATGAATGACGTGTATATGTCGTGGCATTATGCGGTTTGCAGGGGGCCGTCCAGCGTGAGGGGGGATGCTTGGCAGGAGACACGGGGTCTGGAGGTAGACATGGGAACAACAACCCATGCTCTATAGACCACTTTGAAGTGTACATGGTCTTTGGCACCTCTTGGCCTTTATCGCTCCCTGACAGCTCCACTTGCCAGCACAAGTACCCCGGTGCGAACTGCCTTTGATAGGGCGGGGGGGTGGATTGGGGCGGTGGTCGTGCAGACAAGACACAGGAAGACTCGTGAATGGAGACACACTTATGTGGATTGCAGGGGGGCGTCCAGCGTGAGGGGGGATGCTTGGCAGGAGACACGGGGTCTGGAGGTAGACATGGGAACAACAACCCATGCTCTATAGACCACTTTGAAGTGTACTTGGTCTTTGGCACCTCTTGGCCTTTATCGCTCCCTGACAGCTCCACTTGCCAGCACAAGTACCCCGGTGCGAACTGCCTTTGATAGGGCGGGGGGTGGATTGGGGCGGTGGTCGTGCAGACAAGACTCGTTTGCCGCAGGGCCTCACCAAGGAGAGGCCATCTAACTGCATGTAAGAGGCAGGCTGAAGGATCTAGTACATGGAAGGCAGGGGGGTGAGTTTATAAATACCTCAGCCTTCCAGGAGAATATATGGGTGCAGTTCACCCTGGAGACCCTGGATGCCTAGGCAGTTAGTCAGCAGCAGGCTGGCCTGTGGTGGCAAGGCGGCACGGGCCAGAGGGGGTCATCTCTGTACCCGGTGCCCAAAAGGATGATTTATTATGATCAACCATATTGATTATTTACCTATAACCATGTTTTGTGTCAATAAAATCCAACGGCCTTCCTTTTATTGCCAACGCTTGAACAAAGTGGTGTGGTAAGTATTTTTGGGGGAGGAGGCAAGGCCGGGAGGCTTGATGCCAACCCGCAAAATAACATATGTATGTCTGCTGCATATGGGTTCAACGGTTATGTGGATTGAAGGTGGGCGGCCAGCGTGAGGGAGGATGCTGGCCGCAGACATGTGGTGTGACAAGACAAGGCACAGGAAGACTATTCAATGGAGACACACTAGATTCATTTAAAAAATCAAAACAACCATTGTTAAAATATATGTTGGGTTTTATTTTAGATCTTAATTTCAATTGAACATAAATAATAATCATTACACATTGTAAAGTTGCGGTTGCAGCACATCCATGGAAAATCCGCGGTATTGTCCACTGTCGCTGGGGAAATGTTGTCTAATGGCAAGTACCGCACAGGCAGGTATTACTCTCCGAACGCGGTGTCCGAGCCTCCCGTGAAGCCACCAAGTGAAGCAACGATAGGCCACCAGCCTGTACCACCTGTGAAAATGAAAGATGCAAACTGTATTAAAATGACAAAACTTTCTTATCACTGTCGATTCAGGTAAAAAATGTCATTCTGCTTTGAAAAAAATTCTATCTAGAAAATGCACAACATGGAACCAATTTACATGCATTCGAATGATGAGACGACCATGAAATAGTAGTGGCATCACTGACATCACAACCAGAGTATACTTACTCGTTACTCGGATTACGCGGACGAACAGTGCCGCAAAGTTCGTGCATAAGCACCATCATCATCCTCAACACTGTCCGTGAGAGGCAGGCTTCCCTGAACTCTGGCAGCTCGGTGATGCATTGCGGACTTGGCTCGCCTTCCGAAATGTAGGCCAAGCACCCGGAATTTTCACGGCAGCAGCAGTTCTCCTCCTCAGTTGGCATTAGCTCGCTCCGATTGCACGTGCACCAGGTGGAGACGCCGTCCATGCGACATGGTCCAGGCTCTTCATCCGTTGACTGGTCCTCCCAACTGCCGTCCGAATCCCCATCGTTTTCGCGTGCTTGCCTTTCCAGTAGTTCTTCCTCGGTGTACTCGGGCTCGTACATATACGGCATTATTGTAGCCATTGTGTGGTAAAGAAAGTAAAATAATTGATAGCGGTGGTACTGGTATCTGTTCACACGGGCTACAATCAACGAAGGTAGCTGACCAGAGCACAGAAACGAGTCACAGAATACTCAAAGTAACACACAGAGAGTAATGGAATCGAAAATCTGCTGCTGTGTGTTGTGAAACGGTGTGTTTATACTTATAGAGGAAAGAGGCGTCCTGCCATTTCCATGGCGACACTTCATTAGCTGAGGCGCAGCGATTGTTGACACGAAACGTGCTTTGGCGTTGGGAAATGGGCGGTACGCGTCTGCTGATGTCAGGCTCAGGGGCGGGGGATTTGATTTAGTGCCGCAAAAGCAGGTGAGCCAGGGCGATGGGGGGAAATGATAGGATTATCAGAAAATGGCGGCTGATTTCGAGTGCGTTAATGGACGAAAAGTCGGGTAAGGTCCATAGGAAAGTTTTCTACGATCTACCGAGTTATGCTTAAAAACACATGGCCGAACCGTAGGGACAATAAAAAAAAAGTCCCGGAACTCTCCTTTAAAGTTGGGGACAGAGAGGCAGTCTTTGTAGGCAGTTCTGGTAGGTCTCAGGGAGGACTGTCTATGGAATCTGTTAATCAGGAAAATAGTGGCAGCGTTATTGAGGGATTTGTGGGTGAGTGATGCAGTTTTTAAGAGAATTTTGTCGTTAATGGAGAGCCAGTTATACTGTTGACTAAGTCCTGATATGTGCTCTCTACTGGAGATGCCCAAGGCTGCTCTGAGAGCATTGTTCTGAAGGGTTGTTAGGTGGAAACCTGTGCAGTTCCCTCTGGGACCACTGCAAAAGATTTAGGACTACAGGTGTTTGGCGGTGAACCCACTTGGTAGCAGTCTGCACCACACAGATTCACTTGGTAGCTGTGGCTGAGCAGTCAGACTTCCCTCAAGAAGAGTTGAGCAGTATGTGGAGTATACAAAATAGGGCAATTCTTCACAGCAAGACAAGCAAACACGCAACAAGGCTTAGTGTAAAGATATTAAGGTATTTATTTATAACGAAACATCTATGAAAAACACTATGGCACTTTCACGACAAACAAATCAAACACAATTACTCTACGAAGAAGAAACGATCAATCCCCCTAGCAATATTTCGACAAGTCTAGGTTCTACCGGCACCACTTATTTACAGACAGAGGTGTATGCCTAGATGGCACTCTAATATTAGTTAGGACGGGAGAGAAAAAGATAGGCAGGTCACAAAATCAACACAGTTCAATACTTCACGGGCAAAATGTACTGTAAGAAGGTAAGAACCACAATAGATCATAAAGTTCAGAGGCCAGGCCCACTCGGAGAGAGGCGAGGCAACGTGTCCCAAAAAGTCTCTACTGGAGATGCATTAAAGTCTTTGTAGCAAATTGTTATCGGCAGATTGAACCAGTTCAGAACAATAAATGAGAAAAGCTTGGAGGCGAACCAACGGAAAGGAGACGATTAAGACACCTCACTCGATCCGATCGAAAGGGGAAGCCAGGCGGACACGGTACCTTGTTGTGGAGGGCAGCTCCGGCGGGGGCAGTTGTTCCTGGTGGTGGATGCACGTCGGGTCTTTGCCAAGAGTAGAGATGTTCTCGTCCTCGAAGAAAAGTGAAGTGCGGTGCACCACCAGGGAAGAGACCAGCCACGGAGTGCTCCGTCACAAGGCACCACCTTTTGGTCATGGTACAGGGGTAGTGGCTATCCGGTTGCCGAGGTGCGCTGCACGGGCAATTCAACCACTGCGTTGTGAGGCGAATAAAAAGCAAAGGGGACTGGTTGTTACCACCAGTCAGGGGAAGAGACTCTCCGGCAGGGAGATCTCCTCTGTCGTCGGGAAGTGGTGAGTCGGCTCAGCAGGGCTCCACCGGAGGTGTCGTCGTTGCAGGTCGGCTCAGCGTTACCCTCGTCGGATTCTTAGGTCCTGTGGCGACGTCTGAAGGTCCAGTCCCAAAAGCCCTACTTTTATGCAGAAAACCCCCATTCATTCAGCCTAGCTGTCAATCAACACATGCTAAGTGGTGAGCGGGAAGGCTCACCACTTGGGCCAATCACTCCAGAGTGCGACCGGAGTTGGCAAGGCAACTCGGTCCAGGGTGCCTAAACCCCCTCCCACACCCCTGTGGTAACCCAGACAGATTGGCACCACTTTGGAGGGTCTCTGTACAGAGGCCCGCCAAAAGTGGAACAAAGGGCTCAACCTTTGGTTTAGGAGTCACAGAGACGAACACAGACGCCATTTTAAAAACCGAGTTCTGGCAGAAAATACCATCCGATAAACTTATTTACGATAAGTAGACCGGTGGTATGTTAGAGATTAACGAGAAAAAGTATCAATCTCCAACAATGGGACGAATCCCATAGGGTTAGGTTCGGGGTCGAATATAACAAGTAGTTTCCACTGCCACCAGCCAAAACTCGACGAGGGGGGACGGGACAGTGCCCCCTCGAGTAACAGATCCAGGAGTAATCGAATTACCCCTACTAGTACGTCCACAATAAGATAGTTTGTACTAGTTCTGTTAGTAAATTTAGGTCTAGTAAAGCCAATGGTGACTTTACATGCCCGGGAAGACAGTAGTCAGTGGGGAGTCTATGGTGGGGATCCGCTAGGACGCCCCAGTGCTACGACACTTAGGGTGCGGTGTAACACACATAGAAAAACATATGAGACCCTATGGAGTAAAAGACCCCATAGCCCATAGAACACATTGACATTTAAAGGAATTACACACATACATGTCCAAGAGTGGGAGGAAAAGAGTCTCACTTTTGGCAGGATGGAAAAAAACAAACTCCCGAAATCCAGCAAAGCTGCTGGGGGGACTCACTAGGTTAGGAAATTAAGCCTAAACAGAGAGTTCTCCCTAACAAGGGTTTGTAGTTTACTAGTGATGGCCTTGGAGGATCCCAGATAGAGGGAATTGCAATAGTCCAGGCGGGACAATATGAGGGCTCTAGCGAGGGTAAGGCAGCTAGTGTCAGACAGAAATGGTTTAGCTGTGCGGATTAATTTGCACGTATTGGCCGTGGAGGAAGCCATGGAGCTCACCTGTCTTTTGAAGGAGAAATTCGAGTCCAGGTAAAAACCCAAAGTTTTGACCTCTTGTCCGACCTTAATGTTGTTGCCATCGATCATGAAAGAGTTATAGGCGGGGCCAAGTTTCTTTAAACTGGACGTAGTGCCTAGGATGATAAGTTCCGTTTTATCATCATTCAGGCATAGTCCATGTAAGGCCATCCATGCCTGGATGATGATGTACACTCTATTTAGCAAGGCCAAATCCTTTCCATAGGATTTGTGTGGAAAGCTCTTATAGCATATTGATTTAGCAATGGGCAATATTAATACATTTTCTGACCGCATACACATCATAAAATGCCTACTGCTTAACAACAATAATATTCATTTGAGACAATGTGACCGTTGTCGAGCTTTGATGATTTACAGCATTCTTAGTGCTTAATAGCGCAAACATTGAATTCAACACAGATTCGATCTCAGTTCCTAAAGTGCATAGTGCTTAACAAATATGAGGCTTAAAAAGAATATTTGTTGTCAATGAAACAGCAGATATGTTGGTTATCATACCTCAGTGGCATAAAGTGCATAGAATTCAACAGAAACAATGGGCCTCATTACAAGTGCTCCGGTCCGGAATTAACGCAGCCGGTATAACCATACCGGCACCGTTTCCGCGTCCGCCTAATCATGACCTGCGAACCCGGAAACATCACCACCTCCAACCGCCACCGCAGAGTTAAAGCTCCCGTAAACTCTGCCTGCACGGAAACTCCTCCGTTGCCGCCAATACGAAACACTGCGAGCATCACAACTAGCGCGGACATGGAAACACTGACAACAAAATGGCGGTAAAACAGTGATCACAGGTGGCGGTACCGCCGCCACAGCCAACATGACGTTAAACTGTGCCTGGTGTCCTGAATCAGGCCACAGGGGCACCAAATCAGCCCAGCTGGACCCAGGAGGCCACTCGGTGCCTACAAAAGGGCCACACCCAGCCCAACTCAAAACAGAACCATGCAGGCAGCAGCTCTAGTAGCATTGGGACTGGGCCTACTCAACCAACAGGCAGCACTGCACATGATGGCAGTAATGTTGTAGAGGAGCAGGAGGAGGCGGAGGCATAGGAGGCACAGGCGGCAACCAGCTAACCCTGCACCCATGGCAAACCCCATTGTCCAGCCGGCAGCACCCCGCAGGCAGCCTGCAATACCACGCATCAGGGCCTCACCCTGGAACCTCACCCCAGGACAGATCCACAGATTATACCGGCTGGACCGTCCAACAATCCTGTACATCACTGGCCTGATAGAGGACAACATCATCAGCCACATAGACACCCCCACCGCCACCCCCCCACCTCCTGAACGTCGGGTCTGTACTGCACTTTCTTGGCACCGGTACCTATCAACACACAGTCGATGAGCTGCACGGCATATCACAACCCTGTTTCTCAATAATCCTGGTTCAGGTACTGGATGCCCTGTTGCGCCATGTGTCTGAACAGATTGCCCTATCCCGTACCCTCCCCCAGGTGATTGCCACCAAGTTGGCTTTCCATGCCATAGCAGGCATGCCAAATTGCATAGGTGCACTCGACTGCACCCACATTGAGCTGACAGTACCACGTGCAATTGAAATGTTGTTCCGCAATAGGAAACAGTACCACTCACTGAATGTACAGATGGTATGTGATGCGACGCTAGTGATTACACATTGCTGCACACGTTTCCCGGGCTCAACCCATGACTCAATGGTACTGCGGAATTCAACATTGCCACGGTACATGGAACGCTATGCTGGACAAATCACATGGCTATTGGGTGAGTGCAGCTGCCAATGCTCCGGACCTGTGTAAGTGGGGTGTGTGTGTGTGACCAGGGCAATGAGCTACGTGAGTGGGCTGCTGCGACTGCACATGCATCACCGCCCGCCCATCCACTGCATAGACAGCAGAACCCAAACTTCACAAAGCAACACATGACAGGTAGCCACAGTGTGGCCGTATACACCCTGCCACCTGACACACACAGCCTGAACTCCCGCTGGCACACTCACCTGGAGCCACAGAACCCCCCCCCCCATAATATGCAACACAGCACTCACAATGCACATGATGGCTGTACATGACACGTCCTGCATCTACTATATAATCACTGTGGAGTGACCCTGCCATGTGTGCACATCACTGCACAATGCCATACTCACAAGTCACATGCACACCAATGCATTGGTCAATGTCCAGCTGCCAACCCCCACTATAATGGCCATAGAAGATTAACACCCATCAGTGAAAACACTGCATGACACATACGCATGAATGAACAATGACATCTGAAGAATACATGATACTACCAACTCTGACATGTCTCCAACATCTACATCCCATGTAGGTGATTCCGGAAATGCACTCACGCCATGGCTGATGACGCCTGTACGGAGGCCAAGGAACAGGCATGAGGATGCGTACAACAGGGCACATGTCCGCACACGTGGCATGATTGAGAGGACATTTGTACTACTGAAGGCCCGGTTCCGCTGTTTAAGCAGATCTGGCGGATCACTGCTGTACAGCCCAGTGAAGACGGGTAAAATTACGCTCGTTTGTGCCATGTTGCACAATCTGTGCCAGCGCAGGAACATTCCAATGCCACCAGACGGAGATGATGAAGATGGGGATGGTGACGGAGACGGAGATGGGGACGGGGATGGGATAGCACAACCCCCTCCTGGGGGTCCACTAGATGGACAACGAGCACGGGATGCACTGATTCGCATTTACTTTTGAGAGACAGGGATATGGTGATGCCACTAAATGAATAAAGGGTATTTCGTGACCAGATTGTAATTGTCCCTACGGGTTGGTCATGTGTTTTCGGGCATGGATCTGTCGATCGTGGAGAAATTTCCTGTGGACCTTGCCCGACTTTTCGTCCACTAAACAAACAATAAATCAGCCTTCTGTGCGCCGACATTATGTGATAATCCTATCACTTGCCCCATCACCCTGGCTGACCTGCTTTTGCGGCACTAAATCATATCCCCGACCCTGAGCCTGACATCAACAAAGCATTCATATTCCCCGCCTCTCTCCGTGACATTACTGGGCTGCGTAGCCAAACGCGCCCAGTCGACTTCTACGCGACTTCACACAGAACCCGTAAAACAACACAGATCATCTCACAACACAGCCCGCAACAATTCGGAATATGAAACTGTGGTTTAAAAGCAAACAGCAAGATTGTACAATTGGTAAAGTACATTTATTTGACGTCAAATGTTTAGAGAATATTCAGTGATTCGCATTTGTCTTTGCTCTCGATCCACAAAAGTTCATCTTGAGTCACGCGCTGTTCCTTTGCGGTACACAGGGTGTTGGTTTACGATAAAAGAAGCACTATGGTCGCACTGATAATCGCCAGGCTGTTCCAACAACGAGGCACTACCCCACCGTAACGGTTGGTATGTGGCTTCTAGCTGCTAGTTCCGCGTAAGGGCATATTGGTCGTTGCCGATCGTCCCATAAAATGGTCAGGGTAGTGAAGTTGTTGACATGGAGCTGCACCTGGCAGCTGAAGAACCCGTCGGCCGGGGTCTGGAAATGATGGCATTGGCAGTAGGGAAGGATGTACCTGTATTAAAAATTATTCATTTCATTTATTGGGCCTGAAACTATTTGCTAGCGAGGATAGTGCAATGGTGTATGTTACGTTATTCCCACTAACCCACCCCCTCTCCTACGCCTTTTTCAGAGCCGCCTGAGCGCCAGGGGAGCACTTCGGCGTTGATAGTGCGCTGCACAAAATGCCACATTGAACGAACAAGTCCAACTTAACCGGCCTTTAATCCTACGCTAATGTGAATATATTCCGGGATAAAATCATCTAAAGGGTTACTTACATTAGATTTGAATTTTCCATTGTCTAGGCGTAATGCAGTCCCTAAATACCACTCCGTCTGTGCCAACGATCTTTCTTATAGTGAACAAACATGAAAATTGGTCTTGTTTCTGAAATTTCATCCTTATCATCTCTTAGGTTATTGCACCCCTCCTTCAAAAGAAGTCTTTAGGCACGGTGCCTGTCTGTCAAGGTCAAAAAACAATAGAACCTTATACTGCGAGTCGTGGGCCGGCCCGCGAGCAATAAATCGAAGCAGCTGACCTTCACTGTGATCGTGCACACATTCTTACTTTGCAACATTCTGTGTAAAGCCATCCCTGAGAACTTGAATTCTACACTCCATCTTTGTATGTTGTCCGCGTGCTTTGCAGCCCTAGAGAACCATAAATATGGAGATAATTGTCTATTTATGTAAAAGTGAGATTTATCGTTTGTTTAGTGGACAGGGGGTCGGGTTGGGTCCGTGGCGAATTTTACTGCGATCGACCGATTAATGTTTGGAAGCACATGGCCGACCCGTAGGGACCATAAAAATTTGGGACCGGAAATACCATTTAATTGTACTGCATATGAAATGACAGATGCCCACTCATTACGGTACTTTTCAAAGGTGTTGTATTTTCGATAAACCAGGTAAGAAAGTGCATTGGGTAGGTAAGCTGTACACCCGTGTTCACCCCCCACCCAAACGTACCCACCCCCCTACACCCATGGTGTCCCCAAATGTCATGTTGACTGGCATCCCCACATCCCACTATTTGCGGGTGCGCTTATGCAGTGCTGTGTCCTTGCTGGCGGCTCCAGTCACCCGACTAGAGCGCCTCCGTGTCCTGGCAGTGGCAGAGCTGGATGGGGTGGTGCTGGCTGAGGTGACTGTCGGTGTGACTGTGGGCAAGCGCCCTTGAAACGCCTGCTGGGCTACCAACATTGAATGAGCAATGCTGGATTGCACACTGTTCCCTTCCCTGACATGGCGTGCCAGGGTGACAATGGTGGCCGAAAATCGTCCAATCGACCTGGAGAGCTGCCGCACCAATGTAGCATTGCTCTCACGCTGCAGCCTGGCCTCCTCCCACTGATGCACGGCCTCCTCACGCTGCAGCCTGGCCTCCTCCAGCTGACTTTCCACCAGCTGCGTCAGGGTGGCCTGTTGTTGCTCAAAGTGCTGCAAGCATGTACTGAGCTCAGCCATGGAGGGAGTTGGGGAGCGCATGGGGCTGTGCAGTTCTCGGGGGCTGAAATGTAGGCCATGGATGGGTGACACATCATCCGGGTTCTCCCCCTTCTGTTGTACTGCTTTGGCCTGCATGGCCGGGCCACTTCCATCACTTGATGCAGCCTCCTCAGCTGTGCAGATGGGCTGCGAATCATCATCCGGGGCTAGAGTGGGTGCCTGCATGGGGATGGTGGCGTATGCTGGTGTGCCTGATGTGGCCGGTGTGCCTGATGTAGCCGGTGTGCCTGATGTAGCCGGTGTGCCTGATGCAGCCGGTCCTTGTGTGCTGGAGCAGCTAGCATCATCCTCCTGTGCAGAAGTGCTGAGTTTGGCGCGTGCAGGTGGCTGCTGAATTGCCTCTTGGCCATTGCTGTCACTTGTCTCGACTGTGGGGATACAGAGGGCATGCTGTTAGTTGTGTGATGTTACTAGATGTGTCCATCACATGCATCCAACATGATAATCCATGACCACTTGCATTTACACACTTGTGACTATTGATGCACTCAGGTGTGTGTGTGTCTGCTTTCAATCACTCACGCACTGTGTGCATTTCCAGGGTTCATGCTTTGGGGATGTGTTACTTGTCATCTGGCCAGTCAGTGGGTCCATTGGGTTACTCCTAACCTGTTGGGGGGGGCATTGTGAGTGGGTCCATTGGGTCACTCCTGCCCTGTTGGAGGGGGGGCATTGTGAGTGGGTCCATTGGGTCACTCCTGCCCTGTTGGGGGGGCATTGTGTCACTCCCATTCACACTTATGGCTTTGTACTATGTGCACTTACCAGCATGTGGGCTCACTCCTGCCTCTGCCTCTCCTATGCCGTGGATGCCTTTGAGGTGCATGACACTGCTGCAGCGCTCCTCCCACGGTTGCAACTTGAGAGGGGATGCAGGGCCTCCACCAGTGCCAGTGCTGTGTTGGCGGTGTGCAGTCATGAGGTTGCGCACCCAGAGCCTGAGGTCATCCCACCTCTTATGGCAGTCCTTCAGAGAGCATGTGGTCACACCGACCACTGTGCACTTGCGTGCTGCCTCCACCCACACCTCCTTGTGCCATTGCTGAGTAGCGTGCCACTGGTCTGCACTAAAGAGCATTTCTGCATGCTCAACAATGTGGTCCACCAGAACTGTGAGCTCAGCCTCACTAAAGCGCGGCTTTCACTGTCTGCCTGCTGGTATCCTGGATGCCATTCGATGAGTTGTCAGTCTCAGGG
This sequence comes from Ambystoma mexicanum, assembly GCF_040938575.1. NCBI lineage: Eukaryota > Metazoa > Chordata > Amphibia > Caudata > Ambystomatidae > Ambystoma > Ambystoma mexicanum. The sequence continues at coordinate 1,272,402,184 of NC_090935.1, read as the reverse complement.
AGGTAATCTGACCTGTGGTATCTGAGGACGGCAGTGGATTGTGCTTTGTATAATGGCCGCCTCTCTGTTTCCGTTTTTTTCCCACGGACATGCTGTTTCCGCTTCCGATGTTGGTGTTTCCGCTTCCAGTGTTTCCGTGTCGGCGGGGGCGGACACGGGTTTAGCACCGTTTTCTGTGACGTAAAGTCCATGTGCGTGGGTGTTTACATGACGGCGGTGACTTTGTTTCCACCTCGGTGTGTTGCGTGCGACCCAAGAGCTGTAATCGGCCCTTATTTCTGCAACCTTGCGGTCGCGGAAGTGGAGTAACCGTCGTCACGGAATCACCGGATTCCAGCACAGCCGACTCGTAATGAGGCCCAATGTCTGTTTGATAACATCAAACATTGAGTCTGAATAATGTGAAGTGCTGTAAGGGACTTCAGTCAGGGTCATACCCAGGTCTCACCTAGCAATGTAGTGCACAATGAAACCCTTATTTATTTTTGTCTATAAGTTCATTATTCTGAATGATATACCACTCATATCACACCCTTCTGAAAATGCTCCCTAGGTCACACTGAACCAGGAATCAGGCTAGTTTCTAAAGTTAATTATTTATTTCTTTATTTTAATATTCAAATCACAAATAGGTTTACTATAGATATATATATATATGGGGCAGCAATCACCCAAAGGTTGACAATACAATTCAAAAATAAGCAAAGCAATTGAATTCACTTACAAGGAGGCAAAATAGAAAACACAGGAAAGAGAACAGTTTTGTTTTGTTCACAGATAGCGTTTAGGTTACTATTTCCCCCTGCAAAATTTTGTTTAAATAGAAAGGAGCAATCCTACACCAATGTGAGTAATCAGCAGGTGTTCAGGAGTAAAAGACACGGTCTAAAGTTTATAGGCAATTCTCCCTCCCAAACAAGAGTGAAAACCTTATTTTGGCAAATGACACATGCGCTATAATATAAACAACAATACACTATTCAGATCAGGTTGGGATGGAAAAAACACTTTAAAATGGGGAAATGACACGTGTAAACTTGTGAATTTTGCAAATTCACGGCAAACTTTTACTATGCGATATTGAAGATAAACGGGTCAAATACACTGTTTCACAGTTTAGTTGTGGATGTAGTTAAGGATGTTAGGTATCAGTGAGAGTTGAAATTTCATTTCTATCTTTAAAACTGAAGGAGTTATAGAGGTTTTAGTGAGAGGCATTTTTGAAAAATAGGCGTGAAAATGAAAACAAAAAAACGCTTTTGAAAATGACAGATGGGTTTCATTACACTATATTATGACTATGAAAAAGAGAATGCCACAGATGAATTGTACAGTCATGTGATCAGTGTTACCAGTCCCGTTGTGGATACTCTACTTCTTCCTGGGACTTACTTTTGTTATTCAGAATCACTAGGGAGTTATGGTTTTGGAACACTGATAAGAGAAAATTAGCGCAAGAAGGATTCTAACAATACTAGAGTTCTGAATTAAAGATGGGATGGGTTGAGATAGGGATAATACAATGCAGATATACTATGGGTCACTGTTCTTCCTTTTAATACGTACAGAAGAAGTTATTAAATTGGACCGTCAGCTCTGGTCAAAGAATTGGATCTGGTCTACCGGCAGCAGGGCAACTCTAGCGAGATTGGATCAGCAAGGTAGTTCTGGTCAATCTGGACTGCACCTCAGACTGGATTTGGAAGGGTCCCTTCTGGTTACTGAACACGGTAAATAGCAGGGTGCACGTTTTCAGCGGGCAAGCCTTAATGGTAGCAAGCCAAGCTGAATCAGAATTAAATCCCTTCAAGTTTGGGATGTTTGAAATTGGGTCAGGCTAGCAATAATTTTGCAATGATAGAGTCTGGATTCTGCAAGGAAATCTGGATCTTTCAAAGAATTCTGGAGTCAGCTACAAGATGAGGATTTCTGCAATGAGGTGCTGAGCAGACATCTGGATGGGTTCTGGAAACAGTCTTCTGGAAGCAGTGTGTCTGGAAGCTGTGTGTGTCTGTGTGTAGTCAAACTTCTATATTTATCCATTACACATTTTATGACATGGGCAGAACTTCAAAACACACCCCGATGTTTGTGAGTGGCTACAGGCATGTGCTTTGTTTTGGTTGGCAGCCTGAACAGAGCTGTCATCTTATGACAGGATTTAGGTACTCCCACCTGGATTTTTACCCAAAACATACTTTTGCACAAATGTACATTTGTACCATTATGTACCGTCATAAAATTGGACACATATACTTTATATTTGATTTTCTACATTTACATTAATTTCCCATCTTTGTGAGAGATGTATTGGTCATTCTATGGATTTTTATCAATTCTACCCGTAACACTTTGGATTAATCATTTCTAATTTGATACATCTCTGTGCGCGTATCAGTGGATCGTGTACATACAATTGTAAGTTTGCAACATTAACAGTTTTGCCACAATCAGACATTTTTCATAACTTTGGTCCCTTAAATGGTACAAGTTTCCTCAATGTCTTCAAATCACAAGGCTGAAATTAGTTTAATGCCTACCAAGTTTCAGATTTATCCCTCTGTAGGTTGCTCAGTTAAAGAGTTTTAGACTTTAATCAACAACAAAGATTTCATACCAAAGTCCTCCTGGGTAACCTCCCCTTTTCAGGCAGCAGCTGTCCAGTCCTTTGAAGTTCACTGAGAAACCTCCTCCACATTCTGCCACTCCTTGCAGAGGTCAATCTCAGCCTGTCCTTTGTTCTTTGGTCAGCCAGCAGACGAATGTCTACTGTGGTCCCATTGTGTGCTTGCTGGAATTATGCGGGAACCATTAACAGACATTAGCCTTCCTGTTCTCAAGGTAGTGTCAAGTGGATTTCCCAGGCCAGGCTGTCAGATCAGAATTCAATAGTGGATTGGCCCCAGACTGGGGTCCTTGACATCAACGTCTTTTCATTTCAAATATAAAATATAAGCACAGTTTATAAAGTATTTAAACATTTTAAAAGAATTAGCCCTTCACGAACATGCTTGAAATAGTAGATTTAGCAATTTTTCAGGAAAAAGAAAATACATTACAGCTGTCAGGCAGGGATGCCTGGATTCCTCTGACTGCTTGAAGAAACCATGATTTCAGCACACTCTCCTTTCCATAATTCTCTGGGAAAATTACAGAGTTTTTAAGGGCATTTTCGGATTAGGCCCTTTTGTGGCCTTGTTTTAGGGGACAGATGACAGATGACAGCAGTGATTCCTGCTTTTACACCACTTTGCCTGTGTAGGTGGCAGAGCTTGCAGCTCTTTTGGTGATTTATGAACTCTGCGTAATTTTTCATATTTGGAGCGCACAGGGGTTATTGCCTCCATTTTCGGCAGTTTCCGTTCCCCCTTGGCAAAGGGTTATAGTGTGGCACAGTGGCATGGATAAAAATACTCCACATGCACCCCCCCCGACTCCATCGTGACATCCAGTTGTGGGGGAGTTGGGCAAGTGGTAGTATTATTTTTCTTTCGGTCTATGGGCAAAAAATCTGGTTGCTTCTCCAATCAGCGATAGATGCAACACACTCTCCCTGCTGGTTCTGGTTGGGAGTGTGGAGCGACACTACGGGCTCTCGGTTCTTTTTCCGGTCCCAGAGGAGTCCTCCTTGGTAATTAGATGATTCTTAGTTCCAATGCTAGAAAACAGAACATAGCATGGTTATGGAAATGTCCCCACTACTAGTCCCCGAGGGTGTAGTGGGGCATATGCATGCATTGAATACAATTTACAATACTCTCCACCTATGTTTAATACTGGTCTTAACACTCTTTCCTAGTACATACTCAATGAACGTTTAATAATTCTTTTGATGTCTCCGGATTGTCCCATTCTGGGTTTCCAGTCGGCTACTCTATTTGCCGCAAAGTATGCCTGGGATGGCAATTCTTTAGCTGGTTTATGTGGGCCCACTTGTCTTCCCCATCTGGCAAATTTCCCTTGGGGATGTGGATTCTGTAGGTGACTGGTGAGATTTTGTCCACAATTTCAAAAGGACCTAGCCAACCCGGTCTCCTACTTGATATTCCTTTTTAATTGTCTTAAGGTCATAGTGGGTCTTCATACTGTCTGCAGATCGCTCTAGATTCCGCTGAGCATACGCAAAAGCATGTTGAAGGTTTTTTCGCAGATTCTCAACATGCTCATGGGTTGTGGAGGCATTTATCACGGTCTGCTCTTGGGTTCTGTAGAGCAGATGCTGGGGTAGCACCATCCTTCGTCCAATCATCAGCTAAAATGGAGAGATTTTTGTTGCAGAAGAAGGGGTATATCTGATGGCCACCAGGACAAGGGGTAATCGAATATCCCAACTTGGCCCAGAATCTGCCACAAACATTTTTAATATGCTCAAAATAGTTTTATTGTACCTCTCAACTCACCACTAGGAAATTGCTGGTATGCTATGTGTAGTTTCCTTTTTACCCCAAGTATCTCCCACATCTTTGTCATCATTTCGCTAGTGAAGTGACTACCTCGGTCTGACTCAATCCTTTGGGGCATTCCAAAATGCGAGAAGATCTGATTGATCATCAGAGCAGCTGCTGTTTCTGCCTTGCAATTTGGCGCTGGGAGACATTCCACCCGTTTAGTAAAAAAGCATGTTACAGTTAACATGTACTTGTTCCCCCTAGAGGAGTGAATCAGGTGCACGATAAAATTGACTTGCGAATCTGACCAAGGCAGTGTCATCCCCCTCTTTTGTAGGGGAGCACAGTGTGTGAGTGATGTTGGCTGAATTGTGCACACACAAGCCACCCCTTCAAGTATTGGACGAGGTCCTGCCCCATGTGTGGCCAGTATGCAACCTCTCGTAAGATTTCTAATGTTGTATGAAACCCCTAATGACCGGCTGTGGCCGCATCATGGGTGTGACTTAGCATCAGGCTTCGGAATGCGGTAGGGACCACCCACTGGTCATGGCCAGATATGGATCTCCTTACCAACAAACCGTCTTGGATTTGGAACATCTTTGGACATTTCATCAACACTCTGAGGTCCTCTTTCCCAATCCAATCGGTAGCCGTCAGGGGAAAGTTCTCAGGGTCCTCAATGTGCTGATAAAACTTACAAATTATTGGATCCCCTTTTTGAGCGGTAATCAAATCAGCATCTGGGGGCTCCTTACTCCACTGGGCACTTGAGAGTTCATTGTGAGCATTTGTCTGGGACCTAGTGATATCAGTGAGCTGGATTTCCCCCGACAAGGACTCGATCTCAAGTAGATCCCCTTGGATGGCTCCGGTTTTGGCCCGCTGATTAGCTAAGTCATTTCCAGTTTTGTCTGGTCCCTTTACTTTAGAATGACCCTTGATCTTTTTCCAGTAGATAGTCATCCCATTCGAGGTGACCAGATCATCAATATTCTGTATTAGTTTCCCATGTTTTAGTGGTTTATTGTTAGCACATAGCATGCCTCTGGTTTTCCAATTAACCAGGTGCTCCACAAACCCGTTCCATACCTAATCTGAATCAGTGACTATGACCATTTCGTGGAGTTGGTGTTGGACAGCAGTGAGGGTGGCTTGGTGCACAGCCATCAGCTCTGCCACTCGACTACTACAGAAACCAATTTTGTACCCAGCGGAGGGTTCTGGGGCATCATTCACCCATACATTCCCCACGCCGGCCACACGTTCCTTTTCCCCATTGTTGTCAACATGGAAGGAGCACCCATCCACATAGACAGTGGGCATTCCCTCACACTTGTCTTCTTCATAGACTTTGTGTGGGGAATTAAGGTATGCCTCCATGTAGTCCTTGATTTTAAGACTTTCGTCCTCGAGACAGTTTTCTCTGGCAGAATCATGCATGTCAGCCAGAACTTGCGCGAGGGGACTCTTCTTATTTTGGCCATATTTGACCTCTACAGGAAAGCCTTGCATTGACAGAATCCAGGAAGTAATACAATGCCCACACCGTTGCCAGGAGTGCCTTCTCACAATCGTTGAATTTTTCCTCCATCGAGGATAAAAGTCTTACTCGCATAGGAGATTACATTATTGACCTTGTCATGCTTATGGTATAATACTGCTGTCAAGCATGTATTTGAGAACCCTGCCTCCAAGAAGAAGTCCTTGTTTTTGATAGGGTAAGCTAGGCAATGAGTTTGTGAGAGGCTTCTTTAGAGTTGTCATACTGTCGCAGCTTGTTCTGGACCCCACACCCACTTGACCCCCCCTTCAACAGATGGATCAGGGGTCTTGAGATCTCTGCATAATCCTCAATGAACTTTCTGCTGTAATTAGTCAGTCCAAGGAGGCTCCTTAGCTCCGGCAGAGTTGTGGGGTCTTTTAGTTTCTGTAGTGATTCTACTTTCTTTTCCTGGGGACAGAGACCTTCAGGAGTTATCTCATGCCCCAAGAATTTGACACGGGTCCTGCACCACTGTGCCTTTTGGAAAGATAGTTTGGCTCCGGCAGCCCTCAACTGTGTCAGAACATAACGGAGTTCCGCTATGTGTTCCTCCATGGTTGAGCTTTTGATTAGAACATCATCTACATAGGCCAGGTTCCACCTTTCATTCAAGTCGGGCATGGCCTTATGCAAATAGATATTAAATTAATTGCCTGAGTTGATGTATCCGAAGGGAGGCCGGGTCCAAGTGTACTGCTGCCCTCCGAAGGTAAAGGCCAGCTTGTATTGCTCCTCCCTACTGACAGGTACAGTCCAGTGCCCATTGGTCAGGTCAATGGCAGTGTATACATTTGACCCCTGGATCTGGGCCATCCCTTGGTCAATGTAGGGAAGAGTCCATTGGGAAGTGTGGACCCGTTTGTTGAGCCCCATTAGGTCAGCACAGAGTCTCCACTGGCCGTTTGGTTTAAAAATCCCCAGCACCAGATTATTGAAGGCGCTGAGGACTGGACGAATTATCCCACGGGACTCAAGGTTCTTAATTATTTCTGTAAGGGAGGCAAGCGATATTGCTTCACAAACACGGAAGTCATGCCACGGTCCGAGGGTATTGTTGTTGTATGGATTTTGGTGCGACCGCAGTCATATGAGTCCACCGCAAAGAGATCTTGAAAATCTAAGAAAACTTGTTGCAATTTTTGCTTTTGCTCCAGAGTCTCACAGGCATCAGCTAAATTGACTCTCTCTTCAACCATTTGCCGAAACCCGGAAAGACTTCTGGTTTGGCTATCTCAGCGGCCTCCTCCAGCTGGGTGGAGAAGTCCCTGGTTAAAGTACTGACTTGGACTGATGGCTTCAGGTGGGGAAGGCAGTCCTGGTGGACTTGAAAGATCACCTCATCCCTCCTGAAGTCACAGTTCACCTCTTCCTTACCATAAGTACAGGAAGAGTACACCAGGAAATTCCCCCCCATGCCGGGTGAGGATCCTGTCTTGTGTTGTGTCATTGTCGCTATCGCTGACAAAACAGTCATTGGGTATTGGCTCTATCAGTTCACTACCTAAATCTATGGAAAAATGTCGTTCATGAACCCCCATTCCTATAATGGTGCCTGCGCCCAGAGTGATACTCCTAAGGTTGCTGTTATCCACCACTATGGGAATGGTGTTGTGCTCTGTATTGACTAGTGGTGTTGGGTTTAACCCCAACACTTGCTGTTGGAAATGGACATTGAGGTGAACATATGCATCAGGATTTTTCAGTTTATGTCCTCTTTTAATTTTTATTTTAAGTGATAATTTTCGGGTCCATTCTGGGATGATGACTTCCTCTCCAATCTGAACTTCAACTGCATATGGCAGCAGTTGAGCTGCTCGAAATGCTTTCTCTGGATCATCAAAGTCCATGGGATTACCCGCCAATCGGGACCAGGCTTTGAAGTTTATTAGGTCCAAACTAATGCCAAAGTGATTGAGAATGTCACTGCCTAAATAAAATGCAGCAGGGACCTCTCGCACGACTGAACAATTATGGACTATGCTCTTGTTGCTATGGAAAGTTTGAGCATACATTTGCTAGGCAGGAAATGTTTGGAATTGGGTCTTTCCAGGTCCATTTCCCATTTGTCTACCAATTTAAAGATGGGAATGGCTGGATCTTTTGGGAGTTTTCGGAACATGGCTTCGCTGATGAAGCTCTGTAGGGTATTTTGTGAAGATTTGGTGCCTGACGGTATTTTCTTACCGCCGAAAAATAACTTAGCAACAATCACTCCTTGTATTCAGATTGGGCCATGTACAACAATAATACAGTGGACATGCATTATTTCAGCACACAGACATGTGTATTTGGTATGCGTGGTTGGTATGCGTGGTTGGTGGTATTTTGGTGAGCATAATTCCCTTGTTTTATTTGTGGCCCCAATATCCAGAAGCCCTTATTTTTGTTTAGATTTTTCGTGTAATCACTAGAGAGACCTCAGGCTTGCATTTCAGGAACACCACATTTTCATTTTTAGTGTGCCACCATGGGCAATTTCTCTCTGTCTTATCTATGGCAGCGAGCTATCATGTGGTATTTTCACTATCTTATATACGGTAGTGAACTATGTCCCGGGCCTCCCTTTTTGCCGACTCATAGACCTCTGACAAACTACAACACACACAGTTAGTTATAATTGCTCATACTGAATTATATTGTGCACACGGCTGCAGCCAAATTTGATGTTTAGCTACCTTGAAAATGACAATTCCACTGTCTAAACATCTCCCCACATCATCAGCACTGTATTGGTAAATATAAAACACACCACCCGTCTGCTTTCAAATATTTTTGTGTATTATAAAAGTTGCATTTAAACACGATCTCACTCTTTACAGAAATAAATAAAATAGCACAGTAACAGCATTGTCTGTGATACACTGAAAAGAGAGTGGCGGAGACAAGAACTCAATTTGCAACATTAAACATGTGAGTAACGCACAGGAATCTCCTTTCCTACACTGACTGAATATTCTCGTACACACTCAGCCCCCACACTTCTGTAATTACCTTATCTGTTCAGCATGAGTTTTCTTCAGCTGTTCTCTTTCTGAATTTGGCTCCCTTGAAGATTAACCCCAGTGAAAACAAGCGTCTTTCGTTCTCAAACCGGGGTTATTGCCTGGAATTCTCAGCTTTTGCAGCAGGAATGCTTCAGCCAGGAAACAGGTCCTTCTCCCAGCTCTGCCAAATCTCGATTGTTCTCCCCCTCTCCTCAAGCTCCCCCAGCAAAACTCTAATCACTGCCTCTAGCATGATACTTGCTATGATGCTGCTCCAATCAGAATCAATCATGCCATCTCCTCCCTCACTACACAATGGCTCATTTCTACAGTAACCATTTGTAACCAACTGATTTCCTGTTCCTTCGAGCCCTTTGCTTCCTGTAGTTATGTGGACAGAGCAGCAGAGAAAAAGAAAAAAAAATGAATGTGCGTTTAAAAGTTCACTTTCAGAGTAGGCCTAATTCTGCAGTGGAGACACATTTTTATTAGTGGGTTATGTTAAATGCAGTTTTATTAGTCAGGTTAGTTATTAATAAGGTTAATTATTAATTTTCAAATGTGTCTCTTGCACCATAGGCATTTCAGGTGAAAAATAGTGTGCATTTTTGAATGTGCACGTGTGCTTTTAACTGTAAAAATAGATTTGCATCTTATATGTTAAAATCGTTTTTGACTGAATAGCCTGTCTTTACTTATATGTCCATGTTAATCTGGCAACACATATAGCAATGCACCACACCCATGTGGTGGTGCGGCATCAAAAAAAAATTGCTACCTGTGCAGTAGTGCTGTACTCTGTGCTGTAACACGCCAAATATCCTTACAGCTCGTACCGTTGTTCACGCACACTCGGGCGAGAACAGAGTCCTTCCCCCCATTTAACTGAATGGGGATGAACAACTGTTCTCCAATTTTCTGAATGTCAGCCAGGCTTTGAGCTGGATTCTCATCATTTTGGACTATAGAAGTGGGATCTTCTGATTTTGAATTGGTATAGAATTTCAGAGTATTTCCTTCCAGTCTGGAATCCCACTTTCAGAAAAAGAGAGGACTTCCCATCACCAGTTTGTTGTCCTACTGCAATTACTGTCATGTCAGGGATTTGGTTGTTTTGATGATGGAATTCAATTTGGTCAGGTTTTTGTTCAACCATGTGGCATGTGTCATTTAAACTAACATGGTTGACACTATGTTTTAATTTTATTGGTCGGTTAGTCTAGGTCCAAAGGACCTTGTTTACACGATCTATGGGGGGGACAATCTACGCAGGATGTCATTCCCTAGTAAATATGGTGCGTCCTCTGGAGTCAGAACTATGACACGGTGTCTCACCTTGCGTCATCCAATTTTAATGTCTAAATCTGCAGTCCCCGCAACAGGAATTTAATTCCCATCGAAGTTCTGAGGTTGTCCAGGAAGAGGGGTGAGAGGGATCTGGTATCTCTCCCTCTTTCCTGAATTCAGCTGATCAAAAGCCCTCTTTGACAGAAGGGTGGCTTGGGATCCAGTGTCCACCAGTGCCAAAAATGTACATCTGGACCGGGGCATAACATATTCCCTCCTTTTCCGCAAGCGGGCAAAGATAATGCACATGTTGGGCCAATTGGTGGGTTAATTTCTTTACCTTTGACTCTGAAACAGGGATAGTTTGGGCAGGATTCTGTTTGGAAGCTTGGGATTCTGTAAGAAAAAGGTGACAGTTGGATATTGGGGAAGTTTTGGGCTTCCCTGGTTCTTATTCTGGGCTGCCCCCCCCCTTTGGATGCAGTCACCAGAATTGGTTTGGGCAAGGTGATTTTCCAAGCAGTCATTCTGGGGTTCAATGATGGGCGGTTTTAACTCAGTCCCCAAATTTACCCAGTCCTGATTAGGATCTCTTAGGACCCATTTTTCTTTGGGAGGAGTTCCCCCATCCCTGAAGGAGGAGATCCTTTTCCCAGAATCCTCTGAGGACCCCTCTCCTTCAAATCGGAAGACTCTAACCTCCTCCACAAAATGGGTCTTTTTAGGCCCTTCATTTCTCCGACCCACCCTCTGTTCCTTAGGTTGCAGACTTTTTTTCGGGGGCAGGAAATTCTGATTCCAGTTCCTGGGTTTTCAGGGGATTTTCATAAGTGCGGAAGGAAGCTTCCTCTAAGGCTTTACACCCCCTTCCCCCTGTGCCTCGTCCCTGGGAACCGGTGAGTTCTCAGGGTTCTCTCCCCGTCATTGCTCTGGAGTACCAGACCCTTGGTTTGAGGGGTTCTGAGTCACCGTTCTCATCTGAGGGTTCTGCTGAGCCCTCAGCATTCAACCCAGATCCTTTGACAAGTTCTGGCGCTGGCGCTCCAGCTGGGACATCCGCTCTGGCTGGTACGGGGGTCTCTGGCCTATCCTAGGTTGATCACGGGAAGGGCAACTGTCCCTTCTCCCATAATACCCTTGGTTGGGATAGTTCTGGTACCCCTCCAACCTTGGCCTCCCCTCTCCCGGATTGGGCTGTCTGGGCACAGCAAAGTGGGGAAAGAAAGAAGGGTTGTTTTGGGGGTTGATGTTTGGCGGATACCGGGGAATGAAGCTCAAGCCGGCATTTGGGGGATTACTGCCCTCCTGGGGAAAGTTAGGAGGGACGTTTCCTGGGTTGGCTGCTACCTGGTTGGACCCCCCCTTGGGCTGGGGGAGTCTACACATAGCCCAGGATGGGTATGTTGGCCTTGTAACAGGTGCTGATATAATCAGAGGAGTTAGGGGTCCCATTGGTGGGGTTACCTGTCAGAATTCCTCTTCACAGACTTGAACCCGTAGTGTAAAGAAGAATTCTTCCCACCAATGTACTCCTTTGAATGTAAGTTACACACATTGCAAAGGAATCAATTAATTGAAAGAATGGAAATCCCACCGAGACCACGTGGCTGTAGAAGGAAATATAACACAATTAGTACCAAATGACTGATGATTGAAAATCACAACTCTAATCTAAACCCAATAACACTAACCTGAGTGAACTGAATAGGATGGAATGTACTACCACGATCAGGTTAAGAAGAGAGCCCAGAGAAGTTCTGCAAAACAATATTCACTATGAGTAACCACTATGTGCCTAAGAAATAAGAATACTGAGCTAATGAGCTTATATCACAAGAATGTTCTTACCAGGGAATATCCAGGAGTGAATCCGTAGAATGGATGACACGAGCCACCGTCAGCAATCCGTGATAACAAACGGTAATCTCACGGCGCGGGGAACAGTTCTTCCAAGAGTTCATATTCCCGCGTTGCAGCGGAGGCTGTCCCACGGTGCAGCAGAGGCTGTCCCACGGCGCAGCGGCGGGTGTCCCACGGTGCAGCGGCGGCTGTCCCACGGCGCAGAGGAGGCTGTCCTATGGCGCAGGAAAAAACTTGTGAGTCACTAATTAATCCAAGTGAATATGAAAGTCAGCACAACGTACTAGGACGTTACAAAACACATGACACGTAAATTCAGAATCCAAAAGGTTAATCCATAAACCGGTCCGAGTCCAAGAGCACCTTGCGAGCACCAAACAAACAGTCAAGGAAATTGCGAAAACGTAATCCAGGTCACAGAAGCCAGAGATCACGAAACCATGAAAAGCTATGAGGAGAAGTCGCCAAAACAGTAGGGTAATCCAAAAGCCAAAATCAAGTACAATTCGGGTCAAAACACGAGGAAAGCCGTAGAAATACAAGACAAGAAACAAAATGCCAAAATGCTCAATCAGAAGCGCTGAGCAACTAAGGAGGAGGGGCTAAATACCCAGGATCACCTGATCAACGTCGTGATCGTGCATGAACATTACCCCTCAGCAACGTGTCACCAAGCTTCCATGGCAACCTCCATGCTTCGCCACGGGTAGCGTTTCTGGCAACCAAATGCTGTTGTCCCAGCGCTTTCCTTTGTTTGCCTTGTCTTGCTGCTGAAGGCACATGAAAACCCGTTCGCAACTTCCCATGCCTGACAGTACCCTCCCCTAAAGATAGGCTCCGTCTCCTCGAGGCCCAAAATTCAGATATCAAGCGAGGGGGATGAAAGTGCTGTACTGGTTCCCAGGTTCGTTCCTCCGGTCCATAACCCTTCCAATCCACGTAATACATCCTAGTACCTCTAGAAACCTTGGTATCCAGAATTTTATGGACCTCATACTCCTCCTCCCCTTGCACCGTGATGGAAGGAGGGCGCGTAGGGAGAGTGGTTCCGGGATGAAAAGGTTTAATTAGAGACACATGAAAAACAGGATGTACCTTCCACTTGGCTGAAAGAGACAGCCGAACCACTACGGGGTTGATTAACGCTGTGATATCATATGGCCCTACATAACGTGGAAGAAGAGCCCTCCTACCAGGAATACGCAGATTCTTAGTAGATAGCCAAATCCTATTTCCCACTCCATACTGAGGAGTCGGAGAACGGTGGACATCAGCAAAGCGCTTGGCGTTTTCCTGTGCAACAACAAGGTGTTTTTTCACCTGATCATGGATTGTACACAGATTCTGGATACAAGAAGAAGCCGCTGGCTGGCGTGTGGGCAAAACAGGGGCAACGGGCAAAGGCCGAGGATGACGACCAAACATGGCAAATAATGGGGAAGAGCGCGTAGAGGAATGTAAAGAATTGTTATATGCGAATTCTGCCATAGGGAGCAGTGAAAGCCAGGAATCCTGATATTGATGAATAAGGCACCTTAGATATTGTTCCATGGTGGAATTGAGGCGTTCAGTTTGTCCATCCGTTTGAGGATGATAAGAACTGGAATATCTTTCATCAATTCCAAAAGAGGCCGTAAGTGACTTCCAGAAATGGGAAGTAAACTGCGAACCCCTATCCGAGATGATAACGCAGGGAAGACCAAAGAGGCGAAAAACGTTCTTCAGAAACAAATCCGCCAGTCTCAGGGCAGATGGCAGACCTTGACAAGGCACAAACAATGCCAATTTGGTGAAGTAATCAATGTTTACCCAAACAGTGTCAAATCCTGAAACCGGAGGCAAATCAACCACAAAGTCCATCGAGATCATGTACCAAGGATACTCAGGAACGGGCATGGATTGCAGGAGTCCCACCGGTTTAGTACTAGGAGCTTTACATTGAGCACAGACATAGCAATGGGAAATATATTCAACAACGTCCTTTATCATCGAAGGCCACCAACACCAACGCTGCAAGAGATTAAGAGTCTTCCTACTACCGGGATGTGCAGCTAATCTCGAATCATGGCACCATTGAATATGCCTTCTTCCGAGTACCACTATCCGGAAGAAACAGTAACCCCTTGATATGTGGCAACCCCCGAATGATTTCAAGATTGAGCTTTGCCAGTTCTGGAGGATTGTCTCTCAGCAATCCTGTAGATCGCTTCTTAGTGTGGGTTGAATGGTACAACCACAAACCACTTGGTGTGGTAACAAAAGAGGACCTTCCAATCTGAGAGGGAGAGATTCTCCATGGATACGTGAAAGAGCATCCGCCTTCGTGTGTAAAGCACCAGGGCGATAAGTAATCGTGAAATCGAACATTGAAAAGAACTCATGCCATCTGGCATGCCGGGCTGTGGAACACTTAACTGACTGTAGGGCTACCAAATTCGTGTGATCAGTGTATACCTGAACAGGAAAAACTGAACCCAATAAATGGTGTCGCCAAATCATGAACGAATCACAAACTGCTAACAACTCCCTCTCTGTGATAGTGTAATTCTTTTCATAAGAGGTAAGTTTTCTAGAGTGAAAGGCCACCGGAGGTAACCCCTTAGTTTCCGGACATTCTTGAGACAAAATTGCCCCCAAGGCTATGTCCGAAGCATCCGCCTCTACCACCAACAGTAACTTCGGATTAGGGTGTTGAAGAACAGGTGCGCTGGTGAAAGTGGACTTAAGACGCTGAAAGGCTTTGTTACAGTCATCATTCCAACAAAAAGGTGTCTTATTGCTGGTTAGAGCAGTCAATGGGGCGACCAGAGATGAGAAATCTTTAATGAACCTTCTATAAAAGTTAGAGAACCCCAAAAATGATTGTGAAGCTTTCAGGGAGGTAGGGATCGGCCAGTCCAGAACTACTTTAACCTTAGACTGACTCATTTGTACTCCATTACATGTAATCTCATACCCCAGAAATTCTACCTCATATGCATGAAAAATGCACTTCTCTAACTTCGCATATAAGTGGTTGTCACAAAGCCTCTGTAGAACACTCGTAACATGTTGTACATGTAGCTCGAAGGATGCAGAATATATTAATATGTCATCCAAATACACCACAAGAAACTGGTCCATCATATCATGGAAAACATCGTTAATGAAGTACTGGAAAGTAGCGGGCGCATTGCAGAGCCCAAATGGCATGACTCTATATTCGAATAATCTGTATTTGGTCTTGAAGGCTGTTTTCCACTCGTCTCCACTACGGATCCTCACCAAATTATAGGCCCCTCGAAGATCCAACGTGGTAAATATGACGGATGACCCTAGTTGGTCCAAGAGTACAGAAATCAGTGGTATGGGATACTGATTACACACAGTGATGGAATTGAGGGCACGATAATCAATACATGGACGGAGCTCCCCTTCTTTTTTGGGCACAAAAAAAAAAGGGGAGGCTGCCGGAGAACGAGATGGGACTATGAAACCTGATTTTAAAGATTGATCAAAGTATTCCTTCAGAATTACATCCTCCTTGTGGGTTAAAGAGTACATTCTCCCTGAAGGGATTTTGGCACCAGGGACCAAATTAATGGGACAATCGTACTGTCTGTAAGGAGGTAGCACTGTACCCCCACCTTCATCAAACACATCTCTGAAGTCGGAATACTCACTCGGTAATTCGGCGGCCATGACCGCCCCAATCGTGGCTGCAGTTTCCAATAAAGGATGACAAGGATTGCAAGTTGGAACCTTCCCTTCCAAACACCTGGACTCACAGTACTCTGATAAGAATTCGATACTGCCAACGTGCCAGTCAATTGAAGGATTGTGCAACTTGAGCCATGGAATGCCTAATATAAGCTTGAACTGGGGCGCAGAAATCAAATTGAAATACATGCGTTCTGAATGACCCTGTAGTGTTTCCATCACCAAATCCTCTGTCTGTTGTACCACCGTACCAGATATCAAAGTGGAACCATCAACAGCATTGACTACAATAGGGTTTACCTTTTTTAATAGTTGATACACCTAATGTCTTGGCATACTGTGTATCGATGTAATTTCCGGTAGCACCGGAATCCAGAATAGCAATGGCCTGGACGACCTGGTCTTGAGACAACCTAAATCTCACCTGTAAGGAAATAGGTTGGTTGAGATTGAAGTCCGTGGAAACATTGGTACTCGACAATCGGACTCCTCTTATTGCCGAGCTTTCAAGTTTCCCTGTTTCTTATTGGGTTTCTTGGTACAAGCTTTTAACAGATGTTCAGAAGAGCCACAATAAAAACACAAATTGTTCTTCTTACTATGATCTCTCTCCTCTTGAGAAAGAGGACCCCGTGTAGCAGCTCCAATTTGCATTGGTTCTGGAGCACCTGCAACGGGTGTGGGCTCCACCTGGATTCCAGGTGGAGTGCCACGTTTTTCCCCTTTCCTGGCAGCCTTACGGGCATCGATCTGAAGAACTAATTCCAATAATTCTGGAAAAGTAACGGGAACTACTGGTACTAAAGCAAGAGTATCTTTCAACGAGTCTGATAATCCTTTATAGAATAAGAACGCCTTCTTATCGTCAGGCCATCCAGTTTCTGCAGCCAATTGATTAAATTTGGCTAGATATGCCAAAAAGAGTCAAATCCCCTTGCTGTAGATTTAACAATTCCAGTTCCATAATTTGAGACTTGTATCGGGTATCAAACACTTTTCCCATTGCTTCAATTAATGCATCACAATCAAACAATAATGGGCTACCCTCTTCCAAAAGAGGGTTAGCCCAAGCTGCGGCAGTACCTCCGAGATGCGACAGTAAAAGAGCCGCCTTGGTAGCGGAATCAGGAAAAGAACCTGGTCGGCATAAAAAATGTAAACAACATTGATTCAAAAAAGTCCTGTACTGCTTGGGATCTCCATGGAACCTTTCTGGAGGAGCCAATGGGAACTGTGAGGTAATGTATACCGGGCCAGCCTCTGCCTGTGCAGGTTCAACAACAGGCACATTAGGCATCGCCGGAGCCACTGGTGGTAATGGCTGAATGGCAGATTGTAATTTGAGGATTTGTTGTTGTGTAGTAGCGTGAGCGTTGGCCATATCAGATCTTAAATCAGCCACTAACTGAAGCAAATTAGCCAGGTTCTCGTTGGGGTCCATTTTAAAGAAGGCTTCTGATTCTGTCAGAATTCCTCTTCACAGAATTGAACCCGTAGTGTAGAAGAAGAATTCTTCCCACCAATGTACTCCTTTGAATGTAAGTTACACACAGTGCAAAGGAATCAATTAATTGAAAGAATGGATATCCCACAGAGACCACGTGGCTGTAGAAGGAAATATAACACAATTAGTACCAAATGACTGATGATTGAAAATCACAACTCTAATCTAAACCCAATAACACTAACCTGAGTGAAATGAATAGGATGGAATGTACTACCACGATCAGGTTAAGAAGAGAGCCCAGAGAAGTTCTGCAAAACAATATTCACTATGAGTCACCACTATGTGCCTAAGAAATAAGAATACTGAGCTAATGAGCTTATATCACAAGAATTTTCTTACCAGGGAATATCCAGGAGTGAATCCGTAGAATGGATGACACGAGCCACCTTCAGCAATCTGTGATAACAAACGGTAATCTCACGGCGCGGGGAACAGTTCTTCCAAGAGTTCGTATTCCCGCAGTGCAGCGCAGGCTGTCCCACGGTGTAGCGGAGGGTGTCCCACGGTGCAGTGGAGGCTGTCCCACGGCACAGCGGCGGCTGTCCCACAGCGCATGGCGGCTGTCCCACGGCACAGCAGAGGCTTTCCTACGGCGCAGGAAAAAACTCGGGAGTCACTAATTAATCCAAGTGGATATGAAAGTCAGCACAACGTACTAGGAAGTTACAAAACACACGAGACGTAAATTCAGATTCCAAAAGGTTAATCCATAAACCGGTCCGAGTCCAATTTGAAATTGCGAAAACGTAATCCAGGTCACAGAAGCCAGAGATCAAGAAACCATGAAAAGTACAATTCCGGGTCAAAACATGAGGAAAGCCGTAGAAATACAAGACAAGAAACAAAACGCGAAAATGCACAATCAGTAGCGCTGAGCAACTAAGGAGGAGGGGCTAAATACCTAGGATCACCTGATCAACGTCGTGATCGTGCACAAATGTTACCCCTCTTTAGCAACGTGTCACCAAGCTTCCATGGCAACCTCCAGGCTCTGCCACGGGTAGCGTTTCTGGCAACCAAATGCTGTTGTCCCAGCGCTTTCCTTTGTTTGCCTTGTCTTGCTGCTGAAGGCACATGAAAACCCGTTCACAACTTCCCATGCCTGACATTACCTCCCAGACTACCTGTTTGGGATTGGCCCGAGGGCCTTCTCGGTCTTTGGTGAGGAGGATTTTGCACAGGAATATGTTTAGGCCCCCATCTCCAAATATAAAATGGGGGCAACCTTCAACTCCACCACCTTAGCAGCAGCAGGGGTGTTGGTTGGTTTGGGGTTTTTATTCGTATTTTTATTCTCTACTGTTTTCTGCACTTCATAAATGCGGGTTGTCTGTTCAATGACCCACTCTAGTGATCTCTTCTCATGAAAGTCCCTCACCAGCTGGGTCATGATGTATTTAGGGAGTGCATGAAAGAAGGTATTAATGAACTCCCTACTGTCTGTGCGCACCCTCCCAGTGGTCTGCGCAAAGGCACATTTTAATTCTTGTACAAATTCTTGTGGGGCCTGGTCTTCCCCACACTGCAGATTGTAGGCTGCCTTCCGGGCCTCTTGAGGGTTCCTATGTATGGAGAAATGCTTTAAGATGGCCACCCTATAGGTGGACCATCTTGAGTGGCTCTGATCCTCCAGCCTCGCAAAGAAGCTGGAGTATTCAGGGGAAAATGTCCACTTGACATATTGAATGCAACTCTGGCTATCTTTCAGGTGGAAAGTATCCATCATTTGCTCATATAACTCGAGGTTCTCCCAAACTGCATACTTGGCATTTTTATGAAAGGGAGGAATGACGCTCCTAATGGCCTTGATTTGACTCAGAGGATCTTTCAGTAGGGCCCTCTTAATTTTTTTGGCCTTTTTGGTCTTAGTAACCCTTGTCCACTCATCCTCTGACTCAGAGGCACTGCTACAGGAGGTTGCTATCTGATCCTCTAGGCTCTCCCTGATTCTGCGAGCTTGGGAATGGCTTGCAGAATGTGGGGGCCTAGTTTCTTGAGACCTGTGGACTTATCAGAAGAGTCATCTGACTCTACCTTGCTCCCAGGATTGGCTGAGTACCCCCCTTCCCCCACCTACCCTAGCTGGGAAGAGGTCTTTACGATACTCTTTGTGACCTAGTTTCATGGAATTCCCCACCACATTTTACATACTGATCCTTTAGTAGACGATATTTTTGAGGATCCAATTCTCTGATTCTCCCCTCACTGGAGTCTTCCTGATCAGAGAGGCTAGCCCTAACATTTGGGAATCTGTACAGAGATGCCCGCCCATCCATTTCTGGGAGGCGATGATCTGTCAGTCCAATGATTCCCATTTTGCTGAAGTCTACCATCCCCGTGGCCCTTGGTTCATATGAGCCAGTGGGCATGAGGGCGGAAGAGTCCATGGCACTGAAGGGGTTAAAGTCCCTGATGACAGGGATCCTGATGTTATGCTCAGGGGTTTCTCTATCCCTCCCTACCTCATCTCTTTCAGCCACTATTCCCTGGTGACATGCCAAATCTGACTCATTTGCTCCTCTATTAAGGCCTTACTGGTCTCAATGTTTTGCTCTTGCGTGGCTATCTGTTTGTGGAGCCTGTCATTCTTTTCACAGAGAGCCTCATTGTCTCTCTGTGCTTACTGCCTGGATTGGGAATACTGGGCCAATTTTTGCTGCAGGAGACTCACATCCTGAGTTTTGTTCTTATTGGTCTGAGTGTTCTTTGCCAGAGCATCCTCCACCTGGCTGGTGTGCTCTAGTAGCTTCTTTTTTTTTTACTCTGTTTATTGATGGTCTTAGCAGATACAACTTATTGCACAGTTACACTTCACAGTGCATACATGACTTACGTTATGAGTCACTTATTCAGAAATACATTTTCATTTATATGGAAGCTTCATCGTCTGAGGCCATTTCGCACAGATATATTCGGAACGGGCCCATAAGTCTTTGGGGTGACTGCTTGTTGGAACAGTCAGTGTGTATTGTTCCTCGCATTCATTGATATATGTCAAGTCTGGGAGAAAGCTCTCGATGTTTGGTGGTAATAATTTGTCCAACATTTCAGTATGCATCTTTTGGCTACCACGCAGGAGACAATAAACAGCCTCCTAGTTGTTTCCGCACTTTTGCCGATGTCCCCGAACAGGTATTTTTGAGGGGTTAGGGAGGCTGGGATCTGTGTTATTTCTTCTATATTTCTGACACTTTTCTCCAGAATTCGGCCACTGGAGGGCATTCCCAGTACATGTGAAGGGACCCCGCTTGAGGTGTTTTACATTTAGGGCATTCCCCGGTTTGATCGGTTGCAAATTTAGCCATCTTGGCTGGGGTATAGTGAAGCCTGTTTAGGACCTTGAATTGTATCATACGTAGGCCTGCGTTTAGTGATACAGTTTTTGTGAGCGTGCAGTATTTGGACCATTTCTCGTCTGTAGTGTTTGTATTCAGGTCACTCTCCCACTTGGGTTTAACATTGTTGAGTGTGGGGATGTGTGTCTGTAGCAATGTGTACAGCTTGGAGATTACCAGCCCTGTGCCGGATGTTGCTGCTTGTAAGCATGGGTGCGTAGGTGGTTTATCAGGAAAGAGTGGCCAGTGTGCATTAAATGCTGACTTCATCCTGTAGTACTGGAGTGTTCTGAGTGATCCCCTTCCCACCGCATTGCCAAAGTCCTCCCTGCTCACAAACTTCCCGTTTGGGAACACGTCTCGCATTCAGATTTCTTTGTTTGGGTCCCAAAGTCGATGCATCGCCTTGTCAAATGTGGGAGGTATACCAGGGTATTTCCATAGGGGAACATCCAGGGCATATGGAGTATCTATTTTAAATTTTTTCTATAGTGTTGTCCATGCTCGAACCGTACTCCCCACCTGGTCATAGGGGCATAAGTCTTTGTAATGGAGATAAAAGATAATGGAACGGAGGTCAATGGGGGATGTGGCGAATTTACCTAACCATATATGGGGGGAGCGATCTTCTAGGTCGTACCAATATTTTACAAATTGCGCTTGCGCCACCAGGTAATATAATTCAAAATGTGGTGCTGCAATTCCTCCAGTGCAATAAGATTCGGTCATTTTCTCCCATTTCATTCGAGCAGTCTTCCCATCCCAGACAAAAGCTATCACCATTGATCGTAACTTCTCAAAAAAGGATCTACCCGGCCATATGGGTATGTTTACAAAGAGATAGAGCAGTTTGGGGAGAAGTACCCATCTTAAGGATGGCGACCAGGCCATTCAAGGATATGGGTAGTTTAGCCCATGTTTGGAATTTAGCACTGACCAGTTACAGTACTTGTTCGTGATTGTCTGTTTATAGTGTCTGTCTGTCTCGGGATACCAATATGCCCAGGTATTGTATGTGTTTGGCCTCCCATTTGAGGTTCAAAGTTATCGTCGGGCATTTTGTGGTCAGTGTCAAAGGTAGGATTTCTGATTTTTCGTTATTGATCTTATACCCCGAGTATTCGGCACATTTATGTATGTCTCTCATGAGGGGTGTTAGATTAGTTTCAGGATCCCGGATGTACAGCAGAGTGGCATCTGCGTATAGTGAGATCGATTGGGGTGGACCTCACATTCGTATTCCTTTGTCTCCTTGTTTTTGCCTAACAAGTATTGCCATGGGCTCTATGGTTAGTAAAAATAATATAGGCGAGAACGGACAGCCTTGTCTAGTGCCTCTGCCCAGCATGAACAGATCTGAAATTGTGTGGTTCGTGAGAACCCTTGCACCTGTTTCTGCATATAGTAATTTTACGTATTGGACAAAATTAGGGCCTATTCCAAATTTTCTAAGTACCGCCAGGAGATACACCCATGACACCGAGTCGAATGCTTTCTCAGAGTCTAGGGAGACCTCTACTGCATTTGCGCCATTATTCCAAGCAGCCTACGTAAGTTCAGAGCTGTAGATCATGTGGGGATGAATCCGCATTGGTCGGGATGGACCAATGTTGGTATGTTTGATAATAGTCTATTCATCAGTATTTTCGCGAATACCTTGGCATCTGTGTTAATTAGTGACAGTGGTCTATATGATGAATTGTCCTGTGGAGGATGTCAGGGTTTTGGTAAGACAGTTATTATAGCTTCTCTCATTGAATCGGGAAGTTTGTTTCGTTCCGGTGCTTCCTCCCATACCTTCAACATGATCAGGACCAGTTCTTTCAGAAATTCCTTTTATAATTCAACCCCCAGTCCATCCGAACCCGGGGCCTTCCCAGAACTTAATGCTTTTATTGCCTCCATAATTTCTTCTTCAGTTACCGGTTGTTCGAGGGCCAATTTAGCTTCTAACAGGAGTTTTGGGAATTCCAAGTTATTGAGGTATGCTTGTGTTTCTGGTTACGATTTTTTATCATGATTGGTGTATAGTACCTGGTAGAACCTAGAGAACCCATGGTTGATGGCCCTCCGTTAACCATCCCGCCCTCTATTCCATTGATGCTTGTGATTGGGCTGTGGTGGTGATCTGCTTTGATGAGGTTGGCCAGGGACCTTCCCGCCTTATTGCTCTCCCTGTATCTGCGTGCTCGAGCTGGGGCTGCCATGTATTGTACTTCCCTAGTGGCTAATTTATCAAAGTCCCTTAGGAGTTTATTGATATCTGCTAGGGTATCGTTATTGTGGGTATTATTATACGAAATTTCCAGGTTTCGAAGTTGAGCCTCCACTTCATCCAACACTCATCTTACGGACTTCAATAGTCCTGTGGTTTTAGAAATCAAGGCTCCCCTGACCCAGACCTTGAATGCCTCCCAGAGTGTCGAGTATTTATCTACCGTTCCCACATTGTTATTGAAGAATTCATCCATTTCTATGTGCAGGGATTCAGCTACATTGGGGTATCTCAGTATGTTGGTGGTCATTCTCCATCTCTTTTGGGGTTTCGGAGCATTTTGAAATATCAGCTTGAGTGACACTGGGGAGTGATCTGATAATGTGCGGGGGTGTATTTCGCATTTCTCCAATGAGTCTGATATATCGTCAGTGAGAAGCCAGTAATCTATCCGTGACTCTGAGTCATGCACATTTGAATACTACGTATATTCTTTTGTGTTTGGGTGCAACTCCCTCCATGCGTCAATCAATTCCAGTTGTGGCATGATTTGACCCAGTGTAATTGCTGCTTTGGTTGGCATCCTTTTGGTTGTTGAGGATCTATCCAACTCTGTGTCTAGTATTAAATTGACATCTCCTCCCCAGATGATGCTAGAGCTGTCTAGTGATGTGAGCACTCCCAATGTGTTTAGGTGAAAGTCTGGGTCATCTATATTAGGGCCATATGTGTTGACGAGTGTGACCGATGTTTCTGCTACCTTCCCCCAGATTATTATGTATCTCCCTTGGGGGTCCACTTTGTGTCCTTTGGTCTGGAATCCCAGTGATGGGTGTAATAACGTTATCACCCCTCTGACCTGGGTAGAGTATTCTGTGTGGTATCTCTGCTTACCCCAGGAGGCTAGTATATTTGTATTACTGATCCCCTGTGTATGGGTTTCCTGTAACATCACTATGTGGGGAGAGGTCCTATTTACATATGCCCCAATTTTCCTGGACTTTGAGGGGTTGTTGAGCCCTCGGACATTCCATGATAGAAACTTAATCTTCATTCCATTCCCTGTACTGGTGTAATGCACATTTATATCTGTTCATTGCTTTGCTGGTGAGGGAGTACCAGTTAATGTGTGTGGTGCAATTATCTGCAAGACCATGATTTGGAAAACTTTTACACCTTTTTGACAGTCCAATTAACACCACCCCTTCCCCTCCCTTCCACCCTTCCAGCCATGTCATCCTCCCCAACTTGATGATTGTCCCTTACAAACGTTTGGAGCTCTTCTGGGGTCGCCATGTTGCAGCCACATTTCCACCAATTCCAGGCTCACAACACGGCTTTCATATTTGTGTGTGGAGCTCCCCACAAAAGCCTGTTTTAACATTTCAATTAGTATACAGGATATCTGCGCATTTTCAGTCAATTAGCTGGATCTTGTCTCTCCGCCTCAGGAGGAGGTCTGCCGTGGTGATCTAGTCTGTGTTGTCTGGGGGGCAGGGGTATGGAGGCCTCCACATAGGCCATGACTGCTGCTGGAGTTTCAAAAAAAGTGCTCTCCCCCCATGTTGAATTCTCATTTTAGCTGGAAATATTAGTGCATATTGTACTTGCCGTGCTTTTAGAAGTCTCTTGACTGGTTCATATGATCTCCGGGTGGCTTGGACTCCTGCTGCAAAGTCTGGATATATATATGGATGCGGTTCTCCTCATATTGCAGCGTGCCTTGTTCCCTTGCCATTCTGAGTATTGCGTCTCTGTCTCTGTAATTAAGGAGACGTGCAATAATCGTATGGGGTGGCTCTCCTGGTTTCGGCATGGGGTGGCGCTCCTGGTTTCGGCGAGGGGCCAGCGTGCGTTGCGCTCTTTCAACTAAGAAATGGTCCGAGAAGGCCTCAGCCCCGAACAGGCTTTTTAAGAGGGATTCAACATGTTGTTCCATTGCACCATTACCAAATTTCTCGGAAATGACCATAATCCTTACATTGTTTCTCCTGGATCGTGATTCAAGATCCTCACACTTGTTCTGTGCCTTGGCTAGATTATTTTTTCAGTTAGGCGATCTCTTGACTGTGGTGAGCGATGATATATTCGTTGGTGCTAATTCTGCCCTCTGCTTCTGTAATTCCCAAGCTCTCCTTGTCCACTCTTGCCTTCAGTGATCCGATAGTGGTAACAATATCATCTAGCTTGACATTTATTGCAAGGAATCCATTCTGTACTATGGTAGTGAGTCTGTCAATTCTATCTACGCTCTCCGCTTCAGCCTGAGGATTGGAAGTGGTCGGTGTCACCGGCACCGGATCTGATATTTGACTGTTGGTAAACAAATCCATGGGGCCGTTCTTTTTCGCGCCTGCACCTTTTGTCATCTTCTCGGATGTTTGTACACCTCCTGTGCAGATCCTCACAGTTTGTGGGGTTAAATTGTTCGTAGAGACTGGCGTTACTACTTCAGCAATTGTGCACAGCGTTATTCCAGTTATTCATTGAGTTTCTGTATTCTTCCTGCAAAGCGAGCGTCTTTTCCAGAGCCGTCGTGTGGCTTGCAGCGGCTCGTTCTTGGGCTTGAGGGGGCTTCTTGCTGTGGGGAGGGTTACATCTTGATATTCTTGGGTATTTCCAGTTTCCCCAGATGAGTTGTCTTCTCCCAGTCAGTGGTTTTGCTCCTCCAGGCTAATAAGTTAACCAATCCCTTTTGCTGCCCTGCCCGTACAGGATCTGTTTCTCTGGTGTATGTTCTTAAGGATACAGTGTTCACTTTCATTTCATATGGCCGTGATTTCCTTCGGGTCTGTGTGTGCACAACAGGCAATGTTTGGCGCTTCTTTGTTGAGCCTCAGCGGGTTTGAGCGGTCGCCCGTAGCCCCGTGTGGCCTGCTGCTGAGGCTGCCTTCCTAGCCCCATTGGGCTCCAGTAAGCCTCCTTCTGTTTCACTGTTTTTGTTGTTGCCTGCGCTCCGTGCGCCTTTGTGCTGCCTCCTGCCCCCTCCCTCCTCCTCACTTCCTGGTCCTCCTTCCCCTCTCCCTTCCCGCCTCCCTGCCAGCCCACACCCCCTCTCCCCTTCCTCTCCCCCAACCTTAAATCCCACCTCCCCTGGGCAGCCCCCCTGCCCGGCAGCTCCCTCGGCAAAGGGCGGTTCCTACGGCTGCGGCTCCCTGTGTGTCTGCAGGTGTCCGCAGGGGACGTCAGGCACCAGTTTTTCACCTACTATCTCCACCTTCTGCCGGCCCACCCCTCCTACACCTGTTCACCTCATGCGCATGGTGCCTTCACCTCACTGTGTTCCACAGTTGTGGCTACTTGGGTTTTTTTTTTTCTCCCCTCGCAGGTTTCTCAAACTTAGGTGGCCTCTCCACTGGGTGTACCTAATACGTATTACTGTTGTTCTCTAAAATGTGGTAAACTAGGGTTTTTCTCCCCTCGCAGGTTTCTCAAACTTAGGTGGCCTCCACACTGGGTGTACCTAATACGCATTACTGTTGTTCTCTAAAAGGTAGTAAACCTGGCCTTGCCACTCACTTCCTGTCTGTCTCCCCCCCACTCCCTCCTACTCCATGGTGCTCTCTATCTCGCCTATCTTCTCTAACTGCTTCTCTATTGACTATCCTGCTCTCCTCACTAAATCCGGTAGGAAAAAGTTTAAAAAGGACATCCTGGTCTCCAACCCAGGCCTCCCTATCGCTGACACCTACACTAGTGCCTGCTCCAAGGAAACTCTTGCTAACATCCTCTTTATTGTGCCTTTGCCTGACCTATGGACCCTTCATATGGTCTCTGTGCTCTCTCCTTTCTCCTCTTCTCCCATTAATGGTGGCACCCGTTGGGATGTCCTCTTGGCCCCCTTCCACTCCTCTAAGGCCATCATTAATGTCTACGCTAATGGGACTGTCTTGGTCCAAGGCCCTCAGGCCAACCTTCACCTCTTTGATAGACGCTTCCCATGCCTCATCAACTTCCTTTCCTCTCCTGCTGTCTCCCCTCCTCTGTCCTCGGCTACCTTGCCTCTATCCTCCCTCCCTGACCCCTCTCTTGCTCCTTCTTCACTTCCCTCTTCTACACCTCCGCAGGGCGTACCTCTGATCTGTATCCCTCCCCGGAAGTCCTTCAAGAATGGCAACCTTCTCCACATTGCCTTTGTTGAGCCTGAGCGGGTTCGAGCGGTCGCCTGTAGCCCCGTGTGGCCTGCTGCTGAGGCTGCCTTCCTAGCCCTGTTGGGCTCCAGTAAGCCTCCTTCTGTTTCACTGTTTTTGTTATTGCGCGTTTGTGCTGCCCCCTGCCCCTCCCTCCTCCTCACTTCCTGTCCTCTTTCCCCTCTCCCTTCCCGCCTCCCTGCCCGCCCATACCCACCCTCCCCTTCCTCTCCCCCAACCTTAAATCCCACCTCCCCTGGGCAGCCCCCCTGCCCGGCAGCCCCCTCGGCAAAGGGCGGTTCCTACGGCTGCGGCTCCCTGTGTGAATGCAGGTGTGCGCAGGGGACGTCAGGCACCAGTTTTTCAGCTACTATCTCCACCTTCTGCCGGCCCACCCCTCCTACACCTGTTCACCTCATGCGCATGGTGCCTTCACCTCACTGTGTTCCACAGTTGTGGCTACTTGTTTTTTTTTTTTTTTCTCCCCTCGCAGGTTTCTCAAACTTAGGTGGCCTCTCCACTGGGTGTACCTAATACGCATTACTGTTGTTCTCTAAAATGTGGTAAACTAGGGTTTTTCTCCCCTCGCAGGTTTCTCAAACTTAGGTGGCCTCTCCACTGGGTGTACCTAATACGCATTACTGTTGTTCTCTAAAAGGTAGCAAACTTGGCCTTGCCGCTCACTTCCTGTCTGCGTGCTCTCGTATCGTCTGTCTCCCCCCACTCCCTCCTACTCCATTGACTATCCTGCTCTCCTCACTAAATCTGGTAGGAAAAAGTTTAAAAAGGACATCCTGGTCTCCAACCCAGGCCTCTCTGTCGCTGACAACTACACTAGTGCCTGCTCCAAGGAAACTCTTGCTGACATCCTCTTTTTTGTGCCTTTGCCTGACCTATGGACCGTTCATATGGTCTCTGTGCTCTCTCCTTTCTCCTCTTCTCCCATTAATGGTGGCACCCGTTGGGATGTCCTCTTGGCCCCCTTCCACTCCTCTAAGGCCATCATTAATGTCTACGCTAATGGGACTGTCTTGGTCCAAGGCCCTCAGGCCAACCTTCACCTCTTTGATAGACGCTTCGCACGCCTCATCAACTTCCTTTCCTCTCCTGCTGTCCCCCCTCCTCTGTCCTCGGCTACCTTGCCTCTACCCTCCCTCCCTGCCCCCTCTCTTGCTCCTTCTTCACTTCCCTCTTCTACACCTCTGCAGGGCGTACCTCTGATCTGTACCCCTCCCCGAAAGTCCTTCAAGGATGGCAACCTTCTCCACATTGCCTTTGTTGAGCCTGAGCGGGTTCGAGCGGTCGCCTGTAGCCCCGTGTGGCCTGCTGCTGAGGCTGTCTTCCTAGCCCCGTTGGGCTCCAGTAAGCCTCCTTCTGTTTCACTGTTTTTGTTGTTGCCTGCGCTCCGTGCGCGTTTGTGCTGCCCCCTGACCCCTCCCTCCTCCTCACTTCCTGGTCCTCCTTCCCCTATCCCTTCCCGCCTCCCTGCCCGCCCACACCCCCCCTCCCCTTCCTCTCCCCCAACCTTAAATCCTCTTCTACACCTCCGCAGGGCGTACCTCTGATCTGTACCCCTCCCCGGAAGTCCCTCAAGGATGGCAACCTTCTCCACATTGCCACTCTTAACTCTCGCTCTGCCATCAAACATACCTCTGATATCTGTCGCCTTCTTGAGGAACTGGACCTGGATGTCCTCGGTCTCACTGAGACATGGTTCACGGCAAGCTCTGTCACCAGCTTTGACACACTCCTACCTGACGGTTACAAGATCCTCTCCTTGCCCAGGCCCAACCGTGCAGGGGGGGGTGTGGCCCTTATCTTCCCTGAGTGGATTCCTGCCACTGTCACTCCTACGCAGACCTACTCCTCTTTTGAGTGTCTTGTCTGCCGACTCTCTCTCTCTCCTAGCCATTCCCTTACAGTGGCTACTATCTATCGGCCACCTGGTCAAATTTCCTCCTTCCTCTCTGAGTGGGCTGACCTCTCCTCCTCACTCCTGGCCTCAACCACTCAACTTCTCTTCCTTGGTGACTTCAACATCCACCTGGATGCCTCCTGTCCCCCCTCTGGACTCTTTTGTGACCTCTGCGACTCTCTCTCACTCTCTATTCTCCCGTCTGGACCTACCCATTCTGCAGGGCACACTCTTGATGCTCTGATCTCTTCTGACCTTCCCCTCTCCGTCCCTCTCTCCACACCCCTCTCCTGGAGTGATCACTTTCTCCTATCCTCCCACCTCACCCTCCCTACCCCACAGTCAAAGCCACCCTCTTCACTGCCACCCACCTTCTCGGTCATCAGACCCAAGAAGCGTGTGTCATTTGAGGCTTTCGCTGCCACCTTCTCGCCCCCCCCTTTGGCTGACTCCCACCCTGACATAGCCCTCTCCACGCTCCACTCTGCTATATCTGATACTCTTGATATCCTTGCCCCTGTCATGAGAATCCGTCTGAAGCCCAAAGCCAAATGTAACTCCTAGTATGACTCAGATCTCGTCACCCTAAAACGCAAGTGCACGGTGGCAGAGAGGAAATGGCGTGCTTCAAGTACATCCTCTGACAAACTGGCCTGCCGCCTGCTCCAAAGGCAATACCGTCTCTCCGTTCTCACCAAGAAGAGAGCCCTTATCCAAGCCCGCATCTCTGCTGCATCTAACAACTCGGCCGAACTCTTTAAAATCTGCAAGGAGCTTGCCAACCCAGCTGCAGTCTCTACCTCTCCTGTCCCCTCCCAGGCCCTCTGCACTGCACTGGCCTCTCACTTCATCTCTAAAACTCAGGACATCCTGTCCACACTCTCCTCCTATCATCTCCCTCCAACTCTTCCTAGCTCTTCCTCTGGCCCTTCTGCAGCCACCCCTCCTCCCTCCTTCTCTGCCTTTCCCCTTTTTTCTGCTGACGAGGTTTCCAGACAAGTCCGATCTATGAAAGTCTCGTCTAAACAGGTTCACCCCTGCTCCTCCAAAACTATCAAGGACCACATCGACTCCCTGGCTCCTGCCCTGGCTGACGTTTGCAACCACTCCTTCGCCTCTGGAGTCTTCCCATCCCCCCGTAAGCACTCCCTTGTGCACCCTCTTCTTAAGAAACCTTAGTCCGACCCCTCCTGCCCGGCTAACTATCACCCAATCTCCATCACTCCCTTCCTGGGCAAGCTCCTGGAGAAACTGGCCATCTCCCAGCTTAACCTCCATGCTGAATCTGTTGGTAGTCTTCATGACCATCAATCTGGCTTCAGAGCTGCCAGAAGCACGAAAACTGCTCTCCTGAACATCCGTGAGGACCTGCTCTCGAACCTCGACTCCAACACTCCGTGTGTTCTCATTCTGCTCGATCTCTCTTCTGCCTTTGACACTGTCAACCATGCCATCCTGCTCAACCGGCTCCGTGATAACCCGGGTATCACTGGTCAGGCTCTGGTGTGGCTGACCTCTTTCCTTTCCAATCGACCCTCCCAGGTCCAACTGGGGTCCTTCCTCTCTGACATCTTTTTCTCTACCTGTGGTGTCCCCCAGGGATCTAATCTCTCTCTCTGGCTATTCAACCAGTATCTGGCACTCCTTGCCCACCGCATCGGCACTCTCTGCCCCAACTTTCAGTGCTATGCGGACGATACCCAGCTCATTTTCAGGCTACCCTCGGCCTCCTCCTCTCCTTCCCTCATCTCCGACTGTCTGTCTGCTATCCAGGAGTGGTGTGCCGCCAATGACCTCTGCCTTAATGCCGGTAAGACTGAGATTCTACTCATCGGCACACCCACTCCCTCCTTCCCTGCAGCGCTCTGGCCAGCCTCTCTTGGCCCGCTTCCTGCTCCTACTTGCAAGGCAAAAAACCTCAGGGTCATCTTTGACTCAACACTCTCCTTCTCTCCTCATATATCTGACGTCTCTAAGAAGTCACACTACCAGCTGCACCTCCTCAGAGGTATTCTTCCCTTCCTCTCCTTCACCCAGAAGCTCACGGTCTCCAGAGCCCTGGTTCTCTCGAAGCTGGACTACTGTAACAGACTCTATCTTAATCTGCCTGCCTCCACTCTCCGCCCTCTGCAACTCATCCAGAACAGGACTGGGAGACTTGTCCTTGGCCTCAAGCCCAGGGACCATATCTCTCCAGGACTGAAATCTCTACACTTGCTCCCAGTGGCTGCGAGGATTAAGTTCAAAACCCTCTGCATTGTCCATAAGGCCTTCTGGGGCCTGAGGCCTAAATACCTTCAACTCTCTTTTCCTAAATATCTTCCTTTCCGAGCCCTTCGCTCATCTGTCTCCAACTCCCTCAGGGTCAGCCGTTTCTCGAAGCAACGAGCTGGGGGTAGATCTCTCTCTGCGGCAGGGGCCTCCCTCTGGAAAAGCCTTCCTGCCTCCCTGAAACTTGAGGAGAACCATCTTCGGTTCTGGAAGCACCTCAAAACCTTCCTCTTTGCTTCTGCTTTCTCTCTCCCTCTCCCCTGCTAAATTCTTCACTGAAACTGCACCGAACCTGCACCTGGGCCACTCTCACCGACCTCGGTCCTTGGCCCAGCCACTCTCCACTTGCACTGCCTCCCTGGCAACCCCTGCACTGCGGGACTGTCTCTGCATCCCTACAGCTCCCCCCTCCCAGCACTTGTCTGCACTTACCTTGCACTTGCCACCAGCTGGCCCTATTTATTTATTTATTTATTTATTTATTTTTATTCTACTTACCCTGTTCAGCACTTCCCCCCTCCCCTTCCCCTTGCACTATTTCCCTTCCCACCTACGCCTGCACTTGCGCGATCTGAATGACACCTGGCCTAGTAGGAACGTTGTCTGTCTTCCCCTTGTTCCCCCCTCCCTGCCTAGCCGCGCCTTGAAACACTTGTGTATAGGCGCGTTACAAATGCCATATCATATCATATCATATCATACCATATCATATCATATCATATTTCAACAGGGACATGTTATCTTGGTTCCGAAAAGGGGCGCAATGATCTTGAAGCCAGCATCACTACCTGCATTGTGTAATGAGTTTGCCTCCTCGTGTTTTACCAGTCTGGGGTATTTCCGACCTCTCTGTTCCAGCAAGTATGGGAGCAGTGACACTCTCCACCCCTTTGATGTGTAGAATGTTCCCTTAGTACAGTCAGTTATCCTGGGTGATTTATATCCTTCTATATATTGTGTTTAACCCTTGCATAGTGCTCATTCACCCAAACGGTTCAGTGCCAGTGTTGCCGCTCGCTCCTACTATATACCGGTGAGTGGATTGTGATCTCCCACATGGTATAGTGTTGTTCTGCCCAGCGCCCAGCTCTCTCGTGCCTTGGAGTTGGGTGATTATATTGGTCCCTGCTGGGGTTTCAGCATTGTGGTTTGGATCCTGTTGTGCCCTTCCCTGTATTACATGCAATTTTTCCGATCATATATGATGGTGCGCTGCTGGGCCATTAACGTGTGTTGCTCCCATTTTTTAGCCCCTCCGAGACACCCTTCCGTGTGGGTCTGGTGTCGGGGCTGTACCAGATGGTGTCTCACACGTCCCCCAGTTGTGTTGTGGCTGCAGGGGTCGGGATTCCCAGGGCCCCACATGTGGTCGATTGCTGTCACAGGCCCCAAGAAAGGGATATATTTACCCAGGTTCGTGGTCAGGTACGTACTCATGCCCTGCGTCGCAGCAGTGACTTCACTCCGGTGCTTCCAGCTGGATGTTCCACCCGGAGGACATATGGATGTTATCCTCGATTCAGTCCCAGCCTCCGTGCTGGTGGTAGGCTTGGAGGTCCAGCAGCGCAGGGTTCGGGTAACAAAGCGTTTATTTAATCTTATTTTTCTGGGCGCTCGTCTTTAGCTCGCCTCGTCAGGATAGATTTGCCTACAGGCTGCCTCAAAGATGTCGTGACCAGCGCTTCCTCTCTTTGGATTGCCGCACTTCACACACCCATGAGTTTTTCTGTGCCTGGGGCAGGGTTCTCCCCCCTTTTGCATCTGAGGGCTCGTGTTTGGGTTTTTGTGCCACGCAGGTCCAAGGTTCCTCCTCTCTATGGTTCGCCTGAAAGAGCGTCTGCGGCACAACCTCAGTTTCTCTCTGTACTTAAGCGCAGCTCATGCCTCAGTCCTTTCACGGCCAGTTCTCGCCTTGGTGTAACTTCGGGAAGACCGCACCGTTTTAGGTCAGGATTTCTGCTACATGCTCGTGGGGTCCTTATTTGTGCAGTCTGCCACTTAATAGCCTCGCAGGGTGCTCCGATTAAGGATAGTTTCTGGTCAGGATGCTAGTTGGGCCGGAGCTCTTGGGTCAGGTGGCCATTTTCGTTGAGCACAACAGCGCCCCTCTAGTAGCTTCTCATATTCACTTTTAACTACACTAAACTCGTGAAGGGCCAGCTTTCTTTCCTCTAACTAAGTTTTCAATTGGTTGTCTTCCTGGCCTAAGGCATCCCACTCCTGACTTAGAGTGCCCCTCTGCTCAGCCAGGTCGTCCCACTGTTTTTAAATGCACTAGATTTCTGGTGCTCCTCATCAAATTCCTCTTGTGAGTGGTTGTCTTTAATAATTAATTTATTGTTTTCCTCTTTTAATGTGTCCTGTATGATGACCACCTGTTCTGCACAAACTCTAGTAAAAGTTAATTGTTGTGCCAGCTTTTGTTGACTCTGTTGTAAAGAGTCAAGCCTTTCCTGACATTATTTTTGCAGTGTCTGTACTTGGGTATTTTGTTCTGCATTCGCTTGCTGTAAGAGAGCCAGATTTTCTTTTAGTTTGGTGATATACTACCTAGCCTCTGTTTCAGATTCTTAGCTCTTCTGGAGCTTTTGCTTTGCAGAGTTCAGATTAGTTTGGATTTTATGCAATGTTTCCTCTTGCCTCTTTGCCAGATCTATGTTGTCTGCATGCTTTTCCTGTGTGGTAGGCCTCTATTTTCGAAATGTTACACTGTTCCTCTTTTATTTCTGGGGCCATGTACAGTTTGCTAAGCGCTTGATGCAATGGACCCTTGTCCTGCCATTTTTTCAGGTCTATTACAGTTACTTGTTCTTTTATTTCCTGCAGCCATACCTGTTCAACCTGTTCTGGCCACTCACCCTGACAAACAGTTTGTGCAGGAAATGTTCCCTAGCAATATTAATTTCCTCTGAGGTCGCCATTTCAGAAATATCAATTTCCTTATGGCTTATTTCAGGGTTAATTTACTTTGGCAAACAGGCCTGATTTTTGGAGTATTTCTTTTGATGGGTGCTTGTACAGTGTAGGACAGTATGCCAACCAAGCAAGGTGTTTGTACCCTAACACGCTAGTTGCTGTGTTAGATTTTCACAGGTGGTATTTCAATTCAGAATCATGGCAAGAGCCCCCAGCTCTAAGGGATTTCAATCAGGCGCACGCCCAAGTGTAGTGTGCAATGAAATCCTTAGTTATTTTTGTCTATAAGTTCAATATTCTGAATGATTTGAGTGGTATATCATTCAGAATATTGAATTTATAGACAAAAATAAATAAGGGTTTGATTGTGCACTACATGCTAGGCGAGACTTGGGTGTGTGCCGACTGAAATTCCTCAGAGTGCATAATGCTAAATGATGTAAATATTATGTCCAACATAGGGTCTGAATTGTCTCATGAAGTGCTTAGTGCCTAGCAACAATAATAATAGCAAATCGATATGATAATTCATAAAGTGAATAGTGCCTAGCAGCAATAGTATCAACTCTATTGCATCTCATAAAGTGCTTAGTGCCCAGCAGCAACAGTATCAAATTGATATCATATCCCATAAGGTGCATAATGCCTAGCAGCGATAATATCAGATCTATGTCATTAACATTGTACAAACACTGTATTCAGCAGATGCTCAATTTTATTACATGGCCCACGGTAGTGGCCATGTAGTTATGCTTAAGTTGCTGTTTCCATAGGAAGAGCACTTTTTGGGTGGTTTATAACTTTGCTCTCCCTGGACGAATCCTCAACAAACTTTGCAAAAAAAGTATATGGCTCACTCTGAATTTTTATGCAAAGTTTGGTGAGGATTTGTCCAGGGGGGCAAAGTTATAAGGGGGGTCCCAAAACTTTTTTTTTCCCATAGACTGAATGGGGGAAAAAAATTGCTCACGCTTACAGCCCAAACCGCTGGACGGATTCTCACCAAATTTGGACCAGGAGTAGCGGCTTAGTCCAGAAAGTGTGCTTTTGCAAATTTGTTGAAAATCCGTCCAGTAGTTTTTTTTTTAAATGACCAAAAAGTAGGTCACAAAAAATTAGTGATATCTGTGTTCAGTCCGCGGACACACTTCCCTGTTCGCTCTGCGGACAGTGTCTTGATTGGCCAACCGGCCTGCGTCATGTCCGCGGACATGCAACGTGTTTGCTGATTGAACGACGCAGAGCGTGGAGCATGTCAGATTTTCGTTGGCCCCGCCATCTTGGATTCGCGGACGTCCGCGGACAGCGCAGTGAAACTTGGTTGAAAATTTGTATTTAGTAGAGTGTGTTGGTGTGTAGGAGTGTTTGGGGAAGGTGGGAGAGTATGAGATGGGTTAAATGTTGTATTTATTTATGTGGTAGACCCTATTGTTGTGTTCAATTTGTCTGCGGACAACACGGCTGTTCTGAAATGTTCTAAATAAACTAAATGGGGGTGTTCTGAGGACGCAATATGTGTCCGTGTTGTTCGCAAGCAAGCTGAAACTGTTCTAAGAACACTCGCAGTGTCCTGAAATGTCCTTAAATAAACAAGATGGGGGTTTCCTGAGGACGCTGTCCGTATTGTTCGCTGGTAAGTTGAAAATGTTCTAAGAACTCTCGCGGTGTCCTGATATGTTGTTAAATAAATAAAATGGGGGTGTCCTGAGAATGCAGTGTCCTGAAATGTTCGTAAATAAATAAAATGGGGGTGTCCTGAGAACGGTATGCCTGTCCGTTTTGTTCGCAGATAAGTTGAAACTGTTCTAAGAATATATCATGTGTTCTGGGATGTTCGTCAATAAACAAAATGGGGGTGTCCAGAGGACGCTGTCCGTATTGTTCGCTGGCAAGTTGAAAGTGTTCTTAGAACACTCGCGGTGTCCTGAAATGTTCGTAAATAAACAAAATGGGGGTGTCCTGAGGACGCTGTCCGTATTGTTCGCTGGGAAGTTGAAAGTGTTCAACGAACACTCGCGTTGTCCTGAAATGTTTGTAAATAAACAAAATGGGGGTGTCCTGAGGAGGCTGTCCGTATTGTTCGCTGACAAGTTGAAAGTGGTCTAAGAACACT
This sequence comes from Ambystoma mexicanum, assembly GCF_040938575.1. NCBI lineage: Eukaryota > Metazoa > Chordata > Amphibia > Caudata > Ambystomatidae > Ambystoma > Ambystoma mexicanum. Next base: position 1,272,366,018 of record NC_090935.1, on the reverse strand, counting down.
TGCGGTGTCCTGAAATGTTCGTAAATAAACAAAATGGGAGTGTCCTGAGGACGCTGTCCGTATTGTTCACTGGCAAGTTGAAAGTGTTCTAAGAACACTCGCGTTGTCCTGAAATGTTCGTGAATAACCAAAATGGGGGTGTCCTGAGGACGCTGTCCGTATAGTTCGCTGGCAAGTTGAAAGTGTTCTAAGAACACTCGCGGTGTCCTGAAATGTTCATGAATAAACAAAATGGGGGTGTCCTGAGGACGTTGTCCGTATTGTTCGCTGGCAAGTTGAAAGTGTTCTAAGAACACTTGCGGTGTCCTGAAATGTTTGTAAATAAACAAAATGGGGGTGTCCTGAGGACGCTGTCCGTATTGTTCGCTGGCAAGTTGAAAGTGTTCTAAGAACACTTGCGGTGTCCTGAAATGTTTGTAAATAAACAAAATGGGGGTGTTCTGAATACACTGTCCGTATTGTTCGCTGGCAAGTTGAAAGTGTTCTAAGAACACTCGCGGTGTCCTGAAATGTTCGTAAATAAACAAAATGGGGGTGTCCTGAGGACGCTGTCCGTATTGTTCGCTGGCAAGTTGAAAGTGTTCAAAGAACACTCGCGGTGTCCTGAAATGTTCATAAATAAACAAAATGGGGGTGTCCTAAGGACGCTGTCCATATTGTTCGCTGGCAAGTTGAAAGTGTTCTAAGAACACTCATCATGTCCGCGGACATTAAAAGTTCCAATAAGGCATAGTTAAAATGTTTGACTCTATGGGTGTGATATGCTGTGGTGGTTGTGGCCAGGGCATAGAGTCTTCGGAGTGGCTTATAAGTTTGGGATCCAAGAACAAATTTATAAGGAAAAAAGTTAAAAGCCACTATGGGTGTGATATGTTGCAATGGTTGTACTTATCATAATATACTTACTGTTTGGTTTAGTGACTGGAGTACACATATTTCTTGTTCATTTCTGTGATAAAAGAAAAGATCATGTTAGTATTGGTATTTTGTAACGAGTTATAACATTGAATAATCAACATTTTTGTTTACCCTCATATTTAGTAGATTACAAACCATTGTACTGTGCAATTTGCTCAGTGTCTGTGTTTGTTGCTAAAATCATTGGGTCTGTGGGAGAAAAAAAATCCATGTTGGATTAAAAAAACTTTTTTTGTTATGCTACAGTCTATTTGTTTGTTTGTTTTCACTTGTTTGCATATTGTAAAATTTTGGAGCAGTTAAATATCAGTTGGCGTATTCTAACTGTTTGATTTTTGATGTAATTTAGTGGTATTGATTTATCTGTTTGGATATTGTAAAATTTTGGAGTAGTTAGATACCAGTTGGCGTATTCTAACTGTGCATTTTTTTATGTAATTTAGTGGTATTGATTTATCAGTTTTGATATTGTACAATTGTGGGACAGTTAGATACCAGTTGGCGTATTCTAACTGTCTATTTTTTTATATAATTTAGTGGTATTCATTTATCTGATTAGTTGTTGTAGAATCTTCGGGCAGTTAGATACCTGTTGGAATATTCTAACAGTTTATATTTTTTTACTACATGTTTAGTTAAGGTTTAAGTACAGTTTAGTTAATAAATTTTAGTTTTAAGAACATTAAATAAGCGTTTGAAAGATTTGCTGGTAATCTCTGCTTTAGAGTAATGGTACTATCATTACATTCAAACCATCCACATTTCTTTTTTATATATGCAGTGTAGTGACCTGAATTGGTTGTGGCTCCTGCGTGGTAGATTATACCTATTGTTGTGAAGGTTTTCTTACCAAGTGATACTTGACCATGTGCGAATCCAGTCAGCTTGCAGTTGTTTTTGGTACCATCTGCATTGTAACGTAGAAGCATTAGTATTACGTATTTACTATGTGTTTGTATTAGTAAGGTGGAGCGATTATCCGAATTGCAGGTAGAACATAATCTACCATGGTTTGCATTTTGTACAAGTTGTTGAAATGGAATGGATTCACAATTAGGTATTGATATATATATACAAAGCGTTCTTTGGGGATATGTTCTTGTGTCACATTGTTGCAGAGAGAGCATGTATGTTTCCACATGTATGAAATCTGGAAGATTTCATTTATAGGTATGCTTTTGTTTTCCAGTACTTGTAGTAAGTACATTAGAAATTCTTGTGGATCTTCCTGTGAGTTTATAGTGAATTTCACCATTCCAGCACAGTAGTCCAATTGTTGTCTTATTCCATAAACACTATACGTGTTGTAAGGATTGTTTGTTGCGTTTCTATGAAGTACTAACATTTGCAAACACAATTGGTCTGTACTGTGTAAGTAAATGTTGTCAACAATTGGCGGTAATTCAAATAGAATATTCATTGCTACATTTGCGTAGCAACTTACACCAACTATATTTGGGAGTTTAAATGGTCCAGGTAGTTCTGTATCTGAGTGATTTTTTTTATTTTGTCTTCCTTCTTTGATGAAGTACCTGGTTTACTTTCCCTAATTGGTTCTTTTATGCTTGTGGTAGTTGATGAAGTTTTAGTTTCTTTTACTCTATTTGGAGGATTTTCAGTGACATCCTGTTGCATTTCTGTTTGGTTTAGTTTTCTTTTACAGCGTTTTACTTTTTGAGGAACAGAATATGTGTTTAGATAGGGGTGTGTGTAGTGAACGAAGTCTATTGTATTCTAAAATGCAAGGAATATCAGTGTTTACTTTCCTTGTATCAAAGTTGATTAGAAATAGACCGTCAAGTGTACGTAAGCGTGATAGTGCTACGTAGCTCATGCCTTCTTTAAAGACTGTGTTACCAATGTCTATCATTACGGAGAGGTATAGTGTTCTAAGGACACCCCTATTTCGTTTATTTACGAACATTTCAGGACACCTCATGTGTTCATAGGACAATTTGAACTTGCTTGCGAACAATACGGACAGGCATATTGTCCTCAGGACACTCACATTTGGTTTATTTACGAACATCCCAGGACACATAATATGTTCCCAGGACAACAATATGGACAGCGTCGTCAGGACCCTCCAATTTCGTCCATTGACGAACATTTCAGGAGACAGCTTGTGTTCTTAGAACAGTTTCAACTTGCCTGTGAACAATACGGACAGGTATAGTGTTCTTCAGGACACCTCCATTTTCGTTTCTTTAAGGACATTCTGGACACACGCGCTGTCCGCGGACACCTAAATTGGTTTAAAAAAAAAACATGAAATGATTTAGAACACAATATAAACATTAACTTTATTTAACAAGTATGATTAATTTATGACAGAGAAGGTGAGGCAGAAACTGAAACAAAAACAGGACAATTAGGGGTTTCAGCAGGATTTGTATGAGGTGAAGAAGGGATGGAAGATTCATCAAAACATTTTGATTCATGGAGAAGGTTTGGGGATAATTGACTGGGATATGGTGAGGGGGGACAGGTACATGTGGGACAATGGTATGTGGTTTTTTGTTTAGAATGATCTTCCACACAGTTTTTTAAATTATTCAAATTTGCCAACAGTAGATCAATTTTTTCTTCTATGCTGTGACCAGTCTTATTCTTAACAGCTTTTTCTGTAGTACTTTCTATTTTGGTATGCTCTGTACAAAAAAATATATATATGTTAAATGTATACAAAATAATAATAATTAAATGGTTTATATTGTAAAGTGTCTACCATTAGATTCACTGTCTTCTGACATTTCCTCATGTGGGAAATGCTCCTCTAGCCACTCCAGAGTACTAGACATTTCTGTGAGAAAAAAAACATATCTTTTTTTTTTAATCTAATACAGAAAGTTTACAAATATATGAGTAAAATGCAGTACACTTACTATTTCAGGTAAGGTATGTTCTGAGTGGTCTGTAGATAAGCTGCTGTTCTTGGTTGTGGAGTTTCTGTGAAATAATCATGTTGGAAGCCTATCTTTCTTCTTTTGGTATATTCCATTTTAGAACATATTGTATTTAAATGATTGGGTAGTGTGTTATATATATGGGTTACACTTCTTATGTATTACTACATATAATGTGTCTGTGTGCTGGTTTGTGAATTTGTAAAATGTTCATATATTATCATGTAACAATTAAACATACCCCCATAGAGTTTTTGGGTAGTGGTGCTGTTGTCTGAACATGTCCGCGGTCATTAAAAGAGTTCGCAGACATCAAACTCAGTAGAGGGGGTTCAGTATGTTCCATTTTACATGTACATAAAATCAGAGTTATTATTGTTAAATTGTGCTACTAAAAACCTATGAAATTCAGTGAAAAAACTTTGTTAAAGGGACGTATGGTTAAGTTGCGCTACTAAAAACCTATGAAATTCAGTGAAAAAACTTTGTTAAAGGGACATTATGGTTAAGTTGTGCTACTAAAAACCTATGAAATTCAGTGAAAAAACTTTGTTAAAGGGACGTTGTGGTTCCAAGTAAAACCGAAAAACCCTTGAAATTCACCAGTTATGGTAAGCTAAGCAACCATAACTCGGGCCACTACCGTGCACTGCTAAAACTAACACCCACGACATCAAAGATGACATCGCAAATGGCATTGTGAGCAATTTCTGTGAATTATGCAAATCAATCTGTGAGCTATACTGGTTCGTATATTACACAGATTGCCCAATGAGAATGCTACTGATCAAGCGCTTTGAATACTATACTATACTATAGTAGACTATACTATACAATACCATAGTACACTATACTGTTCTTTGCTATTGGATATACATTATATATCGTAAATACTATCCTATACAATACCAGCTTCCTTTCCGTAAATGGATATCAGTAGGTACTACCGCCTACATCATCCAGAGACACAGGGACGTCATTGCCACAAAATACATTTTCATGGGTGCAGGAATTTTACCTGAAGAGATATCAGTGACCTCCAAGACCAAAAAGGAGAAATAAAAGACAATCTGGAACTGCATAGCAGCCTGGTCCACCCCTGTCACCACCAGGCACTCACATGTAAAAAACGGAAATAAGAAATTGTGTGAAATGCAGGTCCTGCTGTACTAGAGTGAGAGCATGCTTGGTAATTGTTAGGTAAGACTAGACCTTCCATAGGGGTGGAACAATAGTGTGCATCTTCTGTTTTATTTTACCTTTCTTTTGTTAAGGATATTTATTTAGGCATGGATGCTCTTTCTAGTTTTGACTAATAGCTAGTGCCACCTAAATGCCCAAACTATGAGAATGTGAGTACACATGATCTCAGAGAAGTTACAGGCACTGCAATAGGTCACCTGAGCCTGCATCTCAAAGGCATTCCCAAGTCATGCTTTTCAAACTAGCCACCCTCCTCTTAGGCTGCACTGGTCACCTGACTGCTACAAATCTCCAGACAATAGGTGTTCCTGAACCTGTCATCCATACAAAGAGTGAAGATGCTAGGGGTATAGTCTGTTTGACTCTGTTAGGGCATAAGCCTGCTCTCCTTAATCCACTGCACTTCCCCCTTGACACACTGCATTTCATTGGCAATGATCAGCCCTCAGAGATCCTTCTTTCTGAAAGCCCACATGTGCTGCTTATTGGTATCCTGAATATAGTTGCATGTAGGTCACTCATGGCCCTCTATTGCTTATTGATACCATGAAAAATGCATTTTATTCCCTCTTGGCCCTGTAGAGCTTGTTGATAGACTGGAAAGATTGTATTTGGTCTCCAATGGCCCTGTGCTTGCAATCGTGCTTCAATGTTTCATGGGTCACTTTTGTCTTGATTGAGCCTGTTCTTTTCTCCCTATTCACTATCGGCCCTCTGTCCAAACATTATAGATTGATACTCCCTTTCAGTGCTCCCATTTTTCCATCCTCAGACCCCCAAACCACTTTCACTCTTCGATAGTCAATATGTTCCTAGAAACTGTGATTCTCTTCCTGTCTGCTCTCACCCTCTCTCTTAGGACCACCACCAACCTCCAGAAATTGTCTTACCCTGCTGTCTAATGCCATCACTCCATTTTACCACCCTCGACTAACCCTACAAATGACCTTTGACATTCTTCACCATCACACGCCCACTATAGTAATCCCATCTACCTGTCCATGCTAGATCATCCAATCCTCCTCCTAGTCTCCACTTTTTTTACTTCACTACCAAAATCACATTTGGACTCATGAGTAAAAAAAGCTTTTTCCTCACTGATGACTTTGATTCAACCACCCCAAACTCTATGTGATGGCCATCAGTGAGATCGGGATCTTCCTCACGAAAGGGCCACATTGCCTACCATTCCTATCAAGGGCATTCCATCTCCTCTCTTTCAGCCCTAACTTTACCCCCTCCTCCATTTAACATATCGGTCCAACTTCTTCCATCCAACCCCACTAAACCTCTTTCTCATCTATCACCAAACTGACATCTTTAACCTCATCCTGTCAGAACTTGGCCAAGTACCAAGTAGTGATCCCAGAAGCTGCTAAATTTGTCCTGGTTGTTGATATCTTTTTTATTTATTTAAATTAAATTTATATTGCACATTGGTTAATTAAAACCTTATACACTTTACTAAAATCTTTAAAAAGATCATTCTACAATTTAACAATATCAAAATCAGAATTTAATAGATGCATAATAATACGTAGTGTATTATAACATTTCTTTTTTGATAACACAACTTCGATAACACAATAGACATATTAATACCACAATTATAAAACAGTTGTACAAACAACATAAAATCATCAACATACCTAAAAGGGTACGCAATACCATTTTATTGTATCACATCCATAAAATATAAGAAAATCATATTTGGGACCTCAAGATAGTAGCATACACTACTGTCCACAGTCTGAATGGGTTATAAAAGGATTATTATTCACAAATTCCCTATTCCTAAACTTCAGCAGAGTACTCAGAGGGTTAGAAGGTTTCAGCACTTACAGTTAGTACAAAGCATATCGCTTCTTTTTATATAGACTGGTTAAATTGTCACTAACATCCCAAACTAAGGCTTTCATTTTAATTGTTTATGCATGGTCCTAATTTCCCCAACATCTGTAGGAAGCCTCACATTGATTGCATTTAGAAAGGTTAATGCTATGTTCTTCAGATTCTGAATGTAAGCATTTAACTTTTCTCTCTTGGTTAAGCTTTTCCCAATTACGCTCATCAAACTCTCTTCAGTGCTGTCCCACACCACAATTTTCACATTATGTTTACAGCACCTTATTTTCCACAGTGTTTTGAGCGCAGTAATCCCCAGTTCACTCCTAATTGCTTCAATTGGTGTAAATTTGGGTGAACACAAAACCGGTTTCCACATCTTCCCATCTATTTTCCTTAGATTCTCAATGTATTTTTCCCCCACCAATTCTAAAGCATATACTGCTCCAGGAATTATACAGCTCTCATATATTTCTAGGAAGCCCTCTATAGAGATGCCCCCTTTTCTGGTCATGTAGCCTCTCAGTAAATTCCACTTTTTAAACACTTTTGAATTTACCATGTCATAGTAAACATTCGAGGGGGGTTGTTCATAGGTGGCCTACCCAAATAGGGGTAGATATCTACCACCTCTATTATTTCAGAGTCAATTTTCTACTTAAAGGAAATCTTATCTGTCTTTTTTCGATCCCCCAAACATCATGATCTTAGTTTTATTAACGTTGATGCTTAAATTATTATCTGTGGAATACTGTTGTACCACGTTCAACATCCACTGCAACCCCAATGGTGTTTTATCTAATAGCACAGCGTCGTCCGCGTACATCAGCCAGCTAATGGACATCCCCCAGCTTTAGGTGGGAAATTATTTAGATTGGAAAACATTTCCCACATATCAGCTACATAGAGATTGTAAAGAACACAGGCGGTAACACAACCCTGCTTCAGGCCCATATTAGTTTTAATAGACTGCAAAGATTTAGCACATTTATCCAGGCGGATTGTGACTGAAGTTTCCCTATACATTTCTCTCAGGAAATGTAGAATTACCAGACAGACCTTCCAATTAGTCAATTTGCTCCAAAGCCTAACTCTACCGACACTGTCAAAGGCTTTTGTATGATCAATAAAGCACACATACAATTTAGTACCTTTATTATCCATGGTATCTGATATTATATGGTTAAGCATAACCAGGTTGTCAAGGGTGCTATGTTCTTGCCTAAAACCCATTTGTTGCATAGAGAGTAACTTATTCTCCTTACTCCACTTATTAATGGTTCTTAAAATGAGTGAGCAGAATATTTTACAACTATTATCAGCCATTGCCAATAGACGATAGATATCAGGGGACATTCTGTCCCCTTTTTTAAAAATGGGAACAAATATGTCTTTCCGCCAACTAGCCAGTATTTTTCCATTTTTCCAAATGGAGTTGAAGAACTGGAGCAACAAGCAAGCCCATTTTTCCGGGTTGCGTTTTATAAATATGTTAGCTAACCCGTCTGGCCCAGGTGCTCTGGATGATTTTATTTTATTCATTATTTGAAGTATATCCTGTTGGTTATATAGGAATATAAACCCATTACTATCCCAACTCATTTCATGTATAATACTTCTATTTTTTCTATATAGAAGAGCCGGGAGACATATTCTATCCAAATGTCTTGTCCTACTGCATGTGTGTCTCTATTTCCATCCTCAAGGAGGTATTGTCGATATAGGTACCAACATTTCTTTGAAGCATGTGTTTTACATAACACGTAGCTACATTCTGCGTGTGGGCTTTTAGCCAGTTCTTATATTTAGTCCCAATGGCCATTAGTTTATGTAGCTTCACCCTCTCCTATAGAAAAACAAAATGCTCCTGGCTTGGCCCTAATCTTGCCAGGTAGATTTGAAACGATATAGCGAAATGATCAGGGTGACTGAACTTGTGTACACTCATAACATTGACCCTATACAGAGAAAAAACATTGCTCTCAGTCGAAGTGTGAACAATTCAGCTATTTGCCCAATTATGTTAATGCATAAAAAGTAATTTTCTAAATTGTTTTTCAGAGCAGGACACACATTAATAACAAAACAATATCTATAAATAATATATCGATATTCTGTCTAGTTAGATTAACTGGATTTGAATGCAGATGGACATGTATCATCCCTTACAAATTCTAGGGATTCAGTGAACAAAAGACATGTGAATATAGTAGAATATAGTAGAAAACAGTACACAATTGACAGTGTTGACACTACAAACTGGGGAGTCGACACTACTGTGTTTCGGCCATTCATCAGCTGATCCATAAATCTGGCAAGTGGTAGGCCTTCATTAAGACGGTAAACAAGTGACACTGAAGGTGTCCCACTGTTGTCTGTCAAAGAATGACAAGAGATGTATGGTTTAGAGTGTATACTGGTTCAGTGAGTAATTACATTATGTGTACGATGCATCTAAATGCTAATTCGTTGGAACAGCCCTAACCAGTGTGTCTCTCAGGTTGCAACCATATTTAAAAGCCATCATTGGTGCTTTAGGGAACAATTTGTGTAAAGTTGGGTCATTTTGCAATAAACTCCAATGTCTTCTGATTGTTTTGCTAACTTGAAAGCTTTGGCGATAGAATCTTAAGGTGCGGGGGAGGTATAATGGTCCTGGCACAGAACCACAAACATGAAAAACAATAACAAAAAATAAGGTCCTAGATGGAACCCTCCCGTACCCTGCACACTTTGGACTACTGTAACAATACAATTAGGGAAGCATTCCAAATTTCTGATTCATGAGTTTACAGCAATTAAATAATTACTAGCTTTGTACAAACGTATTTGAGTCAATGTTCATAAACAAGGAGAACATCTTTACCACATATCCCCATCCCGGATGGCAAAATTGTTTCAAACGCCCCATCCAGACCATTAAATGTTTCCATCTCTATCTTGGCTAGAGCACAATAAGCATTGAAGTCTCCAACTGTCGTCACCTCTGCCTTAGGGGATTCATGCATCCAGCCTTCAATGGTGTCAGTTATGATTTCTACTATGGCAGGCATATTAGCCCCCCCAGTCGAGAATAGACATTAATGAGTAGTATTTCTCCAGTCAGGCCCAGATTCCATATAATTACACTCATAACAAATGGCAAACTCCCCCAAATGTAATTCTCTCTTATCGAAATATGGCCTTTGGCCCCTATACACAGCCCGCCTACCGGGCGTCCTTTGTCACCACATAGCGCACATTCTGTCAGTAGACTATATTCCTCCAAAGACAATTCTCCACTCACTCACGTTACCTGCAACGCAAACACATCACATTTCTCTAACATTTCAATTCCATCTTTATGTAAAATAGAATGAAAGCCTCTGCTGTTCCAAGATAGAATTACTGGTTCTCCACCTGCCTCCTCATCTCAGTGACCTTCTAAATAAACCCCATCTGGGATCCACTTTGCAAAGTTGTTACCCCCCTTTATGTCAAGGGGTCCTTATGGGCTTTTTGGCATTGGGAACGTCTTCATTTTGGTTCTAAATTTCCTATATTATTACACATAACAATTTCAAACCCTTTACCCCATAAGGCCTTGGAGTTCTCCCTTATAAAGTCCACAATAACTGTAGTCCCGAATTGCACTATTGCCCAGTTTTCCCATCTTCCAAATCAGGCAATAAAAACTCTTTCAATGTCTGATGATTTAATACTCTGCAAATGGAGATTCCTATGCAGTTTATCTAACAACCATGTCCTATTTAAAAAAGGGCTTTCTGCCAAACTCATTTTCTCAATGATCTTAATTCTGTTACCCAAACTTCTGTTTGTTGCTCCATTAACCTTTTTGTCACACCTCATATTTTTACTACCACTACATTTATTTTTGTGCATTGCTAATATTTCCATCTCAGTTATATATACATCTTTCTATCTAGTATTCAGGGTTTCAACTACTTTGTTAATAGGAATATCCAGAAACCACACACCAGTTTTCTTATCTTCCTCAACTACCTAATTTTCCCTCATACATTCAGTTTCAACTGATTGTGGCACTGATTCAGATACAAATATCAGTGGTCTACCTTTTAACCATTTTTCTGTACCCTTATCTTTTTTAATAGGGCTTGTGGTATCTTCCCCACTATCCTTGTGTTTCTGATTCAACTCGAATTGGTCTCCTACTTCATCACAATCAATATCATTAGTGGCCGTCTCGGCTAGAACAATACTATTCCTTTTGATTCCGTTGGTCTTTCTAGCCTTACCTACACCACCCTAACTTCTAGTCCCTTTCTTGTTATTATGCTTTCGTGTTGTCTGTTTTTTTTTTAGCTATGAGAATTATGCTGTTCTCCTTCAGTACTGATATCTATCTCCATATTGCTTTCTGCCTTCAATTCGATGTTAATTAGCTCTTTAATTTCAGCCTCCAAAAATTCCACCTTATCTCTTTCTTCATCTACTATCAAACATAGTTCACTCAGGTCCCCCATATTCTCATGCGGTACACCAATTAAAGCAGCATTATCTTTCTTGGGTGTTTTATATCTTAAGATTTTATCAACATTATCACCCAAAATGTTTGTATTCTCTGCCAACAGAGCTATCAAACTCCTAATCACTTCCTGATTGTTGTTAAGGCATCAAGTTGTCCCTCCAGATTTAGCGATATATCAATAACATTTTCCAGGTCTTCCCATCAACAATCCCCCACATCTGTGCCGATATCTTCTTGGACAAATTTCTCCATATCTGGAGTAGCCGAAAGGTCTATTCCAATCACATTATGCATTTTGGCTTTGTTTTCACTACTTGTTTCAACATGGGAAATACCCAGGCCTTTTGAAAGGCCCATTGACTGCCATCTAAAATCTTGGCATAGATTCAACATGGAATTATTCTATATTATTGAGCTGTTATCCAGAGGTGAAGAAATGTCCTCATTTAAATGTTCTTTAACTTTATCATTTTTCGTGAGAAAACTTAACATTTTAGGCTGTTCTGTGCTTGGCCTATCAATTCCCAAATTTCTTTTATTTCCTATACTTGCACCTTTTTTTCCCTTCCGAACAGGGCTCATGTCTATGGTCGAGTGACTTTGAAGTGAACCACCTTTACCCTTTTGCTTTTTCCTTTGTTTAGATCGCAAGTTTGGACCCATCATCACCAAATCTGAGGTGACCTGCTGATATTTTTCAATATTTAATATTACTTAGTATAGGTAGAGACAAAGTAAAACAGAAAGAGAACCCCTACTTCTTCCGGCAGCTTCCTCCAACTGCCGTAACAGATAGCGGTGGGTTAAGCCTATGACCTATAATGAGCTTGTTCATGTACAAAAAAAGGAATGTATTACCCTACATTATGTAGGAAGAGTGTATACTGCTTTCCAATGCCCTGCTTCTCAACCGCGGTGTTTGGATAGCTGGGCATGGAGGTCTACTTCGGATCCCGTGGCGTGGCACCAATAAAGTCACATAAAGGTATTCCGTCCAATACGTTCCCCTATTTTAAACCCAACTACACCACCACCCTCCAGTAGATTTCAGGGTATGTTTAAAATTAACAACAACAGATTACATCCAGCAGTTTAGCTATTTAACGTACCTCGCAACACGAGGCACTGAGACAGCGAACAGCAGACAGCGTCACTTAAGAAGCTACTTACAGAAGTGCGCACTTCTTGGGTAATGTAGTTTCTGGCAGCAGAAGTGGGTGGAGCCACTGTAGATATGCTCCTACAACATGAATAAAGTAAAATCTGTATAAATTATGAAACTTCTTATGTAGTCCACAGTCTTATAAGAAGGTCCACATGAGTTAGGGAATCCGTACCGCTGCAGTAAGAATATAGGTCCCAATGATCCAACATTTTTTTGAAACGCAGCGTCCCCTGCCAGCAAACAGTGCCACTTCAGAAGACACTTACAGAAGCAGGCTTCTTGGGTAATGTAGCTTTTGGCAGCAGAAGTGGGTGGAGCCATTGTAGATATGCGCCTACAACGTGAATAAAATAAATTAGTATAAATCCTATATCTATATATATATATATATATATATATATATATATATATATATATATATATATATATATATATATCGCACCAGGCGAAGTACCTGAGGTACCTCTTTGCCTCTTACGCTGCTCGGGACGCTTTGGACTTCTGTACCACTTACTGTTGTTGAACGTGTGTAAATAGCCATTATACAGCTTTATCTGTTGAGGCTCTGCCCCCTTGGTTAATAAGCAGTTAAAAGCATCAGGCCGCGTGCACCAGCGCGCGTGTACCAGCGCACGCGCGCCAGGCGAAGTACCTGAAGTACCTCTTTGCCTCTTACACTGCTCGGGACGCTTTGGAATTCTGTACCACTCACTGTTGTTGAACGTGTGTAACTAGCCGTTATATGACTTTATCTGTTGAGGCCCCGCCCCCTTGGCTAACAAGCAGTCAAAAGCATCAGGCCAAGGCGCACCTGCACACATGCACCAGGCGAAGTACCTGAAGTTCCTCTTTGCCTCTTACGCTGCTCAGGACGCTATGGACTTCTGTACAACTTACTGTTGTTGAACGGTATTTATGAAAACATCTCATGGCTGGAGACTTTCTGCTTTCCACTTTTATATCTGTAATGACTTACAGCACTGTTTCTCTCTTTTTTTGGTGTGTAAATAGCCGTTATATGGCGTTATCTGTTGAGGCCCCGCCCCCTTGGCTAACAAGCAGTCAAAAGCATCACGCCACGTGCACCAGCACGCGCGCACCAGGCAAACTACCTGAAGTACCTCTTTGCCTCTTTGCCGCTGAGTCGCGGGGGTGTGGCATTGAGATGCTTCTGGTGCTTTCGTCTCATGCTTTGAGTCTGTTATGCAATTACGATCCGCTAAGCATAACCTGTTGCAGCCACTTCTGGGTCCCTATTTGGCTCGAGGGGGAGGCAAGTCTGCGTCCAGTGGGTGCATATGTGTAGCCAGTCCACTGTCTTCTACTCCAGCTGCATGCGTAGCCTGGAAATCCATGAAATCAGCTGGGAAAATCTTAAAGGACTCAGACATTCACGCCTTCTGTAAAGAAATCACGGAGAGGCGCCTGGAAAACACCAAACCAGCGACAAACATGCAATTTCCAAAAGTGGCGGCAGACTCTTCCAAGACCACCACTGTAAATACATTGGAAGGAAAGGCTCCCTTGGACACTAAAAGTGAGCTTTCAAAAAGGGTGGAGACTTGTAAGTTGCCCTCGTCTCTTACATCTGTTGTGGGCAACATGGGTAAGTGTGATCCACCTATTGATGTAAAAAAGACATATAATTACTCCTCTCTAAGCGATAGTATTATGCTAAAAGCTCTTCCTCCAACTGCCAAAGTAAACATAACTAAGCAATTGGCAGAAAAGTTTATACAGGATGTACCGGTAATTGATCTAGATGATGAAGGGTCTGGGTTCTCTTGGCGTACTTTACCTGATAACTTGTCAGCGTTGCCTGTTCTCTTTTAAACACCAGAAATCAATTACACAAGTTCCCCTATAAGTGTATCTTTTATCCATCCTACCCCAATGAGACCTACATCTCCGTTAAGTAAAAGGAGTCCAGTACAATCAGGCTCGCAAAATGAGCGGTTACTTGATGCGACATTGCAAGCCATGAACTTTGCTATACAAACATTAGGGAAATTGTTTGAGACACTTGAGAACAAATTAGCAAAACAGGCTGTTGTGCTAGACCGTGTGCATACCTGGCAAGACACTATTGGGATGGCAATTGGTGCTAAATTGCACACTCCATGCACAGCAAGAGTAAAAAAGACATCTATGTTATCAGTTGCTGTGCAAACGTCTGTAATAATGCAGAAAGTAGACTCTGTCATTCCCCAATTTGATGGGATTATTGTAGAAACCTCATCAAATGTGGGAGCTTTGTCGTGCATTGATCCTTCAAGTATTTCTGAAGCTCGTATGGTTGCCCCAACATATACATCTACAAAAAAAAGTGTACACCATATTTACCCCTGGTAGTGCGAAAGCAGGTAAAAATCCGCCCAGTGGTAGGTTACCCAAAAATCAGAGTGCATCTAAAATAGTGGCTAATTTGCGTTCCAAGCAATTTTTGAAGGCACTTACGCTTCCCAAAAAAAGCATGTTAGCAGCATCACAGGCAATAAAGAAAAAATATAAACAACAGATGCACGCTAAAGTTATTAAGTCTAATTCTCTTGCCCAGACCACAGATAATGCCTCTTTGGATGCAATGGTAAATGAAGTGAACCAACATAATGCTTTAAATTAACAGAAATGAAGCGGGGGGGATCCATTAGGGTCCGCCATCACATCCACTTCCAATCTGATAGATATGAGAAATCAAGAAGCCCTTGAGGCACATAGACATGAAATAAGAACGGCAGTTGATGCGTAGATGTCTGGCCATCGTTTGCAATTGCCACCAAGGTTAGGTGATGTGCCTTCGACAATGTCATCCACAGCCAGTAGATTTCTGGCTCAGGATGCAAGTTTGGAAGCACACAAAAACTGTGCAAGACATATGGAATCTCCACAAAATAGAGTGGGTGGTATACAAATGAATGCACCTCAAGCTTCACTTCTTGAAATACATACTTCATTGCCAGGAGGGGATGACAGAGACTCAATGGAAGGTTTGCATAAGAAAACAGAGTCTCGAGGCCCTCAGTGGCATGGCGTGGATATGGCATCTGAAATGATGGGTTTAGTAGAGACTGCTCTAAGAAAAATACAGGCAAAAACAAAAATTGATGTACTGAGAGATAAAGACAATAACAACCAGATCCCTATCGCTGCCATGTCAAAGCCAGAGGGGAAAAAAAAGACCGGCACCTTATTCCCTAATTTTGCCTTGCAGACCAGTACCCTGTAAGCAATATGACCTTAACAGAAGAACTGGTATGTCCATATTCTCCGAAGTTGTGCAACTGGAGAACATCAACTCTGTTGACATCGAGTATGTGGAGTTTATGAGGGAGGATAATGTCAATATTCTGAGATTGTGGCTGAACTCTCGGGTTGTGCAAAATTTTATTTGGTCAACAAAAGCCCATCTATATGACCTGGGTTTCGATCTAATAGCAGAGTCACATACATCAGTTTGATTATCTGATAGTTCCCAAGCATACAGCCAATCAAATAGGGGGAACATATAATCGGGAAGGAAAGGTGGCAAAGTCAAAATTCAATAAATGCCAGTGCAAATGCTCCCAGGAACAACTTTAACTAGATCATGTACATATGCAGGACCTTATTTCCTTGTTGAGCTGGAACACCAGAGGATTTACTCACCTCCTCAACAATGATCCAAATCTGATTGGAGTGTTTGACCTAATTTTACTGCAAGAGACGTGGGTCATGGATCCTCCGGTCTGGAACGGTTTTGATGTTCATCTAAATCCTGCTTATAGGCCATCGTCTGGCAGACCATCTTCTGATTTATTAACTGCTATAAAAATTTGAAAGGGAATGTCATCTGAACTATGGGCCTGTCCAAATAATCATATGCTTCTGGTAAAGGTAATGGCTGAGGAAATTGGGTATGCTGTACTTAATATATATCGGAATTCGGTCGCTGTAGCGGATAATGTGTTTTTTGAGGATTTAACAACATTACTTGATTTGGTTGCACTAGACAATACTGTTGCACATCTAATACTAGCTGGAGATTTGAATATTAGTGCCCTGAGCAAAAATAATTTACCTATCGGGGGAAGAGCATACAGATGGAACATGTTCATTAAATCTCAGAATTTACATATGTTAAACGGTATGTTTAAAGAAGATATTCCTCCAAGGGCAACCTGGCATAATGGTCAAATGGCATCAACCATTGATTATATTTAAGTGAGTGACACCTTGCTGTCTGCGGTCGAGAGTTTTGTGATCCTTGACGCTAATCAGAGTGGTCACAATATCTTAGCAATGAAATGTTGGCATAAAGACTCTGAGGGTCGGAGGATGCTTTACAGCGGTTTAATCAATATCTGGTAAATTCTGTTAACCAAAAACTCTAATGATGTGAGTAACATGGGTATTCAGCACAGTAATACAATGCAACTGTTTCAGAACCCTAGATCAAATACGCAAACTAAGTCCAAACATCAGCATAGTTTTGATCAGGTGATGAAATTAAGGAAAACTCTGCATCATGCTGAATTAAGGCAAGCATCTAGGCATCCTCCTGATATCAGGGTCTTACTTGTAAGAAAAATCAAACTGAAGTATGTAAACTGGGTCAAAAATCATCATGCACAACTCTATCAAAATGATGGCACTGTTATATTGAGCACCTTGGCAACAAAGAACACTGCCAAAATGTGGAATATTATCAACTATACTACTGGGTTCTCGCAAATCGTGTTACAATCGAATGCGGTTACTGAACAATCTTGGAAACAGTACTTTTCTGATTTATACTCAGTTCCGCTGGGTTCTAAAAGTTTTGACATTGCTGATTTGGATGGCCATTTTCATCTTGATTTTGCTTATGAAGAAATATTATCATTAATCAAAACAGCATCCAATTTCATAGCCGCTGGACCGGCTGGTCTCTCAAACTGTACCTTAAAGTGGCATCCTGAACTGTGGGCATCTATATTACACACCATATTTTCAGCAATCAATGTAGCACAAGCTCTGCCAGAAAACATGGACACACTCCATTACGGTACCAATATTCGAGAAAGGTTAGCGGCAAGCTCCTAGTAGCTACCGACCGATCTCCTTTCTTAATGTACCAGGGAAAATCTTTGGTAGACTGCTTTAAAAAAAATTCAATTTATGGACTTTGCAAGAACAACTAAAAGATAGTTTTCAATCCGGCTTTGTATCTGGGTTAGGGCCAATACCAAATATATTATTATTATAAGAGGACAGCCGCTTTATTTAGAGTTCATTGATTTTCGGGCAGCGTTCGATTCTATTGATCGTGCATTACTTTACAAAAAAATCAAAAGGCATAATTGTCCAAAGTCTCTACTAACTCTATTGATGCTACTTCATTCGGAGACAACAATGCAGGTGTGCTTAACCTTTGAGGGCATCCTCTCTGCTTCCATCGCAACCAAGAGAGGATTGAAACAGGGGTACCCTTTGGCCTCACGTTTATTTAACTTATTTATATTTGATATGGGAGAGATTTTCACTAACATCTTCTGTGACCCTCCAAAATTGGGAAATAATAAAATCAGATATCTACTCTACGCAGATGATTTGGTTCTGCTGTCCCAAACGCCATATGGCCTACAACAAATGTTAGACAAGCTGGACCGGGACACTGTTGTCAATCACTTGACAATAAATCCAACTAAATCACAAATTCTTGCGTGCAACAACACTCTGAAGCACAGGAAAAAGAGTTATACTTGGACACTTCAAGGCACTTGGAGTGGTGGAACAATATAAATATCTAGGATTCATCTTCACGAATTCCACCACCCCGAAAGTAGAGAACTGGGAACTGCAATGCAAACTACAAGCTCTCACCTCTCAGACCAAGATTCTTGCAGCTAGATTCGGCAAATTTTCATTTAAGCACATACTGTCTTTTTATCAAATGAAGGTAGTGCCAGTACTCCTATATGGAATCGAGTCCGGCAGTCCACAAAATCGAGAATACTGGGACAAAATAGAGGCTACATTTTGGAGGCAAGTGTTACAACTACCTAACTGCACCCCGCTTCCTATGAGTTGGACTCATTATCCCTGAACTCACAGGCCTTGTGGAAAATGTGCGCTTTGTTGCGGAAGTGTCGGTTGGGCCTTAATGCACCTCATGTACTAAGTACAGTAGCCCAGTATTTGCTCTCAACGTCAAATGGATTCCCTAGCAAGTGGTGTTCAGTATTATTTAATGCTATGGCTGATGCTGATGTAAGCATTTAGATGTTGGTGTTCAATCCAGAATTGGTAAAAAAAAAGATCTTCGAATGTGATTGGATAAATAATTTAGCAACCTGTTAAATGTATAGGGATTTTGATACCTCAGTATTTGGGATGAAAAGACACAAAGTGATGGCTGAATATCTAATTAAATGCCCCTCGCCCCATATACGACGGCAATATATGAGGTTTCAATTTAACTTATGTAACACCCGAGAAGTTCTACAGAGGAGAAATTTAATAATGTCAAATCAAAATTTCTGCCGATATTGTTTAAATAAACAACAAAAATAATCTCTTCAACATCTGATAGTGGTATGCCCGGGTTTAAGTTTGCTTCGTATGAAACTATTTCAAAATGTCTTCATATTATACTCTGAGTTGGATGAGAGTGTAATTTGGAGACACATTTTTACAAGCCCAAGACTGGCCGTAAAGTTTGCGACTGTGCACTTTCTTGAAGCAACTGTCCCAGATTTTGATTCCACATCATATCACAAAACTGCAAAGGAGATAATCTATGAGCAGGGGATTTTGAGTGGGTAATATAGCGAGAGAGATATCTCTTGTGTGGGTAATGAAGAAATTGAGTTACCATAAATGAGATCTATTTTGTAGAACACTGTATCTACTTGAATTATTTTAATGATCACTATTGATGCTTACTATATAGGAGTTATTTTTCGGTTTAGTTTTGTTGTTTACCTGTGTTAATTTTTCCCCATGTGATGATTTGTTGAGATAATGTATACATGGTATACTGATATTTTAATCATGTAAATGTAATTCTTGTTTATTGTCTTCTTTTATGTTGAAATGTTAAAGATTTGAAAAGTTATTTTTGACAACTAACCAAATAAAAATAAAAAAATCATAAAACTCCTTATGCAGTCTACAGTCTTGTAAGAAGGTCCACATGAGTTAGGGGATCTGTACCGCTGCAGTAAGAGTAGAGGTCCCAACGATCCAATGTTTTTTCCAGAGGCATCTTCCCGTGCCAGTAAACAGCGCCACTTAAGAAGCTACTTACAGAAGCGCACGTGCAAAAGCACGCGCTTCTTGGGTAATGTAGTTTTTGGCAGCAGAGGTGGGTGGAGCCACTGTAGATATGATCTGCTGCAGTAAGAGTAGAGGTCCCAGCCATCCAACGTTTTTTCCAGAGGCAGTGTCTCTGCCAGCAAACAGCGCCACTTAAGAAGCTACTTACTGAAACGTGCACGCTTCTTGGGTAAAGTAGTTTTTGGCAGCAGAAGTGGGTGGAGCCACTGTAGATATGCTCTGCTGCAGTAAGAGCAGAGGTCCCAACGATCCAATGTTTTTTCCAGAGGCAGTGTCCCCTGCCAGCAAACAGCGCCACTTAAGAAGCTACTTACATAGCTAGTTAATATCAAAATAACCAACATCACCAATCCCACCAATTTCAGCTAGGATCCATTTCGTCAGACCCCTCCCTGGTTAGTATACTTAACCTTTTAACTCTGAACTACAGAAAAGTCTGTGATTTCATGTTTCTATCCTCTACCCTCAAATCTCCTTTGACCTCTCTCCTCCAACCATTCACTATTTCAAATTCACTATCCGCATTGCCACCTCAATTACATCCCTCCTTGAACCATCACCAAAAGAAGAAAAACAAACTCTACTGCATGGTCCCATAGCTGCCCCAAGTTGAGTCCTCCCACCAACCCCTCTCTATTCTGATTGCCTACTGCATCAAACCTATTTTAGAAGATTACTGGAATTCACTTTGTTTCATCTACTACAACTATTACACATGTTGTTCCCTCCCGCCCTCTTGTTCCATCCCTCAGCTATGGACCTCTCCAGCAGGGATGTTCAGAATAGTAGATTTAAGTATTCGGCCAAATACTGACTATTTGGACAAGTATATGGCCGGAGCCAAATAGTTGCTGTTTTAATAAATACATTTACACAGACAACACACTTTAAAATATGTATATCCACTATTCATTGTATTTCTTTTTTTGCTGTCTACCAAAGATATTTGTGTAAACCATAAAAGGCAAACAAACAGTTTTGTAACAGCACATTTTGTATTTTTGTGCATTCATTGGTGTTGCTTGTTGGGCAGGACACATGCAATTAAGATGAGTTCAAAAGTATAATATGCATAAATGCAATCACTGTGAGGGGAGATTGGGATGTGTCTACTCATACTTTCAAGTGTTCCTTTTGGTCCTGCCCATCCTTAGCCTTCTGGCTCCAATAAGGCAATGAAACACAAAATGAGTGATTACAGCATTTAGCACCCTGCTGACTGCTCAAGTGCTACTGAATGCAAACCTTTGGGATGTGAAAGCCATGCTTTCTATCTGTGGTACTGAGAGGACATGAGCCATTTGAATAATGTCTTCTCATTATTAGATTGTATTTTGCTTTGTTTTTTGGGTGGGGTATGTTTGTAGTGTTTTGGTGTTTTGGGGCATAGAAAAAGATATGCGAAGGTATCATGAAGCAAGACACAAACAATAGATTCAAAGTTCAAACAAAAATTATGTATTACCTCAAATGTCAGTATATTTGAAGCCCTAACTTGTCCTATGCTAAGGTGGGATTTCCCTACCTAATGAAACTAATGATAGTCTGAGTCAGTAAGTTCAACTTAAAAGGCTGTCTTTATCCAAAACCTATACTTGCCCTCACTTATAAAGGTAAACAATTTGGCCCGTTCAAGACAGTTCACAAAGTCTCAGATTTCCCTTCACCAAGAAGGCAACACAGTTCAAAAAGAATCTCAGCATTCACGGCCCCAAGAATAGAAGACAGTTCCAAAATGAGATCCTGGGCGTTCCTTTCCCCAAGAAAACAACACAGTTCGAAATTGGTTTCAGGATTCTCCTTCCCCAAGACACTGGCTTACTCAGCTTGCCAACTTGTACATAAGGTCATCTTTCAATACCCTTCTCCTATTAAAAAAAGGCCTGTCACACAAGGGACAGAAGCTGAGGGCCTCCCGGGCCAGGGAGGGAATGGGGGGTGGGTTCAGAAGGTATTTCAGTGGAATATGGCAACCAGTTCCATATAGAAGCAAGCGTACAAAAGGTTCATTGTCCCAGGGTTTACATGGGAAGAACATTGAGGTGTGTTTTGGGATGTCTGTTAGTAAGGAGGGGAAGTTGGGCAAGTCTATCCCAATAATGGTTTCCTCTGGCAGTCTTGGGATGATGGCTGAAGAAGAGTTAGTGGTTGTCCCTTTCACCTGGATGTGTATTGTTACTTTGGGGTACATCTCTTGGTCTCCATGTACACATGTTATCTTTACCAAGGAAACCCCTTTTTATTTCTTGGGTGGCATTTGGACGGCTCTCACAGCTGTTTGTTTACTCCCAGAGTCTACCAGTGCCTGAACTGGGATTCCATTTACGAGGATTCTTAGGGTCGCTACAGTCTCATATAAATCTGGATCTTCCCACTCTTCTCCTTCCATACACCTGATTTCCATAGCCTCCTCTCTTTTATTCTCGGGAAAATTTCTGGCTTAGTGTCCTGGTTCGTTGCATGAAATCCAAATCAGGATTATAGTTTTTGTTGGCTAACTATCTTCCCTTCTTATCTCTTCTTTGGGCTTGGTGTCTGATCTCCTCCCTAGTTTCCCCCTCTCCCCACTATGGATGTCTCTGGGCCAATTAGAAAATATGTTTCTTTCCTTTGGGAAGAAATGTGGTCAAAGAGGACCCCAATTGTCTTTCCTTTCCTCAGTCCAATGAAACATATTGAAGTGTTTGTTATCATCAGGCGATGTTCTGAGCAGTTTCAATAGCTACAGCAAGGGTGGGTTTAATAATTTTAATACTGCTCTTTGAAGCGTGGAAGGTGGGGAATTAATACATTGTTTGATACTTAGAGCCTATAATACTTCTGGCAAGCTTTTCTTTCCCAAACACAAGGAGAGTATAAGCTAGACTCGCTCCCCCAACTCTACAAGTGTTTCCCCAGGTTTCAATTTCAGGCTTCTTAGATTTTGACAGTAGAAATTGCTATTTTGACCTACCAATTGTAAAAACCCTTATTTTATGTCCTTAAAAGCAGTTGTCCCAGGGACATGTAATAACTGGCAGGAGGTCTTCAGTTCTCCTTTGAGTAGGGGAACCAGGTAACACAGTTTAAGTTCCCCTCCCCATCTGGACTAATTGGCCAACATCTCAAAGTTTAAGAAAGAACTTCCCAGATTGTCTCCCACTTTATATGGCTGACGCACTCCCTGGGGACTATTGGGTTTTTCTTGGGTGGCAATCAGCCGTTCCAACCCTATTTGAAATTGTTGCTCAGCTTGGATCTGATGAGCAGCAGGCTGCGCTGACACTTCATCTAGAGAAGCCAATGGACCTGGAGATGAAATTGTCTCCCCTGAACTTCTCTCAGAATCAGACAGAAAAAAAGATTCTAGGTCTTCAGTAATATGGGCTTGCCCCTTCATTTGATTTTTTTCTAATGGTACATGGATTTGTGTCTCTATTCTCCTCCTCCCCTAATTCAGGGGAACAATCATGGATCTGGCTGGAGTAGTATCCTTATTCCTGATGTACGGGGATGAGGGCGCCAGGCCTAATAAAGGCTTGAGGTTTACAGGTTGTTAAATAAATTACATCCCTGTGTCTCAAATGAAAGGGGGTCCAGTGGAGGGTGTCAAGGAGGATCTCAGACTTATATAATAGATCATGACTGTAAATTGGGATATGTAGCTGGTTGGAAATTGTTTTCTAAATTCAAATATCCTATTGTGTTCTTGTTATAATGATGTCTTTCCCTGAGGTTTGCTGTACTACAACCGAAATAGGTGTTCCTCAATTTGTATCAGTTGAGCCGCATCTCACCCCTGATACCATTTGTGAAGGCATCATGAAGCAAGACACAAACAACAGATTCAAAGTTCAAACAAAAATACAATGGTTTTTTTACTAAAATGTTAGGATATTTGAAGCCCTAACTTGTCCCATGCTAAGGTGGGATTCCCCTACCTAAAGAAACTAAGGACAGTGTGATTCCGTAGGTTCCACTTAAAACGCTGCCTGTGTCCAAAACCAATGCTTGAGCTAAACAATGTGTAGGGATGTCAGCATCAAAAGAAATAGTGTTCCAAATAAAGTTCAGAGCTTCTTCCAGCTCTAGGCGTACTTTCCAGCTTTCCTTCCCCAAGTTCAAGACAGTTCCACAAAGTCTTGGGGTTCCCTTCCCCAAGTTCAAGACAGTTCCACAAAGTCTCAGGGTTCCCTTTCCAAAGAAGACAACACTGTTGAAATGGAATCTCAGGGTTCACTTCCCCAAGAAGACAACACAGTTCTAAAACGAGATCTCTGGGTTCCTTTCCGCAAGAAAACAACACAGTTCAAAATTGGTCTCAGGATTCTCCTTCCCCAAGACACCAGCTTGATCAGCTTGCCAACTTGTACTTAAGGTCAGTCTTACAATATTCAAAACCAGTTCCAGGTCAACTTTTTTTACTTCTTTTAGGTATGGATAGTTCATAAGGATTGTTTTCTTCTGCTTCACTTCAGCAATCTCTTTCAGGCACTTGTGATTACTTCTGTATATTTCTTTGGCTTTCACAGATAGGGTATACCCAGTATAGGCACAGTTGTTGGGCCACACAGTCCACCCACTACAGGCCACGCAACTGGTCACCCTGGGCTTGCTTGCCCACAAAGGTTCTTCTGTAGCTGCACCTATGTTCTGGTTCACACTCACTTGGCTCTCTATTTGCCAGTCTTTTGGCTTTGCCACAATGTGTTTCACTATTTGCCAGTCTCCGGACTAAGCCATCATGAGTTTTGTTATACAGTTCACTTTGTGTTGCTCTTTTCACTTCACCACAATTCTCTCAAACTCCACCCTTCAGCAATGTTCCATACTTGCTTTACATAGCATTGCATCAGATTCACTGTTAACTTGCAATATATGCTATTCGTTCTTCACACCAACTTGTTGTTTGCACATTGGTTTATTAAAAGCTTTCAAATGTTCATCAAAAGCTTCCATTCAGTTCAGTATTCAATAGTTTCCAGTTCTTAATTGGTCACACTTTGTAGTAATCATCAAACCCATTTACTTTGGTTCACTGTATCTTGCACATTTTTCTTGTTCATTCGACATTCCCTTTTGCCACGCAACAGTCTCAGTAGTGCCCCAGTTTGAGTAATCCCTTCACTGACCAGTCTCCGGTGTCTCCTCCGGGTGGCTGTCTCCTCCTGCTCTGCTCAGTGTACACGTCCTCGGTGGGTGGTGAGTCCCACTCGCAGTTCGCTCCTTTCTCTCTGTGTGGGCTGTTGGCAGCTCTGCTCATGTCCTGTGGACACTGCCAGTGATTTGTAAAGGTTGGATTTCTTCTCTTGCCCACAGTTCCTGATGCAGGCACCAACCAGTGAGGCTCCCAATGCTGAGGCCTTCGCTCAGCCCGATTTGGCCCCAGTGCCACTGTTCCTTCCAATTCTTGCAGGCGTCCTGGTTTCCTGACAGGACCAGCCTCAGCTGCCTCATACTTTAAGGCCACCCTGCTGGTCTCCCCCTGGTCGCTCTGGCTCCACTTTGTATATATCTGCAACCATTTAACAGGTTTCAGGTGTGAGTCCTCAGGCCCAATTGCCTGACCACAATTAGTGAAGCACTCTGGACATGCCTGACCCTTACACCAGTCTATAAGCCAATTTCTCATCTCAGTACTAGAGTGGTGAAAGGATCTGTTAGTGTGCATCACTCCTAGTCACCTCTTCCTCATCCCAGTACTATAGTGATGTACTTATGGGCCAGGTGGAGTGTGTATTAATGGGGAAGATTGATAATACCCTGCAAATACTAAAGTCAATGGAGGACAGAGGGCATTCTGATAACTTCTCAGTTTTAGCAGGTGGTTGGAATGTGGGAGAATTCTGTAATGAGGTGATCATGTTGTTTTTTTCTTTGTTCCTTGATACTGGGGATTTATCTGGGGTTTGATATGAAAAGAAGAACTGGAGGGGTTTTGAGAGCACCCTATAAAAGCTTCAGGGACTGAGGGTTCATTATGGAATGGAAACGGGGAGTACGGTGTGTATGGGAGGAAAGGTCTTCAAGACCCCCTCTCCTCCATTCCAACCCATTTGCAGATTATGATTCGTCCACCGGCCACCCATGCGCCTGTGGCCAGGGATGCGGGATGGCTGCAGGACGACCCATATGGATGCATACCTCGGCCAGAAGGCTGATCCCAGACCCCATTTTGTACCACAATCAGATTCCATTTTGAACATGGTACCACAGGCCTCATGGACAAAGGCTGCCTACAGAGCTGCAGCTCTCCCCTCGAGATCGCGCACAGTGAGCCAGTCTCCTCCCTCACCTCCCTCCCCTCTGCATCCCTGCAGTAGGCCTGTTCCCACGGGAGACTAGGCGCGAACAAGCTACATGACAAACACTGTATCTTTCACCTTCCACAGTTCATCGCTGACCTACAAATGTCCGGGCAAATGCTTGGGTTTGAGGAAAACAATTCATCTCCACAAACATGACCCGTCCCTTTGCAGACCCCACATCGAATACATACACTGTGGATAACCCCTGAAACTTGCTCTCCTTTTGAAGTGACAAATACATACCACACGCCTGTATGCCACTCTGTTTCACCCACACCGCTAATCCCTCTGTAAAGGTCATAAAACCCCTCCTGTAGTTGTATATGAAGGGCTGACTCTATGAAATGAAACAAGAAGATCATTACCTATTTTACTGTGCATAAAGCTATCAGTTAGATGTCTAGGCCCCATACTGTTGGGGGAATCTTATTCTCTGCCAAACACTCACACTGATGTATGATATGTTAATTTACTTGTTCGATATGATGCAAGTTACACGATCCAGATGCTCACTGGTTCTCCAATATATGTATGTTTACAAACATGTCAACTAGCATACGGTTCTAAAATGTGTATAATGCAAAACAGTAATGCCACAAGGGTGTTGTAGATGGAGTTTATTTTGTAACATGATACTTATGATAAACATAAACATGTAACCTATATTATAATCAGAGCTTGCATATTATTGAATGTACCTGCAACTACACTGACCTAGTTCTACCCTGCATCCTAATGATTAGTATGTAATCCCGCAAGGTGGACAGGCAGCAGGCCACAGGGCCTTCTCTCCCTTCTCCTGCAGCGCCGCACACTCAGCCCCCCATCCTCTCTCCTCATGCTGGGATGATGGCTAAAGGCCCTTGTTCTCTGATGCTACAAATCTAACCTCTCACCCTTTTGCTGTGCCTGCACCAAGTATCCACTCTCCCTTCAATCCCTGACCCATGATGTCAATATGAACTTGCCGCACACCCCCAGACTCTAGTTAAAGAAATATGGGCAACAAGCCCCTCACCTCAATACCTTTTGAAGTAACATCACAGGCCCCTGTGCCGTGTACCACCCCGGCTCACCCCAGGCCCATGTACCCCTGTGTGGAAATATGGCAATATGTTCCTCTTATGATAACAAACAATAAATAAGTATCTTAAGAGATGTAAAGGAATGGTTGAGGAGTGTGACAACAATCTCATGAGTAAGTTTGCCACCTGGACCGCTGTATTCTCACTTTTATTGTTCAGGTGAAATGGTTAGTAATATATCTATCATGTGTTAAATTAGATAGATGATGGTCAAAGTATGTATGGCCACAAGGGCAAAAGTTAAGTAGGGTAAAATGTAACAGCTCAAGACATTGTCTGACCCTGGGCTCCACCCCGATGAGCCCAGCTGATCTGTGAACCCTGCACAGGCACCACATGGACCTCCACCAATCCTGGAGCAGCATCCTTAAACATATTATAGTATCTAGTTTATGCCACCCATTCCCAACGACTTATGTTCCCCATATAGCTTTCCTCATTGATGATGTTATTTTGTAATAAATATGAATGTCTTTCTATTGTCTGGCAGAGAGCTCTCGGAGTTTGCAGAGTTCTCTGATTGCCCTGTTTGGTTGGATAAACATACTTTTTATCTTCACCCGCACTTGGTCCTGGTCCCATTCCCTCCTGGGGTGTGTCCATTATTGACTCTCGCTGGGGAGTTCTTATTGCATTTGTGGGGACGCTCACTTTCAAGTGGTGACCCCGAGACGTGATTTTTGTCCCTTTGTTCCTTTTGGCACGAGACGTCCCCGGCCACAGTGGAGACCCATGGCGCGCCCACTCAAGAGAGCTGCCACCTATGGCAACCGGTACACTTAGATGTGCACATGCAGTAGGGCAAGAGGATACGGGTCCTACTTTGCAAAACCCACCGTACCGCTTGCCGGAGCTGGGGGCGGCCATTGAGTGTGGGGCAGCGCCTGGACACACCGGGTCTGGAGAGTCTCGGATCAAGACGGACACGTGAGTATCAAGTGCGAGCGACACTAAAGGAAGCTAGAGGAGGGATATAGGTATAGCCTACGGAGTCAGATGAAGTAGAGGGGAACTAGAGGCGTAAAGAGAAATACAGATACACGGGGTCTTGTGGGTATAATCTATTCTTTTTATTCTTTCTGTATATGGCCATTAGGACAGGTTAAGGAGATTACGCGGTGAAAGAGGAATACGGGAACCTAGCTCCGCGAGGGGGTGGGAGGCGGTGCTGCATAGTGCTATCTCGACTAGTGCTGGGAGTAAAAAGAGAAAATAAGTGGAATCAGTAGGAGTCTCATATAAAGGGAGGCTTGGCGTAGTACAATTTAGAAACGCTTTCTTCTTTCTTTCTTAGGTAGAGGGGAAATGTAAAGGAGACAGTAACAGGAAAAAACATAAACTATCAAGGGGCAGACAGCAGGGGTAAGAGGGGACAGGCAGGAGGATTTATGTTAAATGTGATATGTACTTTGGTTAATGTCATGTGATTGTTTTATGGTGTTTGTTGCAAATAGTGTACACGGACAAGCCATAGCAGAATAGGTACTGTATTACTGTTTCGCATATTTTTTCAGAGTAAGTGTGACAAACTGGAGATAAATTGTGAATATTGTGACACAGAACTGGTATACAAAAGCATAAAGTACAATAATATTGTAAAACTGAATTTTTTGTAATACAAGGCTCATAAGGTGAAGGAAGGAGTATTGGGGACAGAATGGGTGCAGAAACACTGTTAGCTCACATCTGTCAGAGTTTGCCAGGTTACGCTGAAAGAATTACCAAGTACCATGATCAATGGATCACAGAGTTAAAATGGGAAGGGCTACCCCAGGTATGGCCTAAAGGAGGATCATTCAACAAAAATGTATTATACATGGTAGCCACATGTCTATATATGAAATATAAAGGCAAACAGTACCACAATAGAAGAGAGATATTAGATCTATGGAGGCTCTTTGAGGAAGTATCTCCAATTAATGGAAAAGAACCAACCAAAGAACAGATCTCATCTACCCTGGCTGTACAGAATAGTGGGAAGAAAGGAGAAGAGATGGAAGGTCAAATAGAGGTTGGACAATTATATCCCCTCCTGCCAAAACCAGTACCAGCTGAAGGGTACAGTGACCCAGTATATGTGTCAAAACCTACACCCCTGCCTGCACCCTAACCCACAGCACCTCCCCCATACAAGTGTCCAAGATCAGGTGGACAGGTGAGTACCCCAGCCATAGATATCGAGAAATTCACACAAGATTTAGACTCATGATTAACAATGGCCCGAACTGAACTATCCCGATTGAGAGATATATGCGAACAAGGGGGGTCAGGCACCTCCAGAACCGAACAGACACAGATGTCACAGTCACTTGATAGGTCAACGGAAGAAGGATGGAAAAGGGGCGAAATACTGTTCCGGATAAATGACACGCCAACAAGAATAATAGAGATAGGTCAGGAAGAAAATGAGGGGGGCAGAAGGAGGGGGCATGGCAATAGATAGGAGGAATTTTGGTGCGACATAGAGGGGCAAGAACAAGAAGATAAAGGCTGGAGATCGCAACAGGTGGGGCACCATCAGGGGTAGGACAGACACCTTTGGGAAGGGCAATGGAAGAAGAGTGGAACGGGAGGTTGAGAAACAGAATGGGGCGAATGGCAACATTGGGCAAAAAGGGAACGAAGGTAAGTACCGGGAAGATAGCCAAAAGCAAGCTGCAATTGCCACTGATACACGGGGCGGAGACCTAATTACATACCCTGGGCCCAAATGGATAAGGCAAATTTACTAAAATGTACTAAAATTGTTGCCCCCGCTTTCAGGAGCGGCAAGTAAATGGATCTATGCATTTGTGAAAAACACTGCCGGTGTTCCCCTGGCAATAGGTGAGGTTAAAAGTTTATTAGTTTCCGTAGTAGGTAACCAAGTATACAGGGTTTGAGCGTTTTGAGAGTATGGGATGCACTAAGAAATACTTTCCACAACGCATCCGATTTGCAGTCTGTAATGCAGTGCACAATGGGTGAGGAGGAGGATGCAATGACCTTCTTTTTACGGGTGCAGGAGATGTGGCGGGCAGAGACGGGCACGGCTTGGGACCAATCCACCTCCCTATTCTACTTCATAATCAGAAGGCGCTTGATAAAATAGCTGGGATAGAAGCAAAAGGCTGGCTAGAAATTCAGAGCATAATCGTACATCATTGCAAAAGAATCAAAAAAGAGAAAGGGAGATAGTACAGAAGATGCTGGCAGACAAGGCTAAATTAATTCAGACCAAACTAGTGAAGGTCACAGCAGCAGTAGCTGCCCTGCCCACAGACAGAGAATGAGAGGAGGAGGAAGGGGCAATAGCAATACAAGCTAGAATGGCAGCAAATTGGGCAAGAAATGGACAAGAGCAGTGAAATTGTGAAGAACAATATGGAGAGCCACAATGACAAGGAAGGAGCGCTCGCGTAGGAAGAGGTGGGTACAGAGGATCTAGAGGAGGTGGATATGGGTATGGAGGGTATGGAGGTCAGGGACTCATAGGGGGATCCGGGAATTGCTGGAACTGTTGGAGGTGGGGGCGTTTTTCAAGGGAGTGTCAAAGCCGCCCCATGAACAATTACCTCAATAAACAGCAGTATGGCCACCCCCACCCAGGAAGCCCACATGCGTTGCCCATGGGTGGTGGGAGGAGGGTGGAGCAGCCTGATCAGAGGTACACAGACGATCATCGAGAACCCCCTCAGAATGTACAACAACACCCACAGTCACAAGAACGTATGCCCCCTGTTCGAGGTAACCCCTTCGTCACAACGGCAAATGATGCTCCTGCACCCTTTGGAGGAGTGGCAGTTGTGTCAGGAAATGTTTTTGATAATGAGGGAAACACAAGATATTCAGCATAGGACAGCCAACAGAGAGCACTTGCGTGTCCAGTACTATCGACGACCCTCAATGCAGCAGAGGAAGCACTGGTGGGGGCGGAGATAGGAAATAAACAGTTCATTTTCATGGTAGATTCGGGAGCAGAAAAATCATGCCTATGAGAAGGCAGGTTTCCGCTATCTAATCTCAAAATGGAGACGCCGGGGTTCTCTGGGGGTGGTGGTCGAGGTTCCATACACAGAAGAATTAGATGTAACAGTGGGGGGCAAAACAGTGCGAGCATACTATTGTATTATGAAGAATCACCAATAAATATGCTGGGGAGGGACCTCCTTAGTAAGCTCAATAAGACCATTTCTTTTACAGAAAGAGGGATAGTGTGCTCTGCCCCGGGGATCTGTCCAATGCAAGCAATACTAGTAATACACACACGGGCCATGGCACCGGAGGTGCGCGGGATACCGGTTGACCCAGACATGTTCATTCAAGGGTTAAAGACACTAGCACAGGTTGTACCTGAACTAAAACGCCAAGAATGGAGAGTGCCAACAAAATGTATGTTTCGCCCTGTAGCACACCCTGAGATAATGCCAGGAACAGTGATGTCCCTAGATTTGTACTGGGTGCAGGTGTCCTCACAGAGAATAACAGTTATTGGAGTAGACATACATGGATGTGAATGGCAAACTGTGTTGTGTATCAATACCAACACACCCCTGCGAGATTTGTCTGATGAGGAACTCTTCACTGACTCAGAGAGTGACAGAGAAATAGTAATGGAGATAGCAATTCCCTGTGACATAATTATTCAGGCAAGACAAGTGCCCATACAAATTATGGTGGTGGTGGGCGCACCACATACATTTTTCAATGATGACATGCAACTTGTGCCCAAGGAAGTGTGGACAACAGGCCCACATGATGTGGGGTTGTTGCGTGAAGTGACACCAGTAAAAATAAAACTCAAACCAGGGGCATTGCTGCCCCGGGTGAAACAGTTGCCCTTGTCACGGGAAGCAAAATAAGGGATGAAGGAAACTATATCTGCCTTATTACAACAAGATGTTATAGTGCCCTCAAATTCACCATGGAACACTTGTATCTATCCCATTAAAAAAGCAAATGGAGGGGTGTGGAGGATTATACAGGGCCTATGCCCCCTCAATGACGTCATACAAACAGAATTCCCACTTGCCCCAAAACCAGCATCAATTTTGTGCAGCATACCCAAAGATGCATAATGTTTCACAGTAGTGGATCTGAAGAATGCATTCTTCTCAGTGCCACTGGACCCTGAATCAGAATATTTGACAGCATTTACCCTGGGGGGAAAAAGATATGAGTATTGCAGGTTGCCCCAGGGGGTACTGTGAGAGCCCAAGCATATTCAACAGGATCTAACATGAAGATCTTGGAAACATTGACACAAATATCACAATCATTCAGTACGTAAATGATCTCTTGATTTGTGGGAAGAATGAGGACGAATGCAGGCAAGATTCTGTGACACTATTAACACTACTGGCACACAAAGGCTACAAAGTGGACACAGAAAAATTATAATACTGTTTAACAGAGGTGTTGTATTTGGGTCAACTGATATCTAAGGATGGCAAAAGAATATTCCCCGACAGGGTAGCAGCAGTGCGTGCCGTGAATGAACACAGGACAGTGAAGGAGATGCAGACATTTCTCGGCATGTGCAATTACTGGCATGCATGGATCTCAGAATACGCAGGGTACAGAAAACCACTCCTACAGGGCCTCAAGGAAGCACAGAGAGAGAACGTAGCAATACAATGGACACAAGAAATGCACGCTGCCTTCAATACATTGAAAGAACTGATATCAACAGCACCCGTCCTAGCAAACCCAGATTATGAGCGCAAATTTTACTTATTTTCACATTGTGATGGGACACTCATGACAGCAGTATTGACACAAAAAAACATCATTGGGTCACAAGCCTCTGGTGTACTACAGTGGTACACTAGATGCAGTGATGCAAGGACACTTTGCGTTTGAACAAGCTCTCACAGCCGCAGCGTTTGCCATTGAAAAGAGTGAAACAATTGTGATGGGATACTCTGTGACATTGTATGTGGAGCATTCACTTTTCGCAATATGAGAAAGGTCCAAGAACACCCTGATAATATTATAAAGTGCGAACAAAAATATAGTGACGTGCAAAACAGTGAACCCAGCCACATTTCTCACAGAAGCATGCACGGTGAAAAACATGCAGATACACGATTGTGCCACATACAGAGGAAAAGATGATTGTACACCCAAGGCTAGTGAGGATGCATTAACTGAAGGAGAAGTTTACTTCATAGATGGGTCAGCATCAATTAATTCTGAAACAGGAGAAAA
This sequence comes from Ambystoma mexicanum, assembly GCF_040938575.1. Lineage (NCBI taxonomy): Eukaryota > Metazoa > Chordata > Amphibia > Caudata > Ambystomatidae > Ambystoma > Ambystoma mexicanum. The sequence continues at coordinate 1,272,332,635 of NC_090935.1, read as the reverse complement.
ACATGTGGGGGTGGCAGTGGTACAATTGGAAGAAGGTGAATATGAAGTAATCATCCAAAAAAGATTGCCTGCCCATTTTACAGCACAGGCAGCAGAATTAGTGGCACTAATTGAAGCATTACACAAGGCAAAGGGATGTGCAGTAACAATATACACTGACTCTGTATAAATGACCACAACAGTACATGGAGGGTTGGCACGCTGGGGAAGGAGGGGATTTCAGAGAGCAGATGGATCCCCAGTGCAGCACACCGAATTGTTGGTAGAGCTAATGGAAGCACTAAAAGAGCCGACGGTTGTGGCAGTGGTGAAATGCCAGGCCCATAGAAACAATAATGACGTCATCTCATTAGGCAACGCGTCAGCGGATGCTGTCGCCAAAGAAGCTTCATATCTAATTAAAGAAACAACAGATGAGTACATCTTACAAGAACATGTAGAAGAAGAGCAGTGGGAGGGATACAACTCCAAGTCACAAATATTAGAGTTACAGCAAGAAGTGCCAGCCGAGGAAAACGAGTTATGGGAGAGTTATGGGAAAAAAGAGGGTGAAAAAAGAACACAGGCAAGGTGGTAATGACCCAGAAACTACTATAAATAGCTTTCCAACAACTTCATTTCCCAGCCCACAATGCCAAGCAACATATAGCAGCAGAAATTCAAGAAAACTGGTTCGTTCCAGGATTGCAAGAGCAAATATCAAAACTGGCAATGGAATATACTACATGTCAAATATACAATTCACGGATGACACTAAGAACACTACGAGGATCACTGCCTAAGCCAATAAGAGCATTTCGAGAGCTACACATAGATTACGCTGACATAACGGAAAGATGCAATGGATCCCGATACATGATAGTGGTAGTGTGTCCCTTTTCAAGGTGGGTAGAGGCGGGCCCTTTTGCCCACCCAGACGCAAAGTGTGCAGCCAAGTTCCTGGTGCGGGAAGTATTTCCCCGCTGGGGAATATGTGACATGATACGCTCCGGCAACAGAACACATTTCATCAATGATCTGTTCAAAGAAGTGACAGACATGTTAGGCATAACACACAAACTATGCACAATTTATCACCTGCAATCAAATGGCGTTGTTGAGAAAATAAACAGACTCCTAAAAAGCAGACTTTCAAAACTATGCTACACAATGAAAAAGAATTAGGTACACTGTTTGCCCCTGGCCCTATTTGAGTTAAGAAACCAACCTAGCAAGGACCTCCATTTGTCCCCTCACATGATAGTGAAAGGCAGACGCATGCACACAGCACATTTCCCACTACGAAGACAATCTGATGGACACAGAAGTGCAACAGTACTAGGGGAAGAATTTCATGAGTATTTGACAAAACTCACAAAAGCAGCGCATATGATTGCAAAACAGCTTGCTCCCCCATTCACACAAGAAGCAGCAAATGACACTGTAACACCAGCCATTGATAGCCCTACAAGTCAGCTCATTCCAGGGGAGACGGTATATGTGAGGAGTTCATTCATCGGTGGAATACACCAAGATTTCATTTCCCATATGAAGTGGTGTACTGTACACCCACCGCTGTGAAAGTAAAAGGGCTGCGGTATTGGATACATTTGTCCGATTTACGAAAAGCATATGATAGCGTAACACCTGATGTAGAGAGCAGGAGGTCAGAAGAGGAGACCCAAACATAAAAGGAGAAATAAGAGAAAAAATGAAATGTACGAATGAGAAAAAGTATAACAGATCCACGTTGCAGGGGGCAACACTAAGAAAAATTGCAATTAACAGAATTGATCAAAATAGTTTCTCTTTTTCTCTCCCTCTCTTTGTCTTGCCCTTCCTTACTTTTTGTAAATGATGTAGAGAAAAAAAGAATAAAGTTAATGAAAGAAATTGAAGTTAGTGTTAACGTTACTTGAAATGCACAGATATGTACATGTAACAAAGAGATATATAAATAAGAAAGTACGCATATATGTGTTTGCTTAATGCACCTTTATGTCTTATTCTATAGGAGCAACCATGGCAACGAAGGGGGCCCCCAATATCAACAATGTTATAATCGACAGAAATTGAAATGTTGGCTTTAACTTAAGGAGATACAGCTATCAGTGCGGACTGTTTTGTTGTGCAGTAATATTCTTTTCAATGTTGTTTGGTTTCGTAGTGTATTGGGCCGTAGCATTTATATCTATAGATCTAAATGAGGGGGAGAAAAGGGACAAGCCTTGTAAAGAAGGGGACACATCTTATCTGGGACGTGGTAAAACTTATCTGGGAACACGGGACGCAGAGAAATGGCATACAGCATGCAAACAGCACAGCCAGCACTATCATAGCAGTACACGCCACTGCCCCATATAATGACTCTGAGTTTAATTTGTATGAGATGAATGATCCCGACCCCTATGAATTACCCTGGTTATATGATGATTCCGACCCAACTGTACACTTATACCTGACACAACTGAACAATACGAAGTGCCTAAGTGTGTGGTAGATGATGATGGAAAAACTGCAGAGAGGTTTATGGCCCTATATAACGAGTGGGAAAAAGGGGGAGGGGCAGGTGGAGCACCCTTAATGCAGCAGGCAAAAAGAAAAGCTCTGGGGCACACAGGGAACAGTAAAAGATGTAAGAGGGGGGTGGGACAGAGAAAGTACGATGAATACCACAGGCTGGGATTAGATACAATAGAAGATCTGCAACACCCACACCAGTCCAATAAATGGTAGACATACATGAGCTATACTGCAAAGCAAACAACTAATGAGAGCTGTTATGTTTGCTCTCTAATACCCCATGCCTCTGGTACTTCTAAAGTACTGTTACCACAAGAGTCACCTATTGCAGATGCACAATGTCTCCTTCATCGTGCACTATGCATAATTAAAAATACGTTTGAAGGGCACACCGTCTCCTTTGAAATGCTGCAAAATGAAAAGACTTGTTACTTGGAACCCAAAGGAGTAATATGGCTGAAAGAATCCTTTCTAGTGATAAAAGGAACATTATATGGGGACAATAAACGGCAAGACAAGCAGACAACATGCAAAGCAGAGGCACTACGAGAGCTGGCAGATGAAAAGCTGCAATGGATCCAAAGAACATGCGCTCCGATATGGAATGAACACATCTCAAATCTAACGTGGGTAACGGCCCTTGAAAAGCCATTCAAGCTGCAGAAAGAAATATCTTATGAACTGTGCTTCCATGGAGAGGGGAAAGCAGATATGGGCACAAACAAGAACTGTAACAAAATGCTCATCATTCCAGACATGAAAAAAAGAACTGCTGCACTAATGGACACTTACTGGGTTTGTTGCAAACAGGCGTACCTGCCCCTTCCACAGTCATGGAGGGGCACATGCTCTCTGGCAATGCTGCATTCCTCTCTAATGGTGTTACCTGAAAGTCATATCCAAGGGGAGAAATGGCTGCTGCTCTCCAATGACCCAGAACACGTGCAGCCAACTGAAGAAGCCCACATCTACGCCATATCTGAGGAGAACTTGCAGAGCACAGTGTCACAAAAAAAAGATTATCAAGCTACATCTGCAAGGCATCTTCTGAACTTTTGGTACAGATTCCTGATCGATTTGGTTTGTTCAATTCCGCTGAGACATTCTTTGCTACCCTTGTTCCCAGCATCCTAGCACAAGCCAATGCAAAACAGCTTCACATCACCTGCTGGGAAGTGATGCAATTGGCCAACGACCCAGAAGAGGGGTTTAATAAAATAAAGGTGGAGCTAAGGGCCCTGCGGTTGATGACGATGCAGAACAGGTATGTTCTAGACCATTGACAGCTATGGATGGAGGTGTTTGCCAAAAAAGCGGGAGCGCATGTTGCACTTTCGTACCTTCTGCAGAGGCGGACAATGGAACCTTGTCCCACGTAATAGCAGCCATAGATAACCTTGGCGAGTGGATGAAAGAGGAAGGAGGGGTACAGCCCAGCACCTGGTTCAATTACATTTTTTTGTGGATTCCCTCCTGGCTCGGGATGGCTGTCAAACTACTAATGCCCACCATAATTTTTCTGCTCTTGATTTTTTGTGTGTGCCAATTAGGTCCAAGGTGCTGCACAGATGCAGTATCTAACAGTGCAATCATGATGGTGACAATGGGCAACACAAAAGGAGTGGTACAGATGACACAAGAGGCACATGTACAAACAGGGAAGGATTCAGGACCAAAATACAGGCTGACAGCCATATACAATGATGGGTAGGCAGATTATATCACACCACAATAAAGGAGCCCTTAGAGCTAGCTTGGTACGATGAGGAATGGGTTGACCTGGAGGGAGATGGGGTATGTATCTACATGACTTGTGCTCCAGATGAGTAGGCCAAGGCAGGGTAGAGCCTCAGAGCCATGTGCAGAGCATGGATGCCACAAAAGGGAACACCTGCATGGGATGAGGCAGTGGCTGAGGAAGAGGAGCGTAAAAGGCTGGTTGAGTTACAATATTTGTTACTTAAGTAATGAAAGGGGGAATGCATGGGAGGAAAGGTCTTCAAGACCCCTCCCCTCCATTCCAACCCACTTGCAGATTATGATTGGTCCACCGGCCACCCATGCACCTGTGGCCAGGGATGCGGGATGGCTGCAGGACGACCCATATGGATGCATACCTCAGCCAGAAGGCTGATCCCAGACCCCATTTTGTACCACAATCAGACTCCATTTTGTACATGGTACCACAGGCCTACCTCGCATATCCAGCCCAAAGGTTGATATATAAAAGCCAATGCCCTTCCCTGGCCACCTGAGAGGAAGACCGAAGGGAAGGAGATGGGAGGACACCCTCAGGTTCCTCACAGATACAAGCAAAATATACATATAGGGTAAAATATATAGGGAATGCAGAGTCTGCCTTAATTGGCAAGTGCATGCTTATTTTACTTATTTGCTTCACTTGTACATCCATTTGGTCCAATGTTTCTAAATTGTAAACTTGTATCTCCTCATAGTTTTTACACAAATATCAATCTATTTTAACATCTCTGCCGCTGGCACACTTCCCACTGAGCTATCTTACTTGCTTTATAACCTTAGCCTGCAGGCTGAATACAGTTCTTTGCTGCAATTACATTACCTCCTGAGCTATTTTACTCTGGGTTTGAAACTTATCTGCATCAGTAATATGAAGCCACTTTATTATATTACTTGGATTGGGAATTGGTGGGATTGGAATATATTACTCACACAGGTCATCAGTCAATCAATAAGTCCCTAAAGAAAGTACAATTTTCCAATGCTGACTTGGTATACTATTGTTCCAGATCAATGGTTTTCTACTGAAAAATACAGAGAAGACCCGAGACATCTTGTTGCACATCCAAGGAATTGATATTTTTGCTTCAACTCATCCCTTCCCAGCAAACCACCAGATTAAAGTCTTTCGGTCCAGCACATGGTCCAGCACATGAAGGACTGAGGACTGAGACTTTCTATTTTCGTACCTCTGCTCTGTCTGTACGCAACCAAAAAAAATGACAGCAGAATTTGTTTAATGATCCTTTTAAAGGATTAAGATGAAATGCCTGAATGGTCACAGGCACATTACAATCAGTGCTTAATGTATTTTGTAGGGGAAACTATTCAGCTTCAAGTGAAAATTAATTAAGTATTCGGTCTGAGCCTTATATCTCATTTTCATCTGGATTTTGGAAGAATACTCACTTGAAGCTGAATTTCAGTACACCCCTACTCTCCAGTCATCCAACCACTGCGGACAATCTTATCTCTATGTTTGCCTCTGACATAAGGCTCAGCTCTCTACTCTTGTTAACTCTTACAAAGACTCCTTGCTTTCAGTACTGCTCTTGACTCTGTGAAATCCTCATACTACATTGACCTCATATTCTCCTACTGTTTCACCCTCTAAACCCTCTATGATCCTGCCAGTCCATACACTCTCCTCCAAAATAATATTCAGTATCCTCCTACCTCTCTGCTAATGACTGTGCCTCTAATTTCATCTCCAAAATCATCACAATATGTAAGACTCTGTTCACCCACTTATTTTTGCCTCCTCCTGTCCTTTGCTCCTCCTCCTAATACCCCCATTGTCTCCAAGGTATTCAACCCCAAATCCTGCATCGAGTTCCTAACCATTTTGAGCTCAGCCATGTCATTGTGTGCTCCCATTGACATATTTTGCACCACAAATAAACAAAGATCTTGCACCCATCAAATCATCCCACCTCTCTTCCCTGCCTGATATAAGTTACCTACTGTCATCCCCACAATGAAGTGAGCCACTGACTTTAACAATCTTGTTTTCTATTGACATGATGACTTCCTTATCACTCAAAAATCCTTGAAAGAGTTGTCTTTAAATACATTGTCAGCTAACACAAACACAACTCAGTGATGCTCTTGCATTAGGCTTCCAGAGCAGACACTCCATAGATATTTCTCTGAATACCATTTTTGACTCTCTAACCACTACTCATCGCACTCCCCTCTGCTCTATTCTCATCCTAATTCATCTCTCTGTAGCCTTTGGCACTGTCAAAAATTCCTTCCTCTTCCTGATAGTCTCCACCATGGGCTTTAAGGACATCTTGCTCGACTGGGTTGCCTCTTGTCTTTTTTCCAGCTCATGGAAATCTATCTTATCCTTTACTAGACTCCTACCTATTGGAGTTCGAAGTTCAGACCTGGTCTCACTGCTGCTCACCCACTATAAATTCTTGCTGGGAAAACTTATCGCATTCTTTGGCTTCCACTATTACCTCTTCACAGATGACACCTAGACCTCCAGACCTGTGCCCTCTGAATGAACCAACAACGGTCTCACGTTTATCTGTCACTGGATGGTTCTACGGTGCCTGGTGCTGTACTCATTTTACTTCCTTCCACCAACATCATCCCCACTCTCCCATCTCAAATGTCTCTCCCTACTTGCCTTCTTTCTGGATTCCCAATGGCCTACAAGCAGGGATCCTATTTGACAGTGACCAATAGTTCATCATGGCAATGGCCACTGTGGCAGGATTAGCTTCCTCAACCTAAGTAAAATCCTCCCACAACTCACTTTTCACACCACAAAAACAATAATCTCAAACAGTGTCCTCAATAAACTGGACTACTCTTGCTGCCTACTTCCTGGTCTACCCCTCTACTCCTTTACTACCTTCAGTAAAGTGTTCAACTCAATGTTCCCAAACCTACCCTTTACAACCTCAGTGAACCTTTACAACCTCATCAGATCATCATCATTTTTGGAGGCTTTCATGCACAAGAGCTTTCCCTTCAAATTCCTGCTTGTCAAATACAAATATATCAATGGTACTGCCTCCCACCTAGTCAACTGAATTTCTCTCTACTCTTCCACTTTCACACAGGAACTGAAGGTGGCGACAGGGTATAGTAACCCAATATATGAACCGCCAGCTTAGGGTAGTGATGATAGTCAAGAAGAGACTAAAAGAAAGGAAGAGATCTTTAAGGTCTTGCAGGGCAAGGAAGAGAAAAGTGAATGATCGGATGTAACCACAGATATAGAATGGGAGATTAAAAGGTGGAAAGGAGGAAAGGACAAAGCTGACGAGATTACGCTCGTACGGAATTAATGGATGGGTAGACAGATATTATTAAAGCTTGATGGGAAAAGCCTTGAGGAGGTTAGGCAAAGGGAAGACCAAGACGAGCAAGATAAAAAAAAGACAGGGAACGAGAAAGGAGACTGAAGGAAGATGAGAACAAGAGAAAGGATAGACAAAGATGAGAGCAAATGTATCAGGAGGAACAACAAAGAAAGGAAGAAAGGGCAGAAGAGCAAAGGAAGTATGACAACAGGCATAGAGCTGTTGAAGAACAAGACAGGCTAGAAAGGAATAGAGATGAGGAAGAGGCTCAGAGGTTATGGGATAAAATAATGCAAAGACGGAAAAGAAGAGGATGGGCGTAGAGCAAACAAACGAAGGAAAGAAAAAAGACGAGAAGAGGAAAGGGTGAGCTGGGAAGCAAAGAAGGGAAGGGAATTAGATAAAGAATTGGAGCAAAAAAGGAGACAGAGAGCACGAGACATTGACCACATTCAGAAAGAGCCGATGGAATTGATTCCAGTAATATCATGGAGCGACATAAATGATTTTCTCTCGTTGCAAGGAGTAATGCCAGGACCATCTAGGGTAAACCTTGATGATAATTTTGAGATAGGAAGGATCTGAGATAGGATCGATAAAGCATATAAAGAGCTTTATAAGCTTTATCGATCGTGCTCTCTGTCTCCTTTAAGCAAAAAAGGAGACAGAGAGCACGAGACATTGACCACATTCAGAAAGAGCCGATGGAATTGATTCCAGTAATATCATGGAGCGACATAAATGATTTTCTCTCGTTGCAAGGAGTAATGCCAGGACCATCTAGGGTAAACCTTGATGATAATTTTGAGATAGGAAGGATCTGAGATAGGATCGATAAAGCTTATAAAGAGATGAGGGCAAAAGGTGAATCGGCAAGCAGGGGAAAAGATGATCGATCTCTAATTGACCGGTCACAAGGCAAAGCAGGAAGCCTGTTTAGTCTCGAGCATAGAGCCTTGTGTTTGGAGAGGCTGACTTTGAACAGAGATGAAAAGGATGATAGTTACACTAGTTGGGGACTGGATATGTTAGACGAAGAAAAGGAAACCTTCCATGTGGTGGAGGGAGAAAGCACATGTGGCGCTGAAGGATGTTTATTGTCAGACAAGGAAGTAAGAAGGTCTGATCTGGAACAACCTAAGAATAGGACACCAGATCCCATCGCATATCCCGTGAGCCCTAAAGAGTGATCACACAGTGAGAAAGGAGAATTGCTACCATATGTGAGAAAGTTAAGGTCATTGCCAGGTAGAAGGCAATGCAGAACAAGGAGAACTGTTTGCAAATTTGGTTTCACGTAGTTCCCGTTGTTGGAGAAGGGAGGAGCTAGGCCACACTATATACCATGTCCTCAGACGTATAACGATAATTTAAGAAGTGCTCTGTGTATAAAAAATGACAGGATGATACACCCTAGCCATAGGGACATTAAGGGTCTCCTAGCAGACATTCTTGGGGAAAGGGCTGATGACATTTGGACACGAGCAGGCTACTTAAGTGTCACTGCACAGAATGTAGCTCATGATGGAGCACCATTTAATAATTGTAGAGCAGACGTGTGTAGAGCTCTTAGGGTACAGTATCCTGACACGTTAGATATGGGTGCAATTATGGCACGTAAGATGCAAGATGGCAGAGATCCTCTTGCTTTCATTCAAAATATACTTTGGTAACTCGCGAGATGTGGGGGAAATCAGTGGCAGTATTTTACCACATTTTATGTCAAGGACATGGACAACCGGAGAAAGTACAGAGACAGCTCAAGAAATTAGTGGGAATGGAAGCAAGGCCTTGGGTAGAGATACAGTCACCATGGTGCACCACTGCCGACTACTGCAAGAGATAAATAAGAAGAAGGAAGAGGCTAGGAAGCTAGAGGACGCCAAGTTAGTTCAGAATGCAGCAACAAGCAATGGGTGCATCACAGGCAAATAATCAATGCCAGATGGACCAAGGCGGAAATGGGTTTAGGCCGAGGAATGGGTTTTAGAGGGAGAGGTCATTTTCAGAATGACCAATGTGGCTTTCAGAATATGTAGAATGATAATCAGTACATGCAAGGGGGGTTTAATCAAGGAAGGCAAGAGAGAAGAACACCTCGCATATGTTGGACATGTGGTATGGCAGGGCACGTTGCGCACATGTGTGGGTGCCGAGGATATGTACAGAATGGGCAATTTTCAAGAGGGGGGATAGCTTATCCTCCTGCATATAGCCCACAGGCTCAGAATGGGTTTGCCCAAGATCAGATGGTCTATCAAGCGCAAGCGCTGCAAATACAACAAGCACACCAGCCACAACAAGCACCATTGAATCCACTGCAAGGGCAGTCATGGCATGTACCCATGCAGATACAGCAGAACGCAAACACAGGGCAGTTGTAAACTCCTAGAATAGGGAGAGCTTCTCTGGTGGGTGGAAGTCCTTTCCCAGGTATAGGAATTAGCATATATCCACAATAGAACATCTCACAGGGTGACTTGATGTGTTCAGTACTATCAGTAAGACCAGACCCCCAAAAGGAACCAAGGGTTGATTTGACAATAGGAGGAAAATCTTTTTCTTTTTTAGTAGACACTGTTGCAACTCGGTCATGTACACGGGAGGGAAAATGTCAGTTATTAGGAAATGCCATGAATGCTCAAGGGTTCTCTGGAGCTACAAGCAGAGTTCCTTTTTCTGATGAATTACCAGTCTCAATAGTAGAATGAGACAGTTGTGTTCCATTAGTGTATTCACAGTAGACACCAGTTAATATTCTGAGATGAGATTTTATGACAAAGCTCAATATGACGATTTCTTTCACTGATGATGTCATAGTGTGTTCTACTCCTGGGATACACTATCTAAACGTGGGTGAATTTATTATGGCATTTACAGGGCATATGGCCCTGCAAAGAGTACCAATGGAACCCAAAGTCTTCCTTTATGGGATACACATTTTGTTAACGTGGTTACCAGGCATAGTGGGAAAGACCATGAAAATACCTGATGAGTTCATATTCAGGCTGCAAATACCTATGGACGAAGAGAGGGGACAGATTATACCCTTAGAACTAGTTGCAGCCATAGTAGGAGGGATTTGACAAAGGCAGGCCAGAACAGTGATTGCCATTGGGGAAGGGTATAGACTGGCTGACGTCGCAGATGAGGATATGTTTAAAGATGATCCAGTAGATGATGAAGTAGTCTTTGAAATTAATATCACATATTGTATCAGAATAGAGAAAATAGAGGTCCCACAGTAAATGATGATAGTACGGCAGCGTCCAGCATATTTTGATGAGGACGTATGTTAGGAAAAACATTGAGAGGAATGAAGTTGGTTCCGCCAATGGTTATGAGGAATGAAATAATAGTGGTTGCTCATCAGAGTCATCCAGCAATAACAGGAACAAAACAACCTGTTAGGGAAAGATGTTGTTGTCCTAGTATGAATGTGAGCATTAAGAGGAGTGTGAGTAATTGTTGGGAATGTCATAATTCAGAGAAGAGTTGTACGGTCAGGAAATTGGATATCAAACCTGTTGTGACTCCCAATGTAACATGGAAACAAGTTGGGTATTGACATGTTGGGTCAGTATCATATTTGAAAGCCACATTTTAGATTCTTGTTGGTCCGGATCGATTATTTTACAAAATAGAGGTGAAATATGTGAAAGATGCAGGGTCAGGAGAGGTCATAAAGTTTCTAGAACAGGTGAGCAGGAGGGAATGATACCCAGAATTTGTCGTGAGTGACAACGGGGACAGTTCAAATAGAAACAGACCAGGCATATGCTGAGGAAGTTGGAATTAAATGCAAATGTACTCTGGAGCCATCTTCAAGTGAATAGGTTGGGGAAAGGTAGAATCGTATGCTGGTGGAGACTATTGAACTGGCAGTAAGGAATTGCAAATATGTCAAGGTGGCGTGGCAGGTAGTGTGAAGACCATTCCTATGCATGTCAAAAGCATAACAGGGGTATCACCTTTCAAGATGATGCGAGCCAGAGAGCACAAAACGAAATGTAACTCTAATTGGGTTAATGAGGTAAATGGCAGATCGGAGGTAAACAATGAAAAAGTAAAGGACCGCATTTTTAAAAGTCAAGGAAAGTATGCCAGGAAGAAATGTAAGAAGAAGGTGAATGGTAAGGTTTTAGAAAGGGGAGATTGTTTCAGGATCAAGAAGGGGCATGAGTTGATGAAAGGTTTATCCAAATTCTCCTACCCAGTAGAAGTCAAGGACATGTATGAGAATGCCATCAGGTTGGCGGGTGGTTCTATATGGAATCTGGACAGAGTGAGCAAGTGGCCATTTGAAAGGGCGACTAAATGGAAATGGCAAGGAACGTTTCTCAGAAATATGTCAACTGTCATGTTGGTTGGAGTGGTGAGAGGAGGAATTGAGGTGGATGGTGGATTGTGGTGGTATGTATGTTCTTTTATGTTTTATGTACATAATGTGGTCTAGTTAGATAAACAGTTAAGATTTTCAGCATTTTGTATTTTACATTTGATTTGCAAGTTCTGGAGGGAAGAGATGTGCAACATTATGGTGTCACATTCATATTCCAACTTCTGGAGTTGACCTCAAAGCGCTTGTGGGTTGTACGCCCTCTGGGACCATAGTCCAGGCCAGTAGAGAGAGTAGGGTGTCCTAGGATGCTTGGGTGCACTCATTATGTGTACAGCTGATGCGATTGCTTGATGCTAGCTGCATCCTAGCATTAGGTGTGGTGGTATTGAGATCAGTTGAATGTGTGCAGTCAGGAGGGTGGTCTCAGAGACTGGATTCTGGCTGTGTTAGGCCTGTGTAGGACGCTTATTTGTACAGCTAGGCTGATTGTGTGCGGGGGTAGCTGCGTTCTAGCAGGATGTTGAGATGTTCGTGGGGTGATGTTCATATGTGAGCAGCTAGACCGAAATTGATCGATGGGTGTAGCTTCGTTCTATTGTGTGTTGGTGTAGAGTAGAGAGTGAGCATATTGATAGGAGAGGTGAATGTCTGGAGTGGAGGTTTTAGTCTTACAAGCCCACTGCCCTGGTGTTCATTACGCATTTTTTCGATTGCTGCGTTCAGGCTTTATTAGTCACTTAATAGTCATATTCAGTGGTGTCACTGCTCGGTATTTCATTGAACGTTTGTCTGCAGATTGTAGGGTCTTCACGGCCATCGAAGGTCTTAAGCAGCATTATGGAAAGAGCCAGGTTTTTAGAGCTTTGTGGGAGGCCATGTAGTCTTGGATGTGTTGAATCTGTGGGGGCAGTGAGTTCCACAGAGTTGGGGCTAAGGTTGAGAAGGTGGATCCTCCAATCCTGTCAGAATTGGAGGATGGAATTACTAGTAAGAGGGCTGAGCTAGATGTTAGGGTGCGCTCTCTAATGAGAATCACCGATTCGACACCATTCCGCCTACACTTGTTTTCTGCTTAATGTGCCTCACCCCTTCTCCTAACCACCTGTTTCCAGCATGCTTGATTTGAAAATGGATCCTCCTGTCAATGAAATCCAAATCCCCTCTCAAATTCTGCTGGTTGCTCCCCATTACATATGACCCTACATATCACCCATTTCAATAGCACCTGCTCCCTTCAGCCCTTTCTAAAAGCGCCTACTAATTTATCCATAATCTGAGGATGCATAATAGTTATTCTCTAAATTGTCTGAAACACTACACAAAACACCTCTGAGACAACAATTAAAGTCTTCATTCTCAACCTCCCCCCACCCCAACCTGCATGTGGTAATTTTCCATTTTCTTTTTGGGGGAATCCAACAGGATTGTTAGATGTATTGGCACTTCCAGATCTATGGAGCCAATATGGTAGCCAAAAATCATTTTTTAAATCAAAATAGAGTTTTAAATACATTAAAAAGGCATCTCTGTGTGGCCTCATTTGAGGCACCCACACGCAATGACCACTTGTGCAGCAATAGGAATGTTCCACTTTTCTCTTTTTGAACATTTCCTCTTATGCACTTTAGACAATGCATCCTTAGATCCAAGATGGTGATGAAAGATCAGTTTTTCATTAAAATTGCTAATCCACTGCTTAACTGCCCCTAGAGCAGTCCTTTAACATTGTTTTTTTATGCCACTTGCACATTTGGATCTAGCAATGTCCCGTTTTGCTGCAACAGGCTTTTACCATGTTTGTTTCATTCACGGGTATCTTCGAATGCATCATACAGATCATGAGATCCATACATGGCCAATCTCTCATCTGAGATGGCGAACCAAAATCCCTCTGATTGGGCTGTTGAACTCAGCTCTTTGGTTGAAAGAATGCCACCTGACATGATGTATATAACACTGAATGCCAAGATTTTGGAGTGCTAGTGTACTTTTGAATGTATCTTTAAAGTAACCACTGCACAAATTTGCACCATATCTTTAAAAGGCACTGACAGGGTAGAAGCTCTTTAAAACACAAGTGGTCTAGCCTATATACCTTCAGCAGTTTCTTCTAAAACATTGACAGACTTTTGAAAAGATTACAGCCTCGGGGGAAATGCATGCAAAATGCAAAACAGCTACTGACTCTTGCAACAGACATGATCAAAATATTGAGAATCCAAGCCTCTCGGCCTAAGTAATCTACTTTGGACGTATCATGTAAATAATGAATTTGAGGCATCCAAATGATTTGTTGAATTCTGTTAATTATGGTACCATGTCGTTTATCACTTTTATTTCTATTAAGGTCTTTGAAGAAGTCAATAATAGACAAAATTGATGCCCATTTACATAAAATAAGTACTCCAATGCTCCTCACTACCAATCCCAGGTCCTCTGTTTCTCCTGCACCTTACTTGTAAATCCTGGGGTTTTCCCCTTTGTGTAGGGCTCCATTGTTTCCCAACTAGGTTTGCGCTTGAGTCTTCCCATAGAAACAAACCAAAAAAGGGATACCTGTATATCCCCTGATCCTCTCAGGTAAACAATATACATATAATCAAACACATAGGATCAGAGGCAGTGAGGTTGGATTATTACTAAAAATAACAAAATCTTCAAAACTTCAAATTTAGCAATAAAATCTCATTTATTTTTTCCACAACAAATGATATACTCATTCTATTAAAACACTAAAGATACTGTATATACCACATGTTAATCACATCAATCTTTACCACCTCGCATACACACTCATGCCTTCACACACTCCAAAATTGCCCACATATTCTAGCATATATGAACAATATACACAATGTACACTGTAGTTCTTGTTCTTCTTTAGTTATTTTCAATATTGTCTTTGGCCCCACACTCTCTTATACAGTGTGCCTTCTATTGTAGCAACTTAATTTTTCATGGCCTATGTCTACATATGTTTCAGTCACCTAACGGCACCAATATTGCTCAAAATTCATAGGACCTTCTTCAGGACAGTCTATACAGACAAAAAAGGGCAGTTCCAAGTCTGCTTACGCCAAATTATATAAAAGTGGTAGATGTCTTCATCAGTTCTACAGTTCTCAATCTCCTCCAAAAAGGTTAGATGGAGGATCCTGTAAGTTTTGGGAAAAGACAATCCCTTCTGGCTCTCACAGACCCGTTGTGGTCTTAGAACCTTCTATATTCTTCCAAAATAAGAAAAGACCAGTGAAAACTTCACAAGGACCGCTGAGAGCTGACTCAATATTATTTTCCAAGCGCACAGTCCAGAATGACCATAATTCTATTTGGCTGCATGTAGGTCCATATTGGACAATGGTGTCTGGTACCAAACTTCTTTTTCTGAGTACTGAACCCTCGAAGGTGTGCGCTCGTCACTGCATCTTCAAAGCGCTGTATCTCTGTTCCTCTCTACTTGTAGCATGTCCTGTACATCGTGTTTGACAAATTCAGTTTGGGATGGAACGTGGTGTGGTATTGTATGAGCCCCAAAGACACAACGACTACCTGATGTTATTGCTACATTTGGATCATAAGTAGCAAGCTAGAAACCGGACCTGGTGTGCACCAAGGTACAATTTCTTTAGTTTAGCAGTATTCCATTGGTGGTATTTTATTGCTGGTATTTCATTGGTGGTATGGGCTTAGAATAAACTCACCAGGTCACCTGCAAACTGCAAATTGGAGAATCAGATCCTTATTATTTCACCCAGTTTGCAGTCTGTAGAGTACCTTACTTTTTACCATTGGCGGTAATAAAAATACATCCTTAGCTTTGTACCTTTCTATGTGGCATCACAGGTAACTAGAACACACAATAAATAGACCAAAGCTGATCTAATTCTTTTCAGGTACTATATAAGCAATTAGGGTTTATGAGTAATACAAAACAACATGTGCAATGCAATGAGTTTAACACGACCTTCTCTGTAATTCAAGAATGAAAGCGCACATCTAAATCTCTTGTTTGCCTTTGCAGTGATAACAGATTCTATTCTTCAGGCTAAAACATAACCCAAAGCATATTTCATAGTAATGTTTCCCCCCATGATAAAGCGTTTTTCCCCACAATTAACTTTAATCACACTTTTAGCTTTGTAGTTCAGACTCTGCTATCTTTGGTCTTGAAACTTAGCATTTGTCTTGGCAGCTTAAAGCCTTCAGTTATGTTTGAGATCTGCTTCTTGGACAGTGAAGAAAAACACATGAAAATCAATATATACGCTTATAATTGTAAAAAAAGTTACACACACTTCTCGCACTTTATTCTCACCTAAAGACTGCATGAAATATTCACACCAGCAGACTAGGTTCAGTGTGCCCTCAGCCTCAGCACGGCTCCTTCTTCTGCAGCAGGACAAACCAGCAAAACACCTGCCAGATCCTCAGTCAGCAAAGGCAGCAGGTCCTCCAACAGACATTCCCCCTTTCTCTCTCTGCACTACCCTTTTAGGGCCTCTCTCTGTGATCTGCCCCTTGATGTATTATGTTTCCTACAGAAAGTGTAAGAATTGCCTACCCCTGACTGATGTCGCATGACAAACAGACACCACCTCCCAATTGGCCAAACCTCTAGATGGTTCCCGAGAACATGTGTTTTGCCTGTCACTTGTCCACTGAGATTCAGGGCAGCAAACGGATACCAAAGTGTTAAGTTTCTCATTATTTTCTTCCTGCAGCAGAACATGAACAATGGAGTTACTTTGAGCAACATGGCTTTTCACATTCCTCAGCTCACATCTTCATTGCAGAAGCAGCTTTATTTCTTGCCTGTGCTTGCAATCTCATGTAATGTGTCAATTTATACCAATAATCTGCACCAATGGTTTGCACCAATGAGCTATGGACTGAGCTGCCTACAATAGTAGTAAGGAATTAGTTGTTTAGAATATTAATGGTCAGTAAGTATTAGTATTATGCTTCATTGCAGCTCAGTTCATGCTATACCATAGTGTGGCACTATGCTATGGTATGGCTGTCATGAAAAGCTAGGTTGAAACCCCCTTTTTTCATTGTCTTATATGAATTCATAGTACTGACTTGCACCAGATGCACATCAGAGTCTCATATCAGAGCTGTCAGAGTCTGAGTCTTTGATACAATTGTGTCCCTGCTAAAATTCAGGGCCTCACTTTCCCAACATACTCCCCCATTTGTTTCTGTTGTGACCTGCCTAAGGGTCTCTGCAGAAACAAGCTACAATCTCGGGTACCGTTTATCAAAATGTGTTATCTTGTGCATGTCATAAGAAAATAAAGAATTCTCATGTTTTGACTTCAGGATATAGTAAACCAAATCATTCACACATTTTTATATTAATCAAATACCATGTGATTTGCACATAAAATCTTTAAATAGCAGTTTTTTTTTTATTTTATTTTAATTTATTTTAGATTTTTAAGTTTTTTAATGAGACTTTTTTAAGATTCTATATCTTATGGTATTTTCTTTTGATCACCTTCTTGTTTTTTTAATTATTTTTTATTAGTGATCTTTGCATTTTTTTATTTTGAAACTCTTATTTTACCAATAAATTATCAACACGCTATAAATACCAAGTTCTTTTTATACAAACAAAGTGAAAAATATTTTTTTTAAAGGTATGATGTTTTCCATATTGTCCATATTGCCTATTCTATGACTGGATAGCTGCATTGAAAACAACTCGCTCCCAAAATTCAATTGTTTATGAAGCGCGGATGAATCAAAACAAAGAATAAGATTGGATGCATGATACCAAGTGCACGATAACAGTGCTCTTAAATTGGTGGTGACCATCACAAAGCCTTATGCTGAATTTTCAAGCAGGCCTGTGTCGATGCGACAGCTTTCCTTAATGTGAAGCAAACTTCCATCCTCTGCAAACGGTGCTTCCTTAAGGTGCACTAGTCGTACATCTTTTCCCCCTTCTTTGGTCTAGGGGTTTTTACATTCATTGAGGGGTCTCCTCAAGGGTCCAGGGGTCCACGGATCTCCTCCTAATGCACTGAGTGCTGGAGGAGTAAGGTGATAAATTCTAAATCAAAAGAGAAATAGATCGATTAAAAATCAAATACACCAAACCCATTAATTGTCCCTTTCCTTTGAATTTTTCCTGAAATAGAATTGTGGATTAAGCGTCATAACAATTACAATATATATCATGATGGGATTTGAATCAAGGACATTTTCTCCACTATCGCCTGTAAATCACTTGGATTAAGGACAAAAACACAATATGTCACATCTTTTATCATTGATTGTAAATTAGCATGTAGGTTAAGCTTACCAAAATTCAACACAGCATTTACAATCAAGAAACAATAAGAACAAATTAATAATTGCTACAAAGATTCAACATCCATTCAAAACACCTGTTATTCTAAGCATACATCAACCTGTGACACTTACCAAACTAAACAAAAAACAATCTGAAATTCTTGATAGTCTAGTCTCATTTCTACCCTTTTATTTATGTATTTATTCTTTAAAGACCTTGCACTCATATTTAACTTATATACTCACTGTTTCACCGCCCACCTTTTACATAAATCTTAAAAATGTACTCACAGTTACTTTCCTAATGTACCCTTCTTGTACCCCCCCTTGTTCCACCATATATCAATATCTACATTAATACCTACTTACCTGTTCTGGTGAACCTCTTCGAGGTAACAGTGCTTCATTTCCTGAACACAACTACACCTTTTACTCCCTATTAGATTCTCCAATGTGTCCATGCCTTCTTGCTTCATGCTTCGGGTGAAATGTTTTGGTTTGGTTAACATGAACAAATGGTCCACTGTCAGCTCTCCTTCCTTTACAGCAAACCGGTAGACCACAGGTGAAACCTCATCCACAATTTTAAATTGCCTATGCTAGGATGCAAGAAATTTGGGATTTTCCCATAGTCAAATTTATAGACTTAGTCATCTGCTTCATATACTCTCATATACTCTCACAGATGTTTTTCTGGCTTTTTCCAATTTCCACTGTGCAAATACAAATGTATGTTGCAAGCGCTTTTCTCAGCTTTTCCACATATTTGTGAATTGGGACTGCATTAACCAGAACCTGTTCATTGGTCTGGTACAGTAAATGTTGTGGCAAAACGATCGTGGATCTGGACATTCTTGACCTTATAGCCATTAGCACCAGAAGGAGTTGCAAATCCCAACTCGACCCTACCTCAGGTACAAACTTCTTTAAAAAATCAACAATTGACCTGTCACAATGTTCCAGACTCCAAGAAGAAGAGGGCTGAAATTAAATGTATAGTTTTGTTTTTACACCCAAGAATTGCGCATCTTTGTCATCACTAGACTGGTGAAATGGATCCCACGGTCTGATTCTATCCTTTGAGGTAAACCAAACCTAGAGAAAATATTGTTGGCTAACAAAGTGTCTGCCGTTTGGGCACCGCAATCAGGTGCCACAGTGCATTCCAGCTACTTAAACATTAAACAAGTGACAGTCAATAAATATTTGTTTTCCCATGCCGACTTTTGCACGGAACCAATAAAGTCGATTTGTAAATCTGACCATGGAAGTGTCAGACCCCTTTTCTTTGATGGCACCCTGATTGTTGGGGAAGTAGGTAGAAATTGTGCACACACCAAACATCCCTGTGAATAGAGCTCTACATCTTGGGACATGTGTGGCCAATAGGCATATTATTTAAACATTTCCAAAGTTTTCTGGGAACCTCTGTGGCCCAAAGTTATGGCATCATGTGGGCATGATGTAGAATCAATCCCTAAAATAACAAAGGTACTACCCATTTAATTTGGCTTGACATGGATTCCCGAATCATCAGTCCATCTTGCAACCGAATTCTCTTTTTGTTCTGTAGCAACACCCGCACTTCTTCTTTCTCTTTACAGTCGACTTCAGTTAGAGGATTTTGCTCTGTAGCAAGCACATGATCATATAATAGGCCTAAAATAGGGATTTATGTTTGTGTCTTGACCAAATCCTGATCAGGGGTATCAAAACTCCACTCTGCAGCTGGCTGATCAACTGTTCTCTGAATTTTGGAGAGTGTTATCGCATCCGCCTGGATTTCACCAAGCAGGTGCTCAATAGGAAACAACTGCACCATCACAGCCCCAATCTTGGCTAACTGATCTGCCTTGTCATTCTCTTCCTTGTTTTCCTTTGGTGTTTTCAGATGGCCTTGTATCTTCCTCCAGTGGATGATTATGTCATTTTCTGAAACAAGTTTATCTATGGCTTGGATCATTTTGCCATGCTTAAGGGGTTTCTTGTTATATATGACCATTCCTCTCAATGTCCACCTAGGTAAATATTCCACAAAGCTTTTTGGGGCATAATCAGAATCAGTGACTTAAACTATTTCTTTGAATTTATTTTCTACCACAGTGGATATTGCTTTACAAATAGCAGCCTGTTCTGCAACTTGACTGCTTTTGAAGCCCACTCTCAAGCTTACTCTTGGAATACCATTACACTTGACCCACGCATTTCCTATTCCTGCCACTAATTCTTTTTTCAGAATCATCCCCTTTCTTGGTATGCACATCCATCTACATACACAGCTGGGAGATCCCTGCACATTTCCTCATTGATTGACCTGTGTGGGGATTGTTCAAATTTAGTTAAATTTGTTTCTAGCTCTGCGTATTCAGGTGCACAGACAGCAGCACAATCATGTAAGGCTGTTAGCCCTTGAGCAACTGGGTTCTTTTTATTCTGTCCATATCTCACTTCCACTGGGAATCCCTGCAACGCCAATGCCCAGGATGTGATTCTTGACAGAGCCAAATTCTTTGATCTGATCCTAAAATATGTAAATGCTGTTGTTTTATATTTATAAACCACCCGCTCCCCTTAACTGATGGGGCGGACATGTAATGCCCAGACAGTGGTCAAAAGTGCTCTTCGAATATTCTAAATTTGGTTTCTACCTGTGTCAATGCCTTACTGGCATATGCAATGGATTTATTTACATTGTGTTTTTGTGACAGGACCGCTGGCATACATTGATCTGTGGAACCTATCTCAATGAAGAAATCCTGGTTATTTATTGATTAAGTCAAACATCAGGCTTTCATTAAGCAGTCCTTTAATTTGGCCACTGCCTCACTTTGTTCCTTTCCCAAGTTCCAAGGTAACACTTGCTTCAGCAATTTAGTCAAAGACGGCGTGATTTCTGCATAAGCTCCAATGAATTTTCTGCTATAAATTGTCATTCCTATCAACCTTTTTAGGCCTTTCAAATTGGTGGGATCTTTAAGTTTCTGGATAGCTTCCACCTTTTTCTTTTGTGGATTTAATCCATGCTCTGTTGCTTCATGCCCTAGAAAGTTTAGCCTTTTTCTACACCACTGCGCTTTCTGTAAATATGCTTCTGCTCCAGCCTTTTACAACTGACCGAGCATGTGTCTAAATTCATTTAAGTGACTTTTCAAGTCTTCATTTTTGAATAGCACATCATCCACATAAATCACAGATCCTCTCCCAGCTGCATCAGGGACTGCTTTACTTAGGAATATCCCAAACTCACTCCCTCTATTGATGTAGCAAAAGGAGGTCCAGGACCATGCACACTGTACTCGGTTACAGGAGAAGGCAAATAGATTGTGTATATCTTTAGCTAATGGCACACATCAGTACCTAGCTGTGAGATCCAGAGTGGTAAACACATTTGATCCTTGAACTTGTGCAAAACCCTGATCAATAAATGGAAGTGGCCACCTTGAAGCAGGTACCCTCTTATTTAAATCTCTCAAATCTGCACACAAGCACCATGGGCCATTTGGCTTTAGTACACCTACTATGGGAGTATTTGAAGCACTGTCAGTAGGCCTAATGATGCCTCTGGATTCCAGATGTTGTATTATTTCCACCAGGGACTCCAGGCAGGCAAGGGATAAGCTATATTGTCGCATGAAAACTGGCTCCCTACCATACCCATCAGGTAGTGTAACAACATGTGCATTCTACAGTTAAAGGCATATTTGGCAAAAACCTCTTTAAACTCCATAAATATCTTCCTCAACTGTCCCCTCTCTTCTTCATTTGTGCAAGCATCTGCAGCTTGGATTTGTTACACTAGCATTTTAGTGAATTGTGGGAAATCCTTCAAAGGAGGGACTTCTGTACTTTCCTCTAATTGTGTTGCAGTGTCTCCCTGGAGAGCCGCCATACTAAGATATTTTGGCAGATTAACCTCAATTTCAACTGGCTGCATCTCAGTTTGCTGCTCTTCTCTTTCAGAATCATCCACTTTAAATCAGATGCATTTGGTACATAAGGGTAAACAGGCTGGATCCAGAAGAATCCAGTTTCATTTAGAATACAATGACTAAGGCAATTCAGCATGCAAATTTACAAAGCCTTCAGGGATGTTCCCAATCACTGTGTTGTTTAAATCAGCAATGTAGTGAGATTCCTGTATTGCCATCCCTAATGCTGTATTTTCTTTCAAATGAATGTTCTGGCATCCCTTGTTATCCACCAGTATTAAAATGGGGCCATCCCCAATCTCTATCAATGGTGTATATTTGCATTCTAGCCCTTGCTGTTTCAAGGATTCATTGAGGCACACAAATGCATCAGGCCCTTTCATCTGTTGTCCCTTCCTGTACTTTAATGCTATTGCGAATTGTCTGGTGAAAGCAGGAATAGTGATATCCTTCTTTACCAGAAGTTCACCTGCATATGGCATCATTTGGGCACAATGGCAGGCTTGTTTTTTTGTTTTCAAATCCAGATGCCGCTCCAACCAGCCTAGACCAAACCCTTTGGTTCAAGAAATCTAACACCATACACATTCTGTGCATGACGTCATTTCCCAAGTAGAACCTATTCTTGGTCCCACTCACAATCCAAACATTATGATGAATGCTTATGGAACCAATTGTGATTTTCAACATGCACCTTCCCAAAATGATTTGCCCCTATTGGTATTTCATCTCTGTCAAGTATTTGTTTAAACACACTTTCATTAATGAAACTCTTTTCAAGTCAAATTTAATAGGATTTTATTCAATGCATGTCATCTTGCCTTACAAATTTTACGAAATACAGAAGTAAAAAGGATCACTATATCAGAAAATATAGCAACAGGCGAGGTTCTAATTAATGATTACTTATATCTGATAAACACAACACTGCAAAAAAGTTCATACATACAAAGATGAAAATCAAACCATTAGAGCACGTTCTTTTATGTTTTTAGTCTTATCCACCAACCGTGCATGAGAAATTAGATACACAATACACCACTTTAAACACATCACATCTTTTGAGGTACCTTAGTGCTTCTACCGTTGTTGTTATACCACTTGCAAATAACACTTTGACTAAAAATATGTGCTAAGGTCACTATAGGCTTCGCCAAAAACAGAAAATGTGTCAAGGGTTCCTCTGCTAATAAGCAAAAGGTACAGGCACCATTTCCATTTGTAGACCATTTCTTAGTGACATTCGCCAGAAGTAAGTCGGAGACTCTAAACTTAACATACAGTTCACGTGCGCTAGGTGGCCTTACCATATCAAGGTATGTTTCGAAATCCCACCCCGCCTTGCTTTCCAGATATAAGATTCCCCCTATAGAATTACTACAATTGGCAACTAATTCTATTTCAATAAATTGTCTTACTTGGTTCTTAGCGGTGGCGCTTTGTCCCTCTGTTGTGCAATGTGGGCTGCGCCATAAGTATATCAACCCCAAAAACCCCAATGAGTCCAGAACGTGGGTTATTGCTTTTTGGTAAGTATTAAACTCAGTGACAGACCAGTTCCTAAGCCAAAAGAGAGCTGGTCTAAAATAAACCTCTTGTTGTATTTGGCTAAGTCCCACTTCTAAATACATCTTGTTAGCTGGAGCAGATTTGGGTAGGCCCAGTAATTTCTTTAGAACTGGTCGTTCTGCTGAGCGCAACGTATGACAATCAGCATGATTGGATAGATAGAATTTTTATTGCTGGTGACACCACTCCTTGCCCATGCCGATAGAAAAATATTGTCATACCCCCCATATTTCTCAATTTGCAGGGTAGCTTTCTTCACTTGTCGGGGCAAGTTCCCTTGATCATTAAAACGTATGTTCATTCTTGATCTAGAGCCAACATTGCCTTAATCATTTCAGGATTCCCATTTACATGCACCAGGATCCAGACATGCCCTTCTTCCATGAGTATCTCTTCAATTTTTGAAATATATTTTTCACGATCTGACTCTGCAGCAATGTTTGGTTTACAATTTTCCTCATTTAGATAAAAACGCAATATGTTTTCATCAATCTGTGTCTGTCAATTTTTCTTGGGGTCCAGGAAAATCTCTACAGATTGCTTTTCCTTTTCTCCTTGCATTTCACCCTGGCATATACGGATGACAGTGACACTAGGCACTTTTATTCTAGCTCATTACCTTTTTAGGTTTTAGAGGTTTTTTTGCGAAATACCACACTACCCCATTTACTCCATCAATAAGAGGTGACATTCTCCTAAGGCAATTTATTCCTATAAGTAATGTTATCTCATCTATGGGTGTGACCACCACTTCCTGTCTCATTCTATGTCTCCCTGTCTTGATGTCAACTTCAGTGACACCCACCACTTGTATTTCTTCCCCATTGAAATTATGCACCGGGCCTTCACTCTGCCTTAATATCAGCTTGTCCTGATTTTCCCTCATTTATGCATTAAATTCTGGGACATGTTTGCCTGGGCACCTGTGTCAATCATTGCCAATGTGTTGAACCTCTCTTTGATAGTAATTGGGACATTTTGGGGCCGATTCATGGAACAAACATGCGCCGAAAATCCATGCGCAAGCAGGCGCAAGGGAGCGCAAGCGTGAGAAACGCAGCACACGCGCACATGTGCGATTCAAGGAAGACGCTGCGCGTGTTTCCCGCTGTCCGTGCGCCCAATCCAGCCATGGCGCACGCAGGCATACACGGCGTGCGCTACATGCACAGCAAAAGCGCACATAGCGCGGCGCACACAACCAATGTGGGCGGAACAGTGGGCGTTACACGCAGAATGGGGAACAACACGTGAAAAAGGCGGCGTAACTGGGGAAGTACTGCAGGGAACTACACGGAACGCCCACACGCGCGCGAACAACCCGTATTCATGGATCCGAATACGGGAAACCCGCGCACGGCAAAAGACACACACAGGCGTCAACGCGTCCGCCACACGAAGGCAGGCGGCAGCGTCCCCGCGCACAGTACAAAAGTGCGCGCAAACAACAAACACGTATATACAGCTACGATGAATGCCCCATTTGTTGCAGCACTGATCGTGGGACACCACGACACCGCAGGAGGAGGAGAATAGCCAGGGCACGCATTTTCGCACCACGGACAAGCCTTTTTGGGATGCCTGATGACCAGGTCTATGGCAGGTATAGGTTTCCACCGCACATCATCCTAGACCTGGTCAGGGAGTGGGAAGATGACCTTACATCCCCCACCCTTTGCTCCCAAGCATTGAGCCCCTTGGAGAAGGTGCTCAATGTCCTGCATTTTTTGGCCACTGGGTCATTTCAGCGGACTACTGCCATAGTGGGGGGGGGTCTGAGAGGCCACGCAGTCACGCTGCCTACACCAGGTACTGGCAATCATGACAGCGCGCCCCTCAGTTCGCAGGCACATATACATGCCCAGAACACTCGCAGAAAGGCAGGCCGTTGTCCTGGATTTTTTCAGGGTGGCACACTTCCCCAAAGTGCTCTGTGCCATAGATTGCACCCATGTGGCCCTACGTCCACCTACGGCCACTGAGCACATCTACCGAAACCGCAAGCACTGGCATTCCATCAATGTGCAGGTGGTATGCGATGCAAGGGAATCATCACCTCTGTCTATGCAAACTACCCTGGCTCCACCCATGACAGTTTCATATACAGAATGTCCGCCCTGAGCCGGGCCCTGGAAGCTGGGCAGCATGGCGACACATGGCTCCTAGGTGAGTACAAATGCCCTTGCACATGCATGCAAGTCACACACAGACAAATACCCAAACCCTAATAATCTCAACTATTATCACCTCCCCAGGGGACAGTGCCTACCCTCTGAGCAACCACATGATGACGCCAATCCGGAACCCCACCACACCACCCTAGGTAAGATACAACGGCGCCCATATTGCAACCAGGGCCATAGTGGAGCGCACATTTGGAGTGCTCAAGTCACGTTTCCGCTCCCTTGACCGCTCTGGCGGACAACTACTCTATGCACCACCAGTAGTGTGCAGGATCATTGTGGCAGCATGTGTCCTGCACAATGTTGCAACACGGCAGGGCGTCCCGGTGGACATGGTGGTGCCCCCACATCCTCAACCACAGGCACAAGCGCTGCCCATGGGAGGGGACAGGGCACGTGGCGAGGAAGCCCGGACCCAGCTTGTGGCCACATTTTTCACCTAAACTCCCACCCCTGCGGAGTGCACACAGGCCTGGCACATACCAGGTGACAATCGATGATGACAAAGAGACAGTCAACTGTCACAACCCTACCACCCTGAGATAGTTGCCATGGAAGTGCCACATCGTCTGCATCCCTAGCTACTTAAACACAAGCTATCCTGTGTGACCAAAAGGCACACATATGACATATGACATGATATGGCCTATACACAAGTATTTTAAGGTTCGATGAGGCAGGGAGGGGGGAACAAGGGAAGACAGACAACGGTACAACTAGGCCAGGTGTCATTAAGATTGTGCAAGTGCAGGGGTAGGGGGAAGGGAAAAGTGCAAGGGGAAGGGGAGGGGGTGGAGTGCAGTACAGGGGAAGTAGACCAAAAAACAAATACATAGGTCAGCTGGTGGCAACTGCAAAGGTAAGTGCAGACAAGTGCTGGGAAGGGGGGGCTGTAGGGATAGAGAGACAGTACCGCAGTGCAGGGGTTGCCAGGGAGCCAGTGCAAGTGGAGAGTGGCTGGGCCAGGGACCGAGGTCGGTGAGAGTGGCCCAGTTGCAGATCCAGTGCAGTTCCAGTGAAGAATTCTGCATGGGAGAGGCAGAGAGAAAGCAGAAGCAAAGAGGAAGGTCTTGAGGTGCTTCCCGAACCGGAGATGGTCCGCTCAAGTTCAAGTGAGGCAGGAAGGCTGTTCCAGAGGGAGGGCCCTGCCGCGGAGAGAGATCTACCCCCAGCTAGTTGCTCTAAGAAGCCTATGACCCTGACATGCAAGGTGTGCATCACACACCTGCAAAACAGGCCATGGCCATCACTGTTATGTCACTCAAACCCTCCCAAACCACAACATGACATGGCAAGCAATACCCATACACCAACACAGTAACAATAAGGTACACATTGCAATGTCCAAAATGTACAGTGGCATCAGACAATGATGCCTGACCAGGAATCAGATGAAATGACAGACCAACAACCTCCCACCCAAAATAAGTCATTTCCAAATGCATTACAAGAGTTGTAGACGTAACATAACAATGAATGCCTGTCTACATGCACATTGTGCATTGCAAAATCAACACTGCAGCTTCTGTGTGCTGTGTCCTACTCCTGCAACACACTGCTCAGCGCACAGCACAGTGAACAGCCATTGTGTGTGATGCACACCCTGAGCATCACATCTAAGCGACAGACCACATCAAAAAGCAAATTAGGCATGTACAGGATCCATAATTGGTCACAGAACATGTGCTGCAGGGACACAGTGGCCACCAGAAGGCAAACAGTGTACACGTGGATATGCAAGGGTTGGAGTACATGTAGTGCATCAGAGTGCAAGTGTGTGGGTCTGGAAGGACATGCACTCAACATATGCATGTGCACTCAAGTGACCATCAGTGTTCTCTACACATCACGTGTGAACATTCACCATGTGTACACCCCAGCATGTCAAACCACAACTATCCAGTCGCACCTGAAAGGTAAACACAACACATGAACAGACATTGATCAGCACAACACAACATGTACATAGGATACCACCATTACAATGTCAGAGTTCCCATCACACTGCAGGGCAAGGCAACTATCAACAACAACCCCCCTCCCTCACAAATGACCATGACCCACTGAACAACTGCACCTGGGTCATGGAGCCTTCAACCCTCAATTCCACCTGGCCACAGGATCACCTTTACCCTTCGTCACCATCTCCCACCTTGTGTCTAAAAAGGTGCCTGCACACTCAGAATCCACACTCATTTCCAAAATCACAAAATCCAAGGCATAAAAACGAACCCGAACACCCTCCAGTAGATGACTTGACGTAGCAGTACCTCACAAAGGCCAAGTCCTACCACAATGATGCAACAACCAAGGTAGCACAGTAAAACAATGTCACAACAGGATGTGAACCATGTGTGGTACATAACATAGGATGATGCACCATGAACGGATGTGTATTGTCACAGGTCCCGTGTACAGGCGCGGGAGTGTCACGAAACAACCACCCCCACCGTGTCCCGGGTGCCTGCAAGGTCAAACTCACACAGGCCCCTGAGACCCTGTTGGGGAAGGAGGTTCAGGGATATGCAGTCGGGACAGGTGTTGGCACACTGGATAACTGGAATGAGTGGCAGGAGAGGGGAGGAGGAATGACACATGAAAGTAGGGATTGCACAAAAATGTACTACCTGCATGAACACATACACAATCCAAACAAACTTGGACATCATTGTCATGGCCTTCTGTAGTCCAGGCTTAGGAGTGGTACGAACCAACCACCCCCTCTAGGGTTTTGGCACATGCAAGTTCGGGGCTTACACAGGCATCCGCAACCCCAGTGGGTAAGAGGGTTAGGGAACGTTGCTTGGATAGGTACGGGAAGCAGGAACACCGGGTAGAGGGGACATGGTTCAAAATTGCATAGGATTCCGGGTGATTAGGGGGAAAAAAACATACCAAATTGAATCACACATACATCCATGCATTAGTGCACCCCCCAGCAAGCCTATGCAGAGCAGTTTGAAAGAAAAACAACAAGACACTTAGCTCTGGTTTTGAGTGCTGGCCTCCTGCGCACTCTCGGGTCTGGTTACAGGAGCACTGCAATGCTGCAAAGAGAGCCACAGTCAACAACCTGTACATGCCAATTGCACAAAAACACACCACCAAACATGCCCCATAGCAACAAACTACTCTACAAACAGACAATCTGGTGTAGATGCTTCGTACCCAGATATAACATTACCCCTGTGACGGGTCATACACAGTCAATGCAGTAAGTCAGCCGCCGGTGGTTGCGTGGCAAATGGAACACCAATGTGTCACAATTCACACAACATGCAATGTTCCCTGGGTAAGCAGACAGACCCATATAGCAAGCCATGACTTCAGAGCAAGTTGCGTACCACCATGACCGAAACAAAGTTAGCAGTGCATGTATCAAAATGTACATGGAAATGAAATGCACTGCACCCGAGTATGTCCCTTGCTGTATGTCCCTGTGAGCTGCCCCTTTCCATGTCTCGGAAGGCTACATGGTTGATACAAGTGCCTCAATGGACCTTGGTGTACCGGAGGGTATGTGCCACTGCCCCTGCAGGTGTCCAAGACAACCTTACAATCAACAGCCATCAGTCCACCAACACATGTGTGCTGCATTGTGTGCTTCAACACCAATATTTGTCCAAGCTCACCCTCAGTGCTGTGACTAAGCCTGCATGTGCCACTCGCCTGGTGCAAGCTTTGCTGTGTTGTGGCCCCCCTGTGCTGCTCACCTTGCCTGGAGTTCCTTGGAACACGTCAGCAGTTCTAGGATGTAGGTCTGCAATCCCTGTGCCTCTGCTTGTGCACACATGTGCATGTGGGCGCCAACAAACGTGTCCAGAATTCCGACGTCCAATGGGCTATGTCTGCTGGCAAAGGTGCTCTGGAGGCTCATCCCCTGCAGAACGGGCATGAAATACATGATTAATGCTTCAAAGTCATCTGTGTGTGTCTCTTCAGGCATCCCATTACTTGACCATGTCAGAGAATCACATCATAAATCACACCATCAGTCCGTCTTTCACATCCAAAGTGTGGAACACAATCTACAGCATGAATTGCAACAAGCACGTGTACAGTAAAGATAAGAAACATACTACACAATGCATAGCAATTAATGTATACATTAATCATGAAACACCCCATCTAGCAAACGCTGAACAGTGGACAATAACACCAAAATCATCCCTACTAGGGGTGTAAACACAAGTCACACAGCACCAGACATGCCACAGATATGACAATCCAAAGCCCTTGTGTAAATGTTTGTGACACCGAACCATCCTTGCGAGCCCATGGATAAGGGAGGCAGAAGTGGCATATGTGAGTCAAGGACCCCAAGCAGCAAACACATACACAAGACAAGCCTGAAGGGCCCAGCTGGAACAGACAGTGGATGCCTTCAAAAGCCACAAAGCACCGCACCGTCACATGAAAGCACAATAGACAAGCAATTTTAAACTATATTAACTATTAACTAATTACACTAACTATGGAAAACCTACATTACCTAATTAAACTAACTATCAAACAGAAACTTAACTAACTAAACTAAAAGAAAAATCAAAAATGGCCACATACGACCCAGGGGGCAGGGGAGGCACCCAGGAGGGGGGAGGTACAGGGTGCTGCTCAACATCCACATGCGATGATGCTGAGCCAAAAAAAAAACCTCCATGGGCTCAACGCATGCACAGCCCGACCTATGTGGGAGATAGATGGTCGTCCGAGTCTGGCTCATCCTGGAAAGGAGGACGTGGCACAGTAGCCTGGCCTCGCCCAGCCGCAGCTTGCCCCTCGTTGGCAGCAAGTCTGCCGGATGGGTGAGCCTGGTTCTGTGTGGTGATGTGACGTAGGTCTGCATGCAGAACCTCACGTGAAACACGTTCTTCCTCTTGCAAGGTAGCACGCATAACACGGAGTTCCTCATGCAAGGCCTGGCTGGACAACCGCTGCACCTCCCGGCAAGCCTGTAGCTCAGCCGAGATGGTACGCTCAAGCTGTGCAAACCTCTCCTCTGCCAGCTGCCTCTGGGACATCATAAGGACACCCAGAGTGGATCTGAGGGAAGCATACTCCTCCCTCAGGGCATCTATGTGCGCCTCTGCGTGAGCAGCAATTGCTTGACGCAGAGACGACATTTCAACCTGGCGTGCCTTGCCCAGCCTGAGCGAGTGGGCCGTGAACCGTGCCGCCTGCTGCTGGAGAAGCACCTGCCTAGCAGGGGGGAGCACAGATCGGGCCACACGCTCCATGCTCTCAGCGATGTTCTCCATTGCTGCCCCCTGCCGTTCTGAATTGGCAGTCATGTCTTGCTCCCACTCAGTATACTGCGGTTGCGCGCGGCGACCGTGTTGCCGGGCTTGACCCCTGCGGGACCCAAGGACAGGGAGTCCTCGCTGTGTTGGCACCGCCCGCGGCTGCACGACTACATGCCCCCGTCGACGTGATGTCCCAGGCACATCAGTGACTGGTTTGAAGGGTGACCCTGCGTCCCGATCCACCACGGGCGGAGGAACCAAGACTGTCTGATCCCTCAGTGCAGGTGTCGCAGACAGAGGAGTGTCCACATCAGAATCACTCACCCCTGACACATGGACTTGATGCTCATCCAACTCAACATGGACGTCAGAGTCGTCATCAAGGCTGGACTCATAGGCAGCCAGAGACAAGATGGACTGTAGCACTTGGGGTTTTTCGTGGCCTACCACCCCACGACCCCCACTAGTGCTGGGTTGATGTAGTGGTAACAACCCTGTGTCTGGCATGACAACACCATCCTCCGCCTCCATTGCGTCATCACCTGAAAAATAGGGAGAAAAAAGATCACTACACATGTCAGAAACACACAACACACACACACCGCCACAAATGCATCAGGCAGACATGTGACACACAGCATATAACCTGCCATGCATGCTGGGTCAACTTTGAATTGCTTCTGTGATCAGACCTGTTGAAAGGTGTCAGTTTCCATGGAAGTGGGCCTATGCAGTGCAGAAAATGTGTACGCCACTCACTACCTACATGTACAAGGACTCCATGGTGTGTGCCAGGAAATGTGAAGGCAGTGCAATGTCAAATTCAGACAGCACGTGCATTGTGCATTCAATGTGTACCATATCTAGAAGCCAAGCACCCCTCCACCCCAGTACCAAAGCAGGGATGCCAAGCATGGTATCAAAAGGCTGACCATATACCTGTGTATTGACAGGCAGTGTTGACTGGCATCAACAGCTGAATATGATTCAAGTGAAAACACTGCAAATGATGCTGGGACAATAAGCAGGACACATGATGAAAACTCTGGATTCCGCCCATGTGTGAAGAAGACACAACAACAGTTGGACAGAGTCATTGGCCATTGAACAGGCTGAGGCCTGTGAGCCACACAGATTGTCAGACCCTAAACATTTGTGCAACGCAGGACTGAGCCACAGTTGACATGGGAAGGCTGATGAGATGGCAGGCAATGTATGTAACCAAGGACTTGTATTACAGTGATCATCCAGTCAAGGACACATAGGGGCATGCGTGCAATGCACATGGAGCATGAATGGGCACTCATGTCCCTGCGGGACATCTGACCTATGCACAGTACAAGTGAGATACCCTGCATCAAGTACTAAGGCTGTACCACATGGCATATGTTTGGCAGATTCTACGCTGGAAGTTAGCATCTACACAGGACGCATGAACAAGAAAGTACACATTGGCAAGATTGAGGAACACCAGTGCAAAGGTGGAACTGGGGTGCAGAGTGGCAGAGGAGGGGCAAGGGAGCATGCCTACATGGAGTCCCCGCATGCAGGCAGATGAGACATGCATGACGGAAGCATTGCATTACTTACACATCAGAACCATGTACACGTCACATGTAGCGGCAATCATGCACAACAGATCCCACAAGTGAAACACACACGTCCTCAACAAACACGCATCAACACTCACTGGACTGCGCATCAAAGTCCAGCATCTCTCCCACTTCTTCGACCAATTCAGGTGGTATGAACTCCGCAACGAGAGCCTCATGCGGAGTGAGCTCTTTCTCCTCTGGTGCAGGCCCACCGCCAGTCACCAGAGTCAAGTTGTAATTAGAGGCACGCTTAGCCTTAGTGCTGCGTTTGATGTCATTCCAACGCTTTTTGCACTCTTGCGCCGTGCGCACCTCATGGCCGAATGAACTGACATGTTCCGCAACATGCTTCCAGTGGGTGTCACATTGGGCAGCTGTAGTCTGATATTGGCACCCACTAGCATGTCACGGCTGTGGCCCCGCACCTACTCCACGAGGAAGTCCAGTTCCTGCTTACAGAAAGGCTGCTTCCTCGACGTGCAGGAGGTTGTGGCTGTGTGTGGGGTCCCAGCCAGTGCTGCAGGTGCAACCTTCCTCCTCTTGGACTGTGGCGCAGACCCTGGCTGGCTAATGCCGCCCTGACCAGTATGGCCAGTGGGTTCGGTGGATTGAGCCAAGGGAGTGGCAGGTGGAGGGATGACCAAAGGCCTGACTTGTGTCAGTGGCAGCTGGGTACCCACTAATGGACCCTGCGCAGCAACATCAGCTGTGGCAGGGTCATTGACCGCAACGGTCCTGGTTGGCAGACTCACAACCGGGGTGCTGTTGGGTGCATCTGCCACTGCACTTGCCAACACCCGGCTGTTCGGGGCAGCAAATGACATGACTGCCCCAGGGACACGTGTCTTGGTCTGAGCAGCCCGGCATGCCCCTATGGTTTCCCCCCTGGCCTGTTGGAGCTCTACCAAGGGCTCTTCAAGTGCCAACGCAGCCTGCGCTGGCAGACCCCGAGCCTGGGTGGCGGTGTCCACAGCTGCACCTGCAGCTACCACTACCCTTTGGCCCGTGGCAGTCGATGGAACGGACTGCCGGTTCAGACGGGCACCAGTGCCAGATGCAGAAGCTGCATTCCCCGGAACCACAGGGGGTGGTGGCATGACTGCACCGACACATGGCACAACATTGTTCTCAAGTGGCGCACCACTGCCTCTTCCCCCTCTGTGGCCGCCCTGGACACCCTGGAGTCCCCCTACTCCCTGGTCACCACGGCCACGTCCCCGACCACGCCCGCCACGAGGAGGACGCCCAGCTGAGGCGCCCCTCACCTTTGGTGGCCTCCCAACCATGGCACAGATGTAGTACTGCCGGCACAGATGGAGTGGTGCCAATGGGAGGTGTACACCACAATTGACCTGGGCAATTGGGGTGAAGGGGGTGGGAAGCAAGATGTTAACAGCCCCCCTGCACCTGCAAGGCTGTATGTGACCCCGGTGATGTAGTGACAGGTCACGCAACGCTCAGGCACCCCAAAACTGCAGTAAAACCGTGCACGCAACCCTGCAGCCTACGTGCGTGGATTCAACCTCCCGCAGTACGCGGTGGCACCCAGTAACACGAATAACGCGTACGCGTGGGACAAGCAGGCTACTATGACATCAAAAATGGGTGCGATACACAGGGGCACCCGCAGTGGGAAAAAGAGCGTGTGCGACTCACCGTCTGACTAGCGCGAGGCAGAAAAACACGCGTAGCCAATACCCCCGCCAAAAGAAGAGATACGTCCTTGATAGCTGTGAAGTTGTGATGGCGCGTGAAACAACAGGAAGCAGCAACACACGTCGATCTCCACGAAAGGCACATAGAGTGAACTGCTGGGCCCGCTCACCTTTAACCCGTGCTGAGGGAAACGCACGCGTGCGTCACGTCACTTACGCGCATGGGCCCTTTCCTCATATTACACGCGGACGTGCAGTTTTTCACGCGCGATGAAATGCCCATGAACACCTGTGCGCGTCACGTCACAGGGGCGCTTGCGCTTGAGGGGCCTTCTGTCCAATGAAATTGCATATGCGTGCAGACGCGCTTACACGCTAAGGGCCTTTCCTCGAATTACACGCTGACGTGCCGAATTTTCACGTGCCAAATCACTCCGTATCAAGCAGGTCACGTGTAAGCACACGGAAGTCCACGCTCCTGCCCAGAAGGCGAACTACTGCCCCCCAGAGCCCCGAGCATGCTCCCACCTGCCATCTGCTGCTGCCTGACTGCCTACTGCCCACGTGCCCTGCCATTCGCTGCCTGCACATCAGCCAGGGGTGCTGTTGGTGTGACCACCCCTGCTGGAACCGAAGACTCCCGACTGGGATTCCATCGCTCCACAGCTCAGCCCCAGGACCCAGTTGCCCACCCACTCCTGCCTCTGGGGTTGTCATGTCGGCACTGCAACATCTGGCACCACTAACAACCCCCGGCCAGAGAGGCAGAGGGGCACCAGCTTCAGTGCCACCAAAGTTGGTGTCCTGGTGGAGCAAGTCCTGGGGCAGTATGATGCCCTCTTCGGAAGTTCCCGCGCCGACAAGGAAGGACGGACTCGGATCTGGACTGAAATCGTGACTGCCATCAACGTGGAGGGGGTGGCAGTCCGCGACTTCCAACATGTCAAGAAGCGCTGGGAGGACTTCAGGTCCAGGACCCTGAACAAGGCCCGGCTCCTCTTGAAGGCAGCGGATGCCAAGGTACGCCGGGGCCACTTGTCGGAAGATCAGATGAGGGTCCTGGAACGCATATCCCCAGTGCTCCACGTCCAGGTCCTTGAGAGGCAGACCCATTTGGAGTCGAGCGGTAAGTGTACATGCATCCTGATTGTGAGCTGTGCGTGTGGTGATGTTTCAGTAGTGTGCAGGTTGCACATCTGTTTGTATGGGGTCGAGTATGGGTGGGGGTGTACAGGGCCGTGGGGCTAACACATGCGAGGGCTGCAATGTGTGAGACATGGATGGTGCTTGTGTGTGTAGGCTTGCATGCCAAATGCAGTTGTGTGGGCACATATGTTTGGATGAATGTGTATGTAAGTAGACATGTCCGTGATGTCACGCATGTATGTTGTTTTCAGCTGCATGTATCAGCACTGTGTACATGTGCATTTGTGTGTATTTGACAAGGGTGCAACAGTGATGCAACATGGATGCATGTGACAGCGGGATGTGGAAGCCTGATTGGCAGATATGACATGGATGCCCATCTGAACACTGCGACACTTGGCAGAGGTGTACACATGCATGCAAGTGTGGTGGTGTGTGTACATGTGTGGTGCACTTCCTGTGTTGCATGTGATGTCTGACTCAGCTTTGCCTGCTCATGCTGTTGTATGTGTATGGATGGTGCTGGCAGTTGCGATATGGCTGTGGTATGGCTCATGTGTGCGAGTTGAGATGACATGTTTGTTTGGATTGTGATGGCATGTCTGAGGTTTGACAATGCCACTCATGTACAACTGTCATGTGTGTATGTGTCCATTGTACAGTGCCCTGATGCCTGTGTTTTATTTCTCCTTGTCTGCAGCGTCAACTGATGAAGAGGGAGGAGAAGGTGCTGTGGAGCACAGCGGCGGGGATCCCACCGCCAGCCAGAGACGCAAGGCCTGGCTCCCCTCCCATGTTGT
Organism: Ambystoma mexicanum; assembly: GCF_040938575.1. Classification (NCBI taxonomy): domain Eukaryota; kingdom Metazoa; phylum Chordata; class Amphibia; order Caudata; family Ambystomatidae; genus Ambystoma; species Ambystoma mexicanum. Next base: position 1,272,296,290 of record NC_090935.1, on the reverse strand, counting down.
CATCTCGTCGGGGAGTGAGGAGTCCGGTGCCGCGTCCCAGGCCGCAGCTGCCGGGGGGAGGTCCAAGAGGTGGAGGTTGGAGTTGGACTCCTCGGCAGCAGAAGGGGCAGCTGGCACCCCACAGGGCCCAACGGGGGATGATGGCACGGAATCATCCAGGTTGGTGGGGGGTTTGGTGGAGGAGGAGGCCATGCAAGCAACAGTGACGGGGTCTGGTGGTGGGGATCCCACTGGTGCTAGTGGTGCAGTGCAGGACCAGGGACAGGAGGCAGCACAGGCCGCCGCGGAGGTGCCTGTGTACAATCCTGTCCCTGATCCTGTCCCTGCATCATCTTGCACCAGCAGGGATGCCTACGTCCAGACCCGTTTTCAGGCAGGGGATGAGCAAACGACAACTGGCCTTCCTCTGCCTGCGGACGTGGCTATCCGGGTCCGGGTTGAGCCTGTCCTGACTGGTGTGGCGTTGCGTCAACGAGCCATGCGAGGTGACCTGCAGTCTTTTCATGAGGAGACTGCACGTCATCTCGAATGGCTCGTTGACCACGTCAGCCTGCTGGGACAGGTCACCCAGGCCGGATTCCTCCGTTTGATGGGGCTTGCTATGACCCCCTCCTCAACTGAACCCCCTACGCGCCAGTCGTCCTCTGTGCCATCTTCCCACCCATCAGTCACCTGGGTGCCCTGTGGAGCTGCCTCTGACGGTGTGGCCAGGCTGGTGGAGGAGGCATCCCAGCCACAGTCGGGAGTCGGACGTCCAGCATGGGTGGCCACATCAACGACTGCACCCCAGCTGGCGGAGGATGTGCAGGCATCAGGAGGCAGTGCACGGGCACAGGCAAAGCAGCAGCAGCAGCGTGGTGGGAGCCATGAAGGCTGGGGGCCTTCAACATCGGAGGGGCAGGCATCGGCCGGAGGGCAGGAGGACCTAGGACAGAGAGTGTCTTCCGTGTGGCAGCGGTTGGGCCACGCCATAGATGCGGAGCGGCAGCGGGCGGAAGAGGCACGGCTCACAATGGTCAGGGCGGAGAACTCCATGCGGAGGGCCCTGAGGCGGGCTGAGTGCCTCGAGGCAATCCGCAGGGGGTTGGAGGTGGAAACGTCGACGGCCCTGCGGACCCTCGGGGCCATGGAGGAGGACCGCCTCCGGGACATTGAGCAGGAGATCGATGATGCCCTGGGCCGGGACATCCAAAAGTGAGCCATCAGACTAGCCCGCTGCCCTTGTACATAGTTATGTAGGTAGTGTTAGGTTTCCTTTGTTTTTTGATTTATTTTGGACCTTTTGGACATTGGCCACATTTTTGTATATAGTTTATTTTATTAGTTAGTGTTGTTAGATAGGTTTCATTTCTTTTGTTGGGATAATGGACCCTGGCTTGTTCGTCTGTACATAGTTCACTGTTACCCATGGAGCAATGGCTTTCAATTATTATTTCCCATTGGATTTTCTTTTGTGGACAGTGACTTTGGACACCATTCCTTTGGATTATGATTTTTGGTTTTGCTTTTTTTCACGGACATGCTTCTTTTCATTTTTGTACATTCCCATTTCTGTTTCTTTATTTTTGAATCTTTTTATGTTTCCTTTAACACATATTTTTTTATCGAACTTCAATGTGTAGTATCATCTCATTGGTTTCATGCATATCATGATATGGGTTTTGAGATTCACTGACACCCATTGGGTATATGTGAGGGACATGTGTTTGTTTCGAAACTTGCAATTGGTGTTCTGTCATGTAATTGCCATTTCTGAGTGGGTGGATGCAATACTCAGGTGGGTGTTTTGCATTTGGAGGCTGACCATAGGGACCAGGGATCTAGATTGTGATGACATGTTGGCTGGCGAACATGAGTTGGGGCCTGCTGGCATGTACCCCACAGTGCTGGGGGGTGGGGGTGGTGGGAGACATGGGTGGGGGCTGGTGGAGGGTGCCCCTGCACTGCTGAGGGGTGGGGGTGGTGGGAGACATGGGGGGGGCTGGTGGAGGGTGCCCCTGCACTGCTGAGGGGTGGGGGAGGTGGGAGACATGGGTGGAGGCCTGGTGGAGGGTGCCCCTGCACTGCTGGGGGGTGAGGGTGGTGGGGACATGGGTGGGGGCCAGGTGGAGAGTGCCCCTGCACTGCTGTGGGGTGGGGGTGGTGGGGACATGGGTGGGGCCTGGTGGAGGGTGCCCCTGCACTGCTGGGGGTGGGGGTGGTGGGAGACATGAGTTGGACATGGGTGGGGGCCGGCTGGCAGGTGCCCCACAGTGCTGGGGGGTGGATGGTGGGGAATATGAGTTGGACATGGGTGGGGGCCTGCTGGCAGGTGCCCCACAGTGCTGGGGGGTGGGGGTGGTGGGGAACATGAGTTGGACATGGGTGGGGGCCTGCTGGGGGCAGGTGCCCCACAGTGCTGGGGGGTGGGGGTGGTGGGGAACATGAGTTGGACATGGGTGGGGGCCTGGTGGAGAGTGCCCCCGGTGGCTGGGGTGCAGGGGGACATGCGTTGGTGGGCAGTAGTGCAAGTTGACATGTGGGTTGGCTGGGGGGCATGGCCATGGTGGATGGGGTGCCTGCAGGACATGTGCAGGGTAGGCCCCTGTGGTGTGAGCCAGCTACAGGGGCCATGGAGGGTGTAGAGGGAACACCTGGGAGGACCCACACGTGCAATTCACGTGTGGTGCTCCCCGCGCACCCCTGGAATACACGTACCCTGCTGATATCGCGTGTGAAACTTCCCGCGCACCCCAAAATACACGTAGCCTGGACATTCGCGTGTGGAACTTCCCGCGCACCCCTGGAATACACGTACCCTGCTAATATCGCGTGTGAAACTTCCCGCGCACCCCAAAATACACATAGCCTGGACATTCGCGTGTGGAACTTCCCTTGCACCCCTGGAATACACGTACCCTGCTGATATCGCGTGTGAAACTTCCCGCGCACCCCGAAATACACGTAGCCAGGACATTCGCGTGTGGAACTTCCCGCGCGTTGAAATGACGTGAGGTACTTCCCGCACACCCCAGTGATACACGTAGCACGCTTGCCATGCTGGTACAGGGTTAGCGCAGCCCTTTGCGCTGGATTGGGGATTTTGATGGCTTTTCCCTGTGCGAGAGGCGTTCTTGGGGGCGTAACTGGCGCTGCTGCAGGGTCGCTGCGCCACTGTGCACCACGGCTGGTTTTGGTAGCTGGAATCCATGAATACGCTGTGCGCGGAAATGGGTTTTGGCGCACGCGGCTGGCGCAAGGATTTGCACACGCACACTGTGCAACAGCCGCGTGCGCCACTTGTGCGCTGAATTCTATGAATTACCCCAAATATCTGTCCTCGCATTCTTCTATGATATAAAGGAAGTGTAAATTGTTACTGTTTTCTGGGCTTACTTTCTTTAGGCCTAGCTGACTTCGTGCTAGGTAAAAGCGCATATGAAATGGCAGTTAACCCCCCTTGCTGCCCATCTCTCCTTGTATCTCTTAGTTCATCTTGTTGGGTTCAAAAGCTGTTTGGAGTACAGCCACTGACTGCCCCCTCCCCATCTCAGGACCACCAGTGTTCATCCCCCTTTCCTCTACTGCTTTTTCCTCATTGCCTGTGTCCTTTCCACGTACCTCAATTCTGGAACCTAGTGAATCTCTTTTTTCAAAAGTGTCATGTGGCAGCATGTTTGTTTTTTGTGTGCGACACTAACCTACTTTTTGTTCGATACCTGTCAATTTCTCCTCCTGAAATATCTGTGGCTCAAAATATTCTTCAAGTGACTGAACTGAAGTTGTCTCTTGGGGCATTTTCATTTCTGTGAAAGTAGGAATAGTATTTTGATTATCAGATAAGGATAGGTCACTTGCTCCTTTCTTTTTATTTTCCCTTACTGAGATATTCAGTGTACCATTAACCCTGCAATGATCCACTTTGTCACAAACCATCATTTGTTTGACAGCGTGTGTTTCATCATTTTCATATTGCACATTCCTTTTAAATTGCCTTCTGAAACGCTGGTCTTTTGGTTTTACTTGTTCATTTATTTTTTTCCTGTTCCCCATTTTCACACACTTGAATGGTCTGGTTCAAGTCTAAGTTAATCCACACTTCCTTTTGTCCGTGTTACTCTTTCCTTTGTTTTCTTGGTTTTAAATCTCTAAACAACACACAGGCCGATTCATGGAATAATTAGCGCGGCGCAAGTGGGCAAAAACGTGCGAATCGCAGTGGAATAGCGAAAATCGCAGTGCAAGTGCGAAAATCGCACGAAAAGCAGCGCACGTCGATTCATGGAAGGCCGTGCGCGAGAAAACCAGCGGATGTGCGATAAAAAAGTGCGCGGCGCACGTTGGCGCACGTTGGCGCACAGGCCATCTAACAGCGTGCGCCAGGTCACAGCGAAAATCGCACAGGCCACAGCGAAATTCGCACATAGCGCGGCGCACGCAATAAAAGTAGGCGGAACACGGGCGTAACACTCGGAATGGGGAACAACTTGCCAAAACGTGGGCGTCACGGGGGAAGTACAGGGCACAAGTGCGCGGAACGCCCACACGCTCGCCTACAACACGTATTCATGGAATAGAATAGGTGAAAAAAGCGCACGCTCAAACCAGCGCACAGGCACAAACACGACCGCCACAAGAAAGGAGGCGGTAGCGTCTCTGCGGCTGTAAGAAATGTGCGCCAAAAGGTGCGCCAACAAATAGCACCTATATACTGCCATGATGAATGTCCCATACTGTGGGCCTCCAGGAAAAATGACGTGCAAAGGGGTACCCACAAACACGGACACCCGCTGACAAAAAATACGTGTGCATGTATACCGGGGTGCGCGGGAAGTGTCACACGCGATTTGCAGGGTACGTGCATCACAGGGGTTCGCGTGAAGTCATTCACGCGATCGGGCCTGGGGGAGCGGGCTACGTGTATTACAGGGGTTCGCGTGAAGTTCCTCACGCGATCGGGCCTGGGGGAGCGGTCTACGTGTATTACAGGGGTTCGCGTGAAGTTCCTCACGCGATCGAGCCTGGGGGAGCGGGCTACGTGTATTACAGGGGTTCGCGTGAAGTTCCACACGCGATCGGGCCTGGGGGAGCGGGCTACGTGTATTACAGGGGTTCGCGTGAAGTTCCACACGCGATCGGGCCTGGGGGAGCGGGCTACGTGTATTACAGGGGTTCGCGTGAAGATTCACACGCGAATAGCCTGGGCGCGTGAATTTGAGGGGTGCGCGGGAAGTTCCACACGCGATCGGGCCTGGGGGAGCGGGCTACGTGTATTACAGGGGTTCGCGGGAAGTTCCACACGCGAATAGCCTGGGCGCGTGTATTTCAGGGGTTCGCGGGAAGTTCCACACGCGAATAGCCTGGGCGCGTGTATTTCAGGGGTGCGCGGGAAGTTCCACACACGAATAGCCTGGGCGCGTGAATTTGAGGGGTGTGCGGGAAGTTCCACACGCGATCGGGCCTGGGGGAGCGGGCTACGTGTATTACAGGGGTTCGCGGGAAGTTCCTCACGCGATCGGGCCTGGGGGAGCGTGCTACGTGTATTTCAGGGGTTCGCATGAATTTTCACACGCGAATAGCCTGGGCGCGTGAATTTGAGGGGTGCGCGGGAAGTTCCTCACGCGATCGGGCCTGGGGGAGCGGGCTACGTGTATTACAGGGGTTCGCGGGAAGTTCCACACGCGAATAGCCTGGGCGCGTGTATTTCAGGGGTTCGCGGGAAGTTCCACACGCGAATAGCCTGGGCGCGTGTATTTCAGGGGTGCGCGGGAAGTTCCACACACGAATAGCCTGGGCGCGTGTATTTCAGGGGTTCGCGGGAAGTTCCACACGCGAATAGCCTGGGCGCGTGTATTTCAGGGGTGCGCGGGAAGTTCCACACACGAATAGCCTGGGCGCGTGTATTTCAGGGGTGCGCGGGAAGTTCCACACGCGAATAGCCTGGGCGCGTGTATTTCAGGGGTTCGCGGGAAGTTCCACACGCGAATAGCCTGGGCGCGTGAATTTAAGGGGTGCGCGGGAAGTTCCTCACACGATCGGGCCTGGGGGAGCGGGCTACGTGTATTACAGGGGTTCGCGGGAAGTTCCACACGCGAATAGCCTGGGCGCGTGTATTTCAGGGGTTCGCGGGAAGTTCCACACGCGAATAGCCTGGGCGCGTGTATTTCAGGGGTGCGCGGGAAGTTCCACACACGAATAGCCTGGGCGCGTGTATTTCAGGGGTGCGCGGGAAGTTCCACACGCGAATAGCCTGGGCGCGTGTATTTCAGGGGTTCGCGGGAAGTTCCACACGCGAATAGCCTGGGCGCGTGAATTTGAGGGGTGCGCGGGAAGTTCCACACGCGATCGGGCCTGGGGGAGCGGGCTACGTGTATTACAGGGGTTCGCGGGAAGTTCCACACGCGAATAGCCTGGGCGCGTGTATTTCAGGGGTTCGCGGGAAGTTCCACACGCGAATAGCCTGGGCGCGTGTATTTCAGCGGTGCGCGGGAAGTTTTACACGCGATTTCTGCACGGTACGTGTATTTCAGGGGTGCCGGGGAGTCCCACATGTGATTTGACAGTGTGGGTCCTCCCAGGTGTACCCTGTACACCCTCCACGGCCCCTGCAGGCAGCACACACCACAGGGGACTACCCTGCATCCCTGGTCATGTCCCGCAGGCAGCCCACCCAACATGGGCATGCCCCCCAGCAAAGGCACATGTCTCCTTGAACTAATGAACACCAACACATGTCCCCTTGCACCCCCACCCCCCAGCACTGTGGGGCACATGCCAGCAGTCCCCCACCCATGTCCAACTCATGTCTCCCACCACCCCCACCCGCCAGCACTGTGGGGCACCTGCCAGCAGGCCCCCACCCATGTCCAACTCATGTCACCCACCACCCCCACCCCCCAGCACTGTGGGGCACCTGCCAGTAGGCCCCCACCCATGTCCAACTCATGTCTCCCACCACCCCCACCCCCCAGCCACCAGGGTCACCCTCCACCAGGGCCCCACTCATGTCTCCCACCACCCCCACCCCCCAGCACTGTGGGGCACCTGCCAGCAGGCCCCCACCCATGTCCAACTCATGTCTCCCACCACCCCCACCCCCCAGCCGTGCAGGGGCAGCCTCCACCAGGCCCCCACTCATGTCCCCTATCACCCCCACCCCCCCGCCACCAGGGGCACCCTCCACCAGTCCCCCACTCATGTCTCCCACCACCCCCACCCCCCAGCAGTGCAGGGGCAGCCTCCACCAGGCCCCCACTCATGTCTCCCACCACCCCCACCCCCCAGCCACCAGGGTCACCCTCCACCAGGGCCCCACTCATGTCTCCGACCACCCCCACCCCCCAGCACTGTGGGGCACCTGCCAGCAGGCCCCCACCCATGTCCAACTCATGTCTCCCACCACCCCCACCCCCCAGCACTGTGGGGCACCTGCCAGTAGGCCCCCACCCATGTCCAACTCATGTCTCCCACCACCCCCACCCCCCAGCACTGTGGGGCACCTGCCAGCAGGCCCCCACCCATGTCCAACTCATGTCTCCCACCACCCCCACACCCCAGCACTGTGGGGCACCTGCCAGCAGGCCCCCACCCATGTCCAACTCATGTCTCCCACCACCCCCACCCCCCAGCCACCAGGGTCACCCTCCACCAGGGCCCCACTCATGTCTCCCACCACCCCCACCCCCCAGCAGTGCAGGGTCACCCTTCACCAGGGCCCCACTCATGTCTCCCACCACCCCCACCCCCCAGCACTGTGGGGCACCTGCCAGCAGGCCCCCACCCATGTCCAACTCATGTCCCCCACCACCCCCACCCCCCAGCACTGTGGGGCACCTGCCAGTAGGCCCCCACCCATGTCCAACTCATGTCTCCCACCACCCCCACCCCCCAGCCACCAGGGTCACCCTCCACCAGGGCCCCACTCATGTCTACCACCACCCCCACCCCCCAGCCACCAGGGTCACCCTCCACCAGGCCCCCACTCATGTCCCCTATCACCCCCACCCCCCAGCCACCAGGGTCACCCTCCACCAGGCCCCCACTCATGTCTCCCATCACCCCCACACCCCAGCAGTGCAGGGTCACCCTCCACCAGGCCCCCACTCATGTCTCCCACCACCCCCACCCCCCAGCAGTGCAGGCTCAACCTCCACCAGGCCCCCACTCATGTCCCCCTGCACCCCCACCCCCCTGCCACCATGTGCAGCCCCCACCAGGTCCTCACAATCCCCAATCATGTGCGTAATGGTCAGCCTCCACAGCCAAAAAGACCTACCAAGTAACCCATTCACCCACATGGAAATGGAAATCACATGTTACACCCCCAATGTACATGAAGCAAATGAACCCATGTCCGTCACACACATATTTTCAAATTGAATGGGAAAACACACAACATGACATGCATGAAACCAATGAGATGAAACCACACAGTGAACAATGGAAAAAAAAATGTATTGAAAAAAATACAAATGCCAAAGAAAGAAAACTAACTACAATGTAAATGTGAAAAAATAAGCTGCATGTCCGCATAAAAACACAAAACTAGAAAATCAAATCAAAAAAATTATGTCCAAAGTGAAATGTAAAAACTCTCCATGCAACAAAGAACTATGTACAAAAATAACAAGGGTCCATCATCACAACTGAACTAAGGAAACCTCCTAAAAAACCTACCTAAATATCAACTATATACAAAAAGTGGAGCAGTGTCCGTCGAGTCCAAATAATAATAAGAACGAAAGGAAACCTAAAACTAAAGAACTATATACAAAGGCGGCGGGCAAGTCCAGCGGCTCACTCTGTGGTGTTCCAGGCCAGGGCATCATCGAACTCCTGTTCGATGTCCCGGAGGCGGTCCAGTTCCATGGCCCCGAGGGTCCGCAGGGACGACGCTGTGTCCTCCTCCAACCCCCTGCGGATTGCCTCGAGGCACTCGGCCCGCCTCAGGGCCCTCCGCATGGAGTTCTCCGCCCTGACCATTGTGAGCCGCGCCTCTTCCGCCCGCCGCCGCTCCGCACCTATGGCGTGGCCCAACCGCTGCCACACGGAAGACACTCTCTGTCCTGGGTCCTCCTGCCCTCCGGCCGATGCCTGCCCCTCCGATGTCGAAGGCCCCGAGCCTTCATGGCTCCCACCATCTTGCTGCTGCTGCTGCTCTGCCTCTGCCCGTGCACTGCCTCCTGCTGCCTGCACATCCTCCGCCGGCTGGGGTGCACCTGTTGATGTGGCCACCCCTGCTGGACGTCCGACTCCCGACTGTGGCAGGGATGCCTCCTCCACCAGCCTGGCCGCACTGTCAGAGGCAGCTCCACAGGGCACCCAGGTGACTGATGGGTGGGAAGATGGCACAGAGGACGACTGGCGCGTAGGGGGTCCAGTTGAGGAGGGGGTCGGAGCAAGCCCCATCAGACAGCGGAATCCGGCCTGGGTGACCTGTCCCAGCAGGCTGACGTGGTCAACGAGCCATTCGAGATGACGTGCAGTCTCTCCATGAAAAGACTGCAGGTCACCTCGCATGGCCCGTTGACGCAACGCCACACCAGCCAGGACAGGCTCAACCCGGTCCTGGATGGCCACGTCCGCAGGCAGAGGAAGGCCAGTTGACGTCAGCTCATCCCCTGCCTGAAAACGGGTCTGGACGTAGGCATCCCTGCTGGTGCAAGATGATGCAGGGACAGGATCGGGGACAGGATTGCACACAGGCACCTCCGCGGCCGCCTGTGCTGCCTCCTGTCCCTGGTCCTGCACTGCACCACTAGCACCAGTGGGATCCCCACCTCCAGACCCTGTCTCTGGTGCTTGCGCGGCCCCCTCCTCCACCAAACCCCCCACCAACCTGGATGACTCTGTGCCATCTTCCCCTGTTGGGCCCTGTGGGGTCCCAGCTGCCCCTTCTGCTGCCGAGGAGTCCAACTGCAACCTCCGCCTCTTGGACCTCCCCCCGGCAGCTGCGGCCTGGGACGCGGCACCGGACTCCTCACTCCCCGACGAGATGACAACACGGGAGGGGAGCCGGGCCTTGCGTCTCCGGCTGGCGGTCGGATCCCCGCCGCTGTGCTCCACAGCACCTTCTCCGCCCTCTTCATCAGTTGACGCTGCAGACAGGGAGAAACAAAACACAGGCATCAGGGCACTGTACAATGGACACATACACGCATGACAGTTGCACATGAGTGGCATTGGCAAACCTCAGACATGTCATCACAATCCCCAACACACATGTCATTGCAACTGGCACACATGAGCCATACCACAGCCATATCGCAACTGCCACCACCATCCCCACACATACAACAGCATCAGCAGCCAAAGGGGAGCCATACATCACATGCAACACAGGAAGTGCACCACACATGTACACACACCACCACACTTGCATGCATGTCTACACCTCTGCCAAGTGTCGCACTGTTCAGACGGGCATCCATGTCACATCTGCCAATCAGGCTTCCACATACCGCTGTCACATGCATCCATGTAGCATCACTGTTGCACCTTTGACAAATACACACACATGCACATGTACACAGTGCTCATACATGCAGCCGAAAACAACATACATGCCTGACATCACGGACATGTCTACTTACATACACATTCATCCAAACATGTGTGCACGCACAACTGCATTTGCCATGCAAGCCCACACACACAAGCACCATCCATGTCTCACACATTACAGCCCTCGCATGTGTCAGCCCCACGGCCCTGTACACCCCCACCCATACTCCACCCCATACAAACAGATGTGCAACTGGCACAATGGGGAATGATCACCACACGCCCTGCTCACAACCAGGATGCATGTACACTCACCGCTCGACTCCAGACGGCTCTGCTTCTCTAGGACCTGGACGTGGAGCGCTGGGGATATGCGTTCCAGGACCCCCATCTGTTCTTCCGACAAGTGGCCCCGGCGCCCCTTGGCATCCGCTGCCTTCAAGAGGCGCCGGGCCTTGTTCAGGGTCCTGGACCTGAAGTTCTCCCAGCGCTTCCTGACATGTTGTAAGTCCCGGACTGCCACCCCCTCCGCGTTGATGGCAGTCACGATGTCTGTCCAGATCCGAGTCCGTCCTTCCTTGTCGGCGCGGGAACTTCCAAAGAGGGCATCATACTGCCCTAGGACTTGCTCCACCAGGACACCAACTTCGGTGGCACTGAAGCTGGGGCCCCTCTGCCTCTCTGGCCGGGGGTTGTCAGTGGTCACAGATGGTGTTAGCCCCGACATGACAACCCCAGAGGCAGGAGTGGGTGGGCAACTGGGTCCTGGGGCTGGGCTGTGGAGCGATGGAATTCCAGTCGGGAGTCTTCTGTTCCAGCAGGGGTGGTCACAGCAACAGCACCCCTGGCTGATGTGCAGGCAGCAAATGGCAGTGCACGTGGGCAGCAGGCAGTCAGGCAGCAGCAGATAGCAGGTGGGAGCGTGCTCGGGGCTCTGGGGGGCAGTAATTCGGCCTTCTGGGCAGGAGCGTGGTCTCCCGTGTGCTCACGCGTGGCCAGCTTGGTACGGAGTGAATTGGCACGTGAAAATCCTGCACGTCAGCGTGAAAACCGAGGAAAGGCCCTTAGCGCGTAAGCGCGTCAGCACGCATACGCGATTCCATTGGACCAAAGGCCCTCAGCGCGTAAGCGCGTCTGTGACGTGACCCGCACGGGTGTTTCCCACACAGCACGTGATGACAGAGCACACGTGGAAAGACTGCACGTCAGAGTCTCATCGCGTGTAATTGGACAAAAGTGCGTGTACACGCGATTGGCCTATGTACGTGTATATGAGGTGTGCGCGGACACTTACACACGCAAGTACGTCAGCGCACCTGTATCCCGGTGTACGGCCATTTCCACCAATCACACGCAATGAGACTCTGACGTGCAGTCTTTCCACGTGTGCTCTGTCATCACGTGCTGTGTGGGAAACACCCGTGCGGGTCACGTCACAGACGCGCTTACGCGCTGAGGGCCTTTGGTCCAATGGAATCGCGTATGCGTGCTGACGCGCTTACGCGCTAAGGGCCTTTCCTCGGTTTTCACGCTGACGTGCAGGATTTTCACGTGCCAATTCACTCCGTACCAAGCTGGCCACGCGTGAGCACACGGGAGACCACGCTCCTGCCCAGAAGGCCGAATTACTGCCCCCCAGAGCCCCGAGCACGCTCCCACCTGCTATCTGCTGCTGCCTGACTGCCTGCTGCCCACGTGCACTGCCATTTGCTGCCTGCACATCAGCCAGGGGTGCTGTTGCTGTGACCACCCCTGCTGGAACAGAAGACTCCCGACTGGAATTCCATCGCTCCACAGCCCAGCCCCAGGACCCAGTTGCCCACCCACTCCTGCCTCTGGGGTTGTCATGTCGGGGCTAACACCATCTGTGACCACTGACAACCCCCGGCCAGAGAGGCAGAGGGGCCCCAGCTTCAGTGCCACCGAAGTTGGTGTCCTGGTGGAGCAAGTCCTGGGGCAGTATGATGCCCTCTTTGGAAGTTCCCGCGCCGACAAGGAAGGACGGACTCGGATCTGGACTGACATCGTGACTGCCATCAACGCGGAGGGGGTGGCAGTCCGGGACTTACAACATGTCAGGAAGCGCTGGGAGGACTTCAGGTCCAGGACCCTGAACAAGGCCCGGCGCCTCTTGAAGGCAGCGGATGCCAAGGGGCGCCGGGGCCACTTGTCGGAAGAACAGATGGGGGTCCTGGAACGCATATCCCCAGCGCTCCACGTCCAGGTCCTAGAGAAGCAGAGCCGTCTGGAGTCGAGCGGTGAGTGTACATGCATCCTGGTTGTGAGCAGGGCGTGTGGTGATCATTCCCCATTGTGCCAGTTGCACATCTGTTTGTATGGGGTGGAGTATGGGTGGGGGTGTACAGGGCCGTGGGGCTGACACATGCGAGGGCTGTAATGTGTGAGACATGGATGGTGCTTGTGTGTGTGGGCTTGCATGGCAAATGCAGTTGTGCGTGCACACATGTTTGGATGAATGTGTATGTAAGTAGACATGTCCGTGATGTCAGGCATGTATGTTGTTTTCGGCTGCATGTATGAGCACTGTGTACATGTGCATGTGTGTGTATTTGTCAAAGGTGCAACAGTGATGCTACATGGATGCATGTGACAGCGGTATGTGGAAGCCTGATTGGCAGATGTGACATGGATGCCCGTCTGAACAGTGCGACACTTGGCAGAGGTGTAGACATGCATGCAAGTGTGGTGGTGTGTGTACATGTGTGGTGCACTTCCTGTGTTGCATGTGATGTATGGCTCCCCTTTGGCTGCTGATGCTGTTGTATGTGTGGGGATGGTGGTGGCAGTTGCGATATGGCTGTGGTATGGCTCATGTGTGCCAGTTGCAATGACATGTGTGTTGGGGATTGTGATGACATGTCTGAGGTTTGCCAATGCCACTCATGTGCAACTGTCATGCGTGTATGTGTCCATTGTACAGTGCCCTGATGCCTGTGTTTTGTTTCTCCCTGTCTGCAGCGTCAACTGATGAAGAGGGCGGAGAAGGTGCTGTGGAGCACAGCGGCGGGGATCCGACCGCCAGCCGGAGACGCAAGGCCCGGCTCCCCTCCCGTGTTGTCATCTCGTCGGGGAGTGAGGAGTCCGGTGCCGCGTCCCAGGCCGCAGCTGCCGGGGGGAGGTCCAAGAGGCGGAGGTTGCAGTTGGACTCCTCGGCAGCAGAAGGGGCAGCTGGGACCCCACAGGGCCCAACAGGGGAAGATGGCACAGAGTCATCCAGGTTGGTGGGGGGTCTGGTGGAGGAGGAGGCCGTGCAAGCACCAGAGACGGGGTCTGGAGGTGGGGATCCCACTGGTGCTAGTGGTGCAGTCCAGGACCAGGGACAGGAGGCAGCACAGGCGGCCGCGGAGGTGCCTGTGTGCAATCCTGTCCCCGATCCTGTCCCTGCATCATCTTGCACCAGCAGGGATGCCTACGTCCAGACCCGTTTTCAGGCAGGGGATGAGCTGACGTCAACTGGCCTTCCTCTGCCTGCGGACGTGGCTATCCAGGTCCGGGTTGAGCCTGTCCTGGCTGGTGTGGCGTTGCGTCAACGGGCCATGCGAGGTGACCTGCAGTCTTTTCATGGAGAGACTGCACGTCATCTCGAATGGCTCGTTGACCACGTCAGCCTGCTGGGACAGGTCACCCAGACCGGATTCCTCCGTCTGATGGGGCTTGTTCCGACCCCCTCCTCAACTGGACCCCCTACGCGCCAGTCGTCCTCTGTGCCATCTTCCCACCCATCAGTCACCTGGGTGCCCTGTGGAGCTGCCTCTGACAGTGCGGCCAGGCTGGTGGAGGAGGCATCTCTGCCACAGTCGGGAGTCGGACGTCCAGCAGGGGTGGCCACATCAACAACTGCACCCCAGCCGGCGGAGGATGTGCAGGCAGCAGGAGGCAGTGCACGGGCAGAGGCAGAGCAGCAGCAGCAGCAAGATGGTGGGAGCCATGTAGGCTCGGGGCCTTCGACATCGGAGGGGCAGGCATCGGCCGGAGGGCAGGAGGACCCAGGACAGAGAGTGTCTTCCGTGTGGCAGCGGTTGGGCCACGCCATAGGTGCGGAGCGGCGGCGGGCGGAAGAGGCGCGGCTCACAATGGTCAGGGCGGAGAACTCCATGCGGAGGGCCCTGAGGCGGGCCGAGTGCCTCGAGGCAATCCGCAGGGGGTTGGAGGAGGACACGGCGTCGTCCCTGCGGACCCTCGGGGCCATGGAACTGGACCGCCTCCGGGACATCGAACAGGAGTTCGATGATGCCCTGGCCCGGAACACCACAGAGTGAGCCGCTGGACTTGCCCGCCGCCTTTGTATATAGTTCTTTAGTTTTAGGTTTCCTTTGTTTTTTCTTATGATTTGGAGTCGACGGACACTGCTCCACTTTTTGTATATAGTTGATATTTAGGTAGGTTTTTTAGGAGGTTTCCTTAGTTCTGTTGTGATGATGGACCCTTGTTATTTTTGTACATAGTTCTTTGTTGCACGGAGAGTTTTGACATTTCACTTTGGACAACATTTTTTGGATTAGATTTTCTAGTTTTGTGTTTTTATGCGGACATGCAGCTTCTTTTTTCACATTTACATTGTAGTTAGTTTTCTTTCTTTAGCATTCGTATTTTTTTCTAATACATTTTTTTTTACATTGTTCACTGTGTGGTTTCATCTCATTGGTTTCATGCATGTCATGTTGTGTGTTTTCCCATTCAATTGGAAAATATGTGTGTGACGGACATGGGTTCATTTGCTTCATGAACATTGGGGGTGTAACATGTGATTTCCATTTCCATGTGGGTGAATGGGTTACTTGGTAGGGCTTTTTGGCTGTGGAGGCTGACCAATACGCACATTGTGAGGACCTGGTGGGGGCTGCACATGGTGGCAGGGGGGTGGGGGTGGTGGGAGACATGAGTGGGGGCCTGGTGGAGGGTGCCCCTGCACTGCTGGGGGGTGGGGGTGGTGGGAGACATGAGTGGGGGCCTGGTGGAGGGTGACCCTGGTGGCTGGGGGGTGGGGGTGGTGGGAGACATGAGTGGGGGCCTGGTGGAGGCTGCCCCTGCACTGCTGGGGGGTGGGGGTGGTGGGAGACATGAGTGGGGGCCTGGTGGGGGCTGCACATGGTGGCAGGGGGGTGGGGGTGGTGGGAGACATGAGTGGGGGCCTGGTGGAGGGTGCCCCTGCACTGCTGGGGGGTGGGGGTGGTGGGAGACATGAGTGGGGGCCTGGTGGAGGGTGACCCTGGTGGCTGGGGGGTGGGGGTGGTGGGAGACATGAGTGGGGGCCTGGTGGAGGCTGCCCCTGCACTGCTGGGGGGTGGGGGTGGTGGGAGACATGAGTGGGGGCCTGGTGGGGGCTGCACATGGTGGCAGGGGGGTGGGGGTGGTGGGAGACATGAGTGGGGGCCTGGTGGAGGGTGCCCCTGCACTGCTGGGGGGTGGGGGTGGTGGGAGACATGAGTGGGGGCCTGGTGGAGGGTGCCCCTGGTGGCTGGGGGGTGGGGGTGGTGGGAGACATGAGTGGGGGCCTGGTGGAGGGTGCCCCTGCACTGCTGGGGGGTGGGGGTGGTGGGAGACATGAGTGGGGGCCTGGTGGAGGGTGCCCCTGGTGGCTGGGGGGTGGGGGTGGTGGGAGACATGAGTGGGGGCCTGGTGGAGGGTGCCCCTGCACTGCTGGGGGGTGGGGGTGGTGGGAGACATATGTGGGGGCCTGGTGGAGGGTGCCCCTGGTGGCGGGGGGGTGGGGGTGATAGGGGACATGAGTGGGGGCCTGGTGGAGGGTGCCCCTGGTGGCTGGGGGGTGGGGGTGGTGGGAGACATGAGTGGGGGCCTGGTGGAGGCTGCCCCTGCACTGCTGGGGGGTGGGGGTGGTGGGAGACATGAGTGGGGGCCTGGTGGGGGCTGCACATGGTGGCAGGGGGGTGGGGGTGGTGGGAGACATGAGTGGGGGCCTGGTGGAGGGTGCCCCTGCACTGCTGGGGGGTGGGGGTGGTGGGAGACATGAGTGGGGGCCTGGTGGAGGGTGCCCCTGGTGGCTGGGGGGTGGGGGTGGTGGGAGACATGAGTGGGGGCCTGGTGGAGGGTGCCCCTGCACTGCTGGGGGGTGGGGGTGGTGGGAGACATGAGTGGGGGCCTGGTGGAGGGTGCCCCTGGTGGCTGGGGGGTGGGGGTGGTGGGAGACATGAGTGGGGGCCTGGTGGAGGGTGCCCCTGCACTGCTGGGGGGTGGGGGTGGTGGGAGACATATGTGGGGGCCTGGTGGAGGGTGCCCCTGGTGGCGGGGGGGTGGGGGTGATAGGGGACATGAGTGGGGGCCTGGTGGAGGGTGCCCCTGGTGGCTGGGGGGTGGGGGTGGTGGGAGACATGAGTGGGGGCCTGGTGGAGGGTGCCCCTGCACTGCTGGGGGGTGGGGGTGGTGGGAGACATGAGTGGGGGCCTGGTGGAGGGTGCCCCTGGTGGCTGGGGGGTGGGGGTGGTGGGAGACATGAGTGGGGGCCTGGTGGAGGGTGCCCCTGCACTGCTGGGGGGTGGGGGTGGTGGGAGACATATGTGGGGGCCTGGTGGAGGGTGCCCCTGGTGGCGGGGGGGTGGGGGTGATAGGGGACATGAGTGGGGGCCTGGTGGAGGGTGCCCCTGGTGGCTGGGGGGTGGGGGTGGTGGGAGACATGAGTGGGGGCCTGGTGGAGGGTGCCCCTGCACTGCTGGGGGGTGGGGGTGGTGGGAGACATGAGTGGGGGCCTGGTGGAGGGTGCCCCTGGTGGCTGGGGGGTGGGGGTGGTGGGAGACATGAGTGGGGGCCTGGTGGAGGGTGCCCCTGCACTGCTGGGGGGTGGGGGTGGTGGGAGACATGAGTGGGGGCCTGGTGGAGGGTGCCCCTGGTGGCTGGGGGGTGGGGGTGGTGGGAGACATGAGTGGGGGCCTGGTGGAGGGTGCCCCTGCACTGCTGGGGGGTGTGGGTGGTGGGAGACATATGTGGGGGCCTGGTGGAGGGTGCCCCTGGTGGCGGGGGGGTGGGGGTGATAGGGGACATGAGTGGGGGCCTGGTGGAGGGTGCCCCTGGTGGCTGGGGGGTGGGGGTGGTGGGAGACATGAGTGGGGGCCTGGTGGAGGGTGCCCCTGCACTGCTGGGGGGTGGGGGTGCAGGGGGACATGAGCAGGTGTGCAGGGTAGTCCCCTGTTTTGTGGGCTGCCTGCAGGGGCTGTGGAGGGTGTACAGGGAACACCTGTGAGGACCCACCCAGCCTAATTGCGTGTGATAATTCCCGCACACCCCTGTAATACACGTACCAAGCCAAATCGCGTGTGATAATTCCCACGCACCCCTGTAATACACGTACCTGGCCAAATCGCATGTGAAACTTCCCGCATACCCCTGTAATACACGTACCCTGGCCAATCGCGTGTTGAACTTCCCGCGTACCCCTGTAATACACTTACCCTGGCTAATCGCGTGTTAAACTTCCCGCGTACCCCTGTGATACACGTACCCTGGCCAATCGCGTGTTAAACTTCCCGCGTACCCCTGTAATACACGTACCCTGGCTAATCGCGTGTTAAACTTCCCGCGTACCCCTGTAATATACGTACCCTGGCTAATCGCGTGTATAACTTCCCGCGTACCCCTGTAATACACGTACCCTGGCCAATCGCGTGTTAAACTTCCCGCGTACCCCTGTAATACACGTACCCTGGCCAATCGCGTGTTAAACTTCCCGCGTACCCCTGTAATACACGTACCCTGGCTAATCGCGTGTTAAACTTCCCGCGTACCCCTGTAATACACTTACCCTGGCTAATCGCGTGTTAAACTTCCCGCGTACCCCTGTAATACATGTACCCTGGCCAATCGCGTGTTAAACTTCCCGCGTACCCCTGTAATACACGTACCCTGGCTAATCGCGTGTATGACTTCACGTGTACCCCTGTAATACACTTACACTGGCTAATCGCGTGTTAAACTTCCCGCGTACCCCTTTGATACACGTACCCTGGCCAATCGCGTGTTAAACTTCCCGCGTACCCCTGTAATACACGTACCCTGGCCAATCGCGTGTTAAACTTCCCGCGTACCCCTGTAATACACGTACCCTGGCTAATCGCGTGTATAACTTCACGTGTACCCCTGTAATACACTTACCCTGGCTAATCGCGTGTTGAACTTCCCGCGTACCCCTGTAATACACGTACCCTGGCCAATCGCGTGTTAAACTTCCCGCGTACCCCTGTAATACACGTACCCTGGCCAATCGCGTGTTAAACTTCCCGCGTACCCCTGTAATACACGTACCCTGGCTAATCGCGTGTATGACTTCACGTGTACCCCTGTAATACACTTACCCTGGCTAATCGCGTGTATGACTTCACGTGTACCCCTGATATGCACGTTACCCGCTTTGCGTTCCTTGTTTGGCTGCCCTGTAAACTGGTCCAGGGTTAGCGCAGCCCTTTGCGATGATTTAGCGATTTTGCTGGCTTTTCCTTGCGCGAGGGCGTTCTTGGGGGCGTTACTGGCGCTGCTGCAGGGTCGCTGCGATTCTCTGCGCCACGGCTGGTTTGGGAGCATGAAATCCATGAATACGCTGTGCGCGGAAATCGGTTTTATCGCACGTGCCTGGCGCAGTCAATCGCACGCGGACACTCTGCGCCAGCCGCTTGCGACACTTTTCTGCGAAATTCTATGAATTACCCTGTCAGTGTTTTCATTCAAAGGTAATGGTCATTTGTGTTCTCATCATGGCAAGTAAGACTAACTAGTCACTTGTTGCTGCAAGCAAGATCGCTCTTGTGACATTCGGCACTTTGATTTGGCTGTTGTTGTGTATAGGATACAATTTCCCTATTTGTTCAGACATTTTAACCTGGGATTCTAAGCATTGGAACCTGTCCATTTCCCTAAACTCATCCCTCTGTGCTCTAGGCCGGTAATGATTGATTCACCATGACCGGACCTGTTCTGGTACATTTCAGTAGATTGATTTCTGTTTGTGTTTCCTTTGAATTCCCATGACACAGGAGGTGTGGAGAGTGGGGTGACCATCCTTTTACCAGGTCAACCTGTGGTAGGGACTGAGTATACTGGTGAGGTGTATAGTTCATATTCTGTCTTTCACTTGGTGGGAATTGTTCCCTGTCCTGATTTCCATTTTCAATGACCCTATACACATACCTTGGTCTTTCCGGATGGCCATACACCATTGTGTTAGGGCCAAATCTACTCTGGGCCCTGTAGGGTATTTAGTGGAGATTTGGGGCCTGACGGTATTTTATTACCGCCGAAAAATAACTTAGCAATAATCACTCTTTGTATTCAGATTTGGCCATGTGCAACAATAATACAATGGACATGCATTATTTCAGCACCCAGATCTGCATATTTGGTATACGTGGTTGGTGGTATTTTGGTGAGCATAATTCCCTTGTTTTATTTGTGGCCCCAATGTCCAGAATCCCTTATCTTCGCTTAGATTTTTCGTGTGATCACTAGAGAGACCTCAGACCTGCATTCTAGGGATACCACATTTTCCAGTGATAGTGTTGGTGCGCCACCATGGGCAAACTCACTGACTTATTTACGACAGAGAGCTATATGTGGTAGTCTTGTGGTAATTTCCACTACCTTATATACGGTAGGGAGCTATGTTCAGAGAGTCTCTCTTCCCGTTGGCTCATGTACCTCCAACAAGTTATACTACAGTCACTCACAATTATTCATACTGATTCTGACATGCACACATCTGTCTTAAAATGACCATTGCACTGTTTAAAAATCTCCCCACATCAACAGCACTGTAATGATAAACAGTAAGTACACCATCCGTCTGTTTTCAAATATTTTTCTGTATTATAAAAGTTGTATTTAACACGATCTCATTCTTTACAGCAATAAAATGGCACAATCAAAGCATTTTCTATGACCCACTGCAAATAGAGTGGCGGAGAACAGAACTCAAATTGCAACCTTAGCACTTGATTAAGACACGCACGGGACTTTCATTTTTTCTACACTGACTGCATATTTTCGTGCACACACACAGCTCCCCCAGTTATGTAATTACCTTATCTGTTCAGAGGCTTCTCTTTGTGAATGTGGCTCTCTTGGATTAACTCCAGCAAAAAGGAACGCTTGCCTTCTCAAGCCGGGGTCATTGCCTGGAATTCTCAGCTTTTTCAGATAGGACTGCCTCAGCCAGTGGAAAGGTTTTTCTTTCAGCTCTCCCCAATGTCGACTGCAGCAGGACACAGGAATCTGCATTCAGTCAGGACCCCACAGCCAGGTCTTCTCCCCAGTAGTGCAGAAAGATGTCTGCCTGTCTTTTTCCCTGATACTGCCCACTAAAACTTTCCTCTCAGCCCTCTTTATGACGTGTCCCAATGAAATCCATCATCTCTCATCCTCCTACTCTTCAACAATAGCTTCGCTTATACATTTGCAATTGTTGCAAATCTGACTTCCTCCTTCCTGCAGTTACTGTGCACAACAACACGGAGAATCAGGCAGAGAAGAGAAGAGAAAAATCTGCACACTCATTTAAATGGTTTTCAGAGTATGCCTAATTCTGCAGTAGAGAACACATTTTATTAGTGGGTTATATTAAAATAAGGTTTTATTAGTCAGGTTAATGGTTAATAGGTTAGCTGTTAATTTTCAAATGTGTCTCTAGCAATATAGGCATTTCAGGTGAAAAATAGTGTGCATTTTTAAATGAACACGTGTGCTTTTAACTGTAAAAATAGATTTGCATCTTATATGTTAAAATCGTTTTTTACTGAATAGTCTGTCTTTCCTTGTTAATCTGCTAACCCATATAGCAATGCACCGCACCCTTGTGGTGGTGGTGCTGCAAAAAAATTGTGCTACTTGTGCAGTATTGCTGTACTGTGTACTGTAACACGCCAAATATCCTTACATATACCCTCCTTTTGTTTTTAGAACTTGGCTATAATCCAAGCCAATTCCTAAAAACAACTTGTTCTATTTTTTTTTTTACAATATAGCAATCCAACAAAATGAATATTCATGTGCATCAATGAAAATTTGCAATCAACATTTCATCTGAGTCCATCAGTTCATAAAATGTTCCACATTTGCCTTCTCAGTGGAAGTGGCATTACTTTAAGTTTAAATTTTCCAAGTCAATTAAAAACAATGAAATAAAACAACTAACTAAAACAAATAAGTAATATAACAAGTTAAAATAAATAATTAAAATAATAAATACGTGGAACTTCATATGCCGGAACTTTTGCTTTGTCTCTTTTGGTATGTCCCGACCAGCGATGTTATTCGGTTCATTCGAGTACTCTTTCATCTTGGCAATCTTGAATCCACAGTAGTCATCTCTTTTGGCATTCCGGTTATTTTGTCTTCACCTCCACCTGGAGGCAGGCATCTTTTGGTCTTCATCCAGGGGACTCCAGGACTCCATCGTCTCCCGTGGCCTCTGATCCCGGAACCTCCGACCAAATAATGTTAATTGTCTAAATCAAAATAGAAAATAAACAGATTAAGTACATAGCACAATACTAACTTCATCCTTTTGCCAAAAATAAAACATGCTTGGTAAAAATACTTCGTTTTTTTTTTTCTTTCTTCTGAAATTAAACACAAGTTAAAAGAAAACAAGCATATATAAAACAGCATTCAATATTTAATACACTTTCTCTCTGCACACCAACCACGAGCTTCCGTTATATGTGCATTTATTTATTTATTTATTTATTTATTTATATTATATATTTTTACATATATTACAGTGTTTATGTGCCATCATAACAATCAACTTTTTTTTAACTTCTTTGTCACTGCCTCCTGATTACACCCATTTATTTTCTCAAGGGACTCTATCCGTTTCCACATGCTCAAGCTGCCTGATCTCATGTCTGGGATGGCATGGTTTGATTTGATTTACATGGACAAACTGCTCTATTGCTGTTTCACCTTCATTTCTCAAAATTTTATACACTACAGGAGAGACTTTATCTATAATTCGAAATGGCCCCTGCCAGGCTGCCAGAAATTTAGAATTTTTCTGTTTACTTTTTCCAAAATGAAACTTGTACACCTGATCCCCTACATTGTATTCCTTTACTGATGTCTTTTTGTCATAATATGACTTAGCACTGTCAGCAGCTCTTTCCAGATTTCTCTGCACAAAAGCAAATGCATGTTGCAAATGCCTCCTCAGTTCATCAATATATTCATGAACTGTGGATGCACTCACTAGAGTTTGCTCATGTGTTCTGTATAGTAGGTGTTGTGGTAACACCATTTTCCTACCTGTTAAGACCTCATGGGGGCTAACACCTGTTGCTTTGGCAGGAGTCGACCTGATTGCCATCAAAACCAATGGTAAACGCAAATCCCAGCTGGAACCTGCTTCTGCCACAAATTTCTTTAAAATATCCACAACAGACCTATTGCTTCTTTCAACTGTACCTGAAGACGCCGCCCGATATGCGATATGTAGTTTCCTTTTCACACCTAGTATTTGCCATACCTTACTCATTAGAGTACTTGTGAAATGACTTCCTCTGTCTGACTCAATTCTTTGTGGCAACCCAAACCTTGAGAACACATGGTTCACCAGCAATGTGGCTGCTGTTTGCGCACTACAATCTGGTGCGGGAATGCACTCAATCCACTTTGACATCAAACATACCACACTCAAAATATAGCGGTGTCCCCTGCTCGACCTTTTTAAAGGACCTACATAGTCTATTTGCAAATCTGACCATGGGAGAGTTAGGCCTCTTTTCATCAATGGTGCTCTATGCATTGGTGAAGCAGGTTTAAATTGGGCGCATACTAGACATCCTCTAGTATATAATTCCACATCTTGGGACATATGTGGCCAGTAAGCATAATCTTTTAGTATTTCTAATGTCTTTTGTGAACCTCTATGGCCTGCAGTTATGGCATCGTGTGCATGGTGTAGCATTAGTCCTCTGAATGAAAGGGGTACTACCCACTGTATTTGCCCTGTTATGGACTCTCTAATCATGAGTCCATCCTGTAATCTAATTCGTGTTTTGTTCTTTAATAACACCCTCAACTCTTCTTTTCCCATACAATCATTTTCTGTTAAAGGATTTTGTTCAGGATCTATCAAATGATTATAATAGATTCCCAAAATTTGATCATTCTTTTGTGCCTCAATCAAATCTTGGTCTGGCGTGTCATGACTCCACTGCACCACCGGTTGATCTACCTCCTTTGGTGCTTTAGAACGTGTGACTGCATCAATTTGTATTTCACTCATTAAGTAATCAATAGGTAGCAATTCTCCCATCACAGCCCCAATCTTAGCCAGATGGTCTGCCTTATCATTTCCCTCCTTATCCTCTCCTGGTGTTTTTAAATGCCCACGAATTTTTCTCCAGTATATTGTTAAATTATTTTCTGACACCAATTTGTCTATGGCTTGTATCATTTTTCCATGTTTAAGTGGCTTTTTGTTGTATGTAACCATGCCTCTTGCTTTCCAACCAGGCAAATACTCCACAAAGCTATTCCGTGCAGAGTCAGAATCAGTCACCAGGACAATTTCACTGAACTTTTTATCAACTGCAGTAGCAATTGCTTTATAGATGGCTGCCAATTCCGCCACCTGACTGCTCCTATCTCCAATCCTCATCCCTATACTAGGAACGCCTTCACATTTCAACCAGACATTTCCTATTCCTGCCACTAATTGTTTATTACTGTCATTTTCAATGTGAAAAGCACAACCATCCACATATACAGTTGGCAAATCCTTGCATGTTTTTTCATCAAAAGCTTTGTGTGGTGATTGTTCAAATTCCTGTAAACTAGCTTCCACATCCATTTCATTTGTTATTTGTTCAGCTGCACAGTCATGTAAGTCAGCTAACCCTTGAGCAATTGGGCTCTTTTTATTTTGTCCATATCTTACTTCTACGGGAAAACCTTGTAATGCCAGCGTCCATGAAGTGATTCTGGATTGCGCTAGATTGCCTGATCTAATTCTTTTACTCTCTAAAAATTGCAAAGGTTGATGATTTGTTTCAATAATCACCTTTTCTCCCTGAACAATGGGGCGGAAATGTTGTAGCGCCCACACAGTGGTTAATAGGGCCTTTTCGCATTCATTAAATTTCATTTCAACTTGGGAAAATGCCTTACTTGCATATGCAATGGTTTTGTGATTCAAATCGTGTTTTTGTGATAACACTGCTGACATACAATGTTCAGAAAAGCCTATTTCTATAAAGAAATCCCTGTCCTTTATGGGGTATGCTAAACATGGTGCCTTTACAAGACATTCCTTCAATCTAGCCACTGCATCAGACTGCTCTCTTTCCCATCTCCAGGGAGTATTTAGTTTAAGCAGTTTAGTCAATGGTTGAGTGATTTCTGCATAATTCTCAATGAACTTTCTGTTATAGCCTGTCATCCCTAATAAACTTTTTACTCCTTTCACATTTTTAGGATCTTTTAATCTTTGTATGGCCTCTATTTTCTTCCTTTGTGGATTTAGCCCATGTTCAGTCACTTCATGCCCTAGAAAGTTCACTTTTTTCTTGCACCATTGTGCTTTTTGCAAAGATACTTTGGCGCCTGCTTTCTGCAATTGGCCAAGCACATGTCTTATTTCATCAAAATGGCTTTTAAGGTTTTCATTTTTTATCAAGACATCATCCACATAAACTATTGTTCCTCTTTCCGCTGCATCTGGCATGGCCTTTCTCAAAAATATGCCAAATTCACTCCCACTATTGATGTACCCGAACGGAGCTCTAAGCCAGGCATATTGAGTCCTGTCAAATGTAAAGGAAAATAGGTGTTGTATCTCCTCTGCCAATGGCACACACCAATATCCAGATGTGAGATCTAACGTGGTAAATACATTTGAACCATGTATCTGAGCTAGGCCCTGATCAATGAATGGTAGTGGCCATCTAGATACTGGTACTCTTTTATTTAACTCTCTTAAGTCTGCACACAGCCGCCATTGACCATTTGGCTTTAACACACCTAAAATAGGCGTATTGGATGTGCTATGAATGGGCCTAATTATTCCCCGTGATTCCAAATTTTTAATAATCTCTGCCAATGATTCTAAACATGCCAGCGGTAGTCTATACTGGCGTACAAACACTGGATTTCTGCTACAACCTTCTGGTAGTGTGGCCACATGTAAATCAGTTAAACCACAATCATAAGCATCTTTTGCAAATACATCCTTAAACTCCATAAATATTTCCCTCAGATTGCGTCGATCCTCATCGCTGTCACATGCATCCGCTAAGGAGATCTGCTCTTCTACCATTCTGGAAAATTCTGGAAACTCTTCTGGTAAAGGAATCTCAGCGCTTTCCTCTAACTGTGTGGCTGTGTCTTTTTGTAGAGCTGCCACTTTCAAATATTTTGGCATATCAGCTTCCACTTCAATGGGCTGATTTCCTGTTTCATTTTCATTTAAATTAAATATTATGCAATCCTCTTGATGGCAGCACACTGTCTCATTTGAATCATAAGGATACACAGAATGAATTTTAAATATTCCTTTGGGCTGAGAGTCCAGGTGTTCTGGCAACTCGCCCTTGGCATCTACATATTTTTCAGGAATATTCCCAATCACCATGTTATTTAAATCTGCCGTATAATGTGATTTTTGTATGGCCATTCCTAATGGGGAGTTTTCCTCTAAATGAATGTCCTGACAACCTTTATTATTTACCATGATTTTTACAGATCCTTCACCAATGTCTACCAATGGAATGTATTCATAATCCAGGCCTTGCTGTTTTATGGATTCATTCAGGCATACAAATGCATCAGAGCCTTTCATCTGCTGTCCATTTTTGCATTTCAGTGTTATTGCAAACTGTTTTGTAAATGCAGGAACAATAGTATTTTTCCTCATCTGTAATTCGACTGCATAAGGAACTAGTTGTGCACAATGATAAGCCCTTCTTTTGTCTTCAAATTCAGGCGCCGGCCCACCTAGGCGTGACCATATTTTTTGATTAAGGAAATCTAACACCATACACATTCTGTGCATGATGTCATTGCCCATGTAAAATTCATTTTGTGCTCCACTCACTATCCATACATTATGGTAATTTGTTTTCTGCCCAATGCTAATTTTAAGCATGCATCTGCCTGTAATTCGGTTTTCAAAGTCTGGACTGTCCAACCCAGAAACATATTGGTTTTTAATCCTAAATTTCGGGATTTCTTCCCTCTCCATAATTTTTTGCAACAATTTCTCATTAATGAAACTCCTTTCATGTTCAAGCGCTAAAGTGGCTTTTATTGTTTTAAGATAATCATTTATACCAACGTGAACCCATGGTTGCTCATCTTCCATGTGTATCTCTGCCAGAGTGGTAATGTGTTTTTCTGAATCTGTTTTAGGAACAATATTCTGTTTGCAAGTATTCTCTTTTAAGTAAAAACGTAATGTGTGCTCATCTATAGCAGTCTGCCAATCTTTCCTTGGGTCCAAGTATATTTGTACAGGTAGTTTTTCATTGTCGCTCTGATCTTTGTCCTGACACATTAATATAACAGTGACACTAGGTATGCAGCTATTCTGGAGATATACCTCCACAGCATCATTTGTTTTGGCAACGGTGTGACATTCTTTTATATTGCTGTTTTGTGATTTTAGTTTCTTAGGCCTCAATGGTTTTTTGGTTAAGGACCACAGCACTCCATTCACCCCATCTATGAGAGGAGACAATCTTTTCAGGCAATCTGTCCCCATCAGAAATGGAATTTCACAAATAGATGTGATCAATACCTCTTGTTTCATTCTGTGCTTTCCTATTTTTATGTCAACCTCAGTTACACCTATGATGGGCACCTCCTCCCCATTAAAGTTATGCACTGGGCCTTGATTTGCCTTCACTGTGATCTGACTCTGTGGAGGCCTCCCTTCATTGATACTCTTTACCAGCTCCTTGGACATAATTGTGGCCTGTGCGCCAGTGTCAATCATAGCAAAGGTGTGGCATTTTTCTTCTACAGTGATGGGTGCATAATATCTGTCCTCAACTTCCTCTAATACACATAAGAAATGTGAATTCTTACTGATTTCAGGGCTCACCTTTCTCAGGTCTTTTTCACTTTTGGCTAAGCACATTGGTAAATGAAAAGACATTTTTCCCTCCTTTTTACCCATTTCTGTGCGAGATATTTTATTCATTTCTCCATGTTCAGAGGTTTTTTGGAGTGTGGCCACCGTTCGCCCATCCATCTGGGTAACATCAGAGACCACATTACAACCTTCCAACTGAACATGTGTAACAACATCATTCAGCAATTTGTCATTTTTTAATTCTGTGCATTTGTGATCATTTAGTGTAATACCAGCCCTTTCAGCCTCTTCAAAAATATGTGGCTCAAAGAATTTTTCAGGTGATTGACTTGTACCCTCCTTGTGAGTATTTCCTTTTTCTGTCTGTGTTT
Organism: Ambystoma mexicanum; assembly: GCF_040938575.1. Taxonomy (NCBI): domain Eukaryota; kingdom Metazoa; phylum Chordata; class Amphibia; order Caudata; family Ambystomatidae; genus Ambystoma; species Ambystoma mexicanum. Next base: position 1,272,268,384 of record NC_090935.1, on the reverse strand, counting down.
GGTCATTGTTTTGCTTGCCCAGGGAAGGAGCTATGGCATCCCCACTTACTCCCTGTTCACTGGTATTCCCCATGCATGAGTCATTTTTCTTAAATCTGTCCCTTTGTTCTTTTGGAATTCCTAATGTTTCTTTTTCATTTGTGCAAATCTTTACTGTTTTATTTAGCTCTAAGTTAAACCGTACCTCTTTTTTAGAAGTATTTACACTTTCTATCACAATTTCATTTACTGGTACTTTCATTTTTAATCCATTAGTCATCTCAGAGTCGTTATGCAAAGTTATATCAGAGCAATCTGTCATTTTGGCACTGCAGTTATCATGAGTACTTAGTCACTTTTCGGAAGCCCCCCGGTCATTGCTATGGCCATCAGCCCCCTCTTTGGAAGGTTGTTTTTGCGCTGTATAGAGCTTTCCTATTTGCTCAGCTAACATTTTCACTTGGGCCTCAAGGCATTGGAACCTTTCCACCTCTCTAGGATCCTCTTTCTGTGGCCTAGGTCGATATTGGTTGTTTTCCCCCTGATTGGATCTATTCTGATACCTCTCAGGTGATTGATACCGGTTGGGATGGTTTCTGAACTCTTGATTCATTTGTGGAGGGGAGCGGGTTGCACCCATCCTTTGATTATAGTCCCCTGGTGGGGAATCATTGTACTGGCGTGGACTGTAGTTCACGTTTTGCCTCATGTCCTGTCTCTCAGATTGTGGGTACTGGCCCCTATGTTGATTTCCATTATCAGTAAATCGATCCACATATCGGGGCCTATCCTGATTACCATATATCATGGTGTTGGGATCAAACCTACTCTGTGTCCCCAATGACTGGTAGGGACCATCATCTCTTTGATCTTGATTTTGTCTCTGGTTATTGTTCATACCTGCCATATCAGACCGGTATCTTACCCGGGGTCTATCCCCTAAATATCTAGGGCTGATGTAGCTCTCTCTATTACTAGGATCATGTGATTGGAACATCGCTTCTAGGTGATCCTCAATGCAGCATTCACCTCCCTTTTTAAATGGTTTGATCAGGGCTTTAATGGATTTCATTATTTTTATGGGGCTACTTGTTGCAATGCATGGAATTGCACTATTTTGTGATTCAATCCTGTTTTCAGGTGTATGAGATTGGTGGCTGCCCCCAATGGGAGTATCAAATCCCCCAAAGGCGCTGCAACCAAGTTCAGTCACCGGCCCAGTCACTGGGGCACTAGCTCTTTGGGCAGAGCTAGAATTCACCTCCACTCCATTGAATGTGGTACCCTGCCGCCTCTCTTGGGACCTGGGAATGCACATTTGCTGTTCTAAGTCCTTACACTTTTTAAGGAGTCTAGTTGCTTCATTCTGCAAATAATTATTTTCATCGCTCATTTTATTAATCGCCTCCTGCATGTCGCACATTTGCATTTGGCATTCATTGAACTCTTTATTTCTTTTGTCTCTTTCTTGAATCATTTTAATCATTTCTTGTTCTGCACTCTGGAGATCACCTTCTTTTTCACAATGTTCTTTTTGTAAAATCTGCATTTCTGAAATAACCTCATCTTTATCCTGCCTAATGTGATCCACTAATGCTTTTAAGTGTGTCAATTCTTGCTCACTATCTTCAAATTGTTTCTTGCTTTTGGATAACTGAGTATCAAAGTCTCTGCATTTTAATTGCATGTCTTTTTGGCATACATCCAATTCTGCTCTCAACATTTCCTGATTTTTACTTGTCCCATCTAATTCAGTCTTTAACCTGTTAATTAGCTGAGTATCATTCTCTTGCATTCGCAGGGACTTGTTTAAAATAAACCATATTTTGCCGCATAGCCGTATTAAACAGTCTTTCTCTGCACTTTTATCGGCTGCATTCAATAATCTTGTAAGGCAGACCTGAATTATGCTGCCTTCTGCAAAAATATTGTCTAGTTTTTCTTTCTGCACCTCACCTTGAATGCGGTTACTCCATTCTAACGTGGTATTCGAAGACCAATTCCCATGTGCAAATAACTTTGCCTCTAAATATTGCACTAGATCTGAGAATGTGGTTTCCCTTTGTGACATTCTGAAATTCGTTTTTAGTGGCACACTGCTATTATAAAATGGGTTCCCTTTAATGTGCAAATGGCAGTGTGAGACACGCTTGCCACGCCCAGTAGGTACTCTGTGATCACTTTCCCGGCCAACGCACCATAAATATGTAGGGTATTTAGTGGAGATTTGGGGCCTGACGGTATTTTATTACCGCCGAAAAATAACTTAGCAATAATCACTCTTTGTATTCAGATTTGGCCATGTGCAACAATAATACAATGGACATGCATTATTTCAGCACCCAGATCTGCATATTTGGTATACGTGGTTGGTGGTATTTTGGTGAGCATAATTCCCTTGTTTTATTTGTGGCCCCAATGTCCAGAATCCCTTATCTTCGCTTAGATTTTTCGTGTGATCACTAGAGAGACCTCAGACCTGCATTCTAGGGATACCACATTTTCCAGTGATAGTGTTGGTGCGCCACCATGGGCAAACTCACTGACTTATTTACGACAGAGAGCTATATGTGGTAGTCTTGTGGTAATTTCCACTACCTTATATACGGTAGGGAGCTATGTTCAGAGAGTCTCTCTTCCCGTTGGCTCATGTACCTCCAACAAGTTATACTACAGTCACTCACAATTATTCATACTGATTCTGACATGCACACATCTGTCTTAAAATGACCATTGCACTGTTTAAAAATCTCCCCACATCAACAGCACTGTAATGATAAACAGTAAGTACACCATCCGTCTGTTTTCAAATATTTTTCTGTATTATAAAAGTTGTATTTAACACGATCTCATTCTTTACAGCAATAAAATGGCACAATCAAAGCATTTTCTATGACCCACTGCAAATAGAGTGGCGGAGAACAGAACTCAAATTGCAACCTTAGCACTTGATTAAGACACGCACGGGACTTTCATTTTTTCTACACTGACTGCATATTTTCGTGCACACACACAGCTCCCCCAGTTATGTAATTACCTTATCTGTTCAGAGGCTTCTCTTTGTGAATGTGGCTCTCTTGGATTAACTCCAGCAAAAAGGAACGCTTGCCTTCTCAAGCCGGGGTCATTGCCTGGAATTCTCAGCTTTTTCAGATAGGACTGCCTCAGCCAGTGGAAAGGTTTTTCTTTCAGCTCTCCCCAATGTCGACTGCAGCAGGACACAGGAATCTGCATTCAGTCAGGACCCCACAGCCAGGTCTTCTCCCCAGTAGTGCAGAAAGATGTCTGCCTGTCTTTTTCCCTGATACTGCCCACTAAAACTTTCCTCTCAGCCCTCTTTATGACGTGTCCCAATGAAATCCATCATCTCTCATCCTCCTACTCTTCAACAATAGCTTCGCTTATACATTTGCAATTGTTGCAAATCTGACTTCCTCCTTCCTGCAGTTACTGTGCACAACAACACGGAGAATCAGGCAGAGAAGAGAAGAGAAAAATCTGCACACTCATTTAAATGGCTTTCAGAGTATGCCTAATTCTGCAGTAGAGAACACATTTTATTAGTGGGTTATATTAAAATAAGGTTTTATTAGTCAGGTTAATGGTTAATAGGTTAGCTGTTAATTTTCAAATGTGTCTCTAGCAATATAGGCATTTCAGGTGAAAAATAGTGTGCATTTTTAAATGAACACGTGTGCTTTTAACTGTAAAAATAGATTTGCATCTTATATGTTAAAATCGTTTTTTACTGAATAGTCTGTCTTTCCTTGTTAATCTGCTAACCCATATAGCAATGCACCGCACCCTTGTGGTGGTGGTGCTGCAAAAAAATTGTGCTACTTGTGCAGTATTGCTGTACTGTGTACTGTAACACGCCAAATATCCTTACAGCCCCTAATGCCTGAAATGGCCCATTGTACATCTGATTCTGGGTGTTATTTAGCCCTGGCATATCATAGCAAAATCCCACCTTGGGAGCACTACTAAGTACCTGACAACTAATGTATGTGCTTCTGTCACTGAGGTCTATGGATGTAACAGAGGAGTTTGGGGCCATGTCCTTTGTGTAGCAATGCCCCTTTGTGCGAGGTGTCATTCTTAGCTTGAATTAGGGCTGTTTCTGGTGGCATCTTTACAGACTTTACTTCTAGAACTGCCGTTGTGGATTCTCTAGCTTTTGGTTTAAGTTCTCTCCTCTTAGATGTATCTTTCTTCTCATTAGATATTACCGCATAGATTTCAGTGCCTATTCAATGATTAATTTTAGTAGTTTCCCCTGTCAAATTCACAGATTGGCTGAGATACAATATCTAGCTGGAGCCCATAAAAGTAAGCAGTGTTGAATTCTACTGAATGAGTATTAAAGGTCACATCAAAGTGTGAGAATGCCCTTATGAGGTTTTGAAAAAAATGGCAAGCATAATCACTTAGCTTGGCTGTAATGCTATAAGCAGCCTTCTTGGCTTTCTGTATAGAATGATACAGGGAAAATTGGCATCTAATCTCTTTCTCAAAATCCTCCCAAGACAAATTCTGCTGCTCATTTAGGCCACGAACAACACAGGCAGAGTATTTCATTGTCGAAAACGGTTTTCAAATGTATTTATTTTTCCTTACTCTCTGCAAGCTATTTGTCTTTCTGAATCAGCTGTGCGATGAAATCGTTAAATTTAGTTTGACGCTGCGTGTCCAGTTCTCTATGTTTCAAATCTGCCTACATCTGTATCAGCCAATCATGTCCTGCATCCAAACTACACTGTAACTCAGCAATGACAACCAAATGTTGTCCTTGCTGCCAGATAAGCTTATGCAAGGAAAGCCACAAATTGGCACACAACCGAATAATACAGTCAATCTCTTGTTTGTATTCTTTTGCCTGAAATAGTCAAAGAAGGCACATTTGTACAATACCCCCCTTTTCAAAAATCTCTTTGGGGGTTTCATTCTCCACTCAGTGCTAATCCTGTCTTTCCAGTTTACACATTTACCGATGACCAGGTAGCAAAAGCAAAGCGTTTAGTCTCATGGTAATCAGACAAATCAGAAAGCTCAGCTTCTATTTCCAACATGTCGGGACCCAATGCCAACAACACAATAAAAATACATTCAGCGTGCACACAGCACAATCACTGCCACAAGTTATGGAAAGAGCACACAGTATGACTATGCTATACCATGCAAACACACACCCAGTAATTGCTTTACCGCTTCATGGTCAATGCACCATAAATATGTTGGTGTATTTTGTGAGCACCTAAGACACAGGACTACCTGATGTTATTCCTATATTGGGATCATAAGCAGCAAGCCAAAAACTGGACCTGGTGCGCATTAGGGTAAAATTGCTCTAGTTTAGCAGTATTTCATTGGTGATATTTTATTAGCTGTATTATATTGGTGGTATAGGCTCAGAATAGAAATACCAGGTCACCTCTAAACTGCAATATGAGGAATCAGCTCCTCAGTATTTGATTATGTTCACAGTATTTAGAGTACCTTATTTCTTACCAGAGGCGGTAGTAAACATACCTCCTTTACTTTGTACCTGTCTATATGCATTCACGAGTAAGTAGAACACACAATAAATAGACCAAAGCTGATCTAATTATTTTCAAGTACTCTATAAGCATTTAGGGTTTATGAGTAATACAAAATGACATGTGTAAAGCAATGAGTTTAACATGACCTTCTCTGTAATTCAAGAATGAAAGCGCACATCTCAATCTCCTGTTTCCCCTTTTCAGTGATAACAGATGTATTCCTCATGCTTAACATAAATACAAGCACATGTCATAGTAGTGCTTCCCCCGTGATAGTGAGTTTTTTCCCCACAATGCTTCAATCACCATTTTAGCATTGCAGTTCAGACTCTGCTATTTGTGGCCTTGAAACTTAGCATTAGTCTTGGCAGCTTACAGCCTTCAGTTATGTTTGAGATCTGCTTCTTGGACCGTGAAGAAAAACACATGAAGATATCTTAAACTGCTGAGTGATGAAAAGGAAGTAAGAGCTATGTTTACCTTGTGTCATCCTAGTTTTAGGATATGTAGTTGTTACATCGCTTCTGTGCGATTAACATTGCTGTGTGCTGTTATATGTTTGTTTTTTTAAGATTTCGAAAAGGGATGTGGTGTTGTGGTCTTGTGCTTCTTCTGCCCTTGCTTGGATTCCAGAATCTGGAGTGCAAGACAGCAGAGGGTTAGAAATAGTCTAAAACGCTGTGGGTGAGTGGAAAGAGCAGCTTGGTGGTGTCCCTTCACACAAATAAAGACTAACCTTCTCCCAACAAATGCCTCCCTGCCTCTTTCCTCCACACCCCTGTTGTATTTCACATTGGTTTTCCAATGTTTGTACATTTTACTTTTTAGTTACATAATAACGCTAACTTTTTAAAGAATATTTGTTATTAACGTTATTTCTATACAATTGTGAAAATCTTGATGACTTACCCTTTAACATCACCTGTTTTTCCATTATTTTCATGTGAGTGTAAATGCGTAGCTTTGCTCAAAGTATGTAGTGCAATTACGCAGAAAGAAGAAAGCAATACAAATTACACTGTGGACTCAGCATATCTTTAAATAACAAGTATTGTTGTTCTACTTCATTTGGTCCTTTTCATTTTTATATCTTGTTCTTCCTAGTGACTATGAGTAAGGTAGGACTATTTTAGAATATTGCTTGTGTTGAAAGTATGCATGTATATGTGTACATTTGCAATACATATTGAGAGAACGAGAAAATGGAGTGCACAGCTTTCTCACATTTTAATTCGCCTAATTAGCATAAGTATGTTCTTCTTACATGTGATTTATTTATAGCAAAATATGACACTTCAATGTTGCCTTGCACAATTTATTATTTCCTTACAATTTTAAAATGATATACCACATTAATATTTTTTAATTGTAATTAAATATTTTTTTTGTGTTGCGCTGCATAAATGAAAAACAGACTACATATTTTTGTAATTTTGTAATTATGCATCAGGTTTACTTAGTTTTCATTATTTTACAGTAATCTGCACCATGGACATATCAGATGATTATTGAGTTATACAATTAAGGCATTATGCTCCACACTTATAGTACCTTTAATTAATGTAAAAGATGTTTCAATTGTTTTGAAAAGTATTTAACAGTAGTTACACGTCCTAATGTCTAAGGTTAACATACTTAATATAATTCGAGTGCATTGCTTTGCTATATTCTAACTTGTCTATTTTAGTGCATGTCTGTTTATCTTCTTCTTTAAAAAAATCTAAACTTTATTTATTAATTTTACAATGACACAACAACACAAACATAGAGTCTGAGACCGGCAGTGCTCCACTACGTAAAGACAGGAAAAAAGGAGAAAAAATAAAGCATACATCTTAGAGCGGCTTAAAGAACACCGTAAGGGAAATTATAGCTTTCCATAACATGTTTAGTCCCCGGAAGTCATCAAGTGCTATACATATGGCAACCACACATCAGGAGGTCGAGCGTGCAGCATCACAGTCTAAATAAAGTCTGACTCTGTGTCATGACAGTACGCCACATCCTGCAACCACACTTTCATACTGGGTGGGGGTCCCCTCCCCCAGGACAGGTCGACCCTCTATGGGCCACCACCAGAAACAGGTCGGCTAGGCGCCTAACCGCACGCAGCAACCCTCTTGTACACCCCAGGAGTGACACCAAAGGATTGGGATCGATTTGCCCCCTGAGAATAAGCAAAATCTTGGCCAACACCCCTTCCCTTACTGGGACACCTGCAGGCACTCCTAAGGTAAATGAGGGATCCCGGCAGGGCCAAGGGTGCATCTGGCACATGAGTCTGGGGCAGTAGCCAAAGTGCCTGTGAAATTTATCAGGGGTATGATAAACCTGGTGAAAGAAGTTAAAAAGAATCAACTCAGATTTCAAGGACACTTTCCGAGATTGCCTCAGTACATATTCCCAATCATCACTTGCAATGTCCCTACACAGAGCCCTCTCCCAGCGCGACTTTGAAGCTGTCCCATCCCATGGGATGTCGGCCATGAAGTTGCTATACAGGCGTGACACAAGGCGGCTCTCCCCCGCCTACTGTATTAGCCCATGTAAGGTTGACTACGTAGGGGGCTGTCTGGGAAACGAGGGGAATGCCGCCTGGAAGCCATCACACACACAGAAATAATGAAAAGATATCCAGAGAGGATGCCCCTCCCCTGTCCTTCGTCTGTTGTACCATCTACAAAAAAGTTACTGAAGGAGGTGATCCCAAGCTTATCCATGCATTTTAGGTAGGCCCCCTCTGGGGTGATTGCCATACTGGCCACATAACTGACCAGAAACAGCAGTGAGTACAAAGTGTTAATCCCCAACCTGCTCGCCACCTTCTGCCAGATCGACCAAGTCACTTTCACAATGTTAGTGAACCAGGTGAGGGGCAGCCAATGCAATCTCCACCTAGATTTGAGGGTGGACAACGTGTGTAGAATACCAATGTATCAAATTGTTGACCTGTGCCGTCTAATAGTAGCGCTGTAGGTCCAGCAGGGCTAGACCCCCCCTTCTCATAAGGTTGGGTGAGCGTGGTGTAAGCGATTTAGGCCTGTTTCCCCGCCCCGATCAAATTCTAAATAATGCCACGCAACCGTGGGAAAAAGCCTCAGGACAAAAACAGTGGAACATTGAGAAACGGGTAGAGGAACTTTGGTAGAATTATCATTTTCCCAATGGTAATTCACCAGAACAATTTAAGAGGGAGCCCCTGCCACCACGCCACCCGCTTCTTGAGGGAGCGGATAGCCCTGCCATAGTTATCACAAAACCAAGTGTCTAGGTTATGCAAAATCTCCACTCCCAAATATCGAGACACAGCCGGCTCCCACACAAGCCCAAAATCATCCACAAACATTGCTGTCCCATCCGTAAGGGAAAAGATAACACATTTACTGTGGTTGATTTCAGTCTAGAGAACTCCCCAAACCTTATCAACTCACTCATCACGAGGGACAGATTATTCACCAGTTCCTCCATATAGCAATATGATTATTCTATGAGGGCCTCCGGGGATGTTGCCACTCATGCAGACCAGCGAACAGAGGCTTTGTAGCAAGTGCAAAAGGTAGTGGAGACAACGGGCACCCCTGCCTTGTCCCGCGACCCATACCAATACTTGCGGACCGATGCTTCCCAACCACTATCCTAGCCATCAGTCCTGTGTATAGCAGGGACCAGCCCCCCACGTCCACCGCCTGCCAGAGATTCCTCAGACACTCCCAACAACACAGGGACAAGCATGGCTGCATATAATTCCCCAGAGAGACCATCAGGAACTGGGGACTTTAGATCCGGGAAGCTCCTTAATGGCCTCCATGATCTCGTTATTTCGAGTAAAATATGATAGGTCAAAATGACATTGCACGATGAATTAGTTGGACCATTTAGACATTATGCTGCACACTGTTTATTATGTAATTGGTTATGATTATAATATTCTGTGTTGTTTTATAATACATTAGTCAGTTAGTAACATACTATTCTACACTGTTATTTTGTAATTGGACATAGTGTTTACTTAGTTTTCATTCTTCTACACTACCCTACAAGATGTGCATATTGTATGATGCACAGTGCACAATAATGCGCTATTCCATGTTTTTTAAATGTTTTCAAAAGTACTAAACACTTTTTATGCATCTTAATATCTGGGGTTCCTTTAAGCACTCAATGTAAATGTAATATTCATCAACATAAATATGGACTATCACAATACAAATGGAATCATAAGTTACACTACGCCACTACTTCACAAAACTCTCTTTAAATGTGATTCACTCCGGCTCTTAAGTGCCTTACATTTAAAGTGTGTGTTGTGAAATAGTATTGTGCTTTGAGGTTTCATTTGCAGTGTGAGAGTCCTTGTTATGTTTACTAAAATGTAATTTCTATATGTGTATAGTAACCATAACATTGGTGTTTCCAATGCTTGCAGGCTTAGCATTTTATAGATAGTTTGCTTACTTTCTTCTCAATGATTTCTATTATTTATTTATTTTCAAGCTAAAGGGTAGGTGCTTATTAGCATATTGTAGCGGGTGGTGTTGTGTGGCATGAGAAATGAGACACAAAGCTTTGGGCATTTTTTGCCAATGAACTATAAATGACCAAATTCGTTATTTTTCCAATGCTTGCTAATGTGTATAGGTTTACAGAGTGATGGCAACATGTATGACTGCAAATGAAAATGGCAAAATTATAGGATTTGTCAATTGTTGCTATTTTGTACATTGTTACATGAGTGGTTGTTTGCAGTAATTGAAGCTCTGGCCCTTTTGTTTTCAATTAACATCTACAAATGGCAAACATTTTAGCTTTGCAAAAGCCTGTTATTTCCTAAATCTTTAATTGGGTGATTGCTCCTAATAATTGAAGATACTACCAGTTCGATGTCACGGACAAATACAAATGTCAACATTATTGGAATGGCCAATGATTTTTATTTTATAAATTGTTACATTCGTGATTGGTCATTGCATTTGAAGCTACAACCATGTATTTGTCAATTAGCAACTGCAAATGTGAAATGTATTGACTTTGACAATGCTTTTTTCCATACAAGTTTACACTAGCAATTGGTCGTAGCAGTAGAAGCTATGACTAATTATGAGCCAATGAACAAGTACAAATAGCAACATCTTTACACTTTTAAACAAATAATTGCTCCTAGTAATTTGAGTTATAACTATTTGTCAATGAACAAATGTACACCACAAAAATGTTTAACTTTGCCAATGCTTGTTATGGTTTTAAATTTTCCACTGTGATCGGTCATAATAATTAAATCAACACCCATCTGTATGCCAAGCTACAAATGTCAAAATATTGGCTTTGACAATTCTTGTTATTTCAAAACATATTAAAAAATGATTGGTCTAAGAAATTGAAGCTTACATTATTTTCCAATTAATAGCTCCAACTACAATTGGCAAAAGTATTGACTTTGCCAATGGTGGTTCCTCAATAAATGTTTACATAAGTGAGTGTTCATATTAATATGAGTCAACAATTTGTCAATGAACAACATCAAATCCCAAAACTATTGGCATTGCTAATCCTTTGGTTTCAAACATTTTTCGTTGTGCTTGGACTGAGATGACAGGTAAGGAAGGTCACACAGCTTGTGGATTGTGTTGGGTTATTTATCCACCTATTGACTGCCTATGGCAATGCTAATACCTGTGGCCCTTTCCACCCACTACCTTCCCCTCCTTGATCAAAACGCATCCTCATGGGATTTCTTAAATCTAGCTCGATGAAGCAGTGCTATCAAACTTTGGCATTACTGTGCTATTTTTTTAAACAGAGAGTTAATGGCTTAATTGCAGCTTTAAATGCTCTACTGGTGTAATACAAATATCTTAACTAAGTGTGCCTTCAATCACTTGATTTATAACTGTTCCTTGCAATGACATTCTCTTCAAAACAAGCATTAATAAAGCCAACAGTATGGATTGTGCAAGTGTACTAGAGGGCATTTGAAAGACCCTGCTATCATATGCCCAGTTAATCACACCATTTTGCCATCGTATTTCCAGTTAGTACCATTACTGCAGTGCATGCACACAAAAACAACTTTATTGGTTTTGCAGATGCATGGCTGTTACACATGCCATTGATCATTGTAATTGCAAGTATGGACTATTTGCCAATGTGTTTTGTTTCATATATTTTTGCATGAGTGATGGTCATAGTAATTGAAGCTGTAACCATTTGTCAGTTAACAACTACAATCACCAAAGCTATTTGTTTTCCCAATGCTTGCTATTTCATGCACATTTACACTTTGTAATAATTGAAGCTTCGGGAATTTGTCAATGATCAACTGTAAATGCCAAAACTAATGGCATTGCCAATGCCTGTTATTTCACACATTTTTACATAGTGTTTGATTCCTCATAACTAGAATCTTTGCATTTATAGTTTTTCGTGAAGGGTACATTGTGTAGTAAATGTGGCTACCTGCAGGCACTGTAGGGTATTTTGTGGAGATTTGGGGCCTGACGGTATTTTATTACCGCCGAAAAATAACTTAGCAATAATCACTCTTTGTATTCAGATTTGGCCATGTGCAACAATAATACAATGGACATGCATTATTTCAGCACCCAGACCTGCATATTTGGTATACGTGGTTGGTGGTATTTTGGTGAGCATAATTCCCTTGTTTTATTTGTGGCCCCAATGTCCAGAATCCCTTATCTTTGCTTAGATTTTTCGTGTGATCACTAGAGAGACCTCAGACCTGCATTCTAGGAATACCACATTTCCAGTGATAGTGTTGGTGTGCCACCATGGGCGAACTCACTGACTTATTTACGACAGAGAGCTATATGTGGTAGTCTTGTGGTAATTTCCACTACCTTATATACGGTAGGGAGCTATGTTCAGAGAGTCTCTCTTCCCGTTGGCTCATGTACCTCCAACAAGCTATGCTACGGTCACTCACAATTATTCATACTGATTCTGACATGCACACATCTGTCTTAAAATGACCATTGCACTGTTTAAAAATCTCCCCACATCATCGGCATTGTAATGGTAAATAGAAAATAAAACACCCGTCTGTTTTCAAATATTTTCTGTATTATAAAAGCTGCATTTAGACACGATCTCATTCTTTACAGAAATAAATAAAATGGTACAGTCAAAGCATTGTCTATGACACACTGCAAAAAGCGTGGCGGAGAACAGAACTCAAATTGCAACATTGGTATTTGATTAAGACACGCACAGGAATCCTACACTGACTGCATATTACCGTACACACTCAGCTCCCACACTTCTCATTACCTTATCTTTTTAGTTGTTCTCTTTGTGAATGTGGCTCTCTTGGATTAACTCCAGCAAAAAGGAACGCTTGCCTTCTCAAGCTGGGGTCATTGCCTGGAATTCTCAGCTTTTTCAGATAGGAATGCCTCAGCCAGTGGAAAGGTTTTTCTTTCAGCTCTCCCCAATCTCGACTGCAGCAGGACACAGGAATCTGCATTCAGTCAGGACCCCACAGCCAGGTCCTCTCCCCAGTAGTGCAGAAAGATGTCTGCCTGTCTTTTTCCCTGATACTGCCCACTAAAACTTTCCTCTCAGCCCTCTGTATGACGTGTCCCAATGAAATCCATCATCTCTCATCCTCCTACTCTTCAACAATAGCTTCGCTTATACATTTGCAATTGTTGCAAATCTGACTTCCTTCTTCCTGCAGTTACTGTGCACAAAAACACGGAGAATCAGGCAGAGAAGAGAAGAGAAAAAAAAATCTGCACACACATTTAAATGGTTTTCAGAGTATGCCTAATTCTGCAGTGGAGAACACATTTTATTAGTGGGTTATATTAAATAAGGTTTTATTAGTCAGGTTAATTGTTAATAGGTTAGCTGTTAATTTTCAAATGTGTCTCTAGCAATATAGGCATTTCAGGTGTAAAATAGTGTGCATTTTTAAATGAGCACTTGTGCTTTTAACTGTAAAAATAGATTTGCATCTTATATATTAAAATCGTTTTTGACTGAATAGCCTGTCTTTCCTTGTTAATCTGGTAACCCATATAGCAATGCACCGCACCCTTGTGGTGGTGCTGCAAAAAAAATTGTGCTACTTGTGCAGTATTGCTGTACTCTGTACTGTAACACGCCAAATATCCTTACATATACCCTCCTTTTTTTTAGAACTTGGCTATAATCCAAGCCAATTCCTAAAAACAACTTGTTCTATTTTTTTTTACAATATAGCAATCCAACAAAATGAATATTCATGTGCATCAATGAAAATTTGCAATCAACATTTCATCTGAGTCCATCAGTTCATAAAATGTTCCACATTTGCCTTCTCAGTGGAAGTGGCATTACTTTAAGTTTAAATTTTCCAAGTCAATTAAAAACAATGAAATAAAACAACTAACTAAAACAAATAAGTAATATAACAAGTTAAAATAAATAATTAAAATAATAAATACGTGGAACTTCATATGCCGGAACTTTTGTTTTGTCTCTTTTGGTATGTCCCGACCAGCGATGTTATTCGGTTCATTTGAGTACTCTTTCATCTTGGCAATCTTGAATCCACAGTAGTCATCTCTTTTGGCATTCCGGTTATTTTGTCTTCACCTCCACCTGGAGGCAGGCATCTTTTGGTCTTCATCCAGGGGACTCCAGGACTCCATCGTCTCCCGTGGCCTCTGATCCCGGAACCTCCGACCAAATAATGTTAATTGTCTAAATCAAGATAGAAAATAAACAGATTAAGTACATAGCACAATACTAATTTCCACCTTTTGCCAAAAATAAAACATGCTTGGTAAAAATATTTTGTTTATATTTTTTTCTGTTTTTTTTTCTGAAATCAAATACAAGTTAAAAGAAAACAAGCATATATAAAACAGCATTCAATATTTAATACACTTTCTCTCTGCACACCAACCACGAGCTTCTGTTATATGTGCATTTATTTATTTATTTATTTATATATTTATATTATATATTTTTTACATATATTACAGTGTTTATGTGCCATCATAACAATCAACTTTTTTTAACTTCTTTGTCACTGCCTCCTGATTACACCCATTTATTTTCTCAAGGGACTCTATCTGTTTCTACATGCTCAAGCTGCCTGATCTCATGCCTGGGATGGCATGGTTTGATTTGATTTACATGGACAAACTGCTCTATTGCTGTTTCACCTTCATTTTTCAAAATTTTATACACTACAGGAGAGACCTTATCTATAATTCGAAATGGCCCCTGCCAGGCTGCTAGAAATTTAGAATTTTTCTGTTTACTTTTTCCAAAATGAAACTTGTACACCTGATCCCCTACACTGTATTCCTTTACTGATGTCTTTTTGTCATAATATGACTTAGCACTGTCAGCAGCCCTTTCCAGATTTCTCTGCACAAAAGCAAATGCATGTTGCAAATGCCTCCTCAGTTCATCAATATATTCATGAACTGTGGATGCACTCACTAGAGTTTGCTCATGTGTTCTGTATAGTAGGTGTTGTGGTAACACCATTTTCCTACCTGTTAAGACCTCATGGGGGCTAACACCTGTTGCTTTGGCAGGAGACGACCTGATTGCCATCAAAACCAATGGTAAACGCAAATCCCAGCTGGAACCTGCTTCTGCCACAAATTTCTTTAAAATATCCACAACAGACCTATTGCTTCTTTCAACTGTACCTGAAGACGCCGCCCGATATGCGATATGTAGTTTCCTTTTCACACCTAGTATTTGCCATAATACCTTGCTCATTAGAGTACTTGTGAAATGACTTCCTCTGTCTGACTCAATTCTTTGCGGCAACCCAAACCTTGAGAACACATGGTTCACCAGCAATGTGGCTGCTGTTTGCGCACTACAATCTGGTGCAGGAATGCACTCAATCCACTTTGACATCAAACATACCACACTCAAAATATAACGGTGTCCCCTGCTCGACCTTTTTAAAGGACCTACATAGTCTATTTGCAAATCTGACCATGGGAGAGTTAGGCCTCTTTTCATCAATGGTGCTCTATGCATTGGTGAAGCAGGTTTAAATTGGGCGCATACTAGACATCCTCTAGTATATAATTCCACATCTTGGGACATATGAGGCCAGTAAGCATAATCTTTTAGTATTTCTAATGTTTTTTGTGAACCCCTATGGCCTGCAGTTATGGCATCATGTGCATGGTGTAGCATTAGTCCTCTGAATGAAAGGGGTACTACCCACTGTATTTGCCCTGTTATGGACTCTCTAATCATGAGCCCATCCTGTAATCTAATTCGTGTTTTGTTCTTTAATAACACCCTCAACTCTTCTTTTCCCATACAATCTTTTTCTGTTACAGGATTTTGTTCAGGATCTATCAAATGATTATAATAGATTCCTAAAATTTGATCATTCTTTTGTGCCTCAATCAAATCTTGGTCTGGCGTGTCATGACTCCACTGCACCACCGGTTGATCTACCTCCTTTGGTGCTTTAGAACGTGTGACTGCATCAATTTGTATTTCACCCATTAAATAATCAATAGGTAGCAATTCTCCCATCACAGCCCCAATCTTAGCCAGATGGTCTGCCTTATCATTTCCCTCCTTATCCTCTCCTGGTGTTTTTAAATGCCCACGAATTTTTCTCCAGTATATTGTTAAATTATTTTCTGACACCAATTTGTCTATGGCTTGTATCATTTTTCCATGTTTAAGTGGCTTTTTGTTGTATGTAACCATGCCTCTTGCTTTCCAACCAGGCAAATACTCCACAAAGCTATTCCGTGCATAGTCAGAATCAGTCACCAGGACAATTTCACTGAACTTTTTATCAACTGCAGTAGCAATTGCTTTATAGATGGCTGCCAATTCCGCCACCTGACTGCTCCTATCTCCAATCCTCATCCCTATACTAGGAACGCCTTCACATTTCAACCAGACATTTCCTATTCCTGCCACTAATTGTTTATTACTGTCATTTTCAATGTGAAAAGCACAACCATCCACATATACAGTTGGCAAATCCTTGCATGTTTTTTCATCAAAAGCTTTGTGTGGTGATTGTTCAAATTCCTGTAAACTAGCTTCCACTTCCATTTCATTTGGTATTTGTTCAGCTGCACAGTCATGTAAGTCAGCTAACCCTTGAGCAATTGGGCTCTTTTTATTTTGTCCATATCTTACTTCTACGGGAAAACCTTGTAATGCCAGCGTCCATGAAGTGATTCTGGATTGCGCTAGATTGCCTGATCTAATTCTTTTACTCTCTAAAAATTGCAAAGGTTGATGATTTGTTTCAATAATCACCTTTTCTCCCTGAACAATGGGGCGAAAATGTTGTAGCGCCCACACAGTGGTTAATAGGGCCTTCTCACATTCATTAAATTTCATTTCAACTTGGGAAAATGCCTTACTTGCATATGCAATGGTTTTGTGATTCAAATCGTGTTTTTGTGATAACACTGCTGACATACAATGTTCAGAAAAGCCTATTTCTATAAAGAAATCCCTGTCCTTTATGGGGTATGCTAAACATGGTGCCTTTACAAGACATTCCTTCAATCTAGCCACTGCATCAGACTGCTCTCTTTCCCATCTCCAGGGAGTATTTAGTTTAAGCAGTTTAGTCAATGGTTGAGTGATTTCTGCATAATTCTCAATGAACTTTCTGTTATAGCCTGTCATCCCTAATAAACTTTTTACTCCTTTCACATTTTTAGGATCTTTTAATCTTTGTATGGCCTCTATTTTCTTCCTTTGTGGATTTAGCCCATGTTCAGTCACTTCATGCCCTAGAAAGTTCACTTTTTTCTTGCACCATTGTGCTTTTTGCAAAGATACTTTGGCGCCTGCTTTCTGCAATTGGCCAAGCACATGTCTTATTCCATCAAAATGGCTTTTAAGGTTTTCATTTTTTATCAGGACATCATCCACATAAACTATTGTTCCTCTTTCCGCTGCATCCGGCATGGCCTTTCTCAAAAATATGCCAAATTCACTCCCACTATTGATGTACCCGAACGGAGCTCTAAGCCAGGCATATTGAGTCCTGTCAAATGTAAAGGAAAATAGGTGTTGTATCTCCTCTGCCAATGGCACACACCAATATCCAGATGTGAGATCTAACGTGGTAAATACATTTGAACCATGTATCTGAGCTAGGCCCTGATCAATGAATGGTAGTGGCCATCTAGATACTGGTACTCTTTTATTTAATTCTCTTAAGTCTGCACACAGCCGCCATTGACCATTTGGCTTTAACACACCTAAAATAGGCGTATTGGATGTGCTATGAATGGGCCTGATTATTCCCCGTGATTCCAAATTTTTAATAATCTCTGCCAATGATTCTAAACATGCCAGCGGTAGTCTATACTGGCGTACAAACACTGGATTTCTGCTACAACCTTCTGGTAGTGTGGCCACATGTAAATCAGTTAAACCACAATCATAAGCATCTTTTGCAAATACATCCTTAAACTCCATAAATATTTCCCTCAGGTCGTCTCGATCCTCATCGCTGTCACATGCATCCGCTAAGGAGATCTGCTCTTCTACCATTCTGGAAAATTCTGGAAACTCTTCTGGTAAAGGAATCTCAGCGCTTTCCTCTAACTGTGTGGCTGTGTCTTTTTGTAGAGCTGCCACTTTTAAATATTTTGGCATATCAGCTTCCACTTCAATGGGCTGATTTCCTGTTTCATTTTCATTTAAATTAAATATTATGCAATCCTCTTGATGGCAGCACACTGTCTCATTTGAATCATAAGGATACACAGAATGAATTTTAAATATTCCTTTGGGCTGAGAGTCCAGGTGTTCTGGCAACTCGCCCTTGGCATCTACATATTTTTCAGGAATATTCCCAATCACCATGTTATTTAAATCTGCCGTATAATGTGATTTTTGTATGGCCATTCCTAATGGGGAGTTTTCCTCTAAATGAATATCCTGACAACCTTTATTATTTACCATGATTTTTACAGATCCCTCACCAATGTCTACCAATGGAATGTATTAATAATCCAGGCCTTGCTGTTTTATGGATTCATTCAGGCATACAAATGCATCAGAGCCTTTCATCTGCTGTCCATTTTTGCATTTCAGTGTTATTGCAAACTGTTTTGTAAATGCAGGAACAATAGTATTTTTCCTCATTTGTAATTCGACTGCATAAGGAACTAGTTGTGCACAATGATAAGCCCTTCTTTTGTCTTCAAATTCAGGTGCCGGACCACCTAGGCGTGACCATATTTTTTATTAAGGAAATCTAACACCATACACATTCTGTGCATGATGTCATTGCCCATGTAAAATTCATTTTGTGCTCCACTCACTATCCATACATTATGGTAAATTATTTTCTGCCCAATGCTAATTTTAAGCATGCATCTGCCTGCAATTCGGTTTTCAAAGTCTGGACTGTCCAACCCAGAAACATATTGGTTTTTAATCCTAAATTTCGGGATTTCTTCCCTCTCCATAATTTTTTGCAACAATTTCTCATTAATGAAACTCCTTTCATGTTCAAGCGCTAAAGTGGCTTTTATTGTTTTAAGATAATCATTTATACCAACGTGAACCCATGGTTGCTCATCTTCCATGTGTATTTCTGCCAGAGTGGTAATGTGTTTTTCTGAATCTGTTTTAGGAACAATATTCTGTTTGCATGTATTCTCTTTTAAGTAAAAACGTAATGTGTGCTCATCTATAGCAGTCTGCCAATCTTTCCTTGGGTCCAAGTATATTTGTACAGGTAGTTTTTCATTGTCGCTCTGATCTTTGTCTTGACACATTAATATAACAGTGACACTAGGTATGCAGCTATTCTGGAGATATACCTCCACAGCATCATTTGTTTTGGCAACGGTGTGACATTCTTTTATGTTGCTGTTTTGTGATTTTAGTTTCTTAGGCCTCAATGGTTTTTTGGTTAAGGACCACAGCACTCCATTCACCCCATCTATGAGAGGAGACAATCTTTTCAGGCAATCTGTCCCCATCAGAAATGGAATTTCACAAATAGATGTGATCAATACCTCTTGTTTCATTCTGTGCTTTCCTATTTTTATGTCAACCTCAGTTACACCTATGATGGGCACCTCCTCCCCATTAAAGTTATGCACTGGGCCTTGATTTGCCTTCACTGTGATCTGACTTTGTGGAGGCCTCCCTTCATTGATACTCTTTACCAGCTCCTTGGACATAATTGTGGCCTGTGCGCCAGTGTCAATCATAGCAAAGGTGTGGCATTTTTCTTCTACAGTGATGGGTGCATAATATCTGTCCTCAACTTCCTCTAATACACATAAGAAATGTGAATTCTTACTGATTTCAGGGCTCACCTTTCTCAGGTCTTTTTCACTTTTGGCTAAGCACATTGGTAAATGAAAAGACATTTTTCCCTCCTTTTTACCCATTTCTGTGCGAGATATTTTATTCATTTCTCCATGATCAGAAGTTTTTTTGAGTGTGGCCACTGTTCGCCCATCCATCTGGGTAACATCAGAGACCACATTACAACCTTCCAACTGAACATGTGTAACAACATCATTCAGCAATTTGTCATTTTTTAATTCTGTGCATTTGTGATCATTTAGTGTAATACCAGCCCTTTCAGCCTCTTCAAAAATATGTGGCTCAAAGAATTCTTCAGGTGATTGACTTGTACCCTCCTTGTGAGTATTTCCTTTTTCTGTCTGTGTTTGGTCATTGTTTTGATTGCCCAGGGAAGGAGCTATGGCATCCCCACTTACTCCCTGTTCACTGGTATTCCCCATGCATGAGTCATTTTTCTTAAATCTGTTCCTTTGTTCTTTTGGAATTCCTAATGTTTCTTTTTCATTTGTGCAAATCTTTACTGTTTTATTTAGCAACCGTACCTCTTTTTTAGAAGTATTTGCACTTTCTGTCACAATTTCATTTACTGGTACTTTCATTTTTAATCCATTAGGCATCTCAGAGTCGTTATGCAAAATTATATCAGAGCAATCTGTCATTTTGGCACTGCAGTTATCATGAGTACTTAGTCACTTTTCGGAAGCCCCCCGGTCATTGCTATGGCCATCAGCCCCCTCTTTGGAAGGTTGTTTTTGCGCTGTATAGAGCTTTCCTATTTGCTCAGCTAACATTTTCACTTGGGCCTCAAGGCACTGGAACCTTTCCATCTCTCTAGGATCCTCTTTCTGTGGCCTAGGTCGATATTGGTTGTTTTCCCCCTGATTGGATCTATTCTGATACCTCTCAGGTGATTGATACCGGTTGGGATGGTTTCTGAACTCTTGATTCATTTGTGGAGGGGAGCGGGTTGCACCCATCCTTTGATTATAGTCCCCTGGTGGGGAATCATTGTACTGGCGTGGACTGTAGTTCACGTTTTGCCTCATGTCCTGTCTCTCAGATTGTGGGTACTGGCCCCTATGTTGATTTCCATTATCAGTAAATCGATCCACATATCGGGGCCTATCCTGATTACCATATATCATGGTGTTGGGATCAAACCTACTCTGTGTCCCCAATGACTGGTAGGGACCATCATTTCTTTGATCTTGATTTTGTCTCTGGTTATTGTTCATACCTGCCATATCAGGCCGATATCTTACCCGGGGTCTATCCCCTAAGTACCTAGGGCTGATGTAGCTCTCTCTATTACTAGGATCATGTGTTTGGAATATTGGTACAGGAAATGGCGATCTTTGTTGATTACCCCTTTGTTCAGGTGTCACATTATTTTTACCTTGACTTTGAGCAGACTCAAGGGACATTTTGGCTGACCTGATTTCCATTACTGTGGCTGAGGGTTCTTTAGATTTAGGCCTAGTATCTTTCATTTTATCACTTTCTCTACCCTGACAATAGAGTACCTCATATAGCTTTGTGCTTTGATGTACAATCCATTCAAGGGACTTGTCACGGTCAAATTCACGGACCAATTGGGATATGATGTCTTTCTGTAGCCCATAGAAGTATGCAGTTTTAAACTCATTGGAATTTGAGTCAAAAGATACATCAAAGCGAGAGAATGATCTTCTTAAGTCTTGTAAAAATTGGCGAGGGGATGTATTAGGTCCAGCAGTAATTGTGTACGCGACTTTCTTTGCCTCCTGCAATGACTGAAAAGGAGAAAAATGACGCCTAATTTCTTTTTCAAACTCCAGCCATGTCATATTCTGCTGTTCATTTAATCCCCTTATGATGCTGGCCGTCGGGGCATCTAAAGTTAAATGGAAATATTGTCTGTACTGTTCCTTAGGTATCTGGAGTGCTTTAAAAATGTCATGCACCGCTTCTAAGTGATCCTCAATGCAGCATTCACCTCCCTTTTTAAATGGTTTGATCAGGGCTTTAATGGATTTCATTATTTTTATGGGGCTACTTGTTGCAATACATGGAATTGCACTATTTTGTGAGTCAATCCTGTTTTCAGGTGTATGAGATTGGTGACTGCCCCCAATGGGAGTATCAAATCCCCCAAGGGCGCTGCAACCAAGTTCAGTCACCGGCCCAGTCACTGGGGCACTAGCTCTTTGGGCAGAGCTAGAATTCACCTCCACTCCATTGAATGTGGTACCCTGCCGCCTCTCTTGGGACCTGGGAATGCACATTTGCTGTTCTAAGTCCTTACACTTTTTAAGGAGTCTGGTTGCTTCATTCTGCAAATAATTATTTTCATCGCTCATTTTATTAATCGCCTCCTGCATGTCGCACATTTGCATTTGGCATTCATTGAACTCTTTATTTCTTTTGTCTCTTTCTTGAATCATTTTAATCATTTCTTGTTCTGCACTCTGGAGATCACCTTCTTTTTCACAATGTTCTTTTTGTAAAATCTGCATTTCTGAAACAACCTCATCTTTATCCTGCCTAATGTGATCCACTAAGGCTTTTAAGTGTGTCAATTCTTGCTCACTATCTTCAAATTGTTTCTTGCTTTTGGATAACTGAGTATCAAAGTCTCTGCATTTTAATTGCATGTCTTTTTGGCATACATCCAATTCTGCTCTCAACATTTCCTGATTTTTACTTGCCCCCTCTAATTCAGTCTTTAACCTGTTAATTAGCTGAGTATCATTCTCTTGCATTCGCAGGGACTTGTTTAAAATAAACCATATTTTGCCGCATAGCCGTATTAAACAGTCTTTCTCTGCACTTTTATCGGCTGCATTCAATAATCTTGTAAGGCAGACCTGAATTATGCTGCCTTCTGCAAAAATATTGTCTAGTTTTTCTTTCTGCACCTCACCCTGAATGCGGTTACTCCATTCTAACGTGCTATTCGAAGACCAATTCCCATGTGCAAATAACTTTGCCTCTAAATATTGCACTAGATCTGAGAATGTGGTTTCCCTTTGTGACATTCTGAAATTCGTTTTTAGTGGCACTCTGCTTTTATAAAATGGGTTCCCTTTAATGTGCAAATGGCAGTGTGAGACACGCTTGCCACGCCCAGTAGGTACTCTATGATCACTTTCCCGGCCTGCAACGCACCATAAATATGTAGGGTATTTTGTATTCAGATTTGGCCATGTGCAACAATAATACAATGAACATGCATTATTTCAGCACCCAGACCTGCATATTTGGTATACGTGGTTGGTGGTATTTTGGTGAGCATAATTCCCTTGTTTTATTTGTGGCCCCAATGTCCAGAATCCCTTATCTTTGCTTAGATTTTTCGTGTGATCACTA
Organism: Ambystoma mexicanum; assembly: GCF_040938575.1. Lineage (NCBI taxonomy): Eukaryota > Metazoa > Chordata > Amphibia > Caudata > Ambystomatidae > Ambystoma > Ambystoma mexicanum. The sequence goes on along the minus strand of NC_090935.1, from coordinate 1,272,245,213 downwards.
GAGAGACCTCAGACCTGCATTCTAGGAATACCACATTTCCAGTGATAGTGTTGGTGTGCCACCATGGGCGAACTCACTGACTTATTTACGACAGAGAGCTATATGTGGTAGTCTTGTGGTAATTTCCACTACCTTATATACGGTAGGGAGCTATGTTCAGAGAGTCTCTCTTCCCGTTGGCTCATGTACCTCCAACAAGCTATGCTACGGTCACTCACAATTATTCATACTGATTCTGACATGCACACATCTGTCTTAAAATGACCATTGCACTGTTTAAAAATCTCCCCACATCATCGGCATTGTAATGGTAAATAGAAAATAAAACACCCGTCTGTTTTCAAATATTTTCTGTATTATAAAAGCTGCATTTAGACACAATCTCATTCTTTACAGAAATAAATAAAATGGTACAGTCAAAGCATTGTCTATGACACACTGCAAAAAGCGTGGCGGAGAACAGAACTCAAATTGCAACATTGGTATTTGATTAAGACACGCACAGGAATCCTACACTGACTGCATATTACCGTACACACTCAGCTCCCACACTTCTCATTACCTTATCTTTTTAGTTGTTCTCTTTGTGAATGTGGCTCTCTTGGATTAACTCCAGCAAAAAGGAACGCTTGCCTTCTCAAGCCGGGGTCATTGCCTGGAATTCTCAGCTTTTTCAGATAGGAATGCCTCAGCCAGTGGAAAGGTTTTTCTTTCAGCTCTCCCCAATCTCGACTGCAGCAGGACACAGGAATCTGCATTCAGTCAGGACCCCACAGCCAGGTCCTCTCCCCAGTAGTGCAGAAAGATGTCTGCCTGTCTTTTTCCCTGATACTGCCCACTAAAACTTTCCTCTCAGCCCTCTGTATGACGTGTCCCAATGAAATCCATCATCTCTCATCCTCCTACTCTTCAACAATAGCTTCGCTTATTCATTTGCAATTGTTGCAAATCTGACTTCCTTCTTCCTGCAGTTACTGTGCACAAAAACACGGAGAATCAGGCAGAGAAGAGAAGAGAAAAAAAAATCTGCACACACATTTAAATGGTTTTCAGAGTATGCCTAATTCTGCAGTGGAGAACACATTTTATTAGTGGGTTATATTAAATAAGGTTTTATTAGTCAGGTTAATTGTTAATAGGTTAGCTGTTAATTTTCAAATGTGTCTCTAGCAATATAGGCATTTCAGGTGAAAAATAGTGTGCATTTTTAAATGAGCACGTGTGCTTTTAACTGTAAAAATAGATTTGCATCTTATATATTAAAATCGTTTTTGACTGAATAGCCTGTCTTTCCTTGTTAATCTGGTAACCCATATAGCAATGCACCGCACCCTTGTGGTGGTGCTGCAAAAAAAATTGTGCTTCTTGTGCAGTATTGCTGTACTCTGTACTGTAACACGCCAAATATCCTTACAGCACCAAGGGTGTGGGTGCTTCATCCCGTTCTTGTCGTGATTTTGGCCCAGAATGGCTTCCGTCTGCTGCTGTTGGCCAGGCCATGCCCCCACCTCCAATAAGGACCACTGTTCACCCACTAGGGCCAAAGTCTGCCGGGACCAAAGGCACAGGCGTTGCGCTCCCGCAGGGTTTTCAGCGTCCACAGGGGGAGAGGGGCTGCTGCTATGAACTGTATCCTGATATCCATCTGGAGAGGTGGCTTACCAGACCTCTGTAAAGGTGAGGAAATTGTACCCTGTGCCCTCTGTCTTGTGACTTGTGACTCGCTTGCTTTGCTAATCACGCACTCCTACTCACTCAATCTTGCCCAGTAATTTGTGGGATAACTGCGGCCAATTGCCACTATGGAGCTGCTAGGGTCCGACCCCTCCATAAAGTGAAGCCATGTGACGTCTACCAATTTGGAGTGAAAGATACTGACTGTGCGGATCAAATTGCCTGCACCTGATCCAGATGCAGACCCAGTCCTTAGTAACCCTAAAGTGAAGCTGTGTATGATTAATGGCAAGGCAACCATGTTAATTAAGGAAATCAACCAATTTCTGGGGGCAACCAGGGCACTGTGGAGAGTTACGGGGCTGAAAGCATTGACACTGCAAAAAATGCTGAGTTCGCCCATCCATTAGCAGTGACCACAAAGGGCCCGCAAGTAGTCTATTGAGGGGATCAGCTGATAATTCTGACATTCCTGCCAATTATGATTCAACCAGCAGAACCAACAGAATGTCGTCCGAGGTTCAATTTGGTTCTCTATTGTGGTGTAATCCGGAAAAGATGATGCAAAGAGTACCAACCCTACTATTTCCACTTTTAGAACTACAACTCTCACCAAGTCTACTGCAAACAAGATACAGGGGACCTGTAGAGACGCCATTGGTATTGGCATTGATATTGCTCATCACCCTGTCCCAAAGAAATCTGACGTGACTGAAATCAATGCAGCTCAGCCCCATGCATCATGTATTATGTTACAAGAACTGCAGGGGGGAAGGATTTTTTAGTTGTCTAGGCCCAGCCCTCTAACTGTTGTAAGAGACTTCATTGTCAAGTAGGGGGCTATGCAGACTCATCGTGACCCCTGGTTGTGTGCTAATTCTCGCTGTTACCTAGCCTCCCATGGAATGTCTTTAACCTCACCCATCCATCAAGATGAGGAGGAACCCCAAGGGTAACAGGATGCAAGTGTAATCTTGTGCTAGCTTAACTAGCACCTACAAAAAAAGCTACTTTTGTCTCTTTTCACAAACCAAAGGAAGGAGCTGCAGTGGGGGTGCAGCAACGTTCAACAGAGGCTGGCATAGGGGCCTCCCAGACAGGCATTGCGGGAGGAAGCCTACTGTAATTTGGTGACTGATGCAAAATGGTCTAATTTGCCCGGGGGGAATCCATTTTTGCTCAGGCAAGGGCCTTTGACATCAGCTAATCCAGGGCCTGTGCCACAACCCTAAGCATTCAAAACACTGCTTCCCAGCCAGTATGCGGGCAGGCTAATCAGCGATCTATATCTATGCACATTGGTGGCAGTTTTGGCAGAGGATTAGCCAATAGAGCACCCAGTTCATCTACTAATAGCACTACTTTTAGGGCCCACAGACTGCAGCCGGGCACAGTGTTTCAAAGGCAAATATGAGAGAGGGTCGGAAGGGGGGTTTCATATTTCTTCACAGAGTACCAAAAATCTCCTCTGACTATACAGTATCCAGGGAATTGCTCGCCGTTAAGTATGCTCACTGGTTTCAAGAGGTGTGTGGGTGCTTGAATCTAAATTGAGATGACATCATAGAATTAAGGTAACAAATAGTTGTTGATAGAATACTTAGTATTCCCAGGAGACACTGCCCCTCACCACACAGTACTATTCAAATCAGTGCCTATCCCCACCTTAAAAGTTCTTACCCCTGGAAATTAGGTCATAACACCAATTGTTATCGGGGGCCAATGCATTTCCAGTGGGGAAAAGGTTCTGGGGGATTTACCAAGGGAAGTGAAGAGCTCGCTCAATTGGCCAACACTTTTGATCCTAAATTGATATAAGGACTGTAGACATTAACAAAGTATCTGGGACTTAGTTACCATTTTCCCCCTCAGGTAGGATGGTTTGTAATTTGAATTGCTGTAATTATTGATGAGCTATGTGAAATGCTGTACTTTGATGGCCTTGCAGTCGAATAAAGTTAATATGATGATGATATTTGAAGTTGTACAGATTTTACATTTGCATACATTTTACTGACCAATTCCTCATACTAATTGTGTTCATAGTAAAGGATACCTTGAGAAATGAATGTTACTGTCGTGTGTGTGTGTGTTATTTTAGTTGGTTTTTATAATGCACTTAATACCCAAGTTCGGTTTTTAAGCACAGATCCAGGGTTCAAACCTCTGTTGCGCTGTGTGCGGTCTTGCTTCCAATACCAGCACGTTGCACCTGTGCTATCCTCCGTTCACCAAATGTGTCATGTAAATGATCTGGCTGAAGCCAAAATGTAATACCATATTTGGTGAAGTTTCATCAACGTTTTGGTGTCTAAAAGGACTGCTGAAAAAAAAACGGTATTCTACATGTTGATTTTCATAGAGACTGTAAAATACACTATCTCGTCCACAATCACTTTTTATGGCCAGAAATGTATTGATATTTCTGTACATGCACTGTAGGTGCTGAGTGATAAAGGAATACAAAATATACTTCGAAGTACACAAACACATCTGCAGCCCCCAAAACACACACATACACACGTTTATATGTACACTGCTAACCAGCCCTGAAGACTACAATCAAAAATATTCAGCACATTGAAAGGTAGTCCACTGGACCAAACATAACTATGTGTACATATCTCACCTCACAGAAGAAAGTGGGTAAAACAGATACAAAAAGTTAAGGTTACCATTTAGAAAATAAGTACATTTCTTTTTTTATTATGCATTGGTTGTAAATCAACCTTATGCAACACAAAAACAGAAGAGAAACAGCTTAGACACATACATAAATATTTGATTACAATTAATCCAAATACATTTGCAAACACATTTTCCCAAAACCTCTGGATTAAAAATTAACATACATTTCCATATTTAAAATGTCTATGGGCTTCATTATAACTATTGCGGAATGGGTTAACGGGCGCCGCTAATGGTGGCGGCGCTGTTAAACCCATTCCGCAATATTACGAGTCCCTCCTTGCGGGACCACATCTGGACGTCTGGTTTCACCAGACGTCCATAGCGGGTCCCGCGAGGGGACCAGGGAGCTAACAACGGGCTGGTCGTAATCGGCCCGTTGTTAGCTCCCACACCCATTCCAATTGAGCTCTACGGGGGCTCAAATGGGAATGGGGAAGGTACGGGCCCGGGTTCCCTGTAGGAGGAATTACCGGGCCCTCTGAACTCGGAATGGCCCGGTAATTCCCCATTCAGGGAACCCGGACCCGATTTTGGAGGCAGCCATGGCGCCAATAGCGCCATGGCTACCTCCAAAGTTGTAATGAGGCCCGTCTGACAAAAATCTCAATAATTATACCATGGGATTTAAGTTAATCTGATTTCCTTCCAAATAAAAAAGGCACCTGCCGTTAATACCGTGGAGCTGACTCCGTATATTTGCTCCACCATTGGTCAGAATACACAAAGATATTTTGGTTACCCTTCAATGCATACCCTTTATAGTAGTACTTTGACAGCTTGGGGCAGCTAGTGAGGACATGTCTCGTTGTTTCAATTGTCCCCTTACACATCCTGCACAACTTTTCTTTTCTAGGTGCCCCTGGCATGTATGCATTTTTAGCTATTATTTGGACTGTCAAATCTAGGTGCCCCTCCATTGTGGCATGTATGCATTTTTAGCTATCATTGGGACTGTCAAATCTAGGTGCCCCTCAATTGTGTCATGTATGCATTTTTAGCTATCATTGGGACTGTCAAATCTAGGTGCCCCTCCATTGTGGCATGTATGCATTTTTAGCTATCATTGGGACTGTCAAATCTAGATGCCCTTCATTGTGGCATGTATGCATTTTTAGCTATCATTGGGACTGTGAAATCTAGGTGCCCCTCCATTGTGTCATGTATGCATTTTTAGCTATCATTGGGACTGTCAAATCTAGGTGCCCCTCCATTGTGTCATGTATGCATTTTTAGCTATTATTGGGATTGTCAAATCTAGGTCCCCCGTCACTGTTGTAAGAACACCTATGCCTAGCTCCTATAACTAGCATTTACGCAGCACCTTCCTATACATTGCAGGACTGACCATAGAATAACCCATCATGTGCACCACTAAGACTCACCTTATATATACACTCTATTCCTTACTCTGGGCTACCCTAATAATTACCACAACAATGGCCCACACTAATTCTAAACCCTGCAATCTGCATGAGAGAAATATGCGACTTAGAGCTAGGCTACCACGACTCTATGATCTCAAAAACAATAGAACTAGACCATCAATCCTCAAACCCATTTTAATTGCCATTAACCCTAACCCATCTGCCACAGATGTTGAAAGACCCCCTAAAACGTAGATTTACTTTCCTCATAACCAGAAGCGATCCAAGCACCCCAAACTAAAACCCACTCAAGAAATAAATACCACTCCCACCTTATCAGGAGCACTCATCAATGCGAGGTCCCTCATAGCACATAGCACGGAAATTGCTGACATACTCACTATTGATAACTTAGACTTTTTGGCTGTCTCGAGACCTGGCTTCATGATGCGGCAGGTCCCGCAATTATGATTGCCATACCAGACAACTACAATATACTTAGAGTTGACCGGCCCACCTCGAGAGGCGGCGGCCTGGCTATTATTGCCAAAACTAAATTAGCATTAAGACTCACCCCACCACCAGCCATCACATCTTGTGAACTACTCTCAGCTAAACTACCCATCTCCAATAATAGTACAGTAACTATTCTCCTGGTGTACAGACCACCTGGCCCACTAGGGAACTTTAAGGAAGACCTTTCCAGCCTCCTCACTAACAACATCAAAGGTTCCACCCAGCTCCTATTACTAGGTGACTTTAACCTGGGATTGAATGATGTTGAGGACAAACAGGCCCAATCTATCCAATCGATTTTAGTCGAACATTTCCTTACACAAAAACTCCTAGCTCCCACACATACAAAAGGACGCACACTAGATTGAATAGCCAATCTGAACTGCACTACCACCATCGCTAACATCATACCTCAAACCTGGACTGACCACCACCTTATCTGTTTTTCATCTATCATAGAACCCTTTAAAGCAGATACTTGTGAAATAATACCACCTCTGCCTACCAGAAGCAAAAAAGAATTTACTGCTGAAAAACTACTCCCTCCCTCCTACCAGCTCTTACTGCTAGCGCCAACAACTCTGACCCAAATACACTAGTTGGTACATTTAACATCTCCATGTACAAAGCCTTGGACACTATTGCCCCTATCAAACTACATAAAAGTAAACAAGAATCACACCTCAATTCTTGGTTCACCCCCCATCTCAAAGAACTACGAATCCAAAAACGCAAACTCCAAGCAATCTGGAGGCACTCACCTTCAGCTGAGAATAAAACTCTACTTGCCAACCTTGTGAACAAATACAAGAAAGAAATAATCCAAACTAAAAAAAAATACATTCAATGAGAGAATCATTAAAGCTAAAGAACTCTTCTCCATCCTCCGGGAAAAGGAAAACCCAATTGCTCCCATGGACAATTTCCCCAAGGACAAACAATGGTGCACCAGCATCCAAAACGCATTAGCAAATAATATAATAACTCTACAGTCCAAAATTGCAAAGAAGAAAGCCACCTTGAGCTCCACAGGAACTCATACCACCCTTCCGACAGATACACCAAGTACAGATGGACTAAGTAGTTGTAAACCAGTTAGGTTTACCAACATGTCCATACTGGAAACTTAAAAGGTTATTTCATCTCTGAAACCATCAAACTGCCAGGGTGACAGTTGCCCGGCACAAGTAATCAAGGATGCAGCTAGAGACTTAGCACCCTTCATCTCTAAGTTAATTAATGCCTCCTTTAGATCTAGTACTGTGTCCACAAACATCAAAGAATCATGGATACTGCCTCTCCTCAAAAAACAGACCCTTGACCCAGCTATCCCCACTAATTATAGGCCATTTACCACGGTCCCGTTCCTCCTTAAAATCATTGACAGAGTAGCCTACCTCCAGATCCAAAAACACCTGGAGACAGACCAACTACTAGGATCACGACAATCTGGATTCAGACCACAACACGGTACTGAAACAGCCTTAATTGACCTTAAGACACAAATCGACGAGTTGAAGGATAAAGGAAAAACAGCTATGCTCCTCCTCCTCGACTTATCAGCGGCCTTCGACCTGGATGACCATGCAGTGTTATGCAAGCATCTAGCGTCTGCCGCCCATTTCTCAAGTGAAGCTATAGCCTGGGTACAATCCTTCCTAGCCAACCGTACAATGAGAGTGTTCTCCCTCTTAGCTTCAGTGGACCCAATACAAATCACCTGTGGTGTCCCACAAGGTTCATGTGTCTCCCCTACAATGTACAACATCTTCACTAAGCCACTCTTCGACAAACTTGACAGACTGGGGGTAATTTATACTAATTACGTGGACGACACGCAGATCCTCATACCACAATCTGGCAACTTTGTCGCAGACACAGCTCTAGTAAACAAGATTTACCTCCTCATTCAGGCATGGATGGCCTCCCACGGCCTCTGCCTGAATGATGACAAAACAGAGATACTGATCCTGGGTTCCGACTCTAACCTAAAAAACTCAGCCCCAGCTACACGGCCTTCAATATAGATGGCAATATAATCAAGGTGGTAACCGAGGTAAAAACACTAGGCTTCTACCTTGATTCCACACTATCTCTTAAAAAACAAGTCAACTCCCTGGCTTCATCTACAGCCTACACCTGCAAATTAATCAGGGCCTGTAGACCCTACCTTTCCAAAACTAACTGTATCACACTAGCCATGCCTTAATAATGTCTAAATTAGCTTACTGCAACGCCCTATATGCAGGTGCCAATAAAACTGTCATAAACAAAATGCAAATACTGCAGAACAATGCTCTTAGAGCAGCCTTGGACATACCCCGCAGAGAGCATATATCTAATATCAGGAAAGACCACCACTGGTTAAAAATTAGTGACAGAATTCTCCTCAAGATGCTATCTATCACCTACAAAGGACTCAACAATACTGCGCCCCCATATATTTCGGCTAGACTGACTAGAAAATCCTCCAGTCACCACACCTGAGCTTCTAACCATCTTCTGCTGGAAACCCCTAGATTGAGACGCACAAAATCGGGCGGTGCGAGCTTCCCTGTTAGAGCTGCCCATGCCTGGAATGCACTTCCGTCTGCATTAAGAGATGATCAGCCCTACTGTAGATTCATATGTAAAGTGAAAAGTTGGCTTTGGACCAATGACACCCACTAAACTGGTCCCCGGCTTTAGACCCTGGATTTATGCATGTAAATATTCTGAAACCTGCACTATCCTGAAACTTGTAATATAGACTATTCCCCCTGTGTGATGTGATGCTCCTACAGCTCGTATATTTGTACTGTAAATACTGTAATAACATGTATGCATTTACTGTATGTAACCAAGCTTAAGTATTCTTGTTACCGCTGCGCCCGGCTACCCCAGTGTTTGGAGCGCATTATCAAATAATAAACAAAACTAAAATAAACTAAACTTTTCTGCCAGTGAGGGCCCTCTCCTTCTGCCCAGATGCTTATTAGTGGGAAGGATATCAAATCGTAAGTAGGTAATACAGCACCTGAGGTGAGGATTAATGGGTTTAAGCAGGTGTGAGCAAGGCGGATTCGGGGTCAAACTCTGTCCAGCATAGGTCTTATACATCCTTTTCAAGTGTAAGCTCGATAGACACTTGTCAACATCCAAAATTGCTGTTTTCCTTTTCAGGTGAGGCAAGGCTTGTGGGTCATGCAATAGATATTCCCAATGCATGTCAATTGCAACCAGATGCTCCTCAACAGTACCCCGAAGTCTTACCATAAAATAGTATTTTCTCAGAAAATAAGTTAAGCATCTATAACTGTTGGGAATGCCAGCATATTATTTAACACTAAACAAAATAAAATCAGCATTAAAGACATACATATATTCAGTGGAAAAACGTTGTTAAAGGGATGTTATGGTTATCTGGCTCTAATAAAAACCTTATAAATTCAGAGAAAAATTGTGTTAAAGGGATGTTATGATCAAGTAACTCTAATAAAAACCTTTGAAATTCAGAGAAAAGAGTATGATAAAGGAACATTGTGCTTGCAACACCAAATAAAAAAAAACAAAGTAATTCAACATTTATGGCAAGTTATGCAACCATAACTCGCACACCCACCATGCACTACTCAGACTAACACCTGGGACCTCAAAGATGACATAACAAATGACATTTGTAATAAAAGGGTAATGTGTTTTGAATATTGTTTTACCCCGATTTTACTGCACTATGTGTGCAGTTTGTGTATCCAACATGGGGTCCGTTTAAAAATATTGTCACACCATATGTTTCTCAATCGACCAATCAGCGACCGCATAGAATGTTCGTGGATTTTGTCAGGGTGCAGATGTAAGGCTCAGACACAATGGTGGCATGTTTTGGGGTATATACTTTTATTAATTAAGAAAAGGTTTGAAAAATGCCTCTATCTCTAAAGCCAAGAGGGGTTTCCCTACCTCAAAGAAAACTGGTGAAATTGTCAGGAATTCTGAAATTAAAATATCTGTCACTGCTGTGTCCTCAAACCGAGTTCTGGCCCTAACACTAACATTCTAAGGTAACTGTGCAAGGAGGATCTCTTCTCAAAATAACAAGTGTTCATTGTGTTTCCAGCCAACAGAAAAGTCTCTCTGGTGATAAAGCTGATGTAATAAACAGTGTTCAAAGATGTAAGAATTCAAAGCTAGGGTTAGTTTGCTTTCCGCTAGAAGTCTTCTCACTTTCATTCCTTTTGGACTTGTGAGCCCCTTAATTCTCTTAGGCAAATGTCACTGGACAATTCACATGGATATATGTTTTGGATTCATATTTCTTTATTCTACCATGTTGACACAGTTTGGAATAAAATGTAGAATTCCTTTTTATCAATTCTGGGGCCATTGACCCTCTCAATCCCTCACATGGGTGCAGATCTCAGACTCACAATATAGCTTAGTTCACTCTCCTGCCAAACTAATATCCTCTCATGGATCATTTGGGTGTTGTTCCCAGACTCACAGTATAACTTGGTTCACTCTCCTGTTAAGCTATTGTCCTCTGCTGGAATGTCTCTCTTTCACGTAGATCCCATACCCTCTTATTCTTCCTTATATTAGGCGCTTGCCTTTCACATGGGTGTGGGTCCCAAACTCTCAGTTCGTTGTCATATCAGTTTGGTTCACCCTCCTGCCAAACATATGGCTCTTCTGTCTTGCGATATCATAGTATTTGGTTCACTCTCCTGTCAAACACCCGATTCTGCTATCTTAGTTGTTCTCTGCTTCTCATATGGGTGCAGGTCTGAAACTGACAATTTGTTATCATATCTGTTTGGTTCACTCTTCTGCCAAAAATGTGATTCCACTTTTTCATTAACTCCTGTGATCCCAGACCCTTTTATACTTTTGTCTCTGTATGGGTGTGGGTCCCAGACTTGCAAAGTCCCTTCAGGGTCCCAGACCCTCCTCTTGCAATATTTGTATTCACCCCTCTGTTTTCGCGGACCTCCAATGTCTCCTGGGAAACCCGCGTACCTGTTTCCTGCTTCTTGGTTGTTACTGGCGTTTCCCCAGTCACTGCATTGTTTGTCGAGGCTCTGGCATCTTTCCATTGAATGGGGGAGGGGGGCCTGCAGCAGTTCTACAGGCGTCTATGTTCAACAGAGCCTGGGATTCCCAGAGGTACTTCTTGGCAGCAGCCTGTGTAGTCCATCCAGCTTGGGCTACGTTCAGGCTCTACATTCTCTCGGTTTGCGGCTCCCCATGTGGCTTTTCTCTGCCTGCCGGGTGCAGGGCTCATGCAGTTCCTCGGAGGAGGATCGTTCCCCCTCTAACTCCCAGCTTAGTTCCTCATGAACTATCATGCTGGTTTGCTGTATTCGTTCAGGCAAATTACATCCCGTGAGAAGCTAGACCGCTCACTCCGCTTCTCCTGAGTGATCCTCAGACTCTCAATGATCTTCTTCTAAACAGTACTCACTTTCAACTCGGATGCAAGATACTTCCTTTTCTCTCGTAGTTTAGGTCTGTCAAGCATATTAAAATGACTGACCTGACAACATAGAACCTTTGCTCTACCTAGAGAGGGGGCAGAGGATTTGGTATTTGGAAAGGGGTTGGATGTATTAATGCGGGTGAATACTGCATTCCCTGAGAATTGTTGTCCCCAATCCCATGTGATCCCATGTGATCCTCCCTCGGTGCAGCACCGCCAGGCGGGACTATTGTGCTGTGGATGTGCTGACTTTGCCCGATGGGAAAATCTCCTGCTAGGGGAGAAGGGACAATATCCTCAGATTCATCACAATGTCATGCAGCTCTCCGATTGGTCCACAAATGTCCATGGACCCTGAATTAGGAAGTGATTCTGTGGACCGAACTGAGATATTGAGGTCATAGAGGATGTCATTGGTGGTGACTTACCTGATTTCTGATATGATGTCATCACTGATGGCATCTGACATATCCTAAGTGATGTCATATGCAATGTCATCAGTGATGTCATGTGTAAGGTCATTAGTTTGTTTAGGGGCTGTGCAATGGGGGCCCCTTAGTTAAGGTAGCATAGCTTCTAATATCTGCTGACTTTCAGCAGTTTTGTGGCATTAAATCTGCACCTTAAAGTCACATCAAATTAAGTTTTTTCACTGAATTTCAAGGGTTTCGTTTGATCAGTAAGTTTCACCTTAACAGTGTTCTACTAAAGTTTTTCACTGAATTTCAAGTTTTTTTTGCACTGAACATATTTACCTTGACGGTCCCTTAGCTAAAGTTTTTCTACTGAATTTCAAGTGTTTTGCTATGTTATACTTCCCACCAGCTGCAATTATGCTGTTTTTTCTAATGACATAACTGATGTAATATAATTTGATATTCATATCTGTTCTTCAACATAACGTTTATCAAATATTTCATTTTTTTGTCCACTTGGATTACTATTACTAATGATGTACAGCAACTAGGAAGAGTGAGGTGGGGATAGTGGGGTACTGCGATGAGGAAGACTGAAGTGGGGTAGTTGGTGACTGTGATGAGGAACAATGAGGTGAAGGTATTGGGGGACTTTTACAAGGTAGATTGATACAATGTAGTGTGGGTCTGTCAAGAGGAATAGTGAGTTGGTCATAGTAGGTACTCTGACAAGGAAGAGTGAGGTGGTCTTAGTGGGGTACTGTGAGGAAGAGTGACTTGGTGGTAGAGGGGGACTGTGAGGAGGAAGTGTGATATGGTGGTAATGGGGGACTGTGATGAGGAAGAGTGAAGTGATGGTAGTGGGGTACTGTGATGAGGAAGAGTGATGTGGTGGTAGTGGGGGACTACAGCAAGAAAGAATGAGGTAGGGTAGTGGGACACTGTGACGAGGAAGAGGGATGTGGGCAGTAAAGGTAAGATTACCATTGCATACTGGGACACGGAAAGGGGATGTGAGCTATATTTCTAAGATCATTATTCAGTACTTGGAGGAGGAAGAGGGGTGTAGGGGTTCAGGTAGGATTACTAAATAGGTACTGTGATGAAGAAGAGGAGGTGTGATATCTACCCTGCTCATATCAGGAGTGAAGCGAGAGCTTTACTGTTAAGTCAAGTGAAAAGCTTTTCCAATGAAAACAAAGAATATAGTAAACAAGCATAGACTTCTCTTTCATTGTGAACTTTTTCAATGTAGTTAATTAAATAAAAGCATTTTGAGCACATTTAACACCCCAAAAATACCAAAAGCCTTTAATACCTCCCTACCACACATTTTACGTTAACTTAGGAAGCAATACCTATCATTTGTTTTACATTACAAAAAACAGATTATCATGTTGGAGTGCCCATTTTGGCAGTACGCTCGTCAAAGATATTTTAGTAAATATTGGGGCTCTGGTGATTCATTTACTGAAGATGATCTTTAGATAAGATGTCTGGGGGGTGTAGTAAGCTCCAACATAATATCTGTTGTAGGTTTTCTGAGTGCTATAGACTTGAGTAAAATAATGTTTTTTTTAGGATTTTTAAAAATATTTGTACACATGTTATGATGTTGAAATAGCATTAGCTTAAATTGAATTTTATCAAAGTGTATCCATTTTTATTGTATTCTTGAGATGAATTGATTTCTTATTTTTCATGATTTTTATTCGATTGTGATTTGTCAAAATCTACAGGTCCGCTGTAAAACAATAAAAAAAAGATTACTTCCTAAATTAGCTTAAAAAAATCATCTTTCCATAACTAGCAATCAGTGATATAGATATGATATAGTTTTTAAGTATTTACTCTTTTTTTGTTACTCAAAAATAAATCTAGATCTCAGAAAAATGTTTGAAAAAACAAAACTAAACGACACTATCCCCAGACCTTCATAAATCATCCTTTCTTAGCCGGTCCACATTAGAATCAAAACTAACCTACAGAAACCCCTTATATTATTTTAGGGCAGTTTCCAAAAATGAATCTGGCAGATTTTCAGAATTGAGGAACCTTGGCATCAGCAGTGTGTGCTCTAGCACCTTGAACTGTCTCTTGTGCTAGATGGGATTATAAATGAAGATTACAGACCAAATGACCGGACAGACTCAAAAAATATGGAAAAACACGACTTTACTCTCATTTCATAAAGTAGGGAGACCTGAAAAAACTTGGACTGATGCGTGTTCACTCACAAAGCAGCTTGATTACACAGAGGGCTTTATACCCTAATATGTGTCATTTATGATGTCATTCTACGTGGCAAAAAACAAAACCTATCGACATATCAAGGGGCAGGATTGGTTAAGGGATCATATCTTCTTATATAATATATACAGATTAGTGCAATTTTGGCTATGCCTCATCTGTAGGGCAATCCTTGAACTACCTCTACATACGTACAGTACTGATTATAATGGACACACTGCCAGTGTATTGGTCTCTGCAACATTGTATGTTAGGCTTTCCCTCAAACCCACTGATTGGTTGACATACTATCCCATCCTTGGACATTTGACTCTTTTAGCAGCACATAAGCGAAATTAAATTTAGGAGTTAGACTCCCGCCAGACTATTTCCCGTTTTCCCAATTAGTCCCTCACCTCTCATCAGTAGGCCATAAGCCAAAGCCTTTCTTTTGTAGTTGACCTTATTGACTGCTCACTGTTCTGGAACATTCAACGGAGTGTAGGCACACGACTATCTTTGTCTGAGGCTTAATGAATAGCCCTTGTTCTCTTCTCCAATATCACGTGTTAGCAGACCATGAATTTGTTGATTTCAACCTTCTATTTTCTGCTATTTGATTTAATTATGCTGGATGCACTTTCTCCTCTTGGCCTCTAGAGACTTGCTCACTCTATCTCATATGAAATGTGTACACTTTTAATTGACCAATAGTTGACTCTTGAGATGTTATCTTATTCTTCAATCTATGAGGAATGCCCCACATTTGGTGCTTATCCATATAACTCCCTTTGTGCTCTGTGCTTATTCCTTAAAGATGACGCAAAGGGACGTGGGAATGAGAAAAGAGGGCGATCGAGGAATAGGTCCCCAGGGGACAGCACAGAAAGGAGTGTGAGATGGGAAGGGGGACTGAATTACGGGGGGGATGAAGGACGACCGGGATGATCAGACCCCACGGACCAGAGCCGCATCACACAACTCTGACAGTGTTCTCCCATGCATTGAGAGACTTAGGAATCTCCAAGTACGAAGGAATGGGGAGATGGCTGTAGCATGTTCTAACACTAAGATCATGGGGGTGTCTGACAACTGTGCGCGACTGCTCAGAGGAGAGCCAGTCGATGTATACACTGACATTAGAGATTCAGACAAACACGTTAGGCTGACTTGAGGAGCGAGTGGGGAGGCAGGATTCACACAACTGCCCCTACTGGAAAAGGAGGGGGTCAACCTCAACATATACCATGGAAACTTATTGACAAGGAAAACGTGAGATGTAGGTTACCTTTGTTGACCGTGGGTGCAAAGAAATAGATATATGAAATGGAAAGAATGACAGAGGGACAGAGATTAGCAGTGAGGGATGTAAAAGGACTACTAGTGGCGATCCTCAGAGAGGCCGCTGATGACGTATAGAAAAGAGCAGGGTTTCCAGGAGTTACCATCTAGGACATGGCACACGATTGTTCGCCGTTTGAAAACTGCTGAGCTGCCGTATGGCAAGCTTTAAGGACACAATACCCAGGCATTTCAGACATTAGTGTGATTATGGTCGCAAGATGGGGCCAGACGACCAAGCACAACAACAACAAAGACCGACACTGAGCGCACACCCTCAGACACACCAGCTCATGATGCAGATACAACAGATGCAAGCACCCATACCACAGTATTTGCAATAACCCCAGACTTGAGGTAACTCACAGCAGGTACCACAGATACAGAACAGCATACAGCCAAGCGACAGGACAGTGGTACACATAGACTCCATAGCAATAACCGCCATTAGGAACCTGGGAGGGGTTGCAATGGTGGGGAACAATCAATTTTCTGGGAATGGGATGTCTTCATACCCTCAATAGGACAGCCCACAGACAGACTTCATATCCTGTTGATAACACCCAGCCCTGCAGAGGTACCACGCATAGGGGTGTTGATAGGTGACAAGACCTTTTCCTTTCTTGTAGACACAGGGGTGACTAAATCCTGCATCCAAGAGGGAAGCTATGGGTTGTCTGGCGATGCCATGAATACTCAAGGAATCTCTGGGGCTACAGAAGTGGTTCCTTTCACAGACAATATCTCCCTTTCTATAGGGGAACACAATTTATCTTTGCCTCTACTTTACTCACGACAGACACATGTAAACATACTTGGGAGCGACAGTATGAGCAGACTTAACATTACTATCTCCTTCACAGACAAGGGAATGTTGTGCTCCACAGCAGGGATCAATTTTGTCAAGATAATGGAAATCATTCAAGCCTATTGTGCATGGAAGGTACAGAGGGGGATGCCTGTGGACGAGGACCTGTTCCAATACGGGACAGAGATTGCAATTGCATGGCTTCCAGGGATTCAAGGAAAGATGTGGCACATTCCAAATGAGTATTTGTTCAGACCAGAGATACCATTGGATGAGGCAGAAGGGACAATAATACCACTGGAGATCGAGACAGTGATTGTGGGAGATGAGTGGATAGCAGTACATGGGATGGACAACACAGGACAATCATGGAGATCAGTGATCGCGGTAGCTGAAGGGTACAGATTGACCACAGTGACAGAAGAAGAACTGTTCAGAGACAACAGATCAGACCATGGGATGGTGTTCAAAATGAGTGTGACATATTGGATAAAGATACCTTTCAGAGAGGTACCACAGAGGATGGCTATGGTGCTGAAAGCACTACTATCCTTCTGCGAGGAGGATTTGGCCAAGGTGCCCAGCATCCTATGGACCACTAGTCCCTATGATGTGGGGCTTTTGAGGGAGTGGGAGGAGTGAAGATCAAGCTGAAAACAGGAGCAATTTTACCCAGAGTTAAACAAAACCCACTTTCAAGGGAGGCAGACAAGGGCATTTATGAGACAATTGCAGCACTAGTGGAGTGGGGCATTCTAGTGCAATACGAATCACATTAAAAAACTGCTGTATACCCAATCATGAAAGCAAAAGGGGGGTCATGGCGTTTCACAAAGGACTTGCGCCCTCTTAACCATGTAGTAGAAGCAGAGTATCCTTTGGTTCCAAATCCAGTGACAATTTTGTGCAGCATTCCAGAAGAAGCTGCCTGTTTCACAGTCATAGACTTGAAGAATGCATTCTTCTCTATAACATTACACACAGACTTCAACGATTTGACTTCTGTTATGTATAGAAACAAGAAGTGGAAACATACAAGACTTCCTCAAGGGTACTGTGACTTACCCTCCATATTCAATAGGGTCCTCCAGATGAACCTAGGCAATGTACAGATGGAGAGCACAGTCATACAGAACGTAGATGACATTCTGATTTGCAGCACGACAGAATAACAGTGTAGAAATGACTCAGTACACATGCTGACAGTGTTAGCTTACAAAAGGTTACAAGGTGGACAAAGGCAAACTACAGAACTGTCAGAAGTAAGTGCTATACATTGGACAGATGATTGACCAACATGGCTGACAGGTGATGCCAGAAAGGGCAGAGGCAATATGCAGGACAGCAAACCCCACAACAGTGAGAGAGAAGCAGCAATTCTTGGGGTTATGCAATTACTGCATGGCATGGGTCTTTGACTACAGCACTTGCACCAGACATCTACTGAGTGCTCTGAAGGAAGCACAAAAGGGACCCAAAATAATATGATGGACAACAGAAATGACTGAGGCATTCGATGAGCTGAAGGAAGTGATATGAAGAGCTCCAGTTTTAGGGATCCCAGGCTATAAAAGGGAATTATTTTTGGTCTCACACTCCGATGCGAAAGTGGTGACAGCAGTATTGACACAGAAGACAAGCTTGGGGCAAAAAGCCACTAGCATGCTACAGTGGGAAGCTTAACCCAGTAATGAGAGGACACTATCCTTTGCGAACAAGCTTTGGCTACTGCCGCATTCACAGTGGAAAAATGTGCAAGTATTACCATGGGGAGCAGCACCACTCTTTATGTGGGGCATGCCCTTTTTGAAATAGTGGAGAAGCAAAAGAGCATACTGACAACACAGAGAGCATCAGGGTAAGACGTGTTACTATCAAACCAATCACTTTAGTGAGGTGCAGACTCATTAACCCAACAGCTTTTCTCACCGACATCTTACAGGAGGGTGACTATGCACATGACTGCACAGAAAACATACAGGAATTCAGTGACACCCGCAAGGTACAGGAGGACGCACTTGAGGTACTTTACATTGACGATTCATCAGCAATTAACCAGATAGATGGGGTCAGGGTCCACAGGTGTTGCTAGGCAGCAGCTGAGGGGGCTATAGCCCTGGCTCTTTGGGTTGTAGCCCCGGATAGAAGCGCAGGTGCTACAACCAAAATACTAGCAAGCCCTGAATCCCTCCAGTCCCTACATTAGCTTATCTCATGATCTTTTTCAGAACTAGCAACACCCCTGCAGAGGTGTTTCCAGGGGGGATTGAGGGGAGTATAGCCCTGGGTCTTTAGGTTGTATCCCCGGATAGAAGCTCAGGTGCTACAACCAAAATACTAGCTAGCCCCGAGTCCCACCAGTCCCTACATTAGCTTAGCCCTTCATCTTTTCCAGACCTACCAACACCCCTGGGTCAGACATACAGGGATGGCATTGGTGAGGCTAAGAGAGGATGGAACCAGTGAGATTGTTGTCAGTGCATGATTGCCATCACCCTATTTAGCACAGGCAGCAGGACTAGTGACCTTAATATTGGCATTGGATCACATCAGAAAGAAGTAGGTGACAATGTATTCAGATTCCACATACGGGATGTCCACAGTACACTCAGGACTGTCACAATGGATGAGGAGGGTCACCAGTACAGCATGCCCTTCTGTTGGGCAGGCTAGTAGAAGTGATACAGTATCCTGAGCAAATAGCCCTAGTGAAATGCCAAGCACACACGCAGGGGGAAGACCTCGTTTCAACGGGAAATGAAGCAGCAGATGCGGAAACAAAGTGTGCCGCATATTTTGGAGAGCTCCTAGAAACGAGGCTTCATCACATGCCCATGACTATGCAAAGACATTGATACTAAAAGAGGGGTACAATATATTTCCAGCAACACAAATAATGAAACTGCAGGGAGCTGCACCCAGGTAAGAAAAAGCTGTGTGGACTAGGAGGGGATGTACAGTATCTCCAACAGATGCCCTATGGTGGCAAAATAACACAGGGAAAGTGGTCATGCCACTTGCATTGTTGCACACAGCACTGACATAGTTACATTATCCACCACATATGGGTAAGGAGGTGCTTGATGTCCATATTGGAGAAACATGGTTCTGTCCTAATTTGGCGGAACACATGGCTGAATTTATGACCAACTGCCTAGTGTACACACATGTAGGACATACACAAAGAGTTGTTAGAGGAGCCATACCTCGCCCAGCTGGTCCATTCCACCACCTCCATTTTGACATTGTTGACATGATCCAAATATGCCAAGGATACCACTACATGATAGGGGTTGTATGCCCATTCTCTCGGTGGATTGAGGCAAGGCCCTGTATCCATCTTGATGCCCTCAGGGCAGAGACATTTTTGGTCTGTGAACTTTTCCCATGATGGGGCGTGTGTGAGGGCCTGCGGTCTGACAATGGCCCTCACTTCGGCAACGAGCTGTTCAAGCATATCACAATGTTACTGGGCATTCAACACACATTTTCCAAAGATTATCACCTGCAAGCAAATGGGGTATGTGAACGCCTCAATGGCCTTTTGAAGGAAAGCATTGCAAAAACCAAAAAGAGTACCAACAAAAATGTGTCCACTACCCACCCCTGGCATTATTTGCATTGCACAACAAGCCCAGGTCCGACCACCATTTAACCCCACATTAGGGGGTGACAGCACGGTGCATGCAACTCCCCCTTGCTCCTCCCACTAGGTCACTAAAAGATGCCGAGAGTAGTGCAAATGTTTTAGGCCAGGAAATGTATGATTATGTTACTTCCTTGATTGCTGGTGCCCCTTTTATCTCTCGCCAGATATGATGACACCATGGAGGCCCTGAAGCCAGCGGACAGAGCAACAGTGTCAACGACCCAAAGGACTTTTTGAAGGAACCACCTGTTTTTCCTGGGGATCAGGTCCTCCTCCGGAATTTTGTCAGTCGATGGGACGCACCCAGATTCACTGGCCCGTATACTGTTAAAGCCATGACTGAACGAGCAGCGAAATTGGAGCGGAAGTCAGTTTGGGACCACCTCACAGACATCAAGCCCTACAAAGCTGTGCCCTCACCTGGCAAAGACTTTGGCAGGGTCTACGATCATCAGTAAGAGGAACAAATAGATAATTCTGAACTTACACTGCCAAGTGAAGGACACCCAATGGTTACTCAATCAAGGGCAGCAGAATTAGGGCAAAGACTTCCTACAAATGCAGAGTGAGGATACACTGTCTGTTTGTTATTTTATTCTCAACATACATTCTTCGTGAAAGTGCGACTGTGATATTTTATGACGGTTCATGTTGCCCAATGATTTACAACCTGATACCTTTTCGGGCTAATTTGTTCACTTTATTAGAAGGTACAATAGAATTTGAGCATGTCCTCCTGGTATATATTACCACATTTTTCTAGCATATTTGGCCCAAGCTTACCCACATCTTGAACAGGGAAACCCCTCAGTTCTCACAGTGCTCTGAGACCCTACACTTAAAACTGTGTGGGAGCAGATATTTGTATTCACCATGAATTATTATCTAATCCACGGAGCAGAAACCTAAATCTAACACTAACAAAGTAATGCTTAGTTTTGCACATTTCAGGCAAGCAACAGATACCCTCAAGCTGCACAAGGATCCAGCAGCACAGGTAAAAATGGTTGAAATAATAAAAAATGTGCTTATCTTATCATGTCTTTTATTCCCGAGTGGGTTTTTGTATTCATATTCTGTCAAATATCACTTGTTTCCAGTGAAACCTCTTTATCCTCTACTAGCATTACCCTGACCCTAGCAGGTGAAATGACCATGTAAGGTTGACAGTAGAGCACTGAGAGCAAGGTAAGGAGAGGTAAATGCATTGCTGACACAGACATGAGGGGAGTGGATCTATATCTCACTGACACTGTTAGAGTGTCTAATAACATGTGGTACAAACACATGACCAAAGTAGGTAAGGACACCACTGCAGATAGCTGCTATGTCTGCTCATTAATCCCCTATGGCATGAGTGGCTTTAGAATGTTCATACCAAGTGAAATACCAGCAGCAAGAGCCCAATGCCTTCTGTACTATCCATGGTTACAACTTGAAGAACATTTCAACAGAAAACAGCAACATTGAGATGGATGTCTCAAGAGACATTCCCCTACCAAGCCAGTTACATAAAGACTCTTGACAATATATAACTGACAGGCCACAGAAAGTTGACACGAAAACAAAAACACTGAAGGAGCTGCCCTGTCCGAAGAGGGGGTGAAGGAAATTGGAGGAGAACCATGATGCTGGGAAAGACCACAGATGCTTGTGTATGGCCAAGCATACACAGAAGAAGGATGGAAACATGGAGTAGTAGGAAGCAAAGCACATGCCCTAGTACAATCACCAGTGAATACAGTACAAGGAGAGAACGACAGGCGCCTAAAGGAATGGGAATGCGAGTGCCAATCTGCTCACCTGGGTAGAGAATGAAGCTAGACCGATGCCTATAATACCTCTGAAGAAACCAGTATTGCATTACAAGAATCAGAGAGAAGTGAGAGTTGGTGATAACACAGAATGTCGGTATACAGATAAGCATCCAGCAATGAAGATAGGCACTGCAGCACTGATGGATCACTACTGGGCGTGTGGATCCAAGGCATATGAGAAGCTGCCACCCAATTGGGGAGGAGTTTGCTTGTTAGTGCACATCAATATGCCATCACTCATAGTGCCCAAGAAGGATATGTGATATGATATGTAGGTTATTTATAACATGCTTCATACCCAGAGGTTTCTAAGCTCAGTTCTGGGGATCGAACGCGTGGATTGCTGTGTCGTCTTGCTTCCAAGGAGAGCACGTTGCCCCTGTTGCCCCTGAGCTATCCTCCCAAGACTGATATACAGCTTGAATACTTCCCAAAGATGGACACTAATACAAGAAAGAAGAGGTCTGTGGGAGTAGGAGAAAAAGGAAAAGAGAAATGGTCAGTGCAAGTAAGTAGGGTGAAAAGAGACAATTATTTCTCATCAGAGTCAGAAACATCCCTGGATGATGTACCACCTGAACATAGGTTATTCGGCAGGACAGAAATGTTCTTTGCCTCAGTGGTTCCACCAGTACAGACATATGCAAACACAAAATGGTTGCAGATTACCAGGTGGGAGTTGATGCTGACAATAAACTCTACAGTGAAAGCATTCAATGCAATAAAGGAAGAGCTCCGAGCAGTAAGGTTAATGATCAGAGGGGGCACTGAAGAGAGGTTCCAGGAATGCCCCTTCTCACCCCAGGAACATGACAATACCTAGAGCCAGGGATGCTCAAAGTCACTCATCTTATTTCGGATGAATCCCAAGTGCACCAATTACTGACACATACACAGAAAGATATTACCTTAGCCAACCCTACAGGCCCAATCCAGTGCATATCCTTACAGGTATAAGGGAGACAACAGAGATCGTGTTTGGAAATACCTTAATGGACAGTCTCGATTAAGCACCAAGAAGCCATTTTGCTGACGTCATTAGTGGCACCATGACATAGCAGTGTTAGTCATGAAGCACACACGCCAGATTACACGAACAAACACAACTTGCTTATACAGTTCTATAGCTAGAGGGCAGATACACATATACACTGTCAATATTTTTATTATTTTTCTCATTAGCCAAATGCAGTAACACAGAAATGCAAGGCAACAAGAGATCCAGAGCAAGCTTGCAGATGCTTCGGGCGAATAACCCTATGGAACTACAGGAGTATATATGGAGCCTAGAAGGACTAATTTATAGGTTACCTAGATTAACACGAGCATGTAGAAATCATATTATAAGTATAAGGAAAATTACAGATGGCCTCAAGCCACAGTACATGAGATGAGAGGAGCTGACTTAGGTGGCACGGAGCGCAAAGCACGCTCACAGCCAAAGTCAGAGATACATGTTCACAATCCAAACTCCAGACGACAAGGGACCAGTTGCCAAAAAATTGAATTCATCCTCATAAGTGCAGGCTCAAGAGCTTGATCTTGTGGTATACAAGCCCATGATGCAGCTGAGTCAGACAATGGGCATTCACCCATGGTGGGAAAGAAGAACCAATCCCAGCAAACCAGATGCAGAGTGAAACAAGTGTTGCAATGTGGGTACGCACTCTCATAGGTAAAGGTTGTACAGTACCAGATACAATACAGACACATACTCATTCACATCACCTTCAAGAGGTACACACAGAGCTGAGAACCGAATCGAGTCCCAGGCCTGTGGAGATCCGCTGTAGCCAATCACAAAATAGAAAATCAGGGGTAGATGGCAAGGGACAAGAACCAATGGTAAGCCCACTACCCTGCAACAATGTAATAGATAGTTTATTGGGGACGGGACAGCCACCTGACATGTAAGGGCCAGTAGAATAACCTCTATTGGAGACTTCCATAAGGGATACCACTGTAGATACTCAATCCAATCCGGGGATAGGTTTTTGGGAAAGGGATGACGGAATGTCACGACAAAACCAGGGAGCACGGATTGTAAAGTTGAGATGTACTGGAGAATCTTGATTGTCTTGTATGATCCCTGCTGGTTTTTTGTAATAAACCGCAGTTCTTACTTGCTGTTGGCTGAGTCCTCCATTTATTCTGGCGAAGGGTGCTGGGCCCTTGGGAGTTGGACGGACCCCCAGACGACCTCTGGTATACCGGTCAACTATCCCAACATAATGTATCCCTGGAGTTGAACACACTATCCCATCATCAGTGAAAGATATCTTCTTGTTAAGTTTTGTCATTAAGTCACGCCCTAAAATGTTAACTAGCGTCTGCCTAGAATATAATAATCGCATCGACATATCATGTTCTCCTATAGTGATTGGGAATTCGTCTGTAAAAGGAACTAAACTCATCGCCCCAGAGAATCCCTGAGCATTCATGGAAGTACCTGACATTGAGTATTTTACCTCACGGACACAGGAGCGATTCGCTCAAATGTCTACAAGAAATGAAAATGTCTTACCTCCTATTGTCACCTTGATCCTTGGTTCTTCTTGTGGTCTGGCATTACTGATAGTACTGAACACATCAGGTCACCCTGTGGGCTATTCTATTGTTTGTATACATTCATCACTGAACCTGTGAAAGGATTCCCTCCTACCACAGTCATACTCCCCAATTTTGGTGAAGGTGCTGTGTCTGCGCTTGCTGTGGTTGTACCTGTTGTGCTTGCATGGGTACTTGCATTTGCTGTGGTACTGACTGCATTTGTTGAAGTTGCGGCGCATACCTGTGTGTGATCTTGGGCATAATATTCCAATTGTTTTTCTGTATTAAATTGTGGAGCATAATCCATCCTCTCTGTTGGAGCTTGCAAATTTTGTTGCATGCCTCCTCTGCTTCTGTATGTCCTAGCTATATGTCCTATTCTTCTGCAATTCCAACATTGCTGTGGCTGTCTGCTTTTAAATCCTCCTGGGGGTTTTGAATTCCACCTTGTCCTTCTCCTCTAGACCGATTCCCTCTTCCTCTTGGCCAAAAAGTTGTGCCCACACTGATCTCTGGGACCCTGTTTTATTTTGCTGCCCTGAAGGTATCTCCTGTGTCACCCTTCCTTCATTAATTGTCAATACTGCTCCTTCAATGGCTATTTTTGATAATTTCTTCTGAACTAACTTCGATTCCTCCTGCTTTCTATTCTCTGCCTTCTTTTTATTCTTCTCCTGCATTCATCGGCAGTGTTGAACGATAGTCAGTTGTATTTCTGGCCATGGCTCTGCTTCCATTCCCACCTGTTTTTTCAACTGTCGTTGCACTTGCTTGGGCAGCCCTTGACAAAAAATATGGTAAAATAATGCTACTGTTTTATCCCACAGCTCACAAGTCTCCTGACAACATTCATCTTGAATATAAGCAACAGGATCTTCACCCTCCCCCATGTTCCTAGTCATAAATGCACCCATATCTGATGTATCAGGATATTGCACTCAGAGCGCCCGCCATAAATCCGCTCTGTAATTATTAAATGGCTCTCCATCATGTGTCGTGTTTGCGCTGTCACACCTGCGTATCCTGCTTGTTCCCAAATGTCGTCAGCTCTCTCCCCTAGAATAGCTGCTAGTAAGCCTTTTATGTCACCTATACCTAGCAGCATTCCTGATGCCATTCTCTCTAACTCATGAATCAATTTTCCTGCACCAGAAGTCAAACTCAGCAATGTACATCTTAAATTGGTTTTATCTATCTGTGGCCAAGGTTGTTGTCCTCCCCTTTCTCCAATAATGGGAATTGTGAAAACCCTGGTCCATAATCACTCCTGCCCATGCTTTGTGTTTTCCAGGAGGGGCTTATCTCGCCCGTGTGTCTCCGTCCTGGTAATGCCCTTAACCTACTTACATAAGGCAATGATACGTCCTTTATACTGAGCAATCATTCTGAGGTTCTCTTTTTGGGGTCTTCTAAATCTGACCATTTTACCACTTTGTCTATACTTGATTATTTTTCAAATCTGAATGCACCCTCTTTTTGCGCTCTCTCATTCTCCTCCCTTTATTCGTCTGACATCATTATCCCCCAACTTGTGTGACTATTGTCCTTCTCCGCATCATCAAGATCTAATCTGTTTAAAGACAAGTGTAACCCTACATTTAATGTGGGGTTCTTTCAAAACCTGGCATAGTAGGTGTCAGAGCAATACAAGAAAGTGAAATGAAATTATAAATGTGTGCAGTGTCTACGTAATATTTCACTGTGGGAAATGATCATTGGGGATATACATGTATGTGTTGTTGTCGTTTATTGTTATATATCAAAAAAACATATGTTTTTGTTCATTCTGTTCATGGTGTGCGCCATTTGAAGAGCTGGGTTGAGATGATCAATGAAATGGAGAGCATTGGTGCCGTCACCGGAAGGGGCACTTTTTCGCTTTCTGAGGAGACTTGGAACGTTTAGGTGGCTGTTTCCCCTCTCGGGAACATGACCAGTGGTAGGGCCCAGAGACGCAGAAAAAGCCTGGGCTTTATGGAAGAAATGTTAATGTTAAAGGTATGTGTACCATGCACTGTCACCACCGTAGTGGTTCCCAGGCACTCTGGCGGATCTGAAAAGGGTGGAAGTAGGGTGGTTGGTAGGGTCTATAGGAAATAGTAAAGTGAGAGTTTTGATGTCCTGTTGGCAGCTTCAGTTTGGTTTGCATCATACGCTGAGCTTAAGTGTGGTTTTCGGTTTGGTGCAATTTCCTAGTGTGCTGTTGTGCAGGGTTATGTGCTGTTTGTATGTTGTTGCAATGTGGTGAAGTACTTTCAGGTTGCTGTACAGAGAAGTGGTTGTGTGAGTTTCTGTATGAGAAGTGTATGCAGAAGGTTGAGGTTATAGAGTTGGGTTGGTGGGTTTGTTCTTACCTCTTGTTAGGGAGAACTCTCAGAAATGTGCTAAATACCTCTATTTTAGAGACCCCCAGCAACTTTGCTGGATTTTGAGGACTTGATTTTTTTTTAACCTGGAGAGCGTGAGACGCTTTTTCCCACTTGCTCATGTATTTTCATGTGATTTAATGTGATTTAATTCTGACCATGCTGTTCATGTTAAGCAGTAACTCGAGCCCGGGAATGACCAGACAACTGGCTCACTTGTAATGACTCTGGCCATGCCCATGCATCACTATTAGCAGGGCATAGCTTTTGTGTAAGTTCTGGACACTATGAGCTCACCAGTAATGTCCTTAGGCAGTGTCTGTGGCCATAGCCAGCGATCACAGTTGTCAAGGAATGTCCTGTAGCCATACCCTGGGAACACTGACCATCCCTGCAGGCTCATCTGGGCATTGGTGCTGCAGTGCTGAACGGTGACTGTGCCCAGAGGTTGGAATTCGGTCATGTCCCGTGCATAGGAAGAGCAGTGTTATACTAGTTACTAATGGCATTCAGCTTCCTAGTTACACTACATGAACCTTTCCAATTAGAGCGTGCAATGAATTATGAAACATTTTGAGAAATGTTGGTACGCAGTGCCCAATGCATGGGGGGAGTTGCATTATAGTTGTAGAGAGATCCCAGAAGTTTAAAATACTGTTCAAATTGCCACATTGGAATGTTGCTATAATCTACAGCAGATATTGATAAATTAATTTACACCAACTTTGTATTATTAGGTGGCTTCTGAGTACATCTGCAATCTTCAGTTGATTTAATTAAAGTCCATTGAGAATTTATTTTTGTATAATCCACATCTGAATCCAGGAATCTGATTAACAGATGCAGGGCTGCCATTTTTGTTCTGGCTGCCATCTTATATCCATTTATTTGAACCCTCGCCCATGGGCACAATGCTAGAAACATTTTTGAAAGTGCATATAGCAATCAATGCAGAATGATGGGAATCTGGGGGAGGGGGAGGTGACAAGGGAAGACCACTGAGAGTTGTATACCCTTTTTCAGAAAAAGAAAATGATTGGCTCTTTGCAAATGTGTACATGTCCTGCCAAACTTTAAGTGATATTGGGCAATAGAAAAAGACAATGTTGTGAGGCTTACAACATCCTCAGAGGAAGATACTGCATGAAAACATCTGTAACACTTGCCTAATCGGTTCCACACCAAGGGTCAGTTTGCCCAGGGAATGGTTGCAGCCCATTACACATGCACAATTCCGAAGTCTGTGGGCAGTCAGTGGATATGTGCTACATTCATGAGACGAGTCAATTCCATAGGCACCATATATTTATACATGGACTAGAATCAGTCCTTACTTTGTATATAGTGCCGCGCCTGGGCCATGGCCAGAGCTGAGGGAGGCCACTTCCAGCTACAATCACTGTCATTGCCTATGTGCTCCATGATCACAGAGGCAGTGCATACATCACAATGTTACCATGGTCCATTAAAGCCTAGAGTATCGTTTGTGGGTACCACATGTTGTTCCTCCTATAATGCCTCAGCAACCTATGTACTACTCTTGGCTTATGCATTGGACATGGGGTGGGGATTTATCCTCCCTCTGACATGTGTCAAGCATGTGGCAGAAGCAGACAACATACCCTGGGCATATTAGTCTTCACTTGGTAGGGAGTAGTAATTTATTTATTTATTTGTTTGCATTTATAAAGCGCTCACACAGCCCACGGGCTTCGAGGCTCTGTCATAGGAATATGTCTTAGTTGGAACACATAAGTGGCCGGTTAGGTTACATTAGCCCACAAAAAAACATGTCTTGTTTACCGTTCTTTAGGTGAGTGGCTTGGTTACAATCGCCATTCATTAGTTAGATAAGCGTAAGAGGTTCTCTCATTACAGTGTGCGGGTTTGGTTACATTACTAAAAACACGTATACAGAGTTACATTTGAGCTGCGGTCATACAGAGTACAGTTTTTGACAAACAATCTGGTTTTGATGGCCTTGTGGAAGGTGAGATGAGAGGGTTCACTTCTGATGGAATGAAGCAGTGAGTTCCGGTGTCTAGAGGCAATTAACAGGAAACTAGTGCCATTGCCTCTTGCACGCTTAATTCTTGGGACCGGCAGTAGCTTAGTATGTTGGCATATGGTGTTCTGGTGGGTCTTGTAGACAGAGGCAGGAGGACTCTGTGGGATATTTAAGGAGGTGCAGTGTGGTGGATGCATTTATGCGTGATGGCGAGTGTCTTGAAAAGGGTGCGCTGGCGGACAGGCAGCCAATGTGCTTGTTGTCTAACTGCAGAGATATGTTACCTTTTGGAGATGCCCAGTGATGCGTAGAAGGTGTTATTCTGAATGATTTGTAATTTGTCCGGGATTTTGCTGAGGTTCCTGTATAGAGCACATTACAGTAGTCTAGCCTTGAACCTATGATGGCTTGCGCAATTGATAGACAGTTGGTGGTGGATAAGAATGGTCTGGTAGCATTGAGGAGTTTGGAATAGTAGGCTGCAGAGGTAGCAATTGCGCTTATTTGTCTGGACATGGTTAAGTTGGTGTCAAAATTCTCAGAGTGTTTTGATTGACTGGGAGACCGGGATGGTGATGTTGTCGATGATGAATGATTGTTTTTTAGCATCAAGGATGATGCGTGAATCAGTCGGTGCTAGCAGTAGTAGTTCAGTCTTGTCGCGGTTCAGGCATAGCCAGTTTTCAGCAATCCATGTGTGGATGGTGGCGTAGATGGAGTTAAGGGTGTTGGAGTCAATGTCAGAGTTGCCGGAGAGAGGAATGATCATGATCAACGGCATAATTAGTGTACATGATGCCGAGCGAGTCAAGTAGCTTGAAAAGGGTGATAGTAAAAATGTTATACAATGTGGACGATAGGCAGGAGCCTTGCAGTACTCCGAAGAGGATGGTGTCTAGATTTGCAGCTGCTAGATCGGAGAAGACACGCATGGCTCTTCCTTCAAGGAATTAGGCAATCCAGGTGATTGCGGTTGGACAGAAGAAGGCTGAGGATGAGAGATGTTGTCAAAGTAGATTGTGATCCACAAAGTCAAATGCTGCTGATAGATCTAAGAGAAGGAGAACTGCAGGTTTGCCAGAGTCTCTGATATCGTCAAATTTGATTTTTAAGGTCCAGTAGGGCTGTTTCGGGGCCGTGATCATGACAGATTGCCTGGTGCCTAGAATGTTCTTTGATTCTAAGAATTCCTGTACTTGCAGGTATGCTGCTTTGTCCAGAATCTTGAGCAATAAGGGTATGGTGGTTATGGGTCTGTAGTTAGTGAGATTGGATGGGTCAAGTGAGTGCTTTTTTTAGATGGGGATGACCCCAAGCTTCTTTTAGGATAGGAGGAACCAATTCTGATGCAAAAGAGGCGTTGATGTACACTGTGATGAACAATATGAGCTAGTCTGCACATTCCGTGATAATGGATACTGGGCATATGTCCCCTTTGCATATGGATGGTTTGATGTTCTTCATAATAGCAGTGACTTCTGTCTCATTGACGTCTCTGAACGAGAAGAGAGTTGTGTCAGTAGTCTGCTGGTTGGGAGTGGGTGATTGGGTCATATTGGAGAGGAGTGGGTTAAGTTGATTTGCTCTGATTTTCTTCTGCAGGGTGTCAAGCTTGTGGAGCATGGCTGCTTGTATGTCGGCGCACCATGCTTCATTCTTTAGGATGGCTTGAGGGGTAAGGGGGCATGAGTTTCTAACTCTCTAAAGATGGAGAAAATGTCTTTACAGTTGAACTTGGCATTATCTATTCTGTTGCTAAATGAGTTAGCTTTGGCAAGGACAATAGCTTTTTTATATTCATTAGACAGTTTGTTAGACTCAAGTTTGTCTAAGGCAAGTTGGCTGGTTTGCCATTTGAATAGGGCTGTGTGCTTTTTGGTGCATAGAGCTGAGAGTTTAGGAGTAAACCTGTTGTTAGCGCGTTTAGTGCGTTTGGCTTTGCGGAATGTTAGGGGTGCAATGGCATCATTAGCTTCAGATAGAATAGTGCTGAGGGAGAGAGCCAAAGCCTCAGGATATTTGGAGAACCGTGCCTCAAGGGCTGGGACCTTGAGATAGGGTGCTAGTCTTTCCCTGGTGAGGAGACGTGCACTTCTAGTGGAGGCGGAAGGGATAGGTGTGGTGGTGGCTTTTTGAACCTTAGGCGTGGAGATTGTGAAGAAGATGAGGTGGTGGTCTGTACATGGAAGAGGGAGGTTGGTTGTGACATCCGGAGCACAGTTGTGGTGGGCTAACAAGTCAATGGTGCAGCCCTTGTTGTGGGTGGGGTTGGTGATAGAATGTGAGAAGCCTAGTGTTTCTAATGCTTTTGCCATGTTTTTGGCTGGGGTGTCCTTAGGGTTCTGAAGCCCCAGGTTTAGGTCGCCTGCTAGGATGAATTTAGAGGATGTTTTCAGATTATCTGAGACAAGGTGCATGATGGAGGAGTGGAAGTCAGCTAGAGGGCTGAGTGGGCAATATACAGTGTGAAAAGTGATGGTGCAGTTGTGTGATGTGGTGATGTTTAGGGATAGTAGATTGCAGTTGCAGGAGTTTGAGTGGTCAATTTTTCGGATGGCAATGGAGTCTTGGCTATGAGCGCCACTCCGTCTCCTTTAGAGAGGGCGGTCCTGGCGGAATATGGTATAGCCAACAGGCAGTGTTATTGCCAGAGCTGGGCCAGATGCTTCCTGAAGCCAGGTATCAGTCACAGCACATAAGCCTAGGTCATCGATAGTGATCAAATCGTGTAGGTTTGCTGAGTGAGCAGGGAAGGATCGGGCATTGATGAGGGCGCAATTGAGATGTGTTTCAGTGGCAGCATGGCTGGTGGTTGTGGTAGCAGGTTTCTGCCTGTGGGTTGTTGGGTGTAAAGGCTTGTTCAAAGTAGAAGGCTCTGGAGGGGCAGATGGTGTGGGGGCCTGTGCCTTGGGTGAGCTCTGGCGGTGCGATTTGGATGTGTGGATGACATTTGCTTTATAGGTCATGACCCTGGAGCATAGTCTAAGGTTGCGGCACGAGGTGCTCATGGGTCGTGTTATGTGTGGGTGTGTGAGGGTTCGTGCTTGAAGGCGCATGTTGCAGTGAACAAGGTGTGAGGGGTTTACCTTTGGGGGGCACATGGTATTCAGTGTACGTAAACACAAGCTTCAGACACATTTTAAATGAAAATCAGTAAAAGACTAGGATCAGAGTAGACATTCAGTACGCTTTGGATAAATAATCATAAGTATTCAATGGCAATGTTCATTACGCATTTACTGCGATGTTGGACCAGTAAAAATGTGCATTCGCAGGAGCGTTGGAGCAGTAAACAACGGGGTTTCACAGAGGCCTAGTAACAATATTCATGTGGTATTCACACAGGCATAGTATCAATATTCACAGTGTATTCATACAGGCATAGTATCAAAATTCACAGGGTAATCATACAGGCATAGAATCAATATTCACAGGTTATTCACACACGCATAATATCAGTATTCCTGGGATATTATAGAGGCATAGGACGATTAAGCATTCATCAGCCATGCTCAGTGGGCATTTACTCTAATGTGGGAACAGTGTTCTGTGGGATTTACAGATGCGTAGGAAGGACCAGTGATCATTAAGTATTCATTGACAGTGTTCATAGGCATTTCACGGAAACATTGGTTGATTGATCAAAGAGCATTCATTAACATGGTCTAGCAACATGGTCTAGCAACATGGTCTAGCAAAATGGTCCAGCAACATGGTCTGGGGAGCTTTACCTGGCAAAGGTTTGTCAGTGTTTGGACAATAGAGATTCTATTTGGTATATGTTACCAAAGACCAAGAATGGGAGGTTATTCTTTATATTTGAGCCTAACCTTGTTATATAAGGAACCATTTGCCATAAAGTATCTGTTACTTGGACCATGAGGCTGCATTTGGTGTGGTGTAGCAGATAATTGGCACTAAGACTACAATTTGCATATAAATACTCTACCTGGAATATTACTGGCACATGTGATGTCCTGTTCATATCCTTTTATCTCGCTACAACCCAGATAAAATGACGCTACTTGCCCATATTAATTAAACTGCAGTTGCCATATGCTGGAAGCACCTGGCCAAGGGAAGCAGTATTTTCCAATTACTTGAAATATGAGGACATGTCTGGCAGACACTGTCAGTGGGGATTTTGTTCTACACTTGGCATATGATGCCAGTGGCTGGGTATGTGAAGCGCTACCTTTCATGTGATGACTATCCCTAATAAGTGAGGCCATAACTGGTCTAAGGCGCCATTAAATAGCCTCATGAGGCTCTGAAGGAAAATAATGGCCATACCCCTTTACCAGGGTTGATGCGCTGGTGTGACCTTGGAATAGCTTAGGAGCATTGATGGAACATCAAGGTAGTATCCTAAGTGAAAGTCTGTAGCTAAGATTATAAAAGCAGACATAGGCTATTTGAGTCAGAATAACGTATTAAATGATTGAAATGGTATTTGCTTCAACAACTTAATTTTATTAACCTTTAACCTTTCACTCATTGCCTTTTTTCAGCAACGCCACCTCCTGTAATGTTAACTGGGGCAGAGGTCATCAATTCATGTTCAACACACTTTCTCAAATCAGGGACACGATCAACAAAAATAGGATCTGGAAGGCGGGATTAAACCCAGGGACAGACACTCTATGGACCGAGTAACGCAAAATATACATATGTGGAAAATGTATAATTTTGGTTAAACTAATGCCCTGATTTGAGAAAGGCACTGGGGTGCCGAAACACGTCTCATCTGTATGGGCTCTTTTTAAATATGATTGCTACTGCATAATTAAACTGAACAATTTTCTGTGTTGAAAATTAAGTGTGGCAAAGTCATTTGTGAGAATCACAATTTTTTGTTCAGAGCGGAGGTTGAGTTTCTGATTCCCTCCGATCATCTCACGACCGCGACACATAACCGAAAGGATTCTAGGAACCAGTCGCTGGGCATAGTAAGTTGATCACAAAGAAACCCATTGAACTGAACATATGTCAATACTTCATGGGATGTCACGAGGGACAAATGTCATGCGATGCCCCTTGTGTGTGATGCCATCGGGTATTTGGTACATGGACGTATTTTTGATGCTCAAGTGATAAATGAGGCCTGAGGAGGTCACTATGTCTCTCATTCGGGACCACTGAGTGTGCAAGAAGCATGCCCGCTTCTCCATTACCCATTTCTGGGACAAAGGAGCAACTGCACACAGCTCTGCTCTTCCACCTGTGGCCTGTGTGACTAAGGTGCACACCTCAGAGCTCCGTTGCACCGCCCGTGTTTTTTTCAATGCTTAGTTTACATTTGGCCAAGTGGTAATTCTGGGATTTGTGAAAGCTCCACAGCCTCTCAAAAAAGGTTCTGTCAGGCCTACGAGAGAAGGTATTGATGGCTAAGCAAATAATCCTGACACTCAGGAGGACTTGCTTTAAAACAAAAGAAAAAAAACGCCATTGTAGAAACAGGAGCATTTATCGGAGGTTTGCGAATAGAGGAACACACAAGGTAGTAAATGGGCAAACGTGTTGTCAGGATTGCCTGACTCTCTTGCTATGGAAGCTCAGCCTATGCTTCCACAGATGTTGAAGTCACAACAACTATCTAACAGAACCCATGGGGAGAGATGCGCTAGGCTGGATTTTGTAACTGGTTTAATGCAGTGGAACTATATAAAGAAAACAGAAACAAAATGGAATCATCAATGCTCGCAAAACACAGCTGCAGCTCGATCAGGAAATCATCTCATGGAATTGGAGCAGGGCCCAGGGGACCAAGAACTGAAGTGAAGCAAAGAGCACTGAAAAGATTCAAATACTCATGACAGACAGAACACGATGCCAAAACCTTTGCTCTCGGAGTGCAGAAGCAAATATAAGAGCTGGAAAGCTCACATGAGGAAAACTGATTATGGAAGTTCTTCTGTGAAAGAAAACCCAAATCGGTAAACAGCATTCAACATGGTTTGTGCATGTTTTCTTTTTCACTGCTTTTGATAGAATAGATGCGTACGTAGAAGCACACATATACTGACATTGAAAGGAAATACGCCAGAAAATAAAAAAAACTGAACAACATCCCCATTTTCATTATGAAGTCAATTCTGTGGATGTGTAAATACTCACTTAAACATATGTTACCATATCTCCTCCTGCTTCCATAGTTTGATGCAGGTGGTGAGGGTCGGATCCCTACTGGTGGTGGCGTCTCATGTGTGGGCTCATGGTACTCCCCCCCCCTGTTTTTTGCAGTTTGTGAAACATGTACTACTTACATTACATCTTTCACCCTGCGCAGCACTACTTCCTGTATTGCATGCCCACTCAGGCAGTGTACACATGTGTGGTGGCCCAGGCTGTGCAGCTCCTATGGCATGAGCAAGGGCCTATCCTGCCCGAAGAAGGATGTGTCTGTTTTCAGGCGCTATGCAGATAGTGTAGGGGGTTAACATTGAGTGGCCAGAAGGGAAGGCCCCACTACATCACTTTGCCTATGCACAAAAAGTGCAACAGCAATGGCCCTGAGTCACTATTTAGTCTTTCTAAGCATGCTGGATAACAAGCTTTAAGTAAATCCCTCAACAACTGAGGTGATAGTATTCGGTCCAAAATATCAACTTACAGGCTTTCACTCTGAGAAGCCCTGACAAGCACCTTTTGATGTCCCTACTATCTTCTCTACCAAGGGCAAAAGCCTTGGGTGTATTTGGCAGGCAACTTGAAGTTGTAACTCACATGTTAGGGAAGTTGTCAAAGCTATTTCCATCAATTGAAATTGTTAAAACCAGTCCTGTCACTCATCGCAGAATCAGATCGCCCTGCAGTTCTACGGTCATTGGTTAATTCTGGACTGGACTAATGTAATGCCCGCCTGCTGGGCATTCCTACCGGCCAGATCCATCGCCTTCAAGTTGCCCAGAATGCTGCAGTGAGATTTCTCTTCAGTCTCCCTAGGTCTGCATCAGTTTCGCTGTGTTGCAGGACTTTACATTGACTGCCAGTGCAGCAGCGGATTCATTTTAAGACACTCTGTCTGATTTTTAAATGTATTTACAACATTGGCCCAAAATATCTGACTTCCAAAATCTCTCTTCACTGTCCATTGTGTTTGCTTAGATCCTCAGGGCAAAATCTTCTTAATATTCTTCCCTCCCAGTGTGTGCACTGTACAGCCAGATGTTTCTCAATCGGTGACTCTCGTATCTGGAACTCCCTGCCCACCGACCTCCGAATGATCAATTCTCTGCGCCACAGTTGACATCTTAATTGGTTCAATGATCTGTGCATCTATCCTTTCATCTTGCCCTTCTTCGATTATTGATAAATCTGCGCCTAGATGCAGCTTTGCCCTGGTTCCTTGTGGTTATGCGCTCTTAAATACAAATACAAATATGAACTATGCTGCTGAAGCATGGGGTTGGTCATCTGGAGAAGCAGGTGGCAGGTGCCATGGAAGTCGAAGCTCAGGTGCCACTGGCGATTAAGTATAGAAAGCTTTGTATACATGTATGCCTGCATGCCTGTGTGTCTGCGAATGCACATGTAAATATGTGTGCATGTGAATTAATGCAGTCTGTGAGTTTGAGCATGTGAACGTGTCTGCACGTCAATGCTTCCAGTGTGCACTTGCGTGTGAATGTGGAGGGTCACAGATTGAAGCAAGGGCAGGCATCATACAAGAGGGAAAAACAAGGTGCCAGGCAGTGCCGTTGGTGGACCTTGAAAAGCATGGAAATGGGTTCACACAGTGGCATTAGTGTATTATGGGCATAGCCTACCTGAGTGTGATTCGATGGGGATACTTGTATACATTGGTGCATCAATCCTGGACATTTTTTTATCAATGTGTCATTAGTGCATTATAAGTAAAATCAATGCAAGTGTTATTACTTGGGTAATCTGGCATATATTGGCACAGCCAGCACTGACATTGTCTTCTTACAGGGCTTCCGTCTATCTTAGGCAAAGCCAGCATGAGTGTGTAATTACAAGGCATGTGGTGCTATCAATGCACGTGCAAAGGTATACGCTGCTGAAATGGGTCCACTGTCATAAAGTGCGCAAACCAAAATGAAACTGGGGTCAGGCTGTCCAAATTAATGTAAAGAGATAGGTTCTGCCTTCTTTAAATGTCACTTAAAAATAAAATGATGTTTTTTTTTTTGTTATACAAGTGTCTGTACAGATGCCCATATTTCAGATACCAGGCCAACAGTACATTAAGATTGAGATGGTACCTGGGGTTAAACTATTGCTAATCCAAGGAAGAAATTAACTTTGCTGGAACAGCTGGTTGAAAGGAATGTGTGTGTTCCGTAGATAAGTCATGTAATAGGGTTATTTTTTGAGCATTGAAAAACAGGCCTTTGGCCTTGTTTCAGGATTATTTTATAACCCTAAGAACCCTATATTTTGTGAACAACTGTAGGCAGAGAGCAGCAATCCATATTTTATTTTGACAATGAACTTTATAAATGCAGCTCCATTTTCTCTTTCCAGTGGTTCTCTTGACTATTCCAAAGTCAGATACGAACATTAGTTTGACATGCAAATCCTGCTAATATATCAAGTGCCTTTGAATAGAGGGTCTGTTTGAATCTGGTGACACTCAAGTGTTCTTGTTTACAGATAAGGGAGTCCATAATACTGGTCAACTTAGCTTGCATTTTGAGTGAAGGATAATGAAGGAGCTCAGCTAATCTTTAAACGAGTAATTATCTGAACTTCAGATAACATTGGAATGTTTAGATCTCAGATATCACTTCAGGGAAACAGAATTTAAATGCTTTACATGGGAAATCATGTGAGAGAAAAAACAAATGCATTTTAACACAATGACTACAAATGCTAATATTCACAAATACATTAATAAATCAGGATCTGAAGGTCATAGAAATCAATGAGATATATTTGCATGTCGGGAATCATGAGCTGAATCAAAAATTATAAGAATAATCACAATCTACCCAAAAATGTTGCAATAAAGGGTTAAACTATCATATCTCTAATTTCTTTTAAGTTACAGAATCCAGGGTAATCATGTATTTCCCTAGGAAGAGATACATTTCAGCAGCTAGTTTATAAACCCGTTAGGCAATTGGAAAGTAGATTTATTGAAACTAGAAATATTTAATTAATGTATAAGGCGAAATGGCATCATGACGGGGGATGGTGGAACCTTAGCTTTACCAAACCCTTTGGACAGCTCAGACATGACATCACTAGAATAAGCTACCAATACATTTGATCCTCCAGAGAGAAATAAAAAAGGTACAACACATTTAGAAGTAGGAGTCTGCAGTCTATATAAGGTACATTGGAGGGGATTTTGGCGAGATACAGCTAAAAAACGTTAGCCAGCTGGATTGATTGCAGACAGCACTGATGCGGAAGAGAGCAGATTGGATTGAATTCGGATTGGGGTTGCAAGCCTGTGGCTGAAATGTTAGAGGGAGAAAAGTCCGAAAATGATTCTTCTCTCAGCTGAACATTTCAGCCTTTGCCCTTGCCCCCACACCCCTACCTACCTTGTGGTGGCGCACTTTACTGTGTGCCGTTGACTTGCTGTGTTCCCTTTCATTCCGTGATTGGGAACAGGCACGGCAGGGTCCTTTCCTTTCTTATTATTCTACTTTTTACTGGGCCGGCTGCGGGGGCAGTATAGTGAACAAGGGTGCGGGGGCCCCCGCAGCCCCTGCAGCTCTTGCCACCGAATGGGGGATTTAGTGGAACTTTTCAGCCAAATCTCCCATTTCGGATTTTAAGCATGGTCTTTTTGGACATTTCTTTGAATTCAAGTCCTTGTATAAGTGCCCAGACTCAGAGGGGCTTGTGAATCCAAATAAAACTGAAGCATCTGGTGTTAGCATGCTCAGGGTCTTTTTCCTATGTTCTCTGTGATACCCTAAGAACTCATGTCCCATAGACTGTAATTGGAAATGAGTGATCTGAGACCATTATAAATTAAAGTAAATTAATAAAACAACACAACACCTTTGGACTATTGGAAATAACCCTAGTCAAGATTAAGGTAAAAATTGAATAACCTTTGGTCATGGTTTATGGTCTCAAAATTACAAGACTCTCATTTGAGTTTAACACGTTTATTGTTAACACTCTATCCGATAGCCATTCCGATGACGCAGGTTTGAATCCCGGCAGGGCCAAATTCAGCCTTTCATCCTTCTGAGGTCAGTAAATGAGCACCACACACCGTGGGTAATAATAAGCAGTGCTCAGATACCTGAGGGTTCGTAGCGCTATATAAATGCTAAATTATTATATCACATAAATACACTAATTCTTTAACAAAAATCCACTGTAACCAATTCCAATTACACAACAGTTTTGCCACAAATAGTCCTTATAATGGATTGTGCCTGATTAGCAAGTAGCTGTTTATGTCAGAAGTATGGTTTCCTAAGTGGTGGGTGTTTGCTCAGAATAATGGAAGTCTGTCAAGATATTGAAATGGAAACTTTATTATTATCATAACATGATTGATGTATCTGTTTAAAGAAGCCTTGTTCTGACCTTTAAACCTCTGGTTCAATAGTGGGTGGGTGAGTGATTGAAATAGCCAAAATAAATGGTGGTGTGTGCTGGTATAAAGGAGTAGCAAGTATTAAGGTGTTTTGAGTTAAGCATTAATTGGTGTTTGACTCAGATGATTTACCTTATAATAATCGAAGAGCCATCTGCTTCAATATTTATTTGCCTGAAATATTTGAAATGAAATTCATTGTAATTTCAAATCTGCCTGTTTTTTGTTCCAGAGTGTGGGAGTGATATTTTTGTACATTAATGTCTTTTGATTAGGTCTTCCCAGGTACTTTAAAATAACCTAAAAGAAAGTTGATCATTATGTGTGTCTTATTTAGGGTGGGTTTTTAAATTGCCCGATTTATTAATCCTACAAAGAGTACTTTGCATAATTTGTCACATCAAACATTAATACGATTCCTACTGTGACATTAGTGCATTATGGACAAAGCCAACACGAGTGTGCTCTTACACGGGAATACTGCCAGATAGTGGTGCAGCCAACATGGAGTATTTTCCTTTTCCTTTTATGTATTGCTCCACAAATAGTCATAAGGTTTTGAACAACTGTGGCTACACATTGCAGATTGAGCTGCGTGACCATTTGTATATACTGGACTTGGTACCTGGTGAAGAAGACATTAGGGGTTTGTTTTTGTGACAGTTGATTTTGTGAGTAAAGTTTTTTTCATAACGTTTCGTCTGACTATTTCATAGCCCTTGCCATCAATATCCATAACAGTTGATCCTGATCGAAGGCTTCTTGATCTCAGAAGGGTTCATTTTTGGTAATATGAAACAAATTACCATTACATATATTACAGATGTTATCTACATTTACATTGTGCATGTCTCTAAGTTAATTTTCTAGTGTTTCAACTATTTGTGTTGATGGTTTCATTCTGTTCATGATGAAAATAAACTGCTTTCTTTATAGTTTAAATGTGTTGTCAATTGTTGCTTCTAAAACTTGATAATTGCCAAGGGTAACTTGTAAAATGTAACTTGTCAGAGCATTGATGGAACATTCTTTTAAAGCGTTTTTAATATCTTATTGATACCGAATTGATGTTAGAGGACATGTTTTAAAAGTCGTTTTTTGTTTTTGTTTTGTATGTTGACTCTCTGATTAAACTGTTTTGCAGGTCAATTGTTTGGATAGCTTTTTTGAAAGGGGTGAATGAGTACTATTTCAGTAGTTGCTGTATTTGTACTTTACAAGTGGAAAGTTATCACCTCTGTTACTTGTACTGTTTTAATGAAACGTGTAACCTGCATGCCCCAGTTGTTTTTTTGTTTTGCATTTTTTGTTTAGTTTCATTAAAGCGTGTGTGGGCTGTTAAAAGGCCTGCCATTGTTAAACAACAACAAAGGAAGAAATATAGAAATATACATGGGTAATTATGAACAACAAGGATATATTCCGTTGAATGATAGATATAATGAGAGTAATTTTTCGGTTGTGTATGATATCAATCAGAAATTGCAATTGAAATGTACTCTGTACTTTAAAGGGGAATTGTGTTTATTCTGAGGGATTGGAATGAGCAGGGGAATTCTGTTGGCCATGAGTGATTCGGAGGATGAGAAGCTTTGTGTGGGTAATCAAGTACTGGGATGAGAAACAGCTTTGCATCAGAAATGAGGTTTAGGAATGTGAAAGAGAGCGGTGTGGGTAACAAATGATTGCATCGTATAAGTGAGCTGTGTGCGTAATGAGGGTGTGGGATGAGAAGGGAGGGTATGTGCATAACAAAGGGTTGGAGATGGAGAGGAGTTATGTGGTTGGTGAGAGCATGGGATAAGCAAGGAAGTTGTCTGCGTAATGAAGGAGTGGGAGGAGGTTAGGATATTCTTGATTAATTAGCACCTGGGATGAGGAGAAGACTTGCATGGGTAATTAGGGACAGTGAAGAGGTTAAGTACTTCATGAGGACTGGGACGAGGAGTGGTATTGAATGGGTAATGTGAGTGTTGGAAACCACGGTTTTGACACTGAAAATTAGATGGATTTCGTGTGAGTGATGGAAAAGGTAAATGATTTTGGTAATATTTTTAGGAATAATACTGCCAAAGTTCTAATGGGTATTCATGTTGCCTCTCCCCTTACCTCATATGAGTAGTTAGGTAGGTGGATTTGTCATACACACTGGAGATCTGTAGTGCAGATTCTAGAGGCCACTTACTAAAGAGATGTATTTACTTTGAGTGAAAAGCAGTGATTGCTGTTGTAGGTTCCTCTCTGATTGATTCAGGATTCCCTTGAAACTATAAG
Source organism: Ambystoma mexicanum (assembly GCF_040938575.1). Lineage (NCBI taxonomy): Eukaryota > Metazoa > Chordata > Amphibia > Caudata > Ambystomatidae > Ambystoma > Ambystoma mexicanum. The sequence continues at coordinate 1,272,203,521 of NC_090935.1, read as the reverse complement.
TAAGAAATGTTACTGTTTTTGTAGAACGTACATACAACAGTATAATATATGCATACGTTCATATGTTTTTTAAATCCATTGCCATGTCTGCATTTTGGAAGTGGCTATTTCTGAACATTGAAATGCACACATTAAATGTATAAAATGGATGCATTTTGAAATGTGAAGAAATGACAGACATCCCTTGCTACTGTTGGGAATAGGTGTAGAGGGGAGTGGAAAATATGAAAGTTCCTGGTTATACCATGTATTTTTGTAAGTGTGTGAGTAATGAGATACAGAGATGTGAAGTGACATGCAAAGGAAAAGAAGGCATGGAATATTGAGGGGTGCTATGGGGATAATAAGGTTCTAGAACAAGAATGGGAGTTGCACAAAGGTGAGTTGTAGGAGAAGGGGGTTGTCTGGGAAATGAGGGCACTGAATAAGTAGGGAGGTTGTCTGGGTAATGAGGAAATGGGATGCGTAGGAGAGCTGCATGGTAACGAGGAGCATGGGCGAGGAGGGGATTTTCATATGAGACAGTGATGGGAAGTGGAGATACATGCATAATTAAGGAGTGGTATTACATAGGTAATGAGGCAGGGGGTGTATGGAATACATACATGGGTTATACACTGCTGTGTTGACACTTGCAATGCTTTACTGCGATGTTGAGTGATGGAATGGGTACATGAGACTACCATACTACTACTACATAATACTACCAACGGTCTAATAGGCATCCGCATTGCTTCTCCCCTTACAACACGAGCTGTCAGCTACGCGATGGCTCCATGGTACCAACTGAATATTTCTAATTCAGGTTCTAATGGCCACTTATTAAAGGGATGCACTTACATTTTGTGAAACACAGAGATTCTTGTGCTACAACCATCTGGTTGATTAAGGTTACTTTGAAAATGAAGGAGAAGATATATTAGTGTCCTGCACAATGTATACAAATGGATAATAGATAAACATATTTATATTCTATTTAAATACCCTCCCCTTTTGTATCGTTGTACATTTCAGTCGGCATGTATGGCATATTGAAATACATACATTACATTATGAAATGTGCATATATGAGACACATGTGCTGCTCCTATTGGGAAAAGGCATAGAGGGAAGCGCTATAAAGAACTTTGTCTGGCTTTGCCAAGTGTGGTAGCAACAGGTTTGAAACAACATTTTTACTTGCATGCTTGTATTATTAAGTAGTGAGGGCCAGAGCTGCGTTTACAATTTAGAATCATAGGACCTTTAAGGTCACATCACTGTGAAACAAACTCCCAGTGCCATATATGTGTTGGGAGTTGGCCATATGTTAGTGTTGGACGCTGTGTGTTGATGACAGCAATATATGTAAAGGGGGTGGTCAGTGCATCTTTTGGAAGCACATTTCAATTCTTACCTCAGAGTTGTGCATTATTTTAAGTATATTCAAATAATGAGAGCAGAAATCACTCGCACTAAATGTATTGTCCGGGGATTTATTCCTAGTGTAAAGAGGGTATTACATTAAAAAGCATAGTTTATCATTTGGATGACATTAACGTTGTTAAAAACAAAAATGTAAATTGCTAATGTTCTGTACATTGGTACAGTTAACTAATGTATTGTTGTATCATGTTTGATTGCATTTTCTAAATGATTTATTAAAACATATCTTCTTAGATGTTGATGGCTGTAGATCCTGGAAGAGTAAAGATGCAGAAGTTTGATTAACAGCACAAATGAACTCTCAGATTTGAAAGATACATCTGAACTGTTGAACTGAGTTGAGAAGGTTACAGCAAGGGAAATTATTTCAGCATGTGTCGGTAGAAAGGGACGGAAGGAGCCTCTGCGTATCCCTCATCAAATGTTCGCAAACACATTTGATTTTTCATGACCCGCTTATGATATCTGGGCAGTCTGCCATGCCATTGTATCACCCTGCAGTGAAAGAGGACTGCTGCTGCTCAAGGACGCGTGCACCATGCTCATACACACGGGAACCTTAGCCAATCAGGTGTTCTGTTTGTCATGGGGTTGTTGTAGTTAAAAGGAAACACGCTAGTACCTCATTCTGTTATTTGGGGAAGGAATGCAGCTGAAAGAAAAGACTGTCAGGGTCATTGGAGATTGTTGGATGTATCAATAAAGAGGCTTGGTATTTCAAATGATCTTGGTATTAAACATTTAGAGATGTAATGGCATGGAGTTTGTGTATGAAATGGAATCTGCTGTTTACATTGTGTTAGCACATGGTGAATTGCAAATACAGTCAGATTAATATGGTTCGTTTTTCGTTGTGCATTTAATAGTTTAGACACTTTTGGAAAAGGTCATAAGAATTGTGTCCACAAATTGAAAAAGCCAGAAGTAATATGTATAACGTTGTCAGTGCATTTCTTCATGACCAGTATATGACAAACTTCAAAAATACCAACATTCACCATGCTGCAATCAATGTTTTTTAAATGGATGGAGCACATATCACTGATCATGGGAATGAACACTTTTCATGTAATATTCAGGATGCAGAACATCTTAGTGTGAAACAATGGTCCGTAAAGGCTCTTTTAATAGCATTTGTTGTGGTTGATAAAAAGAGAGTTTGGATTTATATCATTGGTTATTCCATTACTTGATTGTTGAACATCTAGTCCATGGACATCATCGACATCTACTCCTTTGTTTATAACACTCTCCTTTATTTCTTCACGTTCACATTTTGCAATGTTCTTAACCTAAAATCCTCTCCCAGATTCAGTAATAGCTAAAGCCACATCTAATGTCAGATCATATCTTTCCTCATTTTAAAATCTTTCAGTGTGAAAAGCATGGAGCTGCTTCCCACCAAGGCCAATGGTAAATATTCTTTTGCAGAGGACTTGTATTCTATGTTGTCTTCTAAAAGCACCTAGTAAATGTATTTTCTTCTGACCATTCTGTTTATTTACACTCTTTGATTGCTTCACTTTATCGATCTATATTGGTTTTTGTATAACGCTAAATCGTCCAAGGGCCTCAGAGCTCTCACAGGGACATAAACAGACAAAAAACTTGAAGAGCAAGCGGCAGGAGAATCGATAGACCATAGCATGAAATGGAAAGCAAGAGACGTCATGAGACGTCATTTCAGCAAAATGCCAGGGGTAGCGGAATTAACATCACATGACCCTTGACCTCTGATGACATCACATGAAGTGATGTCATTTGACCCCACCCTGAAGTGGCATCACAGGAAGCAATGGAACATGACCATTTACCCCTTGACAAACCAGGAAGTGGTATCACATAGCATTGTTCCTAAGTACACTACGAAATATCTGGTTACAATATCACTATAATGTGATATACATTTCATACAAGAATAGATCAACATATGTATCATTAATATCAGTGTGTATGGGCTAATATTACCAAATTACTGCGAATCCAAGCAGACGCCCAAGGCCAAATGATAATGATGTGTTATTATGAAACACTTATGCTCAAGCGCTTTATATAGAATAAATATACATACAATATCACCCAACCTGTGTTGGTACTCATTTATCAACCTCAGAAGGATGAAAGGCTGAGTTGAGGTATTTAAGAACAGACTAAATCAGTGGATCACCCCCTGAGGTGTGCCTGAAATAAACCTTTAATGAATCTAGCAATTATTGTATAGAATTCCAGAAGGACACATTATGTGGTATACCTATTCTTTTGTTATTTAGGGCAACTGCTCAAAGTGTTATACTTGTGGAACCCCCTGTTTTTTAAGAGGCCTGATCAAGAAAGCCAGCTACTCCAGAAACAAAGAGCCACATGGCGCTTGCCACATCCCAGGTGCTTACATTTAAAACTAAAAAAAAAGTCTTTTTAGGTGTACCAAGGGAGACCACAGGGGTGGCAAGGGAGACCTCAGGGGTCGCAACTGCAACCCCTGTAAACACCCAAATGGCATCTCTCCTTTATGTGTGGTTCCTAATGAATTCCTAGTTTTGATCTCATTTTACAAATGTTCTTTTGTATTAGATACATGCTTGTCAACATTGTTCATGACATGTTGGATATTAGTATTCTTTTTAGAAGATACAACTTGTTCTGTACATTTCTGCACAATCATCAATATAAATTGTGTTTCCCTGCAAGTAGTAGTGTTTTCTTTTGAGGTGCTTGACCATTGCCTTGTAGGTATTTCCAAACAATTGCCTAAAAACGAACATATTAAAATATAAAATCCATAGGTTAAAGAAACTCAATAAAACAAGAAAGACTACATAAAACATGACTGGCTGCCTAGCTCCCTCTGAGTTCTACAGGGCTCCAGCGCCCCCCCCCCCGCATAGCCCCCTCCTTGCACTTAGCATGTGGACCCTCTCCCCCTGCACCCCATGCAATCCCTTTTTTCTCTTCTTCCTTCCCTCTCCCCATCCCTGTTAACACCCCGTCTGTCTTAGTGACTGGCTGCCTGGCTTCCTATGAGTTCTACAGGACTCCAGCCCCCCCACCCAGTCCACACCATCTTTGCACTTTGCATGTGGACTCTCTCCCCCTGCACCCCTTGCAATCCCTTGCACTTGCCCTACTGGCCTCTCCTCAGCACTTGCCTAGCCCTTGCGGCTTCTTCCCCCCTCCTTCATCCCCTTTTTTCTCTTGATACTTTATCCTGCACTTCCCTTCCCACCCTAACACTTCACTTCGCACTGACCGGCACTCCCCCCACCTCGCACGTCTTGTTATTGCACTCGCAGGATCTGAATGTCACAAGTCCTAGTAGGACCGTTTTATTATTAACTTTCTCCCTTGTAAAAAACGGTAGTGGCCATGTAGTTATGGTTAAGTTGGTGTTTACATAGGAAGAGCACTTTTTGGGCGGCTTATAACTTCGCTCTCCCTGGACGAATCCTCACCAAACTTTGCAAAAAAAGTATTTGGGTCACTCTGAATTTTTTTGCAAAGTTTGGTGAGGATTCGTCCAGGGAGGCAAAGTTATAGGGGGGGTCCCAAAACTTTTTTTTTCCCATAGACTGAATGGGAAAAATGTTTTGCTCGCGTCTACAGCCCAAACCGCTGGACGGATTTTCACCAAATTTGGACCAGGAGCAGCGGCTTGGTCCCGAAAGCGTGCTTTTGCAAATTTGGTGAAAATCAGTCCAGTAGTCTTTTTTAAAATGACCAAAAAGTAGGTAAAAAAAAATAGTGATATCTGTGTTCGGTCCGCGGACACACTTCCCTGTTCGCTTCGCGGACAGTGTCCTGATTGGCCAATCGGCATGCGTGATGTCCGCGGACATGCAACGTGTTCGCTGAGTGGACGGCATGGAGCGTGAAGCGCGTCAGATTTTTGGTAGCGCCCACCATCTCGGATTCACGGATGTCCGCGGACAGCGCGGTGAAACTTTGTTCAAAATTTGTATTTAGTAGCGTGTGTTGGTGTGTAGGAGTGTTTGGGGAGGGTGGGAGTGTATTAGTTAGGATGAAAGTTGTGTTTTTTATGTGTTAGACGTTCTTTTTGTGTTCGATTTGTCTGCAGACATCACGGGTGTTCTGAAATGTTCTAAATAAACTGAATGGGGGGTGTTCTGAGGACTCAATATGTGTCCGTTTTGTTCGCAAGCAAGCTGAAACTGTTCTAAGAACACTCGCGGTGTCCTGAAATGTTCGCAGATAAACAAAATGGGGGTGTCCTGAGGACGCTGTCCGTATTGTTCGTTGTCAAGTTGAATGTGTTCTAAGAGCACTCGCGGTGTCCTGAAATTTTCGCAAATACACAAAATGGGGGTGTTCTGAAGACGTTGTCAAACACTCGCTGTGTCCTGAAATGTTCGCAAATATGAATGGGGGGTTGTGGCTGGCAAGTTGAATGTGTTCTAAGAACACTTGCGGTGTCCTGAAATGTTTGCAAATAAACAAAATGGGGGTGTCCTGAGGACGCTGTCCGTATTGTTCTCTGTCAAGTTGAATGTGTTCTAAGAACACTCGCGGTGCCCTAAAATGTTCGCAAATAAACAAGATGGTGGTGTTCTGAAGACGCTTCTAAGAACACTTGCGGTGTCGGGGGAATGTTCGAAGGGGGTGTCCTGAGGACGCTGTCCGTATTGTTCTCTGTCAAGTTGAATGTGTTCTAAGAACACTCGGGCTGTCCAGAAATCTTCGCAAATAAACAAAATGGGGGTGTTCTGAAGACGTTTCTAAGAAAACTTGTGGTGTCCGGGGAATGTTCGTAGCGGGTGTCCTGAGGACGCTGTCCGTATTGTTCTCAGTCAAGTTGAATGTGTTCTAAGAACACTCGCGGTGTCCTGAAATGTTCGCAAATACACAAAATGGGGGTGTTCTGAAGACGTCGAACACTCGCTGTGTCCTGAAATGTTCGCCAATATGAATGGGGGTTGTGGCTGGCAAGTTGAATGTGTTCTAAGAACTCTCGCGGTGTCCTGAAATGTTTGCAAATAAACAAAATGTGGGTGTCCTGAGGACGCTGTCCGTATTGTTCTCTGTCAAGTTGAATGTGTTCTAAGAACACTCGCAGTGTCCTGAAATGTTCGCAAATAAACAATATGGGGGTGTCCTGAGGACGCTGTCCGTATTGTTCTCTGTCAAGTTGAATGTGTTCTAAGAACACTCGGGTGTCCTGAAATGTTCGCAAATAAACAAAATGGGGGTGTACTGAAGACGTTTCTAAGAACACTCGCGGTGTCCTGGAATGTTCGTAGGGGGTGTCCTGAAGGCGTAGTCCGTATTGTTCGCTGGCAAGGTAAATGTGCTCTAAGAACACTCGTGGTGTCCTGAAATGTTCGTAAATAAACAAAATGTGGGTGTCCAGAGGACGCTGTCCGTATTGTTAGCTGGCAAGTTGATAGTGTTCTAAGAACACTTGCGGCGGTGTCCTGAAATGTTCGTAAATAAACTAAATGGGGGTGCACCCAAGACTCTATGCCCTGGCAACAACCACCGCAGCATATCACATTCATATTTGCTTATAACTTTGGGTGAAAAACAAATGTATAAGGAACAAAGGTATTAGATACTATGGATGTGATATGCTGCTATGGTTCTCCTTATTATTGTATACTTACTGTTTGGTCTAGTAACCGGAGTACATGTATTTCTTGTTAATTTCTGTGATAAAAGAAAATAGCATGTTAGTATTAGTATTTTGTAATGACTTATTACATTGTATAATCAACATACTTTTTTTTTTGGACCCTCATATTTAGTAGATTACAAATCAGAGTACTGTGCAATTTGCTCAGTTTCTGTATTTGTTGCTAAAATCATTGGGTCTGAGGGAGAAAAAAAATCCATGTCGGATTAAAAAAAAACCTTTTTCTGTTATGCTACAGTTTATTTGTTTGTTTGTTTTCAGTGTTCACTTGTTGTTTCTGGCTAATGCTTTATACTTTGGCTTGTTGCATTGTTTTGGAGCAGTAACATATTATTTATTTGTTTGGATATTATAAAATGTTGGATCAGTTAGATACCAATTGGGGTATTCTAACTGTCTATTTGTGTTGACATATTTTAGTGGTATTGTTTTATCTATTTGGATATTGTTAAATTCTGGCACAGTTAGATACCAATTGGTGTATTCAAACTGTGTATTTTTTGGTCTAATTTAGTGGTATTCATGTATCTGATTAGTTGTAGAATCTTTGAGCAGTTAGATATCTTTTGGAGTATTCTAACAGTTTATATATTTTTTAAAAAAGTTAACTTAGGGTTTAAATACACTTTAGTTATCAAATTTTGGTTTTAAGAACATCAAATAAGCGTTTGTAAGATTTCCTGGTAATATCTGCTTTAGAGTAATGGCACTATCATTACATTCAAACCATCCACATTCCTTTTTTTATATATGCAGTGTAGTGCCCTGAATTTGTTGTGGCTCCTCCGTGGTAGATTATACCTATTGTTGTGAAGGTTTTCTTACCAAGTGATATTTGACCATGTGTGAATCCAGTCAGCTTGCAGTTGTTTTTGGTACTATCTGCATTGTAACGTAGAAGCATTAGTATTATGTATTTACTATGTGTTTGTATTACTAACGTGGAGCGATTATCTGAATTGCAGGTAGAGCATAATCTACCATGGTTTGCATTTTGTACAAGTCGCTGAAATGGAATGGATTCACAATTTGGTATTGATATATATATGAAGCGTTCATTGGGGATTTCTTCTTGTATCACATTGTTGCAGAGAGTGCATGTATGTTTCCACATGTATAAAATCTGAAAGATTTCATTTATAGGTATGTTTTTGTTTTGCAGTACTTGTAGTAAGTACATTAGAAATTCTTGTGGATCTTCCTGTGAGTTTATAGTGAATTGCACCATTCCAGCACAGTAGTCCAATTGTTGTCTTATTCCATAAACACTATACATGTTGTCAGGATTGTTTGCTGCATTTCTGTGAAGTACTAACATTTGCAAACACAATGGGTCTGTACTGTGTAAGTAAATGTTGTCAACAATTGGTGGTCATTGAAATAGAATATTCATTGCTGCATTTGCGCAGCAACTTACACCAACTATATTTGAGAATTTAAATGGTCCAGGTAGTTCTCTATCTAACTGCTTTTTTTGGAGTTTGTCTTCCTTCTTTGAAGAAGTACCTGGTTTACTTTCCCTAATTGATTCTATTTTGCTTGTGGTATTGATGAAGTATTAGTTTCTTTTACTCTCTTTGGAGGATTTGCAGTGACATCCTGTTGCATTTCTGGTTATTTTTCTTTTATAACGTTTTACTTTTTGTGGAACAGAATATGTGTTTAGGTGGGGGGTGTATAGTGAGTGAAGTTATTGTATTCTAAAATGCAAGGAATATCAGCATTTATTTTACTTGCATCAAAGTTGATTGGAAATAGACCGTCAAGTGTACGTAAGCGTGATAGTGCTACGTAGCTCATGCCTTCTTTAAAGACTGTGTTACCAATATCTATCATTGCTTTGTCTAGGGTAAGACCTTGTGATTTATGAATCGTGACTGCGTATGCAAGAGTTAGAGAAAATTGTTCTCTGCGTACATACCCTTTTTACTTCTGAAAGTTTGTCAAAGAGTATATTGACAAACTGAATTTTGTTGTCGCGTGGGTATGTTTGAAAGCCAACAACTGTACCCAGTGCTCCATTAACTAGTCCTTGGTCCACGTCAAGGTTACGTTTAAGCATTACTCTGCAATTTAAGGATAATTTTAATATCTTTTCTAAGCCTGCTGTGTTTGAGATTGATTTTTCTAAACTATTTAGTCTTGTTGTGGCTTGGTTACACATGGGTAGTGTCATACCATGTACATCTAGTATGTCTGTGGCGCTAATTTCCATGATTGGTTGCATTTCTTTACTTAGCATGATTTCATTGAATTTGAAACAGCTTGCAAGAGTTGGCATTAAGGCCATACAATTGACATTTTTGTGGGCTAATTGTTCCATAACATCTGTAGCACATGCATTATCGCCATAAAGTGCATTAATGTGCCGGGTTTTCAATATTGCTTCTGCTTCTTTAGAAAGTATACCAACTCTGATACTTTTTAAAATGTTGGCATAAGTGAGATCTGCAGATTGCCGCATGTTTTCTGTTAATTCTCTGTATTGGAAATGTTGCCAAAGGTTGACATTTCCAATGCTGCCAACAGTTTTACGGCAGAGTTTGTGTCCTAATGTTTTTAAAATAGGCTCACCTTTTACTGGTGTTATTTGAAGCAGATCTCCAAAAACAATAATATGTTTTCCTGAAAAGAGCTCTTCATAGTCTGTTTTGAGTACTTCTTGTAATCTGAGGTGAATGAAAGCTAACATCAGGTTGGAGACCATGCTCACTTCATCTATTAGTAGCATATTCATTTGTTTCAATACTCTGTGTAATTCCATTACAGTTTCTGCAGAAAGTTTGTAATAGTCTAATTTGTTCTGGTGTTCTACTGGTAATAGTAGTAATCAGTGTAATGTAACACCACCTATGTTGTAGGCAGCTAAACCTGTGGGGACAGTGACAACAGCTGACAGTTTGTTGTTTGTCAATTGTTGAAGGAACTTACTTTTTTTACTGATTTCGATTAGGAATGTTTTGCCAGAACCAGCTTCACCACTGACGTACAGTAGTATAGGTTTATAATTATGGCAGGAACATTCTTTATTTTCGTGTTTTACACCATGTGCAATTTGTTTTGTTACTTCTTGAAAAATGCTACTTTGCTCATTGATTAGTTTTGATTGTAGTATAGTTAAGTCTTCTTTATCTTCATACTGACACATGGGGCCTCATTATACGGATGGCTGAGAACCATGGCGCTAGTAGCGCCATGGTTAATACCGGTAAAATACTGGCACAGCCTTGGCGGAACAGGGAATTACTGCCCCATTCCAAGGTTGGCGGGGCGGTAATTCCCCCTTCCACCATTGCCCTTCCCCATTCCCATTTTTGCCCCATAGGGCATAATAGAAATGGGGAAGGCGGTAATTGTGGTACCGCAAATTGCGGTAGCGTAATTAGCTCCCTGGGTCCCTTTGCGGGTTTGTTTTTAACACCTGCAAAAAGCAGGCGTTAAATCCCCCAACTCGCAAAGGGACCTCGTAGTAAGGCGGTAAGGATTTACCGGTACAGGTATTTTACCGGTACCGGTAAATCCTTACCGATATCCGTGTAATGAGGCCCATGGTGTTTTCTACTTCTATCATAGCTAATTCTGCCTCATTTATTATTAGTGGTTCTCCCAGTGGTTCTTGGCTTCCTGTTACAGAAGGTTGACTACTGTCAGGAGTGTCCTTATCTAGTTCGGTTTGGAGTTCTTCTTCGTGTTGCTGTTCATTGTGCAACATTGTTTTGTACTGTGTAAATTTTACATCAGTTATAGTGCTTTCATTTGCTTTGAAAGCATCCTCATATGAGTCATAGTTATCTGGTATTTGTTCTTCTTTTCTCCATGGTTTGAAGAGTTGTAGCAGGGACATGTAATATACTTCTTTATGTTGAGGAGTCTTTAATGACAATTTGATATGATTAATTAAATTTGGTTTAGTGAGTTTAACTAAGCTGCCTTCACAGTTTGTCACTCTATATTTACCTTTTTTTTCATCAGGTTTCATATTATTTTTTGTATGTGTAGTTTTGGGCTATGTGGTATAGACACATGTATTACTTCTGTTTGGGTAGTATGTGTCCAATAAATTGTTTGGCTATTGTTTCTATACCTTCATATGATTTTAGAACTGATTTTCTAGATTTAGCTGGACCAAGACTTAGCCATACTATATTTTCAGATTTACCATACAATGCAGTACCAGTTAAACGATCAGCTGCTTCATATGATCCACATTCTCTATGGGTGAGCATGTTTATGCCCAAGCTATGTCTAAATGAAGACATGAGGTTGTTCACTTGACCTGTATTTGTAACTGGTCTATGGAAACCAAATCGGCATTTGGTGTAGTATTTCCCTTTGTTTTTGTATTTGCGACAACAATATTTTCCACATTTGTGTCTTTGAAATTGTAAAATTTGTGCATGAAGATCCCTATTTGTGTCTTCTGATGGAATTTCACAAGTGACATAGTTTTTAATAAACTGTAAAACAGTGGCATCACTGTCTTGACCAAATTTAGGAGCATCTTTAATCCATAAAAGCATGTGGAGATGTGGTGCTCCTCTGGCTTGGTATTCTTTTCTCCAAAAGAAGTGTTGCACTTTTCCAAGGGGAGGAACAGTTTTATTAAAAATAAAATGTAGCATAGCAATGAAGCGATGGTGAAAATATCTTGAAACATTAACAGGATCCAAAGAACAAAGTTCTCCAGGTGTTAGTATATCTATGTTTGTTTTGTTTTTATTTGATATGCATAGGAAATCATGTAAATCTTCCCATGCATATTCTGCACAACTTAATGTAACAAACCAAGTGGGTGGGCCAAGGTTTCTGATCATACAACGTACATCTCCATGATGTTGAAACCAGTACTCTTTAGTACCTCGCATATTTGCTAATAGATTTGTAATATTTGATTGTAAAACCTCATCCTTTTGTTGCACTTTTTCTAATAATTGTGTAGCATATTTTGAAAGTTTGATCCTGATTTTAACATGTGTGCAACTCCGTAACATAAAGTTGCTAGTTCACTTTCAAAGAGTAGGTGGAATATGTATTCCACATTTTGTCTAAATCTAGGATCTTCAGAATACATCCATAATGAGCCGTATTCTGAAGCTATTTGAATAGGTCTATCATCATACCTTCCTCCTTTGCCAGTAGGAAAGAGTAGAGGAAAAGCACGTGCTTCTATACTTTTTTCCCATATGCTGATTGGCGATCCTTTTGTTTGACGCATTTGGTACGTTTCCAGTACATCTTCTATTGTGTCATTAGAGTGCAAAGGATGAATTGTATAATGGTCTAAAGTATTTGATATTGTAGAAGGATCTAGTAGCTCAAATTGACCAGCTTTTTGTGTTTCTTGAATTATTTCAGTTGTATCTTTCAAGTTTTCTTCAATATTAATTTCTTTGTAATATTCATTATTCTCTTTAAGATATTGGAAGGCTTGTCTAACTTTATATAAATCTACCAGCTGTTGCCATATCTTTTTAGTCTTTTGTAGGTACTCCATTTACTAATATAATTAAAGATTGCGGCATTGGACGTTGCACTCCTAGAGTATGCACATTTTCTTTTAGATCTAATGGTAAATAAACTACCTTTCCACTAATAGCTTTCACTAATTCAGAGGGAGGTAATTTTGCTGTTTTTGGTTGAAGGCGTATTATTGCTTGAAATGGGTGCACTGTTTGAATTATGATGCTCTCATATAAATTAAGTTGTTGTAGGGGTTTTGGTAGTGGATATAATTCCAAATTATTTGTGATAGCACGTGAAGGAGTTTGGTTGTTGTCAAGTATTGTAGTGCAGTAACTGCAAAGTATTCAGGGGTCAGTTATTTCGTATTTGTTTTCTGCTACAAGGTAGAGAGCTAATTCAAACCATTTAGAATCTTCATTGTCTTCTATTTTGTATGATAGGTCTACAGTTTTTGTGTTACTTTTATAAAAAGTTTTGCGGCAACATACACACACATGGTTTGGTACTTCAGCTGATGTACTTTTAAATTTTAGTATTTCTTTTTTGTATGTGTGTAGTAAAAGGTTGCCATGCGTAGAATTGTTGCTAATTTGGTTTAAAGCTATTTCATTCTGTAAGTGGCTTTCATTTCCAAAAAATGTTTTCTGGATATAGTCGATTTCTTCAAGTAGGTCTTTTGCTGTACCATGTAGAAGAATGTTATTTAAATTGTCTAGTGCTAAAGCAGGAATTTTAGCAAAGTACAGTTTGTAGACTAGATTTCTTATAGTTGAATGATGTGTTGATATCCTTTTGATATCATGGAAGGTGGTTTTGCAAGTAGGTCCTGTAATGCAGGCCAATGAATGTCCTTGTAGTCCTGTGTACTTGCGCACTGGACAGGTATCCATATTTTGCAGTAGTTTAATTTTGATTTTGTCTTTGCCTTTCACATATTGATTGAGGAATTGGCGTAAAGACTTGAAACATATTTTGGGAATGTTACACATTGACGTGCATGGCCATTTGTACACTAGACATTCTAATTCAGTTGAATGGAGAGGTAATTCTAAGTTTTCAGGGCATATTTTTGTAAGCAGTACTTCTTGTTCCATTATGGTATTATTAACTTTGTTATAACCTCGACCACTGCCATGTATGGCAATTATATTTGTTTGCTTTTGTTTGTATGCTTCTTCATTAAAGTATGGTTCTGTGTTTGTAGTGTTGTGAAAACAAAATCAAAATATCAAGGCTGACCACCCTAAAAGGAAATAACCGAACACGGGTTACAAAGAAACATACAAAGTACTTTATTTTATACTGAATCAAGTTACATAAACAGAGCAAAATCAGATAGCTATCGGCCCTCAGTACAAGACAACAAATTCCAGCGTGGTTCAATGTGTTCAGTGAGAGACGCTGTACATTAGAATACATTGGCTTTTTATACCTTTTGTGAGCACGATGTCCAGCCCCACTTTGGGTTAATATTCCACTAATACATCACCGATCTAGGGTTCATGCCAAGTCTCGCACATCCGCATATAACTGGTTTGCTTTTAATACATATATCAACAGGCCTATACAGCAACTGTGTATTCTGGGATTATCCATGTAAGTCTTCTTATACATTAATACAATGTAGTTAAACAACAGTTCTACGTTCAGTATTTGAATTCATTGTCTTTATCATATACTCGTGGATTAGTTTCATTGCACAAGTAATAACTTACACACAGGTCAACGAAGGACAAGGTCTCAGTTCATGACCCCAACAAGTGGCCTGCAGGCAAGTTACAAATTAGCTACGTACAGAGGTCAAGGCGGCCATGTTGTATTTTGGAATGACATCGTCCACCATTTTAACTCAGAGGGTAACTATACAAAGCAAACCTAAAACGGCGGATCGACGTAATAATGGCGGCTTACATTGATCTAGAGGTCAGGACCTTGCAATACGGATTCTTTCACAAGCGACTTTCGAGCAGCTTGGCGTAGGCCAATATACTTATATTTATTGCAATAGGAGGCACAATATAATTTCTCTTTTGACAGTGTGACTCCATTCACCTCCGCAGATATTTAAGAAGTTCATTCTGTTGACATTTCGTTTATTGAGAAGTCTTTTTTGTAATTTAGTCATTAGTTTTGTTAGTGGTTTCATTTTGTTTAACACTAAAATAAATAACTTTCTTTTGAGAAGAATTGCACTGTCTATCAACGCTTCTAAGATTAATTTCCTACGATAGGATTTAAGGGTTGAACCTGGTTTCTCTCCTGTTTTTATAAGATTTTGAAGGAATCTGTGACGGAACATTTTGGCTAAAATACTTTTCTTGGTATGCTTTCTTTGCACTATATCAAGATTTATAGAAGCAGTTTTATCAGTAGTGATAGCTGATTTTTGGTTAATTGTTTTCTGGTTTGTTTTACATTTTGATAGAGGAGGCAAAGTTTCTGTACTTGAAACTTCTTTTGTTTCACTAAATGACTGTATTAGCTGTTTTGTTTGAACCATTTTTACAAATTCTGGTAGAGATGGATGCTTATGTTGGACACGTTTATTTACATTTGCTCTACTTCTGCGTTGTTTTCTATGGACTTGATTTTTGCTAGGCATTCTTTAGGGTCTGTTGAAAAAAATAAAGAAGGTATGAGTTGGGGTGTTCTGCAATTTATGTCTGCTGTGTGCATGAGTGTTTGAGTAAGATGATAAAGATGTATGTAATGGTGTGTGATTGTGCATTGGGCAACTACAACTAGTAGGGATGGGTATTCTTGAATTAATGTGTTACTAAAATGGGGTTCAGATGACAGAAAAAGTAAGCTAGTGGTGTGGAGAAGTACAAATAGTAAATCTAATGCTATACAATTAAAACAGTTGTTTGTTCTATAACATCAAAATTCTAGCGGCTGAGTTGGGTAATTTGTGTGTTGAAAAATAGAAATTTGTGGGCCATTCTGGCTGTAAATCTCTGTTTAAGAAATGGGGATTTTTGGACAGAATGGTGCACAATCTCTTTTTTTAGGCACAGAAATAGCATGAATTAACCTTACAGTGTGTTTGAGTAATAATACAAATATTATGGTGGTATTCAACTTACTTTTTTTCTAAAATGAGCAGGTTACTTCTTAGTTGTTCTTTGTATTTCAAATTCGGCTGCTTCTTTTCAGGAGAATGGTCTTCACTGCAATTGTAAAAAAAACAAATTAGTAATTTTGTTTGTATATAGCACTGTTTTCCTTTTAGACATTGATACGTCGCACCAGTTGAATACATATCATATGTTCTTAATGAATTAACTGTATTGCAATGACTAACTGTAGCAAACAAAATATCTTTACTATGCCTTGTGAAATTCATAATGTACCACTGAATACCACTATTCCTGTAACTAAGCTAGCAAGTAATAGTGCCTCAATGTTATGGGCTGCTTGCGCTATATAAATATAAGTAAGTAAATACATAAATAAATAAATAAATGTTTATGTTAATTTACAACTATTGCTGTTTGAGATTTGAACATAGTGTGTGCATGCAATTGTGTTTGACTATATGCAGTCTATATATTTTATTTAAAACATGTTACTTCATCATGACTTGAATATGTGTGTGTAAAAAGAAATTAAATAGTATAAAGGTTTGTAAGTGACAGTTGATTTTATGAGATGGAAAAAAGACAGTAAGTTCATTTTACAGATTATACAAGCTAAAAGTCATTTAATCTGTTTATATGAAACTAGAAGAATTGTACATGTACTTTACAGAAAATATGCATACCTGTAGTTTGTGTTCATGCATATGGATATGCATTGAGCTGCAAGTAGAAATCTTGAAGACTTGTACAGTATTTCATGTAGAAGGTGATTTCAAATGAAATGACACTTGTACTCAGAGAGATTCACAGTACATTTGCAGTGCGTATCTATGATGATGCAGTTAGATGTAGAGGTCTTCTATGTGATTGGTACATGGTCATGTGACTTCTTAGCTACATCCAATGAGGGAATGGCACATAGAGTGAAGTGGAAATGGTAGAAGGGCTGTCCATGTTACGATATGTCCGCCTACATGTCGGTAGTTCGCGGACATCGGGTGTTACATCCAGGGATGTTTGGGTTGGGAAGCCGTGCAAATTAGAATGAGCATAGAAAGGGATTGGTCAGGAAAGTTTAGTGGGTGTGTTGTGCCAGGAGAGAGTTTCTCAGATACTCTTTTTGCTGAGAGAAGAACAGATAGCTATGGGTGTGTGTTTCAGAAAACAGATTGTTTGGATTTTGGGAGACGCGTGGATACATTGGTTGAAGGTGCATTCTCTTTAAGATATTGGAAGGCTTGTCTAACTTTATATAAATCTACCAGCTGTTGCCATATTTTTTTAGTCTTTTGTAGGTACTCCATTTACTAATATAATTAAAGATTGCTGCATTGGACGTTGCACTCCTAGAGTATGCACATTTTCTTTTAGATCTAATGGTAAATAAACTACCTTTCCACTAATAGCTTTCACTAATTCAGAGGGAGGTAATTTTGCTGTTTTTGGTTGAAGGCATATTATTGCTTGAAATGGGTGCACTGTTTGAATTATGATGCTCTCATATAAATTAAGTTGTTGTAGGGGTTTTGGTAGTGGATATAATTCCAAATTATTTGTGATAGCACGTGAAGGAGTTTGGTTGTTGTCAAGTATTGTAGTGCAGTAACTGCAAAGTATTCAGGGGTCAGTTATTTCGTATTTGTTTTCTGCTACAAGGTAGAGAGCTAATTCAAACCATTTAGAATCTTCATTGTCTTCTATTTTGTATGATAGGTCTACAGTTTTTGTGTTACTTTTATAAAAAGTTTTGCGGCAACATACACACACATGGTTTGGTACTTCAGCTGATGTACTTTTAAATTTTAGTATTTCTTTTTTGTATGTGTGTAGTAAAAGGTTGCCATGCGTAGAATTGTTGCTAATTTGGTTTAAAGCTATTTCATTCTGTAAGTGGCTTTCATTTCCAAAAAATGTTTTCTGGATATAGTCGATTTCTTCAAGTAGGTCTTTTGCTGTACCATGTAGAAGAATGTTATTTAAATTGTCTAGTGCTAAAGCAGGAATTTTAGCAAAGTACAGTTTGTAGACTAGATTTCTTATAGTTGAATGATGTGTTGATATCCTTTTGATATCATGGAAGGTGGTTTTGCAAGTAGGTCCTGTAATGCAGGCCAATGAATGTCCTTGTAGTCCTGTGTACTTGCGCACTGGACAGGTATCCATATTTTGCAGTTTAATTTTGATTTTGTCTTTGCCTTTCACATATTGATTGAGGAATTGGCGTAAAGACTTGAAACATATTTTGGGAATGTTACACATTGACGTGCATGGCCATTTGTACACTAGACATTCTAATTCAGTTGAATGGAGAGGTAATTCTAAGTTTTCAGGGCATATTTTTGTAAGCAGTACTTCTTGTTCCATTATGGTATTATTAACTTTGTTATAACCTCGACCACTGCTATGTATGGCAATTATATTTGTTTGCTTTTGTTTGTATGCTTCTTCATTAAAGTATGGTTCTGTGTTTGTAGTGTTGTGAAAACAAAATCAAAATATCAAGGCTGACCACCCTAAAAGGAAATAACCGAACACGGGTTACAAAGAAACATACAAAGTACTTTATTTTATACTGAATCAAGTTACATAAACAGAGCAAAATCAGATAGCTATCGGCCCTCAGTACAACACAACAAATTCCAGCGTGGTTCAATGTGTTCAGTGAGAGACGCTGTACATTAGAATACATTGGCTTTTTATACCTTTTGTGAGCACGATGTCCAGCCCCACTTTGGGTTAATATTCCACTAATACATCACCGATCTAGGGTTCATGCCAAGTCTCGCACATCCGCATATAACTGGTTTGCTTTTAATACATATATCAACAGTCCTATACAGCAACTGTGTATTCTGGGATTATCCATGTAAGTCTTCTTATACATTAATACAATGTAGTTAAACAACAGTTTTACGTTCAGTATTTGAATTCATTGGGCCTCATTACGACCCTGGCGGAGTGGGTTTCCGCCAGCGGTATTCGCGGCGGACCCGTCCGCCCCACTATGAGTTCCCGTAGCGCCATGGCGCCGTTTTCCGCCTGGTTTTACCAGGCGGAGAAAACCATGGCGCTACGGGACCTCGTTGTTAATTACGCCACCGTATTTTACGGTGGCGTAATTAACTCCTTCCCCACTCCCATTATACCCTATGGGGCAAGAATGGGAATGGGGAAGGGCAGAATGGGGATTGGGGATTTACCGCTCCGCCAAGGTCGGCATGGGGTGGTAAATCCGCCAACCCCCATGGCGCTATCGACGGCTTTCCGCCGTGCTTCGCGGTGCATTTAGCACCGCGAAATCCGCCAGGGTCGTAATGAGGGCCATTGTCTTTATCATATACTCGTGGATTAGTTTCATTGCACAAGTAATAACTTACACACAGGTCAACGAAGGACAAGGTCTCAGTTCACGGCCCCAACAAGTGGCCTGCAGGCAAGTTACATATTAGCTACGTACAGAGGTCAAGGCGGCCATGTTGTATTTTGGAATGGCATCGTCCACCATTTTAACTCACAGGGTAACTATACAAAGCAAACCTAAAACGGCGGATCGACGTAATAATGGCGGCTTACATTGATCTAGAGGTCAGGACCTTGCAATACGGATTCTTTCACAAGCGACTTTCGAGCAGCTTGGCGTAGGCCAATATACTTATATTTATTGCAATAGGAGGCACAATATAATTTCTCTTTTGACAGTGTGACTCCATTCACCTCCGCAGATATTTAAGAAGTTCCTTCTGTTGACATTTCGTTTATTGAGAAGTCTTTTTTGTAATTTAGGGGCCAATTCATAGAATTCGGCGCACAAGTGGCGCACGCGGCTGGCGCACAGTGTGCGTGTGCGGTAGTCTGCGCCAGCCGCATGCGCCGAAACACATTCAGGCGCACAGCGTATTCATGGATTCCAACATCCACAACCAGCCGTGGTGCAGAGTGGCGCAGCGACCCTGCAGCAGCGTCAGTTACGCCCCCAAGAATGCCCCTTGCGCAGGGAAAAGCCATCAAAATCCCCAATCCAGCGCAAAGGGCAGCAGCAAACGCAGTGCGGGGAGCGTGTATTTCAGGGGTGTGCGGGTGTCCCCACACGCGATAGGCCTGGGTATGTGTATTACAGGGGTGCGCGAGAAAATCTACACGCGATTGGCCTGGGTACGTGGATTTCAGGGGTGCGCGAGAAATTCTACACGTGATTGGCCTGGGTACGTGTATTACAAGGGTGCGCGAGAAAATCTACACGCGATTGGGCTGGGTACGTGGATTTCAGGGGTGCGCGAGAAATTCTACACGCGATTGGCGTGGGTACGTGGATTTCAGGGGTGCGCGAGAAATTCTACACGCGATTGGGCTGGGTACGTGGATTTCAGGGGTGCGCGAGAAATTCTACACGCGATTGGCCTGGGTACGTGGATTTCAGGGGTGCGCGAGAAATTCTACACGCGATTGTGCTGGGTACGTGGATTTCAGGGGTGCGCGAGAAATTCTACACGCGATTGGCCTGGGTACGTGGATTTCAGGGGTGCGCGAGAAAATCTACACGCGATTGGGCTGGGTACGTGGATTTCAGGGGTGCGCGAGAAATTCTACACGCGATTGTCCTGGGTACGTGGATTTCAGGGGGTGCGAGAAAATCTACACGCGATTGGGCTGGGTACGTTGATTTCAGGGGTGCGCGAGAAATTCTACACGCGATTGGCCTGGGTACGTGGATTTCAGGGGTGCGCGAGAAATTCTACACGCGATTGGCCTGGGTACGTGGATTTCAGGTGTGCGCGAGAAAATCTACACGCGATTGGGCGGGGTACGTGGATTTCAGGGGTGCGCGAGAAATTCTACACGCGATTGGCCTGGGTACGTGGATTTCAGGGGTGCGCGAGAAATTCTACACGCGATTGGCCTGGGTACGTGGATTTCAGGGGTGCGCGAGAAATTCTACACGCGATTGGCCTGGGTACGTGCATTTCAGGGGTGCGCAAGAAAATCTACACGCGATTGGCCTGGGTACGTGGATTTCAGGGGTGCGCGAGAAAATCTACACGCGATTGGGCTGGGTACGTGGATTTCAGGGGTGCGCGAGAAATCCTACACGCGATTGGGCCTGTGCGAGTGGGGCAGTGTATTACGTAGGTGTGCGGGAAGTTGAAGAGGTGAATTGCCAGTGTGGGTCCTCCCAGGTCTCCCCTCTACCCCCTCCACGACCTCTGCAGGCAGCCCACACCACAGGGGACTACCCTGCACCCCTGGTCATGTCCCGCAGGCAGCCCATCCACCATGGGCATGCCCCCCAGCCAAGCCACATGTCCCCTTGCACCCCCACCCCCCAGCAGGCCCCCACTCATGTCCCCCTGCACCCCCACCCCCCAGCAGTGCAGGGGCAGCCTCCACCAGGCCCCCACCCATGTCTCCCACCACCCCCACCCCCCAGTCACCAGGGGCAGCCTCCACCAGGCCCCCACCCATGTCTCCCACCACCCCCACCCCCCAGCAGTGCAGGGGCAGCCTCCACCAGGCCCCCACCCATGTCTCCCACCACCCCACCCCCCAGCAGTGCAGGGGCAGCCTCCACCAGGCCCCCACCCATGTCTCCCACCACCCCCACCCCTCCAGTCACCAGGGGCAGCCTCCACAAGGCCCCCACCCATGTCTCCCACCACCCCCACCACCCAGTCACCAGGGGCAGCCTCCACAAGGCCCCCACCCATGTCTCCCACCACCCCCATCCCCCAGCAGTTCAGGGGCAGCCTCCACCAGGCCCCCACCCATGTCCAACCCATGTCTCCCAGCACCCCCACCCCCCAGCAGTGCAGGGGCAGCCTCCACCAGGCCCCCACCCATGTCTCCCACCACCCCCACCCCCCCAGTCACCAGGGGCAGCCTCCACCAGGCCCCCACCCATGTCTCCCACCACCCCCACCCCCAGCAGTGCAGGGGCAGCCTCTACTAGGCCCCCACCCATGTCCAACCCATGTCTCCCAGCACCCCCACCCCCCAGCAGTGCAGGGGCAGCCTCCACCAGGCCCCCACCCATGTCTCCCACCACCCCCACCCCCCAACAGGCCCCACCCATGTCTCCCACCACCCCACCACCCAGTCACCAGGGGCAGCCTCCACCAGGCCCCCACCCATGTCTCACACCACCCCCACCCCCCAGTCATCAGGGGCAGCCTCCACAAGGCCCCCACCCATGTCTCACACCACCCCCACCCCTCCAGTCACCAGGGGCAGCCTCCACAAGGCCCCCACCCATGTCCCACTCATGTCCCCTTGCACCCCCACCCCCCAGCAGGCCCCCACTCATGTCCCCTTGCACCCCCACCCCCCAGCACTGTGGGGCACCTGCCAGCAGGCCCCCAATCATGTCCCACTCATGTCCCCTTGCACCCCCACCCCCCAGCACTGTGGGGCACCTGCCAGCAGGCCCCCAACCATGTCCCCTTGCACCCCCACCCCCCAGCAGGCCCCCACTCATGTCCCCCTTGCACCCCCACCCCCCAGCACTGTGGGGCACCTGCCAGCAGGCCCCCAACCATGTCCCACTCATGTCCCCTTGCACCCCCACCCCCCAGCACTGTGGGGCACCTGCCAGCAGGCCCCCAACCATGTCCCCTTGCACCCCCACCCCCCAGCAGGCCCCCACTCATGTCCCCCTGCACCCCCAGCACTGTGGGGCACCTGCCAGCAGGCCCCCAACCATGTCCCCTTGCACCCCCACCCCCCAGCAGGCCCCCAATCATGTCTCCCACCACCCCCACCCCTCCAGTCACCAGGGGCAGCCTCCACAAGGCCCCCACCCATGTCTCCCACCACCCCCACCACCCAGTCACCAGGGGCAGCCTCCACAAGGCCCCCACCCATGTCTCCCACCACCCCACCCCCCAGCAGTGCAGGGGCAGCCTCCACCAGGCCCCCACCCATGTCCAACCCATGTCTCCCAGCACCCCCACCCCCCAGCAGTGCAGGGGCAGCCTCCACCAGGCCCCCACCCATGTCTCCCACCACCCCCACCCCCCACCAGGCCCCCACCCATGTCTCCCACCACCCCCACCACCCAGTCACCAGGGGCAGCCTCCACCAGGCCCCCACCCATGTCTCACACCACCCCCACCCCCCAGTCACCAGGGGCAGCCTCCACCAGGCCCCCACCCATGTCTCCCACCACCCCCACCCCTCCAGTCACCAGGGGCAGCCTCCACCAGGCCCCCAACCATGTCTCCCAGCACCCCCACCCCCCAGCAGTGCAGGGGCAGCCTCCACCAGGCCCCCACCCATGTCCAACTCATGTTCCCCACCCAACATGTCATCACAATCCAGAACCCTGGTCTCTATGTTCAGCCCCCAAATGCAAAACACCCACCCGAGTATTGCATCCACCCACTCATAATTTGCAATCGCATCACAGAACACCAATTGCAAGTTCCGAAACAAACACATGTCCCTCACATACACCCAATGGGTGTCAGTGAATCTCAAAACACATAAATTGAAATGCATGAAAACAATGAGATACCACACATTGAAGTTCAACAAAAAAATAATGTATTAAAGGAAACATGAATAGAATCAAAAATGAAGAAACAGAAATGTGAATGTAAAAAAATGAAAAGAAGCATGTCCGTTCAAAATAAAAAAAAAAAAATATTGAAATCCAAAGTAATGTTGTACAAAGTCAATGTCCACAAAACAAAATCCAATGGGAAATAAAAATAAAAGCCATTGATCCATGGAGAATGTTAAAAAAGAAAGTATGTACAAGTCTACAACTATGTACAATGCAAGAAGCCAGGGTCCATTATCCCAACAAAATAAAGGAAACCTATCTAACTACACTAACTAATAAAAAAAATATATACAAAAATGTGGCCAATGTCCAAAAGGTCCAAATGAAACAAAAACAAAAATGAAACCTAACACTACCTACATAACTATGTACAAGGGCAGCGGGCTAGTTCCACGGCTCACTTCTGGATGTGCCGGGCCAGGGCATCATCGAACTCCTCCTCAATGTCCCGGAGGCGGTCCTCCTCCATGTCCCCGAGGGTCCGCAGGGCCGTCGACGTGTCCACCTCCAAACCCCTGCGGATTGCCTCGAGGCACTCGGCCCGCCTCAGGGCCCTCTGCATGGAGTTCTCCGCCCTGACCATTGAGAGCCGTGCCTCTTCCGCCCGCTGCCGCTCCGCATCTATGGCGTGGCCCAACCGCTGCCACACGGAAGACACTTTTTGTCCTGGGTCCTCCTGCCCTCCGGCCGATGCCTGCCCCTCCGATGTCGAACGCCCCGAGCCTTCATGGCTCCCACCATGGTGCTGCTGCTGCTGTGCCTCTGCCCCTGCACTGCCTCCTGCTGCCTGCACATCCTCCGCCGGCTGGGGTGCAGTCGTTGACGTGGCCACCCCTGCTGGACGTCCGACTCCCGACTGTGGCAGGGATGCCTCCTCCACCAGCCTGGCCGCACCGTCAGAGGCAGCTCCACAGGGCACCCAGGTGACTGATGGGTGGGAAGATGGCAGAGTACGACTGGCGCGTAGGGGGTCCAGCTGAGGAGGGGGTCGTGGCAAGCCCCATCAGACGGAGGAATCCGGCCTGGGTGACCTGTCCCAGCAGGCTGACGTGGTCAGCGAACCATTCGAGATTACGTGCAGTCTCTTCATGAAAAGACTGCAGGTCACCTCGCATGGCCCGTTGACGCAACGCCACACCAGCCAGGACAGGCTCAACCCGGGCCTGGATAGCCACGTCCGCAGGCAGAGGAAGGCCAGTTGACGTCAGCTCATCCCCTGCCTGAAAACTGGTCTGGACATAGGCATCCCTGCTGGTGAAAGATGATGCAGGGACAGGATCAGGGACAGGATTGCACACAGGCACCTCCGCGGCGGCCTGTGCTGCCTCCTGTCCCTGGTCCTGCACTGCACCACTAGCACCAGTGGGATCCCCACCCCCAGACCCCGTCTCTGGTGCTTGCACGGCCTCCTCCTCCACCAAACCCCCCACCAACCTGGATGACTCTGTGCCATCTTCCCCCGTTGGGCCCTGTGGGGTCCCAGCTGCCCCTTCTGCTGCCGAGGAGTCCAACTGCAACCTCTGCCTCTTGGACCTCCCCCCGGCAGCTGCGGCCTGGGACGCGGCACCGGACTCCTCACTCCCCGACGAGATGACAACATGGGAGGGGAGCCGGCCCTTGCGTCTCCGGCTGGTGGTGGGATCCCCGCTGCTGTGCTCCACAGCGCCTTCTCCGCCCTCTTCATCAGTTGACGCTGCAGACAGGGAGAAACAAAACACACGCATCAGGGCAATGTACAATGGACACATACACACATGACAGTTGTACATGAGTGGCATTGGCAAACCTCAGACATGTCATCACGATCCCCAACACACATGTCATTACAACTCGCACACACGAGCCATACCACAGCCATATCGCAACTGCCAACACCATCCATACACATACAACAGCATGAGCAGCCAAAGGTGAGCCAGACATCACATGCAACACAGGAAGTGCACCACACATGTACATACACCACCACACTTGCATGCATGTGTACACCTCTGGCAAGTGTCGCAGTGTTCAGACCGGCATCCATGTCACATCTGCCCATCAGGCTTCCACATACCGCTGTCACATGCATCCATGTTGCATCACTGTTGCACCCTTGTCAAATACACACACATGCACATGTACACAGCGCTGATACATGCAGCTGAAAACAACATACATGCGTGACATCACGGACATGTCTACTCACATACACATTCATACAAACTTGTGTGCCCACACAACTGCATTTGGCATGCAAGCCCACACACACAGGCACCATCCATGTCTCACACATTACAGCCCTCGCATGTGTCAGCCCCACGGACCTGTACACCCGCACCCATACTCGACCCCATACAAACAGATGTGCAACCTGCACACTACTGAACAATCACCACACGCACTGCTCACAATCAGGATGCATGTACACTCACCGCTCGACTCCAGACGGGTCTGCCTCTCAAGGACCTGGACGTGGAGCGCTGGGGATATGTGTTCCAGGACCCTCATCTGTTCCTCCGACAAGTGGCCCCGGCGCCCCTTGGCATCCGCTGCCTTCAAGAGGCGCCGGGCCTTGTTCAGGGTCCTGGACCTGAAGTCCTCCCAGCGCTTCTTGACATGTTGGAAGTCGCGGACTGCCACCCCCTCCGCGTTGATGGCAGTCATGATGTCAGTCAAGATCCGAGTCCGTCCTTCCTTGTCGGCGCGGGAACTTCCGAAGAGGGCATCATACTGCCCCAGGACTTGCTCCACCAGGACACCAACTTCGGTGGCACTGAAGCTGGTGCCCCTCTGCCTCTCTGGCCGGGGGTTGTCAGTGGTCACAGATGGAGTTTGCCCCGACATGACAACCCCAGAGGCAGGAGTGGGTGGGCAACTGGGTCCTGGGGCTGGGCTGTGGAGCGATGGAATCCCAGTCGGGAGTCTTTGGTTCCAGCAGGGGTGGTCACACCAACAGCACCCCTGGCTGATGTGCAGGCAGCAAATGGCAGGGCACGTGGGCAGCAGGCAGTCAGGCAGCAGCAGATGGCAGGTGGGAGCGTGCTCGGGGCTCTGGGGGGCAGTAGTTCGGCCTTCTGGGCAGGAGCGTGGTCTTCCGTGTGCTTACGCGTGGCCAGCTTGATATTGAGTGATTTGGCACGTGAAAATTCTGCACGTCAGCGTGTAATTCGAGGAAAGGCCCTTAGCGCATAAGCGCGTCTGCACGCATACGCATTTTCATTGGACCAAAGGCCCTCAGCGCGTGAGCGCGTCTGTGACGTGACGTGCGAGGGAGTATCCCTCATTGCACGTGATGACAGAACACACGTGGATTTCAACCAATCGCGTGTGAAAGTTCACGGCACCCCGGAACACACGTACCCAGGCCAATGGCGTGTGGAACTACCCACGCACCCCGAAACACACGTACCCAGGCCAATGGCGTGTGGAACTACCCGCGCACCCCGAAACACACGTACCCAGGCCAATGGCGTGTGGAACTACCCGCGCACCCCGAAACACACGTACCCAGGCCAATGGCGTGTGGAACTACCCGCGCACCCCGAAACACACGTACCCAGGCCAATCGCGTGTACGCTCGCTCCCCTCCGATCACACGCGATGACACCCGAATACGGGAAACCAACGAGTCCGCCCACACGGAGGCGTCCCGCGCCCGCACACAGCATAAAAGTGCGCGCAAACAACAAACGCGTATATACAGCGACGATGAATGCCCCATTTGTTGCTGCACTGATTGTGGGACACCGCAGGAGGAGGAGAATAGCCAGGGCACGCATTTTTGCACCACTGAAAAGCCTTTTTGGGATGCCTGACGACCAGGTCTACGGCAGGTATAGGTTTCCACCCCATATCATCCTAGACCTGGTCAGGGAGTGGGAAGATGACCTCACATCCCCCACCCTTTGCTCCCAAGCATTGAGCCCCTTGGAGAAGCTGCTCAATGTCTTGCATTTTTTGGCCACTGGGTCGTTTCAGCGGACCACTGCCATAGTGGGGGGGTCTCACAGGCCACGCAGTCACGCTGCCTACACCAGGTACTGGCAATCATGACAGCGCGCCCCTCAGTCCGCAGGCACATATACATGCCCAGAACACCCGCAGAAAGGCAGGCCGTTGTTCTGGATTTTTTCAGGGTGGCACACTTCCCCAAAGTGCTCGGTGCCATAGATTGCACCCATGTGGCCCTACGTCCACCTAGGGCCACTGAGCACATCTACCGAAACCGCAAGCACTGGCATTCCATCAATGTACAGGTGGTATGCGATGCAAAGGGAATCATCACCTCTGTCTATGCAAACTACCCTGGCTCCACCCATGACAGTTTCATATACAGAATGTCCGCCCTGAGCCGGGCCCTGGAAGCTGGGCAGCATGGCGACACATGGCTCCTAGGTCAGTACAAATGCCCTTGCACATGCATGCAAGTCACACACAGACAAATATCCCAACCCTAATAATCTCAATTATTATCACCTCCCCAGGGGACAGTGCCTACCCTCTGAGCAACCACATGATGACGCCAATCCGGAACCCCACCACACCACCCCAGGTAAGATACAACGCCGCCCATATTGCAACCAGGGGCATAGTGGAGCGCACATTCGGAGTGCTCAAGTCACGTTTCCGCTCCCTTGACCGCTCTGGTGGGCAACTACTCTATGCACCACCAGTAGTGTGCAGGATCATTGTGGCAGCATGTGTCCTGCACAATGTTGCAACACGGCAGGGCGTCCCGGTGGACATGGTGGTGCCCCCACATCCCCAACCACAGGCACAGGCGCTGCCCATGGGAGGGGACAGGGCACGTGGCGAGGAAGCCCGGACCCAGCTTGTGGCCACATTTTTCACCTAAACTCCCACCCCTGCGGAGTGCACACAGGCCTGGCACATACCAGGTGACAATCGATGATGACAAAGTGACAGTCAACTGTCACAACCCTACCACCCTGAGATAGTTGCCATGGAAGTGCCACATCGTCTGCATCCCTAGCTACTTAAACACAAGCTATCCTGTGCAACCAAAATGCACACATATGACATGTGACATGACATGGGCCATACACAAGTATTCCAAGGCGCAATGAGGCAGGGGGGGGGAACAAGGGAACACAGAGAACGGTACTACTAGGCCAGGTGTCATTGAGATTGTGCAGGTGCAGGGGTAGGGGGAAGGGAAAAGTGCAAGGGGAAGGGTGGGGGGGAGTCCAGTACAGGGGAAGTAGGCCAAAAGAATAATACATAGGTCGCCTGGTGGCAACTGCAAAGATAAGTGCAGACAAGTGCTGGGAAGGGAGGGCTGTAGGGATAGAGAGACAGTACTGCAGTGCAGGGGTTGCCAGGGTGGCAGTGCAAGTGGACAGTGGCTGGGCCAGGGACCGAGGTTGGTGAGAGTGTCCCAGTAGCAGCTCCTGTGCAGTTCCAGTGAAGAATTCTGCAAGGGAGAGGCAGAGAGTAAGCAGAAGCAAAGAGGAAGGTCTTGAGGTGCTTCCAGAACTGGAGATGGTTCCCCTCAAGTTCAAGTCAGGCAGGAAGTCTGTTCCAGGGGGAGGGCCCTGCTGCGGAGAGAAACCTACCCCCAGCTAGTTGCTCTGAGAAGCGGATGACCTGGACATGCAAGGTGTGCATCACACACACCTGCAAAACAGGCCATGGCCATCACTGTCATGTCACTCAAACCCTCCCAAACATCAACATGACATGGCAAGCAATACCCATACACTGACGCAGTAACAATAAGGTACACATTGCCATGTCCTAAATGTACAGTGGCATCGGACAATGATGCCTGACCCGGAATCAGATGAAATGACAGACCAACAAAATGTCCCACCCAAAATAAGTCATTTCCAAATGCATTGCAACAGTCGTAGACGTAACATCACAATGAATGCCTGTCTATATGCACATTATGCATTGCAAAATCAACACCGCAGCTCATGTGTGCAGTGTCCCACTCCTGCATCACACTGCTCAGCGCACAGCACAGTGAACAGCCATTGCGTGTGATGCACACCCTGAGCATCACATCTAAGTGACAGACTACATCAAACATCAAATTTGGCATGTACTGGAACCATAATCGGTCACAGAACATGTGCTGCCGGGACACAGTGGGCACCAGAAGGCAAACAGTGTACACGTGAATATGCAAGGGTGGGAGTACATGGAGTGCATCCGAGTGCAAGTGTGTGGTTCTGCAGGGACATGCACTCCACATTTGCATGTGCACTCAAGTGACCATCAGTGTTCCCTACACATCACATGTGAACATCCACCATGTGTACACCCCAGCATGTCAAACCACAACTATCCCCTCGCACCTGAAAGGAAAACACAACACATGAACAGGCATTGATCAGCAGAACACAACATGTACATAGGACAACAACATTACAATGTCAGTGTTCCCATCACACTGCAGGGCAATGCAACTATCAACAACAACCCCCCCTCCCGCGCAAATGACCATGACCCGCTGAACAACTGCACCTGGGTCATGGAGCCTCCAACCCTCATTTCCACCTGGCCACAGGATCACCTTTACCCTTCGTGTCCATCTCCCACCTTGTGTGTAAAAAGATGCCTGAACCCTCAGAATCCACACTCATTTCCAAAATCACAAATTCCAAGGCATGAAAACGAACCCAAACACCCTCCAGTAGATGACTTGACGTAGCAGTACCTCACAAACGCCAAGTGCTACCACAATGATGCAACAACCAAGGTAGCACAGCAGAACAATGTCACGACAGGATGTGAGACATGTGTGGTACATGACATAGGATGATGCACCATGAATGGATGTGTACTGTCACAGGTCCCCTGTACAGGCGCGGGAGTCTCATGAAACAACCACCCACACCATGTCCCGGGTGCCTGCAAGGTCAAACTCACACAGGCCCCTGAGATCATGGTGGGGAATGAGGTTCAGGGATATGCAGTCGGGACAGGTGTAGACACACTGGATGACTGGAATGAGTGGCAGGTGAGGGGAGGAGGAATGACACATGAAACTAGGGAATGCACGAAAATGTACAACCTGCATGAACACATACACAATCCAAACAAACTTGGACATCATTGTCATGGCCTTCTGTAGTCCAGGCTCAGGAGTGGTACGAACCAACCACCCCCTCTAGGGTTTTGGCGCCTGCAAGTTCGGGGCTTACACAGGCATCCGCAACCCCAGTGGGGAAAGAGGGTCAGGGAACGTTGCTTGGATAGGCACGGGAAGCAGGAACACCGGGTAGAGGGTACAGGTTTCATAATTGCATAGGATCACGGGTGATTAGGGAAAAAAACATACCAAATAGGACCACACATACATCCGTGCATCAGTACACTCCCCAGCAAGCCTATGCAGGGCAGTTTGTAAGGAAAACAACAAGACACTTAGCTCTGGTTTTGAGTGCTGGCCTCCTGCCTGCGCACTCTCAGGGCCGGTTACAGGAGCACTGCAATGCTGCAAAGAGAGACACAGTCAACAACCTGTATGTGCCAATTACACGAAAACACAACACAAAACATGCCCCATAGCAACAAACTACTCTACAAACAGACAATCAGTGCTCGATGCTTCGTACCCATATATAACATCACCCCTGTGACAGGTCATACACAGTCAATGCAGTAAGTCAGGCGCTGGTGGGTGCGTGGCAAATGGAACACCAATGTGTCACAATTCACACAACATGCAATGTTCCCTGGGTAAGCAGACAGACCCATATGGCAAGCCATGACTACAGAGCAAGTTGCGTACCACCATGACCAAAACAAAGTTGGCAGTGCATTTA
This sequence comes from Ambystoma mexicanum, assembly GCF_040938575.1. Lineage (NCBI taxonomy): Eukaryota > Metazoa > Chordata > Amphibia > Caudata > Ambystomatidae > Ambystoma > Ambystoma mexicanum. The sequence continues at coordinate 1,272,172,573 of NC_090935.1, read as the reverse complement.
TCATGAAGTACGTGGAATAGACATGCACTGCACCCAAGTATGTCCCTTGCTGTATGTCCCTGTGAGCTGCCCCTTTCCATGTCTCGGAAGGCTACATGGTTGATACAAGTGCCTCAATGAACCTTGGTGTACCGCAGGGTATGTGCCACTGCCCCTGCATGTGTCCCAGACAACCCTACTATCAACAGCCATCAGTCCACAAACACATCTGAGCTGCATTGTGTGCTTCAACACCAATATTCGTCTAAGCTCACCCTCAGTGCTGTGACTAAGCCTGCATGTGCAACTCGCCTGGTGCAAGCTTTGCTGTGTCGTGGTCCCCCTGTGATGCTCATCTTGCCTGGAGTTCCTTGGAACATGTCAGCAGTTCTAGGATGTGGGTCTGCAATCACTGTGGTTCTGCTCGTGCACACATGTGCATGTGGGCACCAACAAACGGGTCAGGAATTCCGTCATCCAATGGGCCATGTCTGCTGGCAAAGGTGCTCTGGTGCCTCATCCCCCTGCAGAAAGTGCATGAAACAAATGATTAATGCATCAAAGTGATCTGTGTGTGTCTCATCAGGCATCTCATTACTTGACCATGTCAGAGAGTCACATCACAAATCACACCATCAGTCCGTCTCTGACTTCCAAAGTGTGGAACACTATCTACAGCATGAATTGCAACAGGCACGTGTACAGGAAAGATATGAGACATAATACACAATGCATAGAAATCAATGTCCACATTAATCATGACACACCCCATCTAGCAAAAGCTGAACAGTGGACAATTACACCTAAATCATCCCCACTAGGGGTGTCAACACAAGTCACAAAGCACCAGACATGCCACAGATATGACAGTCCAAAGCCCTTGTGTAAAATTCTGTAACACCGAACCATCCTTGCGAGCCCATGGATAAGGGAGGCAGGAGTGGCATATGTGAGTCAAGGAACCCAAGCAGCAAACACATACACAAGACAACCATGAAGGGCCCAGCTGGAACAGACAGTGGATGCCTTCAAAAACCACAAGGCACCGCACTGTCACATGAAAGCACAATAGACTACACATTTTAAACTAACTCAACTATTAACTAATTACACTAACTATGGAAAACCTACATTACCTATTTAAACTAACTATCAAACAGAAACTTAACTAACTAAACTAAAAGAAAAATCAAAAATGGCCACATACGACCCGGGGGGAGGGGAGGCACCCAGGAGGGGGGAGGTACAGGGTGCTGCTCAACATCCACATGCGATGATGCTGAGCCAAAAAAAAATACCTCCATGGGCTCAACGCCTGCACAGCACGACCTATGTGGGAGATAGATGGTCGTCCGAGTCTGGCTCATCCTGGAAACGAGGACGTGGCACAGTAGCCTGGCCACGCCTAGCCGCAGCTTGCCCCTCGTCGGCAGCAAGTCTGCCGGACAGGTGAGCCTGGTTCTGTGTGGCGATGTTACATAGGTCTGCATGCAGAACCTCACGTGATACACGTGCTTCCTCTTGCAAGGTAGCACGTGTAACACGGAGTTCCTCCTGCAAGGCCTGGCTGGACAACCACTGCACCTCCCGGCAAGCCTGTAGCTCAGCCGAGATGGTGCGCTCAAGCTGTGCAAACCTCTCCTCTGCCTGCTGCCTCTGGGACATCATAAGGACACCCAGAGTGGATCTGAGGGAGGCATACTCCTCCCTCAGGGCATCCATGTGCGCCTCTGCGTGAGCAGCAATTGCTTGACGCAGAGACGACATTTCAGCCTGGCGTGCCCTGTCTGAGGCCGCCATGCCCAGCCTGAGCGAGCGGGCCGTGGACCGTGCCGCCTGCTGCTGGAGAAGCACCTGCCTAGCAGGGGGGAGCACAGATCGGGCCACACGCTCCATGCTGTCAGCGATGTTCTCCATTGCTGCCCCCTGCCGTTCGGAATTGGTAGTCATGTCTTGCTCCCACTCAGTATACAGCGGTTGCGCGCGGCGACCGCGTTGCCGGGCTTGACCCCTGCGGGACCCAAGGACCGGAGGTCCTCGCTGTGTTGGCACCGCCTGCGGCTGCACGACTACATGCCCCCGTCGACGTGATATCCCAGGCACATCAGTGACTGGTGTGGAGGGTGACCCTGCGTCCCGATCCACCACGGGCGGAGGAACCAAGACTGTCTGATCCCTCAGTGCAGGTGTCGCAGACAGAGGAGTGTCCACATCAGAATCACTCACCCCTGACACATGGACTTGATGCTCATCCAACTCAACATGGACGTCAGAGTCGTCATCAAGGCTGGACTCATAGGCAGCCAGAGACAGGATGGACTGCAGCACTTGGGGGTTTTCGTGGCCTACCACCCCACGACCCCCACTAGTGCCGGGTTGATGTGGTCTTACCAATCCTGTGTCTGGCATGACAACACCATCCTCTGCATCCATTGCGTCATCACCTGAAAAATAGAGAGGAAAAGGTCACTACACATGTCAGAAGCACACAACACACACACACACACCGACAGCAAAGGCATCCGGCAGACATGTGACACACAACATATGACCTGGCATGCATGCTGGGTCTACTTTGAATAGCTACTGTGATCAGACGTGTTGAAAGGTGGCAGTTTGCATGGAAGTGGGTCTATGCAGTGCTGAAAATGTGTACGCCACTCACTACCTACATGTACAAGCACTCCATGGTGTGTGCCAGGAAATGTGAAGGCAGTGCAATGTCAAATTCAGACATCACGTGCATTGTGTATTAAATGTGTACCATGTCTAGCAGCCAAGCACCCCTCCACCCCAGTACCAAAGCAGGGATGCCTAGCATGGTATCAAAAGGCTGCCCATACACCTGTGTATTGACAAGCAGTGTTGACTGGCATCAACAGCTTAATGTGATTCAAATTACAACACTGCAAATGATGCTGGGACAGTGGGCAGGACACATGATGGAAGATCCGGAGGCCAGCCACGTGTGAAGAAGACACGACAAGAGTTGGACAGAGTCATTGGCCATTGAACAGGCTGAGGCCTGTGAGCCACACAGATTGTCAGAGCCTAAACATGTGTGCAACGCAGGACTGAGCCACAGTTGACATGGGGAGGCCGATAATATGGCAGGCAATGTATGTAACCAAGGACTCATATTACAGTGATCATCCAGTCAAGGACACATAGGGGCATGCGTGCAATGCACATGGAGCATGAATGGGCACTCATGTCCCTGCGGGACATCTGACCCATGCACAGTACAAGTGGGATACCCTGCATCGAGTACTAAGGCTGTACCACACGGCATATGTCTGGCAGTTTCTAAGCTGGAAGTTAGCATCTACACAGGACACATGAACAAGAAACTACACATTGGCAAGAATGTAGCAGACCAGTGCAAAGGTGGAACTGGGGTGCAGAGTGGCGGAGGAGGGGCAAGGGAGCATGCCCACATGGAGTCCCGCATGCAGGCAGAGGAGACATGCATGAAGGTAGCAGTGCATTACTTACACATCAGAACCATGTACACGTCACATGTAGCAGCAATCATGCACAACACATCCCACAAGTGAAACACACACGTCCTCAACAACTATGCATCAACACTCACTGGACTGGGCATCAAAGTCCAGCATCTCTCCCACACCTTCGACCAATTCTGGTGGTATGAACTCCGCAACGAGAGCCTCATGCGGAGTGAGTTCTTCCTCCTCTGGTGCAGGCCCACCGCCAGTCACCAGAGTCAAGTTGTAATTTGAGGCACGCTTAGCCTTAGTGCTGCGCTTGATGTCATTCCAGCGCTTTTTGCACTCCTGCGCCGTGCGCACCTCATGGCCGAATGAACTGACATGTTCCGCAACATGCTTCCAGTGGGTGTCACGTTGGGCAGCCGTAGTCTGACTATTGGCACCCACTAGCATGTCACGGCTGTGTCCCCGCACGTAGTCCACGAGGAAGTCCAGTTCCTGCTTACAGAAAGGCTTCTTCCTCGACGTGCAGGAGGTTGTGGCTGTGTGTGGGGTCCCAGCCTGTGCTGCAGGTGCAACCTTCCTCCTCTTGGACTGTGGCGCAGACCCTGGCTGGCTAATGCCGCCCTGACCAGTATGGCCAGTGGGTTCGGTGGATTGAGCCGAGGGAGTGGCAGGTGGAGGGATGACCAAAGGCCTGACTTGTGTCAGTGGCAGCTGGGTGCCCACTAATGGACCCTGCGCAGTAACATCAGCTGTGGCAGGGTCATTGACCGCAACGGTCCTGGTTGGCAGACTCACAACCGGGGTGCTGTTGGGTGCATCTGCCCCTGCACTTGCCAACACCCGGCTGTTCGGGGCAGCAGATGATATGACTGCCCCAGGGACACGTGTCTTGGTCTGAGCAGCCCGGCGTGCCCCTATGGTTTCCCCCCTGGCCTGTTGGAGACCTACCAAGGGCTCTTCAAGTGCCAACGCAGCCTGCGCTGGCAGACCCTGAGCCTGGGTGGCGGTGTCCACAGCTGCACCTGCAGCTACCGCTACCTTTGGGCCTGTGGCAGTCGATGGAACGGACTGCCGGGTCATACGGGTGCCAGTGCCAGATGCAGGAGCTGCATCCCCCGGAACCACAGGGGGTGGTGGCATGGCTGCACCAACACATGGCACAACATTGTGCTCAAGTGGCGCACCCCTGCCTCTTCCCCCTCTGTGGCTGCCCTGGACACCCTGGAGTCCCCCTACTCCCTGGTCACCACGGCCACGTCCCCGACCACGCCCGCCACGAGAGTACGCCCAGCTGAGGCGCCCCTCACCTTTGGTGGCCTCCCAACCATGGCACAGATGTAATAGTGCTGGCACAGATGGAGTGGTGCCAATGGGAGGTGTACAGCACAATTGACCTGGGCAATTGGGGTGAAGCGGGTGGGAAGCAAGATGTTAACAGCCCCCCTGCACCTGCAAGGCTGTATGTGACCCCGGTGATGTGGTGACGGGTCACGCAACGCTCAGGCACCCCAAAACTGCAGTAAAACCGTGCACGCAACCCTGCAGCCTACGTGCGTGGATTTAACCTCCCGCAGTACGCGGTGGCACCCAGTAACACGAATAACGCGTACGCGTGGGACACGCAGGCTACGATGACATCGAAAATGGGTGCAATACACAGGGGCACCCGCAGTGGGAAAAGGAGCGTTTGCGACTCACCGTCTGACTAGCACGATGCAGAAAAACACGCGTAGCCAATACCCCCGCCAAAAGAAGAGATACGTCCTTGAGAGCTGTGAAGTAGATGTCGCACGAAACAACTGGAAGCAGCAACACACGTCGGTCTCCACGGAAGGCACGTACAGCAAACTGCTGGGCCCGCTCACCTTTAACCCGTGCTGAGGGAAACGCACGCGCGCGCCACGTCACATGCGGACGTGCAGTTTTTCACGCGCGATTACGCGCATTACACGCGGACGTGCAGTTTTCCACACGCGATTAGCCTGGGTACGTGTGTTTCCGGGTGCGCGGGTAGTTCCACACGCGATTGGCCTGGGTACGTGTATTACAGGGGTGCGCGAGAAAATCTACACGCGATTGGCCTGGGTACGTGTATTACAGGGGTGCGCGAGAAAATCTACACGCGATTGGGCTGGGTACGTGTATTACAGGGGTGCGCGAGAAATGCTACACGCGATTGGCCTGGGTACGTGGATTTCAGGGGTGCGCGAGAAAATATACACGCGATTGGCCTGGGTACGTGTGTTCCGGGGTGCGGTGAACTTTCACACGCGATTGGTTGAAATCCACGTGTGTTCTGTCATCACGTGCAATGAGGGATACACCCTCGCACGACACGTCACAGACGCGCTCACGCGCTGAGGGCCTTTGGTCCACTGAAAATGCGTATGCGTGCAGACGCGCTTACGCGCTAAGGGCCTTTCCTCTAATTACACGCTGACGTGCAGATTTTTCACGTGCCAAATCACTCCGTATCAAGCTGGCCACGCGAATACACACGGAAGACCACGCTCCTGCCCAGAAGGCCGAATCACTGCCCCCCAGTGCCCCGAGCAGCCTCCCACATGCCATCTGCTGCTGCCTGCCTGCCTGCCTGCCTGCTGCCACCGTGCCCTGCCATTTGGTGCCTGCACATCAGCCATCTGCAGGGGTCCAGTTGCTGTGTCCACCCCTGCTGGAACAGTAGACTCCCGACTGGGATACCATCGCTCCACAGCCCAGCCCCAGGACCCATTTGCCCACCCACGCCTGCCTCGGGGGTCGCCATGTCGGGGCAAGCACCATCTGAGACCAGTGGCGACCCCCAGCCAGAGAGGCAGAGGGCCACCAGCTTCAGTGAGAAGGAAGTTGGTGTCCTGGTGGAGCATGTCCTGGGGCATTATGATGCCCTCTTCGGAAGACCACGCGCCAACAAGGAAGGACGGGAGAGGATCTGGGACGATGTAGTGGTTGCCATCAACGCGGAGGAGGTGGCAACCCGCGACATCAAGCACATCAAGAAGTGCTGGGAGGACTTGAGGTCCAGGACCCTCAATAAGGCCCGGCGCCTCGCGGAGGGGGGCCGGGCACGCCTGAGTGACATCCAGATGAGGGTCCTGGAACGTGTAGACCCAGCGCTCCACGCCCAGATCCTTCGGAGGCAGACCCATCTGGAGTTGGCCGGTAAGTGGCCAAGCATTACTGTGTGAGACAGGGCATGTTGCAGTGTGCTGGTTGTCTGATACCTGCCTGTATGTGTGACATAGGCCGTGTACGTATGTGTGTGTGCAGGGACATCATGGTCAGGCATGTGAGTACAGTGATGTGTGAACCACATGGTTGGTGCATGTGTTCTATTGCAACATGGGGGGGCTCTGTGCGGAATGGACACATGGAAGCATGGCAGTCTCTGTTCCTGGACATGGGTGGGGGTGAGGGATGGGTGCTGGTCCCATGTACACGTATGGTGTCCATGTGTGTGTGTCTGACCTGCGTGTCTGTGACTTGTAACTGCCATGGATGCATGACACATGTCTGTGACAATGTTCAGATTCACTGATGCAGCCTAGTCATCCTTGTATCCACTGCGTCTGTGGTGTACGAGGCCAGATGGATGGAACTACGGTGAGGTGTGTGCATGTGATGGCAAGACCCATGATGCATGTGAGTTTAAAACCAACATTGCATGAATCATGAGTCCCTTGGTCATGTATGCCAATGTCCATGGCATGCGCCATGCCTGTTACTGTATGTGTTTTGCCTGCACTGACCCATGTGTTGTGGAGGGACATGATGGAAGTGATGTATGACAGTGCCACTCATCTGCTGTTGCTTCCTGTCTAGGGGACCATTGTACAGTACCCTGATGCTTGTGTTCTATGTCTCCCTCTACACAGTGGCAAGTGAAGAAGAGGGCGGAGAAGGCGCTGTGGAGCAGAGCGGTGGGGATGCCGCCACGGCTGCAGCGGAAGGGGTGGGTGAGCCCCCACAGGGGCTTGCACCGGCGGAAGACGGCGTGGAGACATCCAGGTTGGTGGTTTCCACAGAGGGGGAGGAGGCCGCTACTGAGCCACACATGGGGCCTGGTGGGGGCATCCCCGCTGGTGCAAGTGGTGCAGTCCAGGGCCAGGGGAAGGAGGCAGCACAGGTGGCCGTGGAGGTGCCTGTGCATGTCACTGTCCCTGACACTGTGACTGCACCACCATGCACCAGCAGGGATGCCCCATCCCAGGCCCGTCCGCAGGTAGGGGAGATGTCCATGTCATCTGACACTCCTCTACCTGCGGACGAGGGGACCCCTGGCCGTGTGGAGAGGGTCCTGATTGGTGTTGCGTTGCGCACGGCTGGCATTCGTGATGAGGTGCATGCTTCCCGGGAGGAGCATGCACATCATCACGAAGAGCACCGTGCGTACGTGAACCATTTGGGAGCCGCCATGGTCGGGGGTTTCCTACATGTGTGTGGCCTTCTGGCGACCCTCTCCTCCTCTGTGGAGGCTATGCGCCAGTCGTGCTCCATGCCGTCTTCCGGCCCAGATGCCACCAGAGCCCCCTGTGGACCTGCCCCGACCAACACAGCCAGCTCGGTGGGGACCCCATCCCTGCCACAGTCGGGAGTCGAAGGTCCAGCAGGGGTGGACACACCAGCAACTGTCCCCCTGCAGATGGAGGATGTGCCGGCATCATCTGGCAGGGCACGTGCACGACGGCATCGGTGGATTCCATCAGCCATGATGCCGTCGTGCTGGCAGAGGCAGTGGCGTCGGAGGCAGCAGCAGGCTCGACGTGGGAGGCATCATGGCTCGGGGCCATCAAGATCAGAGGGGCAGGCATCGGCCGGAGGGCAGGAGAACCCTGGGATGGCAGTGTCTTCCGTGTGGGAGCAGTTGGTCCAGCGGATAGGTGCGGAGCGGCAGCGGGCGGAAGAGGAGCGGCTCACCATGGTCAGGGCGGAGTTCTCCATGCGTCGGGCGTTGAGGCAGGCTGAGTGCCTCGAGGAAACTCGCAGGGAGTTTGAGGTGGACACGGGGTTGTCCCTGCGAGACCTCGGGGCCAGGACAGAGTCCCGCCTCCGGGACATCGACATGGAGTTCGATGATGCCCTGGCCAGCAACATCACAGAGTGAGCCGCAGGACTTGCCCGCTGCCATTGTATATAGTTCTTTAGTTAGTTAGTGTTAGGTTTCCTTTATTTTTTAAGTTATTTTTGGACTGCTTGGACAATGGCCACTTTTCTGTATATATAATTTTTATTAGTTAGTAGTAGTAGGTTTCATTTATGGTGTTGGGCTCATGGACCCTGGGATATTCTTGTACATAGTTTGATGTTTGGAAAACATTTGTTGGATTTATATTTGTGTTCAACATGAGGCAATGGTTTTTCCTTATTTTTTCCCCCCATTATTTTGCTTTGGACTACATTAGTTTTTGGATTCCTTTGTTTTTAGATTTTTTCTATTAGTTCTCGGACATGGACCATTTGTTTTGTCATCCCCATTGTTGTGTGTTTTATTTCTTTACTTCATTTTCATCTTTAATACATATATTTATTACTTACATTTGTGGTATTTTCTCATTGGTTTCATGCATGTCATGATATGGGTTTTGACATTCACTTGCACCCATTGTGTATGTGTGTGTGACGGACATGTGTTCATTTACATACTTGCCATTGGGGTTGTATCATGTAATTGCATCTACTATGTGGGTGGATGCAATCCTTGGCTGGGTGTTTGTGCTGGGTATGCTGCCCATTACTGCCATGATTGCGTTTCGTCAGGACCTGGGGGCAGGGGGACATGAGTGGGGGCCTGCAGGGGGGTGGGGGTGCAAGGGGACATGAGTGGGACATGGTTGGGGGCCTGCTGGCAGGTGCCCCACAGTGCTGGGGGGTGGGGGTGCAAGGGGACATGAGTGGGACATGGTTGGGGGCCTGCTGGCAGGTGCCCCACAGTGCTGGGAGCTGGGGGTGCAAGGGGACATGAGTGGGGGTCTGCTGGGGGGTGGGGGTGCAAGGGGACATGAGTGGGACATGGTTGGGGGCCTGCTGGCAGGTGCCCCACAGTGCTGGGGGGTGGGGGTGCAAGGGGACATGAGTGGGGGCCTTGTGGAGGCTGCCCCTGGTGACTGGAGGGGTGGGGGTGGTGTGAGACATGGGTGGGGGCCTTGTGGAGGCTGCCCCTGATGACTGGGGGGTGGGGGTGGTGGGAGACATGGGTGGGGGCCTTGTGGAGGCTGCCCCTGGTGACTGGGTGGTGGGGGTGGTGGGAGACATGGGTGGGGGCCTGGTGGAGGCTGCCCCTGGTGACTGGAGGGGTGGGGGTGGTGGGAGACATGGGTGGGGGCCTGGTGGAGGCTGCCCCTGGTGACTGGAGGGGTGGGGGTGGTGTGAGACATGGGTGGGGCCTTGTGGAGGCTGCCCCTGGTGACTGGGTGGTGGGGGTGGTGGGAGACATGGGTGGGGGCCTGGTGGAGGCTGCCCCTGGTGACTGGGTGGTGGGGGTGGTGGGAGACATGGGTGGGGGCCTTGTGGAGGCTGCCCCTGGTGACTGGAGGGGTGGGGGTGGTGGGAGACATGGGTGGGGGCCTGCTGGGGGGTGGGGGTGGTGGGAGACATGGTTAGGGGCCTGGTGGAGGCTGCCCCTGGTGACTGGAGGGGTGGGGGTGGTGGGAGACATGGGTGGGGGCCTGGTGGAGGCTGCCCCTGGTGACTGGGGGGTGGGGGTGGTGTGAGACATGGGTGGGGGCCTTGTGGAGGCTGCCCCTGGTGACTGGGGGGTGGGGGTGGTGGGAGACATGGGTGGGGGCCTGCTGGGGGGTGGGGGTGGTGGGAGACATGGTTAGGGGCCTGGTGGAGGCTGCCCCTGGTGACTGGAGGGGTGGGGGTGGTGGGAGACATGGGTGGTGGCCTTGTGGAGGCTGCCCCTGGTGACTGGAGGGGTGGGGGTGGTGGGAGACATGGGTGGGGGCCTGGTGGAGGCTGCCCCTGGTGACTGGGGGGTGGGGGTGGTGTGAGACATGGGTGGGGGCCTGGTGGAGGCTGCCCCTGGTGACTGGGTGGTGGGGGTGGTGGGAGACATGGGTGGGGGCCTGCTGGGGGGTGGGGGTGCAAGGGGACATGGTTGGGGGCCTGCTGGCAGGTGCCCCACAGTGCTGGGGGGTGGGGGCGCAGGGGGACATGAGTGGGGGCCTGGTGGAGGCTGCCCCTGGTGACTGGAGGGGTGGGGGTGGTGGGAGACATGGGTGGGGGCCTGGTGGAGGCTGCCCCTGGTGACTGGGGGGGGCAAGGGGACATGAGTGGGACATGGTTGGGGGCCTGCTGGCAGGTGCCCCACGGTGCTGGGGGGTGGGGGTGCAAGGGGACATGTGGCTTGGCTGGGGGGCATGCCCATGGTGGATGGGCTGCCTGCGGGACATGACCAGGGGTGCAGGGTAGTCCCCTGTGGTGTGGGCTGCCTGCAGAGGTCGTGGAGGGGGTAGAGGGGAGACCTGGGAGGACCCACACTGGCAATTCACCTCTTCAACTTCCCGCACACCCACGTAATACACTGCCCCACTCGCACAGGCCCAATCGCGTGTAGGATTTCTCGCGCACCCCTGTAATACACGTACCCAGGCCAATCGCGTGTAGATTTTCTCGCGCACCCCTGAAATCCACGTACCCAGGCCAATCGCGTGTAGCATTTCTCGCGCACCCCTGAAATCCACGTACCCAGGCCAATCGTGTGTAGATTTTCTCGCGCACCCCTGTAATACACGTACCCAGGCCAATCGCGTGTAGATTTTCTCGCGCACCCCTGAAATACACGTACCCAGGCCAATCGCGTGTAGATTTTCTCGCGCACCCCTGTAATACACGTACCCAGGCCAATCGCGTGTAGAATTTCTCGCGCACCCCTGAAATCCACGTACCCAGGCCAATCGCGTGTAGATTTTCTCGCGCACCCCTGTAATACACGTACCCAGGCCAATCGCGTGTAGCATTTCTCGCGCACCCCTGAAATCCACGTACCCAGGCCAATCGCGTGTAGATTTTCTCGCGCACCCCTGTAATACACGTACCCAGGCCAATCGCGTGTAGCATTTCTCGTGCACCCCTGAAATCCACGTACCCAGGCCAATCGCGTGTAGATTTTCTCGCGCACCCCTGAAATCCACGTACCCAGGCCAATCGCGTGTAGATTTTCTCGCGCACCCCTGTAATACACGTACCCAGGCCAATCGCGTGTAGAATTTTTCGCGCACCCCTGAAATCCACGTACCCAGGCCAATCGCGTGTAGATTTTCTCGCGCACCCCTGTAATACTCGTACCCAGGCCAATCGCGTGTAGCATTTCTCGCGCACCCCTAAAATCCACGTACCCAGGCCAATCGCGTGTAGATTTTCTCGCGCACCCCTGTAATACACGTACCCAGGCCAATCGCGTGTAGCATTTCTCGTGCACCCCTGAAATCCACGTACCCAGGCCAATCGCATGTAGATTTTCTCGCGCACCCCTGAAATCCACGTACCCAGGCCAATCGCGTGTAGATTTTCTCGCGCACCCCTGTAATACACGTACCCAGGCCAATCGCGTGTAGAATTTCTCGCGCACCCCTGAAATCCACGTACCCGCTCAATCGCGTATTTAACTTCCCGCGCGACACTTTTTTGATGCGCTGGGACTCTACCGCCTGCCTTCGTGTGGCGGCTGTGTTTCAGTTTGTGCGTGTCTTTGGCTGTGCGTGGCTTTGCCCTATTCGATTCCATGAATACGTGTGGTTCGCGTGCGTGTGGGCGTTCCGTCTGCTTCCCTGCAGTACATCCCCAGTTACGCCCTTATTTTCGCGTGTTGTTCCCCATTCCGTGCGTTAAGCCCCATGTCCCGCCCACTTTCTGGTGTGTGCGCTGTGGTTGTGCGCTTTCACTGTGCGCGTCGCGCACGCCTTTCGCATGTTGCAGTGACGTGTGCGCCATGCACGGGTTTGGCGCACATCCCGAGGAAGACACGCGCAGGGACTTCCATGAATCGCCTCTTTTTTTCCGCTTGCGCCTGCTTGCGCCTGCTTGCGCCTGCTTGCGCGTAGATTTTCGGCGCACGTTTGTTCCATGAATCGGCCCCTTAATCTGTTTATATGAAACTAGAAGAATTCTACATGTACTTTACAGAAAATATGCATACCTGTAGTTTGTGTTCATGCATATGGATATGCATGGAGCTGCAAGTAGAAATCTTGGAGACTTGTACAGTATTTCATGTAGAAGGTGATTTCAAATGAAATGACACTTGTACTCAGAGAGATTCACAGTACATTTGCAGTGCTTATCTATGATGATGCAGTTAGATGTAGAGGTCTTCTATGTGATTGGTACATGGTCATGTGACTTCTTAGCTACATCCAATGAGGGAATGGCACAGAGAGTGAAGTGGAAATGGTAGAAGAGCTGTCCATGTTACGATATGTCCGCCTACATGTCGGTAGTTCGGGGACATCGGGTGTTACATCCGGGGATGTTTGGGTTGGGAAGCCATGCAAATTAGAATGAGCATAGAAAGGGATTGGTCAGGAAAGTTTAGTGGGTGTGTTTTGCCAGGAGAGAGTTTCTCAGATTCTCTTTTTGCTAAGAGAAGAACAGATAGCTATGGGTGTGTGTTTCAGAAAACAGATTGTTTGGATTTTGGGAGACGCGTGGATACATTGGTTGAAGGTGCATGCAGAAAGCTGTGGAGTCGCTGCAGATCTTGGATTTCCGCATGTGGAAGTACACTGGCATGGAGTACGTGGAATGAAGTGGTTGGACTTGCTACCTCTCTGTGCTACTTTGGAGACAGAGCAACATCCAGCTATAATTATAATTCATTGTGGAGGGAACAGTTTAGGACATGTGTCTGGGATTTCCTTGCAATTTGCAATGAAAAAAGGACTTTAGAAGGTCATGGGCATGTTTCCAAATTCTCAAGTAATCTTTTCACGGATTGCGCAGAGACAAATGTGGCTTTGTTCTTCTTCATTTGGTCCACAAATGGAGAAAGCAAGGCGCAATGTCAATAGGGCTGTTTGTGCCTTTCTACGAGATTTTGGCATGTCCTCTTTTCACAATGAAAATATTATGTTTCGTAGTACATACATTTTTCGCAGAGATGGAGTCCATCTAACTTATGCTGGCAATCAGATTTTTCTGAGAAATATACAAAATGCATTGCAACCTTTTTTAGAATTACAGCATCCATTTTGTAGTAGGTGTTGAGTATTTATAATTTTTCAAACACAAACACCACCAAAAGGCTCTTAAAGAGCCACCACTTCCTCCCAGAGAAAATTGCAATGGTTATGATAGGGCAGCACCCCAGAATTTTAGATGTCTGCAGACTTCTAAAAAATACAAAGGGCCCTGCTTCATTTATTTTCACTTCTATTTTTTAACTGTGAAAGGAGGCTCTGAAAAGAGCCTTATTTTTTGGGGGATTTTTGTTGTTTTATATTTTTTTTGTTTTTTTATACAAGACACAGGAGAGGAGGGAAAAGGAGGGTAAAGGGGGGGACACCAACCCTGGGGATAAGAAAGGGCGATAGTCTCAAAAGCACTTCGAAGTCGCTCCCCCCTGCAGAGTACTGCATCGCAGTACAAACACACAACTGTGACCCTCGAAATGTAAGGGTCATCAGCATTGTGTATGGCCTGTGAGGCAGCTTGAGGAATACGCTGTCCCACAGGAGTGTTCTTTGTGGTGACATGATCAGAAACGGAGGATGAAGTAGAGGAAGTCAACCTGCTACGCTCCTCGGAAGGTACAACCCTGCGAATGGCCCCAGTGTGAAATGACCTTAGGTGTTTCTGCATGGTAGTGGTCCCAAAGCTGTATGAACCAAGCCTCCCGTGACTGAGTACCATTTTGCACTCGTTGCAGGTGACTTGGTTCGCACGAGCCTTAGGACCATTCCCACGAATGGTAAATAACCGCCACACCCAAGACTCAGACCGAGTGCGGGTCATAGTGAGTTCAACTACCTCATCCTCGTCTTCCTCCTCTGCATCCTCACTCCTGTTCCCCTCTTCAGGCCCTTGGGGAGGTGGTGGTGGTGGGGGAGGGGTGGGGGGGTGCTGAGGCAGATGCAGCACCAGGTGGCAGCAGTGCAGCCATGGATGCCATAAGGTTCAAGATGGAAATCTGCAGGTGGCAGTAAAATTCGCTGTGCTCTGTAGAATAGCCAGAAACACAATGAGAATAAGCTCTAGGGTGTGGTCTTTTATGGGGTGCTTGTACGCGGTTCACAGACATGAGCGCTGTCCGTGGACAGATTGAACACAAAAAAAGGTTCAAAAAGATTCAAAAAGTATGTAGAAACTCAGGATTAGTATGTGGGACTTGTGCTATGGTGAGTTTTTATTGAAAAATAATGTGGGTTACTTGAAAATGTACTTTTAAATTGTTCAGGGACACGAACAGTGTCCGCATTCAGAACACACGATCAGCGTGGGTGCGGCCACATGATCGCTTCGTGAAGATGTCTGTAAAGGGATCGGCTGTCCGCAGGACACCAAAGTCACGGCCATTGGTTTGCGCATGCACGTTGATGTTCTACGGACACTGTTCGGGTCCTGAAGTAATTAAAAGTGCGTCACACGTCAAACTAACAGTTACGGACAGGCGTTTGTTCTTAGAACAGTTTCAACTTGCTTGCGAACAATACGGACAGACATAGCGTTCTCAGGACACCTCCATTTTGTTTATTTACGCACATTTGAGGACACCACATGTGTTCTTAGAACAGTTTCAACTTGGTTGCAAACAATACGGACGGGCATAGCGTCCTCAGGACACCTCTATTTTGTTTATTTATGATCATTTCAGGACACCGCGTGTGTTCTTAGAACAGTTTCAACTTGCATGCAAATATTACGGAGAGGCATAGTGTTCTAAGGACACCCCTATTTCGTTTATTTACGAACATTATATGGCACATGATGTGTTCTTAGAACAGTTTCAACCTGCCTACGAACAAAACGGACAGGCATACCGTTCTCAGGACACCCCTATTTTGATAATTTACGAACATTTCAGGACACCACGTGTGTTCTTAGAACAGTTTCAACTTGCATGCAAACATTACAGAGAGGTTTAGTGTTCTAAGGACACCCCTATGTCATTTATTTCCGAACATTATAGGGCACATGATGTGTTCTTAGAACAGTTTCAACCTGCCTACGAACAAAATGGACAGGCATACCGTCCTCAGGGCACCCCTATTTTGTTTATTTACGAACATTTCAGGATACTGCATGTGTTCTTAGAACAGTTTCAACTTGCTAGCGAACAGTACGGACAGTTATAGTGTTCTTCAGGACACCTCCATTTTCATTTCTTTACGGACATTCCGGACACCCGCGCTGTCCGCGGACACCTAAATTGCTTTTTTTAAAAAAAAAAAACATAAAATGAATTAGAACACAATATAAAAATGTAACTTTATTTAACATGTATGATTAATTTATGACAGAGAAGGTGAGGCAGAAACTGAAACAAAAACAGGAGAATTAAGGGTTTCAACAGGATTTGTATGAGGTGAAGAAGGGATGAAGTCTCATCAAAACGTTTTGGTTCATGGAGAGAGTATGGGGATAATTGACTGGGATATGGTGAGGGGGACAGGCACATGTGGGACAATGGTACGTGGTTTTTTGTTTAAAATGATCTTTCACAAAGGTTTTTAAATTATTAAAATTAGCCAACAATAGATCAATGTTTTCTTGTATGTTGTGAAGAGTCTTATCCATAACAGATTTTTCTGTAGTACTTTCTATTTTGGTATGCTCTGTACAAAAATATATATATATGTTAAATGTATATAAAATAATAATAATTAAATGGTTTATATTGTAAAGTGTCTACCATTAGATTCACTATCTTCTGACATTTCCTCATGTGGGAAATGCTCCTCTAGCCACTCCAGAGTACTAGACGTTTCTGTGAGAGAAAAAAAACATATAATTTGTTTTTAATCTAATACAGAAAGTTTATAAATATATGAGTAAAATGCAGTACACTTACTATTTCAGGTAAGGTATGTTCTGAGTGGTCTGTAGATCTGCTATTGTTCTTGGTTGTGGAGTGTCTGTGAGGTAATTATGTTGGAAGCCTATCTTTCTTCTTTTGGGATATTCCATTTTAGAACATATTGTATTTAAATGAATGGTTAGTGCGTTACACTTATGTATTACTACATATAATGTGTATGTGTGCTGGTTTGTGAATTAGTAAAATGTTCATATGTTATGATATAACAATTAAACATACCCCCCCCAGATTTTTTGGGTAGTGGTGCTGTTGTCCGAACATGTCCGCGGACATCAAACTCAGTAGAGGAGGTTCAGTATGTTCAATTTGACATGTACATAAAGTCAGAGTTATTATTATTAAATTGTGCTACTAAAAACCTATGAAATTCAGTGAAAAAACTTTGTTAAACAGACGTTATGGTTAAGTTGCGCTACTAAAAACCTATGAAATTCAGCGAAAGGGACGTTATGGTTCCAAGTAAAACCAAAAAAACCCTGAAATTCGCCAGTTATGGTAAGCTAAGCAACCATAACTCGCGCCACCTCCGTGCACTGCTAAGACAAACACCGACGACATCAAAGATGACATCACAAATGTCCTTTCTAAGGACAAAGCAGACTGCATTGAGTATATTGATGCTGTTCAATACAAGCTTGATAGAATGTGGAAAGAAAAATGAGATTTCGGACCTCCTCCAACTAACACATTTCAAAGAATTAGTGCAACTGCTGCTGTTTTACTTTTTAGGGACCATAGCAAATGGATAAATATACAATTGGATTATTATTACCCATTAAGAATGTGTGCATTTGCAGCAATAAGGGCAGAAACATACACATAGAGACTAAAACTGATGGTATTGTAAGATATCTGATATGAGAATTAGTGTTTTACATTTTTTATATATTTGTATGTATTTGTAGTTGTAGCTTTCTTAAAGGGTTTTAATGTTTTGAAAAATGTGCATATATATGAGTGTATCTTTTGTTAAAATTGGCAACAAAATTGAATACAATGTATTTTCTAGTAAGATGTACTTGAAATGGAAATCATGCATTAGCAAAAATAGTTGTAGGGGTCCACAGAGATCAGCTTCAGAGATCTTATAGGTATTATAGTGACTGTAAGGCCATAACCAGTTGCTGACTTGTACATGCTATTGCCATTTGTGCCATTGCTATTTTTGATTCCTGCTATTCTCCCAGTGACAAGCTCCATGTGTGAAAAGTTTTCATCACTTAAAATCATTATGGTTCTGCCACAGAGAGCTGCAAATCCGCCAAGTTCACAAGCTCTAACACAGAATGCAGTGACCCCTAAAGTCTTCAGACTCTCCCACATAGCACTGCCATCCCTAAAGGTTCAAGGGTCTGCCCACAGCATGCAGCCACCACTTAAACTTCTCAGGCTCGCTCACAGATTAAATGTTCATTCTCTATCCCATAGTGCTTCCACTCTCATTTGTGGGAGTCTCCATGAGAAGAAAGTCTCTATCCGATGATTGCCTCATTCCTTCCCCCTTGCACAGTGACCTCCGGAAGGGAAGAATGGTGCTGCAGTATATATTGCTCCATGATAGCCCCAAATACCGTTGAGTCCAGCTATCCCCATCTGTCAGGCAGCAGGAGATTCCATCAAAGTGTTCCTGCATGCCTTATCAACCGGTCCAAAGGATTCTTTCCAAATGCAAGCTCTTCCATTAGTGTGGTCCTCAACAGCTTTTTGGGTTGGTGCTGGTAACAGAATGTTGCTGCTGCCCATCATTGGGCGGAGTTTGTGAGTGTAGGGGTGTTATGCCACTGAGACTTAGTTGTACAAGCTCCCATGTTCTCACTACATCTGGAGGCGATGGTGTTTGTAGCTGGGTAAGTAGTGGGCTCAATGGAGATAAGAGACTAACTCATTTGGTAAATGTTCATGCCACAAGTGAGTGTGGTATTGCATGGTCACGAGGCATGCCCCTGCACTCTCTTTCCCACCTCCTTTTCTTCTCACAGACCTCCACCAGGAGGAGGAATTGCTCCTCTTCACCCCTCACAGTCCTGCCCAGAGGCAAGTCAACATTTTGCCACAACAAACAGCTTGAGCACTGAGTGGGGGGAATGGTTGGTGAGCGGGACTCCTGCACATTCTTTGACCCCGCTGCAATAACTGGTGCAGTGATAGGCTCTGATATACGTGATTGGACCGTGGCAAAATTCTTCACGGTGGAATTGGCCATGGACAATTTTGCCACAAATACAATTTTGCTATGGCCAAATCTGGCAAACCCTTATCCCCCACACCCTCAAAACATCCCCCAGACCCCCAAATTAAGTTTTGCTTCTATGCTTCCTTCTACCCTGCAGCGTCAGGTCCATCCCTCTTATGCATGTCGGATCCGATGCTGCAGGGTCCGCTTTTCTCTTTTTTTTTGTCTTTCCCCCACCTCCAGTCCTAGGGAAGCGGAGGACACCCCCATTACCTTCCAAGGCAATCACTACCAAGCATGGGTAGCAGGGGACACCCCCGCAAACCCTGCTCCCCATATTTGGTATTGACTACCACATTTGCTCGAATTCAATCAATCAAATAGTACTGGCCGAATTGGGCCAAATTTACCATATGATCAATTAAATTAACAAATTGAATAATACCATAGGATCATCCTCCACCATGTCCTCATCCCCCTTTTCTGTTGCCTCCCCTTCAGCTAAGTCTGCTGCCTTCTGTGTCCAGCCCATTGGCTGCCCTCCCCCCTCCCAGGCTCATTCTATCATTCTCTCATTCTCTAGGGCTTCCCCATCCTCAACACCCTTACCCTGATGAATTAAGACCACTTTTTCCTCAGTTATGGTCCCCACCAAGTGTAAGATACACGATACATAGTTATTCAAGCATGTTCTATGTACTAGGGTATGCAAGGTAATCCTATTCACTGTCCCACCCTCCACCCTGGAAACTTGAGCTCACAAGTTATTCCATTGTGTTAGACAGAAAAGTGGAAAGAAGAAACATCTCCAATGATGCTTCCCCCCAGGCTGCAAGAGGGAGGGGAAGAAGACCAATGCACAGTAATCAAAAGATAAATGGTACGGATGATAAGGTAACAACCACCCACCTACAGTCAATAGCTTCCCCCCTTGGTAACCTATTTGGTAGCAGTATTCTTCCCTACAAGGCACGAGATCCATAGACAATAACACCAGCATGACTGCCCGAGACGCGAAAAAGGAAAGAGCAAGCAAGCACCTGAGCCGCCGACATTAGGACAAGGTAAAGGAGTGGAGGATGAGAAGTTCCAGTAGAAAGGGAAGTATCCACAAGATCCTATGTTGATTTCCAAAAGTAAACCAAGTTCGCAAAGAGTAGGCAGGGAAATCCATTTGAGGGGCAATACAAAATCAATTCCAAAACAGAACAGACCAATTCTCAGGTAATAGGTAGGCAGTCATAAACAAGCAGGGAATCAGTACACTCAGAAAGGGAAGAAGGGAACAAAACCAGGGAGTAGGAAGTTAACAAGGAGGTAACAACAAGGAGGAAAATAAGAGACATGAGAAAGGGACAAAACAGGGCAATTAAGGCAAGGCACAAGGAACATGTGTGTGCAAACTACTCACTCATTGATGAGCGCCATGGGTCCGTGCTTATAGCCCCTTAATGCTGTTGCAACACTGCGGGCGAGCAACAGTGTACCCTCAGGTTCCAACATCAACTGACTGGTGCCACATTGTGTGTGTCGCCTGCATAGGGCTCATTGGTAATGTAGCCCTTCCAGGCTCCAAGACTCCAAGTGAATGTCGTGCGATGACGCCGACCCGAAATCCTGACACCAAGACAGGAATTGTCCCACTGTACTCCTTTTCCAGGGTGTTTTTATCGTCCGCCCTCCTGCTACATGAGGAACATGTCAGTGTCACATGAGGAACATGCCAGTGTCCCCCTTCACCAGCTGTATACCCTCCTGCTACACCATACGCCATGCCCATTTTTAAGCCTCAAACAGAGGCCATGACACACTGTGCCTGTGCCAAGTGCCTCCTCCGATAGCACTGCCTCCAATTTTTCCCATGCTCCTGAGGTCACCCTCAATTCTTAAGCCTACCCCACCAACTCGGGAGACCGCTGATGCCGTGGAATCTGTAATTGAGAACTGGCACCAACAAACATCACGAGGTTCCACTCTCCTCATTACATATGGGCTTTAGTACACCTCTGAACCCACCCTCTTCTCTTCTCAGAATTGCAAGAGCTAGATGACCCTTCTCAAGAAAGAACTCATGGAATGAGAACGACACCCAAGGAACAAGGAGGGAACCACAGGAGCATGTCAAGACTTAAGACAGAACACTACACTAACCAGAATGACAAGCCAACACCACAGCAAGTGGGCAGATGAGATGACGTGTGGGAGAAGATGGCGAAGGATAAACATGTGGGTTGTGTTTTTTAGGGATATGATTAGGAAAGGCATGTTTTTCTGGTATTCTAATCGAGCAAAACAAAAGGGAAAAGAAACAAGAGAAAAGGGTACATTTTGTAATTCTTTAAATTGAGGATCACACACAATACTGGACAAACACGGAGCACACATAGGAGCAGACAAACTGACAAACGTAACACTCCTAACAACACTAAACTGCATACAAAGGAACACTTAACTTCTCAAACTGCGTCCACGACTGCTCAAAAGGCTACTCTAATCTCTCCAAGTGCTGAAAACACCTTCCAAATGTGTGCCTGCCCTTGCAGAACATTCCTTTACACTCTAGAAAACCACACAACGCAACAGAAAATGAGCTGGGCCTTTAGTAGAGCCTCAAACTTACTTTAGGAGATTTGAGTGCACATATTGGCCAAACAAACTTGATGCATTAGCATGAGAGATATTTGATTGACTGAAAAAACCCAACAAATAAGACTGAGGTTTGGCCCCACAACCGATTATCCTGATAGAGCACTAATCAAAACGAGAGCCCCATTCCACACTGTGAGTCAATGTGGGATTCAACCAATACTCATTGTATACTTATGAGATCAGATGAATAGTGACCACATAAATATATGAGGTGTCCAGTGAGTCACTTTTTATGAATATTGTCTAGCATTAGTCCTGTGACATCATGTCTCCCCAATCTCATGGTCTAGCCTAAGGGATGGGACTTGGTCCAACATGTTACCTGTCCTGTCAGCTCTAAACCCAACCTGTCACCCAGCCTATCACCATCCTCAAGCTGAAGCTATTTTATTTGGCAGATATTTCTTGAGAATAAGACTATTATGGCAGATAATGCTGATTTCAATGCATTGTTATACAAGGGTGTAGACCAGTTGTCCCCAGCAAAACTCTGCCTTATTACAGATGGAGAAGAGCAGCCAATGAATGAGCATTGGCACACTGTGTGTAAATGATACTCATAGATGCATCAATGCAACGATTCTCTTGCTTGTGATAAAAGACATGGTGAGTACATTAACTACATAAATAAATATAAATTAAGAGATCCAAAAGACACAACAAAAGATGTACAATCTTCATTTATCAAACGATTTTTGTTTGCAGGGGGTATCACCCCCAAGTGCTGCTTGTGTTCATGTGTTGGGGAAGTGTGCCACATTCTTCGATTTGTGAAGCAGTTTAGCACTGTGAACAAAATGTTCCTGAACATGTTCTGAGCCCTAAAACAGTGCTCCTCAAACTGTCCGCTATGGCACATCGGTGTGCCTCAAGGTGGTGTCCATGTCCTACAAGTTGCTGTTTGTTTTATTTTTTTCAGATTGACAAATGTATGTTTCTCCCAAAACAAGCCCAACTAATCGCTATTGGGCTTTTTGTTGATGGGGCTGCATAACAGAATATGTTCTTTTTTGTAATTAGTTGCTGTACTAAGCGAGAAACAAGCAAAGATATTTTAAGTTACAGATGAATTCATGGAAAATCAAAGAAATCAATAGGAAAACTACAAACGTGTATTTGCTAGGGGTAGTGTGAGGGCTGCAAGTATAACATGTTTTATTCCAAACATAAAAAAGGCAATGGTTCAAGTCTCATTGTTTTATTCAAAAGTATTTAGCACAAACTCACAACAGTACCCGGTCAATGTGTCAACATACTCAACTGCATACATTCTTTTTTTTTTATTGTGTATTGGTTTAAAATAAATAACCTTTCACAAATAACAGGTTACATATTACATTATACCAGAACAAGAATTACAATTCATTTAAACGTCATTAAAACACAAAACAAGAAAGAAAAAAGGAAAAGCACACGCAATCTATTCAATATCAAAAAGAACAAACAAAGCGCTTAATTACCATTCAATCAAACCCATAGTTTTAAAGGAATTACCTTCAAAACAACGGGACCAAAAGGAATCGAAATCTGTGATGAACGTATTCCACAAATAGGTCCCCAAAAAAAGAACACAGGCTTCGAAAAGTAGGAGGGGGCACTCTACTAGCAAATATTTCAGACTCTATGGAGGGAGCCTTATTGCACAATTGGCATCAGGGACTGGGAAACGCATTTTTATTTCTGATATTTCCTATCTCCCCAGTTAAAAATAAATTGAACCGAAATATCAAAAATAGATATCTTAATTTTGCATTGGGGAATTTTTCCAGGTATGGCGGGAGAGTACCAGACCTTTTATGCTCCCCCGCAAACCACTAATACAATTTAGATTTGGACAGTGGAGTACATGTACATATCCAATCCCATTCCCATAGTCTCCTTTGGGCCAGACTGCAATTCATTGCTTGCATTATCATACTGCTCTTCTGCACCCAGCTCATCAAGTGCTCACAACCACCTTCAACAAGTAATAATTGGGAATTCACAAAAAAAGGAGTCACCTTGCGGTGTATTATTTTACTTAATAGTGGCAACGCATTCCCTGCCAGATGGCTTATTAGAGAAAATAAACCCCACTCGAAACAGACGACCACAACAGGAACACAATTGGTTAAGCACAGGACCTTGAGCCATAGACTCGATTTCACGGTATTCATTGCCTCCCATTCAAACAATAACATAGTCTCCACACTATATATTATCTTTGGTACCACTTTCATTTTAGAAAACATAATAATGGGGATCAGTGAGAATTGCCAGCACATATTATTCATTTTGGTATAAACCATTAACCTTTGCTTGTAATGTGGCTGAAGCTGCTGCTCCCCTTGCAGAAGAAAGGTAGACCTAAGTATACACAATGACTGGTAGTATCAATAGCTGTGTTGTCAATGGTCCTCTTTCTCTTAGCACTAGTGAAACGCATTATCTTGGTTTTGGCTTTGTCTATTTTTAGATCATTCTCAGCTGCCTATGTATTCAGTCCACACAACATTCTCTGAAGACCAATTTGAGTTTGGGAAAATATGACACGATCGTCTGCATAAGCTAACCACTTGAGCTGGAAACCACCCAAACGTTGGGATCCAAGGGTCACACCTTTGATGTAATCACCAAGGTCAGAGAGATAGATGTTATATTGGCAGAGGGCCAACACACACCCCTGCCTAAGACCCCCTTCTTTGCCTCTGCTAATTCACATTAAAGTATGCTGTCACTTCGAGGAAACGTTTTCTCTAGAATATTTGAACTCTGTAACAAAGTTACAGAATTCTTGATTAATCAAAATTAGACATAATATTTCCTTTTTTCATGAAAATCTGTGATGATTGGCTGATATGTCAGAGGTTTTCAAACAACCCAATAAATTAAAACATAACCTCCAAGACCCCACTGAACACTTGCTAAATTGTTTCAACATATTATATTAAATATATTTAAATCAGAGTCATAGTTCTGGCATGTGGAATTAAAGAGTGGATTACTTGAGATGTTTGAGGGCAAAGGAAGGGTGTAAAAATCGAACAAATGTAAGATTTTAAAAGTGTCTGAGAAATATCTGATCATGAAGCAGATACTGATTCTTAGGATTGAGTTCACAATACATATGCAGAATCAGCTGAAATCGCAATATAACTATTTTCTATGAGGATGATGAAAGAGTTGGCTAGTGAAGGCCGTCACTCCCCACAACATACTTAGAAAATCAGAATAAAGGACACATCCCAGTAGGGAATATAAAATATATATTATAAACTATAATATAACAATGTTATATCACTTAGATCCTGGATGTGTGAACGCAGGTTTCCTGTGAAATTAGGGGGCTGAATTGACAGTGAATATGAAATCATAGAGCAGAAATAGAAGGTAGGGCTGTTCTTTAGTCCTCTTTCATGTACACACAATAGGTTATGACTGTTAGAGGGATGTTGTTGTAAAGAAAAACACCTTGTACAACTTTCCCGGACAAGGAGCTAAGAAAGAAAAAGACCATCTAACTGCTGACCTGTACCTGGCATGAAAGAATTGTGTTTCTGTTAAAATGATAATACGCAGGTGTATTTATCAAATTATGTATTAGCAGTGGTGAAAGGCATAGAATCAAATAAAACAGAAACATTTAATTGAGACTAAATTGGACAGAAAACGTATCTAATTAGTGAGTGGCTGCGCTGAACATAGAATTAGGTGATGGATTGGCTGTTTCAAAAGACAAATAATGTGAATCAATTTCTCAGTGACTGCTTAATAGAAAAAAAAAGTTGTGTTCTATAGTTAATTGCCGATCAGTAGTAAGACAGTGGATCTGATAGGAAGATCTATACATCAACTGGCTTTTTAAATGTAGCTAGTGCCATATAGTGGTTGCTGATTGTTCAGTAGGTGTTGGCATTGATTTACTTTTTTAAGTTACAAGCAACCAGGGAGATAAGATACTAGGGGCCTGATTCACAGAACATTTTCCTGTGGGATTGCGCCCTTATAAAACGCTTCTGTAAATCAAGGCCTTCAGTCCGGAGCAAAAAGATCCCAGCTTGATAACTTTTTGTTTACGGTGGTTCCTCCATTTATTTTTTTGAACTTTTTGCAGTTTTCAAGCTAGGATCGTATTGCTCCAGACATAGTTACATACGTCCCTTTGCTGATTATAACTTTAAGAAGTAAATCAATACCAAAACGTACTTAAGAATAAGCAATTTATACATGGATCTAGCACCAAGTAAAACCCCACTTGATTTATGGCTCTCAGAATCACACTGTACCTTGGTATTTCTGGGGGACGTTTCTGGGAAGAGTTAGGGTCTGTCCTTTTGGGCAGCCACCTCGATATCTGGAAGGACAGAGAGTGAGGGTGGCTCCTCTGAAGGGCAAGCCCCAATGAGGGAAAAACTCAGATGAGAAAATAAACCTCTTGATGTTAATCCACAGGATAGGACGTTTCCTAGATACGTGGAAAACAATTTAGGCCAAAATTTAGGTCAAAACTGGAGACCTGGTATGGGAGGTTGTCAGAGCAGGAAGATAAGGTTCGAAGGGGACAGGTAGGTTGGTAATGGAGGGATACAAACGGGTATCCAGGGTGACCAGGAAAAGAAGGGAGCAGGGAGGCATTGTGAAGCAAGGAACAAAGTTGTGATGCATCAGTTTACCGGCGTTGCTGCTGCTTAAGGCGTTTCGCACTGAGGGTCATGATTCCCATATCCGTGCATCATTGTGCATGTCCTGTACTTGGGCGCCATCTTGGATTGCACCAGTGACTGATGGAGGGTGTCACAGGGACCAATGGGGGCGAAATCTGATACTCTTTTTTAATGAACAAACATGTTATGAGGAATTTGCTTTTGTTTTGTTACACTAAGCAGAATCAATGCATCGTAACTCTCAGCAATTGACTATACAACATAAGTATCTTTCTTGCAGTTTCTTTTTATTGAGCATTCATCGAGAAATTGATTCGCGTTTTAATCACTCAAAAGAACGTTCCTATACAGTCACTTTAAAGATACACTTTTTCCAATGTAGTCTCAATGAAAAGTGTTTGCTTGATTTGTTTCCATGTCTTTTGTGACTGTTAATAATTTAATAAATGCACCAGCCTATGAGCAATTTATTACAAACACCACATTTGCATGTAGGGCGCAGAACAGCAGTTTCTTAGACCTTTGCTCTGAAATTAAAACCAGTCCTCAATTGTGCCACGAGCTTTGCGGGGCACTGCCCTTTACTATCAAATATTTTTAAACCATCCTGCAGTGTACCAGGTCAAATGTTACACAAATGAATTTTGCTGAGACACTGGAAGTCAACCTCTTCCATTTAAATGGAAATTCGGATGAATGGAGAGAGGAATCTTGCAAACTTTGAAAACTGTAATTACCCAGAGTCGTGTTACGCCTGAATTTCTAGAAATTCATGACTAATTGACATAACGCATGTTGAATTAATCAAAGCACAGCACAGATCACCATGCTAGGCATTGGTCCATTGAACATGCATCTAATTGAGCTACTAATAGCTATGGTTGCAGCCAGACAGCAGAAACAACTGGATTTTCTGAAGAGCTGTCAAGAGCAGTGGAAGAAATGGTGAGAGATGAAGAGAGAACCATTCTTCATAGGGTGAGGGCATCACACTGGATGCCTAGCAATAAACAAATGCGTCACCCCTCTAGGATGGACAGTCATTTAATTACCACCATCATACTGATCATCCCCAGGGACACTGAGAGCGGCTTTGATATCCCCCTCCCAAGCTTCTGTTCCGGCAGGGCATTCCAACATATTGGGGATTCGTGCGTGGCATTTCCCATGCTACAGTTTCTGTGGTCCTAAACCAGCATTTGGAAGCCCTCCCGCCACATGCCTATAGACACTGTGCCACTGAGGCGGAAAGGCCAATGCCAGTTTGTTTGAAATCACTGGTTTCTCCAATGTTGAGGTACTGTTGGACTGCACCCACACTATTGTGGTCCCACAGGAAGTGATCTGATAATCTGCCTTTAGAAACAGTAGCTCATCTTGAATGTGCAGGTTTCATGTTATGCCAGTCTCTGAATTCCCCCTTGCTGCCCGCTCATGACTTGATAGTCCTTTCAAGAGACAGGCATCATGGTAGACAAGGTCACACATTCCCACATTAACCTGTCCTTTGCAGTATCAATCATTGAGATAAGTAATCTCGTCCAACAAGCAATACTCAGGGGTGTTTCTAGGTCTGGAAAAGATCAGGAGCTAAGCTAACGTCGGGACTGGCGGACTTTGGGGCTAGCTAGCATTTTGGTTGTAGCACCTGAGCTTCTATCTGGGGCTACCACCAAAAGACCAGAAGATATAGCCCCTTTACCCCCCATGCCCCCCAGCAACGTCTCTCTATTTGCCTGCTAATGAGATCAGTTGTCTTGTCAAGTGACCTCTGCTTGATTTGTTTATTTTTTCCCATTGGTAATATGCCCCAGGGCAAACTAACTGCACACTCCATTCTCTATGCAGAAGACAAAGACTGAGTCAAGTGCATTATTACGTAGGGGGATGGGTTGAAGCTCATCCATACTTCTCCTGACTTCATTGCCACAGCATTGGTTGTAAAGCAGCGAAAGAATTTGCCTCAGGTCGCAAGAAGCCTCTGAAGATCGGTTCGGCTATCACATGTGCCAGTTATTTTTGTGATTGGTGTTTATTTAATTATTTGGGTCCTTTTGTTTTGCTGTTTTCAATAACCAATACTAAACAAAAAATACAATAAATTACAGATTAAAACGATGTCACGCAAAGTATGCACGGCAGGCCCAGTGAATGTATGATTAGAGCTACAATTACCGTCACAGCTTGGAGGGACTAAGTGTGGTTGTTCTTACCCTGCTGAACAGGTATTATTCCCTTTGTTGTAAACAGGTTGAAATCCAACACTATTTTTTTGTTTCAAACAAATGAATAACTAGGTTCCGATGGCCCAATCTTTTTTATTGTATTTTATGTTGTTTTTATTTTCACTGGTAAAGAGCAAACTATGAATGAAAACAGAAGTAGACACACTTTGTGTCTGAGCTGTGGTACATGTACAGTATCTTTTTCATTCTGCTACTGACTTTAATTTTGAGTTAGGTTAATATGGGGGGAGGAAGCCCCACTGTTATAGAGGTCTCAACCTCATGCAAAATGATTGGTACTGCATTTGTCCCCTTGAAAGGTGTTTGTGCATTTTCGCAATTGCAAAACATCAATGCCCCTTTGTAGAGGAGGTCCCAGATATGGCCTGCACTCCAGCCCCCCATTTCGAGATACCAGGAGCATACTTGCCAAGATATGTGACGTATAAGGAGCAAATAAACCAACAGAGAGCCACAGTGGGGCTCTGTCGAGTACCCATCAGAAGAGAAATACCTATTGAAGCGCCAATAACCATTCAACCATGGGCTGCACAATACCCATTGAGACAACCGTACCAGCAGCTGACGCGAAATGAAGATTACTTACAAACTGTCCCTGAAGAGACCCAAAGGGCCTTAATTGAAGGCGAACGGTGATGATACAATGGCCGGACAGACGTTCAGATGAACGAAATGACAATCCAAAATAACACGTAACAATGAAATGATATGAATAAGGATGTAATGGACATAGAAGAAGAGACAATATTGAAACGATGTTGCAACACAAAGAACGTAACCATGAAAGAAGGACGAAAATATGCAACTAGTTAAATGCCTGTAAATAGGGTTGTAATTCAAGAAGCTAAGGAAACGGTACTGCTTGAATTGCTTAGTAGAAGGATAGAGCAGCAAGCGCCAACTATATATCTACCTCAAGAAGCACATTATACAAGTGCGACTCCATTTTATAAAAGCAGAATTAAGCCCTGGATGGTGGAGGACAAACAGGCCAGGATTCATATATTAGCCCAAAGCCAGTCGATAGAGCAGAATCGAAGCTCAGTAAGAAGCAGCTCATGCCTGGGAATTTGAGGTCAACTCCAGGAAGGGAGGAGAGCGGCAACTCCGAAGAAATGAAACTTAAGAGCATAGCAGCCAGGCAGTGAAGGTCGAGATAAGGAGGCCCAGCCAGGTGGCAAGACTAATGGAAGAATCAAATACACAAATAGAGGGAGAATTAAGCAGATTCACGGTGAACAGACACGTGACCAGCCAAGCACAAAGAGGTACCCACGTCTGATGTCATCCAAACACAGAGGATGCCATAACTTCTCCTGATAAGAAGCTACAGTTTTGAGGCCATCCTCTGTCAACTAATTGACACATAGCCCTAAAGTGCTGATTAATGTAAGGGAGGCAGAGTGAATCTTGGGGCACACCGCATCTGGGTGTCCATTCTGCATGCTGCTAATTAAAGTAGAGATTTATGTCTGGGGTGTAACCCACCCAATCACAATGGACCAAATAATCTAGGGTCCTATAGCTAGTAGAACCAATGAGACGTCGTACTTTTAGTGACGTCAATCACGAGTGATGTAGAGGGATGGGCGTAGACGCCCACCCAATAAGAGTTATCCAATCCCCACACTCTGTTACCATATACAGATATAGCAACTATACTTAAGTTACCTTTTCCGACCAATAGAATTGCATGACAAACTTATGAGTGTAACACGTCAACGATGACGGAAATCTGCTATAACTATTGCTGTCTGAATGAAGAATTTGGAAGTTGAAGCGAGACGGGCGATCGCATCACTGTTGATTTCCATTTGTTTCCCCATTTTTTTTACTTGTCATTAACCCCTTCAGTGCCAAGGGCGAGGTATCTTATCCTTGGAATTGCATACGCAGTGCCAAGGACGAGATAGCTCATCCTTTTTGGCACCTTTTTTTGTCTGATCCCTGCAAAGCAGGGATCACACAAAACTGTAATCCAACCCCCGGGCTATGTGAGGGGGAGGTCCCCCCTCACTACCAGGGGGCTGGATTACCTTCAGTTTCACTTCGGTGTGCGTAATGCACGTCGGCGTGCAACTGAAAGTAAATTCACCGCAGCAGCCATTTCGGGCTGCTGCGGTGAAAATAGAAGGTGAGTGTTCACTTTCTCCCCCTCGATCTATGGCTGTATTTCAAGCCGGAGATCGAGGGAGGTGTCTTTGGAAAGGGGAGATTCTCCCCTTTCCAAGGACACCCTTTGTGACAGCATTGCTGCCCGTGGATCGGGCGCAGGGTGCTCGATACACGGGCAGCAATGCCCACTAGTCACCAGGGATGCATTTGTGACGTGGGGTGTAGGGGGCTGCTTACAGTAAGCAGCCCTCTCTCCCCGGCCCCCAAAGCATGGGGGCACATATATAATGACCCCTGGGGGCAGACAGGTGACCATCTGCCCCCAGGGGTGGGGGCATAAAAAAAATTTAAAAACAAAGAAAGAAATAACGTGATGGGAAGGGGGGAGGGGTTTGGGGGCCCTAGCCAACAGGGATTTTTTTTGGAAATGGTGTCCTTGAAAAGGGGAGATTCTCCCCTTTCCAAGGACACCCTGTGTGACAGCATTGCTGTACACGGATCGGGCCAGGGCGCTCGATGAGTGGGCAGCAATGCACATTAGACACCAGGGATGTCTTTGAATGCAAGGGGAGGTGGGGGCTGCTTACAGTAAGGAGCCCTAACCCACCCAGCCCCCAAAGCATGGGGGCACATATGTGTACAGCCCTGGGGGCAGATGGCTTATCATCTGCCCCCAGGGAAGGGGGAAAAAAAAACAGAAAACAAAATAGAACATGATGGGAAGGGGGAGGGGGCTTGGGGGCCCTAGCCACTAGGGATTTTTTTGGAAATGGTGTCCCTGGAAAGGGGAGGTTCTCCCCTTTCTAAGGACACCCTGCGGGCAGCAATGCACACTAGACACCAGGGATGACTTTAAATGCGGGGGGGAGGTGGGGGCTGCTTACAGTAAGCAGCCCCCGCCCCCTCCCGGCCCAAAAAGCATGGGGACACATATGTGGGGGGGGCCTAGCCACCAGGGATTTTTTCAGAATTGGTGTCCTTGGAAAGGGGAGATTCTCCCCTGCATTTCCCAAAAGAGGACACCCGTGGGAATGCACAGAGGTCTGACTTGCGCGAAGCAGCCCAGAATGTATTACCCAGAACCCCAGACAAAGTGAACATTGTGGGTTTTTTCCCACCAAATATCACACTTTGTCGGGGATTGTGGCTAATAAAAATTGGGGCAATTTGCGCAAGGCAGACCTCTGTGGATTCCCACGGGTGTCCTCTTTTGGGAAATGCATGGGGTTACCTGTTTCCCTTGCTGGCTTCGACACCCTAGGCCCAAATCTGTAGGTTGCCCACATGAACAAAATGGGTATTGGCGAAAGGCTTGGGGTTACCAGTGGGTTACCCTTTCCCTTTTGCGCCCCGGTAGGTGCACCCACACATGTGAGGTACCGTTTTCATCGGGACATGTGTGGGGACGTGGGAAGGTAGGCCATGTGTTGTGGGCGTTGTGTTTCGGTGGGTGGCCAGAGCGAAATGTCTGAGAATTGTCTTCATTTCCAGCCAATTTCAGAGACATTTCCCTGTGACCACTCACCGAAACACGTCTGAAGTCTGAGGTACCCCACCCCCACAGCTCGTCAACAAATCACGGGTCATGCAATAAACACAATGATCACGCTGCTGTAGGGGCATGCCACACAATGCACTAGGAGAAAGATATAAATATGTGTTTTAATGCATTACAAAGCACACTTTCTGAGAAAAATGTACAAAAACAATTGAGTGTTTGCAATTGTTTTGTAGGGTAACACCAAATCAAAAATCCAATACATGCAATTCACCAACACCGCACAGAAACATTAATGCTTTATTTAATATCATTCTTTGCTATTAAGGATACCATGCCACAATGAAAACATTTCCAACTGGCTGCACAATGTAGATTAGTCTAGACACGTAATAAACATATTTCAGTAAAACATGCCATGCCACATTAAAACATTCCTAGACTGGTTTCCCCAAAATGCCAGTCTAGCCAGGTAATTACACTTAGCATGACTGCATTTTCAGAGATGCCAGTAAAATAAGTCAAACCACAGTAAGAAATGACTAGCCAAAATGCACCAAAAAGCCAGTTTAGCCACTAATAACAAATATCACGCCTGTTAAGCCTGGACATTGATGACCATTATGAGTTAGCACACAACCCCCACACCTCCACCTCTCCACACATCCCCTCTCCCTCCCACGCCCTACGTCTACCCCCAGATTCAGCTCCTTGGCCCAGAATTACCTCTATGTCCCTCTTCTTCGTCCCGGTAGTTATGTATGCAGCACCTTCCCTCATAGGCAAGCACTGAGACATGGAAGAGTGGGGCTACGAGTAAGGAAGATTACAAGAAACTAAGCCAAGCATTACTTCCATGTCCCAGTACTTGAGTATGTGGCAAGGTGTCTCATACACAAGTACTGGGATGCAGAAGAGTATGGCTTTGAGTAATGAAGATTACCAGTAAGTAATCCAGGCATTAAACACAAGCACACCCATTCACACACCATTCACCATACACTCACACACACATCCAGCCAACCATACATTTACATGTGCACCCTTTCATCTTACACTCATACACGCCCACCCAGACAGCCATCTATATATCATGCACCCATTCATTCACACACATTACATTATATACATACACACACACACACACTTACATGCCCGCACACACATTTACACAATATGCGGATCTAAACTATAAGGTGATGGAACACCAAGACTGCAGGGTACTACGTTTTCTGGAGAGGTATGGTGCAGATAGAATAACACAATTTAGGTGCTCATGGGTGACAATATTACACACTGACCTACGAAAAAGCTTTGATGCCTGTAAGCTGGTGGTCTGTTGGGAGTCTACAGTCACCACACCATGCACATTCGCTAGTACATTTAAAAGGTGTGTTACCTTTCGGAAGTGCATGCTGAGAGTTCGAGGAGGTGCTGGTGGGGTTCCTCCAGAAAGGTCTCAGGCATGGAACGGTTGAGTTCATTATCCCACATTGTTGTTGAAAAGAATTACAAGCTCATATTTAGAGCTAGGTTATCGGGAAGACACACGCAGTTGTGCAGAGAGCGACATAAGCTCACATGCAATGAGTTACTACCTACTAAAGAAGTCTGACGCAGCCAGCTAGCACACAAATATATGGAATGCATTGGTATATTTTCTCTTTGCATTCCAAGGGCGGGGCGTAACTGCAAGGGTGTTGCTAGGTCTGTAAAAGATCTGGGGTTATGCTAATGTCGGGACTGTCAAGACTCGGGGCTAGCTAGCCTTTTGCTTGTAGCCCCTGAGTTTTTATCTGGGGCTACAACCAAAAGATTGGGGGCTATATCCCCCTAACCCCCCCCCCCAGCAACGCCTCTGGGTAACTATAATAACCCAGAGCTCAAAACATACTGTTTATAAACCATGAAGGCCACAGATGGTGTAAATTGGCAGCAATGTAGAAACAAGTGCATCGTGTCTTCTTTTACGAGCCAGAGTGTAAGTACGAGGCCTTTCTTCTGTTTCAACTGAAAAGATAAACCTAATGATATTACTGGTGCCCTATACCCAGATTCAAATGTAAAATAAAAATCACAGCCTCTCATTGTGTCTGTAAATGGAACACAACAGGAGAGTCTTCCAGTTTGCAATTGTGTCATCAATCTAGGAGTCCCAACCCCTCCCACCAGGCCATAAAACATCACCAAATGCATTTGCTTGTGGTAGCAGCCCAGCATGTAGACGACATGCCATTGTTTCCCTATTTGGACAACTGGGTGGTCAGAGCACAGTCGGAGGTAGAGCTGAGCATTCTTGTACATACAACCTGTAACCTGCTGGCTTCAGTGGAGCTCCACGTGAACTGGGGTAGGTCTCCAACCTACAACCGGACGCAGGGTTTGAAATACACCAGGGCAGACTTCAAGAAGAATGCGACTTGGTTGCACTGCCAAAGAACAGCACTGTCAAACTATGAATATCCTGTGATTTTATTTTCCCCTGGGTCGGGCTACACGCATGACTTCCACTCACACCTCTTCACAAATATTGGACACCATACTCTTAGGGCTTTGTGATGCATAGATACTAATTGACAGCAGGATGAGGGAGTCAAGTGTTGGCCGATGATGGGGAACATAATGAAAGGGTTCCCTTTGAGCAGGTCATCCAAGGTAGTATATATCAAACCCATGAGCATGGGTTGGTGGGCAATGATGGAACAATTCCACCTAGAGGAGAAGTGGGAGACATCAGTATCAGAACATTCTTTGTACTGGAAGGAACCAGCCACAGTGTTCAGAGCTCTGCACATCTTCAAGGACGCCATTCATGGGCCAACATCAGGGGTAAGAACGAACAACACCCCGACATCATTCACCAAGAGAGAAAGGGCTACCAAGTTCAAACACAGAGACAACTTGAGTTTCAACCTAGGATGTTGGACAGAAACAAACCAAATCACTTTGAAGTCATTCAGCATCAAACACCTCAGCAAACCAGCTCAGCCAGTTCTCTCCTTTCTCAAGATTTGGGGCCGTGATCCTGGAACAGTTCACCTCCTCAAAGAATGCATTCCTACCTAGCTGCACCAGGTTTCAGGGTTAAGGAGCATGGGGGATGGCCGAAAGACGTGATTAATGCCGTTCTTGGTATCTAAATGACACCCAGTTTCAGTCTCAACTTCCTAGACAGCAGACCGGAAGATTGCATGGTGGTCCCTTATTGGCCAAGGAAATCTTGATTTCCACTCTCACTAGAAGTGGTCGGCCACTGGCGCGGGTTTGGTGCAAGCTGACACTCACATCTCATCTACCGTCTTTGATTAGGGACAACTGGGAAACAGCTGGATAGGGTGGGTGTGGATATTGAAAAGGCAGCATTTGCAAAATAGGAGTTTGTCTGCCCATTCAGCATGGTCAACAGTCAAGATGCATGGCTACCATTAAGGCATACAACTGACAGCCGGGGTTACTTGGTCTCTTGAGGCAAGCGAACATACATGCACTATAATGTGGGATTCCAGCAGTCCACCAACTGCTTCAGGATTGGTCCTTTGGGCAGGGTGTGGAAGTCTCCACTCTTAGAGCTCAAAGGGCTATAATTAAGGCATTTCCGAATCCATGGGATGGTGGTTCAGGTGAGGATGAATTGGTGAGCTATATACTGAAGTGTTTCTTTGTAGCATGGCCAATACAGTACGCTGGAGTCCCTCCTTGGAACCTTCACCTACTACTGATGGTTAAGAAGTCACATCCATTAAGAAATCTTGATTCCATCAATTTAAAACCTCTAACGCTAAATCCCGTGCTCCTGGTGGAAATCACTTCTTGGCGCACATTGGTGCTACTATGTGCCCTGCCTTCTAAACCTCTTTTTCTCACTTTCTTCCCTAAGTCTTTAGTCTATGATATGATCCTGTGTTGCTTGCTAAGGTACATTCAAAATTAAAGGACATTTTTTTTTGCGCAATGCCTTCTTCTACAGAAGATAATTACTGACATCACTTGGACAGGAAGGGAGCTGGTCAATCCTATATGGAAAGAACAGCCTCATGTAGAGGTTCACATACTTATTTCTCTCTTTTGGAGTGGATGAAAATGGATTGAAGGCACTTGCTGGATTCGATCAAACTTCTACTGGATAGTCGGAGGACAACTACATGGTTAGACCCTAACACATGTATCAGACATTATAGACTAAATGTGAACAAGTCCACCATTCTCATTTAACACAAGTGTTTTGAGTACTGACACACACTGAGGGAAGTTGGAGTCCAGCCCCACGTGTGCAGCTGCATATTGTGTGGTCTGTGTGGATTATTCAGATGCCCCTTCCATCTCATGGCTTGGCATAACACACTAGCAAGTACTTGGGTTAGGAAATGCGACATTGAGGTAATACTTTGATTACCCTCTTGCTTATCACAGTACTCAAAACCCACCGCACCTACCTTTCTTTGGATGGAGGTGCCAATAATCCAAATTGTGGGGGCGGGGGGTGGAGGGACTGCAACCTAAACCATTTGAAAATGGCCTCTTACCATGGAGGTGTTCTAATTCAAAACAGGTTATGGGTTGAGGTAAGTATGACTAGGAGTAAGACTATTGTTATCTTTAGATGTGCCAGTCCTACTTCTACCAGATATTTAATAAGGACATGTGTGTGTCTCTATTTGAGAAATGCATGTCCCATGCAAATGAGACACACTGAGAGGGGCCCCTAGGGGACCCTGATGTCTATGGAAACAAGGTGAGTCACCACGCACGATAGATACGCCAGACCGAGGTTGTATTCCCAAAGCTAGGGTTTATTGCAAAGCAAAAGTCTCAGTTGGCCAACTCGGTCTCACGCCCCGCGACGTGTATCTCTAGACTTCGAGGGACGCAAGAGAGTGAATTACGTACATCAGTTACATATATACAAAATGCATATCAAACAATCAGCTAAGACATGTTTAACACCCCCCTTTATTGGGTTTCTTTGAACTTGGTGTGATGATGGACATCTCCGACTACTATGACACCTTCAAACATCTATTCTAGTAACAACTTGCAATTTGTGAGTGCGAAGGCATCTTTCAGTTGTTGAATAGAACACAGCGCTTCTGTTCTTGGAAGCGAGCTACATACGGGGGGAGAGTTGCATTCCGGACCTTGCTATCTATTAGGTGCTATTCGCGTCCTGGGGGCCAACACGCTCTAGCGGGCTCAGCAAAAGGGGGGCCGTAAGAAAAGCATAATTCAAGCCTTTAGCGGTATTATTGTAACATATTCTACCATATAACGAGACTGGCTGGAAGCTGTGAAATGATTAAATGCCCTGCAGCTCTGCTTCAAGGCTACATTCAGGAGGGAGCCGGGCATTCTTCCTGGCGCTGCCTACGTTTGTGTTTCAGCGAACTCGTGTTATCCTCTCGGCCCTGCGGCCTTGTCCTTTTCGCATACAGACAACAATGTTTTATAGTCGAGCAGTGTAAGCGGACAATATACTGTGAAGCAATGGGAACAGAAAGCAATGATCAATGGTTAGAAAACAAAATGGCCGTTCATTGGCAAACTTGAAAACCTATATTCTGTCATATCGTGTATGAGACGGTTGGCCCACGGCCACCAAAATGTGTTTGCGGTCACAAAGTAGAGGTATCCATTTTTCTAGACTGACAAACCCTCCTTTGGCCGTATGCCAAATGTCTCATCTATTTATTGAAACCTTCTCTAGTGATGATGAATACTTATGTCTGAATTTTGCATGCTATCGTAGACATCATTGTCTTCATCAATATCTATAGCCATCAACTCTTTTACTGCTCTTATTTCATTTGGGTCTTGGTCAGTTCGATCATGGGGTTGTTTTTTCTTTGTCATCATATGCATACATCCTTCCGTACATCCCTCAGTTACCTCAGCGCAAACTATGGGTAAACAATGCATACAACAACAGCACGTTAGGAATATTCCAAACACCACTACTAATATTGAGATCAACTTCCATCCCCAAGAACGTAGTATTCCCCAAAACCAAGATCCTATTCCCCAGCTCCGTTCTCCTGTAGGGAGTTCAGAGCTTAGGATGTGCATTTTCTTTATTGCTTCAAAGATCGTGGGGGAATAGTCATCGACATAAGCGCAACATGCTGATCCCACTATTTTGCTAATTCCCCCACAATCAACCAGGATCACATCAAGAGCCATTCTATTTTGCAGCGTCATTAACCTGATTCCACTTTCTTCCAACGTCATGTTAAGTAATATATCTGTCGTTGTGTTTATTGTATTTTTTAGGATTCTGGACAGTTGCCTTATATTATAGGAGTTCACTATCTGCCCCAAGAATGATTTTGCTACATCAGTTGCTATTAAAACACCCTTGTCAGTCCTTTTGACTCTAGTTCTGGATAATCTGACCATGGCTGCTGTTTTAAGAGGAATACTCCTGGGAACTGTAGCCCTAGGTAACATGTACCCCCCCCCCAGTTTCTAGGCAACCAAGGATATGCTTTCTCTCCACATATAAAATAAACTGGATCACCTACATATACTGGTTCTATTTCCCATTTTAATACCACTGTATTCATGCAACCAGTATATGTTGCGACTGAAAAAGAGCCTTTCTTTTTTAGACAAAAAGGGACAGTTCTTGGGCTATAATTCACTGTGTAAAATGGGGGAATTGCATCTTTGTCCTCTTCTCTTCTTAGACGAAACGTCATTACAGATGTTTTTTCTGGTGGGGACAATCTATCTCGTCTATTTTGTCGTGTTATCTTTCGTGTACTTTTCCTTGTGGGCTCTGGGGCTATTACTTGTGCTTTATGGAAAATGGAACAACCCACAGGCTTCATTATTATCTCCTCAAACTCATTCATGTTGGTTCTGTCTAATTGACCCGGATTACTCTCATTCCATTTCCCATAGAACATTGCACCTAAAGATGCACTACATGCAGAACTTAATGGTAATGGCTGCACATACCACCCTATTACTTTCCCAGCATGCTGTGGTAAATGGGCACATACCCAGCAATTTGTTTTCTTCAGAATTGCATGTGTCATGTTCATGATCAACAGTAAAGTGTTATTTCCAAAACCTTCCCTGTGTCTTTCTTCCATTGG
The DNA here is from genome assembly GCF_040938575.1 of Ambystoma mexicanum. NCBI lineage: Eukaryota > Metazoa > Chordata > Amphibia > Caudata > Ambystomatidae > Ambystoma > Ambystoma mexicanum. Next base: position 1,272,133,682 of record NC_090935.1, on the reverse strand, counting down.
GGGCAGGGTATAAGGGATCACCTGAACCGGGCTTTCAGTAGTGGATATATTGATTATTGGTAAAAACATTTCTAATGGGTGTATTGTTTTCACCCACCATAATATTAGGGCTGTCGATATTGGTGCTACCACGCTCATAAAGCACATTTTTATTGTCAGTAACAGCATACAATTCTTTTTACCATGCATTTTCCTTAAGTTTGCAGTCTTTATAATTGATTCATTCTCAGCGATGGTGGTGCAGGAGGAGGCTGGAACCGGTCCCAGCATGTTTCTCGTCGTCCTTCTTCTTTGTTATCACAGTTCGTTGTGGATATCTCTCTTCGTTGCGCTTGCTCTGATGTTAATAAGTTCAATGGAATTGTCACAGTTCAGTTCTGCCTGTCCTTTTTAGCCTGGATTTGATTATTCGTTTTTGGGCGAGATCACTTGTCCTTTCATTTACTGCTCAGAGGACCTTTGATCAGTTATCTTATCGCCTTAGTATCATGTGCGCCCAGCTTGTCCTCTCTGGTTCCGGACACATGTACTTTTTATGCTCGCTCCGAGGAGCCGCGAGTCTTGAATTGTCCGACTTGCATAATTCTCACGCTTCTCTCCTCTACACCTCTGGTTCCTTCTCCGTCCATGAGCTGAACCAGAGTTTGACATAAACACCAAAAAGAACTGCGGATCACTTTGTCTTCCGAGGCCGCAAGTTGTATTGCCTTGCTCCTGGTATCGTATGATCCGTGAACAGTGTCGGTGCACTTCCAGATTCAGGCTCAAAGTCAGCCTGTGGCGCTACTGTAGGTGTTGGTGTGCGTTGCGCCAATGATGGAGATCCATTTTTTGGCGTGCTGGCAAGTGCTGGTGGGCGCCAAAGGGGTACACGATTTGTTTCTGCTGGTATTTGCAAGGCAGATTTCACGTCGGCCAGCAGTGATGTTGATTCTGCTGGGCAACGTTGGGGCACTCTTTGCCCTTCCCCCTCTTTGGCAATTGTCTCAGGCTTTGTTTTGAGTTTCACTTCTCGTTTTGACAGATTAGGTGGCTGCTTACTGGCAACAGTTTCTTTCGTTTCTGGGACTGCTGTCTCTTTCCGGTCATCAGTGTCAGGCAAGTCTTTCAGTGCAGTTGGAATCTTCTTGGCATGGGTGGCATGGATCCACGACTTCCTACCATCCACCCGTATTGCCGTCTGCATCGCCAAAAGTACTTGATAGGGCCCGTGCCACCTGGGTGGTAAGGATGACTTTCTTTCAAAATTCTTTAGCAGCACCCAGTCTCCTGGCTCTAGTGCGTGCCCAGGACCAGTGTATCTCACTGGTAATGCCTCCTACAAATGCTGATGAATCAAACACAATTTCTGCATTAAAAGGCCACAATAAGTACTAAGCACAGGATCTTCTATCTCACTAAGTTGTTTTGGCTGAGGTGCGCACCAAACATTTGCCGGCCTCCCCATCACGATCTCGTACGGGGAGAGCCCAGTTTTAGCCTGTACAGACGTACGCATGCATAATAGTGCTATTGGTAATGCATCTACCCAACTCAACTTGCTTCCCGCACAAATCTTGCTAATCTTTGATTTAAGAATCCCATTGTGCCTCCCCACAAGACCGGCAGAACTCGGATGCCTTGAACTATGGAATCTCTTATCAATCTGAAGACCAGCACATATCTGTAATAACACTGCACCCACAAAATGTGGTCCATTATCAGACCATAGGACACGGGATAAGCCAAATCTGGAAAAGTACTCCTTCAACATTACTTTTGCCGTGCTCATTGCTGTGCAGTCCTTCAAGGGATATGCCTCCACCCACTTACTGAATGCACAGATCACCACCAAGACGTATTTTAAGTTTTGGCACCTCTCCATCTCTATGAAATCAAAATGGATTACCTCAAATGGCATGGAGGGCGGGCCAAAACTGCCTGTTGGAGTCACTGTTCCCTTCCCTACATTGTGTTGCAAACACGTGATACAGTTCTGCACTAACTTCTCTGCATTCTTTTTTATGTTTACATTCTGCCAAACTGTAGAAAGGTGCTGTATTATTTTCTTCACACAGATGTGCGTAGGTCTGTGGGCCATTGTGACCATTGCAGTTACGTACTAATTTGCCAACATCCAGTTTCTAGTTCCCTTGTTCACCCAACAACCTCCATATCCATCTCAGCATATCCCTCTGCCCACCCCTGTATTTCATCGGCGGTTGCCTCGGCCGGCATTTCTTTGATAGTGGCAACTCCATCTTCTATCATACAGGGTACTTCCTCTGTCTGAACCGTCATCATTTTGGTATTCAAATCAGTGGCAGTTTGTTTAGCAATTCTGTCTGCAAACGCGTTTCTCTCTCCTACTTTGCATGTTACTTTTTTATGTGCCTCGCATTTCGCTATTGCTAGGCGCTTTGGAAACGTGAGTGCAGACAGCAATCGTACAATCAATGGGCCATGTTGGATTCTGGCACCATGTGATGTCAAAAACCCTGTCTCAGCCCAGAGTCGACCAAAATTATGAACCACTCCAAAAGCATACTGACTATCAGTATATATATTCACATTCAAATTTTCAGAAATCTCGCAGGCTCTGGTTAATGCTATTATTTCTGCGGCTTGTGCTGAATTATAGGGAATTCTTTTGCTTTCTACAACGCTCTCTAGGGTAGTGATAGCATATACAGCATTGTCGTGCCATCTGGTAATTTAAAACATCAGCCGTCACAAAATAACTCTCCATCTGGCTCTTTCTGTGGGATATCACTTAAATCAACTCTCCCCTTGTTTTCTTCCTCAGTGACCATTAAACAATTGTGGGGGGGTGATTCATTCTTCCCAATTTCTTTTATGGTTGGTGGCATTAATTCTGCAGGATTCAAAGTGCTACACCTCATAATTTGGATATGGGGCGTGAACAAGATAATCTCATATCTTGTCATTCTAGCAGTGGTGAGATGTTGCATCTGTGTCCTATTTAATAGAACGTCTATGGCATGTGGCACATCAAAATTAAAGTGTGCCCCAATACCATCCCTTCCGTTTGTTTCACTGACGCAGCAGCCGCAGTGACAGATCGCAAACATCGTGGTAGTGCGCACGCTACAGGGTCCAGCGCAGAAGAAAAATAGCCGCACAGCCTATTTCTTCCACCTTGTTCCTGTGTCAAAACCGCCAATGCACATCCTTCACTTTCACACACAAATAGTCTAAAAATGTTCTCATAGTTCGGCGTACCCAAAACTGGAGCCGAGCATAATGCAGTTTTCAATCCATCAAATGCTTTCTTCCATTCCTCATCCCACTGCAAAGGCATAACCGCATCCTTTCTAGTTAAATTCACCAACGGTTTCACAATTAACGCAAAATTACCAATCCATTGTTGGCAATATGAAGCCATGCCTATTATGGCTCTGACTCCTTTTTGTGTCTTTGGAATAGGCATACAAGAAATACTTTTTATGCGTTCTGGCGTTAGGCTTCTCCCTCCTTTCGAAAGTAGGTAACCCAAATAGGCCACCTCCTTTCGATTATACTGACATTTCTTCAAACTAGCTTTATGGCCATGTGCCGCTAGGTGTGACAGTAGTAATACAGTGCTTTCTTTACAAATCTCCTCTGTGTCTGAAGCTGGCAATAGATCGTCTATGTATTGCAAAAGTACACAACCCACAGGTATTCCAGCATGTCTAACTGCTCTTTTAATGCTCTACTGTAATTACTTGGACTTTCCGTGTAACCTTGCAGAATCCGCGTAAATGTAAATGATCGTCCTCCTAATGTGAACGCGAACAAATATCTGCTGTCCTTGTCCACTGGAATACTGAAGAACGCGTTTTTCAAATCTACTACACCAAAATATTCTGCTGAAACAGGTATCATTGTCAATATTGTAGTGACGTCTGGCACTAGAGGAAATTGTGGATCTACTACCTTATTCAATGCGCGTATATCAATTATGAAACGGTGTGGTACCTCATTACCTCCTTTTTTATAAACCGGAAGAATCGGGCTGTTGCATGTACTGCCTGTAATTTCCTCGATTACCCCTAATTTCACCAAATCTGTAACAATACACTTCAATCCTTTCTCACCTTCAACTGAAATTTTGTATTGGGGTATTCGCGGTAGGGTAACACCTTCTTTCAAAATGATCTTTATTGGCTCTATCTTTAAACATCCTACATCATTGTCATGCATTGCCCATATACAGGTTGGTAATTTACTTAGTTCCCCTGGTAACGCTTCAGACATGAATTCTGACACAGGGGCACGTGTGGCCATATCATTAGAAACACTCAGTCTGCCGTGCAATGTATAACAGAACCTAGTTTTTTCAACAAGTTTAATCCCAACAAATTCTCCCCACAATTTTCTGTTAAAAGGAAAGGACAATGTTCAGTAAATGGTCCTATGGTAACTGGGACTGGTTTGAACACTGGGTTTATGACTGGTGTACCTGCGAACCCTACGGAAATATTCTTTTGCCCTGACAGTGGTATATCCGGAACCAAGTGATGGTCTATTGAACACTTCTGTGCTCCTGTATCTACAAGAAAGCGGTGCTCCTCATTCCCGACTCTCATTTCTACGTAGGGTGCTCTCTGGTTCGCGGGAATAGACACTGGTTCTGATCCCTTTCCTGGGCTGTCCTATTGGGGAAATAACACATCATCCGATGTGTAATCATTACTATTACTGTAATACGTGTTTGGCTGTGTATCGAAAACATTCCCACTCTTCCCTCTATTTCCCCCACTCTGGTTTCCATATTGTTGATTTTGCTGTCCCTGACTCTGGTTTGGGGCATTTTGATTTTGGCGTTGGTTTTGATTACCTCCGTTATTGTGATGCTGCTGCATACTATTCCTATTTGGTCCATTCGATCCTGGGCATCCTCTATGCTGTCTCCTCTGACCAGACCCATTTCTATTCTGTAGATGCGGACATTGCGCTCGCCAATGTCCTTCCTCCTTACAATACACACACTGATTCGGTCCCACTGTTCCCCCATGCATATTCGAATTACTTCTTCCTTGTGCGTTCCCTCGCCCTCTATTATGTCCTACTACTTGCTGCATTAATACTTGTGTCTTTATATTTACCCTATCCCTCTCTTCTTTTTCTTTTCCTGCAGTCACTCTGCGCTCATAATTTTGGGCCATTTGTAATACTTCGCCCAACGTTTTTGCTTGCCATGCACTCTCTGATGTCATTATTAGATCCTGAATTGGAAGTTTTAACCCCCTCACATATTTGTCAACAAATAACCTCTTTCCTGCTTCCGAACCCACAACCTGCCCCCTGAAATCTGTGAATACTTCTTCAAATCTATTAAAATAATCTGTAGCCAACTCATCCTTGCCTTGTACACATGCAATCAATTTGTCCCATTGAATTCTTTTCTCTGGGACAATTGCTTTTAACTTCTGCACTATACGTGCTGGTAACGCCGCCAGGTTCGCTCCTGGTGTCCCTCCAACCGCTTTATTCCTGTCTTCTATTATCAAGTCCGCCCATGTGGTGCCAAAGGCTATTGGGTCATCTACCTTCCTTATTTGTTTCCATATGTCTGCTGGCAGGATCACCGGGAATATTAGGTCTATATCACCCATGGTAAGCACGGATTATTGTAGTCAGGACTCTACTTCCTTGTAAAACCCTGCAGGATTCTTTCTTATATCAGGAATCGTCTGCTTTATGTTGTTCACCTCCTGTCTGGAAAAGGGGACATGCACATATTGGGCGGTGTAATGGGCTAGAGTCACCTGCGCCGCTGCACCGCCCACTGCGGGAACCTCCACTTTGGGCACAAAGGTAGGTGGGACCTCTCTCATAGGAAATGCCCCACTTACCGCACCCCCTCTCTTAGATTTAACAATATTCCCAGATCCAACGATAGGGCTGTTTCTCCTGTCCCTCGCTCTAGTGCTCTTCCATATACTGCCATTATTTCGGGTGGGCTGGCCTTATCGTTTTTTATATCTTTGTCTAATAAATGTTCAGCCATCGACTGTAGTGCTTTTCTTTTCATGGGCATGGAATATTCTTCAAATATCTCGTGTATCTTCATTGTGGGAATACTAGGATCCGACATCCATCTAAACGCTTCTCGTATACATACTTCTAACTTATCGCCCCTTTGTACTGACGACATTGAATGTCGTCATTGTATATATGGCTCTACAGTTTCCTTCCTATTTCTCCCGATATCCCTACTCCTGTACCCAGGTGTAGCAAACATTTCAGCATAATCATTATCTAATTCATCTTTAAGCTCAAAAAGTCAATATACCTGTTCTCTCTCTTCTTCATCCCTCTCCCTACAGCGTGCTAATGCATTCAAATCTAACAAATGCTGCGGTGGTAATTTCCCAATTAACTATTTCCATTTCTACATCAAATATTCGCCCATGCATTCAAACATTACCGGTCTTTCGTTGCTTCTACGGAAGTCATACATTGAGGCCAATGCTGCCGTCCCATCATTCCCGTCTATATACATCTCTGCCTGTTGCTGCAATTCCACTTTCCTTTCTTTGCTGATTGCGCTGTGGGTTACCCTCATGCACCCCCGTTGGTCAGTCCCGCCTCTTGCCCCCGTGGTTTCAACTTCAACCCCGGGAGGAACGGACGGTACCGAGTCTGTGTCTGAGGCGGGAGGTGCGAATGGGACAATGGGAACAGGGAGAGTCTCTTGTGGGCCTGATTGGCCAATAGGAAGTGTTACGCGTGCGGTCTGTGGCTGCGGGAGGGCTTGAGCTACCAGAGGGGGAACTTGAGCTACGGGCGGGGTCTCGGCAATAGCTACTGACGTGTCTGGTCTTACTTCTGATCTTGGGCCTTGTTTTGTATGGGTCAATATATTTTCTATCAATTCATCTGCTATGTGTAATTCTCGTTGTGGGTATATCTTTTCTATATTCAACTGATCACCCCTACCTGCCCTTCTTAGACTCTCAGTCCACTCCTCCTCTTCTTTCTCTTCCGCTACTTCACCTTTCGATTTATGCCTGCGCGCATGCTTTGCTCTGCTTTTAAATCTGAGCATTGCTTCCTTTCTCTAGTCTTTAATTGTCTCAAATGCTGCAGGACATGCTTTCTTTCTTATCAACACCCTTTACAGGTTGTCTATCTTCGCTATCTGAAAACTACCATTAATCGGCCACTGATGGTCTTGTTGCTTTCTGGTTTGCCTATGCCAAGTCTCACAGAATATTATCACACCCACTCCATACTTCACATACATCTCATACGCCGGGGTTCCCCCAGGTGGTACAATTTGGCCATCTTCCAAAGATTATCTACCACAGCGGAAAAACCCTGCTAAGGTGGACAATACCCCAGGCATGTTTCAACCTTCCCCCTGGTTAATCAACATTACCTAGGGCGTTTGATTTTGCAAGGTCAACTCTCAACCAATATCAGGATACTTTGAATCGGGGAATGACTCACCTGATAAATCAAGTCGTCTGTATACTGACGCACCAAAGGACGTCGTGTCTGCGTTTCTTGGCTTCCGCCTCGTTTTGGGACCCTCGCCTCCTTGTTCTCTAGCCAGGCACGTCGATCAGGGATCAGATGTGTGCAGATCTGCAAAGGAGTCTCATCACTTTTACAGGGCGCCCCAAACACCTCTTGATCCCGGCTCGATCATCCCGTCCTCGCCATTCTCTACCTTACTCAATTACAACGTTATGCGATGGAACAAGTGGGGGAGGGTCCCTATTCGGCGCAATCTTGAAAGGGGCCCCTAGGGGACCCTGACGTCTATGGAAACAAGGCGAGTCACCACACACGATAGATACGCCAGACACAAGGTTGTATTCCCAAAGCTAGGGTTTATTGCAAAGCAAAAGTCTCAGTTGGCCAACTCGGTCTCACGCCCCGCGACGTGTATCTCTAGACCTCGAGGGACGCAAGAGAGTGAATTACTTACATCAGTTACATATGTGCAAAATGCATATCAAACAATCAGCTATGACATGTTTAACACCCCCCTTTATTGGGTTTCTTTGAACTTGGTGTGATGATGGACATCTCCGACTACTATGACACCTTCAAACATCTATTCTAGTAACAATTTGCAATTTGTGAGTGCGAAGGCATCTTTCAGTTGTTGAATAGAACACAGCGCTTCTGTTCTTGGAAGCGAGCTACATACGGGGGGGAGTTGCATTCCGGACCTTGCTATCTATTAGGTGTTATTCGCGTCCTGGGAGTCGACACGCTCTAGCAGGCTCAGCAAAAGGGTGGCCGTAAGAAAAGCATAATTCAAGCCTTCAGCGGTATTATTCTAACATATTCTACCATATAAGGAGACTGGCTGGCAGCTGTGAAATGATTAAATGCCCTGCAGCTCTGCTTCAAGGCTACATTCGGGAGGGAGCCGGGCATTCTTCCTGGCACTGCCTACGTTTGTGTTTCTGCAAACTCTTGTTATTCTCTCGGCCCTGCAGCCTTGTCCTTTTCACATACAGACAACAATGTTTTATAGTCGAGCAGTGTAAGCGGAAAATATACTGCGAAGCAATGGGAAGAGAAAGCAATGAGCAATGGTTAGAAAACAAAATAGTGATTCTTGTTACATCAAAATGGCCGTTCATTGGCAAACTTGAAAACCTATATTCTGTCATATCGTGCATGAGACGGTTGGCCCAAGGCCACCAAAATGCGTTTGCGGTCACAAAGTACAGGTATCCATTTTTCTAGACTGACAACACAAGCAGTGATGATACTTCACCAGTGTCCGTTGTTGGTGGTTCGAAAGGATTGAGGCCTGTCCCTCAACACTGGTAAACCTGTGATATCTGGATTACTCACTGTTAATTGTCATCACTTCTAGTCCTGCTCTTCCTTGTCACAGTACTTACTTGTGAAGCGACCAACCTCAAGCTATCCAGTGAGAATGTTGACACCAAAATGTCACTGAAAATGTCATGGTGAAAATATCTTTTCATGGATAAAGTTGCCACGGCAAATGTAGTAATATAAAAATGCAGCTGAAAAGTAGCCAATAATGCACTGCTTTTAGCATATGTGTTAGGGTTAAGGAAGTGGTGGAGGGCTTGTGTTTTTCGGGTTTAGCTGTAGGGTAATGGTTACAGTTAGCGTAATCATTTTGGTTAGAATTACAGTAGGGATTGGGGTCACTGTGGTTATGGATGGTTGGTGATGTTGGGATTTTGTTTTGGGTTATTGTAGAGTAATAGGGTAAGTGTTAGTGTAAGGGTTAGGGTAAGGCTAGGGTTATGAAAGTAAGGGTTTGGGTTACAGTTAAAGAAAGGGATAAGGAGGATGGGAGAGACTGGTATAGTTGGGGTAGAATGGCGTTAGGAGCAAAGCCAGGGTTTACGATAGAGTAAGAGTGAGGGTAAATGTTAGAGTTTGGTTTAAGGTAAGGCTCATATGAGATAGGGCAAGGGTTTGGGTTAAGGTATGGGCTAGGGAATTTGTGGAGAGGTAAGGGCTATGGGCTTTGTCGAGCACTAGTGATGGGGGTTGGAATTAGGGTCACTATTGATTTCTAATTATGTATTTGTATTTGGTGTTTTTTTATCACATTACATACAAATAGGATGCTTTGGCATTTGGAAGTGTTAGGGAAAGCCCAACGGTTAGGGCTAGAGTAACTTTTGCAGTTAGTATTAGAGTAAGGGTTAGGGATATGCTGATTGTATGGACTGGTGGTTGTCTGGTTATATCTGGGGTTGGGTCATTGTTAGGGTTACAAACTTGTACGTTTGAGTGTTTAAAAATAGCTTTTTTGGCGACCTTATCTCTGGCAACATTTGCACACTTTACATTGCTTATACAGGATGACTACATTTTAGAAACTACTTTTTTCAGACCTCTTTTTCTCATGGATACGTTTTCCAGGTGACATTTACATAGAACACACCGACATCACAGGAACTCTTCTTCCATTTGTATTCTTCTTTTCATGCTTCGCCCCTCCGACCAGGGGTATAATACTATCAGTACCCAATCATGCAGTAGTTAGTGATCACTCCTTCGACTAATTTCATCCAGTCTGGGTGGGAGGGACGGGAATGTAAGTACTGTGATGAGTAAGATTGGGACTAGATTGGGACTAGGAGTACTGAATATTACTGGTAAGTAATCCAGGCATTACCTCCACGACCCTCTTCCTCGTCCTGGTACTCAATTGTGAAATATACCAACTACAAAGATGAATGGGTCAACGTGAAACACTCAGATCATCAGAAGTCACATTTACCAACCATTAACATATTTTATGGAAAGACACTTACACAGTGAGTTCAGTGTGTTCCAGCACTTAACACCAAAAGCACACAAATTCTGTCTGTGTGACTTCAATCGGTAGCATCTAATGAAAGAGGTTGGGTTTTCCGAGGTAGATGCTCAGCAAATGTTCTGGATGGACACTGCCAGAGCTTCTGCCCCAGAGGCTGCTGTACCTCTGGATGACCTCCTCTAAATCCTAGGCAGAGAAGAACCCCCAGGCAATGAATAGGTCATGCAGATTGTTTCTCTAATCCATCTACTAATTGTCTGTACTACAGTTATCCTACCCACCTACAGATGCCACAAACGGATTGTCTGATTTTCTTACGGGTCCTGACTTTTCTAGCCACATGAGGACCTCCCTCCTCACATCGAACCTGCGCCATTCCACGTCCTCGGGACAGGGTAGGGCAGATCTTAGACTGTGCTTGAATGGGCAGAAGGAGCTCTGACTACTCTGTCAGAAGGAGAGTTCTGGCTTTGAGAGCCCCATGCAGGTTGCCACATGAATTAGAAAAGAAGCCACTGCCTCCTTTTCTAACTATTTTCTACCATGCAGCCTGCACCTTGTCCCTCTCCCTACCTCCTACCCGGCTGAGGGAATGGGGTCCTTCTTGCAGAACCTTGCTCCACCTGGAGCACCTCTTCTGCTGCCTATACACACTGAAGCCGGTCAGTGGTGTGGACAGTCTCCTTCTGCGCTTAATTTGAGGACCCTTGCCCAACAGCAACCCCAGGAGTGATCTTGCCTCTGGTGGCCACCCTCAAAACCCAGCTAGGCGGAGCCGGCAAGAAGAATAATTATGCAGCATCCACCCGAGCCTAGCAGGAAGTGAGGTTCATTGTACTAAGCATCAAAGTATTGTATTGTTTATTTATATAGCGCCTATGCACAGGCAAGTGTTTCAAAGCGCTCAAGGAGGGTGGGAAAAGGGGGGAAAAACAACAGTCGCTCAGAGCCCTTGAAAAGCTGAGATGAAAATAGTCTGCACAGTAAGTGCGTAAAATACATTTAACAGTGTGGGATATAGCAAATAGGCCTGACAGCGATTCTGCAATTTTAACAGTACAATTAGGGATGAAGACAGGGGAGAAACAGACAAGTCGATCTTCAGGCGTGGTGCGTACGGATGGAGAAGTGCAGAGAGGGTCACAGGGAGGGGCGGGTCAATTGCACCCTGTCTGTTGAGACTGGGGTAGTGCAGAGAGAGCAACTCTCTTGTGTTAATTTCACAGTGCATGGAATGAGGGTGGGGTGTATGGCCCCGAGGCAAATGCGAGAGGAATGGCGAGGGTGCCTGGGACCAGTGAGACTCTTAGGTACACCCGGCGGCCAGTCAGCATGCTGTAAGGAACAGGAGTGAGAGAGGGAAAGGAGAACTAGTTAGCAGAGGGAGAGAGAAGGAAGAGGAGAAGAGGAAGGTCTTGAGGAGTTTCCGGAATTTTAGAAGGTCTGGCTCAAGACGTTGGGCAGGAGGGAGGCTAATCCAGAGGGAGGCACCTGCTAAGGATATGATCTCCCACCAAATCTCTGCTTGCGTAACCGGCACACTCGCGGAAGGTTGGAGGTAGATGAGCGGAGGGATCGCGACGGACACTATTTAGGTAGGCAGCGTTGCAGGTAGGTAGGTCCCAGGCCCCAGAACGCCTTGTGGACAATGAGCTAGAGTGAAAGTGGGAAAGCGGGAGTAGGGGTCCTGATGCGTACAATCTCAGTCTTAGTGGCATTGAGGCAAGGTTGTTTGCAGCACACCATGACTGAATAGCAGACAGGTAGTCAGATATGAGCGAGAAGGATGAGGCGGCTGAGGGAAGCCTGAAAGATAGTTGTGTGTCATCCAGATAGCACTGGAGGTTAGAGGTGAAGGGGGCTATCACCCGTGCCAGGGCAGTCATATAGACGATGAAGAACCAGGGGGATAGGTTAGATGCCTGCCGAACACCACAGTTTGAGAGAGTGATAGTCAATTGAAAGGCTTAGAGTTCCAACTGGGATGGGCGGTCGGAGAGGAAGGAGGTTAACCATGCCAGGGCCTGACCCGTGATTACCAGGGTGTCACGGAGACGTGCGATCAGGATGTTGTGGTTAACAATGTCGAAGTCAGAGGAGCGGTCAAGGAGAATGAGGATAGATGGGGTATTAGTGTCAACATTTGAGAGCAGGTCTTCATGGGTGTTCAAAAGAGCAGTTCCCATGCCTCTGGATGCTCTAAAGCCAGATTGACGGTCAGAGAAGCAACCAATAGATTCAGTGTGTATGGTCAGTTGAGAGATAGCCAGTTTCTCCAGGGGTTTGCACAGGAAGGGAGTAATGGTGATAAGGTGGTAGTTTGCCGGAATGGAGGGGTCGGCAGAGGGTTTTTTGAGCAGATGGTGCACAAGGGAGTGCTTCAGTGCAGCTGGGAAAACTCCAGTGGAGAAGGAGAGAATGCAGAGATCAGACAAGGTTGAGGTGAGGGAGTTGATATTGCCTTTAATGGTTTTTGAGGGTCAGGGGTCCACCTTGGTAAATGACGCCTTCATAGATCGGACCTGTCTGGTAACTTCATCCGGTGTGACAGGTGAGAGAGAAGAGAGGGTAAGTGGAGGGGGGCCAAGGGAGGCACCGGTGTTGCTGTATGCTGTGGAAGAGATGGTGGAAAGGATGTCTAGAGTTGTTGTAGTGAAGTGTGCAATCAGGGCAAAGCAAAGGACCTGGCTGGGTGTGATAGATGAGGATGCAGCTGCAGGAATGGCCATTTCCATGCATACTTTGAAGGATTAGACTGTGTTGTTTCGATGCCACAGACATACAGGCTTGAATAAAGACTCTTATCTTAGTGTGGATGAAGAGTCGATAATGCCTTTGAAGGAGGCGGCTAGCCAGTTTGTCAGATGGTTCGCCCGACGCATTCCATTTGCACTCGGCTGTCCTGCATTTGCGTTTAAGGGCAGCCAGATCGGAGTCGTACCAACAGTTGCACTTTTTGGAAGGCTTCAGTCAGACGTCATTACAGGGGCAAGAATGTCAAGGATGTTGGAGATAGAGCGATTGAGGTTCGCGACTTACAATGAAGAGGGACGAGGAGGTAATGCCAGTTCTGTGTTGCCGACAGTAGTTGTTCTACTTAAGGTTGACGAAATTCAAAATGTTGTACCTTTTGTCACAAGAAACCAACCTAGTTCACATTATAAAATGCAACCAATCTGAGACCTTCAAGAGAGGATACCAGTGAAGGATGAGGACTTTTATAACACCCATCTAAGCCAGCATGCAAGGTTAATGTCATAATTCTGGGTGGCAACATTTTCCTTCTTATGCAACTGCTAAGGAATGGCTTAGAAGACCAAAAGTCCAATACAGCCCGCCCCCATCTCACTTGTGAAGTGACCATCCAGTGCGTTCCACAGAACTATGAATACTTCCTGGAACGTTTTTTGACATACCAATTTAGGGGATCAGTGAAAATAATAGATTGAGACTGAACCAAAGAACCACAGACCCTCAAAAGAGGCACGTGACATTCTCAAGAATTGTGAAGAGATTATACTGCCTGGCCCGGGGCAACAATGTTTTCGCTCAGTACAAGATATATCAGGACCTGTCCAGAGGGCTCAGTACACAGCCCTGAGCATTTGAAGACAGCAATGGCAGCTATTACACATTCATAAACTTGCCCTGGCCTCAGACCCCTCACGGGACAGGCAGGTGGTGGAGCACAATGGCCATCAGTGCACATTATGTCTCTTTGAAAAACGCCATGTCCAGGCGGAACGTTTTCGCAAAGTGGAACTGGGGGCTGGCACTCCGTGCCAATGTTTAGCCCCATTCAAATAATCGGTCTCGCAACACCAATTGTTCATAGAGCAATATAAAATGGGGATTGCCATCTAGGACTGCAGCCTTGCGTGACTTTACCGTCTGCTTCAATCAGGCAACAGCTGGGCATGGATATTCAACGGTGCCAGTTGTCTACATCTATTCCTGTATTGTGTTGCACCTCTGCAGAATGGAGGAACACCCACTATCACAAAAACTAGCAAGCACTGCGCGTTTGTGACTGATGGCACATTGAACATGATTTCATTTTGTGACACCACATAGTTTTACCATCTTACAAAAGGGCAGCTTTGGGCCATCGAAAATGACTAATGCATGGGCCCTACAGCTTCCCCTATATTATAGAACTAATTTCTCATTTTCGAAACTGACATTCCTTCAAATACCACAGTGTGTTACCCAAACAAGAAATTACAACTCGCAACTCTTCAATACTAGGAACTGCTGAAAAGGAATAATTAACCTTTGAAGAGACTGAAGTGGGAGTAGCCATGAATTGCTCTGTTTCACCTATTTTTCCTGGATAAAACGCTCGCAGAACAGATGTCACTAGAACACTTGCCACATGAACCTTTCTGCGCTGATGGATGTGTGGCGATCATTTGTTTTCAAGCAGGCTGGCTTATTTTCTGCCCGCTGTGGTGGCTCTGGAAAGCTGGAATTAATGGAGAAAAAAGTTCATTATAACAGCTCATGTCAGCAGCATTGGACGGTGGTGTAAACATCTTTCATTTTGAGAAGGAGGCGCGCTTCATTTTTTTTTGGTCCCATCTCGTTGTTTATTGTACCTCGGCAGTCGGCAGGTACAATATGAACGTTGGCCTTCACTGCTCCACGCCGGAAGGTATTTGACGTTATGTACCATAAATCCTGTACTATCCCTCGGCTCCCTTTTACAGGGCAGCTCAGTCAGATGATGAATAAGCTAATGTTAGTGTTAGGGTTTAACGAGCAATGAATTTCACTGTATTGCAATATTTATGAAAGCATTTAAAAACGTGCTTAAGAGAATGCCTTCGCAGTCAATATTTCTTGAGCTGAATCACTCTGCAAGCCGCTGAACCTGGGACCTGCTTCCCGAGGGCGTTTCTCCCCGTTCTGCGCGCAGGATACACTATTCCCCGTTCTGCGTGCAGGATACATTATTTGCTTTGAGGCAACACGACTCTGCCTCCTCCTCGTCTTTTCCAATCGCTCTGCTTCCTTCAAATACCAAGAGTGAGCTTTCTGTTTGCTTTGGCATCCCTTTTCTGACTACAGCATGAACTGTCAAGCAAAGGGACCGTGGCCAGAACGTCCTAGCCACGATAATTACCGCTTTCAGTTTGATGGGATGTGTTTCCTATTAGGCCTGGAAAGCAATTAGCAGTGCTTTACAACAGCTGGGAGCCTTGCTGGTTGACCCTATTTTGATTATGGTTGTGACTCCTTCAAGAACAATTTGTAGACAGCGCCAGTGTCAACGAGTGTGTATGTGTGTGTTTTTTTTTTTATTATAACTTTCCTTTAGGCGAAGCCCGTGATATTTTTTTCCGCGCGGCTGTCAAGTCCCCTTGGCCTTAATCTCAACAACACGCTCCGTTAAGTGTCGTGGTGCTGATCATCCAAGCAACGTTATAATTTTAAAATGACAGGCTGTTTGAGTCATTCCTATAGCCTCCCCTCCTGCTAAGCGGAAGACTGCGGGCAGTGTGGTTGGGGCATGAGTTAAAAGGCGAAAGTTTGCAAGTTCATGCCCCGTTTCTCTGCTGGCATTCTCTGAGAAAATGCAAAAATGTTTTGCGGAAATCTAACTTGCTGTACTTACACAACGTGATTACGAAGTTAATAGTATTTAATTATCACATTTAAAAAGCCTTTATGTACAGCGATGTTGACTGGCCCCAGGTCAGTAAGGTTATGTGCTGTCAGTTCTGTCTTTTTAGCCTACAGCATCTTGGATTCTGGTGTTTGTATTGTTGCTTTCACCTTATTGGTTCGGCCCTCAATTGCCAGGATCCTGGGCATTGTTGCCTAAGTAGCAGGACTAGCAGATGCTGACCCTCATGAGCTGGGACCGGTTATCAGCCAGGTACTCTATTTTATTTTAAATCTCCATCAATGGGCTGGGTAGTGCTTTTCCAATGCAAAAGTGTGCACATTGGTAATGTTCAAACATGGCATACCAAGGCATTACGTTGATGATGTCATCACGTTACGTGAAAATGCCATTTTTTATACATAAAAACAGCTAGGGCAACCAGCAACGCGTGTCCACACGAGCGGGATGCCCTGCTACCTCAAGACTTCACATTATCAGGTAAGACTCCCCATTTGGGGAGGGGAAGCTTTAACAATTGGACTTATCATTGAATTAATCGTTAGAATTCCATAAAAACACATACTTTTTACCATTTAGATTTTCTGACATAAATTGCCATATGAGGAGTATATCTGATAAATAATGGCTATCAAAGGTGAAACTGCTTGAGTGGACAGAAATTTGGAAATGTTTTCCTTAAGAAAGAATACACATTTAAGGCCAAGAATTAAAAGAACCATGAATACAGGTACATTTATGAACAGTTTTTGCCCTATGAATACTGAATAATGCACAAAACAAATGTTTGATTTACTTTTAAACTATTATGTTGACTGTCATTACATTATCATTTTCTACTTCTATTGTTTCATTAACAATAATCCCTGAAGAAGGTCTTGAATAGACCGAAATGCATTGGACTATACAACTCTTGCAAAAGTCCTACTAGAAAGCACAATTAAATAATAAATACATCTATATTGGAATCTATCAATTTTGTCAAGATTTTTTCACGAATATCAACAGAAAATCAAATGAATTTATGTAACATTTAGTGGGGGTGCCCACACAGGTCCTTCCAGCAGACTGGACAAATCAATTCAGCCATTTGTGCATCATACCAAGGCATTACAGGCCATAAAAAGCAAAATAAAGCATTACCCTAATCGAAGTACTTAGCGGTATGGAAGGTTTGAACCTTTTGGTTGACAGAAAGAGCTGCCCTAGATATGAAACTCCTAACTGCTCATTTCATCTTTCTCAGTTTGTTGGTTGGCAGGCTGAGAGCCATCTCAGACCTCATTCTAACATGCTCATGTGCAATGCCCAGTGGGACTTGCTGGGACTTTTGTCCACCAGGACATATAATATGGCAATCACGCCCGTGTCGGGCCTGTGGGTCATTACCAGCCATGTACATCCCTCAACAAGGGGCTAATAGCCATTCGCACACCAGGGTTCATCCGCAGTGCAAATGTTTTTTTGTTTTCTTTTCTAGACATAGGCTGCGTGTATTGTTTGACTGCAATCTCCAGAGGGAAAAAAAAGGAAAAAAAGATGGCACCCGCCTTAGGAAACGGGACCAAGTCCCCTTTCCGTTTCTATGGTGGCCGCGTGAGGGAGGAGAGCCGTGAATGGAGCACAAAGCTCTGGTCCAACAGGTAAGTGGGAATGGAGAGAGGAGGTGGGGAAGTGGTACGTTTTGTTTTGGGAGGCAACAGGGAGAGGCTTCCTGTTACCTCTGCACAATCAAGATGGCGTCACGGGGGGAAGGGCCTCGGGGGCTGGAACGATCAGGCAGTACACAGTGTATTCTCGCCCGCTCTTCCAGCCACATGATTGGCTGATAGCCCGTTGTTGTGTGCAAATGGTCTTTGTCAGGCATCTGTCAGGCAATCGTACCAGGGACCAGAGCAGCTGATCCCATCACCCAGAAATCAAAATCCACGCCAGTGTCTCTACTGTCCTCGAACCCCTGGCAGAGTACCCACAGTCACTGTCCAACAAGGACTGCCATCACTGACCTGGTGTTGAGGCTGCACCATAACATTGGTTTAAAAATGTTGCTCAATCCCTCTTCACAGGGAGATTGATAAACTGAGAAGCAAGATGATGTCAGTACACGAACAATACATAAACTTGGTTTCATTAATATTTGGAGAGGCACCAGTATGAATAAGAAGAGTGCTGCATATATACCATGTGTAAAGGGGTTTATGCACCAGTTGCATGCACATCAAGCCTGTGATGAGTAAGCAGGCTTCAATGCACCATATAGGAGTAAACAACTTGCTGGATCCTGTCAAAACAAAATGTGTTCTTTTGAAACATTTTCTTAAGTAATTGAGTGATACTTTTTCCTGGTAATTTAGCATTATTCGACAAAGCATGTCTGTTTTTCAATTAAAACACAGAATATACATCTAAGTTTATAAAGATGGGTGAAACATGCACTTGTACACCAAGAGCAAGGCCCATTTCAACATACCCTGTGAAGCACATAACACCAATAACTGTTGCATATTAAATCATACACTTGTTTCAAATGGCATTTCTGTGCAAGCTAAAAAATCGGAACATATATTTACATTACATTGTTATATTTACATTTGGGTAACGTATTGTATCCCTGTTGATCATGTAAATACGTTTTGTACATTGCACACATCATATTAGAACAGAAGCCATGTTGTTTTATCATTGATGTTCCGTTATGTTAAGCAATATTTGTACAGTGTACCTTTCGCCATTTCCATGGCTTTTTGGCATCAGCCTTTGGAACCTAAATCCAGAGAATTACTCATGGAACAAGTACATTTAAAGAATAGTGAATGCATTTTAGGAGAACATGACCTCTTTCTTTAGGAAAAATTGCAGATGCTGCTTTGCAAAACACCATGAGAAATGCTAAGAGTGAAGTTCTGTGTTCTTAGTGTCTAGCGTATGACTATTTTTGACATAGCGTATACAGATCTACACCTTGTATAAAAGAGATTACAGACCCCTGCTCCCACTTTCCCACTTTCTCACTGGCCAGCCTCGCTTGGCCCTGCTCCCTCACCTACCAATGAGGCAAAAAATCTTGGGGTCCTCTTCGACTCCACTCTCTCCTTCTCTTCCCACATCTCAGACATCTCCAAAAAGTCTAACTACCAACTGCACCTCCTCAGAGGTATTCTACCTTTTCACACTTTGCCCCCGAGGCTCATCACCTGGAGAGCCCTGGTTCTCTCTAGGCTGGACTACTGTAATAGCCTTTCTTAATCTGCCTACTTCTACTATCCGTCCTCTACAACTCATCCAAAACAGACCTGCAAGACTTATCCTTGGCCTCAAGCCCTGGGACCGCAATTCTCCGGTGCTGAAATTCCTCCACTGCCTCCCTGTGGTTGCAAGGATAAAGTTCAAGACCCTCTGCATAATCCACGAGGCTTTCTGGGGCCCGGGCCTGCACTATCTACAACGTTCTCTTCCTAAATACTCACCCTCTAGAGTTCTCCGCTCATTTCCTCCAATTCTCTGTGGATGAACCGCTTTCACAAACAGAGATTTGGGGGGTAGATCTTTTTTTCCTCTGCAGGTGCTTCCCTCTGGAACAGCCTCCCTGCCTCTCTCTGTCTTCAGCCGTAGCACCTTTAATTCCAGAAACTCCTCAAGAACTTCCTTTTCTCTTCCTCCTTATCTCTCCCTCTCCCCTGTTAACCTCCTTTAATTTGTCTCCACTCTCCTTCTCCTCCCTAACTCTGTCCAGTTTTTGCTGACTGGTTGCCTGGTTCACTTCCAGAGCCTACAGGTCCCAGGCTCCCCTGGAAGTCTTTTGCACTTTCCTCCAGGCCACTGCACTTTGATCAACAGTACTGCACTTTCATCTTACTCTCCTTGAGCGGGGCAACCTCTCTGCACTTAACCCACACGGCCCTGTCTCTACTCCTCCATCTGTACGTTTGCATGACTTAAATGTACTAGGACCAGTTAGTTTGTCTGTCCTGACCCCCCCACCATTTTCCGCCCCCCCCCTCTCGACCTTGGTCTCAACTGTACTACTTCATGCACTAGCACTAGGAGAAATGTCATCAGGCCTAGTATGGTAGTTTTTCCGCTTAGATCATTTGGAATCTTAAAAGGCCTAAGAATGATTACTGTAGTCCCTTCTTCCTTTCCCGCCTTGAAGAGCTTTGAAGGGCTGCACCTGTGTATAAGCGCTATATAAATAAACAATAAATAAATAATATGATCAACCAAATTGGCGAGTCCAAATTAGATATCCGTATATTTTTGCAATTGTCAGCAAAGGAATGTTCCAATATTGTGGCTGCCCAATCCTAATTCAAAACTATGTTGCTTCGAAGGTTCATCCAATATGTGCCAGCTTGCAATTGAGTGAAAAAAGACACTTTCAATCTTAATTTAATTCTAAAAAATCATGAGTTCCAAATCTTGGATTACTTAATCATAGAAAGGATCAACTTCTGTTTGTGATCTCTGTCAACAAATAACTAGGTGCTGTAAAGCCATAACTAGGTGCTCTTTTGAGTTGTAGTACCTAAAACTCACTATACTTATTTTTTAAGTATGGCTTTTTCTTTTTTTGATTAGTCTTTGGGTAATCTGACAATTGTAGAAAAAACCTCCTGATCTCCCACTGGAACCACAGTGGAGAAACACGTGGAGAGGTTATAAATAGATGTTCATAGAGGTCACCAACAAACTGTTGATACTATCCAAGTGGTGACAAATAGATGTTGGCAGAGATCACAAACAGAAGTTTATACTTTCTAAGATTAACTAATCCAAAATTTGGAACTCAAGATTTCTAAGAATTATATTGATTTGAAATCACCATTAAGATTGAAAGTGTCTTTTTTTCACTCAGTTGCAAGCTGGCACATGTTAAATGACCCTTCGAAGTGACATAGATCTACACCTTGAACCTATTAATGAGTAGGTCAGACTGAGATTCACCTTTGTAAGTACCTGACATCCCATAAAGAAGCTTTGGCTCGCACATATTCATACAATTGCATTGAATAGTCAGTTTTTGGGTACCAGTATAGAGACAGTGTTTGTACATTTAAATGCACATCGAACTACACATCACATATGTAAATGTTAAGCAAAGTTAAGCTCACACAAAAAAGAAAAAATTACTATGTACAAGTACCTCGATTTCAAACCTAACCTGGTAAGGTAAAAGTGAAACAATACTTAAATATTGTTTACGCAAGTTCTTATAATAACTTTGAGATAGTTGGACCACATTCTGGGAAACATTTTGAAAACGTTTATATGTGTTTCAGTTGCTCTGCCCAAGTGCCAAAATTGATATACACTGGGTTGCAACACAGGAACATGACTATATAATAAGTGATTGTCTTTTTATTTTGTGAATCAAGGTGCCCCATCTGTATTTTGAAGTGTGTCCCTTATTTACACTGTCCAGTAATTGCCACCGCCTCAAGTAAGCCAATTATCTATATGCAGAATGGGTGTTACTGAAGATACTCCCCTTTTCAGGGTTACAGACATGCTTGTTTGCAAATTGCAGAACAGCACCAACATTGCATGTATGCCCATTGTAAGGGGTCAGTAACAAGACTCTGGTACAGTGGCATGTTTAGTTTTGGTTCTGAACGTTTATTGTCAAAATAATAGGAGGGGTTGGGGAAATCGAATCTATCCCTATCTCTATGAGGGATTTCCCTACCTCAGCAAAACTAGGACACGTCTGTGTCAGGTAGTTAAATTGTGTCCAAAATCCTAAACTGACCCTTACACTCTAAACTAAATACAAGGTGAAATGGGAATTTCTCTGAGCTATAAATGTATAGCGTATTCTTGTAGTTCCAAACATAATGTTCTAAGGTGCACAACATGAAGAGAAAACAAAGTTCCACTAGGAAAGGTGGCTTCCTTTCCCCAAGATTTCTTCCAGTGGGCTTGATAACGGTTTATCACAGTTTGTGAGGCAAAACACAATTCTCTTGAGTTCTCTTGAATCCTTAAGGGGCATGAGGCTTCCCCCTCAAGTTACACACTTTCCCATTTAGTGGTTTTGATCACTGAGTGTTATCAATCCTTTTTTCTTCCCTGTTATACTCTCCTGCCAGGGTGTGGTTCCTTGTTTCCTCAAAAGAGGTATGAACCTTCCCTAATATCCTTTGACCTCCTTACCACTGGTTTAATTGCCTGCCAGGGTATTGTCCATTTCTTGCTTGGTTATGAGTCCCAGACTCACTGGTTGCCTGGTTCATTAATCTGCATGTGCTTTTCCACTCTTTGTCGTAGTTTCTCTTTTATCCAGTTTATTATAATTCTCAAACATGTGGTCAGCGACCCTTTCTTACTTTCACTGACTTTCTTTAGGCGTTTGCTTTTTAACACTGTTTATATTTGCAATGATTTCACTGCCTTTGTTTAGGCTCTTTTTCTCAACAATATTCGCAAAGATTGTATTGAATTTATTTAGGCTCTTTCCTTCAACAAATGTGGGGTGTCATCAAAAGCCCCAAGCCAACAGAAATAAAAGGCCCATTGCAAAAATGACCTGCCAGCCTTCATAAACAAAAAAGAAACAGAGCCCTCACATGAACAAAATGGCCTATTAAGGCAGACTGTCATTGCAAAAGGAAAAGCAGCATTTTAGTTCACAGTGGCAGAAGAAATTCAAAGGTCCATTTCACATGATCCCCAAAAAGGTGAGCCAGACAGAATTGAAAATGAGGGGGTGTCCTTTCTCCAAACCGGTTCTGAGAACTGTCGCCAAGTAAAGGTAGACAGCAAAGCATCAGGGGATAAAGAGGATTTCCCCAAATCTACGCATTGTTAGTTGCAACATTTTATTTACAGATTCCCGATCTCTGACACAGAAAATGTCCCCAAATTACACAGTGTTCAAGTTAAATATTATGGAAATGACCACCGGGCTGTCAAATAACTCACACTGTCATGCCGCCGTCTTTTGGTGGTCGCTGGCGGTTATGGAAGGCTTGGCGTTGGCGGCGCCATTAGAATGTCCCGTGTTTTTCTTTCACTTCCTGGTTTGACGGTCTAGTCTTTTCCTTTGTTTTCTCCTTTCTGTATTTAGCCACGCCCTTCTCTGGGCTCTGTGCGTTGCAACTTTGTTTCCTTTTGCTTTGTTGCCGTGCTACTCCTTACCTGTGCTCCGTACCTGTTGCTTTTCTGCTGCTCCTCGCGTGGATTTTCCCTCCGTGCTAGCTCCTCCTCCCTTCTCCTTCTCTGATTTCCCCATCCTCACGGTTCCCGCACCGTATTGGGTCGCACTCCTCCTTCTTTTTTCCCGGACCGCTTCCCTGGTCCCTGTCGGTGCTTCCTTTACAGTCCTTTTGCACTGCTCCTTGCTCATTACCAGCTTTCCTGCTATCCGGACTTCTCCGGTCCTCAGCTGCATAGTGGAACTTGTACCTCCATCTCCGAGGTTTCCTGCTGCTCCTGCTCATCTTACCTGCAATTCCAGACGACATTTGTCATCGCTTCCTGAACGGAATCAGTTCCAGCAACATCCGTAGAGAGGTTTTTTTAAGCGGCTGCTTTTTTCCTCTCGTATTGGTTCCTGCGGGACGGGAGCCAGCTGCTTCCCTGTTTATCAGGGAATCAGGGTGGGTTCTTCCCACAGACGGCCGTATCTCTTCACAAAGAAGAAAAGACCCAAGAACAAGACCTCCAGACGAGAACCCTTCTCTGAAGAGACAGGTGAGGAGAAAGGGGAGGTGGACATTGATATATCAGATATAGAAGATAATCCGCTTGCTCCTATCAAACGTGTCACACACTTTCTTTGCACGTCAGAGGAGAAAGAAGGCCAATTTTATGCAATGGTCAAAGGGCAGAGTCAGTGTGAATAGTCAGCTTTAGTGGATACTGGATCCCAAGTCACCCTCCTGTCCAAAAAGTCCTTTGACCAGCTAAACTCAGGACGAGGGAGGGCCATCAAATTCACCTCACATGATTTCTCAGACAACTCCAACATTTCGATGGGAATAACATGTCTGCGGATTTGGAGAAAATGGATGGCACCGAGTTAAACATCCAATGATAGTCGTGACTCCAGAGGGCACACCTTGTTTACTGGGGAACGATCTCCTGAGGAGGTTATCGCCTCTGATCGACTGTGTAAACCAGGTAATTTAGACCCAGACTAACCAGCCTTTAAAATTAAAAATTAGTGCTAACCAGTGATCAGGAATATAACATGTAATTGTTCAATTTATCAATGTTCTGAGAATGTAGAATTCCATGTTAAGAATAACCAAGTCCCAGACATCACTGTCATCTCTGCAGGAGATCAAACTGGTGATGGGAACCCTTCTTCATTCTTGAAAATCAACCTTCCTCCTAGTTTTCAGTGGCAATCTACACTGGAAGGGGAAACCCTAAAATGTTACAGCAGTCCAAAATCAGAATAAACATTGAGTCTTGTGAAACCAGACAAGGAAGAACCTACTCAAAGTCTGACAGACATTCATAAAAAGGCCAGTTATTTTTCCCCATTCAGTTAAATGAGGGGAAGTAGCCAGTTCTCGCCAGAGTATGCCTGAATAATGGAAGGACCTTCGTCAGCGAAGAATTATTCAGGAAACTCCCGAAAGACCAGACAATTCCAACATTTAAATTGATTGACAAATGGGAAGTAGGGTTGGAAACCATGAATTCCAAGCATCTCCTGCCTAGCAGGTGTATGCTAAAAATGTCCATTGGCAACAAAAGCATAGAGCATAATTGTTGGGTCATGAGAGATGTCCCTTCAGCCTTTCATTTGGGAAGTGACATTCTCAACCGATTTGTAATCAATAATAAAGCCTGGTCACGAATGGGGGGGAAACCCATCGGCATTGCCAACACTAAATCGCATTTAGGTCAGCTCTATTACTGCCTTATGCCATAGAAGTTCAAGTGCGAGAAGAGGTTACCATCCCAGGACAGGTGCGACAATTGACTTTTCCCCTCAAAATTAAGCAAGGACAGAACCTCAAACATCAGGATGCCTATGTACATTTAAACTCCCATCTCCAGCAGAGGGTATGTATTTATATCCGAACCCTCTGATAGACCTAGAATACGACACCCTTTGAATATTTGTGGATAACAGTGACTCTCAAAGTATCAATTTGGGTTCATGAACTTTTATTGGAATGCCGGTTGATGCCCAACATTATTCTATCAATTTAGGTAGTGAAATAATCAGACCAATCCCAAACGACTGTTTCGACATCAACAACAAAGTATTCCTCCAGAAAAGATTTTTACTAGGCATGGGAGGAATTTCATGGAGTACTTTTCCTGCCCATATGGGGTTTAACTGATGACCTGTGACAATTAGAAGGAAGGAGTTAGTGTTCAGAGTCCAGGACCACAACCTTGAATCCCCTGTCCAGGTCAGCACCATTAAAAGAGATCTCTCCACCCAACTGGAGGATACCACTGAAATTGCTAAGCCCAGGTTCTTTCCATGTTTCAAACAGATGGCCGCAGATGCATGTGAGACCAAGGAGCAAAGAAAAAAGCTAAAATTTGTCTTTCTGGAATTCCAAGATATCTTTTCAGTGTACTCATATGACTGTGGACTCACATCCATTTATTCAACCATCATTCCCATGTACCCCGACATGGCTGTAGTATTTATGAAACAATACCGGTTACCTTGCACGTCCATGCAATCACTCACAAAGATTAAGAACTTTGAATCCCATAGGATAATTTGGCCGATCCTTAGTGCATTCAACAATCCGGTACTTGGGATACTCAAACCAAACGGCCAACAGAGACTATGTACAGACCTGAGGGAGTTGAAAAAACGGGATTGCATATCAAGATGGTCACTTCCCTACATCAATCAGGGACTGGCACAGATCTAAGGGTCAAAGGTGTACACTGCATTGACCTGACCAACTGTTACTGCACAGTACCCATGAGTAGGGAAGACCAGTACCAGCTTGCATTTACCTTCGGGGCAGCAATACACGTGGACCCGAACCCCCTTTGTATACATCAACTCTGACAACATTATTCTACATAAGGCCATGCCCGACTTGGGCGAAAGGGGAAACCTGGCCTATGTAGATGTTCTGATCACAAGCTCACTGTGGAGGAACATATTGCAGAAATCTGCTATGCTCTAACCCAGCTGTAGAAAGCTGGAGCAAAACGGTCCTTTCAGAAGGCACATTGGTGTAAAACCAAGTGAACTTCTTGGATTAGGAGATCACCCCTGAGGGTCTTAATCGCCAGGAGAAGAAGGTGGAAGCCTTATTGAAATAAAAAACACCCTACTACACTGCGAGAATTAAGAAGTCTTCTTGGACTCACTAATTATAGTCGGAAGTTCAGTGAAGACTAGGTAGAGGTCGCTCAACCCTTTGCCCATTTATTTAAGGCCAGAGTCAAGTGGGAGTGGGGTCCAGAACAAGTCAACGCAGTTAAACAACTGAAAAGAAGCCTTTCCCAGGATCCTGTTTGGCTTACCCCATAAAGAACAAGGAGCTCTTCTTGCAGACAGGGTTCTCAGATACTTTCCTAACAGCATTGTTGTATCAAAAGCATGACAGGGTCAGCAAAGTCATCCCCTACTCGGGCATGACTTTGTCCTCTGTGGAGGAAAAATGCAATGACTGTGAGAAGGCACTCCTGGAAATGGTGTGGGTGTTAAAATATTACTGCACATTCATCCAGGGGGAGACTCCTCACCAACCCTTGCAATATTTGCAAAGTTACAAAATCTTGGTGGGGGAACGTTACTAATTCCAGAATTATTTCCTGGACTCTGTCCATGCAAAGCTTTCCTGTGGAGGTCTGATATGGCCAAAACAATAATAGTCCCATAGTGCAAGTGTTGGCTGACTTGCATGATTGTGCTAAAAAACTGTCTTGAGGATGAATGTCCAATGACCAATAACAACATGGAGGCATACTTAACTTCCCCACACAAGGTCTATGAAGGAGACACGTGTAAGGGCATACCCACAGTTTATGTTGATGGGTTCTCCGATAACAACACGGAAAATGTACCGGTAGCTTGCATTGAGAATGCTCGGTTGAATGATACACTGGAGCCCTCTGTTCGTTATAAAATAGGTCCCCAAAGTAATAAGGTTGCAGAGTTCATCAAGCCATCCTCACCCCAGTGCACCACCAAATCAAGGAACTGGTCATAATCACTGACTCTGATTTATGTCAGGAATGGGTTTGTGGAGAACCTGATTAACTGGAAGAACTGAGGCATGCTGTGTGCCAACATTAAACCCCTAAAGCATGCCAAACTGATCCAGTCAATTGACGATCTGTTGACCTCCAACTAGATGACCATCTATTCAAAGAAAAGAGGTAATCCCCAGATAGAGGGGCCAGAAAAGACTGTGTATTGCCTAGCTGACCAGTTGGCTAAATCCAGAGCTCTACAGGGGGATTTCATAGAAACAGAATACCAGCTGGGATAAATCCAAAATCCAAATTGTCGCTGTCACCAGGTCACAAACTTGTGCTAACAGCGATTTCTCAACAGCCCAGTGGAGTAAAGATAGCCCAGATTCTTTGGGTCAGGAGAGCCCTATCTGGCTCTTATCAGCAGATGGTACCTACCTCATTCCAAAGCCTGATGTTGAACCACGCCCATGACACAGCCACTGCCGGCCATACATAGTTTCACACAACATTAGAAATCTTGTTCAAGGTTGCGAATGGCCACACATGGGCCAGGTCCTCGACACATACCTAAAGAGGTGTCACGTGTGTGCTCAACTTCAACCCAGTTCACTCGCATACAGAGCTCCCCTACAAAAAAGGAGAATGACACTGCCTTGGTCAGATTTGCAAGTTGATTTCAATAGGCCAGTGATTCGCTCCTCGAGAGGAAACACATACATGTTGACTGTGGCCTGCTGTTAGCAAATATTTCTCTTCAATGAACCTTTCCTTCCATTTTTATGTGCCCCCAAACATTTTGCTTTTATTTCTGATCCTGACCTGTACTTTTAGCAGTGCAGTGAAGCCTCAAGCTTCACTACACTGTCTTTTGCTCATCTGTTATGGGGAAACTGACATGTCCATCAGTCTGTCAATACTGGGAAACATTGTTTCGCTTAGTCTAGTTACTTTGTTCCTACTTTTAGTAACTTGTTATACATTGTGGTAGATTTTATCATTGTACAATGCATTTTACAATGCAGTACAAAGGGGTGCATGTTTGTTTTTGCCCTAGACTAACACTCAGAGGATTTCTGGTTTTTCTAGGTGTGCTAAATGGACAGGCTGATGGCAGCAGTGACTTATTACCTTTTTTTGGTGATTTTCATTTTAACCTCACTGCATTTACCGCATTTGGCTACCAACTGTAGCTATTGACCAAATATGGCCATGGCACAAGTTTTTCACTTGTCCTTTGGCCATCTTGTTTCTTAGCTTTCTTCCTGTCCTGTGAGGCCAGGAAAATCCTTATATGTACTTCCAGTGCCCGGAAAAGCAGATGCTTTTGGTGGGTTAGTGGAGGGCTATGTGTGATTGCTGACAGGATGTGGGTTGGGACTGCTGGTCCCAATCCACAAACGGGTTTCAGTGTGTCTGAGTGTTATGCATTTATTTATTTATGTATATTTATATAGCGCGCAAGCAGCCCAGGGGCATTGAGGTGCTGTTACTTGCAAAGAACTTAGTTACATAGGTACAGGCGGTAGTTAGTACATTATGAATACTCAATACATCATACTGTTGCTACATCATACTGTTGTTACATGCATTGCAGTTGGTTATTGCATGAGTGTTCCCTGCAGTGGTACTGATTGGACCACTGTTGGGGTGTGTGTGGGGCTAGTTCTGCTGTTAGCTAGTGGGTGTTTTTGCTCTTCACTGGCTTTTGGGATAAGACAAGGATCTTGACACCAACCCTGTAGAGATCCTGGAGTAAGCTGAAAGACCCAAGACTCCTGTCCATCTGTGAGACCCATGAGGAGACTAGAGACCTGTCTGAAGGAGGCCTGGCAACCAACCTCTGCTGCTGTCCTGAAAGAGCCCTGTCTTGTTAATGATCTTCAGCAGTCCTGCGAGGGAGCTGTGACCCATGGAGTGGAGGGAACATCCATTCCTGATGTCTGCTCGGTACCCTGCAAACAAAAGCCTTCGGAAGTGTCACGAGACTGCCCTGTGGCTGACCAGCTCTGAGTTTGGGCTGCCGTGCTGCTGCTGTTGCTGTTCTGCATTGAGGCCTGGAACTTGACTTACCTCAGTGAAATATCAGATTGGAGCATCAAGTGGACCCAAGATAGGAAGGAAGGTCTAAGCGTGACAAGTGAGTCCCTTTGTGTCACCGTGCTGCAGTAACCACTGTCCAAAACAGCTTGCCTGAGTCAAGTCCAGTCCTGACACGGGTCCTGCATTGTGTTTTTCTGTATATTCTTCATCTGAGTGTCCTTGCACCAGCTAAAGACACTGACAGGAGAGCTGCTGGAACCTGCAACCCCTGCGAAACAAGGACTCAGGCTGATGAAGCAACCTCTGACCTTCTTCCACTGACTTGCCAGGTCAGGTGAAGAAACGGAGTATGGGGCTGAGTTACAGTGCTTCTTACCTGCCCCTAAACTCCCTTAAAAAGTTTTACTAACTTTTCTAAAACTTTTAAAATACTTTTGCTTTGTAATTGCTTGCTCGTGCAAGCCTTCCGAAAGTTGAGGACACTTGGGTTAGTTAGAATAACTTGTCCTCTAACCCTTGGATCCCAGAGAACCTTGCTATATTTATGCAGGTGTTACAAACTGTGTCAAAGCTTTTCCTGAACTTTTGGGCAAAAGGCCCCAGACAACTTAGAGAAGGATTCTTGAAGTTAGCGTGAATTCTCTGTGGACCTGTAGTGCATAAATTAAGCCATACTTTCTTTTACAGGGGTTTAATTCGTATTTTGCACTACTCTAGTGACTGTATACATGTACTTGGAAGAATACTAGCAAACTGCTATTTGTCTTCAAAATAGCTTCAGCTATTGCCATCCCTCCTACCCAAGAGCCCCCACCACCACCAGCTGGAGGACCGACACAATGAAGAAAGAAAAGTACTTTCAAAGACAATGAAGAGGACCAAGAAGATGAGGTAGAGGAAGCACCCAGAGAGAATTATGAGCGTGGCAGTTCTCTGCAATGTTGTACTCAGTCATGGACTACCTGGACAGTACTCCTATGGGGCCACCTTCATGCACCGCCACACCAAATCCAACCACTGCAAGGCTCTCCGAAAATGTGTTCCTTTCTTAGCACATAGTAGGCTCTCTTCCTCCGCCTCATCTTCCTCAACCAATACTGTAATCACACAGCCTACTCCAAAATCCCACCAGCTAACTTGCAAGCGATCAAAGAGGCTGTTGATCCATATCTTTCGAAGACAACAGTACTCTATATATACTGCAACTCACCACTCTGCAAGGGGGAGAAATTTTGAAGTGCTTTTGAAGCTGTAATCAAGGAGCACGAGAAACACTGCCCCTACCTTTCATATAACACGTGCAACATCTACCCCTGTCCACCTGCTCCTCCATATTAGTGCTTGGTGCCGCTTCCCTCATTTCCCTCCCCACCTTACTTTCTGACCTCTCCTGCAAAAAAAATATATAAAAAAACAACAAAAAGGTTCCTTTAGGAACTACCTTTCACAGTTAAAAAATAGAACTAAAAAATAATTATAGACTCCATCTACTTTACATTTCTCAGTAAAATAGATAGACTCAATAAGATTTTCCAACATTTCCATTAGCATTTTGTGTTATGCTAATGGGAATAATATGGTGTTCCTCATCCGTTCCAATAAGCAACTCAGAATACACATTTACTTTTGCAGAGGGCCAGGCCCACTACCCAGACACCAAATGTATATCACTAGTTTTTCAACATACGTTCTTACACTTTTGAAAAATAAAACACAAGACATTTTTCCCAAAAACATGCTTTCAAGTCATTGCTAATGCTCATCACGCAGGTTTGTTATAATCTAGTCCACCACTTCAAGATGTAAGCGCAAGCAGAGCATGTGTTCCCATTCAAACCTACCACTTCCACTATACCGCATGCTCCAATAAGCAAATTACAGTACACATTTCTCCTTGCTGACGACCATGCGCATTGCCCAGGCACCAATGTTATATCACTGTGCTGTGTACTTACATTTTATACTTAGAAAAACACAAAAAAACACAGGACATATTTGCAAAACCATGCTTTCCAGTTCTCACTGACCTGCCTCGTGCATATTTGCTGAAATCCCATCCAGCACTTCAACCTGCACCCACAAACACATTTTTTTTCCCTTTCAAGCCTATCCCAATTTCGAAAAACGTAACCACATAGCCGGTCGCTGGTGTCCAGGCCCACTTTAACTCCATTGCTGGTCCCTCGTGGTCATGGCCAGTAGCCAGATTGTCCGGGTTATGGCCTTATCCCACAACCTGGACAATCTGGCCACTACCCATGGCCACAGGCTATACCTCAGTCACCAAAGTATATCACTATTTTTTGTACCTACATTATGACACTTTAAAAAAGAAAATACTGACGCATTTGCAAAACCATGCTTTTAGGTTCTTGCCCATGCTCCTTACAGGAGTTTGCTGCAAATCTGCCCATGTTTTATTTTTTAAAAGTGTCAAAATGCACATACATAGCATAGTCACATAACTTAGCCCCCACTTGACAAAATCCATTCTGATTTTGCACAAACATTGAAGATTGAGTCTATAATCTTTTTGAAAGCATTTGTCCACATTCGTCAAATGGCAACATTTATAAGCCACCTAAAAATGTTGCCCCCTCTTGACACAATCCCACCAAACTGTCCATAAACATTTATATATAGATCTACAATCTTCTTGTAAACATTTGTGCTGATTCATCAAATGGCACCACCTTTGTAAGCCTTTACAATATTTTTTGACCCCCCTCACCTCCCTGATTTTGTTCCCTCTTGACAAAACAGCACCACACTTTGCAAGATCATTCACACTCAGGTCTAGAATAGAATTCCAAAATCTCATGAAGTTTCATTCAGTGGGACCAAAGTTATAAGCTTCCCAAAAACTGCTTTTACCAACACTGTAATGCAGAAATAGGCATAGATGTCCCCGAACCCCTCAGATGTTCGTGAACATCACAGGACTGCTCCGTACATCTGGACTGCTCGCGGACATCAGAGAAGGAAAACCAACAGTTTTTGGCCTTTTTAAGGTCATATCCCATCCCATCCTCATCCCCAAAGAGATTGTTTGATTAGTTTGACAAGTGCAATATTGTGTTTTTTAGTACTGCCCAGTTTGTGGACATCGGCAGGTGTCCCTGAATCCAATATTGCGGGCGTGCCCAAAAATATGATGCACCTTATGTTTTTAATTGACCAATCAGTGGATGCGTCCGATGTCCGTGGACATCACGTCGCCCTTTGGACCAATCGGAAGCGAACAGGGAAGTGAGTCCGCAGACTGAACCCAGATATCACACATTTGCTTTCATCAACTTTTTTCCTGTTGTAAAAAAACAACTGGTTGGATTTACACCAAATTTACAAAAGCATGCATTCAGGAACAAGCCGCCACTCACGCCGCTAATTTAGTGAAAATCCATCCATCTGTTTGGGCTGTAGCCGTGAGAACATATTTTTTTTCTCCATTGCATCTATGGGAAAAACCACACATCAATGGCATTTGTGATGTCATATTTCATGTCCTGGGTATCAGTCTTAGCAGTGCATGGTGGTGGT
This sequence comes from Ambystoma mexicanum, assembly GCF_040938575.1. Taxonomy (NCBI): domain Eukaryota; kingdom Metazoa; phylum Chordata; class Amphibia; order Caudata; family Ambystomatidae; genus Ambystoma; species Ambystoma mexicanum. The sequence goes on along the minus strand of NC_090935.1, from coordinate 1,272,101,070 downwards.
GCGAGTTATGGTTGCTTAGCTTACCATACTGGGGTTTTTGGTTTTATTTGTAACCATAACATCCCTTTATTAGTGCAACTTAACCATAACATCCCCTTGACAGCCTTTTTTCACTGAATTCCACAGGTTTTTACCAGTACAACCGTAATTTGCTACAAGTTCATTATATTATACTCACCCCCAATATAGCAGCTCTAGAGTCCACGGACAGTCTGAAAGTTTGCGGACAGCAGGTAGCATTCAGAAAACCCAGAAGCACAAGGGACTACAGAAAATGTTGTACCCTTCAACCAACAAACACATATACATAAAACAACATTTCTTATAAATTACTACACCCAAATAAACCTTTTTGTACAAATCATCATTTCAAAATTTCCAAATTATGTTTTCATTCAGCACACAATATAATGGAATGCACCAATCACAAACCATAGCTATACACCTCATATTAGCACTTCAAGACAACTCTTCATGCAGACTTGAATACACAAGGCACTCATTGCAAAACAAACTCTTACTAAATAGTAAGTACACTGTATTTATTTCTCTATTATTACCATTCATTATGTAAACATTTCCTGTAAGCGAAATACACCATTTTTATTTCTTTTCACAGAAATGGCAAACACAATTGAGTGGTTGGAAGAATGCTTCCCAAAAAAAGAAATGAGATCAAGAAATCGTCATTGTATAGAAATTCAAAATTCTTCTATTTATGTTTCCCCTTCCGATGCCCCATCCCTTTCATAAATACATTTATTTTGTATACTCTACATATGTTTTATATTGTTGTGTGATAATTCTTTTTTTTTTTTAAATCCAATTAGTAGTCCATGGACAATATGACTGTCTGGGGTGTCGGTTGTCAATATGGGGTGTCTGCCGGCATGCCCAGTCTCGCATCAAGCACTTTTAATTAGCCCGCAGACAGCATGCCAGTTTGCAGACACACATGCGCCTAGACCCATTCTTTGTTTTCTTTGTTAATCTTTCAACTTTATACAACTTTTCAAGGCCTATTTTCGATGCAGTAATCTGCAGACAGACACGCTGTCCATGGACGGTCCCTCTGAAGGGACCCACCCATTAGATTGAGTCATTCTAAATCTGACTATTCAGGAGAGAGCAGCTACGGAAATGTATGTACAATGGCATCTGTCATGGCCATCCCTCCTCCCCAGGTGCCACCACCACAACAACCTAGAGGGCCTGGAGAGGGGAATAGGTGCAGAGATGCAGATGAGGATGAAGAGGAAGATCAAGATGAGGTAGAGGAAGTGCCTACCTCCAGCACCCAAAGTGAATCATGATGTGGTGGTTTTTCACCACCATTAGGGATGTACCGCAGTCTCGGGCAGCCAGATTAAGATGCACTAACTGTGGGGTCATACTCAGTCACAGAAAACCTGGGCTGTACTCCTACAGGACCACCTCCATGCACCACCACACCAGATCGAACCACTTGGGTGCTCTGTGAAAGGATGTTATGAAGCATGTTGTCAGCCTGTACTCCATCTTCCTCGATCGCTCCTGCCACCACACAAAATACTCCTGTAAGGCAGAGGATCCCAGTGCTGCCTTGCAGGCCATTCAGAATGCTGTTGACCCTTACCTTTCATGGGTCACAGTACTATGTTTGTACTATGAAGCACCAGTCTGCAGTGGGGAGCAATTTTGAAGTGCTTTTGAGGCCACGGTTAAGAAGTATGAGAAACACTGCCACCTACCTTAAATTTAAGTCCTGGCCAACATCTTTCCCTGTCCACATGCCCCTCCGTCTCTGTGGTTGGTGCCCCTTCCCTGCCTTCCCTCCCCCACCTTACCTTACCTCTCCAATAAAAGCTAAAAAAATACAAAATCACAAAATACAAAAACAACAGTTCCTTAGGAGCCACCTTCACAGTTAAAAATAGAACTTAAAGAAAATCACAGGACCCTTTGCTGTCTGCATAGTGACTGGACACCTGGAAAATTCCAGGCGTGGGGTGTGGAAATAAAAATCATTTTAATAGTTTTCGTTTAAAAATGGTGTCTCTTAAAAGAACCTTTTTTTTCTCTATCTGGCTTATATATATTGTTTTTAATTATTTGTTTTATGTACTAAACTGACAAATATGCTTCTGAACTTAAATATGTTTTCTAACTTTCTTTTCACAAAAAGTGCTTCTAATTAGGTTTCTAATTTTCCTTTTTGTTTACTTCAACTACTAAACAGTACTTGAATCCATACTTTAATCTCCTGAACTTCATAAAATGTCTGAAAATGTTTCTTTTTTAATAACTTGGTTTCCCGGTTCTCGAATTAGGCTCTCTACTTTACTTTCCTTCTTTCTCTCCTCCCTGATGCCTGAGGGCTCCGACGCTATACAAACAGATAAGTATCTGTTCACAGAAACTGCTTCAATGCATTTTGAACATTTTCAAGAAAAATCTGATTGCCCACATCAGTCGGATGCACTCCATCTGTTCGAAAAATGTTCACAATATCAAATTTAATATTTTCACTATGAAATGATGTTATACTAACATCTCACAAAAAAGCAGATACAACTTTGTTCACATTGCACCTTGTTTTCTCAATTTGTGGACAAAATTAATTCAAATGCATCCAGATTAATCTCTGAGCTATCCGGGAAAACATTATTTTAGAATCTAGAAACAGTTCCATCAACTTTCCAAATGTATCCTTCGTTGCAAACTGTAATGAAATTCCGGTAACATAGCCCAAACTGTTGCCTCCACATTGAACTACAATGATGTCCGGAAGCTTCAAGTGAATCATATTCTCACAAAACATGAGAAATTCCACCCACTTCATTCCGCCATCTCCATACCATGAATCTTGAAATTCATTGAATCCAAGATTGTCAGACAATTCACAGTGCTCAGAATACACCTTCAGCCAATGGATCCACGAGTCTCCCACAATCCATACAGTCTGCTTCCTCAAAGCCATAGCCATAGCCATCTTCACTGCATACAACAAAGATAACTCTTGCTATCCAGTTTTCCTTCACATCACACACCACAACCAGGAAACCTGATTGGCTGATCCCCTGATGTCCACAGATTTCCACAGCTGTCCGTGGTCTGCGCAGTCCCCTTTCCATGCCAGGCATCCTCAATAGACCTGGATGTGGCACGTGCCATTCACAGACCATTAAGGTGTCTGAGGATGTCATGTCCAATTAAGGGGTTGGGGAGGTTTACACTCGATATAAACAATTTATTCTACAGTGGTGGCTCTTAAAAGAACCTTTATTTTGGGGTTCCAATTTTTTTTCCCTCGTTTTTGCATTCTACACCTACTAAAAAATTCTTTCCTATGCATTACACATTTTCCCATTTAAATTGTTCACAAACTTTTTCAAAGCATTTTTAGCATTCAAAAGAAACATTGCATTCCCAACATTTAAATCCACTCCATCGGTCCGAAAAGTATTTACACCATCAAACATGATATTTTCAATTGGAAATTATGCCCTGTATAAGCCATTCAAAAAAGCACATACACCTTTATTGACATGGTGCATAGCTTCTTCCATTTGTACACAAAACACATTTGGACATATCCATATTTCCTTGGATTATTTGAGAAAAAAGAATCTTTGCATATGGAAATAGTTCCATCAAGCTTTTGAACATATCCTTTAATGCAACCTGCAAAGATACTGGAATAATATAGCCCAAACTATTTCCTCCACAATGCACAATAATAATGTCTGGACATTGGAATTCAGCCATAACCTGACAAAAATATAATAAACTCACCCAGTTCAGCCCACAAATTGTATACCACCAAACTTCCACTCTGTAACGCTTACCTCATAAACTCTGCGGGAGTACTTCTCTGGAAAATCTGGTTGTACTATTCTTAGTGTGCGTTGTAAATCAATGTGGTCAGGTTATCTAAGAAAAAACATTCAGCAATCCTCAATATGCTTGTAAAATACACAATTCAGTAATTACTTCTCTAACTCTCTCGGGTCTTTACCTTTTATTATTTGTTGGTGAGCTCTCCATCCTGCTTCTACGCAGGGGCGCTTGTTCTGAAGAATGGGGATGAATTGGAAGTTTCTAAAAAGAGTAATGACCCTTAGTTTGCGTGATCTGAGAGATTGAGCTACTGGGGAAAGGGTAAGGAGATAGAAAACTTCCCTTGACAAGAAATTGAACAAGACAAGGAAATCCTAACCTTCCTAAACCAAAAAATGAGGAAAGCCTATATGTGCGTGTGGACAAGTGAGCAGACAAGTGAACAGACAAAGTCAACTGCTGGGATAATGTATAGATTCCCCTCTGGACATTAACAACCAAGGTGAACTACACCTTTACACTCTCAACAATGTGCTTGCCTTTATTACCTGGTACACTAGCCTCGTGCAGAACGTGCGGTAGCTAACTAGAGGGAGAAAACTTTCAACAGCTAACGAATATGACCCTAGTAGGTTCCGCTGACTGGAAAAATTGTAACACCCAATATATGATAACTAAACCCTACATCACTGGGCTGCAGTTCCCTACAGTGTGTGTAGAGGGCTGACTGACAGAGGAACAACTTATTACAGCTGACACGAAAACAAGGTAATTCAACTGACTGGGATATGCACGCTGCCAAACTAGTGATCACTAAAACAAGTGCGCACAATAAACATTGACAGTCAATACTTGCGATAACGTAGGTTGAAAAGATAACGAACTTCAAACAGCTGACGGAGATTCAACGGAAATATTCCGCTGACAGGAATGAGCGCGGCAACAGCGTTGCGGCAGACGTGAAGGGAACTGCTGTTAATGATGACTGAAAAAACGAACACTATGGAACACTGTGGCAATGACTGGGATGTTACCAGGCTAACTTCAGGGGGAACAATGGAAACTACGGTGAAGAATATTTCAAGAAGGGGCTGAGGTAAACTGTGACTGGAACTGGCACCGCGGTAAGCGTACACTGCGAAGCAGACGACGCGAAGCGCGGAACAGGAGGGGCTTATATGTGCAGCGAGTGTGAAGCACTAGACCCTTACTATCACTTCCCATAGGACCACTAGGCTGCCATCTTAGGTAATGAGGAAGTGTCTTCTGCCCTATAGCCTAGACATGGCTTTTTCCTTGTTCCGACCAAGCATGATAAGCGGTGGTCCATGAATTCTTAGAGGCTAATCTAGGGGCATGACCCATGCTCATGACACACTCCCTGCAATCTAACATTACCAAGGATTCCACAAGATTCCGTATAACCTTTCAAACAATTCATCCAATAATCTCCCTCCATCCACACATTCATCTTCCTCTTAGCAATAGCCACAGCCATCTTCCCTGCACACAACAAAAAAAAACACCTGCAACCCTGTCTCCCTGTAAAAAAACACAACACTTCATTGGCTTATCCCCACAGACCCCTTTGGCAAATTCCCTCTGCAAACTACCACAGTATCCACAGTCCCAGTAGCACAGGTCAGCCCTTCTACCCTTTCCACTTTCATGTTTGTAACACTCCCTCATTGGCTGCTTTCAAACAGTCACACATCCATCCACCAATCACATCCAAAAGCTCTACATGTATCCCTGACATCTCAAAGACTACTGTGAAACTCTCCAAAATGTCTATTTGCAGATTCATCAACATCTGCATCTATCAAGACATAGCACACATATGCTTATATTTTAAAACTTTTTATCAACTCTTTTACAAATGTATAAATGCATGGTTCCTGCCACATGCCTTGTGATAAGCTTCTCAATAAGCATATCCTCTTTTTTAACCACTCTATCAATGCCATGTATTGCAGCTTTTAGCACCTGCTCACATCATTGGCAGTTACTTACAATGCTGTACATTTCAAAATAAAATCCTTTTAGAAGCATTTTCATTAAAGTAAAAAAATGCATATGTGCATTTTTAGCAGCACAGTGTGTTACAATTTTTCTAAAAGGAAAGGAAAAGCAGATACACAAAGATATGTACATAATTTTTAAGTGGCACTTGGTGTGTGCAAGTTTAATATGTTGGCAGTACATGCATGCTTGGCAACATGACCCATGCCAAAAGATAGCTGCTTATCATGTCTTGGCTTCTTACTTTGCATTCAGTGACTTCTAATACCACTTCTCCCATTACACAACTCATACTACAAGTCCCAGAATGCAAAAGAAAACTAACCAGGCCTACACTGCAACATTAAAAGTGTCACATTTAAAATAAATGAACAATTGAAAATACTGAGTGTTTAAAAAAATCTGACAAAGTTTGCTATCAATTTTGTATGGTAGCAGATGAAAGAAACCATTAGAAGCAAGTGGCCAACAGTGCAAAGGGCCATTTTCAACTCATTTCCATTATACCTTTGCCCACAACATATGCCAGTATATAAAACATGTTCATACTGGTTGTTCCCATACATGACTGTGCCTGCTACACCAATATATGCTAGTATTGCTATATAAGGACTGCCAGCCAGTAAAAAATGCCAAGGTAAGAAAGTATATTCACACTATCTGTACCAAGATTGGCCAGTGTGCCAAGTAAAGACACTTCTGTTTGCTATTAGCCTTGATGCACAGTAAAGAAATGCCATGGCATGCAGACTATATATGGCTAGACTGGAGCCACCAATGTAAGCCAGTCTAGACTATGGGCTGCATCAAGAAATATCTCCATGGAAATCATTGATACCAAAGAATGTATTTGATCTGACCACTCCTTTGTGAGCTGTTCTATGAGGCTTCTTGGTAAGGTAGAGAGGAAACATAATCCACCCAAAAGAAATGTTAGCCGTAACCTAAACAGGATTAAGTTAGATGCTCTAGATGAGTGCCTTAAAACACTCATGGCCTGCACCACAGAAACTGATGCCCCTGAGGTATAGGATTACAGCTTCCAGTTAAAGTCTTTCCTTCACCTATGAAATCTAAAGTCATCAGAGATAGCGTGAAACATCAGAGTTGGTTTGACTCAGCCCTTACTGAACTCAAGAGGGAGAAAAGACAGGCAGAACGAGTCTGGGAAAAGAATAAATCAGACCAGAACAAGTTAGCCTGGAAGCAGTTACAAAGAACTTTCAAAAAGCAAATATTTGAATCAAAAAGAAATGTCAATAACAAAATTGAAGATGCAGAAAATGATTCTAGAAAACGTTATGAGCTATATGGGAATATTGAGAAGCCTAAATCTCAGACCCAGTTTGCCCTCCATCCAATGAAGACTGTAGGAAGATACAATCTGCCTTCAAGGATACAATTAATGCTGCACATGTCAAAATAATTACTAGTGCTAGTACAGAGACTCTGTCTGAACCTTAGGTACTGGAACGTATGGAAGAACTGTGCTTCAAATGTAACCCAATCACGGAAATATAAGGGGAACCCTTCCTGACAAATATGCGTCATTCTTTGTATTTGGGTGATATTGTTCCCTTGAAACATATCCTGGCTAATTTTTAGATCTTTGTTCCGTTCCTGGTGCATTTTGTAAACTCATTGTTCAGATGGAATTCAGTACCTGATGCTATTAAGCATGTGGTGGTCACACCATTGGTCAAGAAACCAGGCTTATGTCCTACAGATCCTAGTAATCTACACCCCATTACTAATACCCATTTTCCATTAGAAATTGTGGATACAATAGCTACATCCCAACTCCAAAAACCTCTTGAAGTTTCAGGTATTTTTCACCCAAATCAATCAGGGTTTAATAATTGGATGGAAAGTGCCCTCCTAGATCTCCAGACTAATATGCTGGAAGTGCTAGAGAGAAGTGGTTCAGGGCTGTTGATTTTACTGGATCTGTTGGCTGCTTTTGATTTGCTTAACCACAAATGTGTTCTGATAACGTGACCACCATGGAAAACTGCTCAGTAGAGGCCTCATATTGTATCTACTCTTTTTGAAAAACAATCTGTCCTATGTATGTTGGGGTGAAGCTAGCTCAGAACCAGAACTAATACATTGTGGTGTCCCATCCGGGAGCATCTTTGTCTCCTACGCTGTTCCTATGGATGTAGTCCAGTGGCAACATTTGTTATGTTTGCTTTATCCTTGATAGACAGTTACTGTGCACCAAGTGTAACGCAAACATACGTGTTATTACCTGGCTCGACTGGCCTACAGTCACTGTAGGACAATCTAGCCAGGTAATTCACATCACTTACCATTTTTGCCTTACCCATGATGTGCATCAAGGTTAAAGCAGAAAATAATGCCAGGGCCCCAGCAGCTCCCACTCCTAAATGTAGGGATGAAAGCTGACACACTCACACATAAACTTGTTAGACCGTGCATTCACACAACTCCTTTCATGTATGCCAATTATACATACACATTACAATAAAAACCCAAATCACACTTCCCTGCATGCTTTTAGGCAGTCAACACACAGTCCCACTGCAAATAAGGGACATGGGGAATGTGCTGCCTGCCACACTTTCTCTTTAACTCCCTTGCACTCTGTTTCTGCAGGCAGGTCCAACTTGGGTCCTTTCTTTCATCTATCTCTCTTTCTACTTGTGGTGTTCCCCAGGGGTCTAACCTCTCACCCTGGCTTTTCAACCAATACCTGCCAACTCTCACCCACCACATTACCATTTTCTGCTCCAATTTTCAGTGCTATGCTGATGACACTCCATTCATTTTCAGGCTTCCCTCTGCCACCTCTTCTCCTTCTCTCATCTCTGATTGCCTATCTGCCATTCAGGATTGGTGTGCCGACAATGAACTCTGCCTGAATGCCAGCAAGACAGCGATCCTCCTCATTGGCGCACCTTCATCATCCTTTCCTGTCACTCTTTGGCCAGCATCCCTTGGCCCTCCTCCTACCCCCACCTGCGAGGCTAAGAACCTCTGGCTTATGTTTGACTCCACAATTTCCTTCTCTGCCCACATCTCTGACATCTCAAAAAATTCAAACTTCCTACTACACCTCCTTGGAGGTATTCTGCATTTCCTCTCCTTCCCCCCCAGAAGCTCACTGTCGCGCGAGCCTTGGTTCTCTCTAGGTTGGATTATTGCAACAGCCTCTTTCTAAATATACCTGCCTCTACTCTCTGCCCTTTGCAACTTATCCAGAACAGGACTGCAAGACTTGTCCTTGGCCTCAAGCCCTGGGATCGAATCTGTCCAGCCCTGAAACCTCTCCACTGGCTTTCTGTGGCTGCAAGGATTAATTTCAAGACCCTTTGCAATGTACACAAGTCTTTCTGGGGCCTGGGTCCGAAATACCTTCAGCTGTCCCACCGTAAATACCTTCCCTCCCGAGCTATTCGCTCCTCTACCCCTAACGCCCTCAGGGTCAGTCGTTTTTCAAAGAAACAAGCTGGGGGTAGATCTCTGTCATCGGCTGGGGCCTCCCTCTGGAACAGCCTCACTGCCACTCTGAAACTTGAGGAGAACCATCACTGGTTCCAGAAGCACCTTAAGAACTTCCTCTTTGCTTCTGCCTTCGCTCCTCTTCATCCCCTGCTGATCTGTTCTGTCTCGGCATTGTGCACCTGGTTATCCTCTGACTTTCAGGCCCAGGGACCTGCACACCCTGCCACCCACCCGCACTGCGTCCTGGCAATCCCTTGCACTGGGGTCTGTATCTGTAACCCTAAACCCCCCCCTAATCTTCTGCACTTATCAGACATACCCTATCTGCTGCCTAAACCTGTCACTTGCCACTTGCTGGCTACACTACCATTGTTTTGTTGTTTTTAATTATTTATTTATTTTTATTTCTTTGCTCAACTTTCCCCTTTCTCCCCACCTCCCTTGCACGTTCTCCTTTCCCTCGCCCATGCACTTGCACATTCTCAAATTTGTCACTGGGCCTAGTAAGATCATTGTTTTGTTCCCCTTGCCTCGTCGCGCTCCGAAACACTTATGTACGAGCGTGATATAAATAAAATATCAATATCTCCTCTCTTTCTCCCCTCTTTCTCCTCTCTTTCTCCCCTCTTTCTCCTCTCTTTCTCCTCTCTTTCTCCTCACTTTCTCCTCACTTTCTCCTCTCTTTCAATCTCTGGGTTAGGAGATGCTGTAAAAAGGCACATTCATGGATGCATACATGTGGACATATATGCTTCTATTGAGTACAAACATCCCAACAGCAATGAAGGACCTAAGCTATGAAGCCCCCGCACCCCTAAAATCCATCTTTATTTACGTTGATTCTAGGACTGTGAACAGAGCTGCAGAGAAGAAAGACAAGGTAGAGGGGACAATGCTGTGTAAAGAAACTTTAAAAGAGAGCTATAGAGGATGTGAGTGGAGATGTGAATTCCGGCGGTCACTGGGGACTGGTATTGAAAAGGTGAGGTAGCAGCAGAGTGATAATTGCATAAGAGCCAGGTCTGAATGAAGCCGAATTGTGTAATCTTCTGCACATGTAATGCTGATTACAACATTTATGTCTGCTGTTACTATTGTGCCATCTGGAGAGTAAGACTCAAAAAGGTTGGTGACATATGAAACTTAGCAGGAGATGTTTTGGAAGTTTTCTGGGCAGTGAAGGGCCCATGTAGTGGGGGAGGTACAGCACTGTGCACATGACTAATGGCAGGATTAGGTTTCTGACCCAACAGATCTTCTGGTTCAGTCACACATCTTGCATCCTACAAACATTTCCTCAGCTATTACTTTGCCACAACAGTAACTGTGGACCCCATCCTGTGTCATCACCCATGATCAACTCAATACTGGGTGGACGTGCCTTGGTCCTTTAATCTTGGCCATAGGATGGAAATATGTTAAGTATATCTTATATGGCAAACTAATTGATACATTTTACCTCCACAGGTTCAAATGTCAGTACATTCATTGACCAGCTGTGTGTCAGCAAGATTGCAATTCCAGACCTATCAGATAAGATAGATTTCTTTCTCACACCTTACGCCAGCTTAATTACTAAAATATAGGTCCTATGCAGGTGCACAGAGAAAAGCTTTTCTTTATATGTGTTTCCTGTAGGTCAAATAGAATACCAGCCAACCAAGAACGCTCTTATTGAACCTCAACACTTTGGTAGGTTGAACATAGTTTATATTTTTCCCCTGTGCCAATACGTTTTACATTACAATTACTGTTTTGTGTTAAATGGAATACATGAAATGAAATTGCTAGGAGCTATGTAACTCTTGCTTGTTGCTTAAAGGAGCCTAGTTAGCTTGACTCAAACAGCTGGACAACTGCTAGTGTAAGCGCAGGGAAGGTGTTAGGAAATAGATGGAAAATAGTTGCACATTAGGGTTTACAGGTGCCGAGTTTCACATGCATGAGTTGTGTTTCTGCTAATCTGATTAGTTCAGAGGTAACAGCAGACCAATGTTGGTGATTGATTTTAATGCTGACCAGGACCACTAATCAATACAGTTTTCTTTATTTTTTCAGGGGCTAGGAGGGGTGGGCTATGGGTTTATTTGTATTTAATTAAAAGAACTATACAAATGAACATCATAAGCATATTTTCCACTGAACACTTAATGACGTCTGGAAACGAGGGGGGAGTTTGTGGAAAGGGTCAGAATTTGTGAGTTCACAAATTCACACGCAGACATGCACAGCAATACTGACCATTAGCATGCATGGCTCTTTAATGTCTGCAAATGGTTATGCATTTAGGTCTAGATGTAGTGATGTAATCTACACATGTCTCTCTTGTGAACATTTTCAGACCAGCTCACTATTCAAAGCTCAGTCTTAGGGTTGCCCTCCATGTACATCTGTCTTCCACCATCCAGCTAATGATTTTCTGTTTTGCCCTTCCCTACCTTGGTCTCCCTCTGTCTCTGAGAGGTCTGCCATGCTATTTTAACAGCCATCTTCTTCCTTTCTTCTAATCAGAGGCACTGTGGAGGCGCTCGCTGCAAGCGGTCTGCCACATAATGCTAATGGTTTCCCCAATTTTCTTACAATCGGGCATAGGGGAGGCGCTCGCTTTTAAGTGGTCTGCCACTCTGTGCTAATGGTTGTTTTCCCCCCTTTCTCCCTAGTTAAGTAATAGTTCTTGTGTGAGAATAATTTTGATAGATGCTCTTTGTGGTTAGCGACAATGTGCAATTTTAAAATCCACACGCACAAGGTGGACACAGTGCTTCACTAAGTGGTTAAGGAACCATAGTTAGGGCACAAACGAGAAACACTATTGCAATGGGGAAACACAATCTTTACAAAGTGGAGATGGAGAAGACCAAGCTGCTGTGGACACCAGTTCTGAAAGAACAACAAGTGAAATATTCATAATCTGGAGAATACGCACACTTCATTTTTAATTCTGCCCTCCTCACTTGATAAAACTCTGATTATGGCGGAACCACTATCATTCTTGGCCTGCACTGACTTTTATGCCACAATCGTTGCTGCTTTCCAACTGGAAATATTCTGCCAGTAACCTTTCTAATAAACTGAACAATTTAAAACTTAAAATGCAATATTTATTTATTTTTGCTTTATAAATGATGAATCTTGCTATTTTATGAACTAGGTAAAGTAATCAATAGAAGCTGAGATGACTATATTGTTGTTGCAGCGAGGAATTTCCAGAGCAGATGTAGCTGTCTGCCCACAGATGTGTTTCTATTTATCTCGAGTAGGATACCAACCACATGTAACATTCACCGCTCCAATGTTAGGAAGCACAATCTGTACAAATTCTTACCCATGGACTCCCACTTTGCCATTGGCATTGCTCTGTTTTGGACTCAAGGACCTTGTAAGTTACCTGCCAATTAGTTCTATTTCACTGCCCCAAACCAAGGATATAAAATCATGTTGTATACTTTCTAGGATAAGAATATTGTGATTGATGCAACATCAGGGACGTGATCTGCAATGAAGCACGGTTGAGGTGCAAACAAAAACATATTCAAAAGGTACCTGACTCGGAGATGCATATGCTGGGCATGTCCAAATATAGGACCTTCTATTTCAGAATGCTTTTATTATGGTTTTCTCATGTAGTGTGCATTCGCTGCACTCCTCTATGGTGATATACTAAAGGACCTCTCCTGGCTTCATCAGTGCTTTTTGGTTGAATGTGCCTGTGCTAGTGGATGCTACATGCCTATTGTTGAGCACACACATTTCTTTAACCTTCAAACAAGCATACTATGTTATTCAGATATTGCTTACACAAATATGCTCTGTGAAAGCTACATTTTTGTGCTACACAACACTAGAAATTAAAGACGTTTTGAGAGACTGCTGAATGTAGATGAAATGAGACACAAATTAAAGAGCATCAATGGAGGATGAACCGGCAATGCATAAGAAGTATAGGCTAAAGTGGGAACAGTGTACATCAAGCAAGTATCTCGCTCCCTACAGAGAAGCAATGGTTAGGATTTGTTTGAATGTGTGTGTTTTATTTTCTATGGATGACCATCTTATGTGAAATGGTCAGTGAAATCTTGGCATGTAATCTGATGACCGAAAGGCTTTAAATATTTTCCTAACCTTTTTTGTTTTTATTAGGTGGGCTGTCAGTAATGTACCATCAATCTTGTTTCTACAACATTTATATGCCCTTTTGAGTTAATCTGTGCGAGGGGGAAAAATAACTACTGCAGTAGATTCAAATGCTGCACCTACTTGGATTCAGCAGGTAACCCCTCCAAAACCAACTTTCCCACAGTTGGTTTTGCAGTAAAATGTTTATTCAAAGCCTTAATTAGTGCTTCATAATACACAACCTTTGGAGCATTTCGTCTGTAGGGTTTTGCAACTATTTAATAAACTCAACATTTGCTCGAAAGACTGATATTAACATTGTTTGCAAGGTTTACATGTAATCACAAATGCTGCAAACAAAATTTTTACTCAATGACACATTTGAAGTGTACACTAGGTTTACGGATAATTGTAAATGCTGTGAACCTCATGTTTACGTATAATGAAAAATTTGACATATAAACTAGGTTTGCAAAGGTTTACAAGCAACAGTAAATGATGTAAACTCAATGTTTACATAAAGCAACAAATTTGACGTGTACACTAGGTTTGCAAAGGTTTACAAATACAGCGTTTTTGGTAAATGAAAGGTTCAATTGTGTCTGAAACCTTTAGTGTACATTAGGTTTACAAAGTATTCCTGTTTTGTAAACCATGGAAAACTTAGGGTTTGCAAATATCTGGAACATTAAGTCCAAATGGACTTCACCCATTAATGGTGGACCCAGATGGGAAATGTTCTTGGCACATTTTTCATCCTCTAGGTGCATCATTAATGTCTACCAGAATGACACTGTCATGCCCAGAACTCTTAGCCCAACCTCCTCCATCTTGATTGGTGTCTTTCATCTCTCATCAACTTCCTCCTTCTCCTGCCACTCCTCCTTCTGCTACCCCCCAACACTTTTTCCACCACCGAGGTGTGTACCGCATCCCTGTAGTCTTCCTCAGAAGACCTTCCAAGGTGGCAACCAGCTTCACTTAGATACCCTCAACTTTTGCTCTGCTGTTGAACATTCCTCTGCTATCTGCCACCTCCTTGAAGGCTTTGACCTTGACATCCTCACTCTCAATGAAACATGGTTCACTGCAAGCTCTGTCACAAGATCCTCTCTAAGTCCAGGCTTTAACGGGCTGGAGGCAGAGTGGCCCTGATATTCCCTGAATGAGTCCCTGCTACTATCATACATACCCACTCAGTCCTACTCTTACTTCGAATGCCTCCTCTGCAGGTGTGGTCTCTTCTGTCCTCTCACTGAGTCTTGCCACCATCTACAGGACCCCTGGTACAGTCCCTCACTTTCTTTCTGAGTGGTCTGACCTCAATTCTTCTCTCCTGGCCTCTACCTCCAAACTTCTCCTACTTGGAGACTTCAATATTCAACTTGACTCTCCTGATGCAGCCACTGGACTCTTCCGCAGCCTCTGGTACTCTTTCTCTCACAATTCTACCCTATGGTCTGACCGACTCAGCTGAACCCACCTTGGATGAAGGATGAGGATCCGCCCTTCCCTAAATATCTCCCTGCTTGAGCCCTTCTGTTTTCTAGCTCCAATTCTCTGCCGATCAGATGCTTTTCTAAGTAGAGAGTGGGGGTAGATCTCTCTCTTCGGCAGGATCCTCCCTGTGGAATGGCCTCTCTGACCCTTTCAGGCTTGAGCTGGATCTCCTACATTCCAGAAGCTTCTCAAGACCTTCCTTTTCACATCTTCTTTTCCTCTCCCCCTCCCAATGCCCCCTCTGCCCATGGACTGGCTGCCTGGTCCCTTCTGAGTCCTACAGGGCACCAGGCCCTCCTCGCCCAGTCTTCCCCAGCACTCTGGTCTCCCTAAACTGGACTTGCCCTTCTGGGCTCCCTTCCCCTCACTAGTCTGACAAGTGTGCATCCCTACCGAGCCTCGTCCACCCCTGTCCTCACACTTAGAATGTGGTCCTCACTCCCTGCATCCCCTGGCACTTGCCCACCTGGTCTCCCCTTGGCACTTGCCTAGTTCAGTGGGCCCTTCTATTCCCTTTCTCTCCACTTGCACTTGTATGCCCCCACTCTACCCCGTATTTCCCTCCTACCCTAGAATGTTCCCTCCCCCCTACCTGCACTCCTTCCCCCTGCAATCCTTGTTACTGCACTTGGTCAATCCAAATGACACAAGGCCTAGTAGTACCGTTTGTTTTGTTTTCTTTGCTGTCCTCCCCCCACCCCCCACACACACTTTTGTCTCGTGGCACCTTGAAACACCATTTGATGTATAGGTGCTATTTAAATAAGCAATACATGATAACATAAAATATAAATTTTACATTGTGGAAAGTGCAAAGCTTTGAGCCATATAAACAATGTTTTGTCAGAATGTGCAAGACTGGCCATTTTGTTCTCTTTTGTCCTCCTCAAATGGAATGCAGCAAGTGAAATTGCTAAGAGCTGTTTATCTCATGCTTGTAGATTCAGAGAGCCCAGATAGCTTGACACCAAGCAATACCAGGAGCTACAGTTGACTCCCTTGTCAAACCGGTACCATTGAACTATACCTATGTGAAAATAACCAGTTATGGGAATGTGTATAATGGAGCATTATGACACACATTTAAGTAAAATGCAGCATATTAATAATAAAACCTAGTGTATAGCTTAAAATAAACGTTCCACAAAACAATCACACCATAACATAAAGAAAGAAAAACAAACACAATTTCAATCGCATTTCAATGAGGAATATATAATGGACAATAGTTTGGATCTCAAATGAAAGATACATTTGTGGCATGCCATGTACTAGCTGCTAGTTCTCCAGATATGTTTCCTGTATACTAGGTGATGCCAAATACCTTGGAGCTGCTCCTGCCCATCAATTCTTTACTTTTATTAGTAGCAACATGTCCCCACTCAATCTCATAACCTCATTGCTGGTAATAACAGGTAGAAGATGGTCAGATGACATGAGTTACAAGGCAGATTGCCTTTAACCCAGTCCGTGTTCCAAGAGTTTCTTCTATGCCATTCCAGCTTCCTGGTAAGAGATCTAGACCACCACTAGTGTAAGGATGGGTACTTGGAAAACAGGTGCAATATAGTTGCATGCCAGGGTTTTGACCTACTGTGTTTTACAAGCATGAGTTGTGTTTCTGGATATCTGATTAGGTCAGAGGGAACAGCAGCACCACACAGACATATGTTGGTGATGGATTTTAATGCTAACAAGGATTGGTAATCCTCTTTATTTTGGGATGGCTGTTCGAATTTGGGTATGAGTTTATTGATAGTTGATTGAAAGCACAATATACACATCTTTCACTGAATGTTTAACTTGAAATGAAGGGGCTAAAGGGAATGTGTTAGATGTTTTTTGACTTCACACGCATACAAAGCAGTAATAAACGGCTATTGTATTACAAGGCTGCTCAATGTCCAACAATGCATAGGTATTTAGGCTTAGTGATGTAAACTACACTACTGTCTCAAACAGTGAACATTTGTAGCATTTAAAGCTCGGTCTTGTTTGTACAATTCTCGCTCACCTACAGCTTGGGATTCTCTGTCCTCCCTCCACTCCCTTGGATCCCAAGTAAATATCTGTCTCTAAGAAGTCTCACACTATATTAATGGTCATCTTCCTCCTTTCTTTGAATCAGAGGCACTGTGGAGGCGCTCGCTCCAAGCGGTCTGCCACTCGTTGCTAATGGTTAGCCTACTTTCTTACAATCTGCCATAGAGGAGGCGCTCGCTATAAGCGGTCTGCCACTCTGTGCTAATGGTTGTCTTGCTCTCTCTCTGCCTTCTTCTCTTTCTCCATTTTTTCTTTCTCCCTCTCTCTTTCTTCCTTACTTTTCATTATAAGCAGTAAGTCACAATTAGCTAATAGTCCCCGTTTTGCTTTTATAGAATTTGAGTTATGAATGTATATGTGGTCAATCACACCATGTTAATTTCATACCCACGTTCACAAGGGGGATACAGGGCCTCACAAAGTGGCTAAGGGAACCATGGTTCCATGATGAGGGCACAAAGAAGTAAGACCTTCACAATGGGGAGTCTAAACTTTACAAATTGGGTATGGTTAACACATTGTTGTGGACACCTGGTTCTGAAGGAATAAGTGACATATCTCAATAAACTGGAGCATTAGCAGACTTTATAAATCGTCAACTTGTCAAAACTCTGATCTTGGTCAAATCAATATCGATAATGCCTTTTATGCAACTAGTTGCTTTCTAACAGGAAATATCTTCTGAAAAAACTATTGAATACTCTACAATTTAAGTCTCAAGATGGAAGGTTTAGCTATTTCTGCTTTGTAAGTGGTTAATATTACTATTTGATGAACTCTGTCAAGTAATCAGTGGCTGATGTAGAAGCTAAGATGATTATGTTGTTGCTGCTGCAGGGAATTGGTACAGCAGATGTGTCTAACTTCCCATAGGTTTGTTTCTATATTTCTAATGACCGCATTCAACATGACCCAATACCTGGAAGGCTTAATTTGTACAACTACTTGACCACAGTCACACACATTGTAATTGCCATTATTCTGTTTTGAACGCGTGTGCCTTGTAAGTTGCTTGTGTTTAAGTCAAATTTCCCTACTCCAAACAATGGATGTGAAATAATGTTGGATACTGTCTGGGAATAGAATTGTGATTTTGATTAAACCTCTGTGAGGCGGGTGCTCTGCATCGAAGCAGGGTTGAGGTGCACACCAGTACTTTAGCAGGCTAGGAGAAGCATATGCTGGACTTGTCTAAATATAGGACCTTGTTTTTTCAAAATGCTTTTATTGTGGGTTTCCGATATAGCCTACTTTAGCTTCACCTATAGTTCTCTTCTATGTGCTGTAGGACCTCATCTGGCTTCATCAGTGTTTTTTTAATTACATTTGCCAGTGGCCACTATATGCCTAATGGTCAGCATACAACCGTTTCTTTAACTTTTAAACCCACTAACCTATTGGTGCATATGGCTGTGACCATGATTTGTATCTGTTGCTTACATTAATTTGCCCTATAAAAGTTATTTTTGGTACTCGAGCACACTGAGGACTTTTATGACATTTGAGCGACTGGTGAATTTAGATTAAAAAAGACAAGAGCCATACCTGGAGGATTAACCAACAATTCATAAGACATATAGGTGTTGTGTAGCAAGAGTCTAGTGTCCTAGAGAAATTGCTGGTTACTATTGCAGGGGTTGAAATTAGGATTTCTTGACCAGGAACAAATTTCAGCCCCCTTGTTTCGGGCATCACCAATTAGGCAGTAGCTAGTGCATAGAGTACAGCAAATGTAAACTTTGCGTAAGACACAAATTCTAAATGTTTGTCCATTTATACATTATCCAATAAATTTGTCAAGGATTTTCTTTTATACACATGCCCAAACCTACCCTGTTAATATTACAAAACCGTGTTTGTATTGCACCACTTGGTTTCGAGGTAACCAGGCTCTCCTTGGCTATAACCAGGAGCTAAATAGCTCCTAGCTCCTGGCAATTTCGAATCCTGTTATTCTTTTTTATTTTATATTTTTTCAAATGGATTTACATCTTTGATGTCCCCAATGTCATATTAACATGCAGTCACATAGTTGAGAGGCTTTAAATATTTGTGTAGCCTTTTTTAAGGTGAGCTGCCAGTGATGCACAATCAAGCTGTTTTCTTCAAATCATATGTGCCTTTTCTAAGTCACTGCAGATAGGGGAGAATAGCTACTTCAGCAAATTCCAGGTCTGTATTTATGAGGTTTCTTTAGTAAACTCCTAAAACACAACCTGGGAACATTGGGGGTCATTATGACGTTGGTGGTAGCCGTGCCTGTAGTACAGGCACGGCTGCTGCCGGTGTCATTTTGTTTCCGGCGCCCGCAAATGGGCAATTACTGGGTCATTACGGCCCTGCCAGACCCGTTAATTGCCCATTTGCGGTCACTGGAAAAAAGATGCTCCCCATTCCCAGTCGGCCCCATTGGGCTGAATGGGAATGGGCAGCTCAGATGCACCGGTACTGTTAATGACAGTGCCGGTGCATCCAAAATGCTGTGCTCGCAGGTGCTGCTCTGCGGGTGCCTTGGTGGGCAGAAAGGCACCCGCGAGCACAACTCGTAGTTTGCTGGTTCGGGAACTACGGTACCGGCAAGCTTACTGGTACTGTAGTTACCGGAGTGGTAAACTTATAATGACGCCCATTGTGTTTTAAGGGGTTTACTATTTAATAAAGTAAAAGTGCACTTAAAAGACGGAACTGAAAACTATTTGCAAAGGTTTACACGCTTTGTAAATTCGGTAAACCAAATGTTTACTAATGAGAATTTCAGGTGTACACTAGGTTTACAAAGGTTTACAAATACATTTTCTTGATAAATGAAATGTTCATTTGTGCATGAAACAAGTGTACATTGGGTTTACAAAGTACTCATGATTTGTAAACTATGGCAAACTTAGGGTTTACAAAGTATTCATGATTTGTAAACCATGGCAGAACTTAGGGTTTATAAAGTATTCATGATGTGTAAACCATGGCAAACTTAGGGTTTACAAAGTATTTATGATTTGTAAACCATGGCAAACTTAGGGTTTACAAATCGCTGGAACATAAATCCCAAATGCACTTGCATAACTACATTGGTTTACTTATGTGTAAACGCAATGTAAACCAAAGGTTTACAGAAAAGGTTTCAAACACTCGTAAACCTTTGTAAACGTATAGTTTGCATAGGTTTGCATGCAGTTTACCAAATTTGTAAACCATGATTTTCATGCAGTGAACATACACATGGATTACACACACATGTCTGGGCACTCACCGGACAATGCGTCGTAATCTGGTAGGTCTCCCACGCCTTGGATCTGTTCCTCTGTGATGAAGGTTCCAGCAACAGACTCATGTTCAGTGAGTTGGTTGTCTTCTTGTAGAGACCCACCGCCAGTCACCAGAGTAGAAGCATGATTTGAGGCCAGCTTGTTCTTTGCTCTGCATTTCAGGTCATTCCACCGCTTGTAGCAATCATCAGCTGTGCGCCTCAGAAATCCAAGGGCACTAATGATGTCCGCGATGGTCTGCCAGTGTGCCTTGTGTTGACCAGATGTGGTCTTGCACCCTGCAGTCACCACCATTTCGCGGCTATGTGCCGACACATAGGCCACAAGTGCATCAAGTTCAGCGTCATTAAAGCTAGGCTTCCTTGACATGCCGCAGTGTGTAGCCCTGTCTGGGGTCTCAGCCAGTAGTGCCAGAGCACCCTTCTTCCTGTTTTTCAAAGGTGGTGCGGATCATGAGTGGCTTACGCCGCTCTGGTCAGTAGGGGCAGAAGCGCCGGTGGTCTGAGTACTAGGAGTGTGCGAATGTACAATGACCATAGGTCTTGGTGCAGGCATTGGCTGCGGGGTGATGTTGGCAGGGGCAACGTCAGTTTGATGGACCACGACCGACACTGTCCTGGCTGGGAGACTCAGAGCTGGGGTGGGTAGAGCTGCAGCTGCCCCTGCAGCCTCCCCACCCTGCCTACTTGGGGCAGCAGATGACATAGCTGCCCCAGATCCACGTGGCCTGGTGACACCAACTTGCACCGCCACATGTGACTTAGACTTGCTGACCTGGAAGTCAGCCTGGGAGTCATCCTGTGCCGGTTCAGGTGCCACAATGGGCTGGTCCAACAAGGGCTGAGCTGGGATGGTATCAGCTATGTTTCCGACAACCATGGGGGGGCATGGGTGTACCTGATTGCTCCTCCACACATGGGGGTCTAGGGGCAC
The DNA here is from genome assembly GCF_040938575.1 of Ambystoma mexicanum. Classification (NCBI taxonomy): domain Eukaryota; kingdom Metazoa; phylum Chordata; class Amphibia; order Caudata; family Ambystomatidae; genus Ambystoma; species Ambystoma mexicanum. The sequence goes on along the minus strand of NC_090935.1, from coordinate 1,272,079,906 downwards.
CCTGCAAATCCTAGCCACGTCCCCTACCGCGCCCACCACGCCTACCTTTTGGAGGTCGGCCACCTTTGCCTCCCTTACCGCTTGGTCGACTCCCAACCATGGCACTAATGTTGTTGTGCGTATGGGAGTAGCAGTAAACAATTGTCCTGGGCAATTGGGGGTGAAAGGGGTAGGGTACTAGATGGAATTCATACCCTAGTGCTCTAGCAAGGCTGTCTGTGACCCCTGGGGGAAGATGACGGGTCACACAATGCACAGGCACCCTGAAAACAAAACATAAAGTGCACGCAACCCCTCGTAGACCACGTGCGTGGAAAAATGAACCCGGACTACGCTGTGGCACCCAGAAACACAAAATTAAGCGTACGCGTAATACATGCAGCCTACAATGACCTCTGAAGGGATACGCGACACACGAGGCAAGCACAGTTGGTAAATACATGCGCGACTCACCGTCTGCCTGGAAAAAGAATGTGAAAAAGACACGCGTGTGCGCGTTGGCAACACCCACGCCAAAAGAAGAATTGTACGCTATCTGAGGAGACAGGACAAAAGAAGAAGTGAACGCTGTTTGAGGAAACAGGCCCAACAAAAAAATTTAACGCTGTCAGAGGTAACAGGGAGTAGAAACTTGAAACGCTGCGAAGTAATCGCGTGTGAACCGACAAGAAGTACATAATTCACCCGCTTGCTCTCCACGAAAAGCACGTACAAGGAAATGGCATCCTACACGTACCTTTTAAACCAGCCCACATGTACAGCGTCACTTTCCTCCAATTACACGAGCTGACACTCAGACGTGCAGTTTTTGCACGTGTACGATGAACATGCACCCGTGTTGAGGGAAACGCCCTTGCGCGTCACATCACAGCCGCGTAGGCCCTTTCCTCGGATTACACGCATTTACATGCGGACGTGCAGTTTTTCACGCGCCCTGAACCACTATGCCTACGTCACGAGGGAAACGCCCGTGCGCGTAACGTCACAGATGCGCTTACGCGCTAAGGGCCTTTCCTCGAATTACACACAGACGTGCAAGGTTTTCACGTGCCAAATCACTCCATATCAAGCTGGCCACACAACAACACACGGAAGACCACGCTCCTGCCCAGAAGGCCGAATTACTGCCCCCCAGGCCCCCGAGCACGCTCCCACCTGCTGCTGCCTGCCTGCCTACTGCCCACGTGCCCTGCTATTTGGTGCCTGCATGTCAGCCAGGGTTCCAGTTGCTGTGTCCACCCCTGCTGCAACAGAAGACTCCAGACTGGAATACCATCGCTCCACAGCCCAGCCCCATGACCCAGTTGCCCACCCACGCCTGCCTCGGGGGTCGCCATGTCGGGGCAAACACCATCTGAGACCACTGGCGACCTCCAGCCATAGAGGCAGAGGGCCACCAGCTTCAGTGTGAAGGAAGTTGGTGTCCTGGTGGAGCATGTCCTGGGGCATTTTGATGCCCTCTTCAGAACATCACGCGCCAACAAGGAAGGATGGGAGAGGATCTGGGACGACGTAGTGGTTGCCATCAACGCGGAGGGGGTGGCAACCCGCGACATCAAGCACGTCAAGAAGCGCTGGGAGGACTTCAGGTCCAGGACCCTCTACAAGGCCCGGCGCCTTGCAGAGGGGTCCAGGTCAGCATGAGTGACATCCAGATGAGGGTCCTGGAACGCATATGCCCAGCGCTCCACGCCCAGATTCTTCGGAGGAAGACCCGTCTGGAGTTGAGCGGTAAGTGGCCAAGTATTCTTGTGTGAGACAGGGCATATTGCAGTGTACTGGTAGTCTGATACTTGCCTGTATGTGTGACATAGGCCATGTATGGATGTGTGTGTGCAGGGACATCATGGTCATGCATGTGAGACCAGTAATGTGTGAACCACATGGTTGGTGCATGTGTTACAATGCAACATGGGGAGCTGTATGCCAAATGCACACATAAAAGCATGCCAGTCTCTGTTCTTGGACATGGAGGGGGTGTGAGGGATGGGTGCTGCTGTATGGTGCAAATGTGTGTGTGTCTGAGAAGTGTGTGTGTGACTTTGAAATGCCATGGATGCATGACACATGTCCGTGATGATGTGTACATTCACTCATGCAGTACTGTCACCGTTGTATGCACTGTGTCTAACCACTGTGTCTGTGGTGTACAAGCCATGACGCATGACCCTCCAGTGATGTGTGTGAATGGGATCAGTGTGAGCCATGATGCATGTGAGTTTGAAGGCAACATTTTGATTAATAGAGGCCCTTGTACATGGATGCTGATGTTGATTGCAGGCGCCATGCCTGTTTCTGCATGTGTGTTGCGTGCATTCACCCATGTGTTGTGGAGGGACAGGATGGAAGTGACGTTTGACACTGCCACTCATGTGTTATTGCTTCCTGTCTAGGGGAATATTGTACTGTACCCTGATGCTTGTGTTCTATGTCTCCTTCTACGCAGCGTCAAGTGAAGAAGAAGACGGAGACGGCGCTGTGGAGCCAAGCGGCAGGGATGCTTCCACCGGGCGGCGATGCGAGGCCCAGCCACCCTCCCAGGACTTGCCATCATCCGGGAGCGAGGGGGCTGGTGCCGCGTCTGCCACTACGGCTGTGGCGGAAGGGCCGGGTGAGCCCCCACAGGGGCTTGCAATGGCAGAAGACGGTGTGGAAACATCCAGGTTGGTGTTCTCCACAGAGGAGGAGGAGCCTGCTGCTGAGCCGCACATGGGGCCAGGTGGGGGAAGTACCACTGGTGCAAGTGGTGCAGTCCAGGGCCAGGGTCAGGAGGCAGCACATGTCACCGCGGAGGGGCCTGTGCATGTCGCTGTCCTTGACCCTGTGACTGCACCACCATGCACCAGCAGGGATGCCCCGTCCCAGGCCCATGCGCAGGTAGGGGAGAGTGCCATGTCATCTGCCTCTCCACTACCTGCGGACGAGGGGTCCCATGAACGTATAGGCTCCGTCGTGATTGGTGTCGCGTTGCGCACGCGTGACATTAGTGATGACGTGCGTTCTTCCTGGGCGGAGAACACACGCCATCACGAACAGCAGCGTCACAACGTGGCACTGTTGTGAGGGGCCCTGGTCGGTGGGTTCCTACATGTGACATGCACTCTGGCGGACCTCTCCTCTTCTGTGGAGACTATGCGCCAGTCATTCTCCCTGCCGTCTTCTGGCTCAGATTCCACCACGGCCCCCTGTGGACCTGGCCTGACCAACACAGCCAGCTTGTTGGAGATCCCATCCCTGCCACAGTCGGGAGTCGGCGCTGCAGCAGGGGTGGACACCACAACTGGAGACCAGCTGATGGAGGATGTGCAGGCATCGGACAGGGCACATGGACAGTAGCAGCAGCAGGAGCAGGCTCTAGGTGGGAGCAATGATGGCTCGGGGCCATTGACATCAGGGGGGCAGGCATCGGCCAGAGGGCACGAGGACCCTGGAATGGGTGTGTCTTCCGTGTGGCTGCGGTTGGGCCAGCGTATAGGTGCAGAGTGGCGGCGGGCGGAAGAAGCGCGGCTCACCATGGTCAGGGCGGAGTTCTCCATGCGTCGGGCGTTGAGGCGGGCAGAGTGCCTCGAGGTGACTCGCAGGGAGTTGGAACAGGCCATGAGTGCCTCCCTGCAAGACCTTGGGGCCAGGATAGAGGCCCGCCTCCAGCAAATAGAAATAGAGTTTGATGATGCCCTGGCCGAAAACATCACTGAGTGAGCCGCAGGACTTGCCCGCTGCCATTGTAAATAGTTTATAGTGTTAGGTTTCCTTTTTTTAAAATATTTTTTGGCTTTTGGACTATGCCCCACACTTTTGTATATAGTTTTTTTTTTAGGTAGGTTATTAGATAGGTTTCATTTGTTTCGTTGGGCTCATGGTCCCTTGAAAATTGGATTGTACATAGTTGGACATTGGATTTATTTAGACATTTTAATTTCATTTCACCATGGATCAATGGATTTACCTTTTTGCGTTTCATTTGGATTTGGTTTGGTGGACAGAGAGTTTTGGCCATTTTTCTTTTGGATTACTTGGTTTTTTTGGGGGATTTTTTTTATTTTATTTGAACATGCATTTCATTTCATGTTTGCCATTATTTTATGCTTTAATTACTTTAAAATGATTTTCATGTTAATACATTTTCATGTTTTACTTCAATGTGTGGGATTCCCTCATTGGGTTCATGCATGTCGACATGTGGGTTTACTCAAACAATGGCAACCTGTGTGTGTGTGTGTGTGTGATGGACATGTGTTGATGTACATAGTTGACTTTTGGTTTGAGTCATGAGATGGGCATGTCACTGCTGGGTGGGTGAGTGGGTGGGGGGACATGAGAGGGACATGAGTGGGGGCCTGCTGGCAGGTACCCCTCACTGCTGGGGGGTAGGGGTGCAGGGGGACATGAGTGGGGGCCTGCTGGCAGGTGCCCCTAACTGCTGGGGGGTGGGGGTGCAGGGGGGCATGAGTGGGACATGAGTGGGGGCCTGCTGGCAGGTGCCCCTCACTGCTGGGGGGTGGGGGTGCAGGGGGCATGAGTGGGAGCCTGCTGGCAGGTGCCCCTCACTGCTGGGGGGTGGGGGTGCAGGGGGACATGAGTGGGACATGAGTGGGGGCCTGCTGGCAGTGCCCCTCACTGCTGGGGGGTGGGGGTGCAGGGGTCATGAGTGGGGGCTTGCTGGCAGGTGCCCCTCACTGCTGGGGGGTGGGGGTGCAGGGGGACATGAGTGGGGGCCTGCTGGCAGGTGCCCCTCACTGCTGGGGGATGGGGGTGGCTGGAGACATGAGTGCGACATGTGTGGGGGCCTGCTGGCAGGTGCCCCTCACTTCTGGGGGGTGGGGGTGCAGGGGGACATGAGTGGGGGCCTGCTGGCAGGTGCCCCTCACTGTTGGGGGTGGGGTTGCAGGGGATATGAGTTGGTGATCACTAGTGCAAGGCGACATGTGGCCTGGCTGGGGGCATGCCCATGGTGGATGAACTGCCTGCGGGACATGACATGGGGTGCTGGGTAGTCCCCTGTGGTGTGGGTTGCCTGCAGAGTCCGTGGAGGGGGTAGAGGGCACACCTGTGAGAACCCACACTGCCAATTGACATGTGGGACTCCCCGCGCACCCCCCTGGATACACATACCCCGCTCTGACAGCGAAAGCACGTGTGGAACTTCCCCCGTACCGCGTTATACATGTACCCCACTCGCACAGGGCCAATCGCGTGTGAAACTTCCCGTGCACCCCCCAAATCCATGTACCCTGCACGCACAGGGCCAATCGCGTGTGAAACTTCTCGCGCACCCCAGTAATCCACGTACCCCGCTCGCACAGGCCCAATCGCGAGTGAAACTTCCCGTGCACCCCAGTAATCCATGTACCCCGCTCGCACAGGCCCAATCACGTGTGAAACTTCCCGCGCACCCCAGTAATCCACGTACCGCGCTCGCACAGGCCCAATTGCCTGTGAAACTTCCCGTGCACCCCCTAATCCACATACCCCGCTCGGACAGGCCCAATCACGTGTGAAACTTCCCGTGCACCCCAGTAATCCACGTACCGCGCTCGCACAGGCCCAATTGCCTGTGAAATTTCCTGTGCACCCCAGTAATCCACATACCCCGCTCGGACAGGCCCAATCACGTGTGAAACTTCCCGCGCACCCCAGTAATCCACGTGGCCCGCACGCACAGGGCCTGCCACGTGTGAAAGTTCCCGCACACCCCAGTTATCCACGTAGCCCACATGCACAGGGCCTGCCGCGTGTGAAACTTCCCACGCACCCCAGTAATCCACGTAACCCGCTCGGACAGGCCCAATCGCGTGTGAAACTTCCCGTGCACTCCAGTAATCCATGTACCCCACTCGCACAAGCCCAATCGTGTGTGAAACTTCCTGTGCACCCCAGTAATCCACGTACCTCACTCGCACAGGCCCAATCGCATGTGAGACTCCCCGTGCAGCGGGGTACATGTATTTGGAGGGGTGCGCAGGGAGTTTTACAGGCGTTTTCGTGGTTGTGAGCCTGTGCGCCATGTACGGGATTTGTGCGCTGTACATGGCGCACAGGGAGGGGGTTGGGGGCGTAACTGGCGCTGCTGCAGGGTCGCATGAATACGCTGTGCGCGGAAATGGATTTTAGCGCACGCGGTTGGCACAGAAAGTCACACGCGCACACTGTGCGCCAGCCGCTTGCGCCACTTGTGCGCAGAAGTCTATGAATTACCCTCAAAATGTCCACACACCAACTGCCACTTAAACATTTGCTACACATCTTTTCCATCTGCTTTTCTTTTCTTTTACAAAGCAGTTACACACAGTGCTGCTATAAATGCATATCTACATTTTTTAACTTTAATGAAAATGCTCCTAAAAAGAAACATTTTTTAACTGTCAGCATTTTCCATTTTCCATTCCATATAAATGTCACACTTTCCAACCTCTTTCATTACATCCCATACACTGCCACCATCCACCACCTGCTCACACATATGTGTATACCACCAAAGAATCTATATGCAACACTTCACCTTACATATAAAGTACTCTTCTTTCCCAACCTCTACCATAAGACACCAAACACTACTACATCAATAATCCCCCATTGCATTACCACTAGGCCACAGTTTTCCTATTCTTTAAATACACTGTAACACATTACACATACATTACACCACATTGTATTAAAATTAGCAGCACAAAAATAAGCTAGATATGCACTGTTTTCTCAGATCCATTTTTGCCCCGTTACTTCTAATGTGCCAAACAGCACTAATCATACTGCAATTGTTCTAACATCATAGTTAACACATTTTAGTAAACACCCATAACACAACTTCATTAACTTTTTTCCCAACTCATCCTACCTTAATAGATAACAACCTTGATTACTAAAAATACTTCACTATTACCACATATACCACTACCTTTCTTTTATAATCACAGGAAATAATAAGATTGCCAAAGACAGCTACCAAAAAAAGAACGCTCTTCACATCGTACAAAGTAAGTACACTAATATACAATGTATACCTTTTTAAATGTAACAATGTACTTTCACCATATATCAGTCTGGAGTATTTTTTTATCAACATTTATTTCACTCTTGCTCATTATATTGCAACATTCACACCCTTCCTATTACCATCTGAACACTGTCAATACAACACCCTTGTCTTCCTCAAAACGTCATAATGTCCTTATTTATTCAATAACACCACAACTCTCTTACTAACCCAAACCCATCACACCTGCACAAACTATTACCCTTACAACCTTCCCTACTACACCTATCATTCCACTACACAATCACACATCACTCTCCATCTGTGCAGTCACACCCACACACCAATCCACACTACATGCATGTACATTCCACAACTTTCAAACTCAAACTTTCAATTTTCCAAACAGACAGTACAGAATGCCTACTAAAAAGCAACTCTGTAGAAAACAAAGAAAGAATAGAGCAGACAAGAATAAAAGTAAGCCATACAGTAATCCACCTTTCAAACAATTTAGAGAAAACATTAAAACAAAACAGCTGGTAACCGCAATAAACAAAACAAAACCAGTGACTACTAAAAAAAGGAAGGCCCTTCTTCCAAAAACGAAAAGAAAAAAAAGATGTATAAACAAAAGCAAACCTACCAATGAACCTAGCACTATATCTACCAATGCTAACATAGCCACAGTAAAGCATTCCAATAAATGTATTTTACAAATACATTTCCACAGTACAGTTCTTCACAATCTTATAAAGACAGCTAAAAGTCATAATCTACCCTTAAAAACTACATCAGAACACTAATCTCGAAGCTCTAATTGACAGTGCATTTCTATTAAAGAGAAAGTTGTTTATATTGATTTTAAACAGAATGAAACCACTAACTAGATTAATCAATTAATTACATAAAGTACTTCAGAACATGTGCAATGTCAATATTGATATATTTTCAAAGTTCTGTGAAGGTGAATGGATTCACACAAGCAGCACAGAACCATATTTCAATGAAGTCTTAGAAACAAGAACAAACAAAAAAACTATTGACATAGACAGTAATGGTTGGGGGTGTGAAATGGTAGGAGACACCATTATGGCAAAAGAAACCCCTATAGAATAAATGTCCCCAACAAACTTTCAACCAAATGTTCCTTCGCTCAAACAAACCATCCAGTGTACAAATGGACATGCAGCTCAATGTGTAACATACGCCAACAATCCTTCAAATCTTTACAACAATTACGCAATCACTATATTAAATTAAAAGACAAAAGTAGAATAAAAACTTTACAAACCATGGACTCCACACTGGACTGCAAAGACATTTGTTAGCCTGCATTTCCGGAACTGCCTACAAAAGCACTTTCGACCACATCAAAATGTTAGCAACACCCCATTCCACTATACGGAATCTTGTGCATAGACTATACTATGCAAAAAGACCTGCTCTAGAACTGCACAATTTAAATAGCATTGTCCTACATGGAACAGCCAAAGAACTCATTTGAAAAATAGAGCACATCCAAAGTAAATATTTCTGAACTGAAGTTGATTTATAAAATTCAGTAACTTTAGAAAACATTAGCGAAAGCCTCACAAACACCAACCTCCTAATAAGCACATACAAAAAATGTATAGCTAAGTTTGAAAACACATCTGCTGAAAACCCAGACCAAGAATGTATCTGTTGACGCAGAACCTTTTATAAGAAATACACACAAATAGTAGATATGTCCTACAAAATAGAGGACAATGAGGAATCCCAATGGTTCCAATTAGCTTTATGTCTAACAGCAGAATATAAATACAAAATAACTGAACCCGCTATAGTTTGCACATATTGCAAAATCAAAGCTTGACAATAACCAAATGCTATCATGTGCTGTCACTAATAACTTAGAAATATTCCCACTTCCAAAGGCTCTCCAACAACGTAACATGTATGAGAGCATTATAATCCAAAGAGTACACCCATTACAAGCTATAACACGCCTTCAACCGAAAATGGCCAAATTGCATCCACCTTAGTTACTAAAAGGAGTCTGTGGCAAAGTAGTATATTTGCCATTAGATCTTAAAGAAAATGTAGAAACTCTTGGAGTATAATGGCCAGTAGATCAATCTTTGATTGTACTGGTTAATGGTATACCAACACAAGACAAAAAACATCTGGCAACAACTAGTCTACTGTAACAAAGTTAGACAAGTCCTACAATATCTGAAAGAAAACAATGAATACTACAGAGATATAAACCACCCAAATAATGCAAGATTCATTATCAAATGGTCAATTTGAATGTGGAGATCCTGTTAGTGCAGCCAACAATTTAGATCAGTACACAATTCACCCACTACACTCCAAAGACACCATTGAAGATGCATTAAAACATATAAAATGTGTCAAGCCAAAGCATCCCCAATGAGCATATGGGAAAAAAGTGTAGAATTTTGGTCCTTACTGAAGTCGACATCACCAGCTACAGAGTCACGCATCGTTACCAGCATAGGAGAGTCAATTTGGGTAAACTTTTTTAAGACCTTGTTCCAACATCCGCCCAACTCCCTCACACAAATTCCCAGTCCAGAGCCATCAAACTGGGTGTGTCTAGATGACAAAGAAGAAATAACAACCTTGATCAAGAAATTAAAGGAATCTAGAGTGCTGGCCTAGACAGAATTACAAATGTGGATCTTAAGGCTCTCTGGTCGGAATGGGGTGACCTCTGTGGCAAAATATTTTGCGGATGTACGGAATTGAAGTTGATCCCTCCATCGTGGAAATCAGCCACAGTTGTTCCCATTTTTAAAAAAGGAAACAAGAGTGACCCTGCAAACTATTGTCCTATCGCCTGGCTGGACTCCATCTGGAAGGTCTTTGGCTCCATGCTCCTAAGAGACTTCAGAAAATGGGCCAAAAATACCCCTTGCAATGATTACCTACAAACTGGTTTTAAGAAGGACCTGCAAACCTCAGCGGACATCCTTATGATAAGCGCTCTAAAGAGCAAGGTCCTGGAAGGTCGCCCGCAGATTTTCATTGCCTTCATAGACCTACATCATAACACAGAGAGGTTGAGGGAAATTATGTGGAGTCTCAACCAGACCCTTAAATGAAAGGCTTGGCGCTTAAAACATGAACAATACAGCTTGTGACTCAGAATTCACCGCTTTCTTTAACGGGAAGGACTAACTCATGTCCTCAGACCACAACCAAGCATTCAACAATGAAAAAAGACATTATTATTAAGTCTAAAAAGTTGACATATTTTAATTGGTATTGTACACAAATGCCTATCACAATTAAATATCTAAAAAATTCAAATTCCTTCAAACAGATGTAATCAAAAAAAGCTAGTGAAATACTAGATAAAGCAACACTGCGAAAGTTTGTGCAAAACAATTCCAAAGGTAAATCCCAGAATGGGGCCCTCGATGGTAAAGTGGCTTGTGCCGTGCAACATCACATAACCATACTTCAATTGATCACTCTTCCACTAATAGTCATTCATACCAGTCATTTACTCATATATTCATATTCATTCATTCACACATAAGAAATTCAAACAATGGTTAAAAATGAATTGTGGCCGCTTTTCTATGATCCGGTGCTGAATTTTTACAAAATGAAAGTGGTCTGAGCTTTGACGTATGGAGCAGATGCAATGCCAAATATACCAATGACACTTTGGCCCAAACTTGAGGCCATGTTTTGGAGATCAGTTCTATGCTTACCAAACTCCACTTCTGTAGTCTCTATTAGACAGGAACTCAGCTTGCTGTCGCTATCAGGCACGGTCAAATGCAATGCACTGATGTTCTTTCGGAAGTGCCGGATGTCAAAGAAGCCTTCGATTTATAACTTGATAAATCAAGAAGGCCTAGACACTAGCTGCAATATGCTCAACCTTTGGAGCAGGACAAATCTAGACACACTGATTTCAGTCGCAAGCGACAAAGAGGAACTGCACAAGAACCCTGTGAAAGTCTTGAAGAGACTAAAAGATCTGGACTGGATAAGGACAGTGGAAGTGGCTGCGAACAACAAACTGATGACCCACCTTCCCAGCAACACAACGAAACTAAACGAACTTCAACGGTTCATTAAGAAGTTTCGGTCTAAACAGGTTCGTGACATTTTGCTGAGAGCTAGACTTAACTTACTTCAAACAACTGAAAATCTAGCCATTAGAGGTCTGTCCGCTACCAACCTGTGTCGATTCTGTGATCCCTCTGTCGGGAAAGATTCTATTCAGCATCTGCGGGCAACAGAACCTCCTGGTTACTTGCGACCTTCAAAATTCTTCAACACGTAAATTGCAACCTTCTCTCAGCTAAATCGCAAACGCACGCTCAGCCTTGAGAGGCCTTCAAGGTGCCAGGCCAAACGTGACAGTGATACTCATCTACAATGTGATGGACATGACTGATACTTTATTTTGTAAAACTCTTGTTGATTAACACAAGTACATTTTTAAAAAAATGACCACCTTCACAACCAGTTAAACAGAGTCAGTCAGCTGACGATGAAAATCAACATTTCAGGATTTCAACCACATTAGAACTGGTGCCAACTAGGGTACCATGTCCTTGAAGTCCTATATGAGATGGCACCATGAACTGGGATGATGTCACAAGACCTCACGTGCAGCCCTCCCACCAATAGCAGAAAATCACCATAAGACCCATACCTATACTGTCAAGATTGCAAGCACCAGATATTTTTCGTGCAGTGATACCCCTTTGCACCAGTTTAGTGCGATAGAGACATTGGAACATGGACCAAAAATACCACAGGTTGCATGCTCCCCACTTGAATGGTGGTAATTTGGTCTAAAGGCCCCTTTGACTATTCTTTTGTGAAACAGTGTGGTTTCCATTGCTGTATGAGTAGAGTCAGTCAGCACTAGGAAATTCAGAGTCAATGTTACTTTTCACTCAAGGCTGTCCTAGAGTTGTGCAACAAGGTGAATATTTCAGTTGGGCAGGCACTATGTGAGTGTGAGGGAAGAAAGTCCACTTCACTATGGATATGTGGACCTGTGGACATAGCACTGTATACATGGCTTTGACCAAACAATGGATGTCATTTCCCTTTCCCTGCCACACCAGAGGCTTATCTATCTAGATGTATTATATGGCAGAAGCAGATGCATGCAAAGTTGAACCAGTCCACCTTGTGAAGGCAAGCATTTGGAGCATTGGACTCAGTGGAGTTGACATCTGGGAGAGGGTGAAGATGGTGCTGCCCTTGGCACCTACAGCTGCAATTTGTTGCTGCTAACAGTGAAATTAATATTGTGCTGCGCAATAAAATGTCAAGATTATGCATGTGGCCCCTTTTGCGCATGTCCTTCACCATATGGTCATGCATTTCATTAGCAATAACCAATATGTGAAGGAAATAAGTTGTGTGGTCCAGACGATCATCTTAAACGTCGGTCAGGTACTCAGTGAAAGAAACATGCTGCACTAATTGGAGGTGTACAACAGGCTTCCACAGCACCATTTGAAGACCGCCCCTGACATCCACTTGGAACAGGTAAGTGAAAACTGTTATTCCAACACTGCTTATTTCAACAGTCACAGCTGAGTATTTGAAAAGGTATTTTGTATGTTTAGGCAATGTCAGATGCTGTTTTGTATTGTATGTTATGGCCTTTTGAGAAGGACATGAAACATGTTGGCTGTCCTTCCAGCACCCAAACTATTCAACATGCAATTTACGTATGATTTGCTGGCACGTTAGATTCAGTGTATCTGTTGATGTCGTTTTCAGAATTGAGCGGGGATCCATCAAGGCCACAATGAAAGTTAATACTGAATTCTTCCTGGCATCATTTCAAGAACAACTGAGCTAATCTGCAGACACACTTGGTGGATGAGAACTCTGAGAACGCTAAGAACATAGCAGAAGGAGTCACAATATAAATGTGTGAATAAGCACTGATGCACTGCTTGGAACTGAAATAACATACACAACAGAGGCAGGACAACAGTGCAATAAACCTTGTGCTCAACACACCACCAGCGAGTTCAATAACATGTCCTACTTCATCATAAGAAAGTAAATTCCCTTTGTCACCTTTATCACCTAAGTATTTTAATTGTAACTCCTCCAACCCCTTTAACAGGCCTATGTCATAGGGGTCAGTAGTCCATAAAGAAATGGAAACTTTCTACATATCTTCATCAAAGAATGCAGGATGCTGCCGCACTCTAATCATTTTCTGGGGAATCTCTCGTCTTTCTGTCCTGATCCAATACGTAATGCTCATTTCAAACACTACTTTGTCATCTGACGGGTCGTCTCTAAACATATCCGCGTCAGTGACATCAGTCAATCTACATCCTTCTCCAATAGCAATCACTGTTCTCCATGGCCTGCTCTTATCCCAACCTTCAAGCATGGCCAATTCTCCTCGTACTATGGCTGCCTGCAATTCCAAGGGAAAGACCTGTCCCCCCTCTTTGTCCATTGGTATCTGTGGTCTGAACAGAAATTCATCAGGTATTCTCATAATCTTGCCCACTAAACCGGGTAGCCACGTTAACAAAATGCATACCCCAAAGTGAAAGACTTCAGGCTCTAACAGCGTTTCCCCAGAGCTATTTGCCCAGTAAATGCCATGATGAATTCACCCACTTTTAAATAATGTATTCCTGTCATTGGACACACTATGCCTTCATCATTGAAGGAGAGTGTCATATTTAACTTTGTCATTAGATCTCTGCCCAGTATATTAAGTTGTGTCTGCCTTGAATACAACAACGGAACAGACATATCACACTCTCCTATAGAGACTGGCAATTTATCAGTAAAAGGAACTCTACTTGTTATTTGTAGCTCCAGAGAGCATTCATGGCATTACCTGATAAAGGAAATTTTCCCTCTCGTATACATGAGCGAGTTGCCCCTTTGTCTACTAAAAAAGAAAAGGATTTGCTTCCTATGGTAATGTCAACGCTCGGTTCCTCTTGAGGATTTGGCGTCACCGATAGTACTGGACACATCAAGACACTGTGTGAGCTGTCCATTTGTGGGTACATACTTATTCCTTTACCTGTAAAAGGAATCCCTCCCATGACCGTGACAACCCCTACTGTAGGAGTCAATAGCTGTCCTGTGTTTGCGCTCTGCTGTATTTGCATGGGTGCTTGCTGTGGTTGCAAAGCCTGTTGTGTTTGCAGCACTTGTGCTTGATACACTGTCTGATCTTGGGCGTACCCTCCCCGCCTTTGTGGTCTATATGCTGGAGGATAAGCTGTTCCCATTTTGTACATCCCCTTGGCTCCCACATGTTCGCACAATGTGCCCTGTCATTCCACATATCCAACACACAGGAGGGAATCCTCCAACTTGCCCTCGCTGCATGCCTTGATTATCATCTTGCATATTCTGAAAACCACCTTGGTTATTCTGAAAATATCCCTGATTATTCTGAAAGCCTCCTCTTCTGCTGAAACCTCCTCTGCCTCTCGGCATAAATCTTTTCCCTCCTTGATCCGACTGCCATTGGTTATTCACCTGCGGCATACCTGTTGCCTGCTGTGATCCTGACCCTTCCCCACTGGTCCGCATCGCCCCTTCCATAGCATATTTTGACAGCTTCTTCTGTACTAACTTAGCTTCCTCGATCTTCCTTGCATCTTCTCTCTTTTGATTTTTCTGCTGCAATAATCAGCAATGGTGCGCAATGGTCAGCTGTATTTCTGGCCATGGCTTTGCCTACAGACCCACCAGCTTCTTGAGCTGTCGCTGTACCTGGTCTGGCAATCCCTGACATAGAATATGACAGAATACACGTATCGATTTTCCCACGGCTCCTGCATTTCCAAAGAACACTGCTCTTGAAAATTCTGAATGTAAGCAAGCGGATCTTCACCTTCCTGTATCTTACATGCCATAATTGCGCCCATATCTAAGGTATCAGGATATTGCACTCTAAGCGCTTTCCTGACTGCCGCTCTACAATTTTTAAACGGTGCTCCATCATGCACTGTCTTCTGTGACCCTTGTGTATCCTGCTCTCTTCCAAATGTCGCCACCCCTTTCCCCAAGAATGATATGATATGATATGATATGGCATTTATAACGTGCCTATACACAAATGTTTCAAGGCGCGACGAGGCAAGGGAGGGGAACAAGGGGAGGACGTACAACGATCCTACTAGTCCAGGTGTCATTCAGATCATGCAAGTGCATGAGAAGGGGGCTGGGACAGTGCAGTACATGGGAAAGATGATAACAATAAGTAAGTAAACTGCCAGCATGTGGCAAGTGTAGTACATGGGAAGATGATAACAATGAGTAAGTAAACGGCCGTCAAGTGGCAAGTGCATGGCTAAGTGCGGGCATTAGGTGTCAAGGGCAGGTAGGGGGACTGTAGGGAAACAGAACAGTCCCCAAGTGCGGGGGTTGCCAGGTGGGCAGTGCAGGTGAGTGACGCTGGCGGGGGAAGGACCTGGGCCTGAGACCAGAGGGTGTCCAGGTAGCCAGTGCAGTTCCGGTTACAGCCAGGAGATAGCCAGTGCAGTTCCGGTTACAGCCAGGAGGTCAGCAGAGGAGAGGAGGAGAAAAAGCAGAAGCAAAGAGAAAGGTTTTGAGGTGCTTCCAGAGCCAGAGATGGTTCTCCTCACGTTTAAGGGAGGCAGGGAGGCTGTTCCAGAGGGAGGCCCCAGCCGAAGAAAGAGATCTACCACCAACTTGTTTCTTGGAGAAGCGACTGACTCTTAGGGAGTTGGAGGCAGATGAGCGAAGAGCTCGAGAAGGAAGATATTTAGGAAGAGAGAGTTGAAGGTATTGAGGCCCCAGGCCCCAGAAGGCCTTGTAAACGATGCAGAGGGTTTTGAACTTAATCCTCGCAGCCACTGGGAGCCAGTGCAGAGATTTCAGTCGTGGAGAGATACGATCCCTGGGCTTGAGGCCAAGGACAAGTACTGCAGTCCTATTCTGGATAAGTTGCAGAGGGCGGAGAGTAGAAGCAGGCAGATTTAGAAAGAGGCTGTTACAATAGTCCAGCCAGAGAGAACCAGAGCTCTAGAGACAGTGAGCTTCTGGGGGAAGGAGAGGCAAGGAAGAATACCTCTGAGGAGGTGCAGCTGGTAGTGTGCCTTCTTAGAGACGTCAGAGATGTGAGGAGAGAAGGAGAGTGTGGAGTCGAAGATGACCTCAAGGTTTTTAGCCTCACAGGTGGGAGCAGGAATAGGGCCAAGAGAGGCCAGCCAGAGAGCCACAGGGAAGGAGGGAGTGGGTGTGTCAATGAGGAGAATCTCAGTCTTACTGGCATTAAGGAAGAGGTCATTGCCGGCACACCACTCCTGGATAGCAGACATACAGGCACAGATGAGGGAAGGAGAGTAGGAGGCCAAGGGCAGCCTGAAAATGAGCTGGGTGTCATCCGCATAGCACTGAAAGTTGGGGCAGAGAGCAGCAATGTGGTGGGCAAGAAGTGCCAGGTATTGGTTGAACAGCCAGGGAGAGAGCTTAGACCCCTGGGGGACACCACAGGTAGAGAAAAAGATAGCAGAGAGGAAGGACCCAAGTTGGACCTGGGTGGGTCGGGTGAAGAGGAAAGAAGTCAGCCACACCAGAGCCTGACCAGTGATACCCAAGTTATCACGAAGACGGTTGAGCAGGACGGCATGGTTGACAGTGTCAAAGGCAGAAGAGAGATCAAGCAAGATGAGGATGCAAGGGGTGTTAGAGTCAAGGTTGGAAAGCAGGTCTTCACGGATGTTCAAGAGAGCAGTTTCCGTGCTCTGGCCGCTCAGATTCAGTGTGGAGATTAAGCTGGGAGATGGCCGGTTTCTCCAGGAGCTTGCCCAGGAAGGGAGTGATGGAGATTGGGCGATAGTTAGCCAGGCAGGAGGGGTCAGCAGAGGGTTTCTTAAGAAGAGGGTGCATAAGGGAGTGCTTCAGGGGGGATGGGAAGACTCCAGTGGCGAAGGAGTGATTGCAGAAATCAGCCTTGGCAGGAGCCAGGCAGTCGATGTGGTCATTGATAGATTTGGAGGAACAGGGGTGAACCTGTTTCGACGAGACTTTCATAGATCGGACTTGTCTATTAACCTTATCAGCAGAGAACAGGGAAAGGCAGAGAAGGAAGGAGGAGAGGTGGCTGCAGAAGGGCCAGAGGAAGAACAGGGAGTAGGGGGAGGGAGTGGATAGGAGGAGAGTGAGGACAGGATGTAATCCAGAGTGCGACCTGCAGGTGAGTCGGGCCAGAGGGGAGGATAGCGAGTGAGAGAGAGTTGTAAACGTCACGAAAGAGTACAGAGGAAGGACACAAGGCATCCAGGTGGATGTTGAAGTCCCCAAGAAAGAGGAGTTGAGCGGTTGAGGCCAGGAGTGAGGAGGAGACGGCTGCCCACACAGAGAGGAAGGAGGAGATCTGACCAGGTGGGTGATAGATAGTAGACACAGTAAGGCAATGGCTAGGGGAGAGAGACAGCCTGCAGATGAGGCATTCAAAAGAGGAGTAGGTCTGCCTAGGAGTGACAGAGGCAGGAATCCACTCAGGGAAGATCAGGGCTACACCCCCACCAGCACGGTTGGGCCTGGGTGCGGAGAGGATCTTGTAGCCATCAGGTAGGAGCATGTCAAAACTAGTGATAGAGCTGGCCATGAACCATGTCTCAGTGAGACTGAGGACATGAAGGTCAAGTTCTTCAAGAAGGCGGCAAATATCAGAGGAGTGTTTGACAGCAGAGCGAGAGTTTAGAGTGGCAAAATAGAGAAGGTTGCCATCCTTGAAGGATACCCTTCAGAGGTGTAGAAGGAGCCTGAGAAGGGGCAGAGAGGGAAGGAGAAGGCAAGGTAGCCGAGGAGGAGGCATAAGGAGGAGGTGAGGAAGTCACGGAAAGGGGAGAGGGGACATCAGGAGAAGAAAGGATGTTGATGAGGCACGGGAAGCGTCTATCAAAGAGGTGAAGGTTGGCCTGAGGGCCTTGAACCAAGACGATCCCATTAGAGTAAACATTAATGATGACCTTAGAGGAATGGAAGGATGCCAGGAGGGCGTCCCACCGGGTGCCACCATTAATGGGAGAGGAAGAGAAAGAGGGGGCACAAAGACCATATGAAGGGTCCATAGGTCTGGCGAAGGAACGACAAAGAGGATGTCAGTGAGAGTTTCCTTGGAGGAGGCACTGGTGTAGGTGTCAGCGATAGGGAGGCCTGGGTTGGAGAGCAGGATGTCCTTTTTAAACCTTTTCCCACCAGATTTGGTAAGGAGAGCAGGATAAGTCAATAGATAAACAGTTGGAAAAGATAGGAGAGACAGAGAGCACCATAGAATTGGTGGGAGAGGGGAGAGGTGGAAGGGAAAGGCAGAGACACTATAAAGGACAACTGGAGCAGGCAGACAGGACAGCGAGAGGCAAGCAACTTGAGCAATGGGACAAGACGACACTCGGACAGTCACATTTAAACACACGGTGGAAGCCCACCTAAGTTTGAGATTCCTGAATAGAGGGAGAAAGGCCTAGGTTTCATAATGCAATTTTATGGTACTCAGACAGTCAAATTTAAACACACATGGAAACCCACCTAAGTTTGAGAATCCTGAATAGAGGGAGAAAGGCCTAGGTTTCACGATGTAATTTTATGGTAATCATACAGTCACATTTAAAAACACACGGTGGGAAGAAACACCCTGCAGGTGGAAGGGGGGTAAGCCGGGCCATCTGAAGGAAGGTGACTGGCAGCTGGCATCCCCTGCGGACACCTGCAGACACTTACAGGGAGCCGCTACAGTGGGAGCCGCCCTTTGCCTAAGGGGCCCTTAGTGGTGGGGCTGCTGGGCAGGAGCTGCCCTGGTAATGCCTGTGATGAGGGGTGGGGAGGGCGTGCCAATCAGGGTGGTGGGAGGGCTGGGAGGTGGGAGGTAGGAGGCGATCAACAAGAAAGGCGACGGAGGGGGATAGGAGGCAGGGGAACACACACAATGGGGGAAGCACAGGTACCCAAGAAACATTTAGCAATCAGGCCCACGGAGGAGCTAAATACCGTGTGTACACAGCCACCAGCTCAGACAAGCTGGAAATGCCGAGCGTGGTGGACTGCGGGGCCGCCTAACTCCCAGCAAGGAAGCACAATGGCCAATCAGGGTGTTGGGGGGCGGGAATTATGGAGGGAGGGATCAACGAGGAAGGCCATGGAGGGGGAGAGGGGGCAGGAGAACACACGCAATGGGGGGAAACACAGGCCCCCAAGAAAAATTTAGCAATCAGGCCCACGGAGGGGCTAAATACCGTGTGTACACAGTCTTCAGTCACTGACTCAGGCAAGCTGGAAATGCCAACCGCGGATGACAGCGGGGCCGCCTAACTCCCAGCAAGGAAGCACAATGGCCAATCAGGGTTGTGGGAGGCAGGAGGGATGGAGGCAGGGGATCAACGAGGAAGGCCACGGAAGGGGACAGGGGGCAGGGGAACACACGCAATGGGGGAAACACCGACATCCAAGAACAATTTAGCAATCAGGCCCACAGAGGGGCTAAATACTGTGTGTACACAGTCTTCAGTCACCGGCTCAGGCAAGCTGAAAATGCTGAGCGCAGTGGACTGCAGGGCCGCCTAACTCCCAGCAAGGAAGCACAACAGCCAATCACGGTTTTGGGAGGTGGGAGGGAGGGAAAGGACAGCCTTTTTGATCTGTCTCCGATATTTCCTATCTCAAAATTCTCCACTTTTACTCGAGAGGGTCCTGGCATAGGTTCTTGTGATAGGAGGAACTTCTCTATGTCATTGCATAATACTACTAGTCCATAATACTACAGGAATCGGTTCCATTAATTCTCTTTCAATGCGATCAATATCACTTGTCCTCTGCCTTCTGTTTCGTTCCATTTCCTCATTAAACTTTCTTTGTTTCTTTGCTTCCTTCCTAACCCTTTCTTCTTCCTGTCTTTTCACTTCTCTTCTCTCATTTGCCCTACGCACCTCATCGTCTTTGTGTCTCTGTATTCTGTTGTCTCTTCATTTCTATTCTTCCTCTTCTTCTCTTTTCTTTTCTACCCTGCCTCGTTCTTCAATTGCTCTCTGCCTATTGTCATATTTTATTTACTCTCCACTCTTTCTTCCTTTCTTAACTGTTCTTTCTGATACATCTGTTCCTGTCTTTGTCTACTCTTTCTTTTAGACTTGTCTTCATTCAATTGTTTCTCTCGTTCCCTGTCTTTTTTACCTTGCTCGTCTTGATCTTCCACTTGCTGTACTTCCTTGATGCTCTTCCTATTAAGTTTGAGCAATATCTGACTGCCCATCCAATCGTTCTGTATGAGCGCTATCTCGTCAGCTTTGTCCTTTTCTCCTTTGCATCTCTTAATTTCTTGTCCTATATCTAGAGTCACATTCGATCGCTCACTTCTCTCTTTGTCCCGTGGGACTTTAGAAATCACGTCTCTTGCTAGAGGTATCTCTGGGCTCTCATCACTGCTATACACAGGCGGCTAATGTATTTGATTACTGTATCCTGTTGCTGCTTTAAGCTCTCTTAATCGATATAATCCTTCATCTTTTGTACTATCGCCATTTACTTCAGGCATGGTAGGGGGAGCAGACGGCTTAACCCACCCCTCTTTACAGTGCTTAATCATCCAGTCTTCAGGAGGCAGGTCTTCCCGTTCCTCCCGGTACATTTCCAAAGCTCTAGGCTAGCTAACCTTTTTTCTTACTTCTTTCCCGTGTACACAGTGTGAAGGTATGTGGTCATGTGTTGAAAAAACTGTTATTGACACTGATCACCCTTGTAGCTATGGAATGAGCATTTTATCTGCCGTGCCCTTAACCAATTCTGCACTATACTGCTTAAGCTTTGGTGCATGTTTTGGCAACCAATAGATTGTGGTAGAAGGTTGAGAGTAGGTTATTTATTTGTTTAGTTAATAATGATATTGATTAAATAGATAGACTGAAGAGAAGTGAGACATAGAGGTTTGGAGCAGCAACGATTGGTGCACGCTCATATTTTTTGTTTTTCTGAAAAGTATTTTTTGTGTAAAATAACAGTAAGTATTGACAGTCGATTGTGACTGAGCATGTTACTCTGCTCATGCACCTGAGCTCTAGATACAGTGAGCTTCTGGGGGAAGAGAGGAATGGAAGAATACCTCTGAGGAGGTGCAGTTGGTAGTTTTACTTCTTAGAGATGTTGGAAATATGAGGAGAGAAGGAGAGAAAGGAGTCAAGGATAACCCCAAGGTTCTTAGCCTCGGAGGTGGGAGCAGGAGCTGGGCCAAGGGAGGCCGGCCAGAGAGTGGTGGGAAAGAGGGGTGCAGGAGTACCGATATGGAGGATCTCCTTCTTGCTTGCATTGAGGCAGAGATCATTGGCAGCGCACCACTTCTGGATTGCAGTCAGACAATCCAGGATGAGAGAGGGAGAAGAGGTGGCAGAGGGGAGCCTGAAGGTGAGTTGGGTGTCATCCGCATAGCACTGGAAATCGGAGCAGACAACAGGCACAACTTTATGGCCTTTATTCATGTGATATGAAGGCCTGGCACACCATGCACCATGCACTAGTGAATCCCCAGCTAGAGAAGGGATCTATGACACTTAAAAAAACAAAGATTATGAAATATACTCATATGTAAATGTATTGCTTCATTGGATGGAGCTGGTTAAAAAGAGAAAATAGAAAATGGTTTAACTAGCACAAACTCTGCTTCCATCTAGTTTGAGGAGGTCAAAAAAGAAAATGTGTGATATGATTCCCATCATTCTGTACAGGCAACTACACCGGAGAACAGATGAGTATTAAAAGGTTCTACATTACCAAAAATGGATAGTTTAATTGTTGCTTATCTATGTTTCTTTGTACAAGACACTGGTGAGGTTTTGAATTGACTCCAGGATATACCTTGGGAAAATGACTTTGTTTTTGTTACTTATGTACCATCACTGTATAGAGCAATTTAACACAGCCAATTCTTTCTTACATTCTCGATCATACAGCTCTAGAAAACACAATGACATGCTCCTTGACATGATTATGTTTGTGTTGGAACATAATTATTTCCTTTTCAATGGGGAGTATTATTTACAGCTCTTGTGAGCTGCCATGGGCACAAACATCGCTGCTAGCTACGCTAACCTCCTAATGGGTTACTGGGAGGAGACATATGTGTTGAATGACCCATCAATCACATTGAATTCCAACATTGTAATGTGGCTTCGCTTCATTGATGATCTATTTTTTATTTGGCGGGGAAGTATGGAAGAGTTCCATCAATTTACTAAATTCTTGAATCAAAATCATCTGAATTTGAAATTAGTCTTGGCTACCAGTATTGAGAGTATTGATTTTCTAGACTTAAGAATTTCAGCAATTGATGGATTGGTTCAAACTAAAATGTACCGTAAACACTCATCTGGCAACTCTATACTCCATGAAACCTCATGTCATCCATTAAATACCATTAATAATATCCCATTTAACGGTTCCCGTGCTTCAGTTTTAGAAACAAGTTATGATGATATGCCCATCAGATGTTTGCAAAGGAGCTATTCAAATGAGTTGATACAGAAATGTTGCTGTAGAATGAATTTGTGAGACAGACAAGATTTAATGAAACAAAACAAGAAAAACACAGCATCAGAATTAGAAGTTACTAGATTAATAACATCATATGGTCTGCAAACCTACCAGATCCAAATGATTGTAAGCAAGAACTGGCACATTATACTTAAAGATCCATTTCTTAAAATATGTTTTATGCGAAAGCCCAGGTCACCTACAGATGTGCAACAAATATTGGTGACACACTTACTGAAAGTTATTTGTAGGTCACTAAACATCAACACTGGTTGTGTCAACGTGTTGGCTGCTTTTCCTGTGGAAATTGCAGCATATGTTCTTTGACCATCAAAGGTTCCGATCTTCACATGAATGGTACAAATTGGTCTTATTACATCACTTCTCGGATTGACTGCAATACAGATTTTGTAGGCAATGGACTGATATGTACTTGCACCAAAATATGTATTAGTTGTACAAGAAGGAAACTAAAACTGAGGATTTTAGAGCATGTCAGAGCTATTTATTCCAAAAATGAGAAATACCTAGTAGCCACTCACTTTGCATAATTCCACAATCAAGACAGGAAACATCTGAAATGGATTGGATATGCCCATGTATAAACCCATCCTTGCAAGGGCAATAGGAAACTGACCCTTCGAAGATTAGAAGTTAGGTTGAAATGATGCTTTTGGACTTAATGTTACTGAAGGCAGCCATATATTTTTGTAATGATCTGACTTTTTCTGGCATATTATTAGTAATCTTATTTCATTTTTTCTGTCTCTTGGTTGCTCTGGATACCTTTGAAAATGGGTTTCTAGGTATTTTCCTATGTTAATTACATTTCACTTACCTCACCTTTTTGTTCTTTCTTTTCCCTTTCTTTCCCTTTCCCCTTTTTCATTGTATTTATACATTTTAACACTTCTTTGTGTCTTGTTTGGTGTTTTCAGATGAAATTATATTTGACAATTGTTTGGTATTTATACTTTTCCTAATCAGGTTTGGTATTGCATATTACTTTAATTCAAGCAAGTATTATTTTTTGATTCATATATAGAGATCTAGGGCCTCATTACAAATCGCCCGGTATGGAAACAACGGTGGCGGTAAACCCGCCGCCACCGTTGTTTCCATGCCGGGCGATCACAACTCCTGCAGACGGGAGGTGATGTTCCCGCCAGGTCTGACCTGCCGGGTTTAACACTGCCCGCCTGCAGGCGGACGAGGAAACACCGGCAGCATTACAAGATGCTGCCGGTGTTTCCATGATCCCCATTCCCATTGAGTCCAATAGGACTCAATGGGGATTAACACCATTCCGCCTCCTTGATTCCCAGAAAACCGGGGTTGTAATGCCCCGGTAATTCCGGGAATCACGGAGGCGGAATGGTAATACGAGTCCGGCGGTAACCAGGTGGTTTTACCGCCTCGGTTACCGACGGACTCGTAATGAGGACCCTAGTATTTTGAGGTCATGTTTAAGCAGAATTGGTTAAAATCATTGCCACTATGAACGAACTCTGCAAAATGATTAAACATAGAAAAACCTATCAAGCATTGTCATGTTGGCGATACTGCCTTTCACATGCTGCCTTTAGAGATTATATTGTTTAAATAATTTTCAGCTGTGCGTTTTACGATTTTCATCACTTTGTTGTGAATTACAAAATTGCAATGTTGCACACTCAATGCTTAAATAGTAAATAGAGTTATTCTTGTCTATGCTGCTTTTGCTTTTTTTGTACACTGTAAAATGATATAGCATTGGCACATTGCTGTTTTCTATTCCTGCTTAGTTGCACTTTATCTTTATTGTTATTTATTTAAAACATGCTTGAATTATTTGGGAAAATAATTTCTTTTTTTAATAATAATTTCATTTTCATCGGCCCCTCCGACAACCTTGGGCCACAGAGCTCTGCATCAGCAAAGCCATTTCTGCACCTTCCATCTGCCATGTGGAGCGGGCTTCTCCTTTCAGCATGGCCGCGTCTTCGTCCTGAGGCCCACATGATTTCGTCGCCAAAATGTCTGCCTCCACTTTGTGCGATTGGCTGTAGCATCCCATTTTATTTGCTGCACAGGGAGCTGACAGGCAAAGCCGGACCCCTCTAATGGCCCAATTTAAGGGCTCTATCATGCCCCTGTCTGGGCCTTGGCTTTTTCATCAGCCCCTCAGACCATCTTGGGCCATCGAGCTCTGCATCAGCAAAGCCCTTGCTGGGCCTTCCATCTGTCATGCAGAATGGGCTGCTCGTTTCAGTTTGGCCACCGTCTTCATCCCAAGACTTCCTCCCAAAAATGCCTGCCTTTGCTTTGTGCAGATTTGCCGCGGCATCCCTTTACATCTGCTGCATAGGAAGCCGGCAGACAAATACCGGCCCCCTCTAATGGCCCCATTTAAGGGCTCTACCATGCCCCTGTCTGGGCCTGTTCAGGAATAGATGGTACATCAGCGGATCCTTATGTCTTTGGATGCCGGATCCAGCTCTTCCCCACTTTGCCTTCTACACATTGATGTTGGGATAAGGTGCCCTCACTGCGGCCTCTTTCGTTTATGGGTTGTTACAAAATCGTACTCCCAGTGTCCTTTGCTGCACTCTCCTACTGCTGATCCCCCTCAGCGCAGCCTTCCACTGCTGCATTCTCCCCTGCCTTCCTGCCTCCCAACACTCCTAATTGTGACCTGTGCTGTTCTTATTACTCCCTCCAGTCCTCCCCTTGTGCGTTTGGAGTCTGTCATTTTCTTCAATCTACCTCGTCTCCACTTATTCTTTTGTAGGGAGAGGCGGCTCTGAATTTTAACTAAAGCTCTGAACTTTAGCCAAGGTTCTGAATGTTATCTAAGGCTCCACATTTCAACAGAGATGAACATTAATCCCATTAGTGAGCAAGGTTGTGATACTCAGGTGTGGGACAGTGTGCTCAATCTAGTATATGTCAGTTTTATGAATGGGCAAATTATATACAAGCTGAAAGTTGAATCTGAATTTGATACCGCACAGCATGATGTTCTCATGTTGCACCAAGAAAGTTATGGGTGCAATGAAAAACAGAAGACCAACGTACTAAGTTATAGTATTATCCTCTAACCTCTAATATTTCCCCTATTAACATTCAGGGCAGATCAGTCCACGTCCTTTGTGCACAAGCATTGGTGCAGATTGTTAAACTGAATGTGAAGGCATT
Organism: Ambystoma mexicanum; assembly: GCF_040938575.1. Taxonomy (NCBI): domain Eukaryota; kingdom Metazoa; phylum Chordata; class Amphibia; order Caudata; family Ambystomatidae; genus Ambystoma; species Ambystoma mexicanum. The sequence goes on along the minus strand of NC_090935.1, from coordinate 1,272,054,222 downwards.
TGGGCTGTGCAAGGTTAACTGGAAGTGCAAGAAATAACCATGGAGAATTAGATTTGTTTTGCAGTAAGTGAAATGTTGCTGAAAGAAGGCCTTTTGTTCATTTGCAGAATAGGAATGCAGCTCAGGAGAAATGTAGCACTTGTCTTCGTTGCTGTAATTGGTAGGATGAGCATGTGGTTCTGTGGAACTTTTTAGAGGGTTGGCTGATTAGAGGGTTGGCTGATTAAGAGGGGGTTCTGATGGACACATGACATCACCTTCGGGGGCGGAATTCTATTATAGTCTATGCAAGCAGACATACATTTATGGGAGGTTACAGTAAGATGTATTAAAAATGAGCTGTCTGGAGGTTGGAATCTCTCTTGGGCTGGTACATTGTCTCCTGTGTGGCTCTCTCTCGGGCACTCGTAATCTCTGACTGATGGTGGAAGAGGTGTGCAGCATTCCCTGGAAGGCAGGCGGGCTGGAGAAAAGGGCAGATGAGGAAGAGAGGAGAGAGGAAACCAAAACTCTGCTGTATCGGGGGCTCTCGGAATCAAACATTATTCTTGGTGAGTGTCTAGTGAAGTGAGGAGCGAGCTTAATGCATGACTTGTTACAAGGGTGTGTTACATGTAGTTGAAGGTTGGCAAATGTTGTCATAAATTGGCAAGCATGGGTCATTCATTTTTAGGGGCTGCACAGTGCATTCTTAAACGTGGACAGTTGCTTTTTTTGTTTTTTCCCTCTTTCATGCAACAACTTCAGATGTAACAGAATCTTATACTCGGCCAAGATTAGTTGTGAATTTCAAGTCAATTTTAGTGGAACTCTCAGCATTTATAAAAAAACAGAGGGTTTGTGGCCAGTTATGACAACTAAGTCCAGTCTTGACTTAACGTTAGTGCCACTGGTATAAGAATAATTATCAGATTGTCCTGTGTAATAATAATAATAATAATAATAATAATAATAATAATAATAATAATAATAATAATAGTAATAATAATAATTTAGCATTTATATAGCACTATGAACCCTCAGGTATCTGAGCGCTGCTTATTATTACCCACGGTGTGTGGTGCTCATTTATCGACCTCGGAAGGATGAAAGGCTGAATTTGGTCCTGCCGGGATTCAAACCTGCATCGGCGGGCTCTACTCGCTGTGCTATCTGACCAGCTGTATTTAGGGCTCAACAAAATACCACAAAGAAACACCAACAGGCTCACCAAAAATACCACCAAAATACCACCAACAGTTTCCTGCCACTGACATGCACTGCCTGCGCACCAAAGTTCAACCTGCCAGATGCATGGTCTTCTCTGTTCAATTGTCAGTCTGTTTCTTCCCTGGCAGCCCAGGGTCTATTTACAGACTATTGTCATTACAGCTCCACATCCAAGGGAAATCTTCGTTTTTCATTTTGGTGGGCTTAGTAGAAAGACCAGGTCCAGAATATGGCTGCCGGCTAGCCTGCTTATTTCTAGCTTCTCTTTGGTAGGCAAGTATCATTTCGTATTGTTGGTGGCTTACCAATTCCACATGAGGTGAAATATGGCTCCCAGCTCTCTCTTACCTTATCTACCAGGTCCGATATGGTCTTTAGGCTTGGGCCCTACCAGTCTTTAGCCCCATGACCCCTGCTTCTTAAATGACTTAGCCCTTGTACTTTGACTTCCCCTCACTATGGCTCCCACAGTTTTGCCCTCCACCTTTAGCCACCCCTTAAGTCTACTGGCCATAATGTCTTGGATTTCTCTTCCATGTATTCCAGCGTTTCCCAACTTCAGTGGTACTGTTTCTTTCCTAATTCTTAATGGATGGCCTGCCGATATGTAGGCTGATGTTATAAAAGACACGCTGGGCTTCATCATGAGTTGGGCGGTGCGGTAGAAATGCTTTGGTAATACTGTTTCTGCCGCATTACTGTACTGCCCAACACCACCCAACAATGAGCTGGGGGTAAATCTGCAAACTTTCTGCCCATTTATGGCACAATTTCCACAGTGGTATTACAGCTGCAGTAATTATGCTGAAAATGCCTCTTTGAGTGAGAATATACTCCAATAGAAGGGGGACCTACACCACCACCACTTGTAATCCCATGGTAACACCACCAGACCAAGTGGCAGCAACAGTAATTGCATTGCGTTGGGTGGTATTACGGTGGACTTACTGCTGGGATACCATCCAACTAGTAATGAGTCCCAGAGTCTCCATCTTGTAATCCGGCTGTCTTGTCATAGCGACTGCCTGATTCGGCCACGGCCAAAGCTAGCTCAATTGCATTTCATCAAATTATCTTTTCTCCTTGTTCTGCATTTGTCACCTGAGTCTTCGGTACAGGATCTGTGCACATTTGATAAGCAGCGTTTCATGGTCCACAGAGTGGTGCTTTAGGCTAGGTATGTTAGCTCTCCAGATTTCCCCTTGCGGCTTCCGGACTGCAATCATGAGCCATGGTTGCACATGTCAAGCAGCTACATGGAAACAGTGTGCTTCATCTCATCTCAAGATTACACTATCTGTTCTAAAACATAGGAATGGGACCAAAGTCCTGGGGGATCCTCCATATATCATGTCCGTGGTTGGCATCTGGACCATGTGGTGCTCCTCTCACACCACTTCCAGACCTCAAGCATGAGGCTTTTTCACAAAACAGCTTCCAAAGAGCATGTGTTTTAATATATTGCCAATTGTGTGCATAACATCTCACGAATAATAGTTTACCAGTAAATAAACCATTCCCTTATTACCAAAAGAGTCAAGGGAAACAACAGAAGATCAAAGTCTATACTTAAAAAGTATTCTAAATGCAATAGTTTTTGAGACAAGACTGAAATACTGTTCCTCCTCTGAATGGAGAGAGTCTTACATATACAACTCTGAGTCGATGATACTAAAAAAAAGAAAAAGGTATCAGCACATGGCCTCCCAATGGCATAGGTCCAGGGATCATAACACTGGCGCTAATTTGAATGTAGTAGTTCTTGGTCACCTCATTACCAAAGCCATCAAAATAAACTTATTTTTTTTGGTCCACCAAAAGACTAGTGTATTACCAACAATCAAAGGAGGCTCGGCTGAAGTGCTCAAAAAGATCCCACAAGGACAAATGCAGTCGCAAATAGAATTTCATGCATCTTTATTGTACCATATTAAAAAACAGCGAGAAAGGACAATCTTCTTTTAAATCCCTTGTTATTCAAACTGCATTTCCCAGACACCTATGGCAAATAGTATTCCAGTCAAAGTGACAGTTCTTGCTGATTTTAAAGTGCAAATAAACAGTGAGCATCATCACAATAGTGGCGCTTCATCATTTTATGTGCAAAGTAGCAAATTAGCATACCTCTAATACATATGTATTTTATTTTTTTATTTTTTGGTTATTCGTTATTCGCATTATACAGCAAATTGTGTTTCCAGGCACATCAAGACAAGGGGGGTGAAGAACAGGGTGCAAAACTAAAACATAAAGTTTCTAAAACGGTCTTCACACATTCGAAATATCCAAGTGCTAAAGCATGAGAACAGGGGAAAGGTGGAGGATGGGAAGTGTAGGCAGAGGGGTAGAAGAGGAGGGGACAAAACAAAAACATTCTGACTAGGTTGTGAGACAATTTTGAATGTGCAAGTGCTATACATGAAAGGGGGGTCAAGGGGAGCAAGGGCAGTGCAGACGGGGTCGGTGAGAGGTACATTGCTTGAAAAATAAGTTAAACATGTTAAATAAATGCAGGAACAAGTAGGTAAAACTGCATCAAGGAATGATCGGACATGCAATTGAGACAAGCAGGTAGGATTGACTGAAGCCTATAGAAAGCCTTACGTCATGGAATGAGGGGCTACATCAGGCATACTGGCAAACCATGAGAGTAAGGAACACAATTGGAGTGGGTGGTTGGTGCAGCAATGGAATGTCTCACCTCAGGGGTCCGAGGGGCTACCTCAGGCATACAGAATACATTGAGCAAGGTGGGTAAGTGACAGAAGGTGTTAAGATAACAGCGGCAGCATGGGACTGTGTGCAAAGTCAGAAACAAAGTATAAAGGCATGAAGAAAAATTCCAGACGGCGCCGGCTGAGAAAAAGATCAAGTCAATAGGTTGCAGCAGGATAGTGAAGAACCGCTCGCAGCAGACAGGCAACGGCATGGTCATTTAAGAAGCCAGGGGTCATGGGGCTAAAGACTGGTAGGGCCCAAGCCTAAAGACCATATCAGACCTGGTAGATAAGGTAAGAGAGAGCTGGGAGCCATACTTCACCTCATGTGGAATTGGTAAGCCACCAACAATACGAAATGATACTTGCCTACCAAAGAGAACCTAGAAATAAGCAGGATAGCCGTGAGCCATAATCTGGACCTGGTGTTTCTACTAAGCCCACCAAAGTGAAAAACGAAGATTTCCCTTGGATGTGGAGCTATAATGACAGTAGCCTGTAAATAGATCTTGGGCTGCCAGGGAAGAAACAGACTGATAATTGTACAGAGAAGACCATGCATCTGGCGGGTTGAACTTTGCCTAAGGACTATTTTGTGCTTGAGTATTTAGGGATTGCGGATCTGATGAAGTGTAAGGGACTGCAATTAACCCAATGGGCTTGTGAACTGAGACACCGAAAAACTGAAAAGACTTTGTGGTACATAGAGAACCCATAAACCCGTCCAAAGGCAACTCTGCAGAACTTGGAGAATCCCGTTCTGATCACACATTGAGACAGACTTTCAATGAGCGTGAGAGAAATTCCTGTGCGTTTATTCTTCCTTGCGCTAGGAGACAAATCCATGTTTTGCTTTACCTGGTTCTACCCTAAAACCCTTCTTGCATAATGAAACTTGCTTGTTTGACACTACTTCTTTTCTCAGGTTTCCTGAATTATTTTCCATTGTGTCGCGCTGTTGCCAGGAGCATTGTGAAAACTGTCCATGTTTACTGAGGGTGTCACAGAGACAGACAGACACTTATCCCATGATTTGATATCATGGAATAGATTCATAGGTAGTGTTTATTCTGTTTGCCAGGGTATCATATACTTACAGCCTGGGTAAACTATGCACTGACTTTGGACCTATTGTTGTGTTACTGATATTAAGTTAGCAAACTTGTAAGCCTGCAACCCATGGTACATATTAGTACAGAGTAGTTCCAAGTGCCCATATTACCTGCATCAGCACCTGAGTGTCAGCATATCATTGCCCATATGTTACTAGGCAAATATTTCCTGACGTTGTGGTAATTATTTGTTGATGTGGAAAATGTACAGAGGTGATTTTTGTAAGAATTGATATTAAGCACTCTGTTTCTGACTTATACTAGTTATTGAATTGTGAACTGTTTGTTGGTAGTAGATACAGGCCTCGTTTTGAGGGGGGGGTGGTTCTGTTTCAAATCCCCTTTAGAATTCCCTTTGAAAATAATCAATATTTCATTAATTATTTGGCCAAATGTGCTAAGAAATTCACAATTTATTACACATTCTTCAACCACCATTTCTGGGGTGAGCCCCTAGACTTATTATAAAGTTGGATTTAAATCATCCTCAACGTTCACTTGTATTATTGTTTCAATATGCTTTGAAACGCACAGTTTACTGCAATGTATAAAAGAATGAAAGTACAGTGGTATGCCCAAAACAACGTGTAAACCTCTATGCAGATGCTGGCCTAAGGTACCTTAAAAACACCATTTGCCACTAATCTTACACAGATTCCCTTGAATGGGCACCTGTAAATAGTTTCCTTGGATGCAAATATCGAAATGGATGTGTACATCCCATACAATTATTACCACTGATACTGATCCCGTATACTTAAACATGTACTGCTGGATTAAACTGGGTTAATCTTTAAACATCTCCACATATTTGCCTATTTCTTTGCTATCCAATATTTTTCCAAGTGAGATAACGCTGTCATCAAAAGACAGCAACAATGTTTTGTTTGTAGTAAACTCTCACCATGTTACAACGGTTTGACAACAGAATTTTGACAAGGTGTACCACCCTAATCACTGCTGGTGTAGTTTCACTCTTCATACTGCTTTTTTTTACTAGGACCAGGCCCTACAAAACACAAACGCAAAGCTATGTGTTAGTAAAAGCTGTACATATAAGCGTATTAAAATAAGTATTATAATTTTCAGAAATGTAAAACATTTTATAATGTATTGTTTTGAAATTCCCAAGAATTCTTTATTTTTCTTTTTAGGTAAAATATAAAAAGAGATCAGCTTTGTTTTATTATAATAGGCATCATTTTTATTTTTGAAAATGATTTAAAAATGAATCTATACTTCCTATAACTATATCATATTTGTAAGGTTCCTAAAATATGTTTTTTTAAAACCTTTATATAAGTTGCACAGAAAATACCACAAAGCATCAGTTCAGCAGATTCACATTTGCATAGGTAATATCATATAAGCAGTTTACAGGCATGTTATATTGAAGAGCATTTACACTGTTCCGTTTTCACTATTGTTTGTATCAGTCCTGTTGCTCAGGTATTGGCGGAATGCCCCCATATAACTCTTGGTCTGTTGGTGCAGGGAAGTAAGCTAGAGTATACTTCTTCCTGGTCATTCGACCACACCATGTCATTTACCCATTCCTCAGTTTTTGGGGGTGCCCTGTTCTTCCACCTCATTAATATGGTCCGCTTGGCCAGTAGGAGCCCAATGTTAATAAGCTTGCGCTTCGCTACAATCATTTTAAGTACACAGCCCAATATAGATATCGTTCGCTCCCAGTCCACAGGCTGCTCCACTATAGCTTCAAGTGCCTCACAGACCTCACCCCAGTATTCAAAGAGCTTCCCACAGGACCATAACATGTGTATCCGGGCGGCTTCTTTGCTCCCACACCTAGGGCATTTTCCTGTGGCTGTTGCATACATTCTCTTCAAGCGAGCTGGGGTGAGGTGTACTCTGTTTAGTATTTTAAAGTGGATTAGCCTAAACCTGGAGTTCAGTGATACCTGTTTCATGTGCCTGCACAGCTGTGACCAGTGTGAATCCGTGAATGTAGCCCCCAGGTCTCTCTCCCAGTCGGCCCTAACATCGGGCACCTGCGCCTCTCTTATTTCCAACGCCATTCTATACACTGCTGAGGTAGTTTTCTTGGTCGTCCCAGTGGAGGTTATGTAATTCAGGCATGGATGTGACTCTGGTTCTTGTGGGAATCCCGCCCGTGCTATAATTGCCGATCTGAGTCTATGATATTGCAGCTTCTGCAGTGGGGTATCCTCTTTCTGAAGTTTGATATCCTCCCTGGGTCTAAACAGGCCATTTTGATACAGGTCTCCAAACTGTATAACACCCACCTCCCACCAGTGTGTGGATAATGCTGTGTCTGTTGACGCGGCCAGGTATTCCTACAGTTTGTAATGATTTTTTGCTGCACGAATGTGCAGCTTTAAAAAAAGAATCAAGAAAATGTGTCAACATGGATATAGGAGAAGGGAGCTTTACTTATTTGCTATATGGCTAAATTCCCAGTGGAATTTCATGCATATCAGATGTTTAATAGTTTTGCACTATAGAAGTTAATCATATGGCAATGATGATTACTAGAGTCCTTTACCACCAAAGTCCTGCAATTGCATTTATCCAGATAACTGAAAAGTAATAGGGCTCTGAGTAAAAATGTGTTTTGTACTCTATTGAGCTGTTTGAGTGAAACAACTAACAGGCCGATTCATGGAATTAATGTGCGCTGAAATTTTCAGCGCAAGCGTGCGAAAGCCTGCGAAAGCGTGCGAATCGCAGTGCCAGTGCGAAAATCGCAGTGAAACCCGCGCACAGCGATTCATGGAAGTCCGTGTGCGTGTTAATCCCAGGATGTGTGCCAAAATTCTGCGTGGCGCATGCTGGCGCACACGTCTCCAAACACCGTGTGCTACGCGCACAGCGAAATCGCACATAGCACAGCGCACACAACAAAAGTAGGAGGAACAGAGGGCGTGACACGCGCAATGGGGAACAACGCGTGAAAATGTGGGTGTCACGGGGGAAGTACAGGAGGCAAATGCGCGGAATGCCCACATGCACGTTCAAAACACGTATTCATGGATTCGAACGGGGCTAACGCGTGCGCCAAAAAAGACATGCTATTCCGGAAACACGTACGCAGGCGTACGTGGACCCGCGCAGCATAAAAGTGCGCGCAAAACAACAAACAAGCTCAGACGCCAGGATGAATATACCGTTCCTAGCAGCAGTGGTGGTGGGATACCGCAGGAGGAGGAGTATAGTCAGGCCCAGAATTTTCACATCCAGAACCAGCCTTTTTGGGATGCCTGATGACCAGGTGTATGGAGGTACAGGTTTCCACCTCACATAATACTCGACCTGGTGAGTGAGTGGGAGGATGACCTCACATCACCCACCCTGTGCTCCCAAGCACTCAGCCCCCTGGAGAAGGTCCTCAATGTACTGCACTTCTTGGCCACTGGATCATTTCAAAAGTGCTATGGTGGGGGAGGTGTCACAGGCCATGCAGTCACGCTGCCTACACCAGGTCCTGGCCATCATGACTGCACGCCCATCAGTCCGCAGGCACATATACCTGCCCAGAACACCTGCAGAAAGACAGGCTGCCGTCCAGAATTTCTACGGGGTGGCACAATTCCCCAAAGTCCTAGGTGCCATTGATTGCACCCATGTGGCTCTACGTCCCCCCAGTGCATCAGAGCACATCTATAGAAACCGCAAGCACTGGCATTCTATCAACGTCCAGGTAGTATGTGATGCCAAGGGAATCATCACCTCAGTATATGCCAACTAATAAGGGTCCACCCACAACAGTTTTATTTACAGAATGTCAACCCTAAACCGGGACCTGGAAGCTGGGCGGCATGGCGATACATGGCTGCTCGGTGAGTACAAATGCCGCAGCACATGCATGCATGTCAGATACTGAGTAATGTCACAACCTCACTAATGATACCCATTACCACCTCCCCAGGGGACATTGCCTACCCTCTGAGCACCCACATGATGACGCCAATTCGGAACCCCACCACGCCACCCGAGGTAAGATACAACACAGCCCACATTGCAACCCGGGGCATGGTGGAGCGCACATTCAGAGTGCTCAAGTCACGCTTTCGCTCCCTTGACCGTTCTGGCGGGCAGCTGTTATACGCTCCCCCAGTAGTGTGCAGGATCATAGTGACAGCATGTGTCCTGGACAACGTTGCAACACGCCGGGGCTTGCCCATGGACATGGTGGTGCCCCCACATCCCCAACCACTTGCACGCCCGCTGTGCATGGGAGGGGAAAGGGCACAGGGTGAGGCAGCCCGTACACAGCTGGTGGCTAATTACTTCACATAGAAATCACACCCTTGTGGAGTGCACACAGCCCTGGCACATACCATCTGACAATCAATGATGATGACATAAGGGACAGTCAACTGTCACAACCATAACAGCCTGAGATTGGTCACCTGGAAGTGTTACATTGTGTGCATCCCTACCTACACAAACACCACCAATGCTGTGTCATCAAAGGACACACTTCTATGCTGCTAAATTCATTACCCCCTTGCAAAATACAACATGACAACAGTGCCATGTCACCCAACCCCTCCCCAGCACCGCCACCCAACACACCATGGCATGCCATGCTATGTGAGAGCAAACAAAGCAATCCCCAAAACCTGACACAAGTGTCACAAAGTACAGTGTCCCTAATGGAAACTGGCCACACACAATATGCTCCCAGTAATGTAGAACTAAAAACACACATGACCAAATACTTACCAACAATACAATGCAGCTACACAACCTCAAACATAGCAAAAACATGACAGTACTAAGTTAAAATAGTGGTAGTCCTACAAGCTGATTATGCTAGCACATCGCCCCCTTCCAACTGTACAGTGTTGCTGCCACGCAAATGTGTAAGTGCACTGCTTACAACATGAACTCCATCTCCAAAGTAGACAGCCTTGTGAAGACATGAGGAATGAACCTGCAAATTAGGAGGAAGACATGGATGCACAAGCACATATCAATACAACATGCAGTGTACAATACAACAACAAAATGCACTAGGAATGTATACACAGTATTGACTACAGACTGCCCACACAGCTCATGGGAGTCCAATGTCACTGTGTAAGTCACTGTCACTTGGGCACACTCTTTGCAAGCCCATGGAAACGGGAAGCAGGTGGGGTGTGTGTCTCACGAACCCAAGCATCTAACGCAAACTCAGGACAAGCCTGCATGTGCCCAGCCGGAATACAGTGGATGCCCACGGGAGCCACACAAGGCAACACACTGTAAAAAAAAATAAAAAATAAAAAATGGCCATGTGGGGGCCGGGGGGGAAGGCCACCCAGGAGGTCCGAGGACAGGGTACGCACCAACAGCCACCTGTGTGGATGTTGGGAAAAAAAACACCTCCATGGGCTCGTGGCCTGCACGGCTATGAAAATGTGGGAGAACTGCTGCTGTTGCTCTCATCACCCTCAGCTGCTGCATCAGGAGGTGGTGGTGCTATGGGAGGCAGCCCACGCAAAGCCCTGGTATGGTCCTCCACGGCAGCAAGCATGCGGGTGTGGAAGGTCTCGTTCTGTAGGATTATAGTGCGGAGATCCCCATGCAGAACCTGACGTGATGCCCGGATCTCCTCCCGAGTTGCCTGCATCTCAGCTGAGAGCGAATGCGTGAGCCGCTCCAGCTGCTGTTCTCTCCTCAAGTTAGTGGAAGCCTCAAGGTCAACAAGAGTCTCCCTGAGGTGATGGAGTTCTACCCTCGGGCTTCCCTGTGGCCCTGGGACTCTATTGATATTGATTGGCGTAGAGTCTCCAGTGCCGCCCATCGGTCCCTGTTGGACACCAACTTGTCCTCCCTGTGTGATTGGCAAATGGAGTCTGTTGCCTGCTGTAGTTGCTCCATCTGCCTTTCAGGGGGGACAATGGAAGTGGCCACCCTCTCCATTGCTTGAGCCATCATCTCAACTGATGCTGCCTGTTTGGTTGCCATACCGTACATGGATTGTTCTCATGCGGTATTGCCTGGTGGCGTACGGCCACCGCGTCGGCGGGCACCACACCTGTTTGGGGCAAGGTGATCTGCACCTTGCTGTGTCAGCACTGCCTGAGGCTGCAGGACTGCATTCCCCCTCTGATCTGCTGACCCAGGAACAGGATCAGATGTTGTGGTGTGTGATCCTGCATCCGTAACCGCCAAAGGCGGACTTACCAACACTGACATCCCCATAGAGGGTTCTACCCCTGGTGCAGGTGGGTTGGACAGAACAGAATCCCTGCCAGAAACACTTAACTGCGACGGCACATAGGTCTCATCATCCAAATCAGCACCTGAATAGAGGTCTGGGGAGATGCACCCAGAGACACCCCTGGACGGAATGGTCTGCAGCAAGATTGGGTTCTCACCCACCACCACACCACGTCCCCCACTGGTGCCTGGTCGTGCCTGAGATCCCTCCTGGGTCTGCACCATCTCCTCAACCTCAACAGCATCAAGTGTGTCATCCCCTGCAAAAACATGAAAGACAAAAAAATGGAAACAGGCATTAGCACCATAGCATACAAATAGGCCTGACAAGCTACAGAACCACTGCATGATTTACACATGTCCCACATGACTATAACCCCCCCATGCATGCACTGGGGAGGCAAAAGGCAGACACAGATGACACCAAGATGGAAGAGCAACACATTTGCTGCATGCTGGGTAGCACTGCCATCACACATTGGCCTGTGAGTGGCATGTCCAATACACATACATGACACCGCCATCACACAGATGGCATGTACCATAGCCATGGTACATTCCACAAGTACATCCATATGTCAGTGAATGAGTACTGTCAGCCATCCATGTGAGATGGACATGATGAGATGAAAAATGCTACATAGTGTGACAAAATAGGCATGTGACACACACTGCAACACATCCAGTGTACAAAAATACAGTGATTGCAGGCCGATGGACACATCAATGGTTGTGCACTTCAACATGACAGGAAAAAACTATCATGTTCCACATTCAAACAGGCCCCAAAAATTGATGTGATCAGGCCAATACTCAATCAGCCTGAATGGTTAAATCATTCACCTAACAAGGTAACACATGTGGGCCAATGTGGGGTTCATCAATGACAGAAGCATGTCACAAAGGTGACAATAGGGCTGAGGAATGCGTAGCAAAAGTGGGAGATTTAAAACAATCAGCCTGAATAAACACTGAAAAATACAAACAATGTTGTTGCAAGATGCCACTTCAAGGGCAACTGCCGTAATGTTGGGCTAAATTACTACTGTGGGCAGAAGGGATACTGTCACACCCAAATCCGAGGCCGCTGAATGTTTTGGATGAAGCACATGGGTGACCCATACCACTCAGGCACACACACCCTCACCTGGCACTCAATCAGAACCCATCACCCAAACAACATACACATGTATTACACACACATGCATGGGCACTCACGGGACAATGCATCATAATCAGGTAGTTCTCCCACACCTTGGATCTGTTCCTCTGTGATGAAGGCCCCAGCAACAGACTCATGTGCAGTGAGTTTGTTGTCCTCTTGTGGAGACCCACCGCCAGTCACCAGAGTAGCGACATGATTTGAGGCCAGCTTGTTCTTTGCTCTGCGTTTCAGGTCATTCCACCGCTTGTAGCAATCACCAGCTGTGCGCCTCACAAATCCAAGGGCACTTATGCGGTCGGCGATGATCTGCCAGTGTGCCTTACGTTGCCCAGTTGTGGTCTTGGACCCTGCAGTCACCAGCATTTCGTGGCTATGTGCCGACACATAGGACACAAGTGCATCAAGTTCCACCTCATTAAAGCAAGGCTTCCTTGAGGTATCGGAGTGTGTAGCTGTGTCTGGGGTCTCAGCCTGTCGTGCCAGAGCACCCTTCTTCCTCTTCTTTAAAGGTGGAGCGGAGCCAGAGTGGCTTACACCGCTCTGGTCAGTAGGGGCAGAATCACCAGTGGACTGGGTAGTAGGAGTGTGGGAATGCACAATGACCATTGGTCTTGATGCAGGCATTGGTTGCAGGGTAATGCTGGGAGGGGGAACGTTAGTTTGATGGACCTGGACTGACACTGTCCTGGCTGGGAGAGTCAGAGCTGGGGCGGATGGAGCTGCAGCTGCCCCTGCAGCCTCCCCACCCTGCATACTTGGGGCAGCAGATGACATAGCTGCCCCAGATCCACGTGGCTTGGTGACAACAACTTGCATGGCCACAGGTGGCCTAGACTTGCTGACCTGGAAGTCAGCCAGGGAGTCATCCTGTGCCAGGTCAGGTGCCACAATGGGCTGGTCCAACAGGGGCTGAGCTGGGATGGTGTCAGCCACGTTTCCCTCAACCATGGGCGGGGGCATGGGTGTCCCTGATTGTTCCTCCACACATGGGGATATAGGGGCACCCTGCAAATCCCGGCCACATCCCCTACTGCGCCCACCACGCCCACCTTTTGAAGGTCGGCCACCTTTGCCTCCCTTACCGCTTGGTCGCCTCCCAATCATGGAACTGATGTTGTTGTGCGATTGGGAGTTACAGTAAACTATTGTCCTGGGCAATTGGGGGTCAAATGGGTAGGATACTAGATGGAACCCTAGTGCTCTAACAAGGCTGTCTGTGACCCCTGGAGGAAGATGACGGGTCACGCAACGCACAGGTATCCCAAAATCAAAAACTAACGTGCACACAACCCTACGTAGACCACGTGCGTGAAAAAATGAACCCGCACTACGCTGTGGCACCCAGAAACACAAAAATAAGCGTACACGTAATACACGCAGCCTACAATGACCTCTGAAGGGGAACGTGACAGACGGGGAAGCACAGTTGCTAAGTACGTGCGGAACTCACCGTCTGCCTGGAAAAAGAACGTGAAAAATACGCGCGTGTGCGCGTTGGCAACACCCCCGCCAAAAGAAGAATTGTACGCTGTCTGAGGAGACAGGACAAAAGGAGAAGTGAACTCTGTTTGAGAAAACATGCCCAACAAAAATTCAGAAAAGAGCTGTCAGAGGTAACAGAGAGTACGAACTAGAAACGCTGTAAAGTAATCGCGTGTGAACCGACAAGAAGTACAGATTTCACCCACTCGCTCTCCACGAAAAGCACGTACAAGGAAAAGGCGTCCTACACGTAGCTTTTAAACCGGCCCACACGTACACGTCAGATACGCGTGTATGCGGGCGCTTTCCTCCAATTACACGCGATGACACTCGGACGTGCAGTTTTTTCCACGTGTGCTCTGTCATCACGTGCTATGAGGGAAACGCTTGTGTGCGTAATGTAACTTACACGCTTACGCGCTAAGGGCATTTGGTCCAATGAAATCGCGTGCGTGTGCTGACGCGCTTACGCGCTAAGGCCCTTTCCTCGAATTACACGCTGACGTGCAATTTTTTCACGTGCCCAATCACTCCGTATCAAGCTGGCCACGTGAAAACACACGGAAGACCACGCTCCTGCCCAGAAGGCCGAATTACTGCCCCCAGAGCCCGAGCATGCTCCCACCTGCCATCTGCTGCTGCTTGACTGCCTGCTGCCCACATGCCCTGCCATTTGCTGCCTGCACGTCAGCCAGGGGTGTAGTTGCTGTGACCACCCCTGCTGGAACCGAAGACTCCCGACTGGCATTCCATCGCTCCACAGCCCAGCCCCAGGACCCAGTTGCCCACCCACTCCTGCCTCTGGGGTTGCCATGTCCAGCACAACACCATCTGGCAGCACTGGCAACCCCCAGCCAGAGAGGCAGAGGGCCACCAGCTTCACTGCCACCGAGGTTGGTGTCCTGGTGGAGCAAGTCCTGGGGCAGTATGATACCCTCTTTAGAAGTTTGCACGCCGACAATGAAGGACGGACCAGGATCTGGATGGACATCGTGACTGCCATCAACGCGGAGGGGGTGGCAGTCCTCGACTTACATCATGTCAAGAAGCGCTGGGAGGACTTCAGGTCCAGGACCCTCAACAAGGCCCGGCGCCTCGCTAAGGCAGCGGATGCCAATGGGCGCCGGGGCCAGCTGTCGAACCATCAAATGAGGGTCCTGGAAGGCATATGCCCAGCGCTCTACGTCCAGATCCTTGAGAGGCAGACCCATCTGGAGTCGAGCGGTAAGTGTACATGCATGTTGATAGTACGCTGTGCGTGTCGTGGTGTGCCAGTAGTGTGCAGGGTGCACATGTGTTTATGTAGGGCCATGTAGGGATGTGTATGAACATGGGCGTGAGGCTGCCACATGTGAGTCCTCTCAGTTGTGAGACACATTGATGGTGTATGTGTTGGTAAGCATGCTGGGCAAATGCAGGTGTGGGAGCACACATGTTTGAATTTCTGTGTGCGTACATTGGCATGGTTGTGGCATGGATGGTGGTTCATAATGCATGTATCTGCACTGTGTACATGTGCATGTATGTGTATCTGACAAGTGTGCAACTGTGATGCAACATGGATGCACGTGACACTGATATGTAGCAGGATGAATGGCAGATGTGACATGTATGGCGATCTCATCACTGCAACAGTTGGAGGAGATGTAGACATGCATGTAAGTGTGGTGGCGTGTGTGCATGTCTAGTGCACTCCTTGTGTTTCATGTGATGTCAGGCTCACCTTTGGCTGTTCATGCTGTTGTATGTGTATGGATGGTGCTGCCTGGTGCAATATTGCTGTTGAAATGTTCATGTGTGTGAGTTAAAATGACATGTGTGTCGTGGAGTGTGATGCCGTGTCTGTAGTTAAATAATGCCACTCATGTGCAACTGTCATGTGTGTATCAGTCCATTGTACAGTGCCCTGATGCCTGTGTTTTATCTCTCCCTGTCTGCAGCGTCAACTGAAGAAGAGGGCGGAGAGTGTGCTGTGGAGCACAGCGGCAGGGATCATCCCGCCAGCCGGAGACGCAAGGGCCGGCTCCCCTCCCAGGTTGTCATCTTGTCGGGGAGTGAGGAGTCCGGTGCCGTGTCCCAGGCCACAGCTGCCGAGGGAAGGTCCAAGAGGCGGAGGTCGGACTCCTCGGCAGCAGAAGGGGCAGTTGAGACCCCATAGGGTCCAACGGAGGAAGATGGCACGGAGTCATCCAGGTTGGTGGGGGGTTTGGTGGAGGAGGAGGCTGTGCAAGGGACAGACATGGGGTCTGGAGGTGGGGATTCCACTGGTGCTAGTGGTGCAGTGCAGGGGCAGGGACAGGAGGCAGCACAGGCCACCGCGGAGGTGCCTGTGTGTAATCCTGTCCCCGATCCTGTGACTGCATCATCCCGCACCAGCAGGGATGCCTACGTCCAGACCCGTTTTCAGGGAGGGGATCTGCTTACAACAACTGGCCTTCCTCTCCCTGCGGACATGGCTATCTGGGACCGGGTTGAGCCTGTTCTGGGTGGGGTGGCGTTGCGTCAACGGGCCATGCGAGGTGACCTGCAGTCTTTTCATGAGGAGACTGCATGTCATCTTGAATGGCTCGTTGACCGCATTGACCTACTGGGACAGCTCTCCAGGGCTGGATTCCTCAGTTTGCTGGACCTTGTTCCGACCCCCTCCTCAACTGAACCCCCTATGCACCAGTCGTACTCCATGCCATCTTCCCACCCATGTATCACCAGGGTACCCTGTGAAGCTGCCTCTGACCCTGCGGCCAGGCTGGTGGAGGACACATCCCTGCCATAGTTGGGAGTCGGACGTCCAGCAGGGGTGGCCACATCAACAACTGCACCCCAGCCGGAGGAGGATGTGCAGGCAGCAAGAGCCAGGGCACAGGCAGAGGCACAGCAGCAGCAGCAACAAGGTGGGAGCCATGATGGCTCGGGGCCTTCGTCATCGGAGGGGCAGGCAACGGCCAGAGGGCAGGAGGACTCAGGACTGGAAGTGTCTTCCATGTGGTAGCGGTTAGGCCATGCTATAGATGCGGAGCAGCAATGGGCAGAAGAGGCACGGCTCACGATGGTCAGGGCGGAGAACTCCATGCGGAGGGCCCTGAGGCAGGCAGAGTGCCTCGAGGCAACTTGCAGGGAGTTGGAACAGACGATGAGTGCCTCCCTGCGAGACCTTGGGGCCAGGACAGAGGCCCGCCTCCAGGACATTGAGCAGGAGTTCGATGATGCCCTAGCCCGGGACATCCAAAAGTTAGCCGTCGGACTAGCCCGCTGCCATTGTAAATAGTTTTTAGAGTTAGGTTTCCTTTCGTTTTCCTTTTATTTGTGGTCAATAGACAATGCCACACACATTTGTATATAGTTATTTTTTTAGGTAGTTTCTTAGGTAGGTTTCATTTGTTTAGTTGGGCTCATGGACCCTTTACATCGTTGGACAATGGATTGATTTTTTCTTTTGATTTTTGCACATGGATTAATGGATTTTTATTTTGGACAATGGATTGTATATAGTTGGACTATGGATTGCTTTAGCATTTTTATTTATCATTATGAACATGAAACAATGGATATCTTTTTTTTTACCTTTTTTTGGATTTGCCTTGGTGGAGGGAGAGTTTGGACTGTTTTTCTTTCAAATTTTTTGCATTGCTTATCATTTTCATTCTTTCATCTTTTTCACATGCTTTTCATTTCATGTTTGATATTTTGGTATTCTTTCATTTCATTTATTTATTTATGTACATACTACATTTTCATATTTTAGTTCCATGTGTGGGATTTTCTCATTGGGTTGATGCATGTGAAATTGTGGGTTTACACAGGCAATGCCAACCAGTGTATGTGTGTGATGGACATGTGTTGATGTACATAGTTGAGTTTTGATTTGTGTCTTGAGATAGGCATGTCAGTGTGGAGTGGATTGGGAAATCATTGCGTCTCAAGAATGGGGTGGCGTGATGTGGTATTTTTTGGTGTAGAAGTGGGCCATGACTGTGCATCTTTATTTCGTGTAGGGGGGGACATGAGTGGGACATGAGTGGGGGCCTGCTGGCAGGTGCCCTGCACTGCTGGGGGGTGGGGGTGCAAGGGGACATGAGTGGGACATGAGTGGGGGCCTGCTGGCAGGTGCCCTGCACTGCTGGGGGGTGGAGGTGCAAGGGGACATGAGTGGGGGCCTGCTGGCAGGTGCCCTGCACTGCTGGGTGTGGGGGTGCAAGGGGACATGAGTGGGGGCCTGCTGGCAGGTGCCCTGCACTGCTGGGGGCTGGGGGTGCAGGGGGACATAAGTGGGGGTCTGCTGGCAGGTGCCCTGCACTGCTGGGGGGTGGGGACGCAAGGGGACATGAGTGGGGGCCTGCTGGCAGGTGCCCTGCACTGCTGGTGGGTGGGGTACAAGGGGATATGAGTGGGGGCGTGCTGGCAGGTGCCCTGCACTGCTGGGGGGTGGGGGTGCAGGGGGACATGAGTGGGACATGAGTGGGGGCCTGCTGGCAGGTGCCCTGCACTGCTGGGGGGTGGGGGTGCAAGGGGACATGAGTGGGGGCCTGCTGGCAGGTGCCCTGCACTGCTGGGGGGTGGGTGTGCATGGGGACATGAGTGGGGGCCTGCTGGCAGGTGCCCTGCACTGCTGGGTGGTGGGGGTGCAGGGGGACATGAGTGGGACATGAGTGGGGGCCTGCTGGCAGGTGCCCTGCACTGCTGGGGGGTGGGGGTGCAAGGGGACATGAGTGGGACATGAGTGGGGGCCTGCTGGCAGGTGCCCTGCACTGCTGGGGGGTGGGGGTGGAAGGGGACATGAGTGAGGGCCTGCTGGCAGGTGCCCTGCACTGCTGGGGGGTGGGGGTGCAGGGGGACATGAGCGGGACATGAGTGGGGGCCTGCTCGCAGGTGCCCTGCACTGCTGGAGGGTGGGGGTGCAAGGGGACATGAGCGGGGGCCTGCTGGCAGGTGCCCTGCACTGCTGGGGGATGGGGATGCAAGGGGACATGAATGGGGGCCTGCTGGCAGGTGCCCTGCACTGCTGGGGGGTGGGGGTGCAGGGGGACATGAGTGGGGGCCTGCTGGCAGGTGCCCTGCACTGCTGGGGCATGGGGGTGCAAAGGGACATGAGTGGGACATGAGTGGGGGCCTGCTGGAAGATGCTCTGCACTGCTGGGGGGGTGGGGGTGCAAAGGGACATGAGTGGGTGATCAGTAGTGCAAGCTGACATGTGGCTTGGCTAGGGGCATGCCCATGGTAGATGGGCTGCCTGCAGGTGCCATGGGGGGTGTAGAGGGAACACCTGGGACGACCCACACTGCCAATTCACGTGTAGGGCTCCCCGCGCACCCCCGAAATTCAGTACACCACTCTGACAGCAAAATCGTGTGTGAAACTTCCCGCGCACCCCCGAAATACACGTACCCCGCTCGAACAGGCCCTTTCGCGTGTAAAACTTCACGCAAACACCAGTAATACATGTACCCCTCTCGCACAGTGCCCTTTTGCGTGTAAAACTTCACGCGAACACCAGTAATACACGTACCCCACTCGCACAGGGCCCTTTTGCATGTAAACCTTCACGCGAACCCCATTAATACACGTACTCCGCTCGCACAGGGCCCTTTCGCGTGTAAAACTTCACGCAAACCCCAGTAATACACGTACCCCACTCGCACAGGGCCCTTTCGCGTGTGAGACTTCACGCGAACCCCGGTAATACACGTACCCCACTCGCACAGGGCCCTTTCACGTGTAAAACTTCACGGGAACCCCAGGAATACACGTACCCCACTCGCACAGGCCCTTTCGCGTGTGAAACTTCCTGCGCACCCCCGTAATACACGTACCCTGCTGAAATCGCGTGTGAGACTTCCCACGAACCCCAGTTATACACGTACCCCACTCGCACAGGCCCTTTCACGTGTGAAACTTCCCGCAAACCCCGTAATACACGTACCCTGCTCGCACAGGGCCTATCGCGTGTGAAACTTCCTGCAAACCCCAGTTATACACATACCCCACTCGCACAGGCCCTTTCGCGTGTGAAACTTCCCGTGCACCCCCAAAATACATGTACCCGGATCCAATCGCATGTGAAACTTCCCTTGAACCCCCGTAATACACGTACCCTGCTCCAATCGCATGTGAAACTTCCCACGAACCCCAGTTATACACGTACACCACTCGCACAAGCCCTTTCGCGTGTGAAACTTCCTGCGAACCCTGTAATACACGTACCCTGCTCCAATCCCATGTGAAACTTCACACGAACCCCAGTTATACACGTACCCCACTTGCACAGGCCCTTTCGCGTATGAAACTTCATGTGAACCCCAGTAATATACATTCCCGCTTGGTGTTTGCTGTTTGGCAGCCCTGTAAACTGGTCAAAGGTTAGCGCAGCCCTTTGCGCTGGATTGGGGATTTTGATGGCTTTTCCTTGCGCAAGGGCGTTCTTGGGGGCGTAACTGGCGCTGCTGCAGGGTCGCTGCACCACTCTGCACCACGGCTGGTTTTGGAGGCTAAAATCCATGAATACGCTGTGCGCGGAAATCGATTTTAGCTCACGCGGCTGTGCACCAGCCGCGTGCGCCACTTGTGCGCGAAATTCTATGAATTACCCCCTTAATGGACTACTGGACCCTCAACATTCTTTTAGCCACTACAAATATTAGCCACTACAAATATCAGCACTAGCTGAGTAGTAGTTATTGTCAATGACCGATTTCCACTTAATGTTACACATGTGAAAATGCAATTGACATTCTATAACGGTTCATTGTAAACAAATAGTTTGTTCTGCAGCAAAAAAGTATTTCCCATGGTATATTGTATCCCTGCATACACAGCCTTGTGCAAGTGACATGTTTACTATTTTGTCTTTAAAATGTGGGTAGGTTTTTGCACAAGGCATATATGAGTTCAGACATTTCTCTTCTCATTTAGGTGTATCATCATCAAAGTTTGATCTATCAACTTGCACACGAGGCTGTGCTTAAGTGATACATGTGAACCCATGGGGCAAGCAAAGACCTTTCCAGCCAAATGTGTGTTGCCATGATTATACACTTTCAGCTTAAACAACCAATGTAAGGCAAATTCACAAACAATCAACGCGCAAATCCCAATTCAGGTGTATGGGAGCCATTGGGGTGTTTGGAGACATATTGAGTGTTTTACACCAGAATTTTGCAGCAAAACCGTCAACTATGTTGAGATCTCTAGCGCCCCATAACTAATAAGGTTTGCCTTATATGTGTATCTCTAATCCACATTTGAGAATTGTGGATCAGCAAGAGAATTGCTGAGAAGAGAAAACTGATCCATGAATGAAAAAAGTGGCTGTGCTATTCCACCAGAGATTCTCCAGGGGGTGTCAGATGGAAATCAGCTTCTGAACAAATACTGTACAAGATTCTGCCCAGCTCACGTGCAGAAATGGTGTGAGAGAAACGTCTTGCAGGTGTTGGCTCTAGACTACTAGGCATGCAGCTCTTATTTCACCTTTCAATAACTTTTTTATATGTTGGGACAATACCATATATTCCTCAGCCCATCAGAAATTGGCTACATCTTTTAGAACCTTCAATGATGATTTCACTCCATTCCATATGTTCAGTTTAAGTAGAAGGTCATGGTTGGTATTCATTTCCACCATCTATATTTTGTTGTGGATTTTCCTAGGGATAAGTAAAGATGGGGGCAGCCAAATAACTCAATAATTATACAGAAAATTAAATGAATGCAACACATATTAACGAGGTATGTACCTGTGATTACCTTTGCATCTTCCAAAAAAGTAAATGAAAATACAGGAAACAGTGGCATATTTAAAATAAACAGAAAGAAGTGCACTTGTTATCAAGCAGTCCTACGTCTCCAAATAACAATGTGAATATATCGTCAAATGTGCACTTGAAAACATTTCAAATGTAGTCATGATCGTTCAAAATATTTATTTGACCAACAAGGTTATTAATCAAGATCTCCATATTAGCTTACATTTGACATATTGTCTCCATACTCCAAAGGTAGTAGTACAGAAACCCAGTTGTAGGGATAAGTATGTAGGGAAAACTTGGGGCTGTGAGGTACAAGGGATCAGGAGACGGTGTGGAGTTCAGATGTTCAGAAACCTCCAGGCAGACGTGCACGAGCCACTTGGGGAGACAGACATCCAGGTTGTGTCCGGGAGCTGGGCCAAGGCAGTGCTGACAGGGCTGGGGTCGTGACATTCCTTATCAGTGACGAACCAAGTGCGAAGGTTTTCCACAGTCAGCTGTTTCGGAAACCTCGTCAATGTCTAAGTAAATATGTTTTTAAGTGAGGATCTGCAGCGTGAATGTATGGCAGGTAGCCAAGCAGGTTAGCAGTCTGTTTTCATGTATAATGGTTATTAATGTTTAAAACAATATCTTTTCAAATGTTTAATAAAAAAGTTGCTTTGCTACTGTGGTTTTCTCTCTCTCAAACTGCAACTCCTGCCAATTTCTCCACATGCAAGGACATTGGGTAAGATAATGTTCAGGGAGCCTTTGATGGGTGCAACTTTGTAATGTAAAATATAATCTTCTATGTTTTTCTTTTGCACACATGGCTTATACCGCACAAAGTATTTAATCTGAATAACTCTGAACATTACTATCATATAAAAACAGAAACTGAAAACATATTGAGTCGGGTTTCATTTCATGACTGCATTCATTTCCACAGAGACTAGGCTTATTTTACCAGAGGTGGTAATTCATTTTACCACAGGTGGTAAAACCTGAAGTAAGTTTGTAGTTTCACTAATAAGTGAGCTTAGGAGTGTATGGTGTGTGGATACAGTCAACTGTTGATGACATGATATGTTTTGTACTCTGGCTGCTAGAGCATAACTCAGCATTGTAGATACATTGCTGAGAAGAAGTGAAACTGTCAGATACTAAGTGTAATAAGTCCGGTAGCTGATACTTTGAAAAAACCTGGGAAAAAGGACAGGTCTTAGGATATAATCTGAGGGCAGTGTTACCACTGTAAATAGAATATCAACCAATGCATCACTGCAATAATAATAGACCACAATAATATACCACAATAAGATACCACTATTTATCACAATAATAAAACACCCCAAGATTAGGTGTAACTCCTCCAGAAAATATATCTAACTCAGTGCACATTTTGTTTTATTTCAATGCATTTTGACACCAAGGCAAATGTATAGAACTATGGCAAACATTTCTATGGGACAAAAATGCATGAAAGAAAATGTTGTTGCACTATCACAATGGCAAAAAGCTAAGTCCACTTGCTCTGGTGCAGCGTTTCTATGATTTGATCTCAAAGCAGGAAATGTTAACAACTCATTCTGATACAGCAGTGGAAAACAACAATTGAAAAATACAACTTCAATCTACAGATTTTTCTCTTCAAATGACAGGAAATTAAATCCAGGCATTCTCACAACCTTTTATTTTGCAGACCAACCTTTATGAGTGCTCATCAATCAAAAGCAATGCAGATAATTACAGTCAGCATTATTTGTCCACTGTGGGTGCTAGAATTTCCAATGATTTCAAATATTTACATGGTCACACATTTAAACGGCAATGTCACATTAGGGTAAGCGTTGTTTATGGTTGATTAGAAGTCTATTAATTATTGATAAAATTCAAAATCAGGTTAAACATCTACTGATTTTGCTACACAGTAAAATATTTGGCAGATGCCAAATCCACTGGTGCACCCATCCTGATGGACATTTCTACCGCCTTCAACACCATCAGCCACAAGACCCTTCTAAAAAGACTAGAGGACATTGTATTACATGTACCCACTTTATGCTGGCTCACTTCATTCCTTACTAAAAGGGCCAAAACATATGACTCCTTTCTGGTCATTTCCCTGTAAATTGCCTTACAAAGTCCCTCAAAGATCCAGCATCCCACTTTGCTGTTTAACAATGTAATGACCCCTCTCTTGCAATGTACTAACAACTCAGGCCTAACATGCATTATCTACACTGACGGTTCCCGGAATCTTTTACGTGTTTTGCAGTGACTCTATAATGAATTTACTCAATCTCAACAGTATCCCTACAAAATATCCCCTCCAAAAATATCGCCGTACATAGGGACGTTTGTATAGGCGATATTTTTGGGGAGGGGTATTTTGTGGGAGCCGGGGTTGTGGGGGTGTCCCCCGCACATTTAAAAATAATGCAGTGGTTGTGGGGGTGTCCCCCGCAGGGTCCCTGGGTCAATATCCCTGCAAAAATATGCCAATATTTTTGTATCGCAATATTTTTGCGGGGATATTAACACATGGAACGATCTCAACATGCCACACACACATGGACTCCCGGATGACTGCAAACAGACTAAAACTCAACCCAACCAAAACTGAGCTCATAATCAGTCTGTCCTCATCACCAACTCGCACACCTAATAATTGGCCCAAAGAAATGGGAATTGCACTCTGCCTACTACAACAGTCTGAAATATCTGACTAGTGATGGACTATGACTGTACACAGGTACCCCAGACTAATGCCATCATAAGTTGTTTGAGCTCCAAACGATTGGATTCATCATGTCCTATCCGACCTTCACATACATAACCTTGGCAACTCTTACCATGGTGATGAATATACATACCACTGTACTTCAGAAAACATGCCATTCAACTGCAACCAGCATGAAAACCCTCAACCGCAGAAGCCCAATTATGTTGACATAAAGGAACCACCCGTCCAAAGTCATATAAACATAATACAAAGCCACATGCACTTTTCCAGCAAAGGGATATTGAAGTAAATACTTATTTGGTGCAGATTCCACACAACCTTGTATTGAATTGATACATGCCACACTATGGATGCCTTTTATGTCTACTCCCTCTCTTCTCCCAGTCTAGCAGACTCACTGTTAAAAAGATACCATCAGCTTGGACAACACACGTATCCTCTGCACCTGGCAACCTCAAGTCTATCACACATCATCATTAATGAAGCAATGACAAAGCTCACCTCTGTGGATCTTTTACACATGTATACATCAGTGGCTAACCTATATTCCAGTGTTGTAATTTATCAGATCGCCAATCAGGATCAACTCATGCACAAATGTCTCCATCTTAACCATAGAACCATAACAGCATACAGGATTTGGGCTCTTCTAACTTGCACCCTTCATCACTACAGGTTTTGCACCTGTCTCTCCCTTTATCCCACTAGCAGCCCCTACCTCCCCCTCTTCTCTTACAGGGCCACACACACTGCGAGAGCACCAAAATGGTAGAAGGGCCCTATACTAAACCACTTTACGTTAAGCTTGCCATGTTAACTCTAAAACTAAATTCATGTGGATTCAATATTACTTTAAGAAAGCCAACGCGCACTAGGGTTTTGAGGAAAAGTTACACTCCATGTGACCAATTCGCAACAATATTATCAAGAGGAAATCTGAGCTAATCCTGGCGAGAAATCATTCCATTTACAAAGACGGTTGCTGGTTGCAACCTAATCTTCCATTTGCATGAGCAAGTCGTGCTTACCACTCGTACATTCTGTAGGAGCGAGCCCAGAATAGGTTAGAGATGCTACTGGTAATTTCTTTGTGAATTGAGTAGACTCTCTCCAGGAGTAAGTGAAGACTAAGTAGACTTCAGGAGTAAGTGTAGACTCTCTCCAGGAGTAAGTGAAGACTAAGTAGACTTCAGGAGTAAGTGTAGACTCTCTCCAGGAGTAAGTGAAGACTAAGTAGACTTCAGGAGTAAGTGTAGACTCTCTCCAGGAGTAAGTGTAGACTAAGTAGACTTCAGGAGTAAGTGTAGACTCTCTCCAGGAGTAAGTGAAGACTAAGTAGACTTCAGGAGTAAGTGTAGACTCTCTCCAGGAGTAAGTGAAGACTAAGTAGACTTCAGGAGTAAGTGTAGACTCTCTCCAGGAGTAAGTGTAGACTAAGTAGACTTCAGGAGTAAGTGTAGACTCTCTCCAGGAGTAAGTGAAGACTAAGTAGACTTCAGGAGTAAGTGTAGACTCTCTCCAGGAGTAAGTGAAGACTAAGTAGACTTCAGGAGTAAGTGTAGACTCTCTCCAGGAGTAAGTGAAGACTAAGTAGACTTCAGGAGTAAGTGTAGACTCTCTCCAGGAGTAAGTGAGACCAGTATAAAGGTGGCCTTGATGAAACGTAACAGTGTCATCTGATTGTGCATGCTACTAAAACCACAATCACTCACTGGGTCGACATACAAGTAGACAAACTTATATTTGTTATATGGGAGCCAAGCAGTAATGTCTTCATGTTGAAAAAGAACATTGTAGTCTAGTGATACAAAATATAATGAGATATATGCACCGTGTACCAGAACAAGTTGTGCCTAACCGAAGAAAGAAAATATCGAATGAATAAAAACGAATAATTGTATAATATATCTCAAGCATTCCTCTATAATAACCTGTTGCGCAGGAGCAAAAAGCCATTGCTTTCAACTCAAATTATAGACAGTAAAACTAGCATGCGACCGTTTGTGCTTGCAACATTTTGACATGGGCAATTTTGTCTAATACATCCTGTAAAATAGGGAAGAAAAACTCTTCACTTTGTAGCCTGACCCAAAACAACCTTTCATCTCCGGTAGATTAATGCCCATTTCAATAGCCTAATGTTTTTTTCATCATATCATTGAAGTATGTAATTCGCCATGCTCGTGTCATCCCCTTGTCATTCTGAACGGCTGCACAGATAATTCGGCTTTTTCGCTGCTTCATTATTTTGAACATTTTATGAATGTAAATGCCCTTTTATGATTTTAGATCACAGCAGAATTATTGTCTGTTTTGTAATGGCTCAAATGTTATTTTCCAAAGATTTTTTTTTTTTTTAAGAAAATGCAATGCATCTGAATCTCTAATGTGAAAATGGACCAAACGACAATTTTCATTCAAGAAGAAATATTACTCAAAAAAAGAAATCTTAATTAAGGCCATATGAATCTTCCATACGAGATATGTCAGTGGAGAAGCCCACACATCATAGAAGAAAGTTTCTGATATAGAGTGTTTTTGTTGTGAATTAAAAACAGATAACATTATTTACATATACTGTCACTGTTGAGTTGAGTTGTTTCCTAAATATTATAATAGCCTTATAGAGGGATCTTCGCCTCTCGCCATAACTTGGAGACGGGTCGTTATCCCAAGCGATAACGACCACTTCTGAGTTTTATAAAGCTGTTAGCATATAGTGAAAGTAGCAATACATGTTGTGGAGTTTTGGCGATGAAGTAAAAACGTTATATTAATAGTGAGTACAGTAAATAGACAAACTCAGTTAATACATCAAATGTGTTTCATTTTGCAGTGTCTAAATAACAGTTTTAGTTGCAACTGCAGAGTATTTGACATGAGCATGCATTAGGCGTCATGTGAAAGCATATTCCCATGTGTTACCTTTCTCTCTGGTGTGCTACATAGGATGTTGCCACGACAAAAACCTCTCCCAGTAGGGAAGTGTCTCGTTGACAGAAACCTTGCCTGGAAATTGCCTCATGGTTTCTTTGTCTGCTTTTGATATCAGAATGTTCAGAATGCAATCAATACCATACTTATTGACTGTCCTCTGAACATATGATTGGTTGTGAGGAGGTCAATAACAATCTGTCGGTGAGATAGTGAAACACCAGCAGGTTAGGGAAGGGTGATTATCCCAAGTGATAATTACTCATCCTTAGGTCTACAAGGCTATTAGCACATGGTGATATAGCAAATCATGTTTTGGAGTCTTGGTGGTGAAGCAAAACGTTTTATTTCAATAATGAAAAAGTAAAATCGGCACTCAGTAAAACTCACTAAATTAAATGCGGTTTTATTTTGTAGCATTTAAACAACATGCTTCCCGTCAATTAAATGCACACTTGGTTCAACTGGATAGGGTTTAACATGAACATGTGCTGGGTGTCATGTAAAAGTAAATGGTTTCAATATAAAAAAGTAAAAGCATGTTCCCATGTTTTAGCTTTCTCTTTGGTATGTTCACTGGAAAGTTGCAGTGAAAAAACAGATCCTCCTAATGAGGAAGTGTCTTGTTGAACAACAATTTGCCTAGAAATTGCATTATTGTTTCCCTGTCTACGTTTGAATTCAGAATATTCAGAATGCAGTCAGTACCAGTAGTTACTGACAACACTCTGAGCGGTTTGATTGGCTTAGAAGAGGTCAATAACAATGTCCATGTGCTAATTTAATTCATACCAATTTTATGTTTACATCAAATTTACTTCGACAGTTTTTCAAAACAGTTTCTGTTGATATTTTGACATTTATTGTGAGCTAGTCTCTGTGTTTAAATAAGGTCAATTTTGTAGCTGTTGTTTGTATTTAATGGATATAGTGAACACCTCTGTTGGGTTCTGTGATGTTTGAGGGCACATTGAATGTCCACAAGGTTCAAATGACTGTGTGTTTCTCTTTACGGGTGTGTTGGCCAAAATCTTGATTAAAGATTTAATATTTCTCTGTTTTTTTTCTAGGGGCCAGCCTTAACTCTGTTCAGTGGGTACAAGGTTACACGGGGGTTGGAGGCCATATGCTAGTATTGATTTTTGCACCGGAAAAGGTGATTCATCTTGACTAGCCTTTGCCTACCTCAGGCTTTTCAAATGTTGTAGTCAGCCAAGACCATGCAGTTACCTACATTGGAGTGGCCTTGCAACACTGCCTGTAGCCAGAAGTTTGTGTTCACTTCGCCAAACAACCCAGACACCTTATAAAGCTTAATTTTCTAACCTTAAAAAACCTTCAGAACTCCCTCAATCAGATGATTCCTGAGAAAACGATTATTTGTAAGTGTTAAAAGTCAAAAGGGCCCTGCTTCACCCCAGAGTTGAACGAAGCATTATCTGCTAAATGGCCATTCCAAAAAAAGATTGCATTGCTTGCTCGTGACAACTGTTCCCACTCTCTAGGAACAGCAGCACAAATGGCACTAAAATATTACCTAGGCAGCTAAATTAGTTTTCTTCACTCCGTTTCGGAAGCCACAGCGATGCTCAATATTAACTTTTCAACATTCTGAAGGACTTTCACAAATTGGTTACTCAATACAAGTGTTCAAGCGCCCTGAGTGATCAAAGCTTCAAAGGACTATGTATAGTCCAACTAATTCCGGATCTCTATGCAGGAGGCTTTTACAATGGGAATTGGTAGTGAGGATGTTCTGGGTACAGCGATGGGCATCTTGAGTATCTCACTGCAGTGCAGATTCAGTGTCATGGCACTGGCCATGGACAGCTTGCATATCTCACTACTTCACACATCCAGTCTCAATGTCTGGGCCCTACTTGAAATCCCAACATCAATGTGCACTCTAAATCATGATATCTACTCACTAGCCTTGAACATCTCGGCATGTAAGGAACTAACTGCAATTTTTCTGTTCCTTTCTTTCTGACTTGACCATGATACCTAGCTCACTGCGCATCAGAGTTTTATCAGTGTCTGGGCTTTGACTTCCAGAAAATAAACCCAACAAAAGCAGGAATCATACTGAGTATCCTATGCCTCCAACTTTAGAACAATGTCCCAATTCTGCCCAGTGTAATGAATCCTACTCAGCATAGTACAGCAGAGGCTTGCTACCTGGGTTCTTCCTCTAGCGTGGTGATCACATGACCAAGTCCGTAGGATGAAATGGTGTTCAAATTGTTCATAGGGTCAGACTTTCACCTTGCAGTGTACATTGTGTACCTCTGATGACCTGGAAACTGGGTATGTGATAGGAGATTCAAGGGGAGATGAAATCAGTCAATGAAATCCCTCAAGTTTGTGAAAATGCACATTTATTGCAAAATACAGAACAAGAAAGGTCAGCAATATTCTTGCACAAGCAGATATAGGGCTGATTCATGGAATTATCCGTGCAGAAAATAGGGTACTTACAGCGTGCAAATCTGCTTTTGTCAATTCATGGAATCGAATGTGTGGTACTTTTTCCTGGACTTGAGTGCAGTTTGTGCTGACTCGGAACGAGATGTATTTATTAATCCGATCGCGCAATGTCTCGGCTGGGAAATGGCCAAGCAAGTCCTTCATATGAACTACCACCCAAAGGCAGGTGTAAGTACATGCATGTGGAGTTGCATGTTGTATTTTGATGTGCGTGTACTCAATCGGGTGTCCGATGTAACTTAGGGGAGCGGGTAAGCAGTGTAGCGGGGTGCAAGAATGGTTTATGGGGGTTCACACGCAGATTTCCTGAGATATTGGTGAGATGCTACTTTTTATACGCATGTTATCGAGGTATCGAGGTATCAGATACAGTTACAGTTACGGGGGACCCTGTGCAGGGTCTCCGAGTCGCAGAACTGCTTATGGGGGACTCCACACACTGTTTGAAGGGTGGGTGTATTTTCGCCCATAGGTGCATGCAAAGATAGCTGTTTGTGCTATTCATGATTTGCATATGGGCGTGTCAGTGGCGTTCCGAGCATTACTTGCGTATATGGTTACTTTGCGCTGTGAATTCCATGAATATGCAGGGCTTGCATTTGTCTTTCTGCTTGCAGGCTCGTGCAGTGTCCCTCTCAGCGGGTGGCCCTTGCAGGATTTCTGCGTACATTTCCATGAATCGGGCCCGTAATTTCATCATCACACTACCAGGACTAGTAGAGAAATGTCCCAGAACAGACCCTTGTTTGAGCTGCTCGCATTGTGACAGTGGAGGGTCCTACACCCAATGACTAAAGACCTTTCCTTTTTCTCACATGTGCACCACACCTCCTCCTGAATAGATCTGCTCCTTGCCAGCCCCCAACGTGTCTCGTTCACAGACAAAGTGCTGATAGGCACCAGGACGCTCTCGGACCGTGCCCCATTGACTCTGTCAGCTCGCATCCATAATCCAGACGCTCCCAAGACCGCAATGGACCCTCTATGACCCAATGTTACATGATATGGCTCTCAGAGATGCCCTGTCCAAAGCCATTCAGAATTAATTTAAGGAAAACCCAGTTGACCCCACCTCAATTGCCAAAAGATGGGAAATGATGAAGGCAGTCATCAGAGGGGAGCTGATAGCCAACGCAGTGACATACAAAAAACACTGAGCCAAGCTGAAAGAGCAACTGGAGAAAGACATAGCCATAGCACAAGTGAACCATAAAAAAGGTTGGTCGCCAAAGGCAGCCCACGCCCTGCGAATTCCCCGCAACAAGCTAGAAGCACACTACGCGAAACAGACTGCCCAATCTCTCATAAAGACTAAACAGAGTTACTATGCCCAGGGCAATGAAGCCAACCCTGTTCCTGGTTAGAAAATAGCCAAGATTTGGGGGGGGCGCTGTTGCGCTGAAACAAGATGGCCGCTTTAACATCTCGCTCCGGACTGGCAGAGCAATCGATCCTGCTTAACACCGCCCGACGCTGCATGTAACCCTGCAGGGCTACCTTCAATCCTCTGTGAGCCTTGCCGCTGTAAGCGTGCAAAGTTTGGAGCCTCTGCATGCCCCGAGGACGGGGCTGCACCTCCTTCCCCTGACTGCGGCTGTGGCCTCCTGCTCTCCCCGCCCTGCAGCTCCGGCGGCATCGGCTCGCTCATCCACCTGAAGCCGCGGTGCTGCGGGCCGCCTTGGGGGAGGGGTGCCCGCCCGGCGGGGCGCACCGGATCTTCGCGGCTGGCCGGACCTCTCCGGGTCCCTTCACGTCCCGACCTGGATCGTCGGTGACTGCCGGCCCCTCCACATCATCTGGCGGCCCCCCAGCTCCGGCTGGCTTCGTGCCTCCGAGCCACATCCCGAGTTCCTCCGGTGGCGGACCTGGCTCCCGCTTTCCCTCCCCTTCCCCCGCCGCTCCTCCACTCCACTCAGAAGACGGCACCGGAGTGCACCAAGGTAGGGGGCGTGTGGGGGGGTGTGCCTGGCTACTGTGACCCCGGACCAGAGACTCACTCTCTCTCCTGCTTTGGGTGTGGCCCCCCTGCACACGGGCTGGCGCCGCCGCTGGGCCTGATGCGGGGCTGACCCCGCCCACGCCTGCCTGGGTCCCGCCTGCCTGCTGACATTACTGCCCCTGCCTGAGGCCGACCGGGGGCCCCCGAACACCTCCTGGTTTACACCAATGCCCCAGCGGGCTCAACTGGAGCACCACACTTACCGCTCTGACTTCCATCGCCTGGTCACGCTTGGCCTCACGCGGGCGGCCCACCAGCCCCCCTCCTGCTGTCTCCCCTCGCCACCAATTTCAACGACATCTGCTCGCCAGCCCCTGAGGGGTCACAGCCTCCTCTACTCCTCACCACCTGGGCTATTGGTGAGCCCATTAGTTGCCTCACGCTTGCACTGACCCTCTACATGCATCGGTCCTTGTGATCCGGGGAGCGGACCTCGCACTAATATCAAGTTCTCATATCTCCCCCCTCCTTTTCCTCGACCTCCGATACTGTCAGGATGACCAAAGGGGGCAGGAGGATGCAGAGCTCCATCAACATGTTTGCGAAGGCTACGGCGTGATCGCCTGGGGAGGCTGCCGTGCAGGCCCCTACTGCCTCGTCCGACACATCCCCGGAACCCCAAAATATGATGGACTTTATACGGGAGGGTTTCAACGCACTTCATTCAAAATTGGACGACATAAACGGCACTATATCTTCTATCAAGGCCCACATTGAGAGGACTGACAGTCGGGTGTCGGAGGTTGAGACGCGGGTCGGCTCCGCTGGGGATGCGCTGGGTGCCCTGCGTTCTGAGGTCGCCGCTCTCTCCAACCGAGTCCTCGAGGTGGAAAAGAAAAATGAGGATTTGGAATCCCGCTCGAGGCGTAACAATCTCCGCATTATCGGGGTTCCCGAGGATGAACTCCACGAGCCAATGGAGGACTTTGTTCAGCGCACACTGCTGTCGCTCCTCGATGAGCCTGAGCTTTCCCCACACTTCGCAATTGAGCGGGCACACCGCGCTCTGGTGGCTAAACCTAAGCCCGGCGCTCCACCTCGGCCCATCATAGCTCGTGTGCTGAACTACCGCGATCGTGACACCCTCCTCATGGCCACAAGACTCAAGGGCGAGCTATTACTGGGCGGCGCAAGGATTCACCTTTACCCGGACTTTTCAACAGCCGTCCAGCGGGAATGCAAGACCTTCCAGGCGGTGAAACGTAGGCTGCGAGACCACTCAATCAAATCCGCTATGCTCTATCCTGCTAAGCTTCGCATAGAACATGCCAACCAGGTGTTGTTCTTCACGATTCCAGAGGAGGCCTCCAAATTCATTGACGAACACTTCCCTGGCTGATCCCTCTCCTCTGACCTTGGTTCAGCAGTTACCCTAGGTTCCCGGCGGGGGGCGCCCGGGCCCTTTCGCCTTCCCGCACAGGGGCCACGCTGATCCTCCATCCCGTAACCTGCTTGTTCAGTTCATCTTACAGAGTCCTCCCGGATCGCCATGTGCAAGTACTTTGCCCAAGATACATGTGACTTCTATTGTGGGCATCCTATGTTCTACTGGCTCTGCTGCAACCCGGAGCGATACGGCCAGTCAGGCCTACAGGCCCCCAGGCGCTGATGCCTTTGTTTTGTTTTTGCCTAAGAGGGTTTGGGCTTGTCATCCCTCTGTTTGGGGGGGGGTTTGGGTGGGGGTGGGTCATGTTGGGGGTTTTGTTATTGAAAAGTTAGCGCTGGCAGTGAAAGCGGACTCTGCTGAGGCACTCAGGAACTGTTGTCCTAGGACCGCGTAGGACCGTGAATCCGAACCTTTGGTCATTGACATTCTTCTCGTTCCAAACGCTACCACACTGTGATTGAGAGTGCCCTGACCTTTATGAGCTGGAACGTACGGGGACTGGGTAATTATAGAAAGATTGCAGGCCCAGCGCCATGGATCCAAGATTCTCTTTTTACAAGAGACTCATGCCCGCTCCGAACAATGCATGCGTTTCGCCAAGTCCTGGGGCCCCCATAGGTTTTTCACCGACTACTCCACTCAAAGCCGGGGAGTCATAACCCTCATCCACAAGAGCCTCCATTTCACCCTCATTTCCTCGATAATCGACCCCCAAGGCAGATATGTACTGCTTCATGCCATGCTACACCACAAAGAAGTGGTTCTTCTGAACATCTATGGCCCTAACCTAGATGACCCGGAATTTTATGTGCAGGTCACCTCCCTTCTCGATGGCTTTCCCCTTGTTCCTATCCTTTGGGGTGGTGACTTCAACACGATCTTCGATGTAGCTCTGGATAGATCCGGCTCCAGGCCCCGTCACCTCTCCAGGGCAGCTTTCGCTGCACTGTCTTCCCTACCCCGTCTGGCCATGGTGGATGCATGGAGATTCTTCTACCCGGATTCTCGCATCTACTCTTTCTACTCCTCTGTTCATGATTCCTATTCCCGCATCGATAGATGGGTGATCTCCAACGAATTGGTTAAGAATGTAACACAGCTAATGATCCTTCCCAGAACCCTGTCTGACAACTCTCCTGTCACTGTCACCGTCGACTGGGGTCTCGATCCTGCCCGAACCCGCAACTGGAAACTGAAACCCCTCTCCTTACTGGACCCGGAGTTCTGTTCCGAGCTCGAGCTGTCGATTGAGGAGTTCTTCGAGACCAACACGGGCTCAGTAACGTCTCAGGCCACTCTATGGGAGTCCTTTAAGGTTTATATTAGAGGGATTGCGTTGTCCAAGGAGAATGGGGTCCTTAAGTCGATCCGGAGAGACCTTGCCACTAGCGAATCTAGACTATCAACCCTAGAAGCTGCATGGTCACTTCACTCTACACCGGGCAACCTGGCTGACATCGGGATGTAATTGGACAAGTTCCGTTCCCTTGCGGACCGTGAGCAGAGGTTCTTGGATAACCCTGGCATGGCAAGGAGGTATGGGGAGGGTGAGCGCCCCGGCCGATTTCTGGCTCGGTTGGTCCGGCACGAGACGGGGTCCCCACACATCCTTGGTGTTGAGAGGCCTGACGGATCTATGGCTGTCTCTTCACAGGATGTCAACAGGGAATTTTTCACATTCTACGAAACCCTATATTCCAACACTGATGAGGTATCGGTGGCGGAGATCGACTCCTTTCTCGATGCCCTTCCTCTGTCAACTTTGTCTCCGGAGACCGTGGGTTCCCTCGACTCCCCTCTCACGCGGGAGGAGCTGTCAGACGCTATTGATTCCCTATCCTCGAGTCGTGCCCCTGGCTCGGACGGTATCCCGGTCGAATTTTACAAGCATTTGAAGTCACAACTGCTCCCTCACTTGCTGGCTCTTTGGGAGGAGTCCATGGAAGCCGGAGTATTCCCCCGTCACTCCGTGAGGCTACAATCACAGTGCTACTTAAATCTGGTAAACCCCCTTCGCAGTGCGGTTCGTATCGCCCGCTCTCACTTATAAACTGTGATGTCAAGATATACGCCAAGGCTCTGGCTCTCCGGCTGGCTCCCTTCCTGCCATCTATCATCCACCCGGACCAGGCTGGTTTTATCCCGGGTCGCTCTACCTCCCTGAACCTGAGGCGTCTATTCAACATCATCAACAGAATCAGCCCCGAGACGCACGCAGTGGCTGTTACCCTTGACATGCAAAAGGCGTTTGACTCGGTTTCATGGAGGTATCTGTGGTGGGTCCTCGATGGTTGCAAATTCGGCCCCTCCTTTCTCTCCTGGGTCAGACTGCTTTACTCCGCTCCGGTCGCCAGGGTCCGCACCGGCGACCGTTGCTCCCCCCTTTTTAAGATCGCCAGAGGGACGAGACAGGGTTGCCCCTTCTCTCCCCTGGTTTTTGCTATAGCAATTGAGCCTTTTGCCGACATGCTCCGCCAACTCCACGCTCATAGGGGCCTCCGCTCTGCGGGACAGACGGACATAGTGTCCCTCTATGCGGATGATGCGTTGTTGTTTGTGCGCTCTCCCTCCACCAACTTACCCCCATACTAGAATGCATCATTCGGTTTGGTCGAATTTCGGGCCTTAAAGTGAATTGCTCGAAATCCACTCTTTTCCCTCTCACGGAATGCACTTCCCCTCCCCCCCGACACCCTCGGTTTCACATGGGCCCAATCCACATTTACCTACTTGGGGACAGTGGTGACGCGCCAGCGGGCGCTGACCTTCCAGTAAAACTATCAGAAGTATCTCACACACTTGACAGCTAAGATCCAGGTCTGGGATAAACTCCCGATTTCTTTGGCAGGCAGGATAGGTCTGCTGAAAATGGTGGTGTTGCCCCAGTTGCTTTACAAGTTCACTAACGTACCCTTATGGCCAGGGGTGGGCTTCTTTCGTGACCTGACCCGCACCGTGAATTCCTTCCTTTGGCACTCGGGTGCGGTTTGCCTTAAAATCGATACCCTTTCCACTCCCATGTCTAACGGGGGCTTCGGTGCCCCTGACTTTCTTAAATACTGGCTGGTGTCCCAAATCCAATATACTTCTCACTGGTTTAATACTACGGATCCCCCCCCGCATGTCCGACTTGAGAAGCTTGCGGTATTTGACCGGGACATCCGCTCCTTGGTGTTACAACCCGCTCCCTTGGTACAGGACTCACAGAGCCCGGTCGCCTGCACAGCCATCGCATTGGCGAAAATGTGGAAGCTGACTGGAACTGCCTATGCCTTCCACGGTAACCTCCCTCTTTGGAACTTTCTCCCGGGGGTCCCGCAGGTTCCACCGGGCACGGTACGCCGCTGGCGGACGCGGGCTACGAGCTGCTACGTGACGTGTTTGACCAGGGTACATTCGTTGAATGGCCCAATCTCCCCCTGCCCTTGAGAAGCGACCAGAGTGTATGGCTCCAATATACATCCCTTCGTAGGACCCTTAAGCGTAATTACCAAACGTTCCCTGCATTGCCACCAGACGACCCTGTCATTGAGGAGCTCTCCTCCCCCGGCCCCACGAGGGGTAAAATCTCTAGGTTATATACTATGCTACAGTCCAGATCTGTCCCAGACTTTGCTAAACTGAAATGTGCTTGGGAAACAGACCTCGGTGTTGAGATGTCGGTTGAGCGCTGGGAAGACCTATGCGAACGCACACATCGTGTTTCCTTCAACTCCCGGTTTAAACTTATTCAGTTCAAAGTGCTTCATAGGTTTCACCACCCCCCGATCAGACTACATCGTATGTCCGGTGATCACCCTGCCAGCTGCCCCAGATGCGGCCAGGACGATGCCGACTATATCCACATGATTTGGTCCTGCCCCCGCCTCTCACAATTCTGGGAGGCTGTTTGCTCGACAGTATCCGCTGTGATTGACCACCCCATTGCCCCCTCCCCGGTGGTATGCCTCTTTCACGACCTCCCAGGCCTCCCCCGTGATTCCAAGAAACTAGCTGGCCTCTGCCTGCTTCTCGCGGTGCGCTCCATCCTGCTCTGCTGGCTTCGCCCCTCACCTCCCACACACGCCCAATGGCTGAGAGCGGTCACGTGGGCCTCGGATTCTGAGGAAGCCTGATCCCACTTGCAACCCACCCACTCCAGACCTAGAAACATTTGGCTCAGGTTCCGCTCTTACATGTCCGACCTTGTCGAGACACCGGCTGCCTCCTCCCCTCCCGCTTCCCCCCACCAGCTTGGGTCCTCACCCCTATCATAGTTCCCTGTTGCCCTCTCCACGCTGTGTCTGTGTTCTTTGACTGTTTTCACCATGTGTAGTAACCTCTGCGCACCTACTTTATGTACACTGTTTTCATACTGTAACTGCCTGACGCTGTTCGCCTGTGTTTTGCTGTCACGCTTATAATGAAAAGAAGTTTAAAAAAAAAAAAAGAAAATAGCCAAGATTCGCCACCAGAACCAGATAACAGGCCTTAAAGACCAAGTGGGGGGTCACACAATATGCAGAAGAAACTAAGTTATTTTGGCAACTACGCACCTAACCAACACCATGACGGCCACCCCACGACACCCGAATCTGCAGGAGCGATATATTGCAGAAGCTGCCCTCCCACATCTACAAGAGGCAGAAAGGAATACCTCGGAGCTCCCTATAACCAAAGAGGAAGTGGAATTAGTGATAAAATCTCTAAAACCCAGTGCCCCAGGTCCAGATGGATTCTCACCAATTGTGGACAAGTGTGCTGTTGGGCGTTGGCAGTGTGCATCGTCCCTCAACTTTCCTGGTCGATTATTTCCAAGTGAACTTTGTATGCGCAAGGTGAATCGCTCTTTCAGTAAATAAGGCGAAACGTTGCCACATGGTCTAAAGCCCAAGGACTTCTAAGCCCAAAATCATTGCGTGCACTAGACAAGCCCCTCTGCACCTGCGACACCCGGAAGCCGTACAAAACACCAGTACGCGCGCACCCTGCATGCGCATCCACGTGTGGACAAGTGTGCTGTTGGGCGTTGGCAGTGCGTATCGACCCTCAACTTTCCTGGTGGATTATTTCCAAGTGAACTCTGCATGCGCAAGGTGAAGCGCTCTTTCAGCAAATAAGGCAAAACGTTGCCGAATGGACTAAAGCCCAAGGACTTCTAAACCCAAAAATCATTGCGTGCCCTAGACACGCCGTCCTGCACCCAGGACACCCAGAAGCCCTACAAAACACCAGCACATGAGCATCCTGCGCGAGCTTCCAAGTGTGGACAAGTGTGCTGTTGGGCGTTGGCAGTGTGTATTGACCCTCAACTTTCCTGGTGGATTATTTCCAAATGAACTCTGTATGCGCCAGGTGAATCGCTCTTTCAGCAAATAAGGCAAAACGTTGCCACTTGGACTAAAGCCCAAGGACTTCTAAGCCCAAAGTAAATACTTGTCTTACTTGTTACATTCGCTTCCCTGATTCTTGTGAAGGTGGGCTGGGCTTTGCACTGGGCTGGGCTGGGCTTATCCTTCCTTACTGTGTTGATCTTATTGGGCTGGGCTCTCTGCCCCTACTTAGTGTAAGAAATACCCCTAGGCTGTCCTTGCTCAACTCCTCCTACACACAATACTTAAGATATATTTTTCTTTCTCCTTAGAATCATTGCGTGCCCTAGACATGCCCCCCTGCACCTGCGACACCCGGAAGCCCCACAAAACACCAGCATGCATGCAACCTGCACGCGCATCCAAGTGTGGACAACTGTGCTGTTGGAATGTTAGGCTGTGAGGGTGTGCGGGTGTCAGGTAGGCACTATGATTCCTACTCATTATTCTTTTTTCCCTATTCCCCTTCCCTAGATTTTTTTTATATTTTATTCCTTTTTTCTTATTTTTCTTATTTTTCTACTCCTTTCCCAAAATTGGATTGTTAAACTCGTAACTTGTGCTCACTGATCCACGTCATCGCGGAGTATGGCGAATGCCTTGATGTTCAATTGTCTGGCATTACTACCAGCAACATTGATTCAATTATTTGTGCAGGGAATTCCTCATACTCTGGCTTAAATGCCATAGAAATCGCTAGTTCTAACATGGCGACTGCACTTAGTAACCATCTTCAATTTAAAAGTGATGTGACCCTCGATTCAAATAACATGAATCAGATAATACCAACTAATACGCAAGACATAGTCAACCACGTTGCTCTTGTTCATTCTTCTATGATGCCCAATACTACTGTCACTGACCCTGTCCCTCTAACAACTGAGACAAGTTTTTAATTACACGATACCTTACTATCTGATGACCCAAATCAGAGTGAGGTAAAAATGCACTCACCTAATAACGAGAGCCCAAATGGCATGGCTACCCTTAGTCTTGAGGCAATGGCTGAATTAGACAAACAAGTACGCTTGTCTATTGGCCTCCTCACTCCGCTGGTTCAATCTGCTAGGTATAATGTGCCTTTTTCCCTTAATTTGCTGAGCACAGACGCTCAACTTAACAGTCATTTAATGAAAGACTTTACTACTCCAATGAACGCTTGCAATGACCCCAATAAGAAAAACGAAGACGATTATTTTCGATTTTCTCCTGACCAAATCAATAAAGTGGAAAACTGGGCAGTATGTGCCAGCCTCGAAGTTCAATTTAACGCATACCCCCGAAGAAGACAGGCCATACATCTTTCCTGTAATAATACAGATCTTAGACCTCCTTGATAAAGGTCATGATTTGACCCACTTGGAGCTAAGGGAAATGAAAAGTACCCCGAATCATATATGCACCAAAATGAACAGACTTGAGGGCTTCATTTTTGCCAGCGAAATCCACCCTACCCCCATTCTTGATCTGCAATCGAACAGCAATAAGAGGTTTTACTGTAAAAAATGCACACAAAATTCTCTGATTGTCGATTGTGGGCTTGATGCCCCCCCCCCCGTTGGTGTTGGACACAGAAACTCTTAATTCCACTACACCTACTAGCGTAACTGCTTATATGTTAAACATTAATTATGACTTAAAGGCACTTAGAACCGCCATTGATGAAATGAAAATTAATGTAAACTCCACCGTAACTAATTCAAAAATCTCTACTTCATCTTTGGACATCGAACATCCAGACAGCCCCATGCTTTGGTGAAAGTAATTGAGCAAATGGAACAAAATTCCCCAAATAAAGATCTAGAGTCTGCTAATGATAGCTTCATGGCACGTCGCACAAAAACATTTTTTTACATGTCATAAAAAGGTCTGCAAAAAGAACAAAGGATGCTTATAGTCCCCAACAAACCACAAAGTCGGCAAGAAATAACTCCAAAATAACTGCTATCCCTGAAGAACAGCCTATTGGCGTCCAACAGTTATCTGCTGAAAGTCAAGCACTACTGCTTCCCAACACCATTACATCTGTTGATCTGCCCAGAGCTTCAAATTTAGTCACAGAGAAATTCCGTCCTACGTGCTCATTTGTTCCTAGTAGCAATCTTCAGGGCCCTATTTCTAATAACATAACAACAAAATGTTGCCTGGAACATATTGAACTGAATACATCTACAGCTTACAACCAAAAGAATGTAAAGAATTATTTTCCAACCGAAGGGAGGAAATGCACGTCTTCTCACCCTGCTGCCACAAGCACTGTAGTAATATTGTAAACTGTGTGCGGTTTACAAGCTCTACCCACAGATACTGCTAAGAACCTTACTGAAAAGCGGAGATCCTATGCGGAAGTTTGTGGTGGGATGAAAATTCATTCTAATACTAATCTTGAGCCTGACCATAAAAAAATGTATCACAATAAATGGCTCCAGTAAATTCTGATTACTCCCAGACGTAATGGGGGACAATTTACAGCCCGACAGTGCACTGAAGGTGCGGAGCTGTGCCAATCTTCTGCCTCAAACCGACGTGATGATAAATTCTAATCTTTCCAATTCTTTACCTGCGACTGTTGACAATTCTAATTCCAACACCCTCAGTGCTGGCTTTAATCAGACTGCACCTAGTACTTACATCAATTCCAACACTGATTCCTCTTGTGGGTTCATCCTTGGTACTCTCCGTAAGGCAACAGAGGAGGGGCTGATCACCCGCATAGTCTTAATGAAGGAAGTTACTGTAATAGGGGGAGAACCAACTCCGTCAAATGCTCA
The DNA here is from genome assembly GCF_040938575.1 of Ambystoma mexicanum. Classification (NCBI taxonomy): domain Eukaryota; kingdom Metazoa; phylum Chordata; class Amphibia; order Caudata; family Ambystomatidae; genus Ambystoma; species Ambystoma mexicanum. Next base: position 1,272,012,943 of record NC_090935.1, on the reverse strand, counting down.
CCTCAATGGTATCGCTAACTCAACTACACTTGTCAGGGTTAATCCTGCTTCTTGCAATTCAAGTTCCAATGATGGGCACTTAAATTATATCGCTAATAATGTCCCTACTAATTTAGTTAATATGATGAATGATCCCATAAAATATAACAACGATGCAGTTATTAAACCAAAACTGAACCCCAACAAAATTAACATCATTGGCCTTGAAGAAAATGTGGGGTCACTCGGAAAAAAGAGACTAAACCATGACAATTTTCTTGAACTAATCTCTCATATTCCCCAACTTCGAATACTTACTACGAATGATTTGACAAGATTTTCCCTCGCCAGACAGAATAATTATTGGATGTTGTGTTACCTCCCTTCTTCCGCTATTCTGAAATTTATTTGGGCATGTCGATCTGAGTTGCTAGAGCTAGGGTTCTCGTTTTACACCTTTTGCGACAACCTTAAAGCACAGGAATTTCTGCATCATACTCTAGCTGAACTTGTTAATGTGGTTGGACAAATCCAGGGTGGACCTGTAATTGGTAGTGATGACCAACAATGTATATCCAATCCTATGGCAATAGTGCGGAAGAACAAGGAAATGACCAGGGTCGAACCGTTATTGAGAACAATGCTTATCACTAAAATGCTTAAAACATCAAATTAGCAACCCATGCAGAAAGCATTTAGAATCTCAACTTGGAATTCATGTGGTTTCCACAAACTTCAAATGAGGTTATCTAATGCAGAACCTTCTGTGTTTCCGAATGTTATGCTTATCCAAGAAACCATGAAAACAGACGAACTTACCTTAGAGGGATTTAGAACATACTGCTCATATGCTTCGAGAGAACACTTAGGCCGCCTCTCTGGTGGTTTGGCCATCGCAATTAATAATAATATTAAATGTGAAACCAAATTGATTTGGAAATCAATTAACATCCTGGTTGTTGCCATCTTACTTCCAGAAACCAAATACAGAACATTACTTTTAGTAAACTTGTATTGGAATCCATCGAAAATCTCAATTGACTCAATGTTCTATGAAATTGATAATTGCTTTGGGAGCATTTTTGCTGAAATACCTAAGTTTGAAATAATCGTTGGGGACGACTTTAACTCACTATGTAATACACGCCTGTCCTTGTGTGATTATTTGCCATCGCACTGTGATACCCCTGCTACAAAGCACAGGAAGCGATGGATTTCATACTTCGATGAATGGGAAATGGTCTTTTTAGATTGCAAATTTAATGGAGGCGGGGAGCACACACTTCTATGATAGACTACTTTTGCCTCTTGCACAAACGTACTCCCTTAGTGTAAACATCCACAGAATTAATTTGAGTGATCATGCACCCCTGACCTTGAGTATCCATATTGAACATTCACATTTAAACAATGTGGGTGCACTAAAATTATTGGAAACACATCATGAAAAAACCTTGTTACGATGGAACCCTGGTATTTGTAAAGAACTTGCCCTTCACGTATCCGATGACCTGAAGAGGCTTCACAATTATTTCCGTTAGCGTTCTTGTTCCATCATCACGCATGAACTTATTACATATAACCTAGTGGAAAAAGCAATTAGTTATGTAAGTACGAAATACAATGTGTCTATTAAAAACTGCCCCATTCTTTTGACCCTAACGGCAAGTTCTTAAAAATCATAATTTTAGACAATTAAAAAGGATGGTATATGGCACTATTCTATATCATCACCTACGCAATCAGATATTGCAAAAATATAAGAACAGGGTCATGGCTGCAAGATCGCTGAACTCTTATAAGGTCAACTGTACCCTTACAAAATCTATTTGTAATCGAGTTTTGAAAGCCATTTGGAAAGTTATTAAACAAACTAATCGAGGGGATAGCTCTAGGACGTATAGCATTATATCTGAAGAAATATTGAAATATGAAATCCCAGAACGCTTCAAAAATTGTTCTTTTCAACTTCCCTATCTGAAGAGAACTGAAACTTTGATGTGGTCTCTCTCTGATATTATATGGGCAATTGGGAAACTAACATTCTCTAAGTCTACTGGCCCTGACGAAATTCCACCATGTGTTTTTAAAACCGATCCAGCCATTTGCGCTAATGTATTAAAAGCAAAATTCAATTTAATTCTTTCCTCTGGTAACATCCCATGTTCGTGGACAACATCAATAATCATACCGATCTTTAAGAAAGGCGACCCTCAGAATCCCTAGAATTATCGCCCCATATCACTCATGGACACAGAGGCAAAGGTTTTTGCTATACTATTAATATGGGAAATTATATATAACCCAATACGGTATGTATTCGAAAAATCAAACTGGCTTCAGGAAGCAAATGAGCACTATCTTGAATGCTACCATGATGACTCATGTTTTTGCTCAATCTCGGTGTAAGGATGCCTGTCCTGTATACATGGCATTCATCGACATCTCGGCTGCTTTCGATAGTGTCATTAGGAATCTCCTTTGGAGCAAATTGGAAGAAATGGGGATCCCTGCTGAACTAATGTACTGGATAAACCTCTTACACACTGGTATATCCTACAAGATCAAGATCACTAGCGAAGGAGCCACCACAGATCCAATAAATACTAACCTAGGACTTAAACAAGGATGCAATCTTGCAGCTTGTCTATTCAATCTTTATATGAGGGACCTTGACAACGCATGGATGGGAAAAAATCTGTTCTCAATAAATTTGGGTTCAATGCGTATACAATGGTTGGCCTTTACCGATGATGTGATTTTGTTTGATCCTACACCAACAGGATTTCAAACAAAGCTACATCTCTTTGAGGAGTTTGCTAGGGCACACAATCTCCGACCTAACGCTTTTAAACTTGTATAATAACATTTGACAGGAAAAAAAAGAGTATGTTTTACCGGTGGAAGATTGTCAAAACGTCTATCCCTCTTCTCTATGAAACGGTTTATCTTAGCTATTACATTGCTAATAAATGATCTATTAAATTATGGATTGACAAACTAAACCTAAAAGCAAGACCTTTACTTTCTCAGGTCAAGTTAATTTACACTAAATACTGTACATTTTCTCTTATACCTGTATTGGACTTCCTAAATTTCAAGGTTTAAAGCATCCTTCTTTATACACTTGATATCTGTCTCTTGAACATGAAGAAACCTTTGGATGTTATACAAGGACACCTATTTAAATCAGCCTTACACCTATCTCTAGCAATTCCAAATTGTATTATCCAACATGATTTTGGCCTTATTTCTCTCTCGTGCCGTAAAATGTGGCGCAACCTCTCAAACTACGCTAAGATGATCGACCCTCCAAAAAACTCACTATACTTTCACGATATGCTAGTACTCAATTGTCCTCGCTCATTGAAACTCTTTCATGAGAAAATGCAAGGAATACTGTCAGGATTATAACTTAGCACTGACAACCTGTGTATAAGACCAGTCTACGTAAAAAAGAAATTATTGGAAAAGGACTGGTGCAACACAATCATTGAATTAAAAGACTACACTACTTACAGCAAATATGCCGAATATTTGAGGAAGCATGCTCCTATGTGCACCTATTTAGAAGTTTTCCCTTGTAGTATCGCTCATAGTTACTATATTTGATTTAAATTAAATCAATTTCAGGGAAAGGATTCAATATTGGGAATTGCTCAATATTGGTAGAAATTAGATGAAATGCTGTTTCCTGCATTGCAGTGCCAAAAGTATAACCCTAAAACATCTGCTGGTAGAATGCCCTTACTTCAAAACCATGAGGACAGACTTAATATTGAAATTTGTCAGTATAGATTTTGAGGATTGTATGTTGGTACTCTGGGACAGGATGATGTTAGGCCGTCATCGATCCTTAATATTTGCACTGGTACGCTTTCTGAAATATATCGAAAAGGAATGATTGATTTATGCGCTTTAACTATTTCACTTCTGTTAGGCCAAGGTCTATACGTAATTCTTTAATGCTGCCAATACCCGCACTGTACTTTTGCTACTAAAGAAGATCAATTGTGCATGTGTTTACAAATTACTTCTTTGTTTTAGTATTGTGATTTTAATGATATAACGTTGAGGTGATGTACTCAACAATTTTAACAAGAATGTTTTTAAAGGTTTTGATACAACGAAGTGTGATTTTATTTTCACTAAATCTCGCTATTTAATGCTGGTATACCTACAAATTTGTAACCTTGAAGTAACTGCTAAAACCATGATGCTGCACGCCATTATTGTTCACATTTTGTAAAGGTTTTAATGAACCATAAACAAAAAAAAAAAAAAAGAAGATGGATTCTGACCTAAATTTTACAAACTCTTTAGAACCTCCCTCATGGGCACACTGACGGAGCTCCTTAACTCCTTCTGAGAAACAGGCAAAGTGACCCCATTGATGCAGGAATCCACCACTATCATGCTGCTAAAGGCTGGAAAGGACCTGAGGGAATTTACCTCATTTAGGCCCATCTCGCTCCTCAACAAAGATGCAAATATTTACTCCAAAGTATTGGCGAACAGACTAGCACGGATCCTCCCCGCACATATTGACTCTGACCAAACATGATTCATTGTGGGTAGAAGCACCAGAGACAACATCTGCCAGGCCCTGAACCTCATAGAAATAGCATCAGTGCAACACCAAGGACAGGCCGTACTCACCCTAGACGCAAACAAGGCTTTTGACTGGATCGATCAGTCGTTCATGTGCCTAATACTTGATGCATTTCAATTCGGCCATATCTTTGGCACCATGCCATTAGCCAACTGCAAGGCCCCCAAAACAGCCCTGAGGGTAAATCAAAATGTGTTATCTCACATCCCACACTCTTGCGGGATGAACCAAGAATGCCCACTTTCTCCACTAATCTTCGCCCTAATTATGGAACCCTTTGACCAAAGAATCCGCAAAAGCAACACCATTGAAGGAATGGCATTAAAAGGTGAACAATATAAGGTGTCCCAGTACACCAACAACGTGATGGTATCGCTTGCTAATAGCCAGAAATCGCTGCCTGCACCCCGAGAGGAACTGCATGCCTTTGGACAAGTGGCAGGCTTCTCCATCAACTACATCAAATCAGAAGCTTTAGGAGTGAATTTAAACAAGAAGACAATACACCACCTTCGACCCATCTGCCTACTGAAATGAAGCACAACAGTGACAACATACTTGGGAGTACATATTGCAGCAAACCCCAAAAAGTTCTATGCAGTGAACTTCCCCAACTTATCAGCATCCTGAAGTCAGACCTCAGAAGGTGGGAAGATTAGGAAATCTCACTCCTGGGTAGAGTCACGGCATGCAAAATTAACCTCTTACCAATATTCCTATACCTGTGCTCGACTCTTCCAGTGGAAGTTCCCTTAAAACCACTCCTTCAGCTGTAAAAAACATATCTTTCGATTCATATGGAAAGGGGGCAAAGCACGAATCCTGCAGAGTGACGACAGGAGCAGCCAAATGGGGCGGCATGGGGGTACCCAACCACTGCAACTACTACATAGCAGCCCAACTAACGAACACCATGGCATGGGCTGACTCCATAGGCCCCCCAAAGTGGGTAAAGATCAAACAAGCCAGGAGCCCGATGCTGCTCAGTGCCCTTCTATACACCTCGGCATCAGCAGGCAGAAAGTGGCCGTCGATTCTTTCATCAACCAGGGTGACCCTAACAATTTGGGACAGTGCACTATGAAAGAAAAGGTCCCCCAGAGGTTTGGGCCCACTTTTCCCACTACTCCACAATCGGGACTTCACTCGAGGTCTACAGGTGACAAACTTCCAGAATTGGAACCAAGGAGGCCTTCGAACCTGCTCTCAACTCTTTGAGAATGGCTCCCTCCTAACCGTCACGGAATGTAAATCTCACTTCAACCTATCACAAGCAGATAAATTCACCTATGCACAACTGCACCATTAGATCTCCTAACCGCTGATTAAACAGAGAGCCACTAGGGAGCTCCACCCCCTGGAACTCTCACTACAAGAAGGCCCCCAGAGAGGGCATATCACAAAACTTTGCGAACTCTTATAAGACAAGATGCTAGTCATCAGACTGCGTATATGTCCTGGTGGGAAGCGGACCTAGGGTACAACATTGATGACCAATTGTGGGTTGACATCTGGACCAGAAACCACTCTGCGTCTAGATGTATCACCAATAGAGAAGGGGCACTCACATTGCTCTACCAATGGTACTATCCGCCAGAGAGCACTTGCATTACTTTAATAGCTCACTGGACACTAACTGCTGGAGACAACGCGAAGCCCGAGGTTCCTACTTTCATATGTGGTGGGATTGCCAGGTGGCACAATCCTTCTTGGAAAAGGTACTTCAAACAATAGAAGCTATCAGCCACTGCAGATTCAGGCTGACTCCGGAAGTGGTTCGCCTAGGAACTCCACAGCCAGATTGCTACCCAAGATTGGGATCAACTGCAAAGCTCATTACTCATCTCCTACTAGCGGCAAAGATCTCACTCGCATGCAAATGGAAATCCCGGGAAGGCCCTCTTCTCCCTCTATGGTGGACTAAGGTCTGGGATATCTTGGTAGCTGAGAAATTCACAGAGACCAAAGAAGGAATGTTCCACCACTTCACAGACAGCTGGGCCTCGGTCCTGGAATATGACAAGGCTTTCCGGCACTGACCTTCCAGCCAAGACAAGCGAGTCTCATCCTACGGCCATAAGAACACCCACTTGACCCCGCAAGAGGGAGAGGGCTCCAGAGAGAGAGAGGAGACAAGAATCTACAACCTGTGAGACATTGGCTTGAAATAAATGTTACCTTTACTGCACAAAGTTATGCATGTAACCTGCTGCAACCGGTTTTTAAAAAAGTTGTTAAAAATATGGAATCCATTTGGACATCTGTAAGGTAGGAAGAGTCTCCCAGGCCCCCCTTTATTCCCAACAATGCACACGATGTGCTCATTCCGTGGTTCGCAGCGCACCTCTGGCCAAGGTGTGGGACCACCATTGAATGACCCATAACTGTGCATGTTCCAATAGCCACAAGACTCCATTTTGTTAACTACCAACTCCATTTTCTAATAGGCCATGGGTAAATGCTGAATACAGGCCTGCACCTCTTCCCTCCATTCTCCACGCACACGCCAGCATGCCAACACCCCACCTCCTCCCCTCTGCCGTCTTCGCAGCTGTCCTGTTATCATTGAAGCATTGGGCGTGAAATGTAACAAGCTAAACACTGTATCTCTCCTCTTCTTTTTACATCACTGTCCTGTGTGTGACCGGGCTGAGGCCTGGTCCTGGAAAAAAACATCAGTCTCCACAAACCTGCCTCTGCACCAGCAGACCCATTCTAAAGAAATAACAACCACAAGCCCCTTAACCTCGCACCTCTTTGGATGTAACGGGTGCATGCTCCTCACCCATGTGCCACTCCAGTTCCCCCCTACCACTAATCCCATATGTGGCCATATAGACTGCTTGTCCTAACAAACAGTAAGAACACCCCTAATACATCTAAAGAAACACTTCATAAATGTGATACTGAAATATTGTGTTAGATAAGACACCTGAACCCATGTACCCTTACTTTTATTATTCAGGTACAACGTTTAATCATCTAAATATATATTGCATGGTGGAATTTATGAATTGTGCTAAGAGATGTGTGGCCAAAAGGGCAAATATCAGATAGAGTTAGTCATAGCGACGTAGACATCGCCTGATCCTGCATCCCGCCCAGATGAGCCCAGCTGACCCACGTGCTCCATGAAGTTGCCAGTCATGCACCAACCAATCCAGAAGCACCGACCCTACAGCATTGATACTGTCCTGTCCCCTTTATCCAATAACCACGACTTAATGTATCCCCTATAGTACACGTCAGAGATGACGTGTTTTTGTAATATAACATGTATTCTTTGTTGTTTGGGCAGAGCGCTCTCGGAGTAGCAGAGTCCTCTGCATGCCCCAAGTTAACTCTATATGAAGTCTTTTCTTTTACCTCACTTGCACTTGGTCCTGGTCTCATTCCCTACTGGGGTGTGTCCATTAGTATCTCTTATTTGGTTATTTTATTATAATTGTGGGGAATGCCAGCTTTCATTTGGTGACCCCGAGAGGATTGCGTTCTTTCATTCGTTTTGGCACAAGGCGCCCCCCGGCCACAACGGAGACATCCAGGGTGCGCCCCATCATGGCTGCCCACCTATGGCAACTGGTACCCTTAGAAGTGCGCACAATTAGGCCAGAAGGTTCCACGGGTACCGGCTTTGAAAATACCCAGCCGTACCGCTCACCGGAGCCGGGTGTAGCTGTTGAGTGTGGGGCAGCACCTTGACAGACCGGGTCCGGAGGCTCTTGGATCAAGACGGACACATAAGTATCAAGTGCGAGAGACCCTAAAAGAAGGTGCAAGGGGGCAAACAGGAAGGGAGTCAGATAGAGGTGTGTTGGGAATATATGGTGGGGATCGAAACAGGGGACTTTCCTTTGAAGCTGGGAACTTCTTCTTTACTGACCTTTTCTGTCGCATATGGCCATTAGGATTTTATAAGAGGATAAGAAGTGAATAGACATACGCGAACCTAGCTCTGCGAGGGGATAGAAGGCGGCGCCGCATAGTACTATCTTGACTAGTACAGGGATTAAAAGGTGATAAAGTGAACAAAGTAGGATTCTTTTGTAAAGAGAAGAGTTGGAGTAATTTTTAGAAAACACTTTCTTCTTTTTCATTCTTCCTTTTGTGTTCCTTAGAAGGTGGTTTAGAAGGGGTAAGGATAGAGGGGAGACTCTGGGTGTAATATGGATAGGGGGAAACTAGGGGACAGTAGGCAGGCAGGGTCCATAGCTTAATGTTTGTGCATAACTCCTCATTTTAATGTTGCATGATTTACATTGTGTGTGTCTAATCAAATGTTATATGTCCTGTGGCCAATGTTTTATTTAATTTGGGTTCAGTAATGACAAAGTGTGGTAAATGAAGTGGAAGAAAAGGTATTTTTGTAAACTGCATTGCAATAACTGACGGGTAACAAGGAAGAGTATTGTTGTCAAAAGGTTGATTGAAATTGATATTAGAGTGTCCATACTTGCACGCATACAGGCAATAGGGCCAAATTAAAACAAAATGGGGGCAGAAACGCCACTAATGCATATATGCCAAAGTTTACCAGGGTACAGCGACAAAATTAAAAAGTATCACGAACAGTGGTGCACAGAAATAAAAAAGGGGAAGGTATGACCCAAGCATGGCCTGAAGGTGGATCATTTAATAAATCCATACTAGACATGGTAGCAACATATTTGTTCATTAAGTACAAAGGCAAACAGTTGCAAAACAGAAGAAAAGTGTTAGACTTGTGGAGGTTGTTTGAAGAAATACCCCCAAGTAAGAATATGGGTCAAGGTATGTCTCCCCAGGCAACGAACAACAGTGAGGGGGAGGGGTGAGTGCGGAAAAGCCAATAGAAGCTTTATTACTATACCCAATGTTAACAAAACCTGCAGGGGGACAAAGCGACCCAGTGTATGTACCAAAACCAAGCACACCCATTGTGTCACAAGCAACAGCCCCAGCCCCACCCACATACAAACAAAAATGTACAGTTGGATAGACATGCACCCCTCCACTGAATATAGAACAGCTAACACAACACTTAGAAGCACGATTAACAATGACACAAGCTGAACTAGCACGGGTCGTAGGGATATGTGAGCACAGCACACCTGTAAAGAGGGGCAAACAGACGTCATCACCCCAGCGGCCTAGTACCTCAGTGAACGTAGTGGGTGATGACTGGAAAAAAGGATAGATTCTATTTCGAATTAATGACACCCCCACCAGAATAATACAACTAGGGCAAGGAGAGGAGCAGGTGAGTATGGGGCAGGAGAGTGTATCATCCGAAAAGGAGGAAGAATATTGGAGCGATTTGCAGAAGAAGAGGAGGTGAATGAAGAAGGTCAGATGACAGGTGGGGCATCAGGTGGAGAGTCACTCCTCATGGGTACATCACCCGGCACAAAAGGAGAAGCGGAAGGATGGCAAGGGAGACTAAGGAATAGAACGGGGAAGGTAACGTTACTAGGCAAAAAGGGAGTAAGAGTGGGTATGGGAAGCGGGAATGGCAAGTTACAGATGCCATTGATACACAAGGGGGCGGGGAGGCTGCATTATGTCCCATGGGCACAAATGGACAAAACAAATGTATTAAAGACATTGCCACCACTTTCAGGGGGGGCAAGCAAGTGGATATACGCATTTGACAAAAAACACCACCGGGGTCCCCCTAGCAATTGGTGATGTTAAGAGTCTATTGGTTTTGGCAGTAGGTGATCAGGCCAACAGGGTCTGGGCGAAGGCAGGGTTCCCTGGGGTAACACTGGAATGCGACCGCCATGATGGGGCCTCTTTTAACACTGTGAGGGCCCGGGTGTGGGACGCACTGAGGGGTACAGTCCCAGACACTCCCGATTTGCAGTCAGTAATGCAGTGCACTATGGTGAAGGATGAAGATGTTTGGCTTACATTCTTCAGGTGCAGGACATGTGGAGAGCAGAGACAGGCACGGTTGGGACCAATCCGCCTCCCTGTTTTACAGATTGAGCGCCTCCTTGGGAAAGATTTTTGTTACCATTATATGCTCAACTGAAATATTGTTGGTGTCTCTAATCCTCCATTTTAAGCTCTCCCATGCCGCTCTCAAGTGGAATCATCTATCAACGTGCTTCCGCTTTTTGGGTACTGGCTCTCCAATTGTTGTGAGCTTCTTAAGATCAAGGACTATACCTGGGAGCAACTTAAACTAATCAACTTGCTCTTCCTATCCGGATTCACAAGCAAACTTGGAAGGTGCTCTTATATTCCGGGGTTGGGCAGATTTAGTAGTGCCCCATGTATAACTTGAGAAGTACTGTCTACAGGGACGATATAGTGGCAATAGAGGTGTATCATAACATACCTAGAGCTGCCATGTTGGCAGATGTTCTGCTTCATACTCCAGGAATCCCTCAACTACCTATTGCCAGTCTGTCGACATGAACCCTTCACAGCCCGTCTCTGATGGAACACGGAGGCAAACATCATTTTGGGAACTCCTTAGCCTACACTTTGTCCTCGTCATCCATCAAAAGTAAGATAAATGACTGTTTTCCCCCTGGGAAAATATGGCTGCTGACCAAAGAAGTGCTCCTAGAAGAGTGGCGACCCTTGTATGTTGACAATTAAGCTTTAGAGGGTCCGGCTTCAATGACCTAAACAAAACAAAAGAGGTGATGGCTGGAAGGTTTAGAATGAATCTTAACCTCTGGCATCGCTCTGGGCAACCCTCCAGACCATCGTTCTTCACATGCCAAGCCATTACAAAAGGGGAAAGACCATATGCAAATCAGGCTTGGTCCCACCCCCAAAGGGGTAGTCCAGCCCGAACTGCTAGGTCACATCCCTTCTGCACGAGACCACAAGCATTCCCAGGCATGTTTCAGCCTTGTTGGGCATCATTAGTGAGGAGTAGCTTGGGTCTCTAGGCCCAGCAGGCATGGGGCCCACGTCTGGGCATACCCGTCCCACTCGGGGTGACAATAGCAAAACAAAAGAGGTGATGACTGGAAGGTTTAGAATGAATCTTAATCTCTGGCATCACTCTGGGCAACCCTCCAGACCATCGTTCTTTGCCTGCCAAGCCATTACAAAATGAGAAAGACCATATGCAAATCAGGCTTGGTCCCACCCCCATTGGTGGCAGTACCTGACTGATTTGCATATGGCTGGACCCCTTTTGCAATGGCGCAGACGGGCTAAAAAACGGTGGTGTGGAAGGTTGCCAGAGTGTTGCCAGTGGTACAGATTCATTCAAAACCTTCGACCCATCACTTTTGTGGTCACAGTTTGTCTCACTATGTGAGAGAGGGTATGCCCAGACGTGGGTCCCTTGCTCGCTGCACCATAGGGAACCAAGCTGCACCTCACTGAGGAGGCCCAACAAGGCCAAAACATGTCTGGGGTTGCTTGTGTTTTCGTGCAGAGGGGATCTGGCCTAGCAGTTCGGGCTGGGTTGCTACCATTGGTGGCAGTACCTGACTGATTTGCATATGGCTGGACCCCTTTTGCAATGGTGCAGACGGGCTAAAAAACGGTGGTGTGGAAGGTTGCCCAGAGTGTTGCCATTGGTACAGATTCATTCAAAACCTTCCACCCATAAACTTTTGTGGTCACTCAATGACCTAAAAAGCATGGAAGTCTCTGGATTCTTTACCTGCTCATCAGGATGGAAGTAGGGTCTAGGGAATTGCCTCTTTGGATTTAAGTGAAGTCCCTCTATTGAGTCCATTATTAAATGACTTGACTGGGCGAGACCCTGGGGTTCCTAAAACCCTAAATGACTGTGTGGTGGTCACATCTCCTGAAATCATGGCAGATTCCTTTGCACATTTAGATCCTGCTTCTCCTCCCCAACCAGCTTTGGTGACTCTTAACTTTGTATTAACCTCCCTGGTGAAGGTTTTCAAGCTATTAAAAGGAGAACTGCACATGAAAGCAGGTACCCTTATTGAATTTATTAAGGAAGTGGGGGACTGCAAATCTTCCATGGTTGGGTGAAAGTCAGAGGTCCATTCGGTATTGGCAGAGAATCTTGCAGCAATTAAAAGAGAGGCTCTCACTGCTCTTCAGGAAAAGGTACAGTCCTTGAATCATCAAATTATGGAATCAAATCAGAAAATGGATAGAATGTTTATCTTTTCAACCAACTTGAAGAAAACAGAAACCACTCCCCTCTCAGCAACCCATCCTGATCCGACAGATGACTCTCTGCTTTTCCTTTCCACAGTGGAAGCGTTCAACAGACTCGCTCAGATTCCCCCTGAAATAGATCCTCTTGAAACAGGATCTGAGCAATCGAGCATGCCTATTGAGAATCAACCCTCAGCTCAATTTCTAACCCTTCATGAGGAAGCTGTCTTAGCTGAGATTCAACAAAATAAATGGAATCGCAAAGTAAACAAGAACAAAGGAGGTAACCGGCCCAATCAGGAGAAACCAAAGAATCAGAAATTGAAAAAAACCAGGAGAGCAGGAAATTGCCACCTCCTTAACGCCATGGAAAAGGCTACTGAAGCCCCCAAACCACTGAATTGCCCTGAGCAAACAGCTATGCTGAAGGCTAAAACAGAAGTGGGAAGTCAGATTTGAGGAAAGGAATGGAATTTAATCATGGAGCTAATATGCCTGAATTTGAGGCTGACGTAATCTGTGTGCACTCTGAAGTACAAACGGGGGATATTCCCGTTGCTGCCCGGACCGTGATCATATGCATTCAAGAGATTCCTGAAAAGACAACTAAGTTGGCTCCAATCTTTTTCAGGGGCAGGAATACAACTATGGGTCCCTTAATTCCAGTTCCTCTCCTACCCGGGATACCAACACAACAAATAACAGACTCTCTGGGCATGGGTTCCAATAGAAATATTGGCCCGATAAATGCTGCCTCTTTATCATCATTGATAACAGAAGAAGTTCCTATTGAAAGTGATGGTCTAGCTCCTGTTGCCAACAAAAGTGCATCTTTACCCTTTGGGATGCCCAAAGGTTGGTTAGAATCTAAATGACCCAAACAGCCTGGGCAGGCTCTGAATAGGAGCTCCATCTTGGCTATCACTATAAAAATACCATTGCTTTGTCTGCTCTCTATTTATGAACTTGATTATGTGTACTTCCTGTGTGACTCAACAATTGACTTGGTGGAACTGGGTTAGAAATCCTGATCTGGGGTTGAAGCACTTTGGGCAGCGGCGGATAATCTGGAGAAGCAAGGCCTGATTACCTCAAACTCTTTACCCCTAGATATCAATATCAGCAACGAAGCCACAAAATTGGAGCAGGCGGTGCGGGGGGCAGCAAGGGTGGTTTGCCTGGGCTCAAGAAGGACAATGTTTTGGCCACTCTTCCAACTATTCTGGCAGAATTGTTTCACCGATTTGGCCTGACTGAGGAGAGGCTTTAGCTAAGAATCAGATTATGATCTTGAGTTGGAATACACAGAGTTCCAGTAGCTTTAGGAATTCCACCATGCTACAATACCTATTCGGAAGATTTGATCTGGTATTGTTTCAGAAGACCAGGCTGTTGAATTCCATTTATCTCGATGGCTTTACCACTGTTGAACATTAAGCAATCCATCAGAATGGGGGCCGCCCATCCGGCGGTCTGTTAATAGCCATTAGGAATTCAACAGCATTGAGTGTAGAGGAAATTCAGGTAAAAAATCTTGCCATTTGAACTCCTCGGGTCCTCATTAGGGTGAGCGGGCAGACGCTCTGTCTAATTGTGATCAACGTCTACTTGAACCCCGCAATCACAACTCTGTCTGACTTCTTTGCTAATTTATCTTCTCTGCTTTCTTTGGCATTGAACGAAGGAGCACCCACTGAAATAATACTTAGTGGGGACTTGAATTTGTTTTGCCTCACAGTCCAGACTAACGGCAATGTAAATAAGAACTCATTGCTGAATGGTGAAAAATGGGTGGAATTTTTGTCTGCTTGTAATCTGTACATATGAATGGATGTATCGGGGGAGAGGAATCGCTGAGGGCAACAAGGCCCAATGGTCGTAATAGCTCTGTGATTGATTATCTGTTTTTGTCCAAATCTTTGTGGGATAGCTGAGACGAATTTAAAATTGTTGAGTCGGTTAGAAGTGACCACAATATATTGACAGGTATTCTGAGCTTAGGAACTTGCTTGGCCGGGACAGGTATAAGATACTTCTGGAAGTGAATCAGGGTGGAAATAGGGAAGTTAAGTTTGAAAAAGGTGGAGAGTCCCTGAATCTGAAACTAAATCATTTTGCCTCATTACGGGTTGGGCGGTCCGGAAATAACAGTGGCGGTAAACCCACTGCCACTGTTAATTCCGGACTGCCCGATCTCGAATCCTGCAGGCGGGAGGTGACGTTCCCGCCAGGTCTGACCTGACGGGTTTAACACAGCCCGCCTGCAGGCATACGTGGAAACATCATCACCATCACAAGATGGTGCCAGTGTTTCCACTTCCCCATTCCCATTGAGTCCTCTGGGATTCAATGGGAATGGGGATTTACCAAATTCCGCATCCGGAATTCCCGGGACACCGGGGTCGTAATGCCCCGGTAATTCCGCGAATCACGGAGGCGGAATGGTAAAATGAGTCTGGCGGTAACCGAGCCGGAAAAACTGGCAGGTAACCGCCGGACTCGTAATGAGGCCTATTATCTGGATCAACCAGACTCAGCTGATTTATTCAGGGCCTTTAACGTGTTTGACTATACAGACCTTACTTGGGGGCTGGATGCTCCCAAATCAATGACCATAAAGGCCGGAGTTTGTCATCAGCACGAATTTGACGAAATGACCCACCAGAAAACAAAATAACTTAGAAGAGCAATTTGAGCACTTAAATATTGCTGAGGAAATCTGGAGGCTATTGCTCTCAAATGTAAATCCTTGTTGAATGACTATAAACATTGGTATAAAGGCCAAATGGCTTTGAGATTACAGCGTGATGGGGAGTCTATTTTACATGCCCTGACTAAAAATAATTTGAGGAATTTCTGGGAGATCGTGAATCATGGTAAGAAATCACAGTTGAGTCTCCAAGGTAACGTGGTTTCAGAGGAGGTGCGGCGCTCCCCTTTTGAGAAGCTACATGGCTCCATTCCTGAGGAAAGCGTGCCCTGCCCAATAATGCCCTGGTGGCATCTGACCGTTTTGATGGAATGTATCGAGGATTTGATAGTGAGGGCTTCATCCTCAAGAGCCCCTGGGCCAAACTGCCTTTCTAACTTGATTTTGAAATCCAACGCTACCAGCCTGGTCCATCACTTATGTGGTGTTTATTTAATTAACTTCAGAAGAATGATTTTTCACTTTCATCAGTAAAGGTATTCTTTTCAGTAAAGAGATTGCATGAGATTCACAACAGATAAGCTAAAAGTGCCTATGGGCCTCATTACAAGTATGGCAGTAAGGCAACAATGGCGCCAGTATCGCTACCGCCATACTAGGAGTTCTGCTCGCGGGTGCTCTTGCAACCAGCAGGTCTGACCTGGTGGCCGAATGGGAATGGGGATGTACAGGGCCCGTTACCCGCGAAAGGGTAATTACCGGGTCCGGCTGGGCCGGAATAGCCCGGTAATTGTTCATTCGCGGGTGCCGGACCCGGACGCAAGTTTGGGGGAAGCCTTACCGGTGAAACCGGCAAGGCTACCTCCAACCTCGTAAGGAGGCCCTATGTCATGTTTTAGTAGAGGATTATATTTTATCTTATTTTCATGTGTACGCTTTTGATTGACAAGTGTGCAAATGTTCACTGCAAGGATTCATACTATGAAGTTCAAGGCCATGTCTTTTATAATCAAATGTGTTTGAAGTAGAGTGTTATAGTGCATATCCAATTTTAAAGTTGGAAAGTAAAAATAGACCGGCTGAGTCACAAGGACATCACACAAGTTGAATATGTGCACAAAAACATGGGTTTTCAGTTTTCTTTAGACGATTGACACTTGTCCATTTTGTGGGGAAAGGAAATCCCAATGGCAAGTAAAATATAGCAGCCCTCGGTTAGTGTTAAGCAGTACATACATTGTGCACAGACCCTATTGCCAATATGTATTGCGCAGTCGTCACCTGCCTAAAATCCCAGTATTAACAATAAGGCCGCAGAAAATCCCAACAGCAGGGCAGAACACATCTGGCATAAGCGGTGTGCAGTGGTTTGGCATATACCTGTTCAAGGGAGCCTCATGAGACTTTCCTAATACAGTATAGCCTGGTGATGAAGTCTAGCATTCCGAGGTTCTATTACATGTCATCTCTTGAGGCATGTAAACTAAACAAGTTTACACCTGGATTGCAAAGACCATTTCTGGATGAAGCATCAGCATACTATAAATCTATTCAAACACTTGAAATAAATAATGGGGAGGTTACAGCTGCAGGCAAGTGTCTGACACTAACATCTGCAGTTTGAGTATCTCACCTCCCTTAATCCCATGACCTCTCAGAAACTAGTTAAGGGAGTGAGCTGCAGTGCAATTGAAGGTCGACCATTTTGGCTGACTCAACATGTGCTGTTCACTGTGTCACATCCTCGCAAACATAATGCTTCCTCAGGGATCAAATCAGAACTTGGGTCTTAGAAAAGCCTTACGAGTTTTATGTTTGCGTGTCCGATTTAATTTCCCTTTCACTCATCATAAATGTGGATGCGGTCGCTTTTACTAACGAAAACAGTTAAAAACTCCAACAAAAAATAGGAAACATCAGAGCCTACCACCCTGCCTCCACCCACTTTTGTAAAATGATTATTGCCTTCTAATGAAGATCCAAACTCATACTTAATTTTGCATGAATTACTATATGCAAAGAAGTATGGGTTATTTGTTTATTGTTAAATGTTATAGTGTGCTAACTTGAGAAGGTGCAGCTTCAAAGACAAGGCAGTTTGCAAATTATTATCATCAAGTGATGGCTAAATGGTGCTGAGGGGCAGAAATTCTAGTTAAAAGTATAAGGGTCTAATTCATAGATAGAATGTTTTGCACACTGCAAAAGCACTTTGCAGCTAAAAAGTGTACTTTGCAGCATTCAAAACGTAATTTCCCTATTCATGGACTGGACTTTGTGTGACTTTGAATAACGTTTTGCGGGTCCATCACTACTCTGCGTGGTGCTGAGAGATTTGCATAACACACTGTGCAACGTGGGGGACGTGCCACCGTAAAGAAACAGGAGGCGGAACATGCATATTCCCCATATTCCCTGCAAAATGAGGAAGAATGCTGAAGAACATGGGCGTGTTCAGGGACGAGCCACAGAAACAAATTATACGCCCAGTCAAGTGGAAACCTAACCAAATTCATGGATTACAAAGCACAACTTCATGTCGGAAAAAGGCACATGCAAACCTCATGATCTTACCGCCATTTGATATGAGACCGAACATACAAAGTGCAAAGGAAAGGAGGATGGTGAGGGACAGGATTTTCCACCCATGTACAACGATCTTTGGGATGCCGGATGATGAGGTGTGTGTAAGGTATAGATTCCCTCCCCATGTCTTCCTAGACCTGGTCAGGGAGCGGGAGGAAGACCTTGGCATCACCCACCATCTGCTCCCATGCCCTCACTCCTCTGGAGAAGGTGCTGACAGCCCTACATTTCCTAGCAACAGGGTCTTTCCAGCACACCTCTGCCATTGTTGGGGATATATCAGAGGCCACTCAATCTCAGTGCATAGACCAGGTATTGTGCTGCATCACATCACTATTCCTGCCATGTTCACCGCAGGCAGGGCAGAGAGTGTGCTAAGAATTTTATGCAATAGAACACTTCCCACCGGTACTGGGAGTTATTGATTGCACACACGTTGTGTTTCAGCCCCTCCAAGTGACTGAGCACATTTTACTGCAACCGGAAGCATTGGCATTCAATCTATGTCCAGATCATCTGCGTCGCAAAGAGAGTCATAATGCACGTCAATGCAATTTTCCCTGGAAGCACACATGACAGTCTAATATACCGCTGGTCACCACAATACCAGGCCTTGCATCGGGAACCTTTGGCAACACCTGGCTCATCAGTATCAACAGTCACACACACGCAAGTAGTACATTGACACACAGAATAACAGAGCATCACAATCAATGCTAAAAAAACATTTACACCTTTGCAGCGGACAGTGCCTACCCACCATCACCATTCCTGCTCACACCATTCCGGAATCCTACAACACGAGCCAAGGTAAGGTACAATGCAGCTCACATAGCCACTAGGGGCGTAGTGGAGCACACATTTGGGGTGCTCAAGTCACATTTCCACTTTGTTGACCACTCTGGCGGCACATTGATATATGCCCCACTAGTAGTATGCAAAATCATCATGGTATCTTGTGCCCTGAACAATGGTGCCACACAGCATGGCATACCAGTAGAGATGCAGGAGGGACATTGCATTTAGCCGCAGGCACCACCCATGCCCTTGGCAGGCAAAAGGGTACTGGGATGGGATGCATGAAATCAGCTTGTGCAAACCTACTTCACATGAATACCAGCCCCTCTGGAGCACACACAGTAAAGCCACATCCCTGGTACCTTTCAATGATAAATCTGAGCTATCCCACCTCACCCACAACAGCACCCTGAGAATGTGTGCCTGGGAGAGGTAAACCATATGTGTCCATAGCCTTAAAAACACCTGTACCAACCACTGACACATTCATAGCAAATGGAAACAACAGCATTAATGTTGCTTACACAAAAGCACACAACACAATCAACAAAGTCTCCTACCACTTTCACATGCTCACCACCACCAATTGTGCACTCACCCCCCAGCACCACACGGGAGAGCACAAGTAGGAAGGCACACCATATAATGCAAGCAGTAAATAACACTTGTGGGGACTGTCCTGGCCACCCTAGATGTATCTCACAACAATATACAGGTGAAGTGGCTACCCCAGGCCTGATAACAATTTAGCTCACAATGTACATTATATATCTAAATAGTTATACAGACTGAGGAAATTGCAAGTTCAGTTTAAGAAAGATGCCCATCTCACCTCACATCGTTTCCCTTGCAAGCCTGCTCCAGCTGTACCCAGTCATGTATTCATACTCCCCTCCGTAGGCATCCAAACCAGCCTTCACTGCAGAGGTTTCGTAGGCAGGCATCCTATAACCCTTTGTCATTGCGTTGCACTTAATGACACCGTACCCTGTGCCCCGCTGAGTGCCATGCAACAACTGCAAGCAATGACTTGACAGCCTCTCGTCACCATGTCTCCCAGTTACCCATGCACTGCTCGCCTCAGGCAAACACAATGAAAAACTTGCAAACAGTGGCAGCATCCCCGTGCACAACACCACCACTGTGTACCCCCCTGAGTGCCATGCAACAACTGCAAGCAATGACTTGCCAGCCTCTCATCACCATGTCTCCCCTGCACCCACATATTTGTATTTATTTTATTGTGTATTTATAATATGCCTATGCAACAAGTGGCGTTTCAAGGTGCGACAAGACAAAACAAAGGGGGGAGACATGGGTGAAGAATAACACAAACAGTCCTACAAGGCCTTGTGTTATTTGGAATTGTGCAAGTGTAGTAACAGGAAGTGCAAAGACAGAGCTGGATCATGCTCAGAAGGGGTATAGGCTCATCAGGCTACTGCAGGAAACGACAGAGCACAGTAGGGCAAGTGCAGGTTAAGGAGGGTCAGGGGAGAACAGGTGCTTGGGTAGACTAATCGAGGAGGAGATGGTGCCTTGTAAGACTCATAGGCACCAGACATCCCGTCAAAATGCGTAAGAGAGGGACATTAGCAGGGGACGGGGAGAGAGAAGGAAGAAGAGAATAGGCAGGTCTTGAGAAGCTTCTGGAATTTAAGGAGATCTGGCTCAAGCCTCAGAGGGGCAAGGAGGCCATTCCAGAGGGAGGCTCCTTCAGAATAGAGAGATCTACCTCCCACTCTCTGCTTGGAAAAGCGTCCGATCTGCAGTTGGAGTTAGTAGACCGAAGGGCTCTAGAAGGGGGGAGGTATTTAGGGAGATAGAGTTACTATTATTATTATTAGAGTTGGAGGTAGCAGGGACCCAGGCTCCAGAACACCTTGTGGATGATTTAGAGGGTCTTGAACTTGATCCTTGAGCCTCACCAGTGGAGAGATTTTAGGACTGGAGAGATACGGTCCCTGGTCTTGAGACCAAGCATTAGTCTCTCAGTCCTATTCTGGATTAGTGGAAGGCGGAGAAGGGAGGATTTAGGTAGATTGTGGAAGAGGCTTTTGCAGTAGTTCTGCCTTGAGAGGACCGGAGCTCTAGAGACAATGAGTTTCGAGGGGAAGGTGAGGAAAGAGAGAATGTCTCTGAGGAGGTGCAGCTGGAAGTATGCCCTCTTGGCAAGGTCTGTGATTTGAGGAGAGAAGGAGAGAGGGTCTAAGATAATAATATGTTTTTTTTTGCTGCACAGGAGGGTGAGGGGAGGAGACCCATGGAGGGCACTCCGAGAGGAGGTGGCAAGGAGGGAGCAGGGGTCCCAATGAGAAGGATCTCAATCTTGCTTTCATTAAGACAGAGATAATTAGCAGCACACTTTGCCTGAATAGCAGTCAGATAGTTAGGAATGGGAGAGAAAGAAGAGGAGGAAGTGGAGGTTGAAGGAGAGCTGTGTAACATCTGCATAACACTGAAAGTGAGGACAGAAGGAGGCATTCAGATGAGCCAGAGGGGCAAGGTAGATTTTGAAGAGCCATGGCGAGAGTATTGAGCCCTGGAGAATGCCTCAGGTGGAAAGTATGATGGGGAAGGAAAAGAGCCCAGTTAAATCTGCGAAGTTCAGTCAGAGAGGCATTATAGCAACCAGTCCAGTGCCAGGTCTGTGATGCCAAGTATATCACAGAGCCGATTTATAAGGGTGGCATGATTGACCATATCAAAGGCAGAGGAAAGGCCAAGAAGGATGAGAAAGGTTGGAGAGTTGGAATCGAGATTTGAGAGCAAGTCATCTCGGGTGTTCAGGAGTGCATGTTTCATGCCTCTGCTGCTCTGAAGCCTAACTGTTGTTTGTGGAGACAACCAACAGATTCAGTGTGATGGATCAGCTGGGAGATCACCAGCTTCTCCAAGAGTTTGCCCAGGTAATGGAGATATGGTGGTAGTTAGCAGGGCAGGAGGAGTCAGCAGAAGGCTTTTTGAGGAGAGGATGCACAATGGAGGGTTTGAGAGCTGGCGGGAAGGAGCCAGCGGCAAAGGAGTGATCGCAGAAATCAGCAAGAGATGGAGCAAGAGAAGAATTGTTGACCCATGCAGCCAGATCTGCTCACCGCAGGCCAACACAATGAAAAACACCCCACAAAGTGACAGCATCCCCACCCATAACACCATCACTGCCTGTCCCCCTGAGTACCATGCAACAACTGCAAGCAATCACTCTCCAGCCTCCCATATCCCTTTCTCCCTCTGCACCCATAGACCCATGCCTGTTCACCTCAGGCCAGCACACTGAAGAACACCCCACACAGGAAGAGCACCCCCACCCACAGCATCACCACTGTGTGTCCCCTCAGTGCCATGCAACAACTGCAAGCAATGACTCGCCAGACTCCCATATCCCTGTCTCCCTCTGCACCCATGGACCCAGACCAGCTCACCTCAGGCCAATGCACTGAAAAACACACCACACAGTGACAGCATCCCGGAAACCAATGGCGCCACACCCTGTGTCCCTTTGAGCACTTTGAACCTCTATGCACAAAGTACACACCTGGCCCACATCCATAGCATTTCACCAGATATCACATTTTCAGCTTGCAAAGACATGCAGTGCATGAAAGTAAACAAACAGGACAGCCTTGACATGTCCCATATAGAACAATGTAACCTGAAAGTTATTGTCCACCCAGTGTCAACAGCTGGAAGGTCACATCAAAGAACGTGAGCACAAATGAATCCAACAAAATATGAACTCACTGACAGAGTAATCACTGGCTGTGAAGCAAACAAATTGTCACCAGATCAAGTTATGCATTCTGGACATGGGTTAGTCTACCCTGGGATGCAGGCACAAGCTGGACCATCAATTGCAGGTATACAAGTCAGGCTCACCCACCACCAGGTTGCATGGATTACTTTGGGATACCCTTGCATGTAGGGGAGGGTAAGGTCTGGGAAGTGGAAGTATAAGTGGGGGAGCTGATGTGAAGAATGAAAGAGGGCAGGATGGGGAGCAGAGAGAGAGAGAGGCAATGGGAAGCAAAGAGGAGTTTGGCTGGTGGGGAGATGAGGAGAGACACTGGGCTGTTAGAGTGGGTAAGGGCTGAGAGAAGGGGAGAATAGTGGAAGACAGAGACAAAAGGATATCAAAAGAAGGACGCAGAGACATAGAGCCTGGGAGGCACACTGATAGAAAAATAGCACAGGTTGTGGGTGAAGAAGGACAATAGGGGGTGACGGTGAAAGGTAGACTGCGAAACAAAGGCCATCTGCTAAAGAGGACTCCTCAGCTTCGCATCACAAAAACAACATGGTCAATACACCATGGCATGCAACCCAAAAAGAGACCCATGTCCTCAAAATCTACGCAAATAAGGCTGTGCCACCCCCACTCCAGACTCTGCCCCACCTGTCTACCCATCACTGTTGGACACCACAGTTAATGGACAGGTCATCACTCCCCAGCTCTTGCTTCCACCGCACAAAGATCACACACCCTGGATGAGTAATTCCAAGAAAGGGGGTGGGGATTATAGGGCGTAGCACCAACACTTGCAGGAACAACAGATGATCAGAGGTTGTGGGGAGGGGATGATATTTCACATGCATGGGCCCACAATGTCACTCACAGTGCTGGACTTCAACAATAAGTTATAAAAACAAATGTCATGCAATCTATTGAAGATGCAAGAACGTACAGAAAAATAACACTGAACAACAAGTTACTTGTATGAGGAACACAGGTAAAGGCTGTCAGGGGTCCACATGTGCAAAGCAGTACAAACCTAGATGGTCAAAGTGCACTAAACTGGTCCTGTGGAGTACAGGGAGATATATGGCAAGGCTGCCCTGCCATCTGTGTGCAAGTGAGCTGATGTACATCCCTTGGCTAGGCACCCTGCTGGTCTAAACAAGCCAGATTCCTGAAAACCAAAACAGCCATGACATGCAGTGCAACACGCCCATGGGCCGGCAGGGTGCCCCCAGCAGGACAATCTTGGCTGGGACATTGCATGGCGTGTGGTCTTTGTCCTGCTTGGGGAAGAGACTAGATACCCAAGCTACTCCTCACTGATGAGGCCCAACAAGACAGAAACATGTTTGGAGATGCTTGTGGCCTCGTGCAGAAGGGATGTGACTTAGCAGTTCGGGGTGGACTGCCCCTTTTGGGGTGGGACCAAGCCTGATTTGCATATGGTCTTTCCCCTTCTGTAAAATGGCTTGGCAGGTGAAGAACCGTGGTCTGGAGGGTTGCCCAGGGCAATGCCAGAGGTAAAGATTCATTCTAAACCTTCCAGCCATCACCTGTTGGTTTTTACTTTGTCACCCAGATTGGGACGGGTATGCCTAGACATGGGTCCTGTGCCTGCTGGGCCTAGAGACCCAAGCTATTCCTTACCGATGAGGCCCAACAAGGCTGAAACATGTTTGGGGATGCTTGTGGCCTTGTGCAGAAGGGATGTGACCTAGCAGTTTGGGCTGGACTGCCAATTTTGGGGTGGGACCAACCTGATTTGCATATGGTCTTTCCCCTTTTGTAATGTCTTGGCAGGCGAAGAACGATGGTCTGGAGGGTTGGCCACAAACGTGATGGCTGGAAGGTTTAGAATGAATCTTAACCTCTGGCATTGCTCTGGGCAACCTTCCACACCACCGTTTTTAGCCCGTCTGCGCCATTGCAAAAGTGTTCCAGCCATATGCGAAGTATCCACAGGGCAGGGAGAGAGCGAGGGTGGGAAATACATTACAACACAACATGTAAGAGCAGAAGGGCAAGAGGGAGAGGGACAAACCTACTATGCCTTCTGAGTATTCAGAATGTGCAAGTGCAGAAAGGAAGAGGGAAGAGGGGGTAAGTGTTGGGGAGTTTGAGCTTGTGGATGAGCCATAGACGAAGTGCTAGGAATGTTGAGTGCTGCACGGCATGGTCTGCAGGAGCCTCCAGAGCAGAGGGTGTGCAGATACAAGTGCTGTGGATAGACAGGAGCTGGGAAGAATTGGTGTGGGAAGCCAAGGCCCTGAGGATGCATAAGGGCCAAGGACACAGATTAAGCAACTGTGGGATTAGCAACTGTGGGATTAGCAGAGGCGAGAAGGGGGGAAGAAGGAGGAAAAGAGTAAAGTCTAAAGGAGCTTCCAGAATTTGAGAAGATCCTGTTCAAGGCACAGGGGCAGTGGGAGACCGTTCCAAAGGAGTGAGACCGCAGAGGAAAGTGAGCGAACCCCTGCCCTCGGTTTAGCAAAATACTTTACCCACAAAGAGTTGCTGCCAGAGGAGCGAAGTAGTCTAGAGCGAGATTATTTAGTGACATAAAGTTGATGATAGTGTGGTCCCCAGACCCAAATAGCCTTGTGGATGATGCAGCAAACAGGAGCCAGTGAAGTATTTTTAGTGCAAAAGAGATGCGGTCCCTGGGCTTATGCCTGTTATGCTTGAGCTAAAACATGGCGCTGGTGCGCAGTGTATTCTGGGGGCACTCAGAGCCATAATGGATATTTACTCCATGCCTCAGTGAAAAGCTGTACTTACTTTGCTGAGAGCTGAATTTACTTTGCTGAAGAAAACATGCTTTCCAAACCTGGTATACAGTCAAGGATATTCTGCTGGGAAAGCTGGTTTTGTTATGTCTTGTTATGAGTTATGGGACTGTTTTCCATGGCATTTGTTCTTAGGAGAGGGAAGCGCTTTGCTCCTTGAGGTTACTGTCGGTTGACCCAGCTGGCAACCAACGGTTACCCATCAATGCGCAAGTGCATTGCCAGAAGGTTTGAGAAATGACCACCCCTTTTTGAGGAGTGCATATATGCGGAACCCCTCAACGGTCAGACGGGACAAGTACAAAGACCTCAGTTGGAAGGGGGACGCCTTTGTCCGGCATACCCGTGGGCTGTTGTGCTCTCGGCCTGGCTGTTACCAGGCTCTTCCAGCCGCTTCTGGCGAGATGAGGCATTCAATTACGCCCATGGTGATGTATTTTCTTTTGAATTCTCTGTCTTTTCTGTGATTTATATCTGTGTTATCACTTGTTGCTTCCAAGCTTTGAATAAATAGCTGTATAAGTGCTCATTATTTTCTAAGCGTGCGTGTGGTTGTAAGTCATTGTGTCTTCTACCTGCGTTCAAAGTATTGGCTCTGCAATTGCGCTGGTGATTAATGACTGTCCGTGCACTCTGGCTGAGCAATACAACGGCCAGGGATAAGTCTTGCTGCCCTATTCTGGAAAAGCTGGAGGGTTCGCAGAGTGGAGGAAAGAAGATTCAGGAGGAGGCTGTTACAGTAGTCAAGTCTAGAGAGAACCAGCACTTGAGTCACATTGAGCCTCTGAGGGAAGGTGAGAAAAGATAAAGTTTCTTTGAGAAGGAGGAGGTGATCGTTGGACTTATTGGCAATGTCCTGATTGTGAGGATGGAAGGAAGAGAGGAGTTGAAGATGACTCCAAGGTTTCTGGCTTAAGTAGAAGGCAAAGGGGCAGAGCCCCATGAGGAAGGCCAGAGTGAGGGGAAGAAGGAGGGTGCAGGGGTCCCAATTGGAAGGATCTCAGTTTTACAGGCATTGATGCAGAGATCACTGGGGGTGCACCAGGAGTGGATGGCAGATAGGCAGTCAGGGATGATGGAGGGCGCAAGAGAGTTGGCAGGGAGTCTGAAGAACAGTTGTGTGTCATCTGGATAACACTGGAAGTTAGATGAGAAAGAGGATATTAGGTGTGCAAGGAGAGCAATGTAAATGTTAAAGAGCCAGGGGGGAGAACAGAGCCCTGGGGGACACCACAGGTGGAAATGGAAGTAGGAGAGGAGAAGGGGCTCAGGATAACTTGGGAAGAGCAGGTAATGAGGAAGGAGGACAGCCAATCCAGTGCCTGTTCCGAGATACCAAGTGTGTTGTGTAGCCTTTGTATGAGGATGGAATGGTTAACTGTGTCAAATGCAGAGGAGACATTGAGAAGGATAAGGACAGCTGGGGAATTGGAGCCCAGAGATGCAAGCAGTTCTTCACAGGTGTTCAGAAGAGCAGTTTCCCTGCCTCTGGATGCTTGGAATCCAGATTAATGGTCGTAGAGGCTACCGACAAGTTCAGTTTGAGAGTTGAGTTGGGTCAAGGCCAACTTCTCAAGCAGCAGGAAGGGGGTGATGGAGATAAGGTGATAGCTGGTAGGGAAGGTAGGGTCAGAGGATGTTTTTTTCAGGTGTGGGCATACAAGGGAGTGCTTATGGGGGCAGGGGAAAGATCCAGAAACAAAAGAGTGATTGCAGAAATCAGCGAGAACAGGGGCAAGAGAGCCAATGTTATCCTTGATGGTCCTGGATGAGCAAGAAGAGACCTGTTTAGAAGAGACCCTCATGGAACGGACAACTTTGGTAACTTCCTCAGGTGTGACAGGAGAGAAGGAAGAGAAGGAGGAAGGAGGAGGGAGTTGTGGTTGGGAGTTTGGCCATACCATTTGCTCAGGCCTAATGCGGGAATGCTAATAGGGAGGCCTCTCTGAAGTCTCTGAACACTGTAACTAACTCTGAAAGTGAATACTTACTTGTTAAAGAAGATATCCTCTGGAACGTTGACTTTCCTGCAACTGAACCCTATCTCAACCTGCCTACAGCAGCCACCTAGACCACTAAAGTCACTCTTCTGTAACAGACTAGGAAAGGACTGGATAAGAAAAAGATTCTGCCATGAAAGTATAACAACTGTAAAAGTACTTACTTGCTAAATATGTTAGTGTGGTAACTGTATCTCTGTGAAAGCAAAAGTTTCAAAGTGTCATTAAGTTATGCTTACCTTTGAGTTGCATTTGGCCCCTCTAAAAAGTGTATAAGTTGCTTTACTAACTTTAAATGGTATTTCCCCCTTCTAAAAAGTAATGTGTTGGTGCTGTTTTATCATTGTGTAACTGAATGAGTGTAAAAGCTTACCAATAAAGGGTTTCCTGCGTTGAATAACCTTGTGTACTTCTTAAATTGTAATTGGGTTTTTCTCCCCCTGATCTGCTATTTACCGACCTAAAACATTCTAGAAGTTAATACTTGTCTCATGAGTTGCTTGAAGCCCTTCGTAAAAGTATATTGTTACTTATCTTGAATAGCTGCTGCTCTTCTAACCTTGTAACACTTGGTTGTTCCTCCCCTGAAACTGCTTAGAGCATTTCCAAAATAGTCATAGGGTCAATAACTTACCTTGAAATACGTTGTGTCTTTCTTTTTTAAATATATTTCTTTATTACGTTTTTCTTATAACAGTTAAACATCTCATCCACAACAATTCCCTCCTCTGCACTTCCTAACAGCCTCCCTCCCCCTTTCCCAATCCCCTGCCCCTCTCCCATCCCTCCCCACCCCGAGTGCCATTCCATTCCAACCCCACTTCTCCCAGCCCCCATCATCTCTGCACACTTCACAGGCTGATAGCCACTACACTTCGATTTAGGTTGTTCCTTCTCCTCCCTATCCCACCTTTGTAGTTTTGGCATTATGTAGGGTCACAGAGCTTTTAAGTCCTGGGTGGATGCCATTTCATTCAGAAATTGTCCCCAATCCATTGCCAGCACATTTCCCCCCTCTGGGTTGCTGTGTTTATTCAGGTAATCCACCTCAGCAAGGCCCCACCTGCATACATATTGGAGCCATTGCCTCACTGACAGGCCCACTGGTCTTTTCGATTCTATTGCAATCTGCCATTTGGCTAAGACCAACAAGAATTGTACAATTTTGTTCTGGTTTTACCTCTTCGACACCGGTAGAAGCCCCCACAAACACACCTTGTGTGGATTTACTTTCCTTGAATTGCTTGATGCATTCTAAAATAGTTATTGTGTGTTCATACTTATCATAGAGTAGCTTAAGGCCCCTGCAGAAAGTATATGTGCTGTTTTACTAGCTCTGAAATTATTTCTAAAAAGTAATGTTGCAGGGAGTTACTTGTAACAGGGTTGTTTTATTATGCAATTTCATAACTGAGTGTCGCTGCAGGACTCACAGGATCAACTACCCTTGAAATACTGATTGTATTCTAAAAGTAAAATTGAAAAGGAGCGTGAGAGGCCCTCTACCTAGAACTAACAAGGGTCAAATACCCTTTTCTTTGGAATTGTTTCCACTGAGGAGGGTCTGCAAGCACATTTAACTCACTGCACCCTTAAAAGAGGGGAAATAGCCATTTGCATATCAGTCTTTGTCCCACCCAAAAGGGCAGTCCAGAACAGAAATGCTAGTCAATTCTCCTCTGAACAGGAGTACCAGCAGCAAAACCAGACACATGCTTCGGTCTTGTGTGGCCTGAGCCTCTCTAAGGCACAGTGAGCAAGGGGTCCATGTCTGGATTACCCTTGGTTACCATGGGTGATACCCAAGTGTTACAGAATTGAGATAGAGTGTGGGAGCCCCTCCACCAAGAACTAATATGAGTCAAATACCGTGTTCTATGGCATTTCTTCCACTCAGACTGGTCTACAACCACGTTTTAGGTCACTGAACCCTTTTAAGAGGAGAAATGTCCATTTGCTTTTCAGTCTTAGCCCCACCCACAAGGGCATTCCAGCACCGAAATGCTAGGCAATTCTCCTCTGAACAGGAGTACCATCAGCAACCCCAGACATGTGGTTTGGCCTTGTGGGCCTACTCAGTGAGGTAAAGGTGGGCCTCTCTGAGGTACAGTGAGCAAGGGGTCCACATCTGGCTTACCCTTGGTTACTTAGGATGATACCCTCTGTGAAAGGTGCGTTGAGCTGAAACGTGGTTGTAGACCATCCTGAGTGGAAGAAATTCCATAGAACAGGGTATTTGACCCATGCTCGTTCTCAGTACAGGGTGTCCCACACTCCTTTGTAACTTTGCAAAACTTGGGGTTTCACCCTGAGAAACCCAGGGTAATCCATACATGGACCCCTTGCTCACTGTGTCTTAGAGAGGCTCTGCTTCACCTCACTGATGAAGCCTGACTAGGCTGAAACACGTGTCTGGGGTTGCTGATGTTACCCTTGTTCAGAGGAGATTTGCATAGCATTTCAGTGCTGGACTGCCCGTGTGGGTTTGACAAAGACTGATTTGCAAATTGCTATTTCTCCTCTATGAAGGATACATTGAGATAAAAAAAAAAACAGTAGTTGTAGATCCTCCTGAGTAGAAGAAATGCCATAGAACAGGGTATTTGACCCATATCCATTCCCAGTAGACAGGCTCCCACACTACTTTGTGTTCTAAAAGTATATCTAACCTGGTTTTATTCCCCAAGAATAATAAATTGCTATCCCGAATGTATAACCTTAGGTTTGACTCACCTTGACTTGCTTCTTGCTCCTCTAAATAAGGTTATACCTTGGTTTGCATACAATAGGTATTGAATGTATTTTTTAATTGTGTTTATATGATGTTATAGTGCTTACTTACCCAAGAATTATCTTGGTCTTCTTGTATTTAACCAAACCCTTTATTTTTACAATACATAGTGTTTCAGTGTTTCTTTGGACCATTTGTATGCTACAATTTCTTTGTACCAAGCTATAGCCCTCTTTCCCTCATAAAATAAGCCTGTCTGCTCTGTCCATGCTACCAAAACATTCTCAAGTGGTACAGGATTATACTAAGAGTGGCGCTTATGTACTGTCTCAGATGTATCATTTTTTGAAGCCCTTAGTTTAAAAAAACTATCCTAACAACAGTGCACAACCATACGTGCCGGCAGAGCTGTACTGATGTGATTCCCTCATCCCCTCCAACTAGCACTGTGCCTCTGCATTGTGGAATTGAGGGCCAGTGTCCGGCAGAGAAATGTATTGATTGTTTATTTGTATAGCGCCTATACACAACGTGTTTCAAAGCGCTTCATGGTGGCAGGGCATATGGGAGAATACAATTACATTCATGCAAGTCTTTGAAACAATACAGAATGTGAAAAATGACTATCATAATCAGCCTGGCGACAGTTCAGATAGTGCAAGTACAAGGAATAATTAAGGAGAAGAGGGGAAGGGAAAAATGAGAGAACACCTGCAGTAACATTGCAATACCTGAAGACAACTGATGTAGTGCAAGAGTATACAAGAGGAAAGGGAGTGAGGAGGGAGGTGGGGAGTGAGGGAGAAGGAGAGGAACAAAACAAGCAACTATCGAAAAAGGTCAAACGATGATTCAGAATAGTGCGGGGGAGAAGACAAGGAGGGAAGGGGGAGAAAGACAAGCTGCTATCAAAGGTCACGGGACAAATGATAAGTGTAAGTGCTAATGGACATAAAAAAGGGGGGCAGGTGACTGCAAAAGACAGGCGGCTGTGATTACTATGCCTCACGGCAATTGAGGTAGTGCCAGACTTTAACAAGATAAGGGAAGGGAAAGGAGGAGGAGAGGGTAGGTGGATGAGAAAGACAGGCAGCTATGATTACTATGCCTGACGGCAATTGAGGTAGTGCCAGACTTTAACAAGAAAAGGAGAAGGAGGGGTAGATGGCTGCGAAACACAGGCATCTGCGATTACTATGCCTGACGGCAATTGAGGTAGTGCCAGAGATTTACAGGAGAAGGGAAGGGGTGAGGAGGACGGGAGGCGAGAGTAGAGTAGGAAAGGAGAGAAAAGGCAGAGAGGAGATCGAAGGGGTAAAGGGGTGGGTGGGGCGAGAGTAGAGTAGGAAAGGAGAGAAAAGGCAGAGAGGAGATCGAAGGGGTAAAGGGGTGGGTGGGGGCACAAAGTCAGTCACAGAGGTATGGGGGTGGGTATGGGGTAAAAAGATGGTCACGGGGGCATGGGAGCAGGTGGTGGTCACAGAACAGTCAAGGGGGCATGGGGAATAAAGACAGTCATGGGGGCATGGGGGTGGGTGGGGGTGCATAACAAAAGTCACAGAGGGGATGGGGGGCACAAAGGCATTCATGGGGACATGTGGGTCGGTGGGGGGCACAAAGGCAGTCACAGGGGCATGGGAGCACAAAGAGGGTCACAGGAGGCATAGGGGTGGGATGGGGGCATAAGTCAGTTACACGGGGCATGGGGGGCACAAGACAGTCACGGCGGGCATGGGGGTGGGTGGGGGTTCACAGAACAGTCAAGGGGGCATGGGGGTGGGTGGGGGACACAAAGATGGTCACGGGGGCTATGGGTGGCACAAAGTCAGTCACGGGGTATGGGGGTGGGTGGGGTTCACAAAGACAGTCACAGGGGCATGGGGCACAAAGACAGTCACAGGAGGTATGGGGTGGTTGGGGGGCACAAAGACAGTCACGGGGGCATGGGTGTGGGGCATAAAGCGTGTCATGGGGCATGGGGGCACAAAGACAGTCACGGGAGGCATGGGGTGGGTGGGGGCACAAAGACAGTCACGGGGCATGCAGGCCCAAAGAGGGTCACGGGGACATGGGGTTGATGAGGGACATAAGACAGTCACGGGGGGCATGGAGGGCACAAAGACGATCACAGGGGGCATGGGGTGATTGAGGCATAAAGACAGTCACAGGGGGCATGGGGGCACACAGTCACCAGGGGTCATGGGGTGGGGGGCATAAAGACAGTCACAGGGGGAATGGGGGCACAAAGACAGTCATGGGGCATGGGGTGGGCGGGTTACATAAAGACAGTGAAGGGGCATGGGGGTGGGTGGGGGGAACAAAGACAGTCACGGTGGGCATTGGGGGCACAAAGACAGCCATGGGGGGCATGGGGGTGGGGGGCATATAGGCAGTCACGGTGGGCATGGGGGCACAAAGACGGTCACGGGAGGGATGAGGTGGGGGGCATAAAGACAGTCGTGGGGGCATGGGAGGTACAAAGATGGTCACGGGGGGTGGGAATCATAAAGACAGTCAAAGGGGCATGGGGGCACAAAGACGGTCACAGTGGGCATGGGGCTGGCTGGGGGGCATAACAACAGTCACAGGGGGCATGATGGGCACAAAGATGGTCACCGGGTGAATGGGGGGCATAAAGACAGTCACGGGGCATGGGAGGTACAAAGACGGTCACAGAGGGCATGGAGCATAAAGACGGTCATGGGGCATCAGGGTGGGGGCATAAAGACTGTCACGGGGTCGCATGGGGGGAAAAAGATGGACACGGGCGCATGGGGATGGGGTGTCCTCTTCAATGCTTTCTTCCAACCCTCTTTCCTCCCCACTCTCCTCACCTGATTCTAAGTCCTCCAGATGTAGCAGTTGATGAGACAGGTAATCCTTTTCTTTCTTGAGGGTGTAATGCCTGTCTCGGGAGGAAGCCACAGTGAATGCTAGCAAACAGCAGTCTTGGGGCCCCCTTCCCGCGATCAGGCTGTGCAGAAGGGAAAAAGCCATAACTGGCGGAAAAAACCCTTCCGGCGAGTGGAGTTGCCGAGTTCCACGAGAAGTCCAGGATCTGAAGACTGACCAAGTCCTTGCAAGCAGGGAAGTTGGCAGAAGCAGGCAGCAGCAGGACCGAGACTGGACTGAGAACTGCAGGCGTAGAAGCGCCTCTGGAATCCGCTCAAAGAACACACCTTCCACAATCAGCACTGGGCGGAGAAAGGAGGAATAAAGCGGCGAGAGAGAGAGACTTCAGGAGGAAACAAGAGGATGCCCGTGGCCGGCCTGTGGAGAAACAGAGCAGGGACCGCGGGGAGAGACCGGTGAGTAGCAGCGGGAGAGAGGAGAGAAAATGAAAGAGGAAAGGGAGCGAGAAGGCGACCCGCGAGAGGGGCGAGCCAGAAACAACAGAAGACACGGACAAGGGTGGCCGTGGGAAATGGGAAAACTAGCGCATAGACCCACAAATTGCGAAAGAATGCACAGCATGGGGGTTGCAACGCGACGACCGCAGGGGGAAGTGGAGCTGAGTACCTACCAGCTGTTGCCATGTTGAAAAACCTCTAGACCGGCAGTCTACGCAGGGGATGGAACGCAGTGAAATGCCAGCCCCGCCCCCTGTCGAGGATCTGCCAGTGCAGAAACAGGCGCCAAGAGCGGCGGTGGATGACAGTATGCCTTCCTCCAGACCGTGGCACTCCCAGTTTGCCGGGAAAATGGGAATGAAAACGTGCAAGCAACCGGGGAGCATGTATGTAGGAAGCCGGTTCCCAAGAGTCCTCCGATCTTGGATACCCCTTTCATGAAATCAAGTATTCCAGTCTCCCTCGGTAATATCTGGAATCCCGAGACTTCATATTCATCAGAGTGTGTCTCTTGAGTAATTTCTTGGTCGGGAATGGGTCTCTGGTAGGAATCAGGGACAAAAGGCTTAAGCAGTAAAGTATGAAAAACAGGATGAACGCGCCGCAAGTGAGGGGATAGTTTTATCCGAAAAGAGACAGGGTTGATCTTAGAAAGGATGGGAAAGGGCCCCAAGAAATGAGGAGAAAGTTTAGAGGGTTGCACCCAGCGAGGTAGGAATCTGGTAGACAACCAAACCATGTCACCTTCCTTCCAATCCGAACAAGGCCTACCATGTTTATCGGCCTGAGTCTTATTGGATCTCCGAAACTCCTCCAAACACTGTCTGGCCATGGTATGGGCCTCTCCGATGGATTGCAGGACTCCCTCTGCCATCGGGGAGTTGGTAGGCAACAGCACTAGGGGAAGATAGGCATGAGGATTTACTCCGTAAGTGCAGAAGAAGGGATATTGGCCAATAGCAGAATGCCTAGAGTTGTTGTACGTAAACTCAGCCGTAGGGAGTAAGGAAACCCAATTATCCTGAAGTTGGTTGCTATAACATCTCAGGTACTGCTCCAACGTAGCATTGAGGTGCTCTGTCTGACCATTAGTTTGGGGGTGACACCCCGAGGAAAGAGCTCGTTCCATACCCAGACGAGAACAAAGTGCTTTTCTGAAATGATCTTATCTGGAAGACTGTGAAGTCTAAAGATATCCCGGGAAAACACTTCAGCCATCTCTGTGGCAGAAGGCAGACCAGGTAAAGCGGAAAAGTGAGCCAATTTGGTCATGGTATCAATAGTCACCATGATGCACGTGCAGGAGTTGGAAACCGGGAGTTCGACGATGAAATCAGTGGACACCAGACCCCAAGGACCTGTAGGCATTTCCGGTTGAGTGAGAAGGCCTAGAGGCTTTCCAGTAAGAGTTTTAGTCATAGCACAAACCGGACATGCAAACAAATATTCCTTGACATCCTTCTTAAATTTTGGCCAGAAAAAAGACCGAGCAACCAGTTCCCTGGTGTTATATGTACCACGATGTCCGGCGGTGAGTGCATCATGACACCAGCGAATGATCTTCCTACGCAGAGGACCAGCAGGGATATACAGGCGATTGTTCAGGTACACCAGACCATTCTTCTCCGTATATGGCTTTTTCTTTTTTTGCAGCAGTTCTGATTTTTCCGAAATCAACCCGGACTTAACCTCTCGGAGAAAGGTGTTGACAAGAGCCAAAATCTTGTTTCTGTGGAACATTGGTTCTCTCACAG
This sequence comes from Ambystoma mexicanum, assembly GCF_040938575.1. NCBI lineage: Eukaryota > Metazoa > Chordata > Amphibia > Caudata > Ambystomatidae > Ambystoma > Ambystoma mexicanum. The sequence continues at coordinate 1,271,977,867 of NC_090935.1, read as the reverse complement.
GTACCCTAGCTTCAAGGGAATCCTTCCTAGAGAGAGCATCAGCCAGTTTATTAAGGTTGCCGGGTAGGTAGGTGATGCATAAATCGTATTGGGCAAAAAGGTAAGCCCATCGGGCTTGCCTGGAGTTGACACATTCCATAGTCTGCAGGGCCTTCAAGTTCTTGTGATCCGTTCTGATAACGACCTTGTGGCGTGCTCCCATCAAAAGATGTCACCAAACTTCGCAGGCCTGCTTTATTGCCAAAAGTTCCTTTTCCAGAACCGAATAATTATGTTGGCTAGGAGACAAAGTTTTGGAAAGCTAGGCTATGGGGTGTTCTTGGTCGTCAAAAGACTGTAATAGAACTGCTCCGATAGCCATAGCGGAAGCATCTGTCTCAACAATAAATTGTCTGGTCTGGTTGGGATGGCAGAGAATGGGAGATGAACAGAAGAGGTTCTTGAGACGACCAAAGCTTTGTTCTGCTTCATCAGTCCAGCGAAAGGGGCTGACCTCTTTCTTGAGCAGACGAGGTATGGGAAGTACAATCTCCGAAAAGTTAGGGATGAAACTGCGATAGAAATTCGACATCCCAAGGAATCTCTGTACCTCTTTCACATTAGATGGAGAAGACCAATCGAGTATGGCAGCCACCTTGCCCGAATCCATGGAAATGCCTTCCTTAGATAGAATGTATCCCAAATAAGGCACAGAAGATTCGGCAAAAACACACTTCTCTGGTTTAACTAGAAGTTGATTGTCCTTAAGTCTTTCCAATACCTGTTGTACATGTGTCTTGTGTGCTTCCAGAGTGGCAGAAAAGATCAATATATCGTCTAGATAAATGATGACAGAGACAGACAACAAGTCTGAAAACATTCGGTCCATGAACTTATGTAATGCTGCTGGAGCGTTAACCAAGCCAAAAGGCATAACTCTATACTCGTACAGACCAAAGGGGGTACGGAAGGCTGTCTTCCACTCGTCCCCTTGGGCAATCCGTAGTAAATGATAGGCATTCCTTAGATCCAGTTTAGTGAACCAGCGTGCTCCTTGAACTGCTTCAATTATTTTGGTGTATTAACGGCATAGTGTACCGATCCCGGATAGTCACTTTATTGAGGCCTCTGTAGTCTATACAAGGTCAGTGGAATCCCTTTTTTTTATAAAGAACAAAGAAGCTCCTGCCGGGGACTTAGAAGGTTGTATGAGCCCATTTTGCAGATTGACTTCCAAATAGTCCCGCAAAACTTGTTTTTCAGTTTGCGTCAAGGAAAACATCCTTCCGAACGGTATCAGTGCGTTGGGTTCCAAGTCAATGGTGCAATCCTCTGGCCTATGAGGAGGCAAGGTAGCAGGTCTTCTTTCAATGAACACTTCCTGGTAGGGGGAGCAGTACAAAGGTAAGGCATGTACGCTGGGTTGCTCCTTGGCCAGTACTGTCATGGTCTGGAGATCACTTCTGCTGGAAAAACAATGGAGCTTACAATGTGAGGAGCAGAAGTTTAGTTGGTTTTCTGCCCAGTTAATGTACGTGTTGTGCTTCCTAAGCCAGGTGATTCCGAGAATAACCGGGAAATGGGCAGCTCGTATTATGTCGAACTTGATTTTCTCAGAATGTTGAAAGATGGTCACAGGAAGTTCTTCGGTAGTGTGAGTAATGGGACCTGAAGAGAAAGGTGATCCATCTACACCCTCCACCTTTTGATCTTCGATGCGGGGCAGTCTGCGGAGACCCACCTGTTTGACCCATAAGGTGTCTACAAAGTTCCCTGCCGCTCCGCAATCCAAGAGTGAGAGGCACTCAACTGCCTTTCCATAGACATTAATGAGCACAGGAAGGACCATGAGTCTTGAGTCATCCTGGAAACTGGGAGTTGAGATCGAGAGAGAAACATAGGGACTGCAAGTCAAGCTCGAAGCCCCTCAGAGCCAGGTCCCTCCTGGCGCCGAGGGAGCCCGTTTCCCTGTTTCTTCTGAGGAAGTTCGGAACATTCTTTGAGAAGATGTTGATCTGATCCACAATAGGCACATAGCCCTTCTCTTTTCTTCTCCTTCTCTCTGCTGCGGACAAAGTTCCCCTCATAGCTCCAATCTGCATGGCTTCCTCAGGAAGGTGAGAAGAAGAAGAAGTAGTGGAGGAGGAAGTTGAGGATTCAGTAAGGTAGGCCGTCGCTCTGTGTCTACGACGTTCCAAACGCCGTTCCTGTAGGCGGTATTCATTTTGTAGAGCAGCGGACAGTAAGTCCGGAAAAGACGGTGGTCGAGGAGTTCTAGCGAGTTCATCCTTTATCTCCTCTTTGTTGTATGTTGACAATTAAGCTTTAGAGGGTCCGGCTTCAATGACCTAAACAAAACAAAAGAGGTGATGGCTGGAAGGTTTAGAATGAATCTTAACCTCTGGCATCGCTCTGGGCAACCCTCCAGACCATCGTTCTTCACATGCCAAGCCATTACAAAAGGGGAAAGACCATATGCAAATCAGGCTTGGTCCCACCCCCAAATGGGTAGTCCAGCCCGAACTGCTAGGTCACATCCCTTCTGCACGAGACCACAAGCATTCCCAGACATGTTTCAGCCTTGTTGGGCATCATCAGTGAGGAGTACCTTGGGTCTCTAGGCCCAGCAGGCATGGGGCCCACGTCTGGGCATACCCGTCCCACTCGGGGTGACAATAGCAAAACAAAAGAGGTGATGGCTGGAAGGTTTAGAATTAATCTTAATCTCTGGCATCGCTCTGGGCAACCCTCCAGACCATCGTTCTTCGCCTGCCAAGCCATTACAAAAGGAGAAAGACCATATGCAAATCAGGCTTGGTCCCATCCCCATTGGTGGCAGTACCTGACTGATTTGCATATGGCTGGACCCCTTTTGCAATGGTGCAGACGGGCTAAAAAACGGTGGTGTGGAAGGTTGCCAGAGTGTTGCCAGTGGTACAGATTCATTCAAAACCTTCGACCCATCACTTTTGTGGTCACAGTTTGTCTCACTATGTGAGAGAGGGTATGCCCAGACGTGGGTCCCTTGCTTCCTGCACCATAGGGAACCAAGCTGCACCTCACTGAGGAGGCCCAACAAGGCCAAAACATGTCTGGGGTTGCTTGTGTTTTCGTGCAGAGGGGATCTGGCCTAGCAGTTCGGGCTGGGTTGCTACCATTGGTGGCAGTACCTGACTGATTTGCATATGGCTGGACCCCTTTTGCAATGGTGCAGACGGGCTAAAAAACGGTGTTGTGGAAGGTTGCCCAGAGTGTTGCCATTGGTACAGATTCATTCAAAACCTTCCACCCATAAACTTTTGTGGTCACTCAATGACCTAAACAGCAAGGAAGTCTCTGGATTCTTTACCTGCTCATCAGGATGGAAGTAGGGTCCAGGGAATTGCCTCTTTGGATTTAAGTGAAGTCCCTCTATTGAGTCCATTATTAAATGACTTGACTGGGCGAGACCCTGGGGTTCCTAAAACTCTAAATGACTGTGTGGTGGTCACATCTCCTGAAATCATGGCAGATTCCTTTGCACATTTAGATCCTGCTTCTCCTCCCCAACCAGCTTTGGTGACTCTTAACTTTGTACTAACCTCCCTGGTGAAGGTTTTCAAGCTATTAAAAGGAGAACTGCACATGCAAGCAGGTACCCTTATTGAATTTACTAAGGAAGTGGGGGACTGCAAATCTTCCATGGTTGGGTGAAAGTCAGAGGTCCATTCGGTATTGGCAGAGAATCTTGCAGCAATTAAAAGAGAGGCTCTCACTGCTCTTCAGGAAAAGGTACAGTCCTTGAATCATCAAATTATGGAATCAAATCAGAAAATGGATAGAATGTTTATCTTTTCAACCAACTTGAAGAAAACAGAAATCACTCCCCTCTCAGCAACCCATCCTGATCCGACAGATGACTCTCTGCTTTTCCTTTCCACAGTGGAAGCGTTCAACAGGCTCGCTCAGATTCCCCCTGAAATAGATCCTCTTGAAACAGGTTCCAAGCAATCGAGCGTGCCTATTGAGAATCAACCCTCAGCTCAATTTCTAACCCTTCATGAGGAAGCTGTCTTAGCTGAGATTCAACAAAATAAATGGAATCGCAAAGTAAACAAGAACAAAGGAGGTAACCGGCCCAATCAGGAGAAACCAAAGAATCAGAAATTGAAAAAAACCAGGAGAGCAGGAAATCGCCACCTCCTTAACGCCATGGAAAAGGCTACCGAAGCCCCCGAACCACTGAATTGCCCTGAGCAAACAGCTATGCTGAAGGCTAAAACAGAAGTGGGAAGTCAGATTTGAGGAAAGGAATGGAATTTAATCATGGAGCTAATATGCCTGAATTTGAGGCTGACGTAATCTGTGTGCACTCTTAAGTACAAACGGGGGATATTCCCGTTGCTGCCCGGACCGTGATCATATGCATTCAAGAGATTCCAGAAAAGACAACTAAGTTGGCTCCAATCTTTTGCAGGGGCAGTAATACAACTATGGGTCCCTTAATTCCAGTTCCTTTCCTACCCGGGATACCAACACAACAAATAACAGACTCTCTGGGCATGGGTTCCAATAGAAATATTGGCCCGATAAATGCTGCCTCTTTTTCATCATTGATAACAGAAGAAGTTCCTATTGCAAGTGATGGTCTAGCTCCTGTTGCCAACAAAAGTGCATCTTTACCCTTTGGGATGCCCAAAAGTTGGTTAGAATGTAAATGACCCAAACAGCCTGGGCAGGCTCTGAATAGGAGCTCCATCTTGGCTATCACTATAAAAATACCATTGCTTTGTCTGCTCTCTATGTATGAACTTGATTATGTGTACTTCCTGTGTGACTCAACAATTGACTTGGTGGAACTGGGTTAGAAATCCTGATCTGGGGTCGAAGCACTTTGGGCAGCGGCGGATAATCTGGAGAAGTAAGGCCTGATTACCTCGAACTCTTTACCCCTAGATATCAATATCAGCAACGAAGCCACAAAATTGGAGCAGGCGGTGCGGGGGGCAGCAAGGGTGGTTTGCCTGGGCTCAAGAAGGACAATGTTTTGGCCACTCTTCCAACTATTCTGGCAGAATTGTTTCACCGATTTGGGCTGATTGAGGAGAGGCTTTAGCTAAGAATCAGATTAAAATCTTGAGTTGGAATACACAGAGTTCCAGTAGCTTTAAGAATTCCACCATGCTACAATACATATTCGGAAGATTTGATCTGGTATTGTTTCAGAAGACCGGGCTGTTGAATTCCATTTATCTCGATGGCTTTACCACTGTTGAACATAAAGCAATCCATCGGAATGGGGGCCGCCCATCCGGCGGTCTGTTAATAGCCATTAGGAATTCAACAGCATTGAGTGTAGAGGAAATTCAGGTAAAAAATCTTGCCATTTGCACTCCTCTGGCCCTCATTAGGGTGAGCGGGCAGACGCTCTGTCTAATTGTGATCAACGTCTACTGGAACCCCGCAATCTCAACTCTGTCTGACTTCTTTGCTAATTTATCTTCTCTGCTTTCTTTGGCATTGAACGAAGGAGCACCCAATGAAATAATACTTAGTGGGGACTTGAATTCATTTTGCCTCACAGTCCAGACTAACGGCAATGTAAATAAGAACTCATTGCTGAATGGTGAAAAATGGGTGGAATTTTTGTCTGCTTGTAATCTGTACATATGAATGGATGTATCGGGGGAGAGGAATCGCTGAGGGCAACAAGGCCCAATGGTCGTAATAGCTCTGTGATTGATTACCTGTTTTTGTCCAAATCTTTGTGGGATAGCTGAGACGAATTTAAAATTGTTGAGTCGGTTAGAAGTGACCACAATATATTGACAGGTATTCTGAGCTTAGGAACTTGCTTGGTATGACAGGTATAAGATACTTCTGGAAGTGAATCAGGGTGGAAATAGGGAAGTTAAGTTCAAAAGAGGTGGAGAGTCCCTGAATCTGAAACTAAATCATTTTGCCTCATTACGGGTCGGGCGGTCCGGAAATAACAGTGGCGGTAAACCCACCGCCACTGTTAATTCTGGACCGCCCGATCTCGAATCCTGCAGGCGGGAGGTGACGTTCCCGCCAGGTCTGACCTGACGGGTTTAACACAGCCCGCCTGCAGGCGTACGTGGAAACATCATCACCATCACAAGATGGTGCCGGTGTTTCCACTTCCCCATTCCCATTGAGTCCTCTAGGACTCAATGGGAATGGGGATTTACCAAATTCCGCATCCGGAATTCCTGGGACACCGGGGTCGTCATGCCCCGGTAATTCTGCGAATCACGGAGGCGGAATGGTAAAATGAGTCTGGCGGTAACCGAGCCGGAAAAACTGGCAGGTAACCGCCGGACTCGTAATGAGGCCCATTATCTGGATCAACCGGACTCAGCTGATTTATTCAGGGCCTTTAACGTGTTTGACTATACAGACCTTACTTGGGGGCTGGATGCTCCCAAATCAATGACCATAAAGGCCGGAGTTTGTCATCAGCATGAATTTGACGAAATGACCCACCAGAAAACAAAATAACTTAGAAGAGCAATTTGAGCACTTAAATATTGCTGAAGAAATCTGGAGGCTATTGCTCTCAAATGTAAATCCTTGTTGAATGACTATAAACATTGGTATAAAGGCCAAATGGCTTTGAGATTACAGCGTGATGGGGAGTCTATTTTACATGCCCTGACTAAAAATAATTTGAGGAATTTCTGGGAGATTGTGAATCATGGTAAGAAATCACAGTTGAGTCTCCAAGGTAACGTGGTTTCAGAGGAGGTGCGGCGCTCCCATTTTGAGAAGCTACATGGCTCCATTCCTGAGGAAAGCGTGCCCTGCCCAATAATGGCCTGGTGGAATCTGACCGTTTTGATGGAATGTATCGAGGATTTGATAGTGAGGGCTTCATCCTCAAGAGCCCCTGGGCCAAACTGCCTTTCTAACTTGATTTTGAAATCCAACGCTACCAGCCTGGTCCGTTATACTGTATACCCTCCTCAAGAACATCACTTATGTGGTGTTTATTCAATTAACTTCAGAAGAATGATTTTTCACTTTCATCAGTAAAGGTATTCTTTTCAGTAAAGAGATTGCATGAGATTCACAACAGATATGCTAAAAGTGCCTATGGGCCTCATTACAATTATTTCAGTAAGGCAACAATGGCGCCAGTATCGCTACCGCCATACTTGGAGTTCTGCTCGCGGGTGCCCTTGCAACCAGCAGGTCTGACCTGGTGGCCGAATGGGAATGGGGATGTACAGGGCCCGGTACCCGCGAAAGGGTAATTACCGGGTCCGGCTGGGCCGGAATAGCCCGGTAATTGTTCATTCGCGGGTGCCGGACCCGGACGCAAGTTTGGGGGAAGCCTTACCGGTGAAACCGGCAAGGCTACCTCCAACCTCGTAAGGAGGCCCTATGTCATGTTTTAGTAGAGGATTATATTTTATCTTTTTTCATGTGTACGCTTTTGATTGACAAGTGTGCAAATGTTCACTGCAAGGATTCATACTATGAAGTTCAAGGCCATGTCTTTTATAATCAAATGTGTTTGAAGTAGAGTGTTATAGTGCATATCCAATTTTAAAGTTGGAAAGTAAAAATAGACCGGCTGAGTCACAAGGACATCACACAAGTTGAATATGTGCACAAAAACATGGGTTTTCAGTTTTCTTTAGACGATTGACACTTGTCCATTTTGTGGGGAAAGGAAATCCCAATGGCAAGTAAAATATAGCAGCCCTCGGTTAGTGTTAAGCAGTACATACATTGTGCACAGACCCTATTGCCAATATGTATTGCGCAGTCGTCACCTGCCTAAAATCCCAGTATTAACAATAAGGCCGCAGAAAATCCCAACAGCAGGGCAGAACACATCTGGCATGAGCGGTGTGCAGTGGTTTGGCATATACCTGTTCAAGGGAGCCTCATGAGACTTTCCTAATACAGTATAGCCTGGTGATGAAGTCTAGCATTGCGAGGTTCTATTACATGTCATCTCTTGAGGCATGTAAACTAAACAAGTCTACACCTGGATTGCAAAGACCATTTCTGGATGAGGCATCAGCATACTATAAATCTATTCAAACACTTGCAATAAATAATGGGGAGGTCACAGCTGCAGGCAAGTGTCTGACACTAACATCTGCAGTTTGAGTATCTCACCTCCCTTAATCCCATGACCTCTCAGAAACTAGTTAAGGGAGTGAGCTGCAGTGCAATTGAAGGTCGACCATTTTGGCTGACTCAACATGTGCTGTTCACTGTGTCACATCCTCGCAAACATAATGCTTCCTCAGGGATCAAATCAGAACTTGGGTCTTAGAAAAGCCTTACGAGTTTTATGTTTGCGTGTCCGATTTAATTTCCCTTTCACTCATCATAAATGTGGATGCGGTCGCTTTTACTAACGAAAACAGTTAAAAACTCCAACAAAAAATAGGAAACATCACAGCCTACCACCCTGCCTCCACCCACTTTTGTAAAATGATTATTGCCTTCTAATGAAGATCCAAACTCATACTTAATTTTGCATGAATTACTATATGCAAAGAAGTATGGGTTATTTGTTTATTGTTAAATGTCATAGGCCCTCATTACGACCCTGGCGGAGATCATGGTGCAATATGCACCATGGAGCATGGCGGAAAGCTGCCAATACCGCCATGGGGGTTGGCGGATTTACCGCCCCATTCCGACCTTGGCGGGGCGGTAAATCCCCAATCCCCATTTTACCCTTCCCCATTCCCATTTTTGCCCCATAGGGTATAATGGGAGTGGGGAAGGCGTTAATTACGCCACCGTAAAATACGGTGGCGTAATTAACATCAAGGTCCCGTAGCGCCATGGATTTCTCCGCCCGGAAAAACCAGGCGGAAAAAGGCTCCATGGCGCTACGGGAACTCGTAGTAAGGCGGAAGGGTCCGCCACGATTACCGCTGGCGTAAACCCACTCCGCCAGGGTCGTAATGAGGGCCATAGTGTGCTAACTTGAGAAGGTGCAGCTTCAAAGACAAGGCAGTTTGCAAATTATTATCATCAAGTGATGGCTAAATGGTGCTGAGGGGCAGAAATTCTAGTTAAAAGTATAAGGGTCTAATTCATAGATAGAATGTTTTGCACACTGCAAAAGCACTTTGCAGCTAAAAAGTGTACTTTGCAGCATTCAAAACGTAATTTCCCTATTCATGGACTGGACTTTGTGTGACTTTGAATAACGTTTTGCGGGTCCATCACTATTCTGCCTGGTGCTGAGAGATTTGCATAACACACTGTGCAACGTGGGGGACGTGCCACCGTAAAGAAACAGGAGGCGGAACATGCATATTCCCCATATTCCCTGCAAAATGAGGAAGAATGCTGAAGAACATGGGCGTGTTCAGGGACGTGCCACAGAAACAAATTATACGCCCAGTCAAGTGGAAACCTAACCAAATTCATGGATTACAAAGCACAACTTCATGTCGGAAAAAGGCACATGCAAACCTCATGATCTTACCGCCATTTGATATGAGACCTAACATACAAAGTGCAAAGGAAAGGAGGATGGTGAGGGACAGGATTTTCCACCCATGTACAACGATCTTTGGGATGCCGGATGATGAGGTGTGTGTAAGGTATAGATTCCCTCCCCATGTCTTCCTAGACCTGGTCAGGGAGCGGGAGGAAGACCTTGGCATCACCCACCATCTGCTCCCATGCCCTCACTCCTCTGGAGAAGGTGCTGACAGCCCTACATTTCCTAGCAACAGGGTCTTTCCAGCACACCTCTGCCATTGTTGGGGATATATCAGAGGCCACTCAATCTCAGTGCATAGACCAGGTATTGTGCTGCATCACATCACTATTCCTGCCATGTTCACCGCAGGCAGGGCAGAGAGTGTGCTAAGAATTTTATGCAATAGAACACTTCCCACCGGTACTGGGAGTTATTGATTGCACACACGTTGTGTTTCAGCCCCTCCAAGTGACTGAGCACATTTTACTGCAACCGGAAGCATTGGCATTCAATCTATGTCCAGATCATCTGCGTCGCAAAGAGAGTCATAATGCACGTCAATGCAATTTTCCCTGGAAGCACACATGACAGCCTAATATACCGCTGGTCACCACAATACCAGGCCTTGCATCGGGAACCTTTGGCAACACCTGGCTCATCAGTATCAACAGTCACACACACGCAAGTAGTACATTGACACACAGAATAACAGAGCATCACAATCAATGCTAAAAAAACATTTACACCTTTGCAGCGGACAGTGCCTACCCACCATCACCATTCCTGCTCACACCATTCCGGAATCCTACAACACGAGCCAAGGTAAGGTACAATGCAGCTCACATAGCCACTAGGGGCGTAGTGGAGCACACATTTGGGGTGCTCAAGTCACATTTCCACTTTGTTGACCACTCTGGCGGCACATTGCTATATGCCCCACTAGTAGTATGCAAAATCATCATGGTATCTTGTGCCCTGAACAATGGTGCCACACAGCATGGCATACCAGTAGAGATGCAGGAGGGACATTGCATTTAGCCGCAGGCACCACCCATGCCCTTGGCAGGCAAAAGGGTACTGGGATGGGATGCATGAAATCAGCTTGTGCAAACCTACTTCACATGGATACCAGCCCCTCTGGAGCACACACAGTGAAGCCACATCCCTGGTACCTTTCAATGATAAATCTGAGCTATCCCACCTCACCCACAACAGCACCCTGAGAATGTGTGCCTGGGAGAGTTAAACCGTATGTGTCCATAGCCTTAAAATCACCTGTACCAACCACTGACACATTCATAGCAAATGGAAACAACAGCATTAATGTTGCTTACACAAAAGCACACAACACAATCAACAAAGTCTCCTACCACTTTCACATGCTCACCACCACCAATTGTGCACTCACCCCCCAGCACCACACGGGAGAGCACAAGTAGGAAGGCACACCATATAATGCAAGCAGTAAATAACACTTGTGGGGACTGTCCTGGCCACCCTAGATGTATCTCACAACAATATACAGGTGAAGTGGCTACCCCAGGCCTGATAACAATTTAGCTCACAATGTACATTATATATCTAAATAGTTATACAGACTGAGGAAATTGCAGTTTAAGAAAGATGCCCATCTCACCTCACATTGTTTCCCTTGCAAGCCTGCTCCAGCTGTACCCAGTCATGTATTCATACTCCCCTCCGTAGGCATCCAAACCAGCCTTCACTGCAGAGGTGTCGTAGGCAGGCATACTATAACCCTTTGTCATTGCGTTGCACTTAATGACACCGTACCCTGTGCCCCGCTGAGTGCCCTGCAACAACTGCAAGCAATGACTTGACAGCCTCTCATCACCATGTCTCCCAGTTACCCATGCAGCCAGACCTGCTCGCCTCAGGCAAACACAATGAAAAACTTGCAAACAGTGGCAGCATCCCCGTGCACAACACCACCACTGTGTACCCCCCTGAGTGCCATGCAACAACTGCAAGCAATGACTTGCCAGCCTCTCATCACCATGTCTCCCCTGCACCCACATATTTGTATTTATTTTATTGTGTATTTATAATATGCCTATGCAACAAGTGGCGTTTCAAGGTGCGACAAGACAAAACAAAGGGGGGAGACATGGGTGAAGAATAACAAAAACAGTCCTACAAGGCCTTGTGTTATTTGGAATTGTGCAAGTGTAGTAACAGGAAGTGCAAAGACAGAGCTGGATCATGCTCAGAAGGGGTATAGGCTCATCAGGCTACTGCAGGAAACGACAGAGCACAGTAGGGCAAGTGCAGGTTAAGGAGGGTCAGGGGAGAACAGGTGCTTGGGTAGACTAATCGAGGAGGAGATGGTGCCTTGTAAGACTCATAGGCACCAGACATCCCGTCAAAATGCGTAAGAGAGGGACATTAGCAGGGGACGGGGAGAGAGAAGGAAGAAGAGAATAGGCAGGTCTTGAGAAGCTTCTGGAATTTAAGGAGATCTGGCTCAAGCCTGAGAGGGGCAAGGAGGCCATTCCAGAGGGAGGCTCCTTCAGAAGAGAGAGATCTACCTCCCACTCTCTGCTTGGAAAAGCGTCCGATCTGCAGTTGGAGCTAGTAGACCGAAGGGCTCTAGAAGGGGGGAGGTATTTAGGGAGATAGAGTTACTATTATTATTATTAGAGTTGGAGGTAGCAGGGACCCAGGCCCCAGAACACCTTGTAGATGATTTAGAGGGTCTTGAACTTGATCCTTGAGCCTCACCAGTGGAGAGATTTTAGGACTGGAGAGATACGGTCCCTGGTCTTGAGACCAAACATTAGTCTCTCAGTCCTATTCTGGATTAGTGGAAGGCGGAGAAGAGAGGATTTAGGTAGATTGTGGAAGAGGCTGTTGCAGTAGTTCTGCCTTGAGAGGACCGGAGCTCTAGAGACAATGAGTTTCGAGGGGAAGGTGAGGAAAGAGAGAATGTCACTGAGGTGGTGCAGCTGAAAGTATGCCCTCTTGGCAAGGTCTGTGATTTGAGGAGAGAAGGAGAGAGAGTCTAAGATAATAATATGTTTTTTTTTGCTTCACAGGAGGGTGAGGGGAGGAGACCCATGGAGGGCACTCCGAGAGGAGGAGGCAAGGAGGGAGCAGGGGTCCCAATGAGAAGGATCTCAATCTTGCTTTCATTAAGACAGAGATAATTAGCAGCACACTTTGCCTGAATAGCAGTCAGATAGTTAGGAATGGGAGAGAAAGAAGAGGAGGAAGTGGAGGTTGAAGGAGAGCTGTGTAACATCTGCATAACACTGAAAGTGAGGACAGAAGGAGGCATTCAGATGAGCCAGAGGGGCAAGGTAGATGTTGAAGAGCCATGGCGAGAGTATTGGGCCCTGGAGAATGCCTCAGGTGGAAAGTATGATGGGGAAGGAAAAGAGCCCAGTTAAACCTGCGAAGTTCAGTCAGAGAGGCATTATAGCAACCAGTCCAGTGCCAGGTCTGTGATGCCAAGTATATCACAGAGCCGATTTATAAGGGTGGCATGATTGACCATATCAAAGGCAGAGGAAAGGCCAAGAAGGATGAGAAAGGTTGGAGAGTTGGAATCGAGATTTGAGAGCAAGTCATCACGGGTGTTCAGGAGTGCATGTTTCGTGCCTCTGCTGCTCTGAAGCCTAACTGTTGGTTGTGGAGACAACCAACAGATTCAGTGTGATGGATCAGCTGGGAGATCACCAGCTTCTCCAAGAGTTTGCCCAGGTAATGGTGATATGGTGGTAGTTAGCAGAGCAGGAGGAGTCAGAAGAAGGCTTTTAGAGGAGAGGATGCACAATGGAGGGTTTGAGAGCTGGCGGGAAGGAGCCAGCGGCAAAGGAGTGATTGCAGAAATCAGCAAGAGATGGAGCAAGAGAAGAATGTTGACCCATGCAGCCAGATCTGCTCACCGCAGGCCAACACAATGAAAAACACCCCACAAAGTGACAGCATCCCCACCCATAACACCATCACTGCCTGTCCCTCTGAGTGCCATGCAACAACTGCAAGCAATCACTCTCCAGCCTCCCATATCCCTTTCTCCCTCTGCACCCATAGACCCATGCCTGTTCATCTCAGGCCAGCACACTGAAGAACACCCCACACAGGAACAGCACCCCCACCTACAGCATCACCACTGTGTGTCCCCTCAGTGCCATGCAACAACTGCAAGCAATGACTCGCCAGACTCCCATATCCCTGTCTCCCTCTGCACCCATGGACCCAGACCAGCTCACCTCAGGCCAATGCACTGAAAAACACACCACACAGTGACAGCATCCCGGAAACCAATGGCGCCACACCCTGTGTCTCTTTGAGCACTTTGAACCTCTATGCACAAAGTACACACCTGGCCCACATCCATAGCATTTCACCAGATATCACATTTTCAGCTTGCAAAGACATGCAGTGCATGAAAGTAAACAAACAGGACAGCCTTGACATGTCCTATATAGAACAATGTAACCTGAAAGTTATTGTCCACCCAGTGTCAACAGCTGGAAGGTCACATCAAAGAACGTGAGCACAAATGAATCCAACAAAATATGAACTCACTGACAGAGTAATCACTGGCTGTGAAGCAAACAAATTGTCACCAGATCAAGTTATGCATTCTGGACACGGGTTAGTCTACCCTGGGATGCAGGCACAAGCTGGACCATCAATTGCAGGTATACAAGTCAGGCTCACCCACCACCAGGTTGCATGGATTACTTTGGGATACCCTTGCATGTAGGGGAGGGTAAGGTCTGGGAAGTGGAAGTATAAGTGGGGGAGCTGATGTGAAGAATGAAAGAGGGCAGGATGGGGAGAGGAGACAGAGTGAAGAATATGCAGCTGGGGAGCAGAAAGAGAGAGAGGCAATGGGAAGCAAAGAGGAGTTTGGCTGGTGGGGAGATGAGGAGAGACACTGGGCTGTTGCAGGAACAACAGATGATCAGAGGTTGTGGGAAGGGGATGATATTTCACATGCATGGGCCCACAATGTCACTCACAGTGCTGGAATTGAACAATAAGTTATAAAAACAAATGTAATGCAATCTATTGAAGACGCAAGAACGTACAGAAAAATAACACTGAACAACAAGTTACTTGTATGAGGAACACAGGTAAAGGCTGTCAGGGGTCCACATGTGCAAAGCAGTACAAACCTAGATGGTCAAAGTGCACTAAACTGGCCCTGTGGAGTACAGGGAGATATATGGCAAGGCTGCCCTGCCATCTGTGTGCAAGTGAGCTGATGTACATCCCTTGGCTAGGCACCCTGCTGGTCTAAACAAGCAAGATTCCTGAAAACCAAAACAGCCATGACATGCAGTGCAACACGCCCATGGGCCAGCAGGGTGCCCCCAGCAGGACAATCTTGGCTGGGACATTGCATGGGGTGTGGTCTTTGTCCTGCTTGGGGAAGAGACTAGATACCCAAGCTACTCCTCACTGATGAGGCCCAACAAGACAGAACATGTTTGGGGATGCTTGTGGCTCGTGCAGAAGGGATGTGACTTAGCAGTTCGGGCTGGACTGCCCCTTTTGGGGTGGGACCAAGCCTGATTTGCATATGGTCTTTCCCCTTCTCTAAAATGGCTTGGCAGGTGAAGAACCGTGGTCTGGAGGGTTGCCCAGGGCAATGCCAGAGGTAAAGATTCATTCTAAACCTTCCAGCCATCACCTGTTGGTTTTTACTTTGTCACCCAGATTGGGACGGGTATGCCTAGACGTGGGTCCTGTGCCTGCTGGGCCTAGAGACCCAAGCTATTCCTTACTGATGAGGCCCAACAAGGCTGAAACATGTTTGGGGATGATTGTGGCCTTGTGCAGAAGGGATGTGACCTAGCAGTTTGGGCTGGACTGCCAATTTTGGGGTGGGACCAACCTGATTTGCATATGGTCTTTCACCTTTTGTAATGTCTTGGCAGGCGAAGAACGATGATCTGGAGGGTTGGCCACAAACGTGATGGCTGGAAGGTTTAGAATGAATCTTAACCTCTGGCATTGCTCTGGGCAACCTTCCACACCACCGTTTTTAGCCCGTCTGCGCCATTGCAAAAGTGTTCCAGCCATATGCGAAGTATCCAAAGGGCAGGGAGAGAGCGAGCGTGGGAAATACATTACAACACAACATTTAAGAGCAGAAGGGCAAGAGGGAGAGGGACAAACCTACTATGCCTTCTGAGTATTCAGAATGTGCAAGTGCAGAAAGGAAGAGGGAAGAGGGGGTAAGTGTTGGGGAGTTTGAGCTTGTGGATGAGCCATAGACGAAGTGCTAGGAATGTTGAGTGCTGCACAGCATGGTCTGCAGGAGCCTCCAGAGCAGAGGTTGTGCAGATACAAGTGCTGTGGATAGAAAGGAGCTGGGAAGAATTGGTGTGGGAAGCCAAGGCCCTGAGGATGCATAAGGGCCAAGGACACAGATTAAGCAACTGTGGGATTAGCAACTGTGGGATTAGCAGAGGCAAGAAGGGGGGAAGGAGGAGGAAAAGAGTAAAGTCTAAAGGAGCTTCCAGAATTTGAGAAGATCCTGTTCAAGGCACAGGGGCAGTGGGAGACCGTTCCAAAGGAGTGAGCCCGCAGAGGAAAGCGAGCGAACCCCTGCCCTCGGTTTAGCAAAATAATTTACCCACAAAGAGTTGCTGCCTGAGGAGCGAAGTGGTCTAGAGGGAGATTATTTAGTGACATAAAGTTGATGATAGTGTGGTCCCCAGACCCAAATAGCCTTGTGGATGATGCAGCAAACAGGAGCCAGTGAAGTATTTTAGTGCAGAAGAGATGCGGTCCCTGGGCTTACGCCTGTCATGCTTGAGCTAAAACATGGCGCTGGTGCGCATTGTATTCTGGGGGCACTCAGAGCCATAATGGATATTTACTCCATGCCTCAGTGAAAAGCTGTACTTACTTTGCTGAGAGCTGAATTTACTTTGCTGAAGAAAACATGCTTTCCAAACCTGGTATACAGTCAAGGATATTCTGCTGGGAAAGCTGGTTTTGTTATGTCTTGTTATGAGTTATGGGACTGTTTTCCATGGCATTTGTTCTTAGGAGAGGGAAGCGCTTTGCTCCTTGAGGTTACTGTTGGTTGACCCAGCTGGCAACCAACGGTTACCCATCAATGCGCAAGTGCATTGCCAGATGGTTCGAGAAATTACCACCCCTTTTTGAGGAGTGCATATATGCGGAACCCCTCAACGGTCAGACGGGACAAGTACAAAGACCTCAGTTGAAAGGGGGACGCCTTTGTCCGGCATACCCGTGGGCTGTTGTGCTCTCGGCCTGGCTGTTACCAGGCTCTTCCAGCCGCTTCTGGCGAGATGAGGCATTCAGTTACGCCCATGGTGGTGTATTTTCTTTTGAATTCTCTGTCTTTTCTGTGATTTATATCTGTGTTATCACTTGTTGCTTCCAAGCTTTGAATAAATAGCTGTATAAGTGCTCATTATTTTCTAAGCGTGCGTGTGGTTGTAAGTCATTGCGTCTTCTACCTGCGTTCAAAGTATTGGCTCTGCAATTGCGCTGGTGATTAATGACTGTCCGTGCACTCTGGCCGAGCAATACAACGGCCAAGGATAAGTCTTGCTGCCCTATTCTGGAAAAGCTGGAGGGTTCGCAGAGTGGAGGAAAGAAGATTCAGGAGGAGGCTGTTACAGTAGTCAAGTCTAGAGAGAACCAGCACTTGAGTCACATTGAGCCTCTGAGGGAAGGTGAGAAAAGATAAAGTTTCTTTGAGAAGGAGGAGGTGATCGTTGGACTTATTGGCAATGTCCTGATTGTGAGGATGGAAGGAAGAGAGTAGTCGAAGATGACTCCAAGGTTTCTGGCTTAAGTAGAAGGCAAAGGGGCAGAGCCCCATGAGGAAGGCCAGAGTGAGGGGAAGAAGGAGGGTGCAGGGGTCCCAATTGGAAGGATCTCAGTTTTACAGGCATTGATGCAGAGATCACTGGGGGTGCACCAGGAGTGGATGGCAGATAGGCAGTCAGGGATGATGGAGGGCGCAAGAGAGTTGGCAGGGAGTCTGAAGAAGAGTTGTGTGTCATCTGGATAACACTGGAAGTTAGATGAGAAAGAGGATATTAGGTGTGCAAGGAGAGCAATGTAAATGTTAAAGAGCCATGGGGGGAGAACAGAGCCCTGGGGGACACCACAGGTGGAAATGGAAGTAGGAGAGGAGAGGGGGCTCAGGATAACTTGGGAAGAGCAGGTAATGAGGAAGGAGGACAGCCAATCCAGTGGCTGTTCCGAGATACCAAGTGTGTTGTGTAGCCTTTGTATGAGGATGGAATGGTTAACTGTGTCAAATGCAGAGGAGACATTGAGAAGGATAAGGACAGCTGGGGAATTGGAGCCCAGAGATGCAAGCAGTTCTTCACAGGTGTTCAGAAGAGCAGTTTCCCTGCCTCTGGATGCTTGGAATCCAGATTAATGGTCGTGGAGGCTACCAACAAGTTCAGTGTGAGAGTTGAGTTGGGTCAAGGCCAACTTCTCAAGCAGCAGGAAGGGGGTGATGGAGATAAGGTGATAGCTGGTAGGGAAGGTAGGGTAGGAGGATGTTTACTTCTGGTGTGGGCATACAAGGGAGTGCTTATGGGGGCAGGGGAAAGATCCAGTGACAAAAGAGTGATTGCAGAAATCAGCGGGAACAGGGGCAAGAGAGCCAATGTTATCCTTGATGGTCCTGGATGAGCAAGAAGAGACCTGTTTAGAAGAGACCCTCATGGAACGGACAACTTTGGTAACTTCCTCAGGTGTGACAGGAGAGAAGGAAGAGAAGGAGGAAGGAGGAGGGAGTTGTGGTTGGGAGTTTGGCCATACCATTTGCTCAGGCCTAATGCGGGAATGCTAATAGGGAGGCCTCTCTGAAGTCCCTGAACACTGTAACTAACTCTGAAAGTGAATACTTACTTGGTAAAGAAGATATCCTCTGGAACGTTGACTTTCCTGCAACTGAACCCTATCTCAACCTGCCTACAGCAGCCACCTAGACCACTAAAGTCACTCTTCTGTAACAGACCAGGAAAGGACTGGATAAGAAAAAGATTCTGCCATGAAAGTATAACAACTGTAAAAGTACTTACTTGCTAAATATGTTAGTGTGGTAACTGTATCTCTGTGAAAGCAAAAGTTTCAAAGTGTCATTAAGTTATGCTTACCTTTGAGTTGCATTTGGCCCCTCTAAAAAGTGTATAAGTTGCTTTACTAACTTTAAATGGTATTTCCCCCTTCTAAAAAGTAATGTGTTGGTGCTGTTTTATCATTGTGTAACTGAACGAGTGTAAAAGCTTACCAATAAAGGGTTTCTTGCGTTGAATAACCTTGTGTACTTCTTAAATTGTAATTGGGTTTTGCTCCCCCTGATCTGCTATATACCGACCTAAAACAGTCTAGAAGTTAATACTTGTCTCATGAGTTGCTTGAAGTCCTTCGTAAAAGTATATTGTTACTTACCTTGAATAGCTGCTGCTCTTCTAATCTTGTAACACTTGGTTGTTCCTCCCCTGAAACTGCTTAGAGCATTTCCAAAATAGTCATAGGGTCAATAACTTACCTTGAAATACGTTGTGTCTTTCTTTTTTAAATATATTTCTTTATTACCTTTTTCTTATAACAGTTAAACATCTCATCCACAACAATTCCCTCCCCTGCACTTCCTAACAGCCTCCCTCCCCCTTTCCTAATCCCCTGCCCCTCTCCCATCCCTCCCCACCCCGAGTGCCATTCCATTCCAACCCCACTTCTCCCAGCCCCCATCATTTCTGCACACTTCACAGGCTGATAGCCACTACACTTCGATTTAGGTTGTTCCTTCTCCTCCCTATCCCACCTTTGTAGTTTTGGCATTATGTAGGGTCACAGAGGTTTTAAGTCCTGGGTGGATGCCATTTCATTCAGAAATTGTCCCCGATCCATTGCCAACACATTTCCCCCCTCTGGGTTGCTGTGTTTATTCAGGTAATCCACCTCAGCAAGGCCCCACCTGCATACATCTTGGAGCCATTGCCTCACTGACAGGCCCACTGGTCTTTTCGATTCTATTGCAATCTGCCATTTGGCTAAAACCAACAAGAATTGTACAATTTTGTTCTGGTTTTACCTCTTCGACACCGGTAGAAGCACCCACAAACACACCTTGTGTGGATTTACTTTCCTTGAATTGCTTGATGCATTCTAAAATAGTTATTGTGTGTTCATACTTATCATAGAGTAGCTTAAGGCCCCTGCAGAAAGTATATGAGCTGTTTTACTAGCTCTGAAATTATTTCTGAAAAGTAATGTTGCAGGGAGTTACTTGTAACAGGGTTGTTTTATTATGCAATTTCATAACTGAGTGTCGCTGCAGGACTCACAGGATCAACTACCCTTGAAATACTGATTGTATTCTAAAAGTAAAATTGAAAAGGAGCGTGAGAGGCCCTCTACCTAGAACTAACAAGGGTCAAATACCCTTTTCTTTGGAATTGTTTCCACTGAGGAGGGTCTGCAAGCACATTTAACTCACTGCACCCTTAAAAGAGGGGAAATAGCCATTTGCATATCAGTCTTTGTCCCACCCAAAAGGGCAGTCCAGAACAGAAATGCTAGTCAATTCTCCTCTGAACAGGAGTACCAGCAGCAAAACCAGACACATGCTTCGGCCTTGTGTGGCCTGAGCCTCTCTAAGGCACAGTGAGCAAGGGGTCCATGTCTGGATTACCCTTGGTTACCATGGGTGATACCCAAGTGTTACACAATTGAGAGTGTGGGAGCCCCTCCACCAAGAACTAATATGGGTCAAATACCGTGTTCTATGGCATTTCTTCCACTCAGACTGGTCTACAACCACGTTTTAGGTCACTGAACCCTTTTAAGAGGAGAAATGTCCATTTGCTTTTCAGTCTTAGCCCCACCCACAAGGGCATTCCAGCACCGAAATGCTAGGCAATTCTCCTCTGAACAGGAGTACCATCAGCAACCCCAGACATGTGGTTTGGCCTTGTGGGCCTACTCAGTGAGGTAAAGGTGGGCCTCTCTGAGGTACAGTGAGCAAGGGGTCCACATCTGGCTTACCCTTGGTTACTTAGGATGATACCCTCTGTGAAAGGTGCGTTGAGCTGAAAAGTGGTTGTAGACCATCCTGAGTGGAAGAAATTCCATAGAACAGGGTATTTGACCCATGCTCGTTCTCAGTACAGGGTGTCCCACACTCCTTTGTAACTTTGCAAAACTTGGGGTTTCACCCTGAGAAACCCAGGGTAATCCATACATGGGCCCCTTGCTCACTGTGTCTTAGAGAGGCTCTGCTTCACCTCACTGATGAAGCCTGACTAGGCTGAAACACGTGTCTGGGGATGCTGATGTTACCCTTGTTCAGAGGAGATTTGCATAGCATTTCAGTGCTGGACTGCCCGTGTAGGTTTGACAAAGACTGATTTGCAAATTGCTATTTCTCCTCTATGAAGGATACATTGAGATAAAAAAAAACAGTAGTTGTAGATCCTCCTGAGTAGAAGAAATGTCATAGAACAGGGTATTTGACCCATATCCATTCCCAGTAGACGGGCTCCCACACTACTTTGTGTTCTAAAAGTATATCTAACCTGGTCTTATTCCCCAAGAATAATAAATTGCTATCCCGAATGTATAACCTTAGGTTTGACTCACCTTGACTTGCTTCTTGCTCCTCTAAATAAGGTTATACCTTGGTTTGCATACAATAGGTATTGAATGTATTTTTTAATTGTGTTTATATGATGTTATAGTGCTTACTTACCCAAGAATTATCTTGGTCTTCTTGTATTTAACCAAACCCTTTATTTTTACAATACATAGTGTTTCAGTGTTTCTTTGGACCATTTGTATGCTACAATTTCTTTGTACCAAGCTATAGCCCTCTTTCCCTCCTAAAATAAGCCTGTCTGATCTGTCCATGCTACCAAAACATTCTCAAGTCGTACAGGATTATACTAAGAGTGGCGCTTATGTACTGTCTCAGATGTATCATTTTTTTAAGCCCTTAGTTTAAAAAAAATATCCTAACAACAGTGCACAACCATACGTGCCGGCAGAGCTGTACTGATGTGATTCCCTCATCCCCTCCAACTAACACTGTGCCTCTGCATTGTGGAATTGAGGGCCAGTGTCCGGCAGAGAAATGTATTGATTGTTTATTTGTATAGCGCCTATACACAACGTGTTTCAAAGCGCTTCATGGTGGCAGGGAATATGGGAGAATACAATTACATTCATGCAAGTGTTTGAAACAATACAGAATGTGAAAAATGACTATCATAATCAGCCTGGCAACAGTTCAGATAGTGCAAGTACAAGGAATAACTAAGGAGAAGAGGGGAAGGGAAAAATGAGAGAACACCTGCAGTAACATTACAATACCTGATGACAACTGATGTAGTGCAAGAGTATACAAGAGGAAAGGGAGTGAGGAGGGAGGTGGGGAGTGAGGGAGAAGGAGAGGAACAAAACAAGCAACTATCGAAAAAGGTCAAACGATGATTCAGAATAGTGCGGGGGAGAAGACAAGGAGGGAAGGGGGAGAAAGACAAGCTGCTATCAAAGGTCACGGGACAAATGATAAGTGTAAGTGCTAATGGACATAAAAAAGGGGGCAGGTGACTGTGAAAGACAGGCGGCTGTGATTACTATGCCTCACGGCAATTGAGGTAGTGCCAGACTTTAACAAGAAAAGGAGAAGGAGGGGTAGATGGCTGCGAAACACAGGCATCTGCGATTACTATGCCTGACGGCAATTGAGGTAGTGCCAGAGATTTACAGGAGAAGGGAAGGGGTGAGGAGGAGGCGAGAGTAGAGTAGGAAAGGGGAGAAAAGGCAGAGAGGAGATCGAAGGGGTAAAGGGTGGGTGGGGGCACAAAGTCAGTCACATGTGTATGGGGGTGGGTATGGGGTAAAAAGATGGTCAAGGGGGCATGGGAGCAGGTGGTGGTCACAGAACAGTCAAGGGGGCATGGGGAATAAAGACGGTCATGGGGGCATGGGGGTGGGTGGGGGTGCATAACAAAAGTCACAGGGGAGATGGGGGGCACAAAGGCATTCATGGGGACATGTGGGTCGGTGGGGGGCACAAAGGCAGTCACAGGGGCATGGGGGCACAAAGAGAGTCACAGGAGGCATAGGGGTGGGATGGGGGCATAAGTCAGTTACGCCGGGCATGGGGGGCACAAGACAGTCACGGCGGGCATGGGGGTGGGTGGGGGTTCACAGAACAGTCAAGGGGGCATGGGGGTGGGTGGGGGACACAAAGACGGTCACGGGGGTTATGGGGGGCACAAAGACAGTCACGGGGCTTGGGGGTGGGTGGGGTTCACAAAGACAGTCACAGGGGCATGGGGGCACAAAGACAGTCACAGGAGGTATGGGGTGGTTGGGGGCACAAAGACAGTCACAGGGGCATGGGTGTGGGGCATAAAGCGTGTCATGGGGCATGGGGGCACAAAGACAGTCACGGGAGGCATGGGGTGGGTGGGGGCACAAAGACAGTTACGGGGCATGCAGGCCCAAAGAGGGTCACGGGGACATGGGGTTGATGGGGGACATAAGACAGTCACGGGGGGCATGGAGGGCACAAAGACGGTCACAGGGGGCATGGGGTGATTGAGGCATAAAGACAGTCACAGGGGGCATGGGGGCACACAGTCACCAGGGGTCATGGGGTGGGGGGCATAAAGACAGTCACAGGGGGCATGGGGGCACAAAGACAGTCATGGGGCATGGGGTGGGTGGGGTACATAAAGACAGTGAAGGGGCATGGGGGTGGGTGGGGGGAACAAAGACAGTCACGGTGGGCATTGGGGGCACAAAGACAGCCATGGGGGGCATGGTGGTGGGGGGCATATAGGCAGTCACGGTGGGCATGGGGGGCACAAAGACGGTGACGGGAGGGATGAGGTGGGGGGCATAAAGACAGTCGTGGGGGCATGGGAGGTACAAAGACGGTCACGGGGGGTGGGAATCATAAAGACAGTCAAAGGGGCATGGGGGCACAAAGACGGTCACAGTGGGCATGGGGCTGGTTGGGGGGCATAACAACAGTCACAGGGCGCATGAGGGGCACAAAGATGGTCACCGGGTGAATGGGGGGCATAAAGACAGTCACAGGGGCATGGGAGGTACAAAGACGGTCACAGAGGGCATGGAGCATAAAGACGGTCATGGGGCATCAGGGTGGGGGCATAAAGACTGTCACGGGGGCATGGGGGGCAAAAAGATGGACACGGGCGCATGGGGATGGGGTGTCCTCTTCAATGCTTTCTTCCAACCCTCTTTCCTCCCCACTCTCTTCACCTGATTCTAAGTCCTCCAGATGTAGCAGTTGATGAGACAGGTAATCCTTTTCTTTCTTGAGGGTGTAATGCCTGTCTCGGGAGGAAGCCACAGTGAATGCTAGCAAACAGCAGTCTTGGGGCCCCCTTCCCGCGATCAGGCTGTGCAGAAGGGAAAAAGCCATTACTGCTGGAAAAAACCCTTCCAGTGAGTGGAGGTGCCGAGTTCCACGAGAAGTCCAGGATCTGAAGACTGACCAAGTCCTTGCAAGCAGGGAAGTTGGCAGAAGCAGGCAGCAGCAGGAACGAAACTGGACTGAGAACTGCAGGCGTAGAAGCGCCGCTGGAATCCGCTCAAAGAACACACCTTCCACAATCAGCACTGGGCGGAGAAAGGAGGAATAAAGCGGCGAGAGAGAGAGAGACTTCAGGAGGAAACAAGCGGATGCCCGTGGCCGGCCTGCGGAGAAACGGAGCAGGGACCACGGGGAGAGACCGGTGAGTAGCAGCAGGAGAGAGGAGAGAAAACGAAAGAGGAAAGGGAGCGAGAAGGCGACCCGCGAGAGGGGCTAGCCAGAAACAACAGAAGACACGGACAAGGGTGGCCGTGGGAAATGGGAAAACTAGCGCATAGACCCAAAAGTTGTGAAAGAACGGACAGCAAGGGGGTTGCAATGCGACGACCGCTGGGGGAAGCGGAGCTCAGTACTTCCCAGCGGTCGCCATGTTGAAAAACCTCTAGACTGGCAGTCTACGCAGGGGACGGAACGTGGTGGAACGCCAGCCCCGCCCCCTGTCGAGGATCCGCCAGCGCGGAAACAGGCGCCAAGAGCGGCGGCGGATGACATGGGGGCATAAAGACAGTCATGAGGGATGGGGGCACAAAGATGGTCACGAGGGCACGGGGGGCACAAAGACAATCAGGGAGGCTATGGGGGGCACAAAGATGGTCAGGGGGGCATGGGGGTTGGGGGAGGCATACAAATAGTCATGGGAGGCACAAAGATGGTCATGGGGGCATGGGGGTGGTGGGGGGCATAAAGTCAGTCACGGGTGTGGCAATGCGGCATACCATGGTGGACAGGGGTAGTCAGGGCCTTTGTTGTAGGCCTTCGATGGTTTGGACATGGAGACTAGGGAGGTGAAAGGATGCTGGGTGGACCTCTCATGGAATGCAGATACTAGATGAGGCAGGATCCCTGCAACAACATGGGACATTGGATTTCACCAACTATATGAGTAAATCATGGAGACTGCACATGTGTACACCAATGTTCAGTGTGATCTGCACCTGTATGTGTGATACTGTTGCCATCATGTGAACAATGACAGTTGACAACACTGCGCATGGCTGCATGTCTAGTCCTTCACTAATAAAGTCATTGCGAGGGCAATGACGCATATCTTAAGGTTTTCAAAAATAAGTAAAATGTGCCCATCCCGGACAGGGGTTAAAAAAGGAAAGCACCAAATCCCCCATAGAAATATCCCCTCCATGGGCTCATGGACATCAGAGCACAAGTGGTAGAGGTGGCATGGACTGGGACTGCCATCCTGTGGCGGATCCTCACGTGGTCGATGGGGTGGGTGGTTATGCAGCCTGTCCATGTAGTGTCAATACCTGGTTTTCATTGGCTAAGGCCACCCATAATACAGATGCATGCACTAGCATCCCAATGGCAGAGAGGTCTCTATGAACCTCCTCCTGAGTGGCACAGAGTCTGCATGTACACTCACTCCTGATGTATCTGATTGCTGGAGAGCATCTGCCTCAAGGCATCCACCTCCTCGTGGAGGTGGGACCTTGTAGCCAAAGGTTCCTCATGCAGTGTAGTCATCAAGCTCTCCATCTCATGGCGATTGAAGTCTCTAGATGCCAACATCTCCAACTTCAGGGATTTTATATGTGAAACTGCAAGAGGCCAGGAAGATAGCTGTGGCTGGGAGGATAGCTCAGGGGCAATGCGCTCGCCTTGGAAGCAAGACAACACTGTGCGACACAGGTTTGATCCCTGGGTCCACGCTTAAAAACCTCTGGGTATTAAGCATGTTATAAATAACCAATTATAATTATAATCTCTATGCCGGGAGCCCTGCAGAGATGTCAGCCCATCGGCTCAAGGTTGGCCTCCATGCCCAGTTTATGGGAGCGCCTTGTGGACCGCAACCCAGCAGGAGGTGTCTTTGTCAGGCTGTCCATCAGTCGCTGCTGATGGACCCAAGAGGCCAGATACTGTGCATCCCGGGCAGCTGGTGAGGAGCTGTCCTCAGCCATGCTATGAATGTCCTGGGCCATCTCGTGCATGATCTCTCCATGTCGGATGTTCTCACGCAGCATCTGCTGCACCCACTCCGACTCTTCGGTATGCACATGTCCGCCATGTGTGCTGGGCTGACGGTGGTGGTATGCCAGGGTTCAGGCCCATTGCAGTGGGACCCCTGCCCTTGGCTGCAGGTCTTAGGTCTCTAACCCTCCATCAGACATCAGTTCCTGATCCTGCTCCTAACACAGGTATAAGCAATCTTGCAGCCGTAACCACTGGGGATGCAGGGCTTACTCTGTGACTACAGGCTCACACAACAGCCCCATCCAGACTGCCAATTGGGGCACCCAACCCTGTCCTTCACTGTGTCCTCCGCATCAAATTCAGAAGCGTCAGAGGAGTCAGAAAATCCGACTGAGGAGTGCCTGCAGCACCTGTGGATTCTCATGGGGCACAACACACCAGCCTCCATTGGTGGTCTGTCGTATGACCGCCTCCTCCTCCACCTCTGCATCTGCTGCATCATCACCTGCACAGAGAGAGACAACAACATTTCAAGGTATGAGTACCTTGCAGAACATGCATATGTGCATAACAATGCATGTAGATAGAAAATGGCCAGACACACATACATCACACATTGTGACTGGGCACAGTGTGAGCTGTATATCAGAGATGAATGGCATTCGCTGACATGCACAGTCATGGCTAGGCATATCAGGCAATGCAGCATGGCATGTTTTGCAGAATAAAGAGCACTGACATACACCCTGATATGATTGAAACTGATTTCCATGCGTGGAAGGATGAAGGTCTGTGCATCATTAGTGAGCTCATACTCCACTCAGACATTTTCTTGTTGCAACATCTGGAAGTGTGACCTGTACATCTGATGACCCACATTTTCATACAAGCATTTGTGTAGACATGATATCCCCAATTATCATTGCAACATTGCCCCCAGCAAGATACGTGGCTGGCCACAATCACATGCCTTGCAAACATGAGTGAGGAGACTGTAATATTATGTTATGTTAACTGAATTTATTGAAGCGCACATACGCCCAAAGGCATCATGGCACTGGAGACATGAGGAGAGTTTTTATGATATCACTGTTTCTAAAATAGCATTGCTTTCAATGCTGACAAAAGGCAAAGTGGTTTGCGGTCTCCCGCAGGGCAAAAGAAAGGTAATTCCAGACTTTGGCGGCTGCCACCGAGAAAGCATATGCCCCTTTTTGAGAAAACCTTAACTGGGGAACTGCTACCCAAAGAGCCGTTTGGGATCGAAGAGAATGAGTGGCAATGTAGTGGACAAATTTGGCTTGCAAGTGTTCAGCTCCCATGCCGTTGATAGCCTGATGTACCATGTACATGGACTTAAACATGATCCGGTCGGCAAAAGGGAACCAGTGCAATTGCCTCAACAGAGGGGTCACATGGGACCCGAAAGGGTGGCGCAGAATAGATCTGGCCGTGGCATTCTGGAGTAGCTGGAACCGCCTGACTAGATACGCGAGCTACGCCAGATAAAGTGAGTTACAGTATCCAGTACTCTTAGAACCAGGGCTGCAACCACTGGGGCCTAACATGCTATGGGAATGAAACGGGACATGAAGCTAAAAGTGACCAGCTATGCAGACCGCTGCAAGTTGCTCATCCATGGCCAGAGAGGCTGAGATCCCCAAATTTCAGACTGCAACATCGAACTGTCAAATGCATGTCCACTGCTCCATTGACACTCGGTGTGTGAAATGTTCTACACTGAGACAACTACTGGCCATCCACATCTTGTCCCGTCTGGAAGATGTCCTCATGCATCTATGCACAGACATTGTTGCTCATCCATGTCCACCGGCCGCCAGGGCCAGGTAATGGGTGACTGCGACATTATGCACACAATGCTGTGATTATGTGTGAGTCATGATTGTCACACCCAATGGAAGATACACATGCAAGACACTGCGAATGCTGTTTTATAGTGTATAGGCTGACTTTATGTAATATTGTTACGGGCTGTTGAGTGACTGAATTACTTTTACTGAAGGACGCCAAGTGTGCAGTTGTCCTCTTTCTTTGTTTGAAGGGCCTTTCTTTACCTCTCCCTCATTCCACCTACGGCCTCATATGTGCCGGATTGATCGCCCGCGCACTGGACAGGCGCAGCAGGCGTACCGTCAGCACGCCAAAGGCGCGCTTAAGGCAAGCCTGTTTGTGCCTGTCCTTGCCAAGGCTGGGCTGCAGGGCTCTATATGTTTTACTCGAAACTAAATTCTCACTCCTAACACACAGTTTCTGCGGCGTGGCAAGTTTCCTCCGCACCATGCTTGTTAATTGAATTTCAATTATCTTTAGTACAACCTTTGAAGACACATCATTTATCATTGCTACTTGTTTGTTGACTGCCCATATGACTGACATCTACCAACTTCTATCTGATCACAACCTGACTTATGGTTCTTAACTAAGTCATAGATGCAAGTGCTGTCGGCACCTGCCTTGATTCAAGTCATACCAGCTGACTTTGGAATCATCCACGCTGACCGCCCCTCCTTGAAAATGGGGGGCGGGTTCGCAGTGACTTTTAAATCCACCCAAACGATCTCTAGACTTGAGTTTTCCCATCTGCTTGCTATGAAGGCCTTATTAATTTGCTGTGTTCTTTCTCTGTCCTCCATATGTAATTTTTTGTTTGCTCATCTACTGACCCCTGGTTCATATGCTGGGCTTCTTGAGCCCCGACTGGATATGATGTCTGATTTACAGACCCAATGTTCTCAGTTTGTCGTATCGGGTGATTTTAATTTGAAATGTAATCACCCACGTACTCCTGCTCTCAATCTTTTTTTTTAAAGCATGGTTGATTTGGGGTTCACCCAAGTAGTTTCTGCACCTACTCACAAGTTAGGACATACGCTGGAATTTGTTCTGGCCAATGAAGCTTTATTGACCTCTCTTTTATGCTCAGAAAATGAAGTCTTCGCTAGGTCAACCTAAGGCCCTTTTTTTCGGTGGTGAGATCTCTTTCCTCTGCAGCCAGACTGACACCCTCTGTCAGTCCTACACAAGTGCTATGTGACTCATTGGCACAATACTTTACCACAAAAATCGATACCATACGCACTGACATGGCGCTAGCTATGACAACAATATCTGCCCCTATTTTTGAACCTCAAGTTCCAATATGTTTGACACTTCCGGAAGGCTGGTCCTCCTTTCCTCTTTTTACCGAAGTAGATGTACTTACTGGCATCCAACATACTAAGTCGGGGGCCCATTCTGATATCATTCCAATTGCTGTGATGAAGGATATCTCCCCCGGGTTGATGTGTGAAATTACAGGGGCAGTTAATGCCTCCTGCCAACATGGCATTATTCCACCAGAGCTTAAGGCTGCTTTTGCTGTTCCTCTTCTTAAGAAGCCGTCACTTGACCGCCTGTTACCTTCTAACTATTGCCCGATTTCACTTCTACCATTTCTTATGAAACTTCTGGAGTCACTGGTTTCCCCCTTGATGTCCGCCTTTATGGAATCCACACAGTTCTTTGACCCTGCCGAATCTAGCTTTAGATCAGGTCAGGGTACTGAGAGTGTTTTGGTCTCAGTTCACAATGACATGGCCAGGCTGTTTGATGCCGGACAAGCTGCGGCCCTGATTCAATTAGATCTCTCAGCTGCTTTTGACACTTTCGACCACCCCATTTGCTCACCCGCCTGGCTCAAGTTGGAATCTCGGGTCAGGTTCTTACCTGGTTCACTTCGTTTCTGACTGAGAGTACTCAAACTCTCTCACTCCCTCCTTTTCATTTCTTATTCTTTCAATTGTAGTGTCCCAGAGGGATCCGCCTCCTATACTCAACATTTACATCTGGCCCCTTGAGTGTCTCATCTTCTCCTTCGGCATCAGGTGCTATTCTTACGTCATCGACACTCAGATCCTGATCTGTTTAGATCTTGATCAGGCTGAGTTGTCGTTGTGCCTGTTTCAGTGCCTTACTGCCGTGGGGGCATGGATGAACCACAATTGGCTGAAGTTGAACGGAGACAAGACAGATGTGCTGATGGTGGGTTTCCCCCCTGATCCTTCACTTTGGGTGTCTTCATTTTGGACTTCCTCTCTTGGCCCTCTTCCGGTCCCAACTGTTAAGGTGAATAACCTGGGTGTAGTTGTCTCTGTGTCACTCTCTATGGAGGCACAGGTTGCGGGAGTCTGCCAGGCAGGCCACTTTCACCTAAAAATTCTAAAGAATATTCTCCTGTTTATACCTCCTCATCTTCGTCCCCCGGTAGTTGCAGCCCTAGTACTAAGTTGTCTGGACTATTGTAGTTCATTATATCTGGCCCAATCTAAGGGTCTAGTCCAGCGGCTTCAGCGCCCTCAGAATATGGCTGCGCGGGTGGCTACTGGCTCTCCTTATGGGGCTCATATCTCTCCGGTTCTGCGCTCTTTACACTGGCTGCCTGTCAAACAGCACATTGTTTTTTTTTTATGGCCCTGTGCTTGGTGCATTGCGCCCTGCATGATCAAGGGGCGGAATATCTGCAAGACAAGGTTACCCATTATGCTCCCATGCAGCCTTTACGATCTGCAGCTGCGGGTCTACTTGTAGTTCCCTCTTTTCAATGCTCCAGTATTAGAGGGCAGGCCTTCTCGGTCGCCTTGGCTCAACTGTGGAACAGTCTTCCTTTAACTTAGAAAAATCTTTCAAATCACTGGGCTTTCAGAAAAGCTTTAAAAACATACTTGTTTGAGTGAAAATCTGTCCGCATTGGATATCTGCTTTTGTTTCTCTCCTCCAGCGCCATGATACCTTCGAGTGACCGTGTGCTTAATAAGTTCATATAACATAACATAACAAAACAATGTATACAATCACATGTGTATTTTATGATATTGCTACACATACAAGCAGCAACATTTCCTGGACCAGGCGGAGGGGGCAACTTCACAGGAAGCAAAGCTAAAGGCGCACAGGGGTGGTCATAGGAAGGGTCAAACCCAGACAGCTGAGTCTGAGTATGCT
This sequence comes from Ambystoma mexicanum, assembly GCF_040938575.1. Classification (NCBI taxonomy): domain Eukaryota; kingdom Metazoa; phylum Chordata; class Amphibia; order Caudata; family Ambystomatidae; genus Ambystoma; species Ambystoma mexicanum. Next base: position 1,271,946,875 of record NC_090935.1, on the reverse strand, counting down.
ACCAGTAAACATGTAAGCATTCCTTTGTATCAAATAAAGGAGTGGTGCATGTTGAGAATGCAGCCTCTGAGATGCTCTCTAGCCACACCCTCCAGTCTGCACCCCAACTACCGGTGTCAAGCTCATGCTCTTTGGGTGGACAGAGCCTTTACATTGTGAAGACCTGCACAAACCATCAGTTAGCTGACCAAATAGACACATTCTAACAAGAGAGTTAACATGCCGCCCAGAAAAAGATCAAAACAATGTTCTTCCTTTCCATGTCTTGTTATTTCACACACAAAAACCTATAATGTATATTACTAGTTAACTGTCATTTTCTTGACAAAGTGCTCTAGTGTCTGCTTTGGGACATGTACAATGCATACCCTCGGCATCAATGTACTCTTCATCTTCTCAAGATGCCAACCACTGCCAGATGGCTCCTCAATGTGACTTGGCACCTTGAATAGGACAGCAGGGTCTATTGTTTCACTGTGCAGACCGTAGTGCATGGAGAATCAGTGCTGTGATTTTTTCTGATGTGTCACATTAGTGCTTGACCAAGTGCTACTAGCACCCTATGCATGATTTCTCGGGGTGAGAACCCCTGCTGGTTGTTCGGCACATTTCTTGAATAGGCAGTGTCACTTTACATTGTGTGAGCTGGCAGCGCCCTTTACATGACACTGTCAGTCAATGACTTTCTATTTGCAAGCGACTGATAGTCATTGATTGACACTTTACATGACAGTGGGCCTCATTACGACCATGGCGGCCGCGGTATGAACGGTGCCGGTTAGGTACTGACACCGTTCTTACCGGGCCGCCACATTAAGAGTTTGCTCACGGGTGGCGGTATGCACGTCTGGTCTGGCCAGACGTGCATACCGGCACCAGCGAGCAGACCAGGATGCTAACAACGGACCCGTCAAAAACGGGTCCGTTGTTAGCATCCTCTCAATTCCAATTGAGCCCTATGGGGGCTGAAATGGGAATGGGGACGTACTGGGTCCGGGTCCCGAAACTGGGAATTACCAGGCCCGCAAAAGTCAGAATGGCCCAGTAATTCCCTTTTTTCGGGACCCGGACACGAGTTTGGAGGTAGCCATGCCGGTAATGACAGCATGGATACCTCCAAACTCGTAATGAGGCCCAGTGTCATGTTAAGTGCTCTGTCAGCTCACACAATGTAAAATTACACTTGATATTGTGTGAGCTGGCAGTGCCCTATATTTGCATTGGCCTTGTGTGACCGCACCACTTGAACGTCCCTTGAGCCAGCTCTGTATCACAGGTCCATACAACTTACCTTCTAACTACAGGTCTATTTCTAATATTCCATTCTTGCTTAAGAACTTAGACCGGGCTGCCTACTTACAAGTTCAAAATCATATGGCGAAACATCAGATACTCAACCAGAGATGGTCTGGGTTCCATAGAGCACATAGTACGGTGTCTGCCTTTTTAGACCTTAAGGTTAATATGTTGGAAATAGTGGATGGTGGACACACAGAGCTGCTCATGCTTATCTGCCAATGACCTTAAACAATGAAAATGTGGAACCCACACTGGCAACAGCTCAATTGTCTGTCACTGTTCATTAGAAATCAACAAGAATAGTTATATGCTCCTAAGGAGTCACATGTGAGAACAACATGAAAACATGTCCAAGGTTTAACCATATTTAATAGTGCAGGAATAAACAACAAGTTACTTCATTGATAACAGTTGGAAGATAGAAACTTATATAAGGATTGAAAAAGATAAAATAGAAGTTACATATATATCTAAAAGGGTTGTGAATACACCAATGATCAAAATTATTTTTCAAGAAAAGGAAAGAAAAATACATAAATGCAAATAGATGAATGGAAAATACATAGGTACAAATGGAACACAAGCATTAATGTGCCTAAATTGTAGACTATTTTTCGCAGTCTAAGAAAAAACTACCTTTGTGTATGTTTCTGATTTACTTATCTATCATTTTCATGATCAATTTATGATCATGCTCTTTATCTGCCAACGTGTGAGTTCATAGATCTAGACATTTTTAATCAGTGCTCATACAGGCTTGTTCAGGAAAGTGGGCACTAAATACACGTTCCGGCTTGCCAACAGTTAACGGCATCTATGTTGCTCCTTCCTCAGGGCGAATGGAAATCATAGTCCTAAAGGGGAGGGAAGCAGATACATATTACATGGCCACGGTAGTGGCCATGTAGTTATGGTTAAGTTGCTGTTTCCACAGGAAGAGCACTTTTTGGGCGGCTTATAACTTCGCTCTCCCTGGACGGATCCTCACCAAACTTTGCAAAACAAGTAGTTGGGTCACTCTGAATTTATTTGCAAAGTTTGGTGAGGATTCGTCCAGGGGGAGAATAGTTATAGGGGGGGTCCCAAAACTTTTTTTTTTTTCCCCATAGACTGAATGGGAAAAAACTTTGCGCACGGCTACAGCCCGAACCGCTGGACGGATTTACACCAAATTTGCAGCAGGAGCGGCAGCCTGGTCCCAAAAGCGTGCTTTTGTAAATTTGGTGTAAATCTGTCCAGTAGTTTTTTTAAAAATGACCAAAATATAAGGCAAAAAAATTAGTGATATCTGCGTTCGCTTCGCGGACGGACTTCCCTGGTCGCTCCGCGGACAGCACCCCGATTGGCCCATGGCCTTGCGTCATGTCCGCGGACATGCGACGTGTTCGCTGATTGGACGGCGAGGGGCGTGGATCGCGTCAGATTTTCTGTGGCGCCCGCCATCTTGTATTCGCAGTCGACCGCGTACAGCGCAGTGAAACGTGGATAAAAAATTGTATTTAGTGCCGTGTGTTGGTGTGTAAGAGTGTTTGGGGAGGGTGGGGGAGTACGAGATAGGTTCAATGTTTTGTTTTTTTATGTGCTAGACCTTTTTGTTGCGTTCGATTTGTCTGCGGAGAACACGGCTGTTCTGACATTTTGTAAATAAACTAAATGGTGGGGTGTTTAGAGGACGGAGTATGTGTCATTTTTGTTCGCAAGGAAGGTAAAAATGAGCTATGAACACTCGCGGTGTACTTAATTGTTCGTAAATACACAAACTGGCGGTGTCCTCAGGACGCTGTCCGTATTGTAATCTATCTAGTTGAATGTGTTCTAAGAACACTCGCAGTGTCCCGAAATGGTTGCAATTACACAAAATGGGGGTGTTCTGAGAACGTTGTTTGTATTGTTCGTTGTCAGGGTGAAAGTGTTTTAAGAGCACTCCTTTTGTTCGCTAATAGTACAATTTCCTAGGGGGGTCAACCGACTTTTTGTCCACTAAAGAAACGATAAATCCGGCTGGTGTGCGCCGACATTATGTGATAATCCTATGACTGGTGCTATTGACCTGGCTGACTTGCTTTTGCGACACTAAATCATATCTCCCGCCCCTAAGCCTGATATTATCAAAGCATTCATATTCCCCGCCTTTCTCCGTGACGTTACAGGGTGCGTAATGAAACGCGCCCAGTCGTCTCCAGTACTACGCGACTTTACACAGAACCCGGAAGACAACACACATTATGTCACAACACAGCGCGCCACAATTCGGAATATGAAACTGTGATTTAAAAGCAAAGAGCAAGATTGTAAATGTTGTAAAGTACATTTATTTGACATCAAATGTTTAGAGAATATTCAGCAATTTGCATTTGTCTTTGTTGTCGAACCGCAAAAGTTCATGTTGAGACACGCGATGTTCCTTTGCGGTACAGAGAGTGTTAGATCAGCTTACAACTCAGTGCGCCACAATTCGGAATATGAAACTGTGGTTTAAAAGTAAACAGCAAGATTGTACATTTGGTAAAGTACATTTATTTCACATGAAATGTTTAGTGAATATTCAGCGATTTGCTATTGTCTCTGCTGTCGATCAGCAAAAGTTTATTTGGAGCCACGCGTTGTTCCTTTGCGGTAGATAGGCTGTTGGTTTATGATAAAAGCAGTAAATGGTCGCTCTGATAATAAGAAGGTTGCTCCAACAACGAGCCATTAGACCACCCTATTGGTTGGTATGTTGTTTGTAGCCGCTAGTACTGCGTAAGGGCATATTGGTCCTTGGCGATTGTCCCATAAAATGGTGAGGGTCATGAAGTTGCATATTTGGACTTGCACCTGGCAGTTGAAGACCCCATCCGCTGGAGTCTGTAAATCGTTACATAGACAAAATGGGGCCAAGTACCTGTTTTAAAAAACATAAATTAGTCTCACCAGCCGATCTTCATTAAAAATCATCATTTTATTTATTAGGGCGTGAAACTATTTGCTTTCGAAGATAGTGCAACCGAGTATGTTAATAATAAAATAATAATATTTTCCCATTCATATAGCGCAAAGAACCGTGAGGTATGTAAGCGGTGCTTATTATTAACCACGGTGTGTGGTGCTCATTTATCGACCACGGAAGGATGAAAGGCTGAGTTTGGCCTTGCTGGGATTCAAACTTGCGTTAGCAAGCTGTGCACGGATGTCAAAGCGAGCGCTGTACTCGCTGTGCCACTTGACAGGCTCCAGTGAAGTGTCACAGCGAGTAGAGCGCTTGACCGCCTATAGACCGGTTAAATTATTTCTATTAACCCACCCTGTGTCGTCTGCCTTTTTCAGAGCCCTCTAAACGACAGCGGATCAATTCGGCGGTGATAGTGCGCGGTAGAAAACATTATGCCACTTTCATCGAACAAGTTCAACTTGAGCGGTCTTTAATGCTACGCTATTGTAATTATATTTGGTATAAAGTAATCTAAAGGGTTACTTACAGTACAATTGCAATTTCCATTGTCTACGAGTGGTGCAGTCCTAAAATACGACTCCGCGTGTGCCAACGATCTTTCGTATAGTGATATAATATATAAAAGTGGTTTTGTTTCAGAAATTTCATCTTTATCTTCTCTTACGTTTTAGCAACACTCCTTCAAGAGAAGTCTTTCATCACAATCTCAGTCTGTCAAGGTCAAAACACAATACAACCTTATAGTCCGCTTCGTGAGCCTCTCCGGGGCCTGAGAAAAAATAGAAGCAGCTGACCTTCACTGTGAACGAGCATAAATTCGTACTTTGCAACATTCTGTGTAAAGCCATCTGTAGAAGTTGTGGAAGCAGCTGACCTTCACTGTGAACGAGCATAAATTCTTACTTTGCAACATTCTGTGTAAAGCCATCTGTAGAAGTTGTTTTTTGCACGCCATGTTTGTATATTGTTTGCGTGATATTAAAAAAACTTTGTTAAAGGGACATTATGGTTAAGTTGCGCTACTAAAACCTATGAAATTCAGTGAAAAAACTTTGTTAAAGGGACGTTATGGCTCAAAGTAAAACCGAAAAACTCCTGAAATTCGCCAGTTATGGTAACATAAGCAACCATAAATCGCACCACCGTGCACTGCTAACACTAACACCCAGGACATCAAAGATGACATCACAAATGTCATTGATGACATCACTGATGACATCACATGGCTGGCTCTCCCTTTTTATCCTTTACTGACATATCGAAGCCACATAGTTTTCTTCAGTAACAGTCAGGAAGTAAAAATTGAAAAGGTACTATATTTGTAGACTTAGGGTCCTGTCACATCATATGAAACATATACATAGCAGAAGATACAGGCTTGAAAGAGAGCAATCCTTTCTGTGCATGAAGATAATCATTATGGTTATCAGCACTTTCTCATAGTTTTATTTTTATTACTCTACCTTCCATCTATATGCTCATATTTGTATACATTATACTCACTCTCCATAGAGTGAATGGGAAAAAAATTCTGCTCGCGCATAAAGCCCAAACCGCTGGACGGATTTCCACCAAATTTGGACCAGGAGCAGCGGCTTGGTCCCGAAAGCGTGCTTTTGCAAATTTGGTGAAAATCCGCCCAGTAGTTTTTTTTAAAATGACCAAAAAGTAGGTAAAAAAAAATTAGTGATATCTGTGTTCGGTTTGTGGATACTCTTCCCTGTTTGCTCCGCGGAAAGTGTCCTGATTGGCCAATCGTCTTGCGTGATGTTCGCGGACATGCAAAGTGTTCGCTGATTGGACGGCGTGGAACGTGAAGCGCGTCAGATTTTTCGGTAGCGCCCGCCATCTTGGATTCGTGGACGTCCCCGGACAGCGCAGTGAAACTTTGTTCAAAATGTGTATTTTGTAGAGTGTGTTGGTGTGTAGGAGTGTTTGGGGAGGGTGGGAGTGTATGAGATAGGATGAAAGTTGTGTTTTTTATGTGTTAGACATTCTTTTTGTGTTCGATTTGTTTGCGGCCATCACGGGTGTTTTGAAATGTTCTAAATAAACTGACGAGGGGGTGTTCTAGGGAGTCAATATGTGCCCGTTTTGTTCGCAAGCAAAGTGAAACTGTTCTAAGAACACTCGCGGTGTCCGTGGAGTGTTCGTAGGTGGTGTCCTGAGGACGCTGTCCGTATTGTTCTCTGTCAAGTTGAATGTGTTCTAAGAACACGCGCGGTGTCCTGAAATGTTCGCAAATAAACAAAATGGGGGTGTTCTGAAGACGTTTTTGAGAACACTCCCGGTGTCCTGAAATGTTTATAGGGGTTGTTCTGAGGACGCTGTCCGTATTGTTATCTGTCAAGTTGAATGTGTTCTAAGAACACTCGCGGTGTCCTGAAATGTTCGCAAATAAACAAAATGGGGGTGTTCTGAAGACGCTTCTAAGAACACTTGCAGTGTCCGGGGAGTGTTCGTAGGGGGTGTCCTGAGGACGCTGTCCGTATTGTTCTCTGTCAAGTTGAATGTGTCCTAAGAACACTCGCGGTGTCCTGAAATGTTCGCAAATAAACAAAATGGGGGTGTTCTGAAGACGCTTCTAAGAACACTCACGGTGTCTGGGGAGTGTTCGTAGGGGGTGTCCTGAGGACGCTGTTCGTATTGTTCTCTGTCAAGTTGAATGTGTCCTAATAACACTCGCGGTGTACTGAAATGTTCGCAAATAAACAAGATGGTGGTGTTCTGAAGAGGCTTCTAAGAACACTCGCCCTGTCCGGGGAGTGTTCGTAGGGGGTGTCCTGTGGACGCTGTCCGTATTGTTCTCTGTCAAGTTGAATGTGTCCTAAGAACACTCGCGGTGTCCTGAAATGTTCGCAAATAAACAAAATGGGGGTGTTCGGAAGACGCTATAAGAACACTCGCGGTGTCCGGGGAGTGCTCGTAGGGGGTGTCCTGAGGACGCTGTCCGTATTGTTCTTTGTCAAGTTGAATGTGTCCTAAGAACACTCGCGGTGTCCTGAAATGTTCACAAATAAACAAGATGGTGGTGTTCTGAAGACGCTTCTAAGAACACTCCCGGTGTCCGGGGAGTGTTCGTAGGGGGTGTCCTGAGGACGCTGTCCGTATTGTTCTTTGTCAAGTTGATTGTGTCCTAAGAACACTCGCTGTGTCCTGAAATGTTCACAAATAAACAAGATGGTGGTGTTCTGAAGACGCTTCTAAGAACACCCCCGGTGTCCTGGCATGTTCGTAGGGGGTGTCCTTAGGACGCTGTCCGTATTGTTCGTTGTTAAGTTGAAAGTGTTGTAAGAACTATCGCGTTGTTCTGAAATGTTCGTAGGGGGTGTCCTGAAAACGGTGTCCGTATTGTTCTCTGGCAAGTTCAAAGTGTTCTAAGAACACTCACATTGTTCACGGACATTAAAAGTTTCCCATAGATCATAGTTGAAATGTTTGACTCTATGGATGTGATATGCTGTAGTGGTTGTTGCCAGGGCATAGAGTCTTGGGTGCATGGCCATTTGGCCATGCACCCAAGATTGTATGCCCTGGCAACAACCACTGCAGCATATCACATTCATATTTGCTTATAACTTTGGGTAAAAAACAAATGTATAAGGAACAAAGGTATTAGATACTATGGATGTGATATGCTGCTATGGTTGTCCTTATTATTGTATACTTACTGCTTGGTCTAGTAATGGGAGTCCATGTTTTTCTTCTTCATTTCTGTGATAAAAGAAAATAGCATGTTAGTATTAGTATTTTGTAATGCTTATTACATTGTATAAGCAATATACTTTTATTTTTTTTCGACCCTCATATTTAGTAGAGTTCAAATCAGAGTACTGTGCAATTTGCTCAGTTTCTGTATTTGTTGCTAAAATCATTGGGTCTGTGGGAGAAAAAGAAACCCATGTTGGATTAAAAAAAAACCTTTTTCTGTTATGCTACAGTTTATTTGTTTGTTTGTTTTCAGTGTTCACTTGTTGTTTCTGGCTAATGCTTTATACTTTGCTTTGTTGTATTTTTTTTGGAGCAGTAACAGATTCTTCATTTGTTTTGATATTATAAAATTTTGGAGCAGTTAGATACCAATTGGCGTATTCTAACTGCCTATTTTTTTAATATATTTTAGTGGTTTTGATTTATCTATTTGGATATTGTTAAATTTTGGGACAGTTAGATACCAATTGGCGTATTCTAACTGTGTATTATTTGGCCTAATTTAGTGGTATTCATTTATCTGATTAGTTGTTGTAGAATCTTTGAGCTGTTAGATAGCTTTTGGAGTATTCTAACAGTTTATATTATTTTAACACAAATTTATAATTTTGGGACAGTTAGATACCAATTGGCGTATTCTAACTGTGCATTTCTTGGTCTAATTTAGTGGTATTCATTTATTTGATTAGTTGTTGTAGAATCTTTGAGCAGTTAGATAGCTTTTGGAGTATTCTAACAGTTTATATTTTTGTAACACAAATTTACTTAAAGGTTTAAATGCAGTTTATTTATCAAATTTTGGTTTTAAGAACATCAAATAAGCGTTTGTAAGATTTGCTGGTAATCTCTGCTTTAGAGTAATGGTACTATCATTACATTCAAACCATCCACATTTCTTTTTTATATATGCAGTGTAGTGGCCTGAATTGGTTGTGGCTCCCGCGTGGTAGATTATACCTATTGTTGTGAAGGTTTTCTTACCAAGTGATATTTGACCATGTGTGAATCCAGTCAGCTTGCAGTTGTTTTTGGTACCATCTGCATTGTAACGTAGAAGCATTAGTATTACGTATTTACTATGTGTTTGTATTACTAACATGGAGCGATTATCTGAATTGCAGGTAGAGCATAATCTACCATGGTTTGCATTTTGTACAAGTTGCTGAAATGGAATGGATTCACAATTTGGTATTGATATATATATGAAGCGTTCATTGGAGATTTCTTCTTGTGTGACATTGTTGCAGAGAGTGCATGTATGTTTCCACATGTATGAAATCTGAAAGATTTCATTTATAGGTATGTTTTTGTTTTCCAGTACTTGTAGTAAGTACATTAGAAATTCTTGTGGATCTTCCTGTGAGTTTATAGTGAATTTCACCATTACAGCACAGTAGTCCAATTGTCGTCTTATTCCAAAAACACTATATGTGTTGTCAGGATTTTTTGCTGCATTTCTGTGAAGTACTAACATTTGCAAACACAATGGATCTGTACTGTGTGAGTAAATGTTGTCAACAATTGGTGGTAATTGAAATAGAATATTCATTGCCACATTTGCATAGCAACTTACACCAACTATATTTGAGAATTTAAATGGTCCAGGTAGTTCTGTATCTAACTGCTTTTTTTGGAGTTTGTCTTCCTTCTTTAAAGAAGTACCTGGTTTACTTTTCCTAATTGATTCTTTTTTGTTTGTGGTACTTGATGAAGTATTAGTTTCTTTTACTCTCTTTGGATGATTTGCAGAGACGTCCTGTTGCATTTCTGTTTGATTTAGTTTTCTTTTACAACGTTTTAGTTTTTGTGGAACAGAATATGTGTTTAGATGGGGAGTGTATAGTGAGCGAAGTCTATTATATTCTAAAATGCAAGGAATATCAGCGTTTACTTTACTTGCATCAAAGTTGATTAGAAATAGACCGTCAAGTGTACGTAAGCGTGATAGTGCTACGTAGCTCATGCCTTCTTTAAAGACTGTGTTACCAATATCTATCAATGCTTTGTCTAGGGTAAGACCTTGTGATTTATGAATCGTGACTGCGTATGCAAGAGTTAGAGAAAATTGTTCTCTACGTACATACATATCTTTGAAGAGAAGGAATCTAGCTATTGAGCGTCCTATCCGTTTTACTTCTGAAAGTTTGTCAAAGAGTATATTGACAAACTGAATTTTGTTGTCACATGGGTATGTTTGAAAGCCAACAACTGTACCCAGTACTCCATTAACTAGTCCTTGGTCCACGTCAAGGTTACGTTTAAGCATTACTCTGCAATTTAAGGATAATTTTAACATCTTTTCTAAGCCTGCTGTGTTTGAGATTGATTTTTCTAAATTATTTAGTCTTGTTGTGGCTTGGTCACACATGGGTAGTGTCATACCATGTACATCTAGTTTGTCTGTGGCGCTAATTTCCATTATTGGTTGCATTTCTTTACTTAGCATGATTTCATTGAATTTGAAACAGCTTGCAAGAGTTGGCATTAAGGCCATACAATTGACATTTTTGTGGGCTAATTGTTCCATAACATCTGTAGCACATGCATTATCGCCATAAAGTGCATTAATGTGCCAGGTTTTCAATGTTGCTTCTGCTTCTTTAGAAAGTATACCAACTCTCAAACCTTTTAAAATGTTGGCATAAGTTAGATCTGCAGATTGGCGCATGTTTTCTGTTAATTCTCTGTATTGGAAATGTTGCCAAAGGTTGACATTTCCAATGCTGCCAACAGTTTTATGGCAGAGTTTGTGCCCTAATGTTTTAAAAATAGGTTCACCTTTTACTGGTGTTAATTGAAGCAGATCTCCAAAATCAATAATGTGTTTTCCTGCAAAGAGCTCTTCATAGTCTGTTTGAGTACTTCTTGTAATCTGAGGTGAATCAAAGCTAACATCAGGTTGGAGACCATGCTCACTTCATCTATTAGTAGCATTTTCATTTGTTTCAATACTCTGCGTAATTCCATTGCAGCTTCTGCAGAAAGTTTGTAGTAGTCTAATTTGTTCTGGTGGTAATAGTAGTAATCGGTGTAATGTAACACCACCTATGTTGTAGGCAGCTAAACCTGTGGGGGCAGTGACAACAGTTGACAGTTTGTTGTTTGTCAATTGTTGAAGGAACTTACTAATGATTTTGATTAGGAATGTTTTGCCAGAACCAGCTTCACCACTGACGTACAGTAGTATAGGTTTATAATTATGGCAGGAACATTCTTTATTTTCATGTTTTACACCATGTGCAATTTGTTTTGTTACTTCTTGAAAAATGCTACTTTGCTCATTGTTTAGTTTTAATTTAATTTTATTAATAATGTGTTACAGTTTATTTTAAACTTTACACATGAAAAAAACTAAAGATAGAATTTAAACATAACTAAGCTAAGACAAAAACTAAAAACTAACCTAAAAAACGATCGCATAATACATATATTGCTTATTGATCGAGAAAAAAAATTAAAAAAAAAAAAAACAGTTAAGCACAACTCCGGCATGTTATACTTATTATTCTAAACATTAATCGTTAATAAATTTGCTCCTACGAAAATATAAAGTTGCTCCTACGAAAATATAAAGATCACCGAACCTCTAATAGAGTCAGTATAATAGTATCAGACAGGTTCATATATGTATGTTCAGAGTTCTTTCAATTACCAACCAGACTCTAAAGGTAGCAATCTGCAGCTGCCGACTTTGCGTATTCATAAGGCGAAGCCAAAATGCAGATTTCCCAATGGATGCCGTATCGTGGACAGAATTGCTATAACTTACTTTGTAAGTATCCATCATATTTACACATTTAGTTAGTACATGATTAGCGGTTTCTTTGCATCTGTTATCCTTACATAGTCGGCAATACCTCTCTGTGGAAGATAAACCATTATATTTACTTTTATTAGACACCAGCGGTAAATAATCAACCCTCAATAGAAGTAAAAATCGCTTGAGTCTGCTTGATGGACAGAGGGTTAGATACGGCTGCATTTGCTTAAAGGAATAGAGCATGTAGTGGATGAATTTGTATTTTGGAAGCTTATCCAGATGGGCGTACTTTTCCAACCAGTCCCAGAGGGCAATTTTTTTGGACAGTGCATTTTTTTGGGGATCATCAAACTTCTCTCCACTCTTAGTCCAGTTTATTACCCTCAGGAAGGCTTCAGTCTCCTTTTTAAGATGGCATTTGGTAGTTTCCTTTGTAGCTTCAATGGCAAATTCTTTCAATAACCGATTCTCTGGTTGATTAGAAATCCTAAGATAAAGTTCGGCTCTCCTTTTCAGGACAATGGAACCTAAAGAGGAAACCCCCACTTCCAATCTTAACAATGCCATTGGAATAGATTGGGGGAGCCCTAGGATTCTTCTCCAAAACTTCCCCTCTATGATTTGCAGCCAGCTTAAGTCCATTTGCAGCAGGGCTTCCAGCCCATAAACAACCATAGGGGTTAACACCTGGGTATATAATTGACGGATTCCGTGCAATGTAAATCCACAGTTCTGTCTTGCAAATTGGCTAATCAGTGACGTTACTTGAGCTGCCCGATGTTGTCTCATTTGAATACAGGAGTTATAGCCCGGCTTGACATCCATTTCAACCCCAAGATATTTATATTGCTGGGTGTACTTAATTTCAATTTCGCGCAGCAGAAGCCTAGGGCGTGCAATCTTCTTACTTGCGAATATCATCACCTGCGTTTTCTCCTGGTTAAAGATTAAATCATTATTCGCAGCATACTCCCATAGCTTCAATGCAGATCTCCGTAGACCACTGAACGTGTGATCCATAATTATCAGATCGTCAGCATATGCTAGCACTGCACAGTGGATTGTGACGACGACAGGAGGACAATTATGGACACTTAAGATGGCATCTGGTAAATCATATGTATAAAGGTTGTACAAAAACGGGGCCGTCACGCAGCCCTGCTTGACTCCATGATTCTGGGGGATCTCTACAGTCATATCCCCCTGATTATTGAGTCTGCAAGCCACTGTATTATCCTCATGCAATAATTTTAAATAATACAGAAGTATCTCAGGGCAGCCTAATAGCTCGAGTTTAGCCCACAGTTTTTCTCTGCGGACCGAGTCAAAAGCTGCCTTAAAATCGACGAACATGGCATATAGTGGTGGATTTCCTTTCCTCATGGCCTTTGAGCATAAAGTGTCCAGGATAATTATGTTATGAATCGTTGAGTAGCCTTTCCTGAAGCCGCACTGAAAAGTGTTGAGTGTATCAGATTTAGCCACCCATTCCTCCAATTTATCAAGTAACAGTGAAGCAAAAAGTTTCCCTGTACAGTCAAGCATCGATAGTAACCTGAAGTTACAGGGATCTTTCCTATCACCTTTCTTGAAGATTGGTATTAAATAGGCATGCTGCCATGATTTAGGGATTTTTCCAACCGCAAGTACTTTCCCAAATAATATTCTTAAAAATTTAGCCCAGAATTCCAGTTGGCTTCTCAACACAGCATTTGAAAGTCCGTTAGGCCCAGGAGCCCTAGATGATTTGAGCCTTCTAATTTTCCAGAGTAGATGCTCAGTTGTTATATTGAGAGGGATGGACCTTGGGGTCACTTTTTCTACCGACTTTCCCATCTCCTTAGTAGGGATGTTGCGACCCATAAGGAAGTCCGTCCATTGACTAGAACTTATAGGGTTAATCAGATCGTTTCTACCACTGCCTCTGGCTTGGCCAAGAAGGGACCATATGCTTCTTGAATTTTTGGAACATATGGTTTGGACCATATTTTGCCATCGCCTAAGTTTTAGCTCGAACCTTTTAGCTTTAACATACGCTCTATACTTATTTTTTAGGGCTCTGCAAATCCCATGATAGGCTCAATGACATGCACTAGTACGTTTGGCTTGTCTAATTTCTGCTCTTAGCCTACGTTTAGCATCTCTAATGCTTTTGTCATATGTAACTGATGTTTTGCCATCCATCGCTATCCGGTTAACTGCAGAAGTCGCATGTGTAGCGGAGAATGATGTAACCCAATGTTCCATTTCATTTATGGACATATTATGGAACTTGTACAGAGTGTCATCATCTATGCCCTGCACCATGGTTACTGCTGCATTGATGTTTTTATCAGACCAGCATAGACGGGTGCCAGAATGGTTAGTTGTCATGTCCCCCAGGGGCTTAGTACATATGGCTGGCATATCAATGTTGCACTTCAGCATAAGCATTGCGTGGTCGCTCCAGTCGTTTGCAGAGATCTTCAGGTCACTTACATTCATGGCCATCTGTGGACTCACAAATATATAGTCCAGGACGCTTTTTGCGGTCCTGCTGTGCCATGTATAATTTCCTGAATTATCACTTAAGGTTCTGCCGTTAATCATCTCCATTTCCCAGCCGCTGAAGAAGCTCAGCCAAGAGATACCAAGTGGGTCTTCGAGATTATGTACCAAATTGTTTGTTGAATTCAAAAGAGGATTAATAGATATGTCGACTGTGCTTAGCATATGGCAATTAAAGTCCCCAGCAATAATTACCAATGTGTTAGACGGATCCATCACCCAGGCGGCCAACAACTCGTGAATTGCTTCTTGAAGGGATTCAACCTCGTTACCACCCGGTGGACTATACAGATTAATAATAAGCATATTTTCTCTGCATCCCTCGCTTATGCTCTCCAGTTCTACTGCGATCATTTTATCACTGGATAATGTCTCCAGCTGTCTTGATGTAACCGTATTCCTGATACCTGTGATCAGGCCACCATAAGGTCTCCCTCTCTTTCCCTTCATCGCCAGAGACTGGTAGATTGTATAACCGTTGAGTATTATAGGAGATCTCAACCATGTCTCTTGTAGGCATATGCATACATTTTCCGTTAGGAACTGGAGAGGGCCCACCAAGGAGGACAAATGCTTGAACCCTCTACAATTCCATGATACTAGTGAGGGGATTCAATTTAAGTTCACCACCTTCGGTAGCGCTGATGCTAACCAGGTTAGAACATTCTGGATGTCAGCCATCGCGACCCGGTCCTTTTTCAGATTTGGTGGAACTTCTGTTGTTTCTTTTACTGCTGAGGGAGCTTTACGTGGCCATTTTGGATCCTCCTGATCGGGATCGGGATCCACTTCAATGTCAACGACTCGGAAATTGTCTTTATAGTTACGTATCAATTGGGCAGAGCAGATAAACTTGCAATGAATGGCTGAAACGTTGGCGTTAGTAACTTGTAGAGGCTCAATAAATTCAAAATCATCCAATCTTAATACACGTAGTTGAGGAACAGCGTGGAATCTGGTCATTAGCTCAGTTCTAGTGAGCCAACTGCGCTCACTTTGCTGGTATAGATTTTTAATGAGGCATATCCTGTTCTCTTTCTGAGGAGCCTCATTATCCTTAGGATTGTTCACCGGTTCCATTCTACTTAACTCTCTATCAGCTACTAGGTTATCTTTGCCACCAGTTACATGATTCTCCTCAAGCTGCTCTGAAACAGGTATGTTAATGGATGCAGATGCAATTCCATCTTCTATTTCATCGTCCCCATCATCATCTGACAGTACCCAGCTTGTTAAGTAGCCTACTTGCTTATCCTTACGTCTGCATCCCCCTGCCGTTGGTTTCCTAGGTTTTTTATTATTCTTCCCAGAAGGCTCAGTATCCGATATTGGCGGCGCCACCTCACAAGCCTTCTTCCTCATTGCCGCTCTTTTGGCTAGTCGCCGCTGTTTACGGGAGAGAAATACTTCAGGTGTATTAACTGCGTTGGGGGACGTTACAAGATTCTCCACACTCTCAGTTGCTTCTGGGTTAGATGCCGTATTCTCCCCTGGGACTCTCGCACTAGTTGTCGCTGCGGCAGGATTTTGGGGAAGCAAATTTAGTGTAGTTTCCAATATGCGTCCACACATTTTAAGGAGGATCTTAAGGGCAAACTACACAGATGCAACCGATGATTGTAGTTCGGCCAAATCCGTAGGGCTGGAAGATGCTGTATTGCTGACCTCCACCTCTCTTGATTCCAGCTCAGAAAAATAGTGAATGTTCAGGTTAGGTGTGGTTGACAATCTCACGGAGCCCATTCTCGGAGATTTAGTAATTTCCTCCATTCGATTGCTCGGTGCCGGTTGCCCTACTTTAGCCACTAGAGGTGTCATAGATCTTTGCATAGAAAGACAGAGCTCCAGTAGAGAGTTATTATCTATATCTCCATAGCTCTCATGGTCCTGCGTGTCCATATTGATCACCTCCCCCTCATCCATGGTGGTAGAATTATTTTCCGGGTGCGGATTCACAGGGAAAAAATCCGTTATTGCTCTTTTAGTGGCTGGTGCTGGCTTTGATTGTTTATCTTTGCCCATTGCACACTCTTCGTCCACTGGACTACTCCTTATTTTCCGCTGTCGCAAGTTGTAGCGTGCTTGGGACTTCTTACGTGAAGGCATGTAGTTATTTTTCTCTAAAAGGTTAGCAATATAAAGAAAGAAGGCATAAAAAATATCAGCTGCTTCGTAATAAGTTGTGTTTGCCTTCAAAAGCTTGATTTATCGGAGTTCAGGTCCAAATTTAATCTATGTGCCCAAAAAAATACCTCACTATATGGGCACAGAAAAATCTCGTTTTGTTTGGCTCAACTAGCTGTCATGCACTGGGAGAGCTCCCACTAGTTGTAATCACAGCCCCGCTTGCTCGAATGGGAACCCCCGCTCTGCAGGCAATTCCACTATATCTGCTCACACCTTTAACCATGGAGAGGCACTGCGGCGGCTTCTCACAGCCAGCCCCCACAAGAGCCAAGAACGACCCACCGCATTGTCGCCTCTGGGCCAAGGGACCCCGGAACACCTGGCCCCCAGCCTACCGAGCCGCACAGTGAGGTGTCATCTCTGAGCCAAAAAAGAAAGCGAATTGAGAGCACAGACCGACCCAGCGCCTGATTCCAGGGGCGCTCCCTCGGTCGCTCACCCCCGGTTAGTTCTCCTCAAGTGAGGGCGATAACTCCGGGCTCCGCTCCGCACTCCAAACGTCGCTTGATCGCCAGCGGCCAGCGGCAGCACAAGCGGCACAAGCGATGCAGGCGACGCGAGGGCTGATCCGCGCCGCAAGAGCCGTGTCGCACACGATCCAGACGTCAGACCGTCAAGCCGCACCTCCTCCAGCACACCAGTGGACCAACGCTGACGCCGGATCACGCAGAGGACGCTTCCGACAGTCACCGACAGTAGCAAAAATCTAGCAACTTAGATTTTTACAAAAAAGTTTTGATTGTAGTATAGTTAAGTCTTCCTTATCTTCATACTGACACATGGTGTTTTCTACTTCTATCATAGCTAATTCTGCCTCATTTGTTATTAGTGGTTCTCCCAGTGGTTCTTGGCTTCCTGTTACAGAAGGTTGACTACTGTCAGGAGTATCCTTATCTAGTTGGGCTTGGAGTTCTTCTTCATGTTGCTGTTCATTGTGCAACATTGTTTTGTACTGTGTAAAGTTTACATCAGTTATAGTGCTTTCATTTGCTTTGAAAGCATCCTCATATGAGTCATAGTTATCTAGTAATTGTTCTTCTTTTCTCCATGGTTTGAAGAGTTGTAGCAGGGACATGTAATATACTTCTTTATGTTGAGGAGTCTTCAATGACAATTTGATATCATTAATTAAATTTGGTTTAGTGAGTTTAACTAAGCTGCCTTCACAGTCTGTCACTCTGTATTTACCTTTTTTTTCATCTGGTTTCATATTATTTTTGTATGTGTAGTTTTGGGCTATTTGGTATAGACACATTTTTTCCAAAGTATTACTTCTGTTTGGGTAGTATGTGTCTAATAAATTGTTTTTTAAAATGTCTTGGCTGTTGGGATCATGTTTGGCTATTGTTTCTATATCTTCATATGATTTTAGAAATCTTTTTCTAGATTTAGCTGGACCAAGACTTAGCCATACTATATTTTCAGATTTACCATACAATGAAGAACCAGTTAAACGATCAGATGCTTCATATGATCCACATTCTCTATGGGTGAGCATTTTTATGCCCAAGCTGCATAATTTCTGAGATACTGTTGTATCTGATGACAGGTCATTCCAGAGGTCTTGGAGCTCTGTCTTTTCTGCTTTAGTTAAGTATGCTGTGACATATCGTGCAACTGCAGTAGAATTGCCTGCAATGTACTGCACATCTATGTTTGCATTCCATAAGTGGGCAATGATTACATTATAATCATTGATATATTTTCTTCTTCTTTTCTTTTTATGTAATATGTATTTTTAGGTGACTTTCCTTTAACAGTATGTCTAACTGAAGACATGAGGTTGTTTACTTGACCTGTATTTGTAACTGGTCTAGGGAAACCAAATCGGCATTTGGTGTAGCATTTGCCTTTGTTTTTGTATTTGCGACGACAATATTTTCCACATTTGTGTCTTTGAAATTGTAAAATGTGTGCACGAAGATCACTATTTGTGGCTTCTGATGGAATTTCACAAGTGACATAGTTTTCAATAAACTGTAAAACAGTGGCATCATTGTCTTGACCAAATTTAGGAGCATCTTTAATCCATAAAAGCATGTGGATATGTGGTGATCCTCTGGCTTGGTATTCTTTTCTCCAAAAGAAGTGTTGCACTTCTCCAAGGGGAGGAACAGTTTTATTACAAATAAAATGTAGCATAGCAATGAAGCGATGGTGAAAATATCTTGAAACATTAACAGGATCCAAACAACAAAGTTCTCCAGGTGTTAGAATATCTATGTTTGTTTTGTTTTTATTTGATATGCGTAGGAAATCATGTAAATCTTCCCATGCATATTATGCACAACTTAATGTAACAAACCAAGTGGGTGGGCTAAGGTTTCTGATCATACAACGTACATCTCCATGACGTCGAAACCAGTACTCTTTAGTACCACGCATATTTGCTAATAAATTTGTAATATTTGATTGTAAAACCTCATCCTTTTGTTGCACTTTCTCTAATAATTGTGTAGCTGTCATATTTTGAAAGTGTGATCCTGATTTTAATATGTGTGCAACTGCGTAACATAAAGTTGCTAGTTCACTTTCAAAGAGTAGGTGGAATATGTATTCCACATTTTGTCTAAATCTGGGACCTTCAGAATACATCCGTAATGAGCGGTATTCTGAAGCTGATATTTGAACAGGTCTATCA
This sequence comes from Ambystoma mexicanum, assembly GCF_040938575.1. Taxonomy (NCBI): domain Eukaryota; kingdom Metazoa; phylum Chordata; class Amphibia; order Caudata; family Ambystomatidae; genus Ambystoma; species Ambystoma mexicanum. The sequence continues at coordinate 1,271,927,798 of NC_090935.1, read as the reverse complement.
TCATACCTTCCTCCTTTGCCAGTAGGAAAGAGTAGAGGAAAAGCACGTGCTTCTATACTTTTTTCCCATATACTGATTGGCGATCCTTTTGTTTGACGCATTTGGTAATTTTCTAGTACATCTTGTACGGTGTCATTACAGTGCAAAGGATGAATTGTATAATGGTCTAAAGTATTTGATATTGTAGCAGGATCTAGTAGCTCAAATTGACCAGCTTCCTGTGTTTCTTGAATTATTTCAGTTGTATCTTTCAAGTTTTCTTCAATATTAATTTCTTTGTAATATTCATTATTCTCTTTAAGATATTGGAAGGCTTGTCTAACTTTATATAAATCTACCAGCTGTTGCCATATTTTTTTGTCTTTTGTAGGTACTCCATTTACTAATATAATTAAAGATTGCTGCATTGGACGTTGCACTCCTAGAGTATGCACATTTTCTTTTAGATTTAATGGTAAATAAACTACTTTTCCACAATTGCCTTTTACCAATTCAGAGGGAGGTAATTTTGCTGTTTTTGGTTGAAGGCGTATTATTGCTTGAAATGGGTGTACTGTTTGAATTATGATGCTCTCATATAAATTAAGTTGTTATAGAGGTTTTGGTACTGGGTATAATTCCAAATTATTTGTGATAGAACGTGAAGGAGTTTGGTTGTTGTCAAGTTTTGTAGTGCAATAACTGCAAAGTATTAAGGGCTCAGTTATTTCATATTTGTTTTCTGCTAGAAGGTAGGGAGCTAATTGAAACCATTTAGAATCTTCATTGTCTTCTATTTTGTATGATAGGTCCACAGTTTTTGTGTTACTTTTATAAAAAATTCTACGGCAACATACACATACATGGTTTGGTACTTCAGCTGATGTACTTTTAAATTTTAGTATTTCTTTTTTGTATGTGTTTAGCAAAAGGTTGCCATGTGTAGAATTGTTGCTTAATTGGTTTAAAGCTATTTCATTCTGTAAATGGCTTTCACTTCCAAAATATTTTTTCTGGATATAGTGAATTTCTTCAAGTAGGTCTTTTGCTGTACCATGTAGAAGGATGTTATTTAACTTTTCTAGTGCTAAAGCAGGACTTTTAGCATAGTACTGCGCACTGGACAGGTATCTATGTTTTGCAGTAATTTAATTTTGATTTTGTCTCTGCTTTTTACATATTTATTGAGGAATTGGTGTAAAGATTTGAAACATTGTTTGGGAATGTTACACATTGACGTGCATGGCCATTTGTACACTAGACGTTCTGATTCAGTTGAATGGAGGGGTAATTCTAAGTTTTCAGGGCATATTTTTGTAAGGAGTACTTCTTGTTCCATTATGGTATTATTCACTTTTTCATAACCTCGACCACTGCTATTTATGGCAATTGTATTTGTTTGCTTTTGTTTGTATGCTTCTTCATTAAAATATGGTTCTGTGCTTGTAGTGTGATTCCATTCACCTCCGCAGATACTTAAGAAGTTCTTTCTGGTGACATTTCGCTTATTGAGAAGTCTTTTTTGTAATTTAGTTATTAGTTTTGTTAGTGGTTTCATTTTGTTTAACAGTAAAATAAATAAATTTCTTTTGAGAAGAATTGCACTGTCCATCAATGCTTCTAAGATTAATTTCCTACGATAGGTTTTAAGCTTTGAACCTGATTTCTCTACTGTTTTTATAAGATTTTGAAGGACTTTGTGACGGTATATTTTGGCTAAAATACTTTTCTTGGTATGCTTACTTTGCACTATATTAAAATTTGAAGAAGTAGTTTAACTGTACTGATAGCTGATTTTCTGTTAATTGTTTTTTGGTTTGTTTTACATTTTGATAGAGGAAGCGAAGTTGTTGTACTTGAAACTTCTTGTGTTTCACTAAATGATTGTATTAGCTGTTTTGTTTTAACTTTTTTTCACAAATTCTGCTAGAGATGGATGCTTATGTTGGACATCTTTATTTTCATTTGCTCTAATTTTGCGTTGCTTTCTACGGAGTTGTCTTTTGGTAGGCATTCTTTAGGGTCTGTTGAAAAAAATAAAGAAGATATGGGTTGGGGTGTTCTGGAATGTATGTTTGCTGTGTGCATGAGTGTTTGAGTAAGATGATAAAGATGTATGTAATGGTGTGTGATTGTGCATTGGGAACTAAAACTAGTAGGGAAAGGTATTCTTGAATTTATGTGTTACTAAACTGGGGTTCAGATGAAAAAAAAAGTAAGCTAGTGGTGTGGAAAAGTACAAATAGTAAATCTAATGTATACAATTAAAACAGTTGTTTGTTCTATAATATGAAAATTGTAGTGGTTCAGTTGGCTAATTTGTGTGTCCAAAAATAGAAATTTGTGTGCCATTCTGGTTGTAAATCGCTGTTTAAGACATGGAAATTTTTGGACAAAATGGTACAAAATCTCTATTTTAAGAAACCAAAATAGCTCATATTAATGTTATAGTATATTTGATTAATAATATAAATATTATGGTGATATTTTACTTACTTTTTTTTTAAATTAACAGGTAACTTCTTAGTTTTTCTTTCTTCTTCGAATTCGGCTGCTTCTATTCAGGAAACTGGTCTTCACTGCAACTGTAAAAGCTTCAAATTAGTAACTTTGTTTGTATATAGCACTGTTTTTAATTTAGATATTGATTTTTTTAATTGAAATCCTCAGTGCCTTCTGTAAAACCATTAAACTAATTTATTTACATAAGATACATTGCATCAGTTCAGTACATATGATATGTTCTTAATGAACAAATTGTATTGAATGACTAACTGTAGCAAAAATAAAATATCTTTACTATGTCTTGTGAAATTTATAATATATTACTGAATACCACTATTTCTGTAAGTAAACTGTTCTAGGTAATAGCGCCTCAATGTCATGTCTAATTTAAAGTAATTAAGTAAATAAATAAATAAAAACAAAACATATGAAATTGTATAAGTATTTTTATGAAGGTTTAAACATAGATTGTGTTTGCATGCAATTTTGTTTGAATATATGTAGTCTATATATTTCATTTAAAAAATGTTAGTTTAACATGATTTGAGTGTGTGTGTATAAAGAAAGTAAAAAGTATAAAGGTGTATAAGTAATAGTTGATTTTAGGAAATTGAAAAAAGTACAGTAAATTCATTTTACAGATTTTACAAGGTAAAAGTCTGTTTGAAAATGTGTTCATCTACCATAGCTCTCAACTCACATGCTTTTGGCGGGTGTCACACGCCTTGTAAATGGCAGACTCACCCGCCAAGCCTCCTGCACGCACATTCATTCCAATGGGCGTCTCACCCGCCAAAAACAAAATCGGGTGATTTCACCCGCCTGTAAAACAAAAATGGTTGAGAGCTATGTCATCTACTATACAGAAAATATGCATACCTGAAGTTTGTGTTCATGCATATGGATATGCTTGGAGCTGCAAGTAGAAATCTTGAAGACTTGTACAGTATTTGTGGTAGATGCTGCTTGCCAATGATATGACACTTGTACTCAGAGAGATTCAGAGTACATTTGTAGTGCTGATCTATGATGATGCAGTTAGATGTAGAGGTCTTGAATGTGATTGGTGCATGGTCATGTGATTTTTGAGGTACATCCAATGAGGGAATGGCAGAGAGAGTGTAGTGGAAATGGTAGAAGGGCTGTTCATGTTACGATATGTCCGCGGACATGGCGGTAGTTCTCGGACATCGGGAGTTACATCCGGGGATTTTTGGGTTCAGAAGTCATGCAAATGAGAATAAGCACTGAAAGGGATTGGTCAGGAAAGTTTGGTGGGTGTGTTGTGCCAGGAGAGATTTTCTCAGATACTCTTTTTGCTGAGAGAACAAAAGATAGCTATGGCTGTGTATTTCGGAAAACAGATTGTTTGGATTTTAGGAGATTCGTGGATACATTGGTTGAAGGTGCATGCAGAAAGCTCTGGAGTAGCTGTAGATCTTGGATTCCCACATGTGGAAGTACACTGGCATGGAGTACGTGGAATGAAGTGGTTGGACTTGCTACCTCTCCGTGCTACTTTGGAGACAGAGCAACATCCAGACATAATTCTAATTCATTGTGGAGGGAACAGTTTAGGACATGTGACTGGAATTTTTTTGCAATTTGCTATGAAAGAAGGACTGAGGAAGGTTATGGACATGTTTCCTAATTGTCAAGTGATATTTTCACGGATTGCGCAGAGAGAAATGTGGCTTTGTTCTTCTTCATTTGGTCCACAAATGGAAAAAGCAAGGCGCAATGTTAATAAGGCTGTTTGTGGCTTTCTAAGAGATTTTGGCATGTCTTCTTTTCACAATGAAAATATTATCAGGCCGATTCATGGAATAATTAGCGCGGCACAAGTGACCAAAAACGTGCGAGTCGCAGTGGAATAGCGAAAATCGCAGTGCAAGTGCGAAAATCGCACGAAAAGCAGCACACATCGATTCATGGAAGGCCGTGCGCGAGAAAACCATCGGTTGTGCGCTAAACAAGTTTGCGGCGCACGTTGGCGCACAGGCCATCTAACGGCGTGCGCCAGGTCACAGCGAAAATCGCACAGGCCACAGCGAAAATCGCACATAGCGCGGCGCACACAACAAAAGTAGGCGGAACACGGGGCGCAACACTCAGAATGGGGAACAACTTGCCAAAATGTGGGCATCACGGGGGAAGTACAGGGTGCAAGTGCGCGGAACGCCCACACGCTCGCCTACAACACGTATTCATGGAATCAAATAGGGCAAAAAAGCGCACGGTCAAACCAGCGCACAGGCACAAACACGACCGCCACAAAAAAGCAGCCGGTAGCATCTCTGCGCCTGTAATAAATGTGCGCCAAAAGGTGCGCCAACAAATAGCACCTATATACAGCTATGATGAATGTCCTATACTGTGGCCCTCCACGACAAATGACGTGCAAAGGGGTACCCACAAACACGGACACCCGCTGACTGAAAAATAAAGTGTGTGTGTATTCCGGGGTGCGCGCAAAGTTTCACACGCGATTTGGCAGGACACGTGTATTGCAGGGGTGCGCGGTAAGTTCCACACGCGATTTGGGCGGGTACGTGCACAGGAATTTCCACACGCGATTTGGCTGGGTACGTGGATCTCAGGGGTGCGCAGGAAGTTTCACACGCGATTTGGCAGGGTACGTGGATTTCAGGGGTGCACGGGAAGTTCCACACGTGATTTGGCCGGGTACGTGCGTGGGAATTTCCACACACGATTTGGCTGGGTACGTGGATCTCAGGGGTGCGCAGGAAGTTTCACACGCGATCTGGCAGGGTACGTGGATTTCATGGGTGCGTGGGAAGTTCCACACGCGATTTGACAGGGTACGTGCGTGGGAATTTCCACACGCGATTTGGCTGGGTACGTGTATTTCAGGGGTACGCAGGAAATTCTACACGCGATTTGGCTGGGTGCTCCCAGGTATTCCCTGTACACCCTCCACGGCCCCTGCAGGCAGCCGACACCACAGGGGACTACCCTGCACACCTGCTCATGTCACCCAGCACCCCCACCCCCCAGCACTGTGGGGCACCCTCCACCAGGCCCCCACTCATGTCCCCTATCACCCCCACCCCCCCAGCAGTGCAGGGGCAGCCTCCACCAGGCCCCCACTCATGTCTCCCACCCACCCCACCCCCCAGCCACCATGGGCAGCCCCCACCAGGCTCCCACCCATGTCTACCACCACCCCCACCCCCCAGCAGTGCAGGGGCACCCTCCACAAGGCCCCCACTCATGTCTCCCACCCACCCCACCCCCCAGCCACCATGGGCAGCCCCCACCAGGCTCCCACCCATGTCTACCACCACCCCCACCCCCCAGCAGTGCAGGGGCACCCTCCACCAGGCCCCCACTCATGTCCCCTATCACCCTCACCCCCAGCAGTGCAGGGGCACCCTCCACCAGGCCCCCACTCATGTCCCCTATCACCCCCACCCCCAGCAGTGCAGGGGCAGCCTCCACCAGGACCCCACTCATGTCCCCTATCACCCCCACCCCCAGCAGTGCAGGGGCAGCCTCCACCAGGCCCCCACTCATGTCCCCTATCACCCCCACCCCCCAGCAGTGCAGGGGCAGCCTCCACCAGGCTCCCACCCATGTCTCCCACCACCCCCACCCCCCAGCAGTGCAGGGGCAGCACCACCAGGCCCCCACTCATGTCTCCCACCACCCCCACCCCCCGCAGTGCAGGGGCAGCACCACCAGGCCCCCACTCATGTCCCCTATCACCCCCACTCCCCAGCAGTGCAGGGGCAGCATCCACCAGGCCCCCACTCATGTCCCCTATCACCCCCACCCCCAGCAGTGCAGGGGCAGCCTCCACCAGGCCCCCACTCATGTCTCCCACCAACCCCACCCCCCAGCCACCATGGGCAGCCCCCACCAGGCTCCCACCCATGTCTCCCACCACCCCCACCCCGCAGTAGTGCAGGGGCAGCACCACCAGGCCCCCACTCATGTCTCCCACCACCCCCACCCCCCCGCAGTGCAGGGGCAGCACCACCAGGCCCCCACTCATGTCCCCTATCACCCCCACCCACCAGCAGTGCAGGGGCAGCCTCCACCAGGCCCCCACTCATATCCCCTATCACCCCACCCCCAGCAGTGCAGGGGCAGCCTCCACCAGGCCCCCACTCATGTCTCCCACCACCCCCACCCCTCAGCCACCATGGGCAGCCCCCATCAGGCTCCCACCCATGTCTACCACCACCCCCCAGCACTGTGGGGCAGCCTCCACCAGGCCCCCACTCATGTCTCCCACCACCCCCACCCCCCAGCCACCAGGGGCAGCCTCCACCAGGCCCCCACTCATGTCTCCCACCACCCCCACCCACCACCCACCGGGGGCACCCTCCACCAGGCCCCCACTCATGTCCCCTATCACCCCCACCCCCAGCAGTGCAGGGGCAGCCTCCACCAGGCCCCCACTCATGTCCCCTATCACCCCCACCCCCAGCAGTGCAGGGGCAGCCTCCACCAGGCCCCAACCCCTGTCTACCACCACCCCCACCCCCCAGCCACCATGGGCAGCCTCCACCAGGCCCCCACTCATGTCTACCACCCACCCCACCCCCCAGCCACCATGGGCAGCCCCCACCAGGCTCCCACTCATGTCTACCACTCCCACCCCCCAGCAGTGTGGGGCACCCTCCACCAGGCCCCCACCCATGTCTCCCACCACCCCCACCCACCAGCCACCATGGGCAGCCCCCACCAGGCTCCCACCCATGTCTACCACCACCCCCACCCCCCAGCAGTGCAGGGGCACCCTCCACCAGGTCCCCACTCATGTCTCCTATTACCCCCATGCCCAGCAGTGCAGGGGCAGCCTCCACCAGGCCCCCACTCATGTCCCCCTGCACCCAGGTCCTCACAATCCCCAATCATGTGCGTTGTGGTCAGCCTCCACAGCCAAAAGGCCCTACCAAGTAACCCATTCACCCACATGGAAATGGAAATTACATGTTACACCCCCAATGTTCATAAAGCAAATGAACCCATGTCCGTCACACACAATGGTTGCAATTGAATGGGAAAACACCCAACATGACATGCATGAAACCAATGAGATGATACCACACAGTGAAGTATGAAAACAAAATTGTAGTATTAAAAAAAATAGAATGCAAATGAAATGAAACAAACTACAATGGCAATAAAAAAAAGATAAGCTGCATGTCCGTCAAAAAAATTCAAAACTACAAATCCAAATTCAAAAAAATGTTGTCCAAAGTCACATTAAAAATAAAATCAATCCGAGTGAGAAAAATAAATGCAAAGACCATTGTTCCATGGTGAATAAATAAAAACAAAAAAAATAAAACAATCCAATGAAGAACTATGTACAAAACATCCAAGGGTCCATGAGCCCAACTGAACAAAGGAAACCTACAAAAAACCCTAACTAAAATGCAACTATATACAAAAAGTGGAGCAGTGTCTGTCGACTCCAAATCATAAGAAGAAACAAAGGAAACCTAAAACTAAAGAACTATATACAAAGGCGGCGGGCAAGTCCAGCGGCTCACTCCGTGGTGTTCTGGGCCAGGGCATCATCAAACTCCTCTTCGATGTCCCGGAGGCGGTCCTGTTCCATGGCCCCGAGGGTCCGCAGGGACGACGCCATCTGCTCCTCCAACCACCTGCGGATTGCCTCGAGGCACTCGGCCCGCCTCAGGGCCCTCCGCATGGAGTTCTCCGCCCTGACCATCGTGAGCTGTGCCTCTTCCGCCCGCCGCCGCTCCGCACCTCTCTGCTGGCCCAACCGCAGCCACACGGAAGACACTTCCCGTCCTGGGTCCTCCTGCCCTCCGGCTGATGCCTGCCCCTCCGATGTTGATGGCCCCGAGCCATGATGCCTTCCACGTTGACTCTGCTACTGCCTCCGACGCAACCGCCTCTGCCAGCACGACGGCATCCAGGCTGATGGAATCCACCGACGCCGTCGTGCACGTGCCCTGCCTGATGATGCCGGTACATCCTCCATCTGCTGGGGTACAGTTGCTGTGGTGTCCACCCCTGCTGGACCTCCGACTCCCGACTGTGGCAGGGATGGGATCCCCACCGAGCTGGCTGCATTGGTCAGGGCAGGTCCACAGGGGGCCCTGGTGGCATCTGGGCTGGAAGACGGCAAGGAGAACGACCGGCGTATAGCCTCCACAGAGGAGGAGGGGGCAGCCAGATTGGCTGACACATGCAGGAAACCCACGAACATGGAAAATCCCAATTGGGCCACGTCGGCACGGTGCTCTTCGTGATGACGTGCATGCTCCTCCTGGGAAGCACGCACGTCATCACGAATTGCACCCGCGCGCATCGCGACCCCAATCAGGACCTTCTCCATACGGCCACGGGTCCCCTCGTCCACAGGTGGAGGGGAGTCAGGTGACATGGACATCCCCTCTACCTGCGGACGGGCCTGGGATGGGGCATCCCTGCTGGTGCATGGTGGTGCACTCACTGGGTCAGGGACAGCGACATGCACAGGCCCCTCCACGGTGACCTGTGCTGCCTCCTGCCTCTGGACTGCACCACTTGCACCAGCAGGGATGCCCCCACCAGGCCCCATGTGTGCCTCAGTGGCGGCCTCCTCCTCCTCTGTGGAAACCACCAACCTGGATGGCTCCTCACCGTCTTCTGCCATAGCAGGCCCCTGTGGGGGCTCACCCACCCCTTCCGCTGCAGCCGTGGGGGCATCCCCGCCGCCTTGCTCCACAGCGCCGTCTCCGCCCTCTTCTTCACTAGCCGCTGCGTAGAGGGAGACATAGAACACAAGCATCAGGGTACTGTACAATGGTCCCCTAGACAGGAAGCAATAGCAGATGAGTACCACTGTCAAAGTACACTTCCATCGTGCCCCTCCACAACACATGGGTCAGTCCAGGCAAAACACACACAGTAACAGGCATGGTGCATGCCATGGACATTTCCATACATGTCCAATGGACTCTTGAAACATACAATGATATGGAACTCACATGCATCATGGGTCATGCCTATCACATGCACACACTTCACCTCAGTCACATCCATATGGCCTCAGACACCCCAAACACAGCGGATACCAGGATAACTAGGCTGCATTAGTGAATCTGTGCATTGTCACAGACATGTGTCATGCATCCATGGCATTCACAAGTCACAGACACGCAGGTCATGCACACAGACATGACTACCATATATGTACCTGGCATCAGCACCCATCCCTCACCCCCACCCATGTCCAGGAACAGAGACTGGCATGCTCTCATGTGTAAAATCTGCATAGGGCTCCCCATGTCGCATTTAAACACATGCAACGACCATGTGGTTCACACATCACTGGTCGCACATGCATTACCATGATGTCCCTGCACACATACATGCGTACATGGCCTATGTCACACATACAGGCAAGTATCAGACAACCAGCACACCGCAACATGCCCTGTCTCACACAGCAATGCTTGGCCACTTACCGCTCAACTCCAGACGGGTCTCCCTCTCAAGGATCTGGGGGTGGAGCGCTGGGCGTACGCGTTCCAGGACCCTGGATGGAAATCATGTGGCCCCGGCCCCCCTCCACGAGGCGCCGGGCCTTCACGAAGGTCCTGGACCTCAAGTCCTCCCAGCGCTTCTTGATCTTCTGGATGTCGCGGGTTGCCACCCCCTCCGCGTTGATGGCAACCACACAATCGGCCCAGATCCTCTCCCGTCCTTCCTTGCTGGCGCGGGACGATCCAAAGAGGGCATCATACTGCCCCAGGACATGCTCCACCAGGATACCAACTTCGGTGGCAGTGAAGCTGGTGCCCCTCTGCCCCTCTGGCCTGGGGTTGCCACTGGTGCCAGATGTCGAAGTGCCCGACATGGCAACCCCAGAGGCAGGAGTGGGTGGGCAACTGGGTCCTGGGGCTGGGCTGTGGAGCGATGTTATCCCAGTCGAGAGTCTTCTGTTCCAGCAGGGGTGGACACAGCAACTGGACCCCTGCAGATGTCTGATGTGCAGGCACCAAATGGCAGGGCACGGTGGCAGCAGGCAGGCAGGCAGCAGCAGATGGCACATGGGAGGCTGCTCGGGGTACTGGGGGGCAGTAATTCGGCCTTCTGGGCAGGAGCGTGGTCTTCCGTGTGTTTTCGCGTGGCCAGCTTGATACGGAGTGATTTGGCACGTGAAAATCCTGCACGTCAGCATGAAATTCGAGGAAAGGCCCTTAGCGCGTAAGCGCGTCAGCACGCATACGCGATTCTATTGGACCAAAGGCCCTCAGCGCGTAAGCGGGTCTGTGACGTGACCCGCACGGGTGTTTCCGTCATAGCACGTGATGACGGAGCACACGTGGAAAGACTGCACGTCAGAGTGTCATCGCGTGTAATTGGACCAAAGTGCGCGTACACGCGATTGGCCTATGTACGTGTATTTCAGGGGTGCGCGGGCACTTACACACGCGAGTACATCAGCGCATGTGTATTCAGGGGTGCGCGGGAATTTCCACACGCTATTGGCCTGGGTACGTGGATTTCAGGGGTGCGCGGGAAGTTTCACACGCTCGCCTACAACATGCACAAAGAAACTCGTACGCCAGTAGGAAGCAGGCATACGTCGACCTGCGATGCATAAATTTGCGCGCAAAAAACTAACAAGCTCAGACGCCAGGATGAATAAACCGTTCCTAGCAGCAGTGGCCGTGGGCTACCAAAGGAGGAGGAGGAGGATAGTCAGGCCCAGAATTTTCACACCCAGAACCAGCCTTTTTGGGATGCCTGATGACCAGGTGTATGGGAGGTACAGGTTTCCACCCCACATAATACTGGACCTGGTGAGTGAGTGGGAGGATGACCTCACATCACCCACCCTGTTCTCCCAAGCACTCAGCCCCCTGGAGAAGGTCCTCAATGTACTGCACTTCTTAGCCACTGGATCATTTCAGCGGACAAGTGCCATAGTGGGTGGGGTGTCACAGGCCACGCAGTCACGCTGCCTACACCAGGTCTTGAACATCATCACTGCGCGCCCATCAGTCCGCAGGCACATATACCTGCCCAGAACACCTGCAGAAAGGCATGCTGCCGCCCTGGATTTTTACGGTGTGGCACGATTCCCCAAAGTGCTAGGTGCCATCGACTGCACCCATGTGGCTCTACGTCCCCCCAGGGCATCTGAGCACATCTATAGGAACCGCAAGCACTAGCATTCCAACAACGTGCAGGTAGTATGTAATGCCAAGGGAATCATCACCTCAGTATATGCCAACTATCCCGGGTCCACCCACGACAGCTTCATTTACCGAATGTCCACCCTAAGCCGGGACCTAGAAGCTGGGCGGCATGGCGATACATGGCTGCTTGGTGAGTATGAATGCCACTGCACATGCATGCATGTGAGATACTGAGCAAGGTCACAACCCCACCAATGATACCCATCACCACCTCCACAGGGGACAGTGCCTACCCTCTCAGCCCCCACATGATGACGCCAATTCGGAACCCCACCACGCCACCCGAGGTAAGATATAACACAGCCCACATTGCAACCCGGGGCATAGTGGAGCGCACATTCGGAATGCTTAAGTCACGCTTTCGCTCCCTTGACCGTTCTGGCGGGCAGCTGTTATACGCTCCCCCAGTAGTGTGCAGGATCATAGTGGCAGCATGTGTCCTGCACAACATTGCAACACGCCGGGGCCTGGCCATGGACATGGTGGTGCCCCCACATCCCCAACCACATGCCCGCCTGCTGCACATGGGAGGGGAAAGGGCACGGGGGAGGCAGCCCGTACACAGCTAGTGGCTAATTACTTCACATAGAAATCACACCCCTGTGGAGTGCACACTGCCCTGGCACATACCATCTGACAATCAATGATGACTCAACCTGACAATGATCCTGAATATCTGGAGAATCAACCGTGAAAACCATATCAGCCTCAGATTGTTCACCTGGAAGTGTTACAATGTGTGCATCCCTACCTACACAGACAGCACCAATGCAGTTTCGTGAAAAAACACATTCATGCAGCTAAAATGAATACCCACTTGCAAAATGCAACATGAGGACAGTGCCATGTCACCCAACCCATCCCCAGCACCGCCACACGACACACCATGCCATGTCATGCTATGTGCGGGTAAACAAAGTAATCCCCACAACATGGCACAAGTGTCACAAAGTACAGTGTCCCTAATTGAAACTCGCGACACCTGAAATGCTCACAGTAGTGCAGGACCAACAACACACTTGAGCAGGTATTTAGCAATAACACTTATCAGCTACTGACCCTCAAAACTACCATTAACATGACATTACGAATGTAAGAAATTGGTAGTCTCACCACCTGGAAATGCCTGCACTCCCACCACTTCCAACTGTACAGTGTTGCCGCCATGTAGAGTTGTAGGTGCACTGCTGCCAACATGGACTCCATCTCCAAAGTAGAGGGCCTTGTGTAGACATGAGGGAAGGACCTGCAAATTAGGAGGTAGACATGGATGATGAGTTACACATCAATGCAACATGCAGTGTACAACACAACAGCAATATGCATTAGGAATGTATACACAGTATTGACTAGACTACCCACACATGTAGTTGGAGTCCAATGTCACCATGTACGTCAATGTCACTTGGGCACACCCTTTGCAAGCCCATGGAAACGGGAAGCAGGAGGGGTGTGTGTGACAAAAACCCAAGCATCTGAACCAAATACATGACAAGCCTGCATGTGCCCAGCCACAATGCAGCGTTTGCCCACGGGAGCCACACAAGGCAACACACTGTCCCAAAAAAAACAAAAAAAAAATTTAAAAACATTTTTTAAAAAAAATCAAAAATGGCCATTAATGGGCCCAGGGGGGTTGGGGAGGCCACCCAGGAGGTACGAGGACAGGGTGCACACCAAAACCCACATGTGTGGATCTTGTGAAAAAAAAACACCTCCGTGGGCTCATGGCCCACACGGCTACCCTATTGTGGGAGCATCACTGCTGTCGCTATTCTCACCCTGTGCAGCTGCATCCGGAGGTGGTGGCACTATGGGAGGCAGCCCACGCAAGGCCCTAGTCAGTTCCTCCATGGCTGCAAGCATGCGGGTGTGGTAGGTCTCGTTCTGGAGGATGAGGGTGCGGAGGTCCCCATGCAACAACTCACGGGATGCCCGGACCTCCACCCTAGTTGGCTGCATCTCAGCTGAGAGCGTACGGGTGAGACGCTCCAGCCTCTGTTCTGTCCTTCGGTTTGTTGAAGCCTCAAACTCAACAAGAGTCGTCCTGAGGTGAAGGAGTTCCAGCCTCAGGGCTTCCCTGTGGCCCTGGGACTCTATGGAGATGGCTTCCTGCAGAGTCGCCAGTGCCGCCCGCCTGTCCCTGTTGGACGCCAACATGTCCTCCCTGTGTGACTGGCAGATGGAGTCGGTTGCCTGCTGTAGTCGCTCCATCAGCCTTTCGGGGGGACAATGGAAGTGGCCACCCTATCCATGGCCTGAGCCATCATCTCTGATGATGCTGCCTGTTGGGTTGCCATACCGTAAATGGATTGTTCCCATGCGGTATTGCCAGGTGGTGTACGGCCACCACGTCGGCGGGCACCACACCTGTCTGGGGCGAGGCGAACTGCGCCTTGCTGTGCCGGCACTGCCTGAGGCTGCAGGACTGCATTCCCCCTCTGATCTGCTGGCTCAGGAAAAGGATCAGATGTCGCGGAGTGTAACCCTGCATCCGTAACCACCAAAGGCATAGCTGACAAAACTGACATCCTCATTGAGGGTTCTAACCCTGGTGCAGGTGGGTCGGACAGAACAGAATCCCTCCCAGGAACACTCACCTGCGACGGCACGTAGGTCTCATCATCCGAATCAACACCTGAGTATAGCTCGGGGGAGGTGCAGCCAGAGACACCCCTTGAGAGCACGACCTGCAGCAGTTGTGGGTTCTCACCCACCACCACACCACGTCCCTCACTGGTGGTCGGTCGGCCCTCAGACCCCTCCTGGGTCTGCACTATCTCCACAACCCCAGCAGTATCAGGTGCGTCTTCCCGTGCAAAGACATAAAAGAAAACAAATGGAAACAGGCATTAGCACCATGGCACACAATGAGGGCTAAGAAGCAACAGAACCAGTACTTGATTGACACATGTCCCACATGACTAAAACCCTCCCATGCATGCACCCTCACTGCGTATGAAGGGGAGGCAAATGGCACACATTGATGACACCAAGATGGAAGATGAACACATTTGCTGCATAATGCCTAGCAGTGGCATCACACATTGGCCTGTGATTGCCAGGTGAAATACACATGCCATCACACAGATGGCATGTACCATTGCTATTGAGTGAAGATGGAAAGGAGGGCAGCACTTATTCATTCAGTCCAGTTCCCTCATGTAATAGCTTTTCTAATTCAAACAGGTCTGATTTTTCACCTGGAGCTGCCAGTCCAAAATGGTCTGATTGCACAGGGACATGTCTAAACAAATGATATCCAGGTAACAAAGTCACTCCACTTTACCATAGCCATGTCAGACATGTGACTAGAGGACAGAGAAATGCCTAGTAAAAGTGGTGGAATGCAAACAATCTGCCTGAATGAACAGAGAAAAATAAGCAACAATGTTGTGGCAAGGTAACACTTCAAGGGCAACTGGCGTGCTGTTGGGCTAGATGACGGGTCACGCAACGCACAGGAAGCCCAAAAAAGGGAGATAACGTGCACGCAACCCCTCCTAGACCACGTGTGCAGAATAAAAAACCTGCACTACGCTGTGGCACCCAGTAACACAAGAATGAACGTATGCGTGTCACACGCAGCCTAGAATGACCTCTGAAGGGGTAGGCTACACACGGGGCAAGCACAGATGTTAGATACGTGCGTGACTCACCGTCTGCCAGGAAAAAGAGCGTGAAAAAGAAGCGTGTGTGCGCGTTGGCAACACCCCCGCCAAAAGAAGAATTGTACGCTGTCTGAAGAGACAGGACAACAGTATAAGGGAACGCTGTTTGAGGGAACAGGCCCAGGAAAACCAGAAAAAGAGAAAAAAGAGAAAAAGCTGTCAGAGGTAACAGGGAGTACGAACTTGAAACGCCGTGAAGTAAATCGCGTGTGAAACGACAAGAAGTACAGATTTCACCCACTCGCTCTCCACGAAAAGCATGTACAAGGAAATGGTGTTCTACACGTACCTTTTATGCAGGCCCACACGTCCAGCGTCACATCCGCGTGTGCGCGCTAGGGCCATTTCCACCAATTACACGCTTTGTCACTTCCGCGTGTACGTGCTAAGGCCATTTCCACCAATTACACGCTTTGACACTCGGACGTGTCTTTCAT
Organism: Ambystoma mexicanum; assembly: GCF_040938575.1. Classification (NCBI taxonomy): domain Eukaryota; kingdom Metazoa; phylum Chordata; class Amphibia; order Caudata; family Ambystomatidae; genus Ambystoma; species Ambystoma mexicanum. The sequence goes on along the minus strand of NC_090935.1, from coordinate 1,271,912,009 downwards.
TTTTTAACACGCAACATTTCAAACGTGTGCCATATTCAACGTGCACGTGACTTCATAGACGCGAATATGCTGGTGGCCTTTGGGCCAATGAATGTACAGACGTGTGCTGACGTGCTTACGCGCTAAGGGCCTTTCCTCGATTTACACGCAGACGTGCTGGATTTTCACGTGCAAAATCACTCCGTATCAAGCTGGCCACGCGTTCACACACGGAATACCACGCTCCTGCCCAGAAGGCCGAATTACTGCCCCCCAGAGCCCTGAGCACGCTCCCACCTGCCATCTGCTGCTGCCTGACTGCCTGCTGCCCACGTGCCCTGCCATTTGCTGCCTGCACATCAGCCAGGGGTGCTGTTGCTGTGGCCACCCTTGCTGGAACCGAAGACTCCCGACTGCTTTTCCATCGCCCCACAGCCCAGCCCCAGGACCCAGTTGCCCACCCACTCCTGCCTCTGTGGTTGCCATGTCGGGCACTGCGACATCTGGCACCAGTGGCAACCCCCGGCCAAGGAGACAGAGGGGCACCAGCTTCACTGCCACCGAAGTTGGTGTCCTGGTGGAGGATGTCCTGGGGCAGTATGATGCCCTCTTCGGAAGGTTGCGCGCCGACAAGAAAGGACGGACTCGGATCTGGATGGACATCATGACTGCCATCAACGCAGAGGAGGTGGCAGTCCGCGACTACGAACGTGTCAGGAAGCGCTGGGAGGACTTCAGGTCCAGGACCCTCAACAAGGCCCGGCGCCTCCTGAAGGCAGCGGATGCTAAGGGGCGCCGGGGCCACTTGTCGGAAGATCAGATGAGGGTCCTGGAACGCATATCCCCAGCGCTCCACATCCAGGTCCTTGAGAGGCAGACCCGTCTGGAGTCGAGCGGTAAGTGTACATGCATACTGATTGTAAGCTGTGCGTGTGGTGTGCCAGGAGTGTGCAGGTTGAACATGTATTTTTATGTGGGCAAGTAGGGGGGGGTGTACAGGGCCGTGAGGGTGACACATGCGAGGGGTCTCATGTGTGACACATGGATGGTGCTTGTGTGTGTGGGCTTGCATGGCACAGGATGTGGAGGAATTATTGTCAGGTGTGACATGGATGTCGATCGGAACACTGCGACAGTTGGCGGAGGTGTACACATGCATGCAAGTTTGGTGGTGTGTGTGCATGTGTAGTGTACTCCCTATGTTGCATCATTTGTGTGGATGACCTTTGGCTGCTCATGCTGTTGTATGTGAATGGATGGTGCTGGCTGTTGCAATATGGCTGTGGCATGGCTCCTGTGTGCAAGTTGAAATGACATGTGTGTTGGGGATTGTGATGCCATGTCTGAGGTTTACCAATGCCACTCATGTATAACTGTCATGTGTGTATGAGTCCATTGTACAGTGCCCTGATGCCTGTGTTTTCTTTCTCCCTGTCTGCAGCGTCATCTGATGAAGAGGGCAGAGAAGGTACTGTGGAGCACAGCGGCAGGGGTCGCACCACCAGCCGGAGACGCAAGGCCCGGATCCCCTCCCAGGTTCTGATCTCGTTGGGGAGTGAGGAGTCCGGTGCCGTGTCCCAGGCCGCAGCTGCCGAGGGGAGGTCCAAGAGGCGGAGGTTGGAGTTGGACTCCTCGGCAGCAGAAGGGGCAGCTGGGACCCCACAGGGCCCAACGGAGGAAGATGGCACAGAGTCATCCAGGTTGGTGGGGGGTTTGGAGGAGGAGGAGGCCATGAAAGCGACAGAGGCGGGGTCTGGAGGTGGGTATTCCACTGGTGCTAATGGTGCAGTGCAGGATCAGGGACAGGAGGCTGCACAGGCTGCCGCGGAGGTGCCTGTGTGCAATCCTGTCCCTGCTCCTGTCACTGCATCATCTTGCACCAGTGGGGATGCCTACCTCCAGACCCGTTCTCAGGGAGGGGATTGGCTTCCTGGCCTTCCTCTCCCTGCGGATGTGGCTATCCTGCACCAGGTGGAGCCTGTCCAGGGTGGGGTGGCGTTGCGTCAACGGGCCATGCAAGCTGACCTGCAGTCTTTTCATGAGGAGTCTGCACGTCTTCTCGCATGGCTCGTTGACCACGTTGACCCACTGCGACAGATCACCCGGGCTGGATTCCTCCGTTTCCTGGACCTTGTTCCGACCCCCTCCTCCACGGAACCCCCTATGCCCCAGTCGTCCTCCATGCCATCTTCCCACCCATGTGTCATCTGGGTGACCTGTGGAGCTGCCTCCGACCGTGCGGCCAGGCTGGTGGACAACAGATCCCTGCCACAGTCGGGAGTCAGAGGTCCAGCAGGGGTGGCCACATCAACGACTGCACCCCAGCTGGAGGAGGATGTGCAGGCACCATCGGACAGGGCACATGGACAGCAGCAGCTGCAGCAGAAGGAGGCTGTAGGTGGGAGCCACGATAGCTCGGGCCTTCAACATCGGAGGGGCAGACATCGGCCGGAGGGCAGGAGGACCCTGGATGGGAAGTGTCTTCCGTGTGGCAGCGGATGGGCCACGCCATAGATGCGGAGCGGCGACGGGCGGAAGAGGCGCGGCTCACGATGGTCAGGGCGGAGATCTCCATGCGGAGGACCCTGAGGCGGGCCGAGTGCCTCGAGGCAATCCGCAGGGAGTTGGAGGTGAACATGTCGGCGTCCCTGTGGACCCTCGGGGCCATGGAACAGGACCGCCTCCGGGACATAGATGAGGAGTTTGATGATGCCCTGGCCCGGGACACCACTGAGTGAGCCGCTGGACTGGCCCGCCGCCATTGTATATAGTTATTTAGTGATAGGTTTCCTTTATAGTTTATTTTTATTTGGAGTCGACGGACACTGCTCCACCTTTTGTACATAGTTCCATTTTAGATAGGTTTTTTGGTAGGTTTCATTTCTTCTGTTGGGATGATGGACCCTGGATACTTTGTACATAGTTGGACTTTGCATTTGGATATTTCTTTTACTATGAATATTTTTTTCCATGGAGCAAAGGTTTTCTATTTCTTTTTTCCCTTCATTTCCTTTTTATGGACTTGAACTTTGGATGACATTGTTTTGGATTATCATTTATTGATTTTAATTTGAAAAGGGACAGCCAGCTTAATTTTGTTATTTTTTTACTTGTGTATTTTGTTTATTTTTGATTGCCATTACTGTTGTTTTTAATACATTATTTTAATGTTTTCATTCTTCAATGTGTGGTTTCATCTCATTGTTTTCATGCATGTCATGATATGGGTTTTCAGGTTCACTTGCAACCATTGTGTGTGTGTGTGAGACACATGTGTTGATTTACATTGTTTCCATTGGAGTAGTATCATGGGCACATGTAATACTTGGTTGTGTCTTTGGGCTGTGGTGGCTGGCAATGAGGCCCATGCTTGAGGATTGTCAGGGCCTGTGGGCAGGGGGACATGAGTGGGGGCCTGGTGGAGGCTGCCCCTGCACTGCTGGGGGGTGGGGATGGGTGGTAGACATGAGTGGGGGCCTGGTGGAGGGTGCCCCACAGTGCTGGGGGGTGGGGTGGGTGGGAGACATGAGTGGGGGCCTGGTGGAGGCTGCCCATGGTGGCTGGGGGGTGGGGGTGGTGGGAGACATGAGTGGGAGCCTGGTGGGGGCTGCCCATGGTGGCTGGGGGGTGGGGGTGGATGGGAGACATGAGTGGGGGCCTGGTGGAGGCTGCCCCTGCACTGCTGGGGGTAGGGGTGATAGGGGACATGAGTGGGAGCCTGGTGGGGGCTGCCCATGGTGGCTTGGGGTGGGGTGGGTGGGAGACATGAGTGGTGGCCTGGTGGAGGCTGCCCCTGCACTGCTGGGGGTGGGGGTGATAGGGGACTTGAGTGGGAGCCTGGTGGGGGCTGCCCATGGTGGCTGGGGGGTGGGGTGGGTGGGAGACATGAGTGGGGGCCTGGTGGAGGCTGCCCATGGTGGCTGGGGGGTGGGGGTGGTGGGAGACATGGGTGGGGGCCTGGTGGAGGCTGCCCCACAGTGCTGGGGGGTGGGGTGGGTGGGAGACATGAGTGGTGGCCTGGTGGAGGCTGCCCCTGCACTGCTGGGGGTGGGGGTGATAGGGGACATGAGTGGGAGCCTGGTGGGGGCTGCCCATGGTGGCTGGGGGGTGGGGTGGGTGGGAGACATGAGTGGGGGCCTGGTGGAGGCTGCCCATGGTGGCTGGGGGGTGGGGATGGTGGGAGACATGGGTGGGGGCCTGGTGGAGGCTGCCAATGGTGGCTGGGGGGTGGGGGTGTTGGGAGACATGAGTGGGAGCCTGGTGGGGGCTGCCCATGGTGGCTGGGGGTGGGTGGTAGACATGAGTGGGGGCCTGGTGGAGGCTGCCCCTGCACTGCTGGGGGTGGGGGTGATAGGGGACATGAGTGGGAGCCTGGTGGGGGCTGCCCATGGTGGCTGGGGGGTGCGGGTGGGTGGGAGACATGAGTGGGGGCCTGGTGCAGGCTGCCCCTGCACTGCTGGGGGTGGGGGTGATAGCGGACATGAGTGGGAGCCTGGTGGGGGCTGCCCATGGTGGCTGGGGGGTGGGGTGGGTGGGAGACAAGAGTGGGGGCCTGGTGGAGGCTGCTCCTGCACTGCTGGGGGTGGGGGTGATAGGGGACATGAGTGGGAGCCTGGTGAGGCTGCCCATGATGACTGGGGGGTGGGGTGGGTGGGAGACATGAGTGGGGGCCTGGTGGAGGCTGCCCATGGTGGCTGGGGGGTGGGGGTGGTGGGAGACATGGGTGGGGGCCTGGTGGAGGGTGCCCCACACTGCTGGGGGGGTGGGAGACATGAGTGGGGGCCTGGTGGAGGCTGCCCCTGCACTGCTGGGGGGTGGGGGTGGTGGGAGACATGGGTGGGAGACTGGTGGGGGCTGTCCATGGTGGCTGGGGGGCGGGGGTAGTGGGAGACATGGGTGGGAGCCTGGTGGAGGCTGCCCCTGCACTGCCGGGGGGTGGGGGTGGTGGTAGACATGGTTGGGAGCCTGGTGGGGGCTGCCCATGGTGGCTGGGGGGTGGGGGTGGTGGGAGACATGAGTGGGAGCCTGGTGGGGCTGCCCATGGAGGCTGGGGGGTGGGGGTGGTGGGAGACATGGGTGGTGGCCTGGTGGAGGGTGCCCCACACTGCTGCGGGGGTGGGAGACATGATTGGGGGCTGGTAGAGGCTGCCCCTGCACTGCTGGGGGGTGGGGGTGGTGGGAGACATGGGTGGGAGACTGGTGGGGGCTGCCCATGGTGGCTGGGGGGTGGGGGTGGTGGTAGACATGGGTGGGAGCCTGGTGGAGGCTGCCCCTGCACTGCTGGGGGGTGGGGTGGTGGTAGACATGGGTGGGAGCCTGGTGGGGGCTGCCCATGGTGGCTGGGGGGTGGGGGTGGTGGGAGACATGAGTGGGAGCCTGGTGGGGGCTGCCCATGGTGGCTGGGGGGTGGGGGTGGGTGGTAGAAATGAGTGGTGGCCTGGTGGAGACTGCCCCTGCACTGCTGGGGGTGGGGTGATAGGGGACATGAGTGGGAGCCTGGTGGGGGCTGCCCATGGTGGCTGGGGGTGGGGGTGGTGGGAGACATGAGTGGGGGCCTGGTGGAGGCTGCCCCTGCACTGCTGGGGGGTGGGGGTGGTGGTAGACATGGGTGGGAGCCTGGTGGGGGCTGCCCATGGTGGCTAGGGGGTGGGGGTGGTGGTAGACATGAGTGGGAGCCTGGTGGGGGCTGCCCATGGTGGCTGGGGGTGGGGGTGGGTGGTAGACATGAGTGGGGGCCTGGTGGAGGCTGCCCCTGCACTGCTGGAGGTGGGGGTGATAGGGGACATGAGTGGGAGCCTGGTGGGGGCTGCCTATGGTGGCTGGGGGACATGAGTGGGGGCCTGGTGGAGGCTGCCCCTGCACTGCTGGGGGTGGGGGTGATAGGGGACATGAGTGGGAGCCTGGTGGGGGCTGCCCATGGTGGCTGGGGGGTGGGGTGGGTGGGAGACATGAGTGGGGGCCTGGTGGAGGCTGCCCATGGTGGCTGGGGGTGGGGGTGGTGGGAGACATGGGTGGGGGCCTGGTGGAGGCTGCCCATGGTGGCTGGGGGGGTGGGGGTGGTGGTAGACATGAGTTGGGAGCCTGGTTGGGGCTGCCCATGGTGGCTGGGGGGTGGGGGTGGGTGTTAGACATGAGTGGGGGCCTGGTGGAGGCTGCCCCTGCACTGCTGGGGGTGGGGGTGATAGGGGACATGAGTGGGAGCCTGGTGGGGGTTGCCCATGGTGGCTGGGGGGTGGGGGTGGGTGGGAGACATGAGTGGGGGCCTGGTGGAGGCTGCCCCTGCACTGCTGGGGGTGGGGGTGATAGGGGACTTGAGTGGGAGCCTGGTGGGGGCTGCCCATGGTGGCTGGGTGGTGGGGTGGGTGGGAGACATGAGTGGGGGCCTGGTGGAGGCTGCCCCTGCACTGCTGGGGGTGGGGGTGATAGGGGACATGAGTGGGAGCCTGGTGAGGCTGCCCATGGTGGCTGGGGGGTGGGGTGGGTGGGAGACATGAGTGGGGGCCTGGTGGAGGCTGCCCATGGTGGCTGGGGGGTGGGGTGGTGGGAGACATGGGTGGGGGCCTGGTGGAGGGTGCCCCACACTGCTGGGGGGGTGGGAGACATGAGTGGGGGCCTGGTGGAGGCTGCCCCTGCACTGCTGGGGGGTGTGGGTGGTGGGAGACATGGGTGGGAGACTGGTGGGGGCTGCCCATGGTGGCTGGAGGGTGGGGGTGGTGGTAGACATGGGTGGGAGCCTGGTGGAGGCTGCCCCTGCACTGCTGGGGGGTGGGGGTGGTGGTAGACATGGGTGGGAGCCTGGTGGGGGCTGCCCATGGTGGCTGGGGGGTGGGGGTGGTGGGAGACATGAGTGGGAGCCTGGTGGGGGCTGCCCATGGTGGCTGGGGGGTTGGGGGTGGGTGGTAGACATGAGTGGGGGCCTGGTCGAGGCTGCCCCTGCACTGCTGGGGATGGGGGTGTTAGGGGACATGAGTGGGAGCCTGGTGGGGGCTGCCCATGGTGGCTGTGGGGTGGGGGTGGTGGGAGACATGAGTGGGGGCCTGGTGGAGGCTTCCCCTGCACTGCTGGGGTGTGGGGTGGTGGTAGACATGGGTGGGAGCCTGGTGGGGGCTGCCCATGATGGCTGGGGGGTGGGGGCGGTGGTAGACATGAGTGGGAGCCTGGTGGGGGCTGCCCATGGTGGCTGGGGGATGGGGGTGGGTGGTAGACATGAGTGGGGGCCTGATGGAGGCTGCCCCTGCACTGCTGGGGGTGGGGGTGATAGGGGACATGAGTGGGAGCCTGGTGGGGGCTGCCCATGGTGGCTGGGGGACATGAGTGGGGGCCTGGTGGAGGCTGCCCCTGCACTGCTGGGGGTGGGGGTGATAGGGGACATGAGTGGGAGCCTGGTGGGGGCTGCCCACGGTGGCTGGGGGGTGGGGTGGGTGGGAGACATGAGTGGGGGCCTGGTGGAGGCTGCCGTTGGTGGCTGGGGTGGGGGTGGTGGGAGACATGGGTGGGGGCCTGGTGGGGGCTGCCCATGGTGGCTGGGGGGTGGGGTGGTTGGGAGACATGAGTGGGGGCCTAGTGGAGGCTGCCCAAGGTGGCTGGGGGGTGGGGGTGGTGGGAGACATGGGTGGGGGCCTGGTGGACGTGCCCCACACTGCTGGGGGGTGGGAGGCATGAGTGGGGGCCTGGTGGAGGCTGCCCCTGCACTGCTGGGGGGTGGGGGTGGTGGGAGACATGGGTGGGAGACTGGTGGGGGCTGCCCATGGTGGCTGGGGGGTGGGGGTGGTGGGAGACATGAGTGGGAGCCTGGTGGGGGCTGCCCATGGTGGCTGGGGGGTGGGGGTGGGTGGTAGACCTGAGTGGGGGCCTGGTGGAGGCTGCCCCTGCACTGCTGGGGGTGGGGGTGATAGGGGACATGTGTGGGAGCCTGGTGGGGGCTGCCCATGGTGGCTGGGGGGTGGGGTGGGTGGGAGACATGAGTGGGGGCCTGGTGGTGGCTGCCCATGGTGGCTGGGGGTGGGGGTGGTGGGAGACATGGGTGGGGGTCTGGTGGGGGCGCCCATGGTGGCTGGGGGTGGGGTGGCTGGGAGACATGAGTGGGGGCCTAGTGGAGGCTGCCCATGGTGGCTGGGGGGTGGGGGTGGTGGGAGACATGGGTGGGGGCCTGGTGGAGGTTGCCCCACACTGCTGGGGGGTGGGAGACATGATTGGGGGCCTGGTGGAGTCTGCCCCTGCACTGCTGGGGGGTGGGGGTGGTGGGAGACATGGGTGGGAGACTGGTGGGGGCTGCCCATGGTGGCTGGGGGGTGGGGGTGGTGGGAGACACGAGTGGGAGCCTGGTGGGGGCTGCCCATGGTGGCTGGGGGGTGGGTGGTAGACCTGAGTGGGGGCCTGGTGGAGGCTGCCCCTGCACTGCTGGGGGTGGGGGTGATAGGGGACATGAGTGGGAGCCTGGTGGGGGCTGCCCATGGTGGCTGGGGGTGGGGTGGGTGGGAGACATGAGTCTGGTGAAGGCTGCCCCTGCACTGCTGGGGGTGGGGGTGATAGGGGACATGAGTGGGAGCCTGGTGGGGGCTGCCCATGGTGGCTGGGGGGTGGGGTGGCTGGGAGACATGAGTGGGGGCCTAGTGGAGGCTGCCCATGGTGGCTGGGGGGTGGGGGTGGTGGGAGACATGGGTGGGGGCCTGGTGGAGGGTGCCCCACACTGCTGGGGGGTGGGAGACATGAGTGGGGGCCTGGTGGAGGCTGCCCCTGCACTGCTGGGGGCTGGGGGTGGTGGGAGACATGGGTGGGAGACTGGTGGGGCTGTCCATGGTGGATGGGGGGTGGGGGTGGTGGGAGACATGGGTGGGAGCCTGGTGGAGGCTGCCCCTGCACTGCTGGGGGGTGGGGGTGGTGGTAGACATGGTTGGGAGCCTGGTGGGGGCTGCCCATGGTGGCTGGGGGGTGGGGGTGGTGGGAGACATGAGTGGGAGCCTGGTGGGGCTGCCCATGGTGGATGGGGGGTGGCAGTGGTGGGAGACATGGGTGGGGGCCTGGTGGAGGGTGCCCCACACTGCTGGGGGGGTGGGAGACATGAGTGGGGGCCTGGTGGAGGCTGCCCCTGCACTGCTGGGGGGTGGGGGTGGTGGGAGACATGGGTGGGAGACTGGTGGGGGCTGCCCATGGTGGCTGGGGGTGGGGGTGGTGGTAGACATGGGTGGGAGCCTGGTGGAGGCTGCCCCTGCACTGCTGGGGGGTGGGGGTGGTGGTAGACATGGGTGGGAGCCTGGTGGGGGCTGCCCATGGTGGCTGGGGCGTGGGGGTGGTGGGAGACATGAGTGGGAGCCTGGTGGGGGCTGCCCATGGTGGCTGGGGGGTGGGGGTGGGTGGTAGACATGAGTGGGGGCCTGGTGGAGGCTGCCCCTGCACTGCTGGGGGTGGGGGTGATAGGGGACATGAGTGGGAGCCTGGTGGGGGCTGCCCATGGTGGCTGGGGGTGGGGGTGGTGGGAGACATGAGTGGGGGCCTGGTGGAGGCTGCCCCTGCACTGCGGGGGGGTGGGGGTGGTGGTAGACATGGGTGGGAGCTGGTGGGGGCTGCCCATGGTGGCTAGGTGGTGGGGGTGGTGGTAGACATGAGTGGGAGCCTGGTGGGGGCTGCCCATGGTGGCTGGGGGACATGAGTGGGGGCCTGGTGGAGGCTGCCCCTGCACTGCTGGGGGTGGGGGTGATAGGGGTCATGAGTGGGAGCCTGGTGGGGGCTGCCCATGGTGGCTGGGGGGTGGGGTGGGTGGGAGACATGAGTGGGGGCCTGGTGGAGGCTGCCCATGGTGGCTGCGGGTGGGGGTTGTGGGAGACATGGGTGGGGGCCTGGTGGAGGCTGCCCATGGTGGCTGGGGGGTGGGGGTGGTGGTAGACATGAGTTGGGAGCCTGGTTGGGGCTGCCCATGGTGGCTGGGGGGTGGGGGTGGGTGATAGACATGAGTGGGGGCCTGGTGGAGGCTGCACCTGCACTGCTGGGGGTGGGGGTGATAGGGGACATGAGTGGGAGCCTGGTGGGGGCTGCCCATGGTGGCTGGGGGGTGGTGGTGGGTGGGAGACATGAGTGGGGGCCTGGTAGAGGCTGCCCCTGCACTGCTGTGGGTGTGGGTGATAGGGGACATGAGTGGGAGCCTGGTGGGGGCTGCCCATGGTGGCTGTGGGGTGGGGTGGGTGGGAGACATGAGTGGGGGCCTGGTGGAGGCTGCCCCTGCACTGCTGGGGGTGGGGGTGATAGGGGACATGAGTGGGAGCCTGGTGAGGCTGCCCATGGTGGCTGGGGGGTGGGGTGGGTGGGAGACATGAGTGGGGGCCTTGTGGAGGCTGCCCATGGTGGCTGGGGGGTGGGGTGGTGGGAGACATGGGTGGGGGCCTGGTGGAGGGTGCCCCACACTGCTGGGGGGGTGGGAGACATGAGTGGGGGCCTGGTGGAGGCTGCCCTGCACTGCTGGTGGGTGGGGGTGGTGGGAGACATGGGTGGGAGACTGGTGGGGCCTGCCCATGGTGGCTGGGGGTGGGGGTGGTGGTAGACATGGGTGGGAGCCTGGTGGAGGCTGCCCCTGCACTGCTGGGGGATGGGGGTGGTGGTAGACATGGGTGGGAGCCTGGTGGGGGCTGCCCATGGTGGCTGGGGGGTGGGGGTGGTGGGAGACATGAGTGGGAGCCTGGTGGGGGCTGCCCATGGTGGCTGAGGGGGTGGGGGTGGGTGGTAGACATGAGTGGGGGCCTGGTCGGGCTGCCCCTGCACTGCTGGTGGTGGGGGTGATAGGGGACATGAGTGGGAGCCTGGTGGGGGCTGCCCATGGTGGCTGGGGGGTGGGGGTGGTGGGAGACATGAGTGGGGGCCTGGTGGAGGCTGCCCCTGCACTGCTGGGGGGTGGGGGTGGTGGTAGACATGGGTGGGAGCCTGGTGGGGGCTGCCCATGGTGGCTGGGGGGTGGGGGTGGTGGTAGACATGAGTGGGAGCCTGGTGGGGGCTGCCCATGGTGGCTGGGGGGTGGGGGTGGGTGGTAGACATGAGTGGGGGCCTGGTGGAGGCTGCCCCTGCACTGCTGGGGGTGGGGGTGATAGGGGACATGAGTGGGAGCCTGGTGAGGCTGCCCATGGTGGCTGGGGGGTGGGGTGGGTGGGAGACATGAGTGGGGGCCTTGTGGAGGCTGCCCATGGTGGCTGGGGGGTGGGGTGGTGGGAGACATGGGTGGGGGCCTGGTGGAGTGTGCCCCACACTGCTGGGGGGGTGGGAGACATGAGTGGGGGCCTGGTGGAGGCTGCCCTGCACTGCTGGTGGGTGGGGGTGGTGGGAGACATGGGTGGGAGACTGGTGGGGGCTGCCCATGGTGGCTGGGGGTGGGGGTGGTGGTAGACATAGGTGGGAGCCTGGTGGAGGCTGCCCCTGCACTGCTGGGGGATGGGGGTGGTGGTAGACATGGGTGGGAGCCTGGTGGGGGCTGCCCATGGTGGCTGGGGGGTGGGGGTGGTGGGAGACATGAGTGGGAGCCTGGTGGGGGCTGCCCATGGTGGCTGAGGGGGTGGGGGTGGGTGGTAGACATGAGTGGGGGCCTGGTCGAGGCTGCCCCTGCACTGCTGGGGGTGGGGGTGATAGGGGACATGAGTGGGAGCCTGGTGGGGGCTGCCCATGGTGGCTGGGGGGTGGGGGTGGTGGGAGACATGAGTGGGGGCCTGGTGGAGGCTGCCCCTGCACTGCTGGGGGGTGGGGGTGGTGGTAGACATGGGTGGGAGCCTGGTGGGGGCTGCCCATGGTGGCTGGGGGGTGGGGGTGGTGGTAGACATGAGTGGGAGCCTGGTGGGGGCTGCCCATGGTGGCTGGGGGGTGGGGGTAGGTGGTAGACATGAGTGGGGGCCTGGTGGAGGCTGCCCCTGCACTGCTGGGGGTGGGGGTGATAGGGGACATGAGTGGGAGCCTGGTGGGGGCTGCCCATGGTGGCTGGGGGACATGAGTGGGGGCCTGGTGGAGGCTGCCCCTGCACTGCTGGGGGTGGGGGTGATAGGGGACATGAGTGGGAGCCTGGTGGGGGCTGCCCATGGTGGCTGGGGGGTGGGGTGGGTGGGAGACATGAGTGGGGGCCTGGTGGAGGCTGCCCATGGTGGCTGGGTTGGGGGTGGTGGGAGACATGGGTGGGGGCCTGGTGGAGGCTGCCCATGGTGGCTGGTTGGTGGGGGTGGTGGGAGACATGAGTGGGAGCCTGGTGGGGGCTGCCCATGGTGGCTGGGGGGTGGGGGTGGGTGGTAGACCTGAGTGGGGGCCTGGTGGAGGCTGCCCCTGCACTGCTGGGGGTGGGGGTGATAGGAGACATGAGTGGGAGCCTGGTGGGGGCTGCCCATGGTGGCTGGGGGTGGGGTGGGTGGGAGACATGAGTGGGGGCCTGGTGAAGGCTGCCCCTGCACTGCTGGGGGTGGGGGTGATAGGGGACATGAGTGGGAGCCTGGTGGGGGCTGCCCATGGTGGCTGGGGGGTGGGGTGGCTGGGAGACATGAGTGGGGGCCTAGTGGAGGCTGCCCATGGTGGCTGGGGGGTGGGGGTGGTGGGAGACATGGGTGGGGGCCTGGTGGAGGGTGCCCCACAGTGCTGGGGGGTGTGGTGGGTGCTAGACATGAGTGGGGGCCTGGTGGAGGCTGCCCATGGTGGCTGGGGGGTGGGGGTGGTGGTAAACATGGGTGGGGGCCTGGTGGAGGGTGTCCCACACTGCTGGGGGGGATGGGAGACATGAGTGGGGGCCTGGTGGAGGCTGCCCCTGCACTGCTGCGGGGTGGGGGTGGTGGTAGACATGGGTGGGAGCCTGGTGGGGGCTGCCCATGGTGGCTGGTGGGTGGTGGTAGACATGGGTGGGGGCCTGGTGGAGGGTGCCCCACACTGCTGAGGGGGGGCAGGGGGTGGGAGACATGAGTGGGGGCCTGGTGGAGGCTGCCCATGGTGGCTGGGGGGTGGGGGTGGTGGGAGACATGGTTGTGAGCCTGGTGGGGGCTGCCCATGGTGGCTGGGGGTTGGGGGTGGTGGGAGACATGAGTGGGGGCCTGGTGGAGGCTTCCCCACAGTTCTGGGGGGTGGGGGTGGTGGTAGACATGGGTGGGAGCCTGGTGGGGGCTGCCCATGGTGGCTGGGGGGTGGGGGTGATAGGGGACATGAGTGGGGGCCTGGTGGAGGGTGCCCCACACTGCTGGGGGGGTGGGGGGTGGGAGACATGAACAGGTATGCAGGGTAGTCCCCTGTTTTGTGGGCTGCCTGCAGGGGCCGTGGAGGGTGTACAGGGAACACCTGTGAGGACCCACCCAGCCTAATCCCGTGTGATTATTCCCACGCACCCCTGTAATACATGTACCCAGCCAAATTGCGTGTGATGATTCCCGCGCACCCCTGTAATACACGTACCCAGCCAAATCGCGTGTGATTATTCCCGCGCACCCCTGTAATACACGTACCCAGCCAAATCGGGTGTGATAATTCCCGCGCACCCCTGTAATACACGTACCCAGCCAAATCGCGTGTGATTATTCCCGCGCACCCCTGTAATACACGTACCCAGCCAAATCGCGTGTGATAATTCCCGCGCACCCCTGTAATACACGGACCCAGCCAAATCGTGTGTGATAATTCCCGCGTACCCTTGTAATACACGTACCCTGGCTAATCACGTGTGAAACTTCACCCGTACCCTTGTCATACACGTACCCAGCCAAATCGCGTGTGATAATTCCCGCGTACCCCTGTAATACACGTACCCTGGCTAATCGCGTGTAAAACTTCACGCATACCCCTGTCATACACGTACCCTGGCTAATCGCGTGTAAAACTTCCTGCGTATCCCTGTAATACACTTACCCTGGCTAATCGCATGTAAAACTTCCCGCGTACCCCTGATATGAACGTTACCGGCTTTGCGTTCCTTGTTTGGCAGCCCTGTAAACTGGTCCAGGGTTAGCGCAGCCCTTTGCGATGATTTAGCGATTTTGATGGCTTTTCCTTGCGCGAGGGCGTTCTTGGGGGCGTTACTGGTGCTGCTGCAGGGTCGCTGCGATACTCTGCGCCACGGCTGGTTTGAGAGCCTAAAATCCATGAATACGCTGTGCGCGGACAATCTGCGCCAGCTGCTTGCGACACTTTACTGCGAAATTCTATGAATTACCCTGTATGTTTTGTAGTACATACATTTTTCGCAGAGATGGAGTCCATCTTACTTATGCTGGCAATCAGATTTTTCTGAGAAATGTATAAAATGCATTGCAACCTTTTTTGGAATTACAACAACGATTTTGAAGTAGATGTTAAGTATTTACAATTTTTGACTTACAAACACACCCAAAGGCTCTTTTCAGAGCCACCACTTCTTTCCAGAGAAAATTACAATGTTTGTGATGGAGTAGTAACCCAATTTTTTTAATGTTCGCGAACTGTCCGCGGACTTCTAAAAAATACAAAGAGCCCTGCTTCATTTATTTTCACTTCTATTTTTTAACTGGGAAAGGCGGCTCTGAAAAGAGCCTTATTTTTTTTATTTTTGTAATTTTGTATTTTTTTTAGTTTTTCAGACACGACACACTAGGAGAGGAGGGTAAAGGAGGGTAAAGGGGGGGACACCAACCACAGGGATAAGAAAGGGCGAGCTGAGAGAGGAAGATGTAGAGTGGGTTTTATTTGGGTAGTGTGCAGGTCTTCTCGTGCTCCGAGACGATAGTCTCAAAAGCACTCCGAAGTCGCTCCCCCCTGCAGAGTACTGTGTCATAGTACATACATACAACTGTGACCCTCGAAAGGTAAGGGTCATCAGCATTCTGTATGGCCTGTGAGGCAGCTTGAGAAAGACGCTGTCCCACAGAGGTGGTCCTTGTGGTGACAGGATCAGAAACAGAGGATGAAGTAGAGGAAATCAACCTGCTACGTTCTTCGCAAGGTACAATCCTGCGAATAGCCCCAGAGTGAAATGACCTCAGGTGTCGCTTCATAGTAGTGGTCCCAAAGCTGTAGTTACCGTGCTTCCCGCGACTGAGTATCATTTTGCACTCATTGCAGGTAACATGGTTCGCACGAGCCTTAGGACCATTCCCATGAATGGTAAATAACCGCCACACCCAAGACTCACGCCTAGTGCGGGTAGTAGGGATTTCCTCTACCTCATTCTCATCATCCTCTTCTTCCTCCTCCGCATCCTCAGTCCTGTTCCCCTCTTCAGGCCCTTGGGGAGGTGGTGGTGGTGGAGGGGGTGGTGGTGGTGCTGAAGCAGGTGCAGCACCAAGTGGCAGTTCAGCAGCCAAGGATGCCATGTCGATGATGGTGTAGTCTGCAGGTGGCAGCAAAAATCACTGTGTTCTGAAGAATAGCCAGAAATACAATGGGAATAAGCTCTTTGGCGTGGTCTTTTATAGGGGTGCTTGTGCGCGGTCCGCGGACATGCGCACTGTGCGCGGACAGATCGAACACAAAAAAAGGATCGGAAAGTTTCAAAAGGTATATAGAAACTCAAGATTGCTATGTGGGACTTGTGGCATGGTGAGATTTTATTGAAAAATATTATGGATTAACTGAAAATGTACTTTTAAATTGTTCGGGGACACGAACAGTGTCCGCATTTCAGGACACACAATGAGCGTGGGCGTGGTCATATGATCTGTTTGCGAATTAGTCTGCGAAGGAAGCGCCTGTCCGCAGGACACCAAGTGCACAGAGATTGGTTAGCGCATGCGCATTGATGTCCTACGGACACTGTTCGGGTTCTGAAGTAATTAAAAGTGCGTCACACGTGAAACGAACATTGCAGGACACCGTGTGTGTTCTTAGAACAGTTTAAACTTGGTAGCGAACAGTAAGGACAGATATAGTGTTCTTCAGGACACGTGTAATTTAGTTTATGTACGAACATTTCAGGACACCAATTGTGTTCTTAGAACACTTTCAATTGGGTAGCGAACACTACGAACAGTTGTACTGTTGTTCAGGACGCATCATTTTGTTTATTTACGAACATTTCAGGACACCAATTGTGTTCTTAGGACAGTTTTAAGTTGATAGCGAACATTACGGACAGATATAGTGTTCTTTAGAACACTTTAATTTTTGTTTCTTTACGAACATTTCAGGACACTACGAGTGTTCTTAGAACATTTTGAACTTGCATGAGAACATTACGGACAGATGTAGTGTCCTCAGGACAGTTACATTTTCATTTCTTTACGAACATTTCCGAACAACCGCGGTGTCCGTGGACACCTAAATTGGTTTTATTACAAGGAACTGAAAGTAATTACAACACAATATAAGAAAAGTAACTTTATTTCATATATATATATATATACAATTATGACTGGGAAGGTGGGGCAGAAACAGAAACAAAAACAGGAGAATTAGGGATTTCTAGATAACTGGGATCAGGTGAAGAAGGGAAGGAAATCTCATTGAAACGCTTTCGTCCACAGACAGGGTTTGGGGTTAACTGCGTGGGATAGGGTGAGGGGGGACAAGTGCAGGTTGGACAATGGTGTGCTGTTGGGGGTTTCACATAATTTTCTACAGTTTTTCAAATCCATAAAATTTTGCATAAGGTCGTCCATTTTTTGATGAATCTGCTGTAGAGTGATATCCTCTGATTGTTGTTGTGAGATGTTTGGAATTTTTGTATGGTCTGTAATAAAAAAAAAATGTATATGTTAAATGTATACAAAATAATATTTATTAATTTGTTTATATAGTAAAGTGTATACCATTAGGTGTACTATTTTCTAACATTTCCTCTCGTGGGAAATGCTCCTCTAGCCAGTCGAGAGTACTACACATTTCTGTGAGAAAACAAAAAAGTAAAGTTTTTTTTTTCTAATATAGAAAGTTTATAAATATATGAGTAAAAAGAAGTGCACTTACTATGTCTGGTGAGATATGTAATCAGTAGTGTATATGTCTGGTCTTGCTGTTGTTTGTGGAGCGTCTGTGAGGTAATTATGGTGGAAGCCACTTTATCTTCTTTTGGTATATTCCTTTTTAAAACATATTGTATTTACATGAATGGTTAGTGTGTTACATATATGGGTAACATTTTTTAAGTATTACTACATATACTTTGTATGTGTGCTGCTTTGTGAATTAGTTAAATGTTCCTATGTTATGATATAACTATTACACATACATCCCCAGAGTTTTTAGGTGGTGGTACTGTTCTCCGAACATGTCCGCGAACATTAAATAACTTCGCGGACATCAAGTACATAAGAAGAGATCTAGTCAGTTCCATATGACATGTATATAAAGTCAAAGTCATTATTGTTAAGTTGTGCTACTAAAAAACTATGAAATTCAGTGAAAAAACTTTGTTAAATGGACGTTATGGTTAAGTTGCACTACTAAAACCTAAGAAATTCAGAGAAAAAACTTTGTTAAAGGGACGTTATGGTTAAGTTGTGCTGCTAAAAACCTATGAAATTCAGTGAAAAAAACTTTGTTAAAGGGACGTTATGGTTAAGTTGCGCTACTAAAAACCTATGAAATTCAGTGAAAAAACTTTGTTAAAGGGACGTTATGGTTCCAAGTAAAACCGAAAAACCCTTGAAATTCGCCAGTTATGGTAAGCTAAGCAACCATAACTTGCGCCGCCACCGTGCACTGCTAAGACTAACACCCAGGACATCAAAGATGACATCACAAATGTCATTGATGACATCACTGATGACATCACATGTGTATGTACTTCTCATGAAATATGTGTATAAGGGATTCTTATTATGTTGCGAAAAAAGTGTCAAGAATCATTGCAAGAAATATACCCTAATAAGTGCATTGAACGATGCATTGATATAAATAGCATCCTATTATGGGGTTCTATGTAGTATACTAAGCTACTCATACAGAAACATAACATTGTGTGCAGCGTACAAGATGAAGGTATGATATTCGTAATGTTAATATGTTGAATAATGAAATGATAATTGTTTTCTTAATAGATTTTTGTGTACTGTGAAATATGTAATAAGTAGCTAATAAAACCCATGTATTACATAATTGCATTACTATAGACAAAACACAAAGACACAAGAACACATACCAATATGGGTATATACAAGGAAAGTGAAGTTAGCAAAAAAGCACAAGTAGTAGCAGAAACAATTCATAACTTAACTGATTAGTTTCATGCAAATAAATGATTGCTCTATTTCAAAGCTGCTATTTACCCTATGTATATGTATCACTTGATGTGATTGGACCCTAAGGAAAGTAGTGTGAGTACAATGTATACAAATATGACCATATACAGGGAAAGTACAGCCATAAAAAAGAACAATAGAACTATCAGAAAGTGCTCATACGTCTAGTGATTATCTTTATGCACAAAAAGGATTGCTGTCTTTCAAGCTTGTGTTTTCCCATATGTACATGTTTCATATGATGTGACTGTACTCTAAGGGAATTACTGTAAGAACCTACTAGAAGGATATGTCTACAAATAAAATAAAATTCTTAGTTTCTGACTGTTACTGAAGAAAACCATGTGGCCTAGATATGTCAGCAAAAGAAAAAATAGTTAGCCAGACGTGTGATGTCATCAGGGATGTCATCAATGACATTTGTGATGTCATCTTTGATGTCCTGGGTGTTAGTCTTAGCAGTGCACGGTGGCGGCGCGAGTTATGGTTGCTTAGCTTACCATAACTGGCGAATTTCAAGGGTTTTTCGGTTTTACTTGGAACCATAACGTCCCTTTAACAAAGTTTTTTCACTGAATTTCATAGGTTTTTAGTAGCGCAACTTAACCATAACGTCCCTTTAACAAAGTTTTTTTCACTGAATATATATATATATATATATATATTTCAGTGAAAAAACTCTGTTAAAGGGATGTTATGGTTAAGTTGCGCTGCTAAGAACCTTTCAAATTCAGTGAAAAAACTTTGTTAAAGGGACGTTATGGTTAAGTTGCGCTGCTAAAATCCTTTCAAATTCAGTGAAAAAAACTTTGTTAAAGGGACGTTATGGTTCCAAGTAAAACCGAAAAACCCTTGAAATTCGTCAGTTATGGTAAGCTAAGCAACCATAACTCGCGCCCCCATCGTGCACTGCTAAGCCTAACACCCAGGACATCAAAGATGACATCACAAATGTCATTGATTACATCACTGATGACATCACATGTCTGACTCCCCCTTTTCTCCTTTCCTGACATATCTAGGCCACATGATTTTCTTCAGTAACAGTCGGGAACTAAAAATTGTAAATATACTATATTCGTAGACTTATCCTTCAAGTATGTTCTTACATAATTCCCTTATGGTCCAGTCATATCATATGAAACATATACATAGGGGAAGACACAACCTTGAAAGACAGCAATCCTTTTGTGCATTAAAATTATCAGTAGATTTATCAGCACTTTCTGTTAGTTTTGATGTTTTTTTATTATTTTATTACTGTACTTTCCCTGTATATGCTCATATTTTTATATGTTGTACTCACACTATTTTCCTTAGGGTCCAGACACATCATGTGATATATAGATAGGGTAAGTAACAGCTTTGAAACAAAGCAATCTTTTCTCTGCATAAAGCTAATAAGTTAGGTTATGAACACTTTCTGCTAGTATTGCTGTATTTTTTTTCTTACTTCAATTCCCTTGTATATATTCATATTTGTATGTGGTGTTGTCTCTTTGTGATTTGTCTATAATAATGCAATTATGTAGTAAGTGGGTTTTATTGCCTACTTATCACAATTTTCACTGTACACAAAACTGTAATATGAAAACAGTTATCATTTCACTATTCAACATAGCAAGCTTATGAATATTGCACCTCCATCGTGTATGCTGCACACAATGCCTATGTTTCTACATGAGTACCTTAGTATACTGGATGGAACTTCATAATAGAATGCTATTTATATCAATGCATTGCTTAATACACTGATTAGCACTTGATATGTATTCTAATAATCTTTGACACTTTTTTTATTAACATTACACTAAGAATCCCTTGTACAGACTTTTCATGAAAGGTAAATGCACATGTGATGTCATCAGTGATGTCATCAATGATATTTGTGATGTCATCTTTGATGTCCTGGGTGTTAGGCTTAGCAGTGCACGGTGGTGACGCGAGTTATGGTTGCTTAGCTTACCATGACTGGCGAATTTCAAGGGTTTTTCGGTTTTACTTGGAACCATAACGTCCCTGTAACAACGTTTTTTAACTGAATTTGAAAGGTTTTTAGCAGCACAACTTAACCATAACGTCCCTTTAACAAAGTTTTTTCTCTGAATTTCTTAGGTTTTAGTAGTGCAACTTAACCATAACGTCCATTTAACAAAGTTTTTTCACTGAATTTCATAGGTTTTTAGTAGTGTAACTTAACAATAATGACTTTGACTTTATATACATGTCATATGGAACTGACTAAATCTCTTCTACTGTACTTGATGTCCGCGAACTCATTTAATGTTCGCGGACATGTTCGAAGAACAGTTCCACTACCTAAAAACTCTGGGGGGGTATGTTTGATTGTTATATCATAACATAGGAACATTAAACAAATTCAAAAAGGAGCACACAAACACATTATATGTACTAATACATAAGAAATGTAACCCATATATACAACATACTAACCATTCATTTAAATGCACTATGTTCTAAAATGGAATATACCACAAGAAGATAAATTGGCTTCCAACATAATTACCTCACAAACACGACAGAACTGAGAACAAGAGCAGACCAAATGAGTACATAGGACATATCTTACCTGAAATAGTAAGTGTACTTAATATTATTCATATATTTATAAACTTTCTGTATTAGATAAAAAATATATTATCTTTTTTTTTTCTCACAGAAATTTATAGTACTCTGGAATGGCTAGAGGAGCATTTCCCACATGAAGAATTGTCACAAGATAGTGAAACTAATCGTAAACACTTTATAATATAAACCATTTAATTATTATTATTTTGTATACATTTAACATATATATATATATTTTTGTACAGAGCATACCAAAATAGAAAATACTTCAGAAAAACCTGTTATGGATAACACTTTTCACAGTTTAGAAGAAAACATGGATTTATTGTTGACTAATTTTAATAAATTGAAAACTTTTGTGGAAGATCATTTTAAACCAAAAACCTTGTACCATTGCCCCACATGTACATGTCCCTCCTCACCATATCTCAGTCAATTATCCCCAAACCCTCTCCATAACCCAAAACGTTTTGATGAGACTTCTATCCCTTCTTCACCTAATAACAATCATGTTGAAACCCCTAATTCTCCTGTTTTTGTTTCTGTTTCTGCCTCACCTTCTCTGTCATATATTATTAATATATGCTTAATAAAGTTACATTTTTATATTGTGTTGTAAATAGTTTCGTTTTTTTTTTAAAAAACAATGTGGTGTCCGCGGACAGTGCAGGTGTTCTGAAATGTTCGTAAATAAACGAAAATGGAGGTGTCCTGAAGAACACTATACCTGTTCGTACTGTTCGCTAGCAAGTTCAAACTGTTCTAAGAACACACGCGGTGTCCTGAAATGTTCGTAAAAAAAAATAATTTAAGTGTCCTAAAGAACACTATATCTGTCCGTAGTGTTCGCTATCAAGTTTAAACTGTTCTAAGAACACAATTGGTGATCTGAAATGTTCGTATGTAAACGAAAATGGAGGTGTCCTGAAGAACACTATACCTGTTCGTAGTGTTCGCTAGCAAGATGAAACTATTCTAAGAACACACGCGGTGTCCTGAAATGTTCGTAAAAAAAAAAAATTAAAGTGTCCTACAGAACACTATATCTGTCCGTAGTGTTCTCTATCAAGTTTAAACTGTTCTAAGAACACAATTGGTGTCCTGAAATGTTTGTACGTAAAGGAAAATGGAGGTGTCCTGAAGAACACTATACCTGTTTGTAGTGTTCGCTAGCAAGATGAAACTATTCTAAGAACACACGCGGTGTCCTGAAATGTTCGTTAAAAAATAAATAATGAAAGTGTCCTAAAGAACACTATATCTGTCCGTAGTGTTCGCTATCAAGTTTAAACTGTTCTAAGAACACAATTGGTGTCCTCAAATGTTCGTACGTAAACGAAAATGGAGGTGTCCTGAAGAACACTATACCTGTTCGTAGTGTTCGCTAGCAAGATGAAACTATTCTAAGAACACACGCGGTGTCCTGAAATGTTTGTAAAAAAAAAAAATTAAAGTGTCCTACAGAACACTATATCTGTCCGTAGTGTTCGCTATCAAGTTTAAACTGTTCTAAGAACACAATTGGTGTCCTGAAATGTTCGTACGTAAATGAAAATGGAGGTGTCCTGAAGAACACTATACCTGTTTGTAGTGTTCGCTAGCAAGATGAAACTATTCTAAGAACACACATGGTGTCCTGAAATGTTCGTTAAAAAAATAAATTAAAGTGTCCCAAAGAACACTATGGGGCTCATTACACGTTGTGCGGTAAAAACCTCAAATTACCGGCATGGCACTCTTAACGTGTCCGCCCTCGCAAGAGGGTGCTAATAGCGTACCATTACGAGTACGCAGACACGAGCATAGCGCCATGCCGGTAAAGACCCTACCGCCATGCCGTTAAAGACCCAAAAAAGTCACTTACCGCCCTCGACGAAAGTGCAGATTGCACCTCTGGCCGCATGCTGCATGCAAATAGCGGTCACCGCAATTAGCGGTGACCGTTAAATTGCGGAACCGGAAATGACGTCATCGCACAGGAACGGGAAAGAGCACGGCGGCCATCTTTAAAAACACAGTCCATTGCCATCCACTGCCCCCTGGACCTGTTTGGAGTAGGTTGCAGTTGCAAATCATCCGGGACACCTTCAACATGCCCAAGGCATTTAAAAAAAAGCACCGACAGGCAGTGCAAAGAAAAATTTACCTCAGAGGAGTTGAACATGCTGACCCAGACCCTGGCTGACAATGCTGAGGTTGTCTTTGCCAGCGACATGCGGCAGGCGACACTACTTAAAAAAAAGGCCATCTGGGAAGAAGTTGCGGTCAAAGTCAGTGCAGTGGGCACCAGCACCCGCACGGTGCGTGAGTGCAGGAAAAGGTTGGGTCGATCTCAGACTGCGGGTGAGGGGCATCCTTGCCGAAAACCACCGAATAGCCACTGCAGGTGGAGCCGGTTCACCCATCAGACTAAAAGAATGGGAGGAGACCTGTGCAAACCTAATCGCAGTGGAATCCATTGAGGGAGTAGGCACTATGGAGCAAGGCGTGGGAACCACTTCGGATGGAGGTGAGTGTACACATGACAGGATGCTATGTGAATGTACTGTTCCCCCCAAATGTGAGCCCAGAATCCTCTCATGCATGGACACACATCCACACATGCATCCATCCCTGCCCATGTCAGTGTCAGACCCAAACACACACACATGCACACATCACCAGAGACAAGTGCCAAACACAACCATGCATGGGTGAGGCACTGAACTGACACATCACCTGCATCCACAACTATTAAGTCCCAATGGCCACAACTGCATTATTGATGTATCCTGCATGAAGTACATAGAAACGTAACCAATGCCATCCCCCTTCTTGTCCCTGACAGGCTCACATACAGACGGTGAGGATGCTGCAAATCCATCCCAGGCATCGCCTACAAGTAAGAGACCAAGGGCACAGGACTCTGAGGACACCCCCACGACATCTAGAGCTAAGGGGGGAAGGTTCCACATGATGAGTGTGAAGCATCGGAGGAGTGCCACTGCCAGGATTGAAGTAGCCACATCACCAACTACAGCCCCACCACCGGAGGTGAACCCACAACCACCAATACCAGCCACCGAGGGCCCACCATCAGCTGCGACAAGCTCCGCAGGAGAGGCAGCCGCCACTGCCCCCCTATCTGATCTTGAGGACACAACAGTTGGTACAATGCAGATGCACACCCCAAGCCCCCCTAGAACCCCTGAGCCAGCACCATTCCAGACACATGGGTCTGATGTTACTGGTGAGGACAACATTCCAGCCATAATGTCCCCCATGGTGGCTTCACCTGCTGTCATGGATGCATCTGAGGGCACAGCAGCCACTACACCATCACCCAGCACTGCCCTCGAGCTGGCAACCATCCGGCAGCGTCAACAGAAACTAACTGTGCTGGTTGGCCAGCATGTTGAGGAGGCTACCCATCTCAGGGAGGATATTGTGGAGATGGCAAAGCACTCCAGTGAGAGGATGGAGGTCTGTACTGACAGGCTGTGTGAGGAGATAGCCAGACTTAGGGAGGTCCTCACTCGAATAGCTGACACAAAGGATTGCCACTTCACACCACCAGGACAGTCTGCCACGTCGTCATCCAGCGGTTCAACGCAGACAAGCCCCCTCCGCCGCTCAACACGCACCACCAGGCACATGTCTGCCCATCCTCCAAATGCTGCTGCAGATAATGGCCAATACGGGGTTAATGGTGATTCTTCTGCGCGCATGGGTCAACGCAAACATGGCAGACACATGAGGAACTGTTGTGGGTGGTGGGTGGAAGGGTGTTATGGGTCTGTTGTGGGGGGTGGGTGGAAGGGTGTTATGGGTCTGTTGTGGGGGGTGGGTGGAAGGGTGTTATGGGTCTGTTGTGGGGGGTGGGTGGAAGGGTGTCATGGGTCTGTTGTGGGGGGTGGGTGGAAGGGTGGTAGGATGTTTGGGGACATGCACTTTTTCATCTTTCCGTTACTTAATACACTGGTGTCTGATCAAAACACAGGCTTGGACATCTTCATTGTGTTTGTGTACTTTATTGGCGACAGGGTCCATTGCGTGCTTCTAAACATACACCAGTGCATTACTACCCATATCCATGTGACAGCACTAAAACATGTTCCTCAGAATATTTGGTTGATCAGATGCTGTCTCACAGCAGGTCCCTCCGGCCCATCCCCTCTTGCAAGACCTGCATCCCCTTCACCTCCGACCTCATCACCATCATCATCCTCATCAGGTGCTTCTATTTCAACGTCAGGGGGCAGTGGCACATTCCGTCTGATACACATATTGTGCAGCATGACACATGCCATGGTGATCTTGGCCACCTTCTCATGGCCATACAGGAGAGCGCCACCAGACCTGCTAATGCACCGAAACCGTGACTTCAAAAGGCCAAAAGTCTGCTCGATCACGATGCGGGTACGGGTATGTGCACGATTGTATTCCTCTTCGTGCCTGTTCTGTGGGTTCCGTACAGGTGTGAGGAGCCAGCTCTTCAGGGGATAGCCCGCATCACCTGTATGGGGGAACGAATGGGGTCCTGTTACTGTTCACCTCAAGAGCGGCCTGTTCATATCACACAAATTGACATTGCATTGTGATTCAAGTACACAGTCAACAGCATAGATGCAGATGGTCTGTGTGACAGCAATGCGCAAGGGTGAGCTCGACCATGCAAGTAGACAAGCCCCATTAATGCCTCCAACAGTAATTGACATGTCCTGGGTGAGGCGAGGTCTTAGGTGTCCCTGGGCCCAGGCAGATTTGGTTCCTCACTGCTGTTGTACTGCCATTCCAACATAGATGTTTCTATGCAGTGAGGCATCACTTCAGTGGTGGTAAAGGTGCGTGGTGAAATGCTATGTCTATGGCTAGGGCTGATCCCTTTGCATGCATCATAGGGCACATTGCATTATTGATGTTGTGCTGGACTGATTCTGGATGACTATCTTGATGGCACGTATGAAATCTGTGTATTTTGTGGCGTGGAATGTTGTGCAATGTGTATGTGGATGGGTGTTTGATGTTACTAGACCTGAAATGTCATCTGTGTTGTGTAGCTCATACTTGCATGTCGGTTCATCTCAAGTACGTTGCTGCCTTCCCAGATGGACATTGGCGTACATCTGTATGTGCATTTTGCAGACAGACGACAAGCTACACCCAGTTGGAGTATGTATCTCTCCCCCCATCACACCCATCTGGAGTATGTATCTCTCCCCACCCATCACACCCAGTTGGAGTATGTATCTCTCCCCCCCATCACACCCAGCTGGAGTATTTATCTCTCCCCCATCACACCCAGTTGGAGTATGTATCTCCCCCCATCACACCCAGTTGGAGTATGTATCTCTCCCCCCATCACACCCCGTTGGAGTATGTATCTCCCCCCCATCACACCCAGTTGGAGTATGTATCTCTCCCCCCCATCACACCCAGTGGGAGTATGTATCTCTCCCCCATCACACCCAGTTGGAGTATGTATCTCTCCCTCCCCCATCACACCCAGTTGGAGTATGTATCTCCCCCCATCACACCCAGTTGGAGTATGTATCTCTCCCCCATCACACCCAGTTGGAGTATGTATCTCTCCCCCCATCACACCCAGTTGGAGTATGTATCTCCCCCCCCCAATCACACTGCCATGTGCTTGGCCTGCTACTCACCAAGTAGCCCCGAACGTTGTGCGGTTTGTCGCTCCATGTAGCGTGGGATGATTGAGTTCCGCAGGACCATGGAATCATGGGTTGATCCGGGAAATCGGGCACAGCAATGTGTGATTATCTTGTTGGCGTCACATACCATTTGGACATTGATGGAGTGGAATTGCTTCCTGTTTCGGTAGACCACTTCATTGCGATGTGGGACCACCAATTCAACATGTGTACAGTCGATGGCCCCAATGCAACTTGGGATGCCTGCCAGTGAATAGAAACCAACTTTGGTGTTTGCAATCTCCTGGGCAGTCCGTGGCATGAATATGTGTTCAGATGCATGCTTCAGGAAGGCATCGAGTACCTGGTTCAGCGTGCGTGAGAATACTGGTTGGGAGATGCCATGCATCTGGCCCACTGTATGCTGGTAGGTGCATGTGGCCAGGAAGTGGAGCACAGTCACCACCTTGAGTAGAGGGAGGATGGCAGCTCTGATGTCTATGAGGTTCACAATGTCGTCGTGTATCATGTCCACGATGCTGGTGATGGTATCCCGGTCCAGACGGTACAGGGTGTGTATCTGCTCAGGGGTTAGGTTAAATGGACTGGCTCTGATCCTGGGGATTGGTGGGTGCCTCTGTGGTATGATTAGGTGCCGTGGTGGTGCTTGCTGTGCCTGTCTTGCCCTCCTCCTCCTCCCCCTGCGTCTCCTTTGGGCTGCCTGTTGTTGTTGCATCTGCGCTGCAATCATGTCCTCCAGCCCATGTAATGCTGCTAGTATTGGAACCATCTTGGTGTGGGAAGAGGTGTGTGAAGGGGTGTAGTGTGCTCCTTTTGAGCTGCCACAGTCTCCATTGCCTCCACCTGTGCTGACTGTGTCCACCTGTGGCAGGTGGGAACACTGCTCAGTTCTCTTAACATGTGGTTCGCGATGCCGGTATTTGTGCCATGGAGGTAAGGGGTTTTGGGGGCTTTACCATGCCGCTATTGTCATGTCCGCTCGCTTTGTGATGCTGTCCTAATAGCTGCATGGCGTAATTTACGGGATGGTGGGTCGCGCGCACGCGGACTGCCCGCTATTAGTGGCACCGTACTTAGCAGTGCCACCAATAGCGGTGAGCCGGGTTGTAATTCGCATGGGGATTTAACGTTACCGGTATTCCATTACCGGTA
The DNA here is from genome assembly GCF_040938575.1 of Ambystoma mexicanum. Taxonomy (NCBI): domain Eukaryota; kingdom Metazoa; phylum Chordata; class Amphibia; order Caudata; family Ambystomatidae; genus Ambystoma; species Ambystoma mexicanum. The sequence goes on along the minus strand of NC_090935.1, from coordinate 1,271,884,489 downwards.
ACGTTAAATCCATACCGCCTACCGTGTAATGAGGCCCATCTGTCTGTAGTATTCGCTATCAAGTTTAAACTGTTCTAAGAACACAATTGGTGTCCTGAAATGTTCACACGTAACGAAAATAGAGGTGTCCTGAAGAACACTATACCTTTTTCATAGTGTTCGCTAGCAAGTTCAAACTGTTCTAAGGACACACGCGGTGTCCTGAATTGTTCATAATCAAACAAAAATGGAGGTGTCTTAAAGAACACTATACCTGTCCATACTGTTCGCTAACAAGTTGAAACTGTTCTAAGAACACAATTGGTGTCCTGAAATGTTCGTACATAAACGAAATTGGACGTGTACTGAAGAACACTCTATCTGTCCTTACTGTTCGCTAGCAAGTTTAAACTGTTCTAAGAACACACGCAGTGCCCTGAAATGTTCGTTTCACGTGTGATGCATTTTTAATTACTTCAGGACCCGAACAGTGTCCGTAGAACATCAACGCAAATGCGCTAACCAATCTCCGTGCATTTGGTGTTCTGCGGACATGCGCTTCCTTCACGGACTTGTTCGCGAACGGATCATATGACCGCACCCACGCTGATCGCGTGTTCTGAATGCGGACACTGTTCGTGTCCCCGAACAATTTAAAAGTACATTTTCAATTAATCCATAATATTTTTCAATAAAATCTCACCATGGCACAAGTCCCACATAGTAATCCTGAGTTTCTATATACCTTTTGAAACTTTTTGAACTTTTTTTTGTGTTCGATCTGTCCGTGGACAGTGCGCATGTCCGCGGACTGCGCACAAGCACCCCTATACAAGACCACACCCTAGAGCTTATTCTCATTGTGTTTCTGGCTATTCCTCAGAACACAGCGATTTTTGCTGCCACCTGCAGATACACCATCATTGAGATGGCATCCATGGCTGAACTACTGCCACCTGGTGCTGCACCTGCTTCAGCACCACCCCCTCCACCACCACCACCTCCCCAAGGGCCTGAAGAGGGGAACAGGAGTGAGGATGCAGAGGAGGAAGAAGAGGATGATGAGAATGAGGTAGAGGAAATCCCTACTACCCGCACTAGGCGTGAGTCTTGGGTGTGGCGGTAATTTACCAACCATGGGAATGGTCCTAAGGCTCGTGCGAACCGTGTTACCTGCAATGAGTGCAAAATGATACTCGGTCGCGGGAAGCACGATAAGTACAGCTTTGGGACCACTACTACGAAGCGACACCTGAGGTCATTTCACTCTGGGGCTATTCGCAGGGTTGTACCTTGCAAAGAACATAGCAGGTTGATTTCCTCTACTTCATCCTCTGTTTCTGATCCTGTCACCACAAGGACCACCTCTGTGGGACAGCATCTTCCTCAAGCTGCCTCACAGGCCATACAGAATGCTGATGGCCCTTACCTTTCGAGGGTCAAAGTTGTATGTATGTACTGTGACACAGTACTCTGCAGGGGGGAGCGACTTCGTAGTGCTTTTGAGACTATCGTCTCAGAGCACGAGAAGATCTGCACGCTACCCAAAAAAACCCACTCTACATCTTCCGCTCTCAGCTCGCCCTTTCTTATCCCTGTGGTTGGTGTCCCCCCCTTTACCTTCCTTTCCCCTCCTCTCCTAGTGTGTCGTGTATAAAAAACCAAAAAAAATACAAAATATCAAAAATCAAAAAAAAATAAGGCTCTTTTCAGAGCCACCTTTCACAGTTAAAAAATAGAAGTGAAAATAAATGAAGTAGGCCCTTTGTATTTTTTAGAAGTCCGCTGACAGTTTGCGAACATTTAAAAACTGGGTTGCTACCCTATCACAAACATTTCAATTTTCTCTGGGAGGAAGTGGTGGCTCTGAAAAGAGCGTTTGGGAGGTGTTTGTAAGTCAACAATTATAAATGCTTAACACCTACTTCAAAATGGATGTTGTAATTCCAATAAAGGTCGCAATGAATTTTGTACATTTCTCAGAAAAATCTGAATGCAACCATAAGTAAGATGGACTCCATCTCTGCGAAAAATGTTTGTACTATGAAACAGAATATTTTTATTGTGAAAAGAAAAAATGCCAAAATCTTTTAAAAAGGCACAAACAGCTTTATTAACATTGGGCCTTGCTTTTTCCATTTGTGGACCAAATGAAGAAGAAGGAAGCCACATTTGTCTCTGCGCAATCCGCGAAAATATCACTTGAGAATTAGGAAACATGTCCATAACCTTCCCAAGTCCTTCTTTCATAGCAAATTGCAAAAGAAATCCAGTCACATGTCCTAAACTGTTCCCTCCACAATGAATTACAATTATGCCTGGATGTTGCTCTCTCTCCAAAGTAGCACAGAGAGGTAGCAAGTCCAACCACTTCATTCCACGTACTCCATAGCAGTGTACTTCCACATGTGAGAATCCAAGATCTACAGCTACTCCACAGTTTTCTGCATGCACCTTCAACCAATATATCCATGAATCTCCCAAAATCCATATAATCTTTTTCCTAAGACACACAGACATAGCTATCTGTTGTTCTCTCAGCAAAAACAGTATATGAGAAACTCTCTTCTGGCACAACACACCCACTAAACTTTCCTGACCAATCCCTTTCAGTACTCATTCTCATTTGCATGACTTCTGAAGACAAAAATCCCCGGATGTTACTCCCGATGTCCACGAACTACCGCCATGTCCGCGGACATATCGTAACATGAACAGCCCTTCTACCATTTTCACTTCACTCTCTCTGCCATTCCCTCATTGGATGTAGCTAAGAAGTCACATGACCATGCACCAATCACATGCAAGACCTCTACATCTAACTGCATCATCATAGATCAACACTGCAAATGTACTGTGAATCTCTCTGAGTACAAGTGTTATATCATTGGCAAGCACCATCTACCAGAAATACTGTACAAGTCTCCAAGATTTCTACTTGCAGCTCCATGCATATCCATATGCATGAACACAAACTTCAGGTATGCATATTTTCTGTACAGTAGATGAACACATTTTCAAACAGACTTTTAGCTTGTGAAATCTGTAAAATGAATTTACTGTATTTTTATTTTTTTCAATTTCCTAAAATCAACTATCACTTATAACCTTTATACTATTTACTTTCTTTATACACACACACTCAAATCATGTTAAACTAACATTTTTTAAATGAAATATATAGACTGCATATATTCAAACAAAATTGCATGCAAGCACAATCTGTTTAAATCTTTAAAAAAAATACTTATACAATTTCATATTTTTTGTTTTTATTTATTTATTTACTTAATTACTTTAATTTAGACATGACATTGAGGCGCTATTACCTAGAACAGCTTAGTTACAGAAATAGTGGTATTCACTGGTATATTATAAATTTCAAAAGACATAGTAAAGATATTTTTTTGCTACAGTTAGTCATTCAATACAATTTGTTCATTAAGAACATATCATATGTACTGAACTGATGCAATGTATCTTATGTAAATAAATTAGTTTAATGGTTTGGAAGAAGGCACTGAGGATTTCAATTAAAAAAATCAATATCTAAATTAAAAACAGCGCTATATACAAACAAAGTTACTAATTTGAATCTTTTACAATTGCAGTGAAGACCAGTCTCCTGAAAAGAAGCAGCCGAATTCGAAGAACAAAGAAGAACTAAGAAGTTACCTGTTAATTTAAGAAAAAAGTAAATAGAATATCACCATCATATTTGTAGTATTACTCAAACATACTGTAAAGTTAATACAAGCTGTTTCTGTGCCTAAAAATAGAGATTGTGTACCATTTTGTCCAAAAATCTCCATGTCTTAAACAGCGATTTACAGCCCGAATGGCCCACAAATTCCTATTTTTGGACACACAAATTACCCAACTGAACCGCTACAATTTTCATATTATAGAACAAACAACTGTTTCAATTGTATACATTAGATTTACTATTTGTACTTTTCCACACCACTAGCTTACTTTTTTTTTGTCATCTGAACCCCAGTTCAGTAACACATACATTCAAGAATACGTATCCCTTCTAGTTGTAGTTCCCAATGCACAATCACACACCATTGCATACATCTTTATCATCTTACTCAAACACTCATGCACACAGCACACATACATTGCAGAACACCCCAACCCATACCTTCTTTATTTTTATCAACAGACCCTAAAGAATATCTACCAAAAGTCAAGTCCGTAGAAAGCAACGCAGAAGTAGAGCAAATGAAAATAAAAGTGTCCGACATAAGCATTCATCTCTAGCAGTATTTGTAAAAAAAGTTGAAACAAAACGGCTAATACAGTCATTTAGTGAAACACAAGAAGTTTCAAGTACAAACACTTTGCCTCCTCTATCAAAATGTAAAACAAACCAAAAAACAATTAACAGAAAATCAGCTATCACTACAGATAAAACTACTTCTTTAAATTTTAATATAGTGCAAAGTAAGCATACCAAGAAATGTATTTTAGCCAAAATGTATCGTCACAAAGTCCTTCAAAATCTTATAAAAACAGGAGAAAAATCAGGTTCAATGCTTAAAACCTATCGTAGGAAATTAATCTTAGAAGCGTTGATGGACAGTGCAATTCTTCTCAAAAGAAAGTTATTTATTTTACTTTTAAACAAAATGAAACCACTAACAAAACTAATAACTAAATTACAAAAAAGACTTCTCAATAAGCGAAATGTCAACAGAAAGAACTTCTTAAGTATCTGCGGAGGTGAATGGAATGACACTACGAGCACAGAACCATATTTTAATGAAGAAGCGTACAAACAAAAGCAAACAAATACAATTGAAATACATAGTAGTGGTCGAGGTTATGAAAAAGTGAATAATACCATAATGGAACAATAAGTACTCCTTACAAAAATATGCCCAGAAAACTTAGAATTACCCCTCCATTCAACTGAATCAGAACGTGTAGTGTACAAATGGCCATGCACGTCAATGTGTAACATTCCCAAACAATGTTTCAAATCTTTACGCCAATTCCTCAATAAATATGTAAAAAGCAAAGACAAAATCAAAATTAAATTACTGCAAAATATGGATACCTGTCCAGTGCGCAAGTACACAGGACTACAAGGACCTACTTGTAAAACCACTTTCCATGATATCAAAAGGATATCAACACATCATTCAACTATAAGAAATCTAGTCTATAAACTGTACTATGCTAAAAGTCCTGCTTTAGCACTAGCAAATTAAATAACATCCTTCTGCATGGTACAGCAAAAGACCTACTTGAAAAAATGGACTATTTCCAGAAAAAATATTTTGGAAGTGAAAGCCATTTACAGAATGAAATATCTTTAAACCAATTAAGCAACAATTCTACACAAGGCAACCTTTTGCTAAACACATACAAAAAAGAAATACTAAAATTTAAAAGCACATCAGCTGAAGTACCAAACCATGTATGTGTATGTTGCCGTAGAACTTTTTATAAAAGTAACACAAAAACTGCAGACCTACCATACAAAAAAGAAGACATTGAAGATTCTAAATGGTTTGAATTAGCTCTCTACCTTGTAGCAGAAAACAAATACGAAATAACGGAGCCCTTAATACTTTGCAGTTACTGCACTACAAAACTTGACAACAACCAAACTCCTTGACGTGCTATCACAAATAATTTGGAATTATACCCAGTACCAAAAACCCATACAACAACTTAATTTATATGAGAGCATCATAATTCAAACAGTACACCCATTTCAAGCAATAATACACATTCAACCAAAACCATCAAAATTACCTCCCTCTAAATTGGTAAAAGGCATTTGTGGAAAAGTAGTTTATTTACCATTAGATCTAAAAGAAAATGTGCATACTCTAGGAGTGCAAAATCCAATGCAGCAATCTTTAATTATCTTAGTAAATGGAGTACCTACAAAAGACAAAAAAATATGGCAACAGCCGGTAGATTTACATAAAGTTAGACAAGCCTTCCAATATCTTAAAGAGAATAATGAATATTACAAAGAAATTAATATTGAAGAAAACTTGAAAGATACAACTGAAATAATTCAAGAAACACAAGAAGCTGGTCAATTTGAGCTACTAGATCCTGCTACAATATCAAATACTTTAGACCATTATACAATTCATCCTTTGCACTCTAATGACACCATAGAAGATGTACTGGAAACGTACCAACTGCATCAAACAAAAGGATCGCCAATCAGCATATGGGAAAAAAAGTATAGAAGCACGTGCTTTTCCTCTACTTTTTCCTACTGTCAAAGGAGGAAGGTATGATGATAGACCTATTCAAATATCAGCTTCAGAATACCGCTCATTACGGATGTATTCTGAAGATCCCAGATTTAGACAAAATGTGGAATACATATTCCACCTACTCTTTGAAAGTGAACTAGCAACTTTATGTTACGGAGTTGCACACATATTGAAATCAGGGTCACACTTTCAAAATATGACAGCTACACAATTATTAGAAAAAGTGCAACAAAAGGATGAGGTTTTACAATCAAATATTACAAATCTATTAGCAAATATGCGTGGTACGAAAGAGTACTGGTTTCGACGTCATGGATATGTACGTTGTATGATCAGAAACCTTGGCCCACCCACTTGGTTTGTTACATTAAGTTGTGCAGAATGTGCATGGGAAGATTTACATGATTTCCTACGCATATCAAATAAAAACAAAACAAACATAGATATACTAACATCTGGAGAACTTTGTTCTTTGTATTCTGTTAATGTTTCAAGATATTATCACCATCACTTCATTGCTATGCTACATTTTATTTGTAATAAAACTGTTCCTCCCCTTGGAGAAGTGCAACACTTCTTTTGGAGAAAAGAATACCAAGCCAGAGGAGCACCACATATCCACATGCTTTTATGGATTAAAGATGTTCCTAAATTTGGTCAACACAGTGATGCCACTGTTTTACAGTTTATTGAAAGACTCACTATTAGAAAGGTATTTAGGGAGAGCATTCTAGAGAGCCGGGGCCCAAGAGTCAAAGCTAATACCCCCAAATCTTTTCAGGATAGATGGGGGCTGAACCAGGACGGTGTTGCTACTTGAGCGCAAGGAACGGGTGACAGGTTTCTTTTTTATCCTAGTAGCGAGGTAGGATGGAGCTTGGCCATGAAGGCATTTAAACACAGTAGTAAGGCCTTTGTGGTGTAAGCGCTGTTTCACAGGGAGCCAATGAAGGCTGCGCCTGGCGTCAGAGACATGCTTGTTGCGCTTAAGGCCCATTACAGCGGGTGCTGCGTTATTTTGTATAATCTGCAAGGTTTTAATGTTGGCCTGGGAGGTACCGATCATTAGACTGTTACAATAATCCAGCTTGCAGTTTACAATGGCGGCTGCAATCACAGCAAGGTTCTCTTTAGACAGATAAGGATGAATCTGCCATAGAAGCTGAATATAATAATGACACGAGGATTTGAGGTAATTAGCCTGACGGGTGAAGGATAGCTGCAGGTCAAAGTAAACTCCCAAGGTCTTTACGGACTTAGATACGGGAATTATATGTTGGCCAATCAGAAAGTTGTCATACTTTGTGTCAAGTTTCTTCAGTTTTTTCTGGGTACCTAAAATCAACAGCTCTGTTTTTGCATTGTTGAGGGCCAATGAGTTTAATGCCATCCACTTCTGGATTTCAGTGAAGATGGAGTTGATATGCTCAGCATCTTTTTGATACTCACCAGTGAGTTTAATGATAACCTGCGTGTCGTCAGCGTAATTGGCAAAATAAATGCCTAGGGCTGACAGAAGAGTGCAGAGAAGACGAGAGTAGATATTAAAGAGAAGATGTGAAAGACATGAGCCCTGTGGAACACCACATAATAGTAAGGAAGCCATGGAGTGAGCATTATTCTTAGTAACTCTCATGTTCCGTGGACCCAAAAATGATTTGAACCAGGCAGAGGCTTCAGGGGAACATTTGCCGATTGTGATTAGTCTATCCGCCAGTAGTTGATGATCGACTAAATCGAACGCAGCGGATAAGTCTAATAATAATAACAGGGCAGTATGCCCTTTGTCAACAAGGCCAGCAATGTAAGATTTTAAATCTAACAGTGCGGTCTCAGTCCCATGATTGGGGCGAAACCCAGATTGTTGTGAGGCTAGAATATCATGTTCCTCGACAAAAGTTTGGTATTGACAGTAGGCAATCTTGTCTATGATTTTCAGCATAAAGGGAACATTAGTGATTGGGCGATAATTTCCTGCCTCTGCAGGATCCAGATTTTCCTTCTTAAGCAGAGGAGTGACCCATGCTTCCTTTATGTTTTCGGGGACATATGATTCACTGAAGGATCTGTTAACAAAGGTAGTGACCCATGGGGCAAGGGTATGGATATGGTCTTTGAATAAGGAGGCTGGAAAGACATCTCCCCTACAGGAAGTAGGTTTGAGTTTTGAGACGGTGTCGATAACTTCTGCTGTTGAAACAGGTTTAAAGGTGAAGGCATGAGAATCATTGGGCGAATCCATGTTATCTAGAATGGATGCGGTATTAGGCAATAATTTGACCTGAGAATTAATATTATTTTGATGAGTTAGAGTTTTATTAGTGAAGCTGTTGTGGATGTTTTGACACCAAGTACTGTCTGCCGGGGGCAATGAAATGGTAGTACAACCTTTAAGCTCCTGGAGAATAACAAAAAGCTCTTTGGAGCTAGATTTGGCTTTAGAAATCCTGGAATTAAGATGCAATTCTTTTGTTGAACGAATAAGAGATTTATAATGTAGAAGAGCCTGCTTATAGGCGTTCAGACTAGACTCAGATGGTTTTTTGTGCCATTGTCATTCCATTTGGCGTTTTTTAGAACGGACCTCAGTAATTTCAACTGAGAATGGAGTATAAGGAGCATTTTTTTCCTTTTTTTGTTGGAGGGTTTCAGTGGGGCTAGTATTTCCAGTGTGGTATCAAGTGCAGATCAAGTGGCATGGTCATCTCTAAGGAGGGTAATAGAGGAATGACCGTAAGTGGTCAAGTGAACAACCTCATGTCTTCAGTTAGACATAGTGTTAAAGGTAAGTCACCTAAAAATACATATTACATAAAAAGAAAAGAAGAAGAAAAATATATCAATGATTATAATGCAATCATTGCCCACTTATGGAATGCAAACATAGATGTGCAGTACATTGCAGACAATTCTACTGCAGTTGCACGATATGTCACAGCATACTTAACTAAAGCAGAAAAGACAGAGCTCCAAGACCTCTCGAATGACCTGTCATCAGATAAAACAGTGTCTCAGAAATTATACAGCTTGGGCATAAAAATGCTCACCCATAGAGAATGTGGATCATATGAAGCAGCTGATCGTTTAACTGGTACTGCATTGTATGGTAAATCTGAAAATATAGTATGGCTAAGTCTTGGTCCAGCTAAATCTAGAAAAAGAGTTCTAAAATCATATGAAGATATAGAAACAATAGCCAAACGTGATCCCAAAAGCCAAGACATTTTAAAAAACAATTTATTGGACACATACTACCCAAACAGAAGTAATACTTTGGAAAACATGGGTCTACACCAAATACCCAAAACTACACATACAAAAATAATATGAAACCTGATGAAAAAAAAGGTAAATATAGAGTGACAAACTGTGAAGGCAGCTTAGTTAAAGTCACTAAACCAAATTTAAGTAATCACATCAAATTGTCATTAAAGACTCCTCAACATAAAGAAGTATATTACATGTCCCTGCTACAACTCTTCAAACCATGGAGAAAAGAAGAACAAATACTAGATAACTATGACTCATATGAGGATGCTTTCAAAGCAAATGAAAGCACTATAACTGATGTAAACTTTACACAGTACAAAACAATGTTGCACAATGAACAGCAACACGAAGAAGAACTCCAAGCCCAACTAGATAAGGACACTCCCGACAGTAGTCAACCTTCTGTAACAGGAAGCCAAGAACCACTGGGAGAACCACTAATAATAAATGAGGCAGAATTAGCTATGATAGAAGTAGAAAACACCATGTGTCAGTATGAAGATAAAGAAGACTTAACTATACTACAATCAAAACTAAACAATGAGCAACGTAGCATTTTTCAAGAAGTAACAAAACAAATTGCACATTGTGTAAAACATGAAAATAAAGAATGTTCCTGACATATTTATAAACCTATACTACTGTACGTCAGTGGTGAAGCTGGTTCTGGCAAAACATTCCTAATCAAAATCATTAGTAAGTTCCTTCAACAATTGACAAACAACAAACTGTCAGCTGTTGTCACTGCCCTCACAGGTTTAGCTGCCTACAGCATAGGTGGTGTTACATTACACTGATTACTACTATTACCAGTAGAACACCAGAACAAATTAGAGTATTACACGTTTTCTGCAGAAGCTGCAATGGAACTATGCAGAGTATTGAAACAAATGAAAATGCTACTAATAGATGAAGTGAGCATGGTCTCCAACCTGATGTAAGCTTTGATTCACCTCAGATTACAAGAAGTACTCAAAACAGACTATGAAGAGCTCTTTGCAGGAAAACACATTATTGTTTTTGGAGATCTGCTTCAATTAACACCACTAAAATGTGAGCCTATTTTTAAAACATTAGGACACAAACTCTGCCGTAAAACTGTTGGCAGCATTGGAAATGTCAACCTTTGGCAACATTTCCAATACAGAGAATTAACAGAAAACATGTGGCAATCTGCAGATCTCACCTATGCCAACATTTTAAAAAGTATCAGAGTTGGTATACTTTCTAAAGAAGCAGAAGCAATATTGAAAACCCGGCACATTAATGCACTTTATGGCGATAATGCATGTGCTACAGATGTTATGGAACAATTAGCCCACAAAAATGTCAATTGTATGGCCTTAATGCCAACTCTTGCAAGCTGTTTCAAATTCAATGAAATCATGCTAAGTAAAGAAATGCAACCAATCATGGAAATTAGCTCCACAGACAAACTAGATGTACATGGTATGACACTACCCATGTGTGACCAAGCCACAACAAGACTAAATAGTTTAGAAAAATCACCCTCAAACACAGCAGGCTTAGAAAAGATATTAAAATTATCCTTAAATTGCAGAGTAATGCTTAAACGTAACCTTGACGTGGACCAAGGACTAGTTAATGGAGCACTGGGTACAGTTGTTGGCTTTCAAACATACCCACGCAACAACAAAATTCAGTTTGTCAATATACTCTTTGACAAACTTTCAGAAGTAAAAAGGATAGGACGCTCAACAGATAGATTGCTTCTCTTCAAAGATATGTATGTACGCAGAGAACAATTTTCTCTAACTCTTGCATACGCAGTCACGATTCATAAATCACAAGGTCTTACCCTAGACAAAGCAATGATAGATATTGGTAACACAGTCTTTAAAGAAGGCATGAGCTATGTAGCACTATCACGCTTACGTACACTTGACGCTGTATTTCTAATCAACTTTTATGCAAGTAAAATAAACGCTGATATTCCTTGCATTTTAGAATACAATAGACTTCGCTCACTATACACCCCCCACCCAAACACATATTCTGTTCCACAAAAAGTAAAACGTTATAAAAGAAAAATAAATCAAACAGAAATGCAACAGGCTGTCACTGCAAATCCTCCAAAGAGAGTAAAAGAAACTAATACTTCATCAAGTACCACAAGCAAAAAAGAATCAATTAGGGAAAGTAAAGCAGGTACTTCTTTAAAGAAGGAAGACAAACTCCAAAAAAAGCAGTTAGATACAGAACTACCTGGACCATTTAAATTCTCAAATATAGTTGGTGTAAGTTGCTACGCAAAAGTAGCAATGAATATTATATTTCAATTACCACCAATTGTTGACATTTCCTTACACAGTACAGACCCATTGTGTTTGCAAATGTTAGTACTTCACAGAAATGCAGCAAACAATCCTGACAACACGTATAGTGTTTATGGAATAAGACAACAATTGGACTACTGTGCTGGAATGGTGAAATTCACTATAAACTCACAGGAAGATCCACAAGAATTTCTAATGTACTTACTACAAGTACTGAAAAACAAAAACATACCTATAAATGAAAACTTTCAGATTTCATACATGTGGAAACATACATGCACTCTCTGCAACAATGTGACACAGGAAGAAATCCCCAATGAACGCTTCATATATATATATCAATACCAAATTGTGAATCCATTCCATTTCAGCGACTTGTAAAAAATGCTCTACCTGCAATTCAGATAATCGCTCCACGTTAGTAATACAAACACATAGTAAATACATGATACTAATGCTTCTACGTTACAATGCAGATGGTACCAAAAACAACTGCAAGCTGACTGGATTCACACATGGTCAAATATCACTTGGTAAGAAAACCTTCACAACCGTAGGTATAATCTACCACGCAGGAGCCACAACCAATTCGGGGCACTGCACTACATATATAAAAAAGAAATGTGGATGGTTTGAATGTAATGATAGTACCATTACTCTAAAGCAGAGATTACCAACAAATGTTACAAACGCTTATTTGATGTTCTTAAAAAGAAAATTCGATAACTAAACTGTATTTAAAGCCTAAGTAAACTTGTGTTAAAAAAATATAAACTGTAAGAATACTCCAAAAGCTATCTAACTGCTCAAAGATTCTACAACAACTAATCAGATAAATGAATACGACTAAATTAGACCAAAAAATACATAGTTAGAATACGCCAATTGGTATCTAACTGCTCCAAAATTTTATAATATCCAAACAAATAAATAATATGTTACTGCTCCAAAAAAATGCAACAAGCCAAAGTATAAAGCATTAGCCAGAAACAACAAGTGAACACTGAAAACAAACCAACAAATAAACTGTAGCATAACAGAAAACGTTTTTTTTTAATCCAACATGGATTTTTTTTTCTCCCACAGACCCAATGATTTTAGCAACAAATACAGAAACTGAGCAAATTGCACAGTACTCTGATTTGTAATCTACTAAATATGAGGGTCCAAAAAAAAAAGTATGTTGATTATACAATCTAATAAGTCATTACAAAATACTAATACTAACATGCTGTTTTCTTTTATCACAGAAATTAACAAGAAATACACATACTCCGGTTACTAGACCAAACAGTAAGTATACAATAATAAGGAGAACCATCGCAGCATATCACATCCATAGTATCTAATAAATTTGTTCCTTATACATTTGTTTTTCACCCAAAGTTATAAGCAAATATGAATGTGATATGCTGCGGTGGTTGTGGCCAGGGCATTGAGTCTTGGGTGCATGCCCTAGCCACAACCACCGCAGCATATCACATCCATAGAGTCAAACATTTCAACTATGGTCTATGGAAACTTTTAATGTCCGCGGACATTATGAGTGTTCTTAGAACGCTTTCAACTTGACAACGAACAATACGGACAGCGTCCTCAGGACACCCCCATTTTGTTTATTTGCGAACATTTCAGGACACCGCAAGTGTTCTTAGAACAGTTTCAGCTTGCTTGCGAACAAAACGGACACATATTGAGTCCTCAGAACACCCCCCTTTCAGTTTATTTAGAACATTTCAGAACACCCGTGATGTCCGCAGACAAATCGAACACAAAAAGAACGTCTAACACATAAAAAAACACAACTTTCATCCTATCTCATACACTCCCACCCTCCCCAAACACTCCTACACACCAACACACTCTACTAAATACAAATTTTGAACAAAGTTTCACCGCGCTGTCCGCAGACGTCCACGAATCCAAGATGGCGGGCGCTACCGAAAATCTGACGCGCTTCACGCTCCACACCGTCCAATCAGTGAACACGTTGCATGTCCGAAGACATCATGCAAGCCGAATGGCCAATCAGGACACTGTTCGCGGACCGAACACAGATATCACAATTTTTTTTTAACCTACTTTTTGGTCATTTTTAAAAAAACTACTGGATGGATTTTCATCAAATTTGCAAAAGCACGCTTTCGGGACCAAGCCGCACCAGTGGTTTGGGCTGTAGACGTGAGCACATTTTTTTTCCCATTCAGTCTATGGGAAGAAAAAAAAGTTTTGGGACCCCCCCTATGACTTTGCCCCCCCCTGGACGAATCCTCACCAAACTTCGCCAAAAAATTCAGAGTGACCCAAATACTTTTTTTTGCAATGTTTGGTGAGGATTCGTCCAGGGAGAACGAAGCCGCCAAAAAAGTGCTCTTCCTATGGAAACACCAACTTAACCATAACTACATGGCCACTACCGTGGCCATGTAATGTATATATATATATATATATATATATATATATATATATATATATATATATATATATATATATATATATATATATCAATCAGTATTTCATTAGGACATAATCATACATTATCTCACAAAGAACATTCTTGGAGGACACAGCTGCTAAACAAATCATCATTTAGTACAGTGGGTTGGACAGGGGTACACTAAACGTGTACTGAACCTTAATATCACTTACAGGTTATTCTAGCGCTTGAGCTGCCCACTGTAAGAATAAAAGTGAATCATAGAGTTGGGGGTGCATGAGGCCGTTTTTAAAAAGCTACTGTAACTGATGTAAAAAAAAGGGGAAGGTTACTTACTACAAGTAAAATACCTTGTTGAAAGTCTGAGTATCCAGGTGTTTGGTGAAGGGTCTGTGGCCAGATATCATCTATTGGTTATTGCTTAAAACTTCTTGTTTCAAGGTTATGTGGGTCTGCTGTTGCGCTGAGGTAGCCACTTTCGGATTCCAGATTCCTAGAGAAGCCCAAACGAAGCAGTGTGTTTTTATTGCTTGGTTACGTTAAGAACACAGGAGTTTATTAGAAAAGAGCAGAACTGCTGCTAGAACACTGTCTGTCATTTTGGTGATATGCATAGAGAATGCACAGGGACACAACTGGCTCCAAGGTATGGTATTAAAAAAATGATGATCAGTGCGAATAAGGCACTGCTGATAGACATTCTGTTGTAATCCGGTTATAGGCATATATAGTAAGTAGAACGGGTGAATCTAGTTGTAATATCCTTGTTTGTTTTTAAATAATTATTTTTATAATCTGCCGATAGGATAGTAACCTCGTCTGGTTACAGAAAAACATGTGAGGCAGGCCATAAATCTCATGGGGTACACTGGGCTGGGGCTCACGTAGAAGCTGTATGCTTGTGGGGTACTGCACATACCTTCAAGGAGGGATCCTAGAGTACACCAAGGAGAGTGATGTTGTAGAGGAGGGGTGTTCTGCACGAACACACTGCTGCATTAGAAGCGGTGGATTTAGCACCATTTCGTACAGAGTAAAATTTCCGATGGTGCGCGCACGAGGCTGTGGAGACATGATTTGAAAAAAATGTGCCTGCGTGATGTAGACAGCTGGGATTTTGTGTTGTCCAAATCGATTAAGGATCTAGGCCATGGACTACTTATGAAGTCATTTGAGCGTCTAGGACACCTCACGGAACTGAATTGGCGGTATGCGTCCTGTAGCTGTTTTTATTGCGGCATAGGCTACCAAGCGTCTTTGGTTTTGCTCGTTGTTATAGTAACAGAACGAAACTCAAGCGGGCGCTACCATTATGTTTCAAGGTCCGGGGGTGGAAGAAAGAAAATGGCAACACTAAAAAGACAAAAAAGTGTGTAAAAAGGAAACACATTAAAGAGTTAAGGTGCTACAAGTTATTGCAGTTGCTTAGATAACATTTCACTAACAAGCACATATAGCAATGCTCAATATAACATTATTTTTTGTGGGTGGGGTGATTATTCACAGCTATACGCTGATACACGTGATGATTGGACATTTTCGCAGGTGCGGATGTCCTCATATGGCGTGGGCGTAGCCATGTTAATACATTGCAATGAGTGCTTGGACCATTCTCTGATGCAGATAACAATCATGTGTAGGCGCGGAGTCGTGGCACGTGATATGATTGGCTGGCGCATGAGGCACACAGATGCGTTTGGCACATTGAAAAAGCTGACACACTTTTGGCTCTATTCGCACACACGGATTCCTCCAAATGGCATGGGCGTAGCCGCATTACAAAATCACAATGTATGATGGGAGCCCCTGGCCCAGCTCCCCTCTTCTCCAAACACACAAGGAGACACGCAGTCTCATGCACTGCAAACCGCAGAAAGGCTGAGGTGTAACTTTCCACCTCACCCTTCCACAACAACAAATGGTTGCGAAGCACCTAGGGGAACCAAGGGCAGCCAGGCAGGGGAAATACAAGGAAAGCCACCCCCCAGGGGCCCAGACAGTCTGCTCCAATGCCAGTCTAGGGGGCTGGTTTCCAGCCCCCACTAATGACAGACAAGGACCCAAGGGATACCCCTGGGTCCCATATAAGGAGCTGCTTGCAGCTCAAAAAAGCACAAACTGTTTGTGGACCCTGCACAGAGACCCAAACAGCAATAGGGAGTTTGCTGTGTACTCAGCGTCTTCCTCTTTTTCTTTAAAGCTCGCTGTGCACTCAGCGACTTTGTTTATTACCTCCTTAATTTCTTCTTTTCATGCTCCAAGTTTGCCGTGTACTCGGCGTCTTTATTTAAATTTCCCCAGCTGTGTCCACGAACATTGACCTGTTTGAGCGACGGTATTTCTTTTGAGTGTGCGGCGGTCGACGAATTCCCAAGCAGTTGGGAGGAGGAGAATCGATTGTCCATGCAGTGTTTGCGCAAACCGTAGGTTACCAGCAGAGAATGTGGCACAGCAACAGAGAACAGTGGCCAGGAATGGCTACGGAAGTTCGAGCAACCAGAGGAACATGACGCAGGTGGCGGACAGCTTTTGCAAGTAAGTCAGCCCCTGTGCCGTGGTTGCTAAAGCAACAGGACCCTGAACGAGGCCCGGGGGAGCTAAGAGGTCACGCTTCCAACAATTTGGAGGCAAGCCAACACAGAGCAGCATAAGTAAACAACACCGCACTGGGGAACCAATGTTTCAATGTAATTGATCAAGAAGGCGAATGTTTCGTTTAGAACGGCGAGACCCAATTTAAGCAGGCATCAGTAAAAGAAGTACTGGGAAGTAAAATAAATGTTACAATTTTTGACTGTTTACACACACACCGCGGCAAGTATATAAGGAGTACGAGTCAATACTACTCGGCAGAGAAGCGGGCAGAGAAGTGTTAAGACACATGTGCATGGATCAATCAAATATTAGACGGCTAGTTTTCTACTTTGACTTGGTTTTAACGATAAAAAAGCAAAACGACATATGACCAGGGCACGCGATTAAAAGTGCAGCACGATTCATATTTGCTCTGCAGAGCTGCCAACCAGAAAATATAGTTCATGAAGGCAAGGTTTTAGTTTGAGGGCATGTTTCTTAACTAAAGCTTGCATAGAATCTGAGGCAAATAGGTTCGAACAGACAGTACCCCACCACGGGGCACATCGGAGCAGTTACCTAATACGGGTAACAACAAAAAAATTGTGTCATTATACATTTTCCTACACAGGGGCCAAGCATTTATTTTAACAACGCATGTACTAGCAGTACCCTAATGCAGGGCACGCCACAAGGTTTGCCGACTAGAGGTAAAACAGTGTTTGTTCATTTTATTCTCTAACCAGGAAGAAGCAGGGCACCCAAAAGAAATCCACAAGAGCTCAAAAACGTGCCACAAAAAAACAAATGACCACATCTACAAGCGGCAATTGACGCAGCTGAATATTATAGACGGGGCTGGGTCTGAGAAAATCTATATGGGATACCAATGGAGGGGTTGCCACTACCAGTAGGGGAGGAAGACAGCCCCCCCAACAAAGAAAAACAAGACATCAGAAGGCCCTAACAAAGGTTACAAAAACAGTATGTTATCTAAATTGTGTGAGAATATGAAAGAGAAGCAACAGATGGGGCTAGAAATTAGGGACAAAAAACAGGCGTCCAAAGAGCCAGAAGGGGCAACAGGCCTGAATATACCTTCAGAACCCACAATAATTATACATCCCGTGACACCCATAGTGCCACCAACACCAGTGGCCACACCCATAGTACCACCAACACCAGGGGCGACATTAACAGGGCGAGAACCAGCAGTGAATCTGAAAGCATGGGCGACGCCCACACCAAACCGCACAGTCCCAGTAGACATAAACAGCAGCGCCAACACTGATATTATGATATTCAGTAGTGCTCAGCTAAATTTAAAAATAAAGTCCTTTGAAACGGAAATACTTAACATGTACAAGAAATCCCTTGCATGGAACATCGATATAACAGAAGCCATATTGTTAAATAATTCATTGACATATTTTTACTGATAGAGGCTCAACGCAAAGGGAGGGATGCTTTCAGGGATGCCAAAAAGATTGAGGACCAAGTCATAGCCAGGAACGCCAAGGTAGAACAGAACTGGGATAACTGGTCAAAATCATTTGCCATTTTGGCAACTATTTTTATGGAAAAATTCCCGGGGGATGGAATAAAGCTATGGGCATACGCCGATAAAA
Source organism: Ambystoma mexicanum (assembly GCF_040938575.1). Lineage (NCBI taxonomy): Eukaryota > Metazoa > Chordata > Amphibia > Caudata > Ambystomatidae > Ambystoma > Ambystoma mexicanum. Next base: position 1,271,866,053 of record NC_090935.1, on the reverse strand, counting down.
TCAGAGAGGTAAAAATCACCCACAAAAGGAAGGGTTGTCTAGCTTATGGCATAAGATTCAGAAGGAATATGTCAGAAAGACCAGCAATAGAATGGGACGAAGTACAAAACTTTCTATATATATTGAATGCCGAGCCTCCATCAGAGGAGGAGGTTGCTCAGGCAACCGGTAAGACAAATAAAAACTCACAAGGTTGAAATAGAAATACTGAAAATGAAAAACACAGGAAAGGATAGCAGTCCTTTTGGAAAAACCAGCCATGGGCGGATAGGTCAAATACCCGAGGGCAAAAAATCAGTGCTCATGGGGGAAGGAGTGCTGGCATAAACGCAATTGCACCAATTGCAATGGGGAACACCCCACAAGCAACTGCACCAGATTACCCTAAAAAAATACCAAAAAGAAGATCAGTAAAGAAACATTTCCACCAAGTTTGGAAGCATGCAGAACCCCCATCAACCCAGAAAATGTTTGCGAGGCTTTAATGAATTATCCCGACAAAGAAATCAGCACAGCAATCAAGTGGGGATTCAAGTAAGGTTTTATTATTCCTTTCAAGGGAGAAGGATCCCGGAAAATACCAAGGAACCTGGTCTCAGCTAGGGACCACCCAAAGGTAGTAAGAGATACAATTGAGAAAGAATTTCACCTAGGAAAGATTGGAGGCCGCTGGGAAACAATGCCATTCCCAAACTACCTAGTGTCCCCACTAGGTCTGGCACCAAAAAAAGAACCCGGGAAGATGAGGCTAATACACCATTTATCATACCCCAGGGGTCACTCCCTCAACGACGGGATCCCCCACACTGAATCCGCTTTTAGTTACACCCATTTCCAGGAGGCAGTAAGATTAATACATGACTGAGGCAGGAAATTCCTTATGGCTAAACTCGACATTGAATCCTCTTTCAGGTTACTACCAGTCCACCCAAGTTCACAGCAGTGGCTAGGTTTCACTTTCATTAAAAAGTTCTATGTGGACAGATGCCTCCCCATGGGCTGCGTAGAGTGTCCTGCGCACTATTTGAACAATTCAGCTCCTTTTTGCAATGGGCGTTTTAGAAACAAATTCCAGGGGTCAGAGTAGTGCACTACCTGGACAATTTTATGGAGATGGGCCCAACAGAGTCAGATGAATGCAACAGGGCACTGGCAGAATTAGAAAGGATGGCTGTACAATAGGGCATCCCATTGGCAGCTGAGAGACTACCAAGCCATTCACAAACATTATCTTTGTAGGAATGGAGATAGACACAATAGACGGCGTATGTAGAATCCCAAAATCAAAAGTAGTAGAAATGTTAGGAAAAATCAAAGCGCTAAGCACAAAGAACACAGGCACTGTGAGGGAATTACAATCATTGGCAGGCAGCCTCAATTTTGCAGCCAGGATCATTCCACAAGGGAAAGTATTTTCCAGGAGCCTAGAGTTCAAAACCAAAGCATGCATCAAACCCCACCTACACATCAGGCTGGGCAAAGAAGTGAAAGAAGATCTGAAAGTATGGGGGAATTTTCTAACCAATTACAATGGGGCCACACTTTGGCGTGTGCCATTGAAGACAGGGGCAAAAAGGCTCCTCTTCACAGATGCAGCAGGAAGCAAGGGGTGAGTCATGGCACATGGCAGGATGGTCAAAAAACTTTACTCTGTTAGAAATATTTCCCATCTGGCTAACCATAGACATATGGGGCCGGCAGCTGGCTAACACGGAACTCATGGTATTGTGTGACAACAGGGCAGTGGTAGGAATTATAAACAAAGGAACTACCAAATTCCCATTGGTGCTCAGTGTACTATGAGGCATCACAATGGTCACACTGCATGAAAACATTTTTGTCAAAGCAAAGCACATCGCTGGAGCAGATAATAACATTGCAGATGCTTTATCTCGCTTTCAGTGTACAAGATTACGGGAGCTAACACCACTCGCCTGGGAAAAGATAACACCAACTCCAGCGGACTGCTGGACAATAATGGGAAGCTAGAGAGAATTGCATCAATGCCTGCGCCCGAGGGCCGAGGCCGCAGGCACCTCAAAAACAGGTGCCAGCAGCATGCTGCCCACAGAAAACATGAACCCTGCCACATGCTTCCTAGTAGAGATGGCACAGAAATCATTGGCAAGCAGCACGACTGCCCAATATAGTAAGTGCTTGCAAACCGTTTTTAGTACAACAGGTTTAAAACATGTAGAATTAATAACAATAAAAGATATAGAAATCTTCTTAAAATAGGCGCACAATCAAGGTTTTAAAAAAGATTGGGCTAAAAGACATTTGATAGTAATACCTTATTTTACTAAATTACGGGGTGACTCAGACCCCACGCAAAGCACATTAATTTCATATGCAACGAAGGGCTGGGGTAAAATGGAGGGACCCCAGGTAGATACCCCCCATCCACTTGATTTTAATAAAGTAGTAAAAATAACAAGCCTATTAGACGGCCTATGCTCTCATCCATCTGAAGCATTATTATTTAAAACAGCGTTTTCTCTCGCATACTTTGGGGCCTTTCGAGTCGGAGAGCTTATAGGCTCCAGCACCAAAGCTAACAATGGTTTAGGCATCATGGAAACCAGGGTGAGAAGGGATAGGTCAACATCAAAATAGAACAATCAAAAACAGGGGCCAAAAGGGTCATTAAAATGTCCTGCATTGACGACGCACCAAACTGCCCAGTGTGCATCACTAACCTCGATTATGCACAACGGCCCAAAGTGGGGGGGGGGGGATTCCTAATCCATAGAGATACCTCAGCTTTAAGTCACTACCAATTTAAAGGGGTGCTGATGAAAGCAATCAGCAAAGCAGGATGGAATCCAAAGGAGTTTGGCACCCACTTGTTTAGGATTGGGGCAGCAACCTCAGCATGGCAAGGAGGTCTAGGCGCTCAGCATGTAAAGAAAATAGGGTGGTGGAAATCTGATTGTTACAAAAGATATATCAGACCAGAACTAATATAGATTTCGTTTTCCCCCTACCCCTCCTTCCAGAAAAACTGACTGAGCCGGACGCACCCCTAAAATCAGCCTGGATAGTCGGGCACTCTTTTGTATTCAGGACAGGGCATTGGGCCGAAGAAATAAAAGACGGCCCAGCCTTCAGGAACACGATTGCATCCTGGTGGGGCTACAGAGGCCTCCACTGGACAGACATACATGACAAGTTATCCGATTTAGTCATCTACAGAGACCCGCCCGAATTTGTGTTAATCCATTTAGGGGGAAATGATCTTGTAAGCATGGGGAGAAAAATGTTACATGAAGAAATATGCACCTCTCTATCAGGCATTTCTCACAACTGGAAGGACACGTAAATTTACTTTTCAGCAATCCTGCCTAGAAAAATATGGCAGGGGGCCATCTGTTATAAATCTGTTGACAACTCCAGGAGCAAATTGAACAGGGGACTGGAAACATTTTGTACAGCCAGAGGCCTGGGTTTCATAAAACACCCGGCCATAACATTAGGCGACCCCAAGCTGTTTCACAAGGATGGCACCCATCTATCGGGGCACGGCATGGAACAATTCTACAGAGAAATCTCCAGTACTTTAGCTACCAGAGTCTGCAAATAACCTAACTTTTGGGGGAACACAGGCAGCCAAAAACCTACCTGTGTGTGGCAGCACGGGCCAGAGGGGGTAACCCCAGGACCCGGTACCCAAACGTACTATATGATTACGATATGCGATTATTATGTTCCATAACCATATCTGTAACAATAAAAACCTACGACCTTTTATTGCCAACACTTGACCAAATATTGTGGTGTAATAATTCCGGGGGAAGGTAAGGGTCCGCAGGACATGACACACACATCCCAACACAACAAAGGTAAGCAGCCTGGATATGGGTCCAACAGTTATGGGCAACGCCGCCGGGCAGGCCCAGGCGAGGCCAGGTAACCGCTGCTCCATGGCAGCAGGCCACCGGAGAAGGGCAGCAGCCCTCCCCCAGTACCCAGCTCCCCTCTTCCACACACACACAAGGAGACACGCAGTCTCATGCACTGCAAACCGCAGGAAGGGTGAGGTGTGACTTTCCACCTCACCCTTCTACAACAACAAATGGGTAATGACAGACAAGGACCCAGGGGCTACCCCTGGGTCCCATATGAGGAGCTGCTTGCAGCTCACAAAAGCACAAACTGTTTGTAGACCCTGCACGGGGACCCAAACAGCATTAGGGAGTTTGCTGTAAACTCAGCGTCTTCCTCTTTTTCTTTTCCGCAATCCCTCCCACCCTAGAAAAAGAAGGGAGAAGAACAACGAAGGGAAAACAGGACACTGTACAGTGGCCAGGACAAAACGTGGGACAAGGAAGGCGGCACGGGCCAGAGCGGGTAACCCCAGAACCTGTTGCCCAAAAGTACTATATGATTACGATATGCGATTATTGTTTATGTTCCTATGCGCAGAGCCAGAGCACGTGCTATGAATCGCTGGCGTATCAGGCACAAAGATTCATAGTGGCATTGAAGGAGCTCAACATTCTATTGGGTCATTTCGCACACATGGATTTCATCAAACGGCATGGGCAACAGGGACTGCAGCGTTAAGGTGGATTTCGATGAATTTCAGAGGTTTTGTTGCGTTAAGTTCTCACCTCAACGTCCCTGCAACTAAAGATTTTTCCTTGAATCTCTATATCTATATATAGATATATTATGACAGAACATTATTGGGCAAGGTGATATGGTATGGAGAGGGTCAGTAACAGAGAAAGTTAGCAGGACTTTTCTTATTATTTTTGTCATTGCACAGTATCAAACAGGCTTTGTTTTATGGCTTCCAATTAGTCATTTAGTTGTTTGATGCATGCTCTAATCTTTTAAAATTGAGTTTTATCTGAGCTGTTCAATTTTTTTATGTTTGAACAAGAAATGTAAGTAACTAATAGAATTTAATTGGGGAAATGTTCTGTATCTTGCACATCTTCTTCATCCTCGTGGGCTATTGCTTCTTCTGAAGAGCAATGGTCCTCCAGCCATTTATTGCAATTTTACATCTGGAATTTTAAGTGATTGCCACATTTTACAGACATAGAGCCTTCTATCCCGATCCATAATATGACTATTATATCACGTTCTTTATGTGTGTTTACACGCACCTAAAATATACATACTATTAACAACATACTTTAATTTTACAAATAATGTTTCTTCTTTTACTCACTTTAATTGCAAATATGTTTTAATCATTTGTATGTTGACTGACAATGAAATATATTTGCTCAAAATCTTTTCTAGGTGATTTACATGTTTTACCTTATTTAACTTTGATGTTGTTTTTTCAAGCATGTTATTAAATTGATCTTCTGGTTTTCTTTTCCTCTGCGGAGTGACTGTAAAGAGGTTAGGAGGAAATATTGTGATTGTAAGAAGGGTGAATGGGTCGAATTGTAAAGGTCAAAGATGTTATTGGACATCTGTGCATTGCATTTGGTAGTAGATCACCAATAGGAAGTTACTTACCTCAGAATGTCACCTGTGTTTCTACCAGTTAGGGGATTTTGTGGTTTCACTGATGGCTGGTTAGGACAATAACAAGTATGAGTGGTGAGTTTCCTATTGGCAGTTAGTTATTGGTGCAAGTATGGCAGCTAGAAATGTTAGTAAAGCTGGCAGATGTTCTTTAGTGGTACTGTTGCTGAGACAGTACTGTTCTTTTTTTTATACAGGGTGTCTACTTATATGCCAACTGTTGAGAGAGCTCCTCTTCTTTTTTGATGTAGACCCTGAATTTTGAATTGATCCTCCTAGAAGTGCAGGAAGTGAGGTGGAGGCTGCTGGAGGTTATGATGGATATTACTTGGTAACATTGTTATTTTCTTTTTATTACAGCTATATGGATGATGTGAAAAACAGAATAAGATGTGGTGCTGGTGTGGTGAGATCTTTCTTATTGGCTACAGGGGGTTTAATTCTTGAGGGAAGAACAAACTGGTGTAGCATTTAAAGAAAGAACATCACCAGTTAATCAGATAATTTGTTTGTATCATGGCATGTGCAGGTTATTGTTGCTAACTATTTGTAAGAGTAGTTTATAGTTTTTCAGTGATTTTAAGAATAGTCAATCCCTAAAGGCTCATTTCAGATTCGCCTTTGTTTTTTTACCGATATAGTTCAAATATACAAGTATTTATTTAAAAATATGTACATGAATCTTGCTTTTTTTAAATGTCAATCTTGAGCAAGAGGCGTAAAGATTGCATTCTATGACATTCTATGCATAATATGAATCTCAAAATTTAGTAGGAAATGAGTATGCACATACATTGACCATACACCTTTTCTGGGTAGTATGGAAACATGCAAGGAAGATGAAAATGAGGCATTGGCTGTGTTTCATTAAAGATCTCACTCTTCCTTCAATTACAATTATTGAAATATTATAATTTCTTGCAGCAATTTATGCAAAATAGTGCAAACTTGCAAAAGGGATATATTGTGGATTTTAAATGTATTGAAAGAGTATTTATTGAAATAATGCATATGTATTTCTGAAAGATTATTGTCCCAGATCACAATTGCTTTAAAAAACAGAATAATGCATTTTCTAAGTTGACACAGAATGATGGGGAAGTAGGATTTTCCCTGTAATAGGGTTGTCCTGAAAGGAACTGTCAGGCTGTTAAACTGAATGTGAAGGACATTCAATACTGTTGCAGATATGTTTGTATGTTGTTCAGAAAGACAGTATTGCTAATATCAGTTATGATCACACTGTCTTTACAATACAGCTTTGTTGTTATTTTTCCTATATTTTTTAATTTTGAAATTTAATTTGCGTATCTAATCCATATCTGTCTTTGGGCAATATTTGAAAAATATGAATACATTTAGTAAAATTTTGTTTTATACACAAAGACGGAGAAACCCTCTAGAAAATCTACATCATTGCTTCCATAATGAATGAGAATACTAGGTGTTTCTTGCGTCTCATTTTGTATAATTCTGGCAAAACTTTATGACATTTCAGAACATATTTCCCTAGCCAATTTATTTAAAAATTAGAAAATCTAAATGGACCTCAATTTTCTTGACCCATACATTCAGCAATGTCAAGGCCTAGATATATAGGATCTTCAGAGTATGTTGGTCATGTTTCAGTGCAGTACCTGCAGGCCAATCCATATACTGCTTACTGTCACTAAACAAAATGAACTTACCAGGATATCTGATTGTATCAGTGCTGTAATTGATGATGCTATTTGTGATGTCATCTGTGATGTGCTGCGTGTTGGTCTGAGCAGTGCAAGGCAAGGGTATGAGTTATGGTTGCATAGCTTACCACAACTTGCGCATGTATTCATTTTTTAGATTTTGTATTGCAAACATAATGTCCCTTATACACATGTTGTTTTACTGACTTTCACAAGATGTATTAGAGCAATGCAACCATAACGTCACTCAACAAGGTTTTTTCAGTATATTTCACAGTTTCTTTGGAGCAAGTCAACCATAATGTCCTTGTCTATCTGTGATTCATGATTGGTACGCCTCCAACGATCTCTGCCTTAATGCCAGTAAAACGGAGATCCGTTTCATTGGGACACCTGCCTCTGCTTTCCCTCTCTCATTCTGGCCACCCACCTTGGGCCATCTTCCTTCGCCTTCCTGTGAGGCAAAACACCTCATGTCATCTTCGACATGACTCTCTCTTGCTCTCATCACATCTCGGACGTCAGCAAGAAGACCCACTACCATCTGCACCTCCTCAAAGATACTATTTCCTTTCTCACTTTCCCCCAGAAGATCACTGTCTCCAGAGCCCTGGTTCACTCTAGGCTGGACTACTGCAACAGTCTCTTTCTCAATCCCTCTTGCTCTACTCTCTGCCCTCTGCAACTAATCCAGAACAGGACTGCAAGACTTATCCTTGGCCTCAAGGCAAGTGACTATATCTCTCCAGCCATGAAATCTCTCCACTGGCTCCTGATGACTGCAAGGATCAAGTTCAAGACCCTTTGCATTGTCCACAAGGCTACATCCAACACTCTCTTCCAAATACCTTCTTTCTAGAGCCCTTTCCTCAGCTACCTCTAAATCTCTAAGGTTAAGACGCTTCTCCAGGCAGGGAGTGGGTGGTGGATCTCTCTCCTCTGCAGGTGCCTCCTTCTGGAATGGCCTTTCTGCCCCTCTCAAACTTAAGCCAAAGTTCCAGAAGCTTTCCTCTTCTCTTCTGCTTTCTCTCTCTCCCTCCCTCCCCTGATGACCTACCTGAACTACCGGTCTGCTGTACCGACTGGTTGCTTGGCTACCCTCAGAGTCTCACTGGTTACCAGGCTCTTTCGTGATCAGTGTTACGCTCACCTGGCTTCGGCATGGGTGTTGGGGCGTTGTTGGAGCCCTCCCTCGAATTGGCTCCTCGAAATCCCCTTCCCCTTCTGAGAATGGTTGGGCCTGCGGCTCTGGCGCTGGGTGTTGCCCCTGCGTGAAGAGGAGATGCAATTAGCATGTAGTGGGGGTATTGTGACTTCCCCCTAGCCCTTTCGTGCAAGAATACGGTGGACAAGCACTTTCCCATAGACGTTCACCTGTAATTTTGTGATGCACAGCTATCCGTCCTGCTTTCCTTAGCAGGGGGACATAGAATGGACCAAGTTACTTCACTGGCGGGTGGGGGTGTTGGTCCAGACCAGCTGCAACCGATCCACGTATAAGGTAAGTCTTTGGTATGATTATAGTTTGTTTGATATAAGTGTTTGTATTCCATTTTAAAAGTAATTCTTGCAATGTCTCATTCCATTTCCATAGGTGCGGGAATAGAATCTGGATCAAAGGGAATCCGGAGACCTAAGAGGATGATGGAGTTCCAAGGGTGACAGGTAAGATGGTCTTTACAAGGGAGCTTTAGTCTCTTGTATTATGCGGCCATGTAAATGCATATGAGTCCTAACCTGTTTGTTTATGTTTCCTCATAGATGTCAGCCACCGGCGAAGAATGGTGTCCGGTTCCTCGATGAAGATTGCAGGAGGAAGTCTCCGACTCCGATCGTGATGGAATGGAGGCAAGAAGAAGAGTCTGACACAGGCCGCAATGAGCTGCAGATGAGAGGCGCGCTCTGCGTTGTAGTGACTGCAGCGCTCCACGATGTAGCGACTGCCAACAGGTAAGATGTGTGCTCTCAGCGAAGTAGCGGTTGACAAAGGATAAGAAGTGCACTGCGCTCAGCGATGTTGAAGCTGGTAAAAGGCAGGATGCGTGTCTGGAGATGGAGCGGCCACCAGCAGGTAAGACACCTCTGCAGGGATGGAGTAGCTCGAGGGAAGTCACTCGCAGAGATGGGCAGAAGACTGCAGGTAAGAAGCGTTCTGCAGCGATGGAGTAGCTGGAGTGAAGACGCTCGCAGAGATGGGCGGAAGACTGCAGGTAAGAAGTGTTCTCGGAAGAATCTTCAGGATGAGGCTGAGAACATCCAGAGAGGCACCAGTGAGTACAGTGGGAGCGTTACGCTGCTTGGAAGCAGAATAACACGAAGCGAAGGGCACGTATATGGTCTGGCCTTATATAGGCTGGTTCAGGCCCCTCCCATTAGCTCTGCCTACCAACCCCACCTTGCCCTTTTTTGGGCCTGTAGCACATGCCTTGCAGTTCAGATCCATGGCCACGCCCGGCCCAGCTGCACATGCCCCGGGCCTAGAGTGTGCAGAGCACACTTTAAGATGAGTCTGGCGCCAGAGGCACCAGAACTGGGTCCAATGGGACCCCGGGGATGAGGAAGGACTGGCCCCATGGCTAGTGGCCATGACAATCAGTCACCCTTGCACTACCTCCGGGCCTACCATGCACTTAGGGGCTGTAACTGTACCATGTTCCTCTTGCACTACCCAGAGCTGCGCTGCCCTGGCTGCACTTACTCAGAGCATTGCCGCCCTGTGTTCCCCTCCCAACTCCCTTGCACTTCCCCCCACCCTTTCCCTTTGCACTTCTCGTTCTCGCACTTGCACGCTCTAAATGACACAAGTCCTAGTAAGATTGTTTGTCTTGTCCTCCCTCTGTCTTCCTTCCCTTGTCTTGTTGTGCCTAGAAACACTTGTGTACAAGTGCATTATAAATTATCTATCATATCATATCACATAGGTATAGAGTAATTAGGTACCCGTGATTTATGCATGTTTAAACGTTGATTGCTAGTTATACTGTGTCTCATGTACAAATACTGCTAGCCCAGAAGGGATCGAGCAAATATGCACCTGTGATTTATGCACGTTTAATCGTTGATTGATAGCCTATCAGAAGCTACGCAGTACTGACCAACTTGCATCGTGCTGTCTTCGACAAAGTGACTTTGTCCACTGTCTCCCCACTGCCAAATAAAGTGTAGCAGGAGTTTCCTCCTATGCCCTTACCACTCCACAGCCTATCACGTATCATCAATTTGACTAGTTCCTCTTTGACACCCCTTCTAACGTGCCAGGGTGGTTTTCCCTCATCATGTTCCCATTCTGCATTTTGCCAATCTACATACCCTGTATGGGTAATCAATACTGGAGGCATAATAATGGCCTTAGTAAACCAGCTTGTCCTCAGCACCACCCTATTCCATGTCCTACCCTGTTTTTACCTACCTTATCACCCTTCCCACTACCACGAACTATGCCCCAGATACCATACCTAATGTTACTGTACATGCTAATAGCCTTGAACTGAACTACCATACCACTTCCTATACTCTGGAACTTGCCAAGAAACAATGCAACCCTGTTGATAAACATTCTGACCCCTTAGTGGGGGGAAGCAAGACACCATCGTTTAAGGTCACAAACTTTCATGCGCTCCAATCTCACTAAACATGAACCTACACCTCCCAAACAACCCATATCCAGAATGCATTCCTATCATCGAAACCCCATACCCAATCCGAAACCCAATTTAGCCCCTAAACTAATGACACAGTCTGTACCCGACCCCCCAGTCAGCCACTAATTACATTCAAAGGTGCCCTCATAAACACCCGCTGCCTAGGAGCTCATGCCATAGAAATCTACGACCTCATTATGGAATCTCAGCTCGACCTACTAGTAGTTACGGAATCCTGGCTTCATCAAGCCTCTGGCCCTTTGCTAACGCTCGCTATTCCAATAGACTACACCATTCTTAGAACAGACAGGACCCACTCACAAGTAGGAAGTGTCACCATGATAGCCAAGACCAAACTACAGCCTAGATCTTGTCTCATTGAAAACATTGCAGGATATAAAACTCTGCTTGCAAAATTTCCCATGAATGAAAAAACCACGATCAATGTAATAGTAATATACAGAGCTCCTAACTCTAATAACCATCCAGAAACTGAAATTCCCTTACTACTAGCTCCACTTATAAAACCTAATACAAAATGTATCATTCATGGAGACCTGAATTTAGGCTTTAATGACAGCCAAGATTCCAAAGCAGAAGCACTTTACTCCTCCCTGCAGGACATGAGCTTCACCCTACTAGTGAACACCACTACGCACATCAAAGTAGAACCCTTGATTGGATCCTCTCTCTAAACACGCCTATAACCATTGACTCCATCTCTCCTCTCACTTATACTGCCTAACTCTTCTTGAGAGAAGTCTGACTGCTCAGCCACAGCTACCAGGTAAATCTGGGTGGTACGGATTGCTACCAATTGGGTTTATTGCTTACTCCTGTAGTCTTAATTTTTTTGCAGTGTTCCCCAAGGGAACTGCACAGGATTCTGCCTAACACCTGGGTTGATTATTTCATAAGAATATATACTCAAACAATTGAGATATTTGGCGAATCTATTCCCACTCTAATTGGGAATTTTCATCTAGATTTTGACAGAGATGATATTCTCTACTTCATACACAAAGCCAGCATTTCGAGAGCTCCTGGCCCGGAGGGGTTTTCAAATTTAACAATGAAGCAACATCCAGATTTGTGGGTTGATATCTTATTTACCATGTTTAATAATGTAAATCAAATGCAAGCTTTTCCTGAGTCATGGAAGTGTTCCATCACTATACCAATATACAAAAAGGGGGATCACAATAACCCAGCAAGCTATCGACCGATATCCTTACTTGACGCACCAAGCAAAATATTTGCTCGCATTATATTGCGTAAATTTAATAACTAGTCAGTGAGGACTTTTAGACACAATCCTTTTCCATCAGGATTTGTAACTGGGTTAGGTACAACGCCAAACATGATTATTCTAAACATATTGAAATCACAGTGTTATAGGCAATCAACCACTCTATATGGCATTTGTTGATTTCAAAATGGCTTTCGATTCCATAGATGGAAATCTGCTGTATGAAAAACTCTTCCGATATGACTGTCCAGCTTCTTTAATTGCATTGATCCAACGCTTACATACTAACACCTCCATGCAAGTATGTTTACATACAGAAGGCTTATTGCTTTTATCTATTAGCACACGCCGAGGTTTGAAACAAGGTTGTATATTGGCTTCTATCTTGTTTATTTTCTTCATTTTAGACATAGGTGAATTCTTTCTTTCTACTTTATCTGATGCCCCTAAACTCGGAAAGCAGCGTATAGCCTGGCTATTATACGCAGATGATCTGGTGCTCCTATCCTGGACCCTGACAGGGCTCCAGAATTTAATTAATGCCTTAGCAAAATGTATTGAAATGAACAACCTAACTGTAAACTAAGAAAAGACACAGATACTAGTATGCAAATCGAGATGTAAAAACGGTTTTACAAAATATAAATGGTACATACAACAAGTAGAATTGCAGATTGTATCAGAATATAAATATCTGGTCATGCGTGTTCAAAACTCCATGTCATATTCAAAACATCTAAGTAATCTGGACTGCAAAATGACGTCTTTAATATCGCAAGCAAAAACTTTGATTTATAAATATGGCAAATTCTCATACAAACATATGTTTTTTTACGAGCAAAAAGTCATTCCAGTTTTGCTGTATGGAATGGAAATTATGTCACCTAACCAACAGCCCTTATGGCATATACTTGAAGCTCGCGTTTGGAAAAAGGTTTTGAAATTACGGATGTGTTCACCTATGCCCATTTTGCGTTTTGGGTCTGTTGCCGTTGTCAGTATATGTGGCTTGGAAAAGATTTGGTTTCTTTCGCAAGTGCTTATTAGGCTTGGAACTAAATAATATCTTAAGTGCCGTAGCTCATTATTTGATCAGCTCATTTCACTCATTTCCATTGAAGTGGCCGCAAGAGGTGTTAAATAGAATGTCAGATGCAAGCATTACCCTACAGCTGTTATTTGAAAACCCTACCCAAGCAAAGTTGAAACTATATCAACACAGCTGGATATGTAATCAGGAGAAATGTCTGTTGTACAAGGATTTTACTACCTCTTTGTTTGGATTTAAGAGATTCCGCCATATGTCAGACTATTTGACAAAATGTCCATCACCATATATAAGAAATAAATATCTTAGATTTAAATTGAATTTATGGTATACCAATGATATCTTGGCCAGGAGGAGACAAGTTCCAAAAGAATTACATTTTTGCTGTTTTTGCAAGAATGTCATGCAGATAGAGATGCTTGAACATATGATAGTCTCCTGGCCTGTCCTAGTCGCGCAACGGAAATTATTCTTTGCAAATCACCTTTGCATATTTAGACCAATTGGTCATGATGAGATATGGCAGATCATCTTCTCCAATACAAAGCTATCTATGAGAAAAGCGATAGTTCATTATATTGACCATCTACTCCCAGATAAGAACACAAATAGTTAAAATAGATTGAGAGCTGTGAATTGGTTGACAAAAGAAATGTTAAAAATGTAATTTTCTATGTAAATATGAAATCATGAAAATGTTAATATTGTATCTAATATATGTGAAAACTTTTAAAACATTTTTGTAAAATTTGAAAAGTTGATTCAACTCAGTCAACCAAATAAAAAAAATAAAAAAGAAAGTCTACAAAACAGCCATTATTACCCACAAATCCAATGCTTATAATACCAGGATTAGCAATGCCACCTCTGAGTCAAAAGAATTATTCTCAATTCTAAAAGAATTGGAAAACCCGGCTCCAACCATAAACTCTACTATCCCTATCAACGAGTGGTGTACCACTATCCAAGACGCTTTAGCAGCTAAGATAGAACTACTCCTAAACAAAATCACAACCAAAAAGCAATTACTAGCAAACAAACCTGCTATTCTTAATCCGACCCTGACACTTCATGAGAATACCAATTCCCTCTTCCATTTCACACCAGTCTCCCAAAAACGAGTATTTGACACCATATCCAAACTCAAAGCCTCCAACTGCAAAGGTGACTCCGTCCCAGCATCAGTAGTCCAATCTTGTGCCTGCACCCTCACCCCAATTATCACTAACTTTGTAAATGCATCCTACAATACCAACCTGGTACCAGCAAGTATTAAAGAAGCCTGGGTCACTCCCTTCTTCAGAAAACCCACTCTGGACCCTGCAGTGCCCACTAATTATAGGCCAATAACAACTGTCCCATTTCTTCTCAAAATACTTGATAAACTAGCCTACAACCAAGTCCAAGCACCCCTTGAACAGAACCAACTCCTTGGCACCAGGCAATCCGGCTTCCGTCCTAACCATACCACAGAAACGACACTCTTGGACATATAAATCCAGATGGACACCATCAGAGACTCAGGGAAACTCTGTATCCTCCTCCTCCTCAATCTCTCTGCAGAGTTCGACTTAGTAGACCACAATAAACTTTGCTCTACCCTAGCCAAAGACTTAAATTTTTCCACCGAAGCTACCACATGGATCAAATCCTTTCTTGCAGACTGAACCACTAGGGTTTCCATAGGTAAAGAAGCTGCTGACCCCATCCCAGTGCCTATTGGGGTCCCCCAAGGCTCCTGCCTCTCACCCACTCTTTACAATGCTTATACTACGCTCCTTCACTCAGCCCTAGATGATATGGGTGTCATCTACACCAATTTTGCAGATGACACCCAGATCCTCATCCCACTATCGGGAGACTACACCCAAGAAACCTATGCCATTAACAAAATCTATTCCATCATTCAAAACTAGATGGCATTAACAGCCTCTGTCTCAATGACGAGAATACTGAGGTGCTTATCGTGGGCTCCCGGTCTAAAATAGCGGCATTACATTCTGACTACTCATCCATCAATATTGATGGCACCATGATAGCAGTACTTAAACAAGTAAAAACACTAGGCGTTTACTTAGATGCCAATCTCACCATGACCAAACACATTAACCCCCTCCCATCTTCCACATCCTATACCGCCAAACATATTGCCCTCAGTCACCAATTCTTGAACCACACCAATTGCATCAAGCTGGCAAGAGCGCTGATCTTATTCAGACTTGACTACTGTAACATACTCTTTCTTGGAACCACTAAGGGTAAATTGAATAAACTCCACCTTATTAAAAATAAAGCCCTTCGCGCGGTCCTTGGAATAAAAAAATCTGGCTATATATCTAATATCAGAAGAGCTCTCCATTGGCTCCCTATCGAAGCCAGAGTCATCTTCAAAACCCTGTGTTTCACGTTCAAATGCCTCCACTCAAGCGTTCCTATTTACCTGAACCTTGCCATAGCCAAAAAAGAATCAAAGAGAGCCCTTAGATCCAACAACCAAGCACTCCTTATAATCCCTCGCTATAAGAAACCACGCAGGAGGCAGCAGTTTCCAATACCTAGCCCCCACACATTGGAATACTCTCCCCCTCATCATCAAAAATGAGGAATCATTCTCAGGATTCAAGAAAGCTCTCAAAACTTGGCTATTCAACCAATACTAACACTCGACACCTTGCTTTAGGAAAAAATGACTGATCCTGATTTTCACTGATGCCTTGTAAATAGATTTGATTATGTATGCATGTTTTTTGATTTTTAACTCCTGGATACACTGCATTTCCATATTCTTGTATTAACACTAATGTTTCAAATATTCGTATTGTGCTCGATTGACCATCCTAATGTTTGTTTTTTAATTAAGCTGTCTGTAACCTCGACGTGATACCTAACGGTCTGGGCGTGTAACAAATAAATAAATAAATAAATATCATATCATATCTTTTTCATTTCATTTTGCATAGCTTCATTTGAATAAAAACACATATGCCCATAAAAGCAGCCTGTTATGCAAACTAATAACTAAAAAACCCATCATGTTGCATACCTTACAGCAACACATTACAAGCATTACAAACAATGAATCAATTAGTTAAGACCATTAGTGTCTGAACTCTATGACAAGCAGCATCTAGATTTTTTCTCTTATTTTG
Source organism: Ambystoma mexicanum (assembly GCF_040938575.1). Classification (NCBI taxonomy): domain Eukaryota; kingdom Metazoa; phylum Chordata; class Amphibia; order Caudata; family Ambystomatidae; genus Ambystoma; species Ambystoma mexicanum. The sequence goes on along the minus strand of NC_090935.1, from coordinate 1,271,849,794 downwards.
TTATTGTTATTCGGTTAATTGGATATTCGATACATGGAGGAAGAAAATAACAATTTGAACCTGTGGAATTGATGGAAAAGAGTTGGAGGTGGTACCCTCTTACAAATACTTGGGCATGTACTTGAATTCTAGATCGAACAGTACGGCTCATCTTGAACAAATCAGCCTGAAGGCCAATGCAACGATGGGGGAATCCGCTCCTTCGCACGAGGAGGAGAAGGATTCTCGAAGGGATCAATTATCAAGCTTTACCAGTATAAAGTAATGTCTTTGTTATTATACGGAGCAGAAGTCCGGTCACTCTCCAGCTTAGAAGAGTTAGCCAGACTGGAGAGATGCCTGCTAAGAGCTTTATTGTGACTGCCCCAACATACTCCAATTGAGATGGTATTATTCAAATTTAAGCTATTGCCCATCCAAAGCAGGTTCGCCTTGAATTGCCTGACCACACTTTGGAAACTGACCAACGAACGAGCTGCCAATCGACTGCGGCAGATATTTGAAGCCTATTGTCCTAGAATCCCCCTGATGGTAACCAGTAGTGTGGTGAAACTTTGCTCTCTGGCCAACAAATGACTGATCTTTGCACCGGAAAATCTATTCGAAAAACCTTTCCAAACTTTCAAGAAGGTTATGAAAGATATTCTGGTTGCTCATAAACATGAACAAACTGTGGTCAATCTCAGAACTAAAACTCTTGTCACAGAATATGTGGCTCACATTCTGCTTAGCCATGGAAGACCCACATACACTGAACATTTTTTGGGTTTCTACTTAATTTGGGATTACCTAAGAATAAATTCAATATGGTCATAACCAGTGGGATTGATAGTGCTTGGTGCTGGACAATTGATGTCTCCAGGAACTGTCGATTATGTGGGTAAGGGGTTTTGGAGACACAGAGACATTTGTTATGTGCATAAAAAATCCTTGCTTAAGTTAAGGGTGGGTGCAATGTGATCTGCTCGTCTAAAGGACACCCTATCTTAGAATCTTTTGTGGCAGGAATTTATGAATGGAAATAACCATGCCTGTATTACTTACTTCACCATATTCTGGAGAGAAATAGTGAAGGTTCTAACATTCTATTACATAGGGAGTGACTTAAGTAAATAATTCATGAGACAGATGTCATTCAAACATTATTTCTTTTTATATCTGTTGTGTAAAGTTGAATAAACTATATATACCATAATAAAAAAATGAACCTGCAACATATCACTGTAAAATTCAAATTTATACAAATTCACACATTGTATAAAACATATACATTGAAAATTAACGTCATGAAATTTCATAAGATATAAAACACATACAACACAGACAATCAATTATGCATAGGATCACTAAAAATAACAGAATTGTAATAGTCATGATATTAGTCAGATATATTAAGATCAATAAGATAAGATCTATTTTCAGTGATTTAAAAAAAAAACTTAACCACATTTACTGTGGAAGAAGTGCAACCTGCCAATCATATGATCCATATTGTGTCTGGCTCGCCAAGTAAAAACATTCCCTTACATTTTTTTAAGTAGTTCTCTCTAGTGCCCTGCATAGCAGAGCAACATAACAACAGATGTCTAAGAGTTTTGTGTTGATCATCCACATTACAGAAGCGGCAAGCCATTTGCTCCCCTGATAACATTCCACAACTTACCAGGATCTGTTTGGTTAAAATGATGTTCCAATGAAAGAAAAAGTGACCTAGTTAATTTGTCCCGAACGATAGCAAGAAATGTAGTTAGAACTCGTAATTTCTTGTAATCTCCCTGCAGATGACCTAAACAAGGCTACTGATGCATCGTCTCAATAGTGGTAGTCCAATTATGATTAAATAAAGACTATTTGACTCGAGTGTGGCGTTTGACTAATTCAACAAATGAACTACCCACTTCCTCCAAGAGATTACCACAAAATGTATGCACAACACTGATACAACTACTTCCATTTTCCCCCACAATCAATTTAAGGTCAATAGAGAATCTTCCAATGGGCACAAAATATTACACAGCAGTGACAATATTTTCCATTGTGGTTGAGTCTTTAAAGATACAATCCCTAGTTCATATCTAATAGCATAAATAGGGACTAAATTGGATTGTCAAGTAATTCTTCTACAAATCACAGATTCAAAAACGGGTAGATATTCTTAAACAGAAAGAGCATAGCATTCCATCCCGTTCAATAATTTGGGCACTATTTTACTACGATAATATTGTATTACCAGCCATAAGGTGAATTTCCATATCTTGAGTCAACCCTAAGCATTTGATTAGTCATAGTGGAGGCTCCATCCTTAAACCACATATGTAGTTTAGCCAGGCTACGTCTTGATGTAACCAAGAATCCAACATATATTAAGGAATGAAAATTAACCACTGTTTGAATGCCAATCTGTCAACAAAAAATATATACTCCCCCCTTTTCCCTTACTAAATTGAATAACTTTCGTTTTATAATGATTTAGAAATTTTAAAAACATCATAACTAAACATCATATTCACATTTTGAGATTTAAGCACTTCATTTATAACTTGATTTATGCAGCCATAGAAATCATGAATTGGATCGTCCATGAATTCTTCTCCAAATCAAAGGTTCAATAACGGGTAGATATTCTAAAACAGAAAGAGCATAGCATTCCATCCTGTTCAATAATTCGGGCACAATTTTACCACGATAATATCATATTACAGCCATAGATTGAATTTCCCATATCTCGAGTCAACCCTAAGTATTTGATTAGCCAAAGTGGAGGCTCCATCCTTAAACCACATATTATTATTATTTATTATTTATTTGTATATAGTCCTAAAATAACTTTTACAAAATGTATTCACAATTCAACTATATACAATTCATACACAATACAATCTTAAATGTTAAAATGAACCTTTTGCAATTACAATCACAAATCACAAGTACTGCAGTGTGCATCAACAATGAATTACTTAATTAACAATCTCAACAGAGCTTTCAATTTCTACATGTACATTGTGCCCGTGTACAGGAGATCAGCGCTAAATGCTAATGCAGGTTTATCATATACCACTTATCATAAAACATCTTTCCTTAAAATAATAAATAAGATGCCCATTAAAATTAATCTAAAATATATATTTAATATAGCAAAGTATGGTTGGAAGTCCTCCTCTATGTTGATATATGTTATTATTATTTCCCTAGGCACAGGTTATCGGATGGTCAATGCTCTCCAATTATACACCTCAAGTGATAAAGTGCAATATATGAACTTTCAGTTTCCATATTTAGATGTCCAAAAGGCTACCTCCTTAATTGAATATTAACAAGATACCATTTGGCCTATTATGTTCATGTAATCAGTACACATGGTCGGACATTCCTTTAATACATGTTTAGACATCTCCAACATACCTGGTAATTTACAGAGATGACAGATATGCAAAGATGCTCCCAAAACAACATAAGTAAGGAGCTGATTAATTCTCAGCCTTAGCCGAAAACTGTGTACTGATATATTTGGGCATTGTCTCAAATACCTCAGTGGTTTCAAGTATTTATGTACCAACATAGACACATCACAATGGCTTCTAATTGTTGCCAAGTGAGTAAAGTTGTTAGCCCAGTCCCATTGGTTAACTTTATGCTTGAAAATATGTTTCAGGCATAAAGAGCTGGTCCCTCGTGAAAAATCGGTGTACCAGCTAATAGCTCGGTACGTTCTACACACCAAGGCATCAAACTGGCATATGTAGTTTAGCCAGGCTACGTCTTGATGTAACCAAGAATCCAACATATATTAAGGAATTAACCTTAACCAATGATTGAATGCCAATCAATGCCAATCCGCCAATAAAATATACTCTTCCTCTTCCCCTTGCTAAATTGAATAACTTTTGTTTTAGAATGATTTAGACATTTTTAAAACATCATAACCAAACATCATAACCACATTTTGGGACTTAGGCACTTGAGTTATAGCTTGATTTATGCAGCCATAGAAATCATAAAACCATATGATATAAAAAAAATAGTAACAATGTAATTCCATACTTATTATAAACAGGGCAGAAAAACAGAAGATGGAATAAAGTTTTCCAAAACGCACAAGAATCAGAGATTGTTTTGTCCAATTTAGGAATATTGGAGGGTATGGGTAAAAGGTTCAACCTACCTTTTGTAAACAGGGCACATTTTCCAGGGCAGTTAATCCACCTCAAATATATTATACAGCCCAAGGTTACCTTTAAACATAGATATTCAATGGTATGGGTCCAAGCCCTGATGCAGACATAAAATGACACATATTAACCTGACTTGCTGGAATTTAGTTTTTTCCCTAATTAATGCATAAAGGTTGCAGCAAGATATCATGCTCTTTCGCAGTGAGTAAGCACTGGATATTGACAACGCGCAAGCTGATTTTAGTTACCATGGTACGTTGTCTCTGGAATTTATATTTTTCTGTACCAACACATAGAAGTTGCAGTAAGACACTATAAACTGTTAAAGTGAATAAAAACATTATATAATGGGAACGCGTAAGCGTGTACTTAGATAAAAGATATTAATAATACATAACGATTGGTAGACAGGACTACAACAATGCGATAACTGTACAATTTATATTTTGAGTGTTAGCCACAGAGTTTTGTGTGTTAATTCCAAGTATGTACACTGTGGCCCTCATTCCAAGGTTGGTGGAGGTCATGGCGCTATTAGCGCCATGACCTCCACCAATAACGGGACCGTGTCCAGTCCCGTTCAATGGGGATTTACCTGTCCAGTCCGACCTTGGCGGGACCGATAAGTCCCCATTGAAAAGGCCATTCCCCATTCCCATTTGAGCCCCCATAGTGCTCAATGGGAAGGGGGAAGGCGCTAATAACGGTACCACAAATTGCGGTACCGTTATTAGCTCTGAAGTCCTTTAATGGGCCCCGTCCATAGCGCCTGGTAAAACCAGGCATTAAGAAAGGGACCCGCTAAGGGACCTCGGAATAGGGCGCAAAGGGATTACCGGCACCGATGTCCTTAGCGGTGCCCGGTATCCCTTTGCGCCCACCTCGTAATGAGGCCCTGTATGTCCACAATAGCAATCAAATAGATCGGTAGTTGACCATTCTAAGATGGCCACCAAAAAATAAGGGTAACTTTAATTTTTATGAAAACCACCACAGCATTCACTAACACCAAGTTTGGGCATGCACTTCTGCCGCGTCTGCACTAGCAGTCCTACTGTTCGAACTAGGTAAGACAGCAAACCATACATGAATGGTTGTTTTGATCGATGGAATATTTCAAGTATTCTGACTTAGATCCTAAACACTCTTACAGCACTCGCAGTTCGCGCTGTCTGTAACATGTATACAGACATCCAACGAGAGTGAGAACCCCGATTGCGGGGCTTCTGGTAAGAAGCACAATTTTCATGTAGACTCCATTGTACTCTATTAGATATCTTTCCTTACTCCTAATGTACAATACTTCTACTGCCTTTCAGAGTTATTACTGACAGGAGCATCTACAGGTCAGTTCTTTGCATGAGATACACATCATGAGTATTCCTTCTCTGATCTCAGTCACATTTTCTTTTTTCTCCAAACCCGTCACATTTTTTTTCAACGTGAAAACAGGCACGTATGAATATGGTGTACTTCTATACATTGTTGATTTTGAATACCGCACACTGGCTACGTGCATACACTTATATACATATGTGGAATTGATTACTGGTAATGTGACAAACGGTTTTTATTCGCTTTCTTTTTGTGAATTATTGAATTCTATGGTGTAAATTTGGACCTTGGAATTCTTGACTCAATGGTTTTTTATTTACATGTGGATATGATGCATATTTTCACAACCTCTGGTTCATTTGAAACCTGCATTTGCTCTATGTTTCTTATGGCATAATCACAATGATAACGTTCTGGAACCTTGGGTAATTTAATTGTTTATTGGTGTGGACCAAAATAAGCTGGCCCTGATGCAGGATATGTAAATCCGAAATGCATATGCCACCACCTCTCTGTTCCTGATGCATCTGCAAATCAGTGAAGTCGAACTGCAAAATATGAATCCAACGATTACATATGTTTACTTTATGAAATATAATTAGTACAAAGTGTCAACGTACCCTTTTCATAAATTAATCAAGTGAACATACACCACACTGAAGTGGTATATGGGAGTACAGCCCACACCGCTGGCTTCACGGACAAGGTCTTGTATTTAATATAAAATGACACATAGACCATTCCTCATACAGCTTCTGCATGCTACTTATCATAGAACTCAACAGCGAACTGTCCTCTTGTCACAGATGAATTAATCCTAATTTAGTTAGAAGTGACCTAGTACACTTAAGGCGGTAGCATGGTTACTGTGATTCAAGGCTTTACTAGCTGAGCAAATGGGGATAGGTATAATCTAAGATTCCAAAACCGACCACAATTTATTTCTATTTCCTCTGCCGAAGGCAGCGTTAAAATCTGTAAAAACAAGGTAGAAAAACATCCTTTTCTGAATACAGTGTGTATTCCTCAGAGCACAGATCAGAAAATATTGCTCAATCATGCCTATGCGTTCTCGAAACCCCCTTTCAGTTCTGATATAAGATTATTTTCGAGGATCCAGTCTTCAAGTCTAGTTAGCAGGGTCTTACAATCCATCAACAATACAGGGCAATAGTTTTCAGGGTGGATTTAAAAAATGGGAACTATTGCAGCTTTTAACTATTAGGAACTAAGCCCTTTTGTTTAATAGCATTGAAGATGTGTATAAAAACAGGTATAGAAATTAGAGGTTCATCTAAAAATAAATCCACAGGAATTGTGTCGGTTCCAGGTGCTTTACTTCGTTTAAATGCGAATAATGCCCTCTTAACTTCATCCTCTGTGAAGTTGAGTTTCCTATTGAAGTACCTGCATCCCTTTTAGGCTCTTCAGCCCAGTCACATTTAAGACCAACTCTATCATTGCTATAAATGTCCCTAAAGTGATTAAGCCAGGCTTGTGCTTCGATGGTGTTAGGGGGGACACAAAGGATCATTGCCAGTAGCAGCAATGCCCCTGAAGACTTGATGATTTCTACTGTTGGCTTTTAGGGCATCCCATTAAATTGGCAACTGCTAATCATTTTTGGAAAATTACATTTATGTAATAATAATGTTATATTTAAATAGCGCTTTTATCCAAAGCGTTTTAAATAGCACAAATTAACATACATTATTATTATTACCCAATCGAAATTGGTACTCACTTTATCAACCTCGGAAGGATGAAAGACTGAGTCGACTTTGCTGGGATTTAAACCTGCGACCTGCAGATCAACCACAGATCATAGCAAGGAGCGATTAACCTGCTGAGCCATCTAATCAGCTTTATATATATAATCCTTCCAGAGATTTGTTCCCTCTCTTTGGGCTATGTCTATCTGGGCCTTCAACGTGTCTTTAGGATTCAATTTTGCTTGCCTGCATTCATCATCAAACCAAGATGTACTTCTCTAAAATGTATTACTTGTTACTTTCATTGATAAATTAACAATTATATTACAGATGATTTAAATCATGCATGCAAGTGTACCTAATGCAGAATGCTTGATTAAAAACATAATTCAAAGTGCACACCATGTTCGGTTTTCAAAACACTACAAAACACCATATCAAATAATGCACTGCATATGTATTTCAAAAACGCATATCCATAACATCTACATCATAACAAACACATTGTTTAACCCGCGAAGTGCCAACAACGAATATGCTCGTCCTTTTTGCATAATAGAAGACTGCAAAGTCTAATTTTCTAAACCTGTTTTAGTTATATACATAGAAACACATGACTATTTTTATGAAACCATTAGCAACATTAAGTGTTAAAGGAAAAATAAATGTTGCTTATGTCAAAAATATTTTTAATATATTGCTGTACTCCAGATAAAACTATTTTCTCTATTGGATTTGAGCAATCGTTGGACTGGTTAGAAATTAACTTTCCCAAAGAAGATATTACTCAAGAAGTAGAACATGCAAATGGTAAATAATTACGTATTTTAGCATTTCCTACCGGTCTCTCCCATTTATAAAGAAATAGTATCTTTAAAGTGCATTTTTTATAACTTGTAATCCACAATTTAAAACAACGAGAATAGAAAACACAAGAAGACCCTCACTACTATAATGCCATAGCATCAACAGAAATGGACTGTTACGAAAGACTCCAGAAAATAGGAAACATAATTCAAGAATTATGTAATGAATAATTAAAAAATCAAGTTAATTTTAATTAGATTATGCAAGGACATGTAACAACGTTTGTAAAAGAATGTGAAACAATACCCTAATCATGTAGAGAAGACATAAGTGATCAAACATTTGATGAAGTTTACATCGCTTCTTCACCTGATCATGAACCCATATTGATTCTCCTTCCTTGCTTTAGTTGTCAATCATTTCATAACAGATATTTCACTTTTCATATGTATTGCACTTTTCATGTATTTACTTATGTAAGGGCCCGATTTACCAAGGTATGGTATGAGTTGTAAGTCCAATTTATGCCCATAATGAGTCGTAAATTACGTGCAGGTAACTTACACATATTCACAAAAAGAACACAGTACACAACCACAAAAGGCAGAAATCAAGAAAACGAGCGTATGTCATTGCAAACTTCCATCAAAGGCAGACGTTAAGAAAAGACAAAAAGATGTAATGAGCCCAAAAACACAGAAATATCAATATCAATGCAAAACAACTACTGAAAGTTCCTCAACTACACCCACAATCACCACGAGGCCACCAAAGAGGAGACAGGTCACACAAAACGCAAAAGATGCCCACAACACACCACAGAAAACATCAAACACACATACTGCCACATCATACATGCAACCAATACAACCAGCTAGAAAACATACCATACCCCATGCAAAACTCACACGCTAGCAAACAAGACACACCTGAAACCCACAAACAAACAGAGCTGCAGAACATCCCATGGAAGCAAGAACAAACCAACCACCACAGCAATGATGCACATGAGCATGCACATCACAACGCCACGCAAACCCATATACAGGCACACAGCGCCACTCCACAGCCCAACCGAGGAAATGCATCCTGTGATTTGGCTATAACGCTCTACATTCAGCAATGGCACGACAGTGCAGCTGCTGCCACACACCAGCTGAGGATGAGGAGACAGCGGGAGCGGGTCACCCGCACCAGTGTCACCCTCTGTGGCATGTCCGACGTGGAGGTCTACGGAAGGTTTCGCTTCCATCTGCATGTCATCATGGACATGTTGCAGGAGTGGGAGAGCGCTTTACATCCCATCCCCGCATGGTCACATGCCATCGGGCACATGTGAAGCTTCTGGCCGCTAAGCACTTTCTCGCCACTGGCTCCTTCCAGGGGCCCAGTGGCATCCCTGCTTGCATCTCACAGGCCATGCAGTCATGCACCCTGAACCAGGTTGTGGCATGCATCATTTTTTTCAGCCAATACTATGTCTACATGTCCTCAACCCAGGATGAACAGAGACAGACTGCTAATGCATTTTAGGTGGTGCACCAATGCCCCCTGGTCATCGATGCCATGAACTATAGTCACATCACACTATGCCCCCTCTGGAGTGAGCGGTCATGTACCGGAAACATCACCACTGCCACTCCATCAACACCCAACTGGTCTGCGATGCTGGTGGCATCTTCATGGCCATGTATGCCAATTTACTGGGCTCTTTCCACGACAACCAAATATTCAGTTTCTCCAGCATCTGTACGCAGTTGGAAGCCAGATACTACAGGGACATGTGGCTGTTTGGTAATTAAACAAACTCCCACTGTGATCCACCACACACACACATCTACACATCCACACACAGGCACATCGCCACATGACATCGCAACACATGTACACTATCACTGGGTCCACAGAAAGACAACTATCACATATACAACACCACATATGAAAGAACACCCAATGTGAACTAACACAAGTCATGCTCTTTCTTGTGGAGGTGATGCTGGTTATCCATTGCCACGCTACCTCCTGACACCCTACAGAAGGGATGCCATCATGCAGCAAGATTGGTAAAATACAGCACACACTGCTGCCAGGGGCATCATCGAGCAGTTCAATGGTCTCCTGTAGTCGAGATTCAGAGGCCTGAACCACTCTGAGGGAGGGTGATGTTATCCTGTACAGGCTGCATATTGTGTGTGACATCATACACACCTGTTGCATCCTGCATAATATTGCAGTTGTACATGCGGACCTAGTACCTGACATCAGGCCAGAGCTAAAACCAGGCCACTAACCCGGAGGAGCCCAGTCCGACTGCAGCATGAGTGAGGGAGTGGCTGGTCAACAGCTTTATCACCTGAGCATGTATGCTCCCAGAAAGGAACACTGACCGTACACGAGATGGAGTCCATGATGAAAGAATGACAAGTGGCTGATACAGCCTGCACACACTCACTGCCTGAGACACCTAAAGAAACAGACATCCAACCATGCCAACAAATGGGAAAAATGCACATCTCCACACACACAGCCCTGCACTGCACGAAGAAAAAGTATTTGACAGATACATACAACCAATACGTTACACTGGAGGGCCAACATGAACACATTGGCTGTCCTGACATGCTGTGCGGAAAGTGTAATATACGCCATCCCCAGTGTAACATCCGCCATCCAAAAGTGCACAACAGATGCCTGGATCACTGTGTGCCTCGACCTTAGGATTCAGATGATGCTGAGCACACAATGAGATGCACTAGCCCCACCAAGTACAGAGTTGGAGGCAGACACATCCTCCCTGAAAAGGGTGTTGGCGGAGGAGCACATGGTTGAGATGAGTGTGGAACCCAGAAGCGCATCACCAAGGAGCAGCCAGGGGATGTACATATGACATGAGGCTCAGTTACTGCAGGCCACAACAAGCTAAGCGACATTAAGATCAACTCATGCAAGCACAGTGTACACACAACTCATGATGACACAAAAACTGCCCTTGAGGGCACTGGCAATGAGGGCTGGTAGAGAACTGCAAATGCTGATGCACACTGCATTTCTGCACCACCTTGCATCAGAGAACATGGGGAGAGGGCACCACCTGACACAACCTTGCCACAACAGAAAGGTCCAGCCACCCCATGGCAACAATTCCACCTGACCCACATAAGATTGTACCACACATCACCCATGCAGCCACCCACAGTGGCTGACACCTCTCTGCATAAGTGCACCTCCCACAGTCCTGCACCCAAAATGGCAGCCCATGAACAAGACATCAGCACTGTGAACATCAGTGCACCCACCTGAACAGTCATAGGAAACTGTCCCAGATGACCTGCTGTACAGCTCCCCGATACATCAACCAGTAGATTGCTACACGAGTACTGAATAGATACCATGTAATGACACTTCCCCCCACACACCCACCTGCATGCACCCACTACCACTGCATTGGCACCTGGCATGCACAGGAGTGAAACAGCAAATAGCCATGTGTGCACAAAAGCAGCAGCATGAGCAACAAACACTGTGTACCACACGCAAACAACACCATTGCACCAGGGGACAGTGTACACTTTATTGCAAATCTCACACATCACATCACAGAGGTAGCACAAGTGTGTTGGTTGCCATGCATAGCACAGCATGCGAGCAAATCAGCCCATTGATGTCACTATACATGATCAACAGGGAGCTGTCAAATGGTAGGTGAATGACGATAACTTTTTTAAAAATCTATGTTCAGGGACAAATATTCTGCAACATTGACAGGCAGCTACAATGTATCTGGGTACAAGAAGAGTGGAGGTACAATCAGAAACCTACATGGGACGGAGAACCCATCCCCACTCACAGCCAGCAGTAACACAAATGCATGGAGCCATGCCAGTGAAGAAGTGTGCTTACATCATATGCAGAGTTCCCGATGGATAGACTCATTATGACATCCCTGCCCTCTTCACGAGTCTGCTGCTAGCACTGTAACACATACCAGAATATGTTCATGCAAGGGCTCACGATGCACACAGTTTGTCATTATGGGACATGCGGGTACACGTATACCCACAATATACCCTCCTGTTCTCTGAATGTATCCTGATGCAGAAAAGCTTGTCATACATACACGTACACTGTACATCCCTTCCTGTAGCTCTCTGGGCAGGAAACTGGCTGGACGGGATAGTTTGCACATATTCATAGGCATCAGGCAAAGGACTCATGACCCCCCACACATTCTGAGGATCCATTGAATGCACGACTCGCCCTACTCTAACCAGGATCAGTGGGCCACAATGAACAATGTGTCCTTCACTGTTGCAGAAGAGCCTTTCAACCCACGAGTTTTCTTGAAACAAGGGCCTGTTCATCTTATCAACATCAGTGTGTTTGCCAAGGATGTAAGCAGGCCATAGGAAATGCGGACAGGAATGCATGGCACCTAACTACCTCATGCCCACACACAACTCCTTCAGCCACCTAAAATACCTTACACATGACCTATCTACTTGGGAACCCTCTGTTGCTGTACATACACACTTGCCCATGTGTGGATACCACACAAGAAGACATAGACCTGATGTATATACCCATCCATGGACACTACCCCTCCATGTCTGTGTATACCACTCCCAACGGCCCAATGGCCTGATGGACAAATCATTGATGGAGTGGACATACTGCCTCCTGCACAGGACTACACACATGATAAACGTGAATTCCCATGTGCATCATGACACAGATGCAAAGACGAGCCGTGTGAATGTGCACATGTCAGGAAATGAGCATATATTGTACCCATGTGAATGCCTTTCAGTTGCAATGCAAAGAACTCACATGCAATGACCATGTGCAGGGTGAGGCACAGCATTGTCCCACACACCCTGACCTATATTGTCACAAAGTATACACAAATGACAAAATGGACATTAATCGTTGATGCACAAGATGAAGTGTATTGAAAGGCAAAGTATAGTGTTGACCACAATGGTGAAAAAGCACAAACATGTCCTGTGTAAATATGCATGTCCATCTGCCAGATGTAGCTCATGCCACTGCTGAGTGGCAGTGATTGGGGTTGTACATATTGGGAAGGCAGGGCAGTGCAATGACCTGGCTGACCTGTGCACATGCCAGGGACTGCTTCCTCCTTGCAGTGAGGTATGCAATGCTGTGTACTGTAAGGGGTAGATCAGTCTCTCAAGAATTAACAGAGTCTATCATCATCTTGGTATTTGGAAAGGGAACTCTATTTGGGTAGTGGCTACTATTTCTCATCCCAGTACTAAATGGGTCAGTCTCCTAGAAATCGGCAAGCGGCCTCACCTCCCTGGCCTCATGGCAAGGGGCTCCCCCTAGGGAGGAAGTGACAACATCTGAAATTCTGTCTTCCATGTAGTTTTTTATCTTCCATTAGCACCTGTGGGATGTATTGACCCACTCTGCTATACTATGCGGCCTCACTCTGCTTTCGATGGTGTGAGAAACAGTAAAATGGCAACAAAACCCTTGTGCGCGCCAAAATCTCCAAAACCGTGTTTCAACACACATGAAGATGGCTGCACAACCTGCCACCCATGGTGCATGTGTGGTGGAAAAGAGCACACGATGCAGAAAAAGTGCCAGTGGGCTCCATGACAAATAAACATAGAGTGCAGAGGGAGCAGCAGTACGTTGCAAGTGAAACTCCAAAATGTGCCTGTAAATGACATTTACTTTGCTGCTGAAACTTCAAAATGCCTGTAAAACACAGTTTCCAACACTCTAAATCTTGCTTGGCACCAGAATTCATTTAATCTAATGAAGCCCTGTGAATTTACAAGGTCCTGAAATATTAAGAGCAAAACATTTTCTCAGCAAAACTTGATTGCCTGTGAATGAAAGCCCCTGTCAAAAATCTGTGTGCAGCCACACTGGGCTACCTGTGAGTGACAGCCCTTGTCAAATGGGCTCTCCTGATTAAACTGTAAAGTTCTCAAAAGTTCTCAAAAACTAAAGATCAGCCGGATTAGCAAATATAAAACGATCGTTGCAGAAAGGAACACGGATCTCAGTTGTTTTGATCCCACAGCTTTAAATCTAAGAATGTAATTTACCTATGTCATCTGATGCAACAAGTTTGTTTTAGGCTGGCTGGGCCTGCAAGAGGTTGAAAAACAGGTTTCCATCCAAGGGTAGGGCATTCCTCTCAGCAGATGCTCACTGACACATGTCAATTGTGGGGTATGCCAGACTTGTGTCAGCAGCCAAGGACTGAACAATGGCAGATTCTCCAGGGCAGGAAACATACGTGTGAAAAGGTTGTAAACTAGGTTTGCAGAAGGAAATCCCAAAGGTGGGGCTGCTCCTTGAAGAAAATCCCAAAGGTGGGGGCTGCTCCTTGCCTCCAGAGACAGACGAAAGGCAAACCATTTGCTGCCAAGAATATGCAATGTCAGAAACTCACGGCCTGCATTACGCCCACATGGTAAGAATAAAGGCAGGGTGGTTGCAGGGATTGTGGGTGGAACGTTTCTGAGTCGCTGCCACCTTTGTCCCCATTGCAGATGTACTTGGTGTAGGGGTACAAGGTGTGCAGGACTCAGAAAACCAGGAAGACTACGCTTCCCAGCAGCCCCGGGCCTGAAACTGCAGTTCCAGCAGCCCAGGAAACGCCCAGGACAACGCCCGACACAACGCGCATGCGCGAAGAAGCTACCGCGCATGCGCGATCCCAGAAAGCTTGTCAGTGCTCGACTCAGCTGCCGAGAGGACGCATCTCACGGAGCTCCAGCGAAGCTTCTCGCGGGGCCGCCCTCGCCACTGGACACACCCTCAGGCCCCGCGATGGCAAAGATAAGTACCCTGCCTGCTTTTTAAGATTAACCAGAGGGAAGTGTGCACTGGAAAGAGACTCCGCTTACCAGTGACTTTTGAGGAAACTTACTCTGCGGGGGAGATACGCGAAAGTTCGCGAACTAACTAACCCACTAAACTTGCATGTGACATGCATTCGCCAGTTGCGGGTGCAAAACGTAGCAGTATACTCGCCTGTTGCGGGTCATTCTATGCTGTAATCGCAGTAACGAGCACTTGTGAAAAGCCACAAGGCGTGAAAGGGCAAAGCTAATTTTCTCCCTTTTTGTCAGGAGTGAGCCGCTACCGACAACGACCAGATCGTTTCGCAACGCACAGTCTGCGGAGCCGGCGGGCGGAAGAAGCGCACTGGAGCACTCCAGAACACTAGAGCTAAGTGCATTATGTGTCAGAATATATGTTTTACTTGTGGTGTTCCGCAGACGTTATTTGCATATTGAAGCCCGATAGACTATTGTGTTTACAGAAAATCCCAACACTGGGGCAAACTTGTGAATGTGGTGAACAAGTCCTGGGTTCCAGTTTGAGGGTAAAGCATGCATGTGGTAAGAATGCATGACTGAATGAATGCCCAAGGAATTATAAAGGCAACACAACTACCAAGGAGAAGGTAGTCCAGGCTCAGAAGGTCAGAGTCTGGGAACAACTCAACCCTAAAAACCCCTCCCTATCCATAACAGCTCCCTAACCCTCAATCCGGTTATCCTACCATCCCGAAACCCATCCAATCCGTGGACCATAACCCTCTTTCCCCGTGGGGGTCGCGGTGACCTGTGCTTCAGCTAATCCAGGTTGCCAAGACCGTCAAGGAGAGGTAGGAGTTCTTGCTACTTCCGCGTTGGGATGGACTTCGCCGTGACAGAAGCACGGACCCACGTATTTTCACACGCCCAAGTAGCACGAACTCCGGCACCATGGAAGACATAGCTCGCGTCCTACATGAACTAAAAGATGCCTTAGAAGCGACAAGGCAGGATTATGCTACATTAGCTCACCGTGTGCAGGAAATCACAGCACAAGGTAGACCCCTGCCAGATGGGCCTCCTCCAACCCCAGTACAGGTTCAAGTGACCACGGAGCCGCCCATGCCCTTAGCCACCCCAGAAAGGTACGGGGGAGACCCACAAAAATTCTCCATATTCATGACCCAATGCCAGTTGCATTTCTTGACTAAATCATTAATCTTTCGTTTGGCCCAGTCCCGCACAGCCTTCGTGATTTCCTATCTCACGGGGGATGCTGCGGCATGGGCTACCCCCCTAGTACAAAAAGACGATGCTTTACTGTATGATTGGGGGGAATTTCAGGAGGAATTCGGTAAAATGTTTGATAGGAAGGCGGCCTCCTTGATCCGGGACCGAGAGTTACTCACCTTACGGCAGGGTAGTAGGGAACTCATTTGGTATGTGACAACATTCAATAGATGAGTGGTTGAAGCAGAGTGGCCCCATGAAAAAAGACTGGCTCTTTTTTATCAAGGCCTTAAGGAGGAGTTGAAAGACCTGATAGTGCAGGTGGACCCGCAACCAACCACCTGCACGGGAATGATAGAGTTAGCCCTACGTTTAGATCACAGGCAAGGAGGAAGGAAGCAAGACAGACGTAAGTGGGAGACCAAACAGTATTCAACAAGAGTGGATTATCCAAGAGCTGCACCTGGTTCGAAAGCAACAGAGAAGACTTCGTAAGTTGAACCCATGCAAATCGGAACGATCCGCGGACCGATTTCCAAAGAAGAAAAAGAGAAACGCAGAAGAGAAAAGCTGTGTATGTACTGTGGCAAGTCAGGACACTTTGTGAAGGAATGTGGGGCTAAACCAAAGAACTCCACTTCGCCGGGAAACGCCAACGCTCGCCAGTAAGGAGGGGGGATCTGCCGAGCCAAAATCATCACAGTGCCCCAAATCATTTATTGGGTAACGTGACACAGGTACACAAAGCCCATGTTACCATTACTGGAATACTTCAGACACGCCAAAGGGATCAAGCCATCACGTTAATGGTGGATTCAGGGGCAACCGGTAACTTTGTGGACTCTGATTATGCTGTTAAATTGGGTTTACCAGTTGCCACTAAGAACATACATGAAGAGGTTCGATCAGTCGATGGATCTTTGTTGACATCAGGACCAGTGACACAGCAAACGGGGGAGATGATTTTGAACATCCAAGGGCATAAAGAGTGCATTCAATTCGATGTCATCGCCGCCCCCCAGTTTGGTTTCATCTTGGGGCTCCCTTGGCTGGCGTTACATAACCCGGCGATTGACTGGGCACGTGGAACAGTGTGTTTCTCTTCTAGTCTCTGCCGTACACAGTGCACTAAAGAATTGGGACAGGTGGTGCAGGTTCTAGGGGCCACACAGGAAAACAAAGGAGAGCCGCTAGTGGGATTACCGCAAGAATACCAAGAGTTTCAGGATGTTTTTAGTAAAAAGGCGGCAGAAACTTTACCACCGCACAGGTCGTTTGACTGTAGAATAGATCTGGAACCAGGAGCCGCCCTGCCGTGCAGCCGGATTTACACCTTGACGGAATCCGAGAACCAACATCTCAAAGAGTATATTGACACCAACCTCCAGAATGGGTTTATCCGTCACTCTACCTCTCCCGTTTCTTCACCGTTATTCTTCGTTCCGAAGAAAACTGGAGATCTCAGGACGTGTATCGACTACCGTGCGATAAACCGCATAACAATCAAGAATCGGTACCCCCTACCGTTGATACCGGTCCTGTTGGATCAAGTACGAGGAGCAACAATGTACACCAAGTTGGACTTACGAGGTGCTTACCACCTGGTGCGGGTGCGTGAAGGGGACGAATGGAAGACCGCTTTCAGAACGAAATTTGGACTGTATGAGTACCAGGTCATGCCATTCGGTCTCTGTAACGCACCCGCCGCCTTTCAACACTTCTTGGATGAAGTCCTACGTTGTTTTCTAGACATTTTTGTCGTTGTTTATATCGACGACATACTGATCTACTCTCGGAATAAGGAAGAACATGTGCAACATGTCAGATCCATTTTACAACGTTTACGAGAACACCATCTGTTCGCTAAATTGGAAAAATGTACGTTTCATTGCACCACAGTGGAATTCTTGGGCTTTATACTCTCTCCCGAAGGCGTAAAAATGGATACGCATAAGGTACAAGCAATTCTAGATTGGCCAGCCCTGCAGAATGTCAAGGAACTACAGTCAGTACTAGGATTTGCAAACTTCTACCGAAGGTTTATCCAGGGGTTTGCGGAGAAAAGCTTAGCCATTACCCGCCTGCTCAAGAAAGGGAAAAAGTTTGTGTGGGATACGGAGGCAGAACACAGCTTCAAGTTATTAAAGGAGGCGTTCACTACAGCCCCCGTTCTGTTACACCCGGATCCAACGTTACCATTTCTGGTGGAAACGGACGCTTCTAGCTATGCGTTGGGAGCGATATTATCGCAACGAGACCAATCAGGGCGTTTACACCCAGTCGCTTATTACTCAAGAAAACTTAACCCTGCAGAACAAAATTACACCATTACAGATCGCGAGCTACTAGCCATAAAGGCGGCTTTTGCAGAATGGAGGCACTATTTGCTGGGAGCAAGGCACACCATAACAGTACTGACGGATCACTGCAATCTCCAGTTCCTAAAGTCGGCAAGAGCTCTCACTCCACTGCAATTACGATGGGCAATGTATTTTGCAGACTTTGATTTCGTGGTAACATACCGACCCGGACAGGAGAACAAGAAGGCAGACATACTTTCCAGATATCCGGAATCATCAGTTTCTCCTAGACCTGAGGAAGCTGTAAAACCCATAGTGCCCTTAACCAAGATTGTAGGGAGCGTGATCAATACCTTGCTGGAACAGGTGGGGAATGCCATGACAGCGAATGAGTTACTTCACTGGGAAAACCCACAGTTAAAACGTTCTTTACAAGAAGGCATACCTTTCCAAGGCAAAGAAGTGTATTTACCGACTAAGAGTCTACAGGCTCAAGCCTTCAAATGGTGCCATGACTCCCCACTGGCTGGTCACCCGGGGGTGCACAAAACACAAGAACTACTGCAACGACACTATTGGTGGCCCAACTTACACAAAGACGTGCGAGAATATGTGGCAAATTGCGAAATATGTGCTCGGAATAAAACAGATCATAGGAAACCAGCAGGACTATTGAGCCCTTTACCCACTCCCACACAGCCGTGGCATACAATATAATTAGACTTCATTGTTGAATTGCCCCCGGATCAGGGTCAAACCACGATATTGGTAGTAATAGATTAATTTACTAAACTTGCTCACTTCATACCCAGTAACGGCCAGCCGACGGCGGAGGAATTTGCAAATCTTTTTCTACAACATGTCGTTTGCCTGCACGGAATACCACAACACATAGTCTCGGACCGAGGAACGCAGTTTACGTCAAGGTTTTGGAGGCATTTCTGTAAGAAAATAGGAATACAGTTGCAGATGTCTAGTAGTTACCACCCCGAGACCGACGGACAGACTGAGCGACTGAATCAGACGCTAGAACAGTACCTTCGCTGTTTTACACACGGCACTGAAGGGGGTTGGGTTGAACTCTTGTGGTTAGCAGAACTAGCCTATAACAATTCTCAACATGCCTCCACAGGATATGCTCCTTTTTTCATGACTTACGGATACAATCCATTCATGCAGCCAAGTGGAGAACGAATTCCGGATGCATTGCCCTCAGTACAAACCAAAGTGGCTCAGTTAAAGCAGGTCTGGGAAAAGGCCCGACAAAACCTGATCACAGCCAAGAGCACAACCAAGAAGTATGCTGACAAAAAGCGCCGTGCTAACCCGGATTATCAAGTGGGTGATAAAGTTTGGCTCTCAACACGACATTTGCACCTCTCAGGTTCCCGAAAATTGAAGCCCCGCTTCATAGGCCCGTTTCGCATCACACAAGTGGTTAACCCAGTAGCAATGCGACTTCGCCTTCCAGAACACATGAGGGTTCACTCAGTATTTCACGTAGCGCTCCTAAAACCAGCAAAGCCCCATATGCGCATGGAAAAACCACCACCTGTCCTCATAGAAGGGTACCCAGAGTACGAAGTTAAGGCCATACTGAATTCACGAGTGAGACGAGGTAGATTGCATTACTTGATTGATTGGGTTGGATTTGGTCCTGAAGATAGGTCCTGGGAACCTGCCACCAATGTGCATGCCCCTAGATTGGTACGTTTATTTCATCACAATCATCCCACAAAACCTGGCCCTTCTGCGGGGAGGGGATGTACTGTCAGAAACTCACGGCCTGCATTACGCCCACATGGTAAGAATAAAGGCAGGGTGGTTGCAGGGATTGTGGGTGGAACGTTTCTGAGTCGCTGCCACCTTTGTCCCCATTGCAGATGTACTTGGTGTAGAGGTACAAGATGTGCAGGACTCAGAAAACCAGGAAGACTACGCTTCCCAGCAGCCCCGGGCCTGAAACTGCAGTTCCAGCAGCCCAGGAAACGCCCAGGACAACGCCCGACACAACGCGCATGCGCGAAGAAGCTACCGCGCATGCGCGATCCCAGAAAGCTTGTCCGTGCTCGACTCAGCTGCCGAGAGGACGCATCTCACGGAGCTCCAGCGAAGCTTCTCGCGGGGTCGCCCTCGCCACTGGACACACCCTCAGGCCCCGCGATGGCAAAGATAAGTACCCTGCCTGCTTTTTAAGGTTAACCAGAGGGAAGTGTGCACTGGAAAGAGACTCCGCTTACCAGTGACTTTTGAGGAAACTTACTCTGCGGGGGAGATACGCGAAAGTTCGCGAACTAACTAACCCACTAAACTTGCATGTGACATGCATTCGCCAGTTGCGGGTGCAAAACGTAGCAGTATACTCGCCTGTTGCGGGTCATTCTATGCTGTAATCGCAGTAACGAGCACTTGTGAAAAGCCACAAGGCGTGAAAGGGCAAAGCTAATTTTCTCCCTTTTTGTCAGGAGTGAGCCTCTACCGACAACGACCAGATCGTTTCGCAACGCACAGTCTGCGGAGCCGGCGGGCGGAAGAAGCACACTGGAGCACTCCAGAACACTAGAGCTAAGTGCATTATGTGTCAGAATATATGTTTTACTTGTGGTGTTCCGCAGACGTTATTTGCATATTGAAGCCCGATAGACTATTGTGTTTACAGAAAATCCCAACACTGGGGCAAACTTGTGAATGTGGTGAACAAGTGCTGGGTTCCAGTTTGAGGGTAAAGCATGCATGTGGTAAGAATAGAGAGGGCGCTAGAGAGCCGTCCAAGATGGCGGCCTCCCTGTGAGCTCCACGGAGCTCCCTCAGAAATCCTGACTAATCGAGGCATCTGCGATGGGCATTGTGTATGCAGCCACCCCCAGTTTGTAGCCAAAGCGATTCTGAACAGAACGAAGTACTTCTTTCGTCGTAATTCGGATTCTGGGTCCAGATTCCTCAGCGACGAGAAACCCTCCCCCTCCCTGGTCCGAGTGGAGCGCCGGCGCGGGCTAGACGCGAGGCAGTCGGAGACAGAGCGGGCCCGGAGGGGGACGGCCTGAGCGGCCGAAAGCGGTGGGACATCCGGCAGAATCTCGGAGGAGCCGTCCTGAACGAACCCCGAAGATCAGGTACGCGCGCCCCCGTGCGCCCCCGTCCATACTCCCCGGGGTGAATTTCAGCCTGTGTGAAGGCGCGGGGCGCGGGAAACCGCAAGCCAGGGTCCGCGTGAACCTCCAACGTACGGGCCACCCAGCCGAGAACCAGCAGTAGATAGCGCTTGGACCCGGCGTCACTCCCGCTTCCACTATACCCTATCACAAAGGGAAACATCAGGAGAGAAACCCCATCCGGGATAGCGCAACGGAAGCACGGATCAACCGGGACCCCGGACCTACCTCCGGTGCCCTGTAGGACCCCCGCTACACGAGCGCCAATGGCGGCCTCAAAGAAAATGGACAGAGCTCAAAAGAAGCTAAACTTTGAGGGCAGCTCCGTGACCAAACCAACCACCTCAAATGGCAGAGCGCTATCTCCCATCCAAGACGAGGAGGAGGCCCACGGGTTTGACATCAGGGAAATTCTCCTAGAACTGAAAGCCGGAATTGGCGGTCTTGGGAGCAAACTCGACACCCTCTCCTCTAAGGTTGATCTGCTCCAGCACCGGTTAGACAAACATGCCGATAGACTTGACACAGTCGAGCAGAGGGTGTCGGACCTCGACGACGGAGCAGCGGCCCTGACTTCCAGAGTGGCCTCCCTAGAAGTGCAAATGAAAGCGGTAAACGCAAAGAATGAAGACTTGGAGGGCCGCTCCCGACGCAACAACATCAGGATCGTTGGAGCTAGGGAACAACAACTCAACATAAAGATGGAGGACTACATTGAGAAGTTATGCATGGACCTTTTCGGCACAGACATCCTGTCCAAACTGTTTGTTGTGGAGAGAGCCCACCGAATTCCCAACACCAGACCGATCCCGGGGGCTAATCCTCGCCCAATCATAGCGAGAGTGCTCAACTACAAAGACCGGGACGCCATCCTACGGGCGGCCAGGGAGAAAGGCGATCTTCAGTATGACGGTGATAAGATCCAGTTTTTCCCGGATTTCTCCCAGGCGGTCCAAGCGCAAAGAAGATCGTACATGGCAGTAAAGCGCAGGCTTCAAGAGAACCAGATACAATACGCCATGCTCTACCCTGCCAAACTCCGAATCCAACATGAGGGGACGACCCAGTTTTTCAACTCTCCGGAAGAGACGAGCGATTATCTGGACCGCTCGGGCTGCAGACCCGCCTCCTCCAACGGAAGGCCTCAAAGGGGAGAGAGACCGAGAAGAAATCCACCATAAAATTTGCCTACAAGGTACCTAATGGGAGGGCTAGTGTCTGCATGGCTGACAAGGAGAGACCACCGCAGCCCACTATTGTATCCGGGGAAGGGAGCTAGCCCTCTCTTGGAGGGCCACTTGCGCCCCGAGCACAGCAATGCAAGTTGTTTCGTTACTATGGGACTGTTTACCACGGGCCTGTTGGGGGTTGCCCGTGCATGGGAGGGAAGTTAATTCAGTAATACCGCCTCAACCCACATACCCCCGATCCACGACAGCCACGCGAGGAACTATGTACCTACCAATCGCCAAGTCTTCCTGGCTCCTTCTCCGAAAGCGACTCCAGCTAACTCCGCGGGCCCCGGCCCGACAGGATTACACTGATCCGTTCAGATGGCAGCGACAACGTTGAGAATCGCCACCTGGAATATACGCGGCGGCAACCAGCCTACGAAAATGAGGAGAATCCTTCAATATCTGCGGAGACACAAAATTAACATAGCGATACTCCAGGAGACTCACCTACTACCCTCGTCGGAACAGCGCTGGGCCAGATCATGGGGATGCCACCGGTACTTCTCGTCCTACTCATCGTTCGCCAGAGGCGTGGCGATCCTGATCGATAAGAGGACCAATTTCAGCCTCATCGAGTCAAAGAAAGACACCGAAGGAAGGGCCCTACTGGTGAAAGGAATAATCGCTGGAAAGGAAGTGGTGGTGGTCAACTCTTACGCTCCAAACACAGACGGACACGATAACTTTAACTGGATAATGTCCCATCTAGCCACGACCGACGCGTCGACTGTGGTGTGGGGGGCCGACCTCAACACCGCGCTCGACCCCAGGCTCGACAGGTCCCACAACACTTCAGGAAACCCGTCCAAAGCAAGTACTCAGGTTCGAGAGATTTGTCAGGCCTTCAATCTTTCCGACATGTGGAGAAGACACAACCGAGACAGGAGAGACTATACCTTCCGATCAGCTGTGCACAACACCAGTTCTAGAATCGATTATATCCTGGCGTCCTCCCACAGCCCCTTCAGGTGGGACGCGTGCCAGATCCTACCAAGGTCCTATTCCGACCATTCGATGGTGGTATTGGAGGCCACCCTAGCGGGCACAGCAGTGCCAGGCCTCAACTGGAGGTTTAAACCCGGTTCACTCACAGACGCAGTGTTTGCAGCAGAACTGCGGCAAGAAATACTCTCCTTCATAGACACCAACCAAAACTCGGTCGACTCCGCAGGCACCATTTGGGAAACATTCAAGTGCTTTGTCAGAGGAATCTGCCTGACCAAAGAAAACGGGACACTAAAAATGATCCGAAGGGAACTGTCCAACATAGAGGACCGTTTAAAGGAATTGGAACAGAATCTCCTCAACACCCCCGATCCATGCACGCAAGCCAAGCTTAAACAAGAACTCTTGAAATTTAAGGAGACAGCGGACCGCGAACTGAAGTTCATGGGTCATAGACAGCAGATCAGGCAGTACGGTGAGGGGCAAAAACCAGGTGCATTGCTGGCCCGACTATTATCGATAGACAGAGTCCCACCTCATATTGAATGTGTCACAGATGCGCAAGGACAGATAGTCTACACGGAGGAGGGGATCTCCAACACCTTCCGGGAATTCTATCAAGACCTGTACAGCTCAAAAGGAACATCAGACCCCGAAGCGATACAAGAATACCTGAATGACACAGAACTGTATTGGGTAAGCCAAGACTTGCGCGAACCCCTGAACGCGCCCATCTCACTGGAAGAAATCCGGATGGCAATCAAATCCCTACCTAATATCAAAGCACCCGGCCCCGATGGGCTCAACGGCGAGTTCTACAAGGCGCACATGGACATAGTGGCCCCCCTCCTCTTGCAGGTCTACGAAGAGGCGGTGGGTCGAGGAGCACTTCCCCCCACGACGCGTGAAGCCAACGTGATGATGCTGCATAAACCCGGAAAACCTACAGAGAGCTGCGCCTCGTATAGACCGATCTCTCTGATCAACCTGGACAACAAAATCCTGGCCAAAATCCTGGCGGCCAGACTGCTCCCTCTGATGCCAGCACTAGTGCTGGGTGACCAGGCCGGGTTCATCCCGGGGCGTAGCACAACGTTCGGCATAAGGAGGCTGTTTGGTGTCATCGAGGCCCTAGACTCGACACAGCAGGCAATAGCAGTACTGCTGGACGCCGAGAAGGCGTTTGACTCTGTAGAGTGGCCTTTCATGTTCGCGACACTGAAGCAGATGGGTCTGGGCAACTTCTTCCTGAAGCTGGTAGCTCTGCTTTACAATAAACCACGCTCGTACATCACACTCGGGAACACTAAATCATCGGGGATCACATTGGAACGCGGGACGAGACAGGGTTGCCCTCTTTCGGCCCTTATCTTCGCCCTGGTGATGGAACCCCTAGCCTCGAGGCTACGGGCCGAGCAGTTAGAGCGAGGGTTAAAACTGGGTCCTCACAGGCTAATCGTCTCCCTCTACGCGGACGACGTCATGCTGTTCGTTAGCGACCCCCAAGTCAACCTCAACCCCGTAATGCGAGAGGTGATAAAATTCGGGTTAATGTCAGGACTCAAAACCAACCACTCCAAATCGATAGTATTCCCCCTGACTCCGTGCACCTCAGAGTTCGCCGACGACCATGGGTTCCAATTGGAAACCTCGAAAGTGCGCTACTTGGGGATCAAGATGTCACGTAACCATCACGAGATATTTAGAGATAATTACGGAACCGCACTGCAGCTATTACTTGAACGTATTCAGAGATGGAAATCACTCCCATTGACGCTGTGGGGCAGGACCTCACTGACGAAAATGGTTATTCTCCCCAAACTCTTATATCTCTTCACAAATATCCCGCTACTTCTCCCCAAGTCCTTTCGGTCAAAGATCAAGAGCACGATCCTAGAGTTAATATGGGCGGGGAAACCGGCTCGGGTGGCATACGACACACTCACTTTACCTATAGCGAAGGGAGGTCTGGCGCTCCCAGATATAGAGAAATATTACTGGGCGGCTCAGTCCCAATTCCTGAGCCACTGGTACTCAATCCACTATGTAAGACCACATGTGCAAGTGGAAAGAGCCCTGGCCTCCCCCGATTTACTATCCGCAGTCATAATCAGCCACATCCCTGTGCCGCATAAGACACTGAACACGGTCCTGTCTACATATGCGATATGGAAGAAGATCGCCAGTGCGTGTGGAGTGGCTGTACGATTCTCCCCCATACTACCTATAAAATTTATCCCCGGTATCCCTCTCACGAACGAAAAGGTATTCCTGCTATGGGTAGACAAAATAGGAGTAAAAACGCTAGGAGACCTCTTCCCAGAGGGCACCTTTCTGACCACCCAAATGGCCAAGGACAAGGGAGGGAACACATCCTTGGACGTCTTTCTCTATTTCAGACTCCGTCACGCCCTGCAGGGGCTATTCCCCTCATTCCCTAAACAACCCCCCACGTGGGAGCTGCTACATAACACAATATTAGCACAGGGAGAGGGCAGACTGGTGTCAACTCTGTACAAAACCTTGGTGAGTGACACGAGGAAGCTCCTACCTAAAGTGCAACACAGGTGGGAATCGGTGAGGAAGACTGGGCCTACATTCTGCGACAAACTCAAAAAGTGGCGCTAAATTCTCGCTACAAACTGATCCATTTCAATTTTGTACACCAAACGTATTACACACCCGCCAAAAAACACAGGCACCACCCAGAGGCGTCGGCCCAGTGTGAGAGATGCGTCTGTCCCAACGCCGACTTTCTTCATCTGGCATGGGTCTGCCCCGGTATCCAGCAATTCTGGTCCACCGTTATACAAACAACATCCGAGATTATAGGAGAGCAGATGACCCCCCTGCCGCTGGGCCCGCTTCTTGGCCTCACAAGACATCTGCAGCCATCGTCACGCAAGCTGGCGGCACTCCTCATGGTGCTAGCACGAAGAAGAATAGCCATGTCGTGGGGCAGGGGCCCACTCCCTAGGGTAGCTGACTGGGAAAAGGATATAACTTATTGCCAAGATATGGACACTGAATTTATTCGTACACTACCTTTACACGCACGCCCTCCTGACATCTGGGGACCATATATCACCTACCTGATGAACAAATCTGTTACTTCGGACTCAGATAATCCAAACACCCAGAACTCAGGTCCGTAAGAGGGAGGAGCGGGAAGACAAGGAGAGAAAACGTCCATGCGACTAAGGCAACGAGTAGAAACTCTCAAAGATACTGTGGAAACGGGGGATGGGGGGCGGTGGGGCGGGGGAATTGTGGTGGGATATTGCATTCGGCAGCTCCCTGTTGGAGCCATGCCTACCGGTTATTGTAAAATGTAAATAAAGTTTTGAAAAAAAAAAAAATGCATGTGGTAAGAATGCATGACTGAATGAATGCCCAAGGAATTATAAAGGCAACACAACTACCAAGGAGAAGGTAGTCTAGGCTCAGAAGGTCAGAGTCTGGGAACAACTCAACCCTAAAAACCCCTCCCTATCCATAACAGCTCCCTAACCCTCAATCCGGTTATCCTACCATCCCGAAACCCATCCAATCCGTGGACCCTAACCCTCTTTCCCCGTGGGGGTCGCGGTGACCTGTGCTTCAGCTAATCCAGGCGCCAAGACCGTCAAGGGGAGGTAGGAGTTCTTGCTACTTCCACGTTGGGACGGACTTCGCCTTGACAGCAATGAGCATTTTTTAGAGACTTATAACTTGCTATCAGAAGTGGTGAAAAATATGAAACGGGCAGAGTTGTTAAGCTAATGTTTGGCCCTGCATTTCAAAACGTGGTGGAACTGTGTAGCATATTCTGAACAGTTTTGCAAAGGTAGCGGGCGCCCCTCTCTCAAAAGAACAGACCTGATAACCTGTTCAGTGGTTATTAACCACTTGAGAGTTCGCAGCCACTGCTTTTACTCACTGTGCCTTTCACAGATGGGAAATATACATTTGCATATCAGTCTTTGTCCTGCCCAGGGGCAGTCCAGCACCGAAATGCAATGGCAATTCCAACCTGAACGAGAGTACCACCAGCAACCCCATACACGTGTTTCACCCTTGTTGGGGATCATCAGTGAGGTGAAGCTGATGCCTCTCTAAGCACAGTGAGAGGGAGACCACGTCTGGTTGCCCCCAGGAGACCTAGGGTTACCAATCCCAGGTTCCTTGAAAAATAGTTTTGCAAAGGTAGCGGGCGCCCCTCTCTCGAAAGAACAGACCTGATAACCTGTTCAGTGTTTATTAACCACTTGAGAGTTCGCAGCCACTGCTTTTACTCACTGTGCCTTTCACAGATGGGAAATATACATTTGCATATCAGTCTTTGTCCTGCCCAGGGGCAGTCCAGCACCGAAATGCAATGGCAATTCCAACCTGAACGAGAGTACCACCAGCAACCCCATACACGTGTTTCACCCTTGTTGGGGATCATCAGTGAGGTGAAGCTGATGCCTCTCTAAGCACAGTGAGAGGGAGACCACGTCTGGTTGCCCCCAGGAGACCTAGGGTTACCAATCCCAGGTTCCTTGAAAAATAGTTTTGCAAAGGTATCGGGCGCCCCTCTCTCGAAAGAACAGACCTGATAACCTGTTCAGTGGTTATTAACCACTTGAGAGTTCGCAGCCACTGCTTTTACTCACTGTGCCTTTCACAGATGGGAAATATACATTTGCATATCAGTCTTTGTCCTGCCCAGGGGCAGTCCAGCACCGAAATGCAATGGCAATTCCAACCTGAACGAGAGTACCACCAGCAACCCCATACACGTGTTTCACCCTTGTTGGGGATCATCAGTGAGGTGATATTTCCCATCTGTGAAAGGCACAGTGAGTAAAAGCAGTGGCTGCGAACTCTCAAGTGGTTAATAACCACCGAACAGGTTATCATGTCTGTTCTTGCGAGAGAGGGGCGCCCGCTACCTTTGTTAAACATATTCTGAACAGGAATGGCAAACTGTGTGGTTTTATGGAAACTTAATTTATGCTAGAATTGTTAAACTTCGCACACATATTCCTATGGCAAACATGCATATTTGTGGAAGGTTGGAGAAAGTTTGGAAAATGTTTTCATGGCGAAATGGACAAAATGTGGCAAAAAGGCGGAACAAGGTTTCACAGCTGTGGGATTTTGATGAACAGATACTCCATAAAATATGTAATCCTTGTATGTGATTTTCATAGAGGTTACAAATGTATAAATATGTATTTAAGACACAATTCGATTTTGATACTAGTGGCTAGGGTAGGTTTCTAAAGATTGTAAACACCAAACCATAAACGTGACATCATCTGGTTTTGATCCAATTACTCAGATGCAGGGCGGAGATGAGGCTCTGATCCAATCCCAGTTCACAGGAGCAAGTTTAGTTAAGCCGGCCCATACACCCAATTTTTCAATGTCATTTGATAGGATAAATAGAGACATCTGACAACACATAGGACACACGCTCTCTTCGTATTCCAGCTAAGCACTTTGTTCCAGCATTCAACATCCAGCTGTCATGATCACAGGACCGTTCCATAGAACTTCCCCCAAAAGGTCTTGGGCTGCTGTCTATCATTCCTGGGCAATGAGCAGAGAAAACCCAGTGGCCAATTGTAATTCAGACTATCCCGCTTTAGTCAATATGGCTGCTAGGCGGCCGTCCCTGAATCCTGCGGAGTGTTCAGTGGTGCAGGCTCCACGAGTATTTAAGCCCCTCCCCTCTTTGGAGCTGTGCTTCGCGTCCTCTAGCTTTGAGCGGACGCTTACCTCAGCTCGTTGCAGACAGGAATTTCTTGCCCTTAGTTTTCCCTTTAGTCATTGAAAATTCCTGTGCCAGTGACACTCTCAGTTCACATTTTTCGTAGATTCCTAGTTCCAGCTTGAGTTCCCGTCAGTTCACAGTTTCTGAGTGTCTAGTGAGCAGGAGCGTTTCTTCTGTGAGGAATTAACAGGAGAAGTTGTTTGTGTTGTTTGAACCTCACCGCAAGTACAATTTCTTGTGAAGCGTTATTTTGGCATTTAGTTCTCACTTCAGCCTTTGTAGTTTAGTATGCGGGCATTTTTAGTCGCGCATGTCACTAGGAATTTTACTGAGGCTGTGGTATTGCACATTAATTGTTTGTTCCGTTGTTGGGCAGTCCAGTCACAGCAGCTCATTTGTTTTACATGGTTTACTAACACACACACAGGAATATACAGTATATTTAGTGTCCCTTCTTGCTGGTTCCCCGAGTTCCTCTGGTGTTTTGTGAGGAAAGAAATTTGCTTAGTGCATTGCCTGATAGTGGTGTCTTGTTACAATCGTGTGCATGTGCAACTCGCTCTCGTACCAGACATTACATAAATAGTGGAGGAGTAAATATTTTCAGTGACATTCCCTTCAGATTAGGAGTGACTATCTCCTCATTGTCTAGGCACTTAGGAATCTTAATCATTGAATCTTTTCTAGCATACAACTTATCTCCTGGGGCATTAGAACTCCCTTAGCCCCTTCCATTCGAGTTAGTTCTTTTCCCGCTCTCATTCAGATCCCATCTTCAGAACTTGCGCCCCTGCACAGATGCAGGACGGATAGCCCATCATAACACAAAAGAGGTGAGCAGGGCGAACTCAGTGGGAAGGAGGGTTGGTTGGTGAGGAGCTAATTCACAGTTAACTTAAATTCCACTTTTGACTGATTGTTTAATTCCACAGATTCTCAGCTCATAGAACATTAAACAGGGAAGTAGTGAGAGAACCACGCACCCCGAGAAGAACCCAAGGTAAGCGTTACACCAGCCTTCAACATTCTTCCTGATCCAGATGCCAATGACCAGGCCAAGCAGGCCAAGCAGTAGCTGAACCGTTTTCCGCTAGGCCTCATCCTTAATTAATCATTACAACCCATTGAAGAAATGTGGTGTAGGAAGCATCCTGAAACTATCTGGCTTGCTACCATAAATGCTTGCCGGATGAACTTGCCATCCGGCTGATCTGAAATATCCAGAAACAAGAAGGCAGATCCCGTGCAGTTCCGGTGACCGGCCTAGCTGATGTGCTGTCCTTCCCTGATAGACCGATCCAATGACCAGAATCTTGATGGGCCAAAAATCTTAAATCCCAGTGGATTGTGAGTATTAACAGGATGCTAGAGAGCTATTGTATACCTTGCTTTATCTTGTTCCACCCCAATCTCTGAACTATCCTTACTTTCATAACCAGTAACAGTGTCAAGATCTTAGTGCTATCTTATTCTGTCTATTTGCTAAAGCGTCATTTTCATAGTCATCTTTGTTTGTGTAACTCTTATCCAAAAATCCCACTTCGAGTGTTTGGACTGGTTCCGCAGGAGAAGGCGCTGGGGATCTGTTACTGAAGTCATGAATCAGTCTCGGAGCTTACTTTGTCCCAACCTGGTTGTCTAGTCTGCATGCTCTAGTCTTGAGTAAAAGCATCATCCATATTTTCTGGTTTTAAACTGAATTTCTTGTCCAAATTCATGTCTTTATTTCCAAAAAACACCTCTCACTAAAGCCTGCATAACTCCCTCAGTTTTAAAGATAGATCCCACTTATACCTAAAATCCTTAGCTATCTCCACAATCCAAATCCGCATTGAGAAGCAGTGCGGTTGACCAGTTTTTATCAAAAATCGCATAGTAAAAGTTTGCCGCAAATTTACATTTTGCAAAAGCTTTACACGTGTGAATTGGCTTTAAATTATTTCCCACTTTGCCTTAATAATTTAAGCATTTTTTACCACATTTAGTGTTTTTGCTCAGCCAGTTTCAAACCCATTCTGACAGTTGAAAAGTCAAATCCGTTTTTCTTTTGTGTTTAAGGTGGGAAGGTGGGAGTGATATTCTGTTTGGTCTGTATTATTCCTGAGTACCTGCTCTCTCCACACATCTATTTAAATTGCTTATTGGTGGGTTGAGGGGTGTTGCAGGGGGGAACCTCTAACCATAGCGATATCTGTTCCACACCAACCCAAAAAGTATCCTTTTCTGTGCTGCATTCTTTTTGTGTTCATTACCTGATTCCCAGTGCATTAAATATATTATTCAGTGTTCTGTCACCCCATTGGTGATTGTTGTTACCTATTAAAATATATTGTGATTTAAATAAATAAATATTTAACATTCCAAACTAGCCTGATTCCTGATTCAGTCTGACCGGGTGGGTATTTTGAGAAGGGTGTGATATGAGTGGTATATCATTCAGAATATTGAACCTAAATACAAAAATAAATAAGGGTTTCATTTGCGCACTACATGCTGGGCGAGACTTAGGTGTGTGCCTCATTGAAATCCCTTTACATACCTTGCATTTTAAAAACATGTATTTTTAATGCTGAGGTGACTCCAGGCTTAGGACCTTTGCGCCTCTCTATTTTGAATTTGCCCCCTCTCCATGTGTAGGCTTTTTTCTTTTTTAGCTCTAATAAGCACTTTGCACTTTCAAATCAGCTATATGTGTTTGTGATATGGGGAAAGGAAAGGCCTTAACCTCCCCTTGCTCCATGACTGTGAAGAAATTGAGAAAACCAAGCATAACCTCATCTTCTAAAGACAGAGGCTTCTCGGATCCCAATGTAAAGGAAATGTCTGGGAGGATCAAACATAGAATCATGCTTGCAGAGGAGAAACTAGAGAAAGACCGCCACACAGTGAGACAACCACCTTCAACTAACAGTGTCACCAATTGCGCAGAGGCTGTTGTGATGATTGATTCTGCCTCATACAACTGTGATCTGTTGGATATTTTGTCTTTGGAGCGAATTTCAGATTTGGTGGTAATTCAGTTCCATGGTATTTTGGCAGTATTTTTGGTGGTAAATTAGCCTTACTGTTATTGGTAGTTCAGTATTACCCTATTTTGGTAATAGTCTCGCACTATCGTATTTTGATGGTAATTTAGTGTTAGCTCACTTTGATGGTATTTTAGAGGTATCTTATTTTTGTGGTATAGTGGTAATTTCAGTGGTATCTTATTTTCTACAATACTGCCCCATAATAAGACAAACTTTTCCTCTTTATAATTATGATAGAGCTTGGGCTAACGATAAACAAACCCTAGATTTAGCACACTTTTAGGGAACCCAGTCAAATTATATAGAATGTCATTCATTGCATGTAACTCCTGTTACTGATTTATTTACTTCAGTAACCTACATGCCTTGGAAGACACTGCTTCCTCTTCAGCATGCAGAGTGAAGCCTATCTACACACATACACTCTACCTGGCTCATCTGTATGTATTTACTCTTTCCTAACATTTCCCAGGTGGTAAATGAGGTAGCACATTTTACTGCAGTGGTATAACACTAGAATCACCCACTGACATTTTGCCCTGACACAGTGATCATCAGAGGCAGACAATAAAACACAAAAACCACGCAATAACCTTGTTCTCTTTTCTTTTTTTATGTTGTTACTGTTTGATTACCACTATTATGTTGCACTAACATATAAATAAAAACAATACATTACATGATATCATAGTTACATGTTCTTACCAACAGCGAATACAGCTTCATGCCTCTAAAAGATAAAAGGAGACAAACACATTGCAACATGGAAAATCTTTTACACGTGGTGTGCAGCTTTGTTTACTCAGTGCAGAAATGCAGAAAAGAAAATGTAAGACTTTTGTTTTCCAACCTAACTCACTACACTGTCTGCCAATAATTACAATGCATACCATACATAATCACGCTCCTCATTTTAAGACCTAACTCACCGGAGTTTGCGAGGTTTGAATTTCGTGCTGTTGGACATTATCTGTATGAATCCCAGTTCATGGATACAGCCTTTCGAATTTCATTCACTCTGAAGCCAGGACGACACTCTCTCTCTCTCTGCCCTATCTTAAGTCTCTCCTCCAGCAACACCATCCCACAGTGTACTGATAGGAACCAAAAACTCAGACTGACTGACTACATCCCCCTTTCTTCTGCTTAAATTTCCACTGGCTGTCCATCGATATTAGATCAGCCTCCCATGAAGTGGTTCTGACACCTCCAGAGCTGCCGACCACATTAGCCAATCACCTTACACGGGCATACATGTAACAAGTTATTTCCTACAAGGACAATGGAAGTTTTCAGCCTGCACAAAGACAGCCATTCTGTTTTTTTCTACTGTGCATCTCCCCATGGATAAACACAACATGAAATGAATTTCAAACTGTGCCTACCGAACTGCATCATGAAGTTAATTGGGACAGTTAATTGGTTACTGGGCTTTTATTAGTAAGGTTAGTTGGTTATATATGTCCAATGCAGTTCCACACAGATAGAAAAGCATGCAATTTGTAAATATGCACATTTCTGCATTTTAAAATGACTGCACATTCTGCTGGGTATTTTTGAAATAATCATCCCTTTTGCGTGAATGCTATTAAAACAATACTCATTTTACTGGCTTGTTGCTGAGAAAAGCTGTCCCTGGCCCTCATTTCGAAATGGCTGCTTTTAAAAACTGCCAATGAACACCCATTTTGCTTCCTTTGGAATCTGTACACATGTGCTGTTATTTGCACAAATATATCATGCATGAATATATCCCGAGATACCACTCCTTTTTCAGACAATTATGACCAATAAACTCATAATTGGAGGAAACACATCAGTTTCTAAAACATATGTATGTATGTCTGTATCACAGGATATCTCCTATTCCCCATTGTTGCTAGATGAATAACGATTGAACCAATAACATCTTAATAACATGAACATATAAGCATTTCACAATAAATAATTGTGTAACTGTAATATAAAAATGAAATAGAACCCAAATTGGGCATATCAGTCCTCACACACACATGCATGTGATCTAATTACATGTGCATTCTTCCAACTGAAGTACACACCACCGAATGTCCATATTTGTTCACAAACCATAGTATTTTTGAATCATAGTCTTTGTTTATGTACTTTATGGAGTAAACCGTTCTCATCGTTGTTATGCACCAATAAAATAAAATAATAAAATTAAATAATTAAATTAAATTAAATTAAATGGCAAAAATTCAAATATACAATTTCCACTGTCCCCAGTTCAAGTCCCAATTGTTAAAGCACAGCACGGTACTATGCCCCACCAGCAACGCTGTGGATTTAAACTCAATTGATCACTGTTCTATTGCTGGCATTTACAATCCTCAGAACCACATCTCTGAGATGTCCTGATCAACAAACTTCCATAACAGCATCCTTTCCAGCGGAACCTCTCCGGCCTGGCGCTCACAGATTTTCTTCACAGAGATCATCTCTTTTGGCATCCCGGGCTGTTCATCTTCACCTCCATACTTCGGTGTGGAGGCTTTCATGGGATTTTCTTCTGTGGACCCCAGTGGTCCACCATCTCCTGCGGCCTCCGCTCCCGCGGCCTCTGACCCCTGCCAGGACATATAGTTAATGCAATCTAAATCAAATAGAAAAGAAACAGATTAAATGCATAGCACAAAACGATTTTCTATACCTTTCACTACTTGGCCTAAAAGAAAAATATGGCCCAAAACACCATGGCCCTCATTACGACCTTGGCGGAGAACCATGGTGCTATTAGCACCATGGTCCATGGCGCTAAGTTGCCAACTCCGCCATGGTGGTTGGCGGACTTACCGCCCCATTCCGACCTTGGCGGGGCGGTAAGTCCCCAATCCCCATTTACCCTTCCCCATTCCCATTTTTGCCCCATAGGGCATAATGGGAGTGGGGAAGGCGTTAATTACGCCACCGTAAATTACGGTGGCGTAATTAACAACAAGGTCCCGTAGCGCCATGGATTTTTCCGCCTGCAAAAAGCAGGCGTAAAAATCACCATGGCGCTACGGGAACTCGTACTCAGGCGGTAAGGGTCGGCGAAGTTTACGCCGGCGTAAACCCCTTACCGCCTGGGTCGTAATGAGGGCCCATGACTCTTCATACTTGTCAATTTCAGATATCTGCAATTAAACACACATTATAGATAAAAACAACCTCTTACATCTATTATTATACATGACAGCAATTTTCATGCAGAATAACTTCACCACACTGTACTATAATAGGTTAATCTGATTCCACGCCTTCTATGAATGCATAAAACCACTATATTTTTTCTTATTTTTTTTAGGGCTGAATGTGACATTTCATTTGTTTTTGCTAATGCACTAGACCATGTTTCTGGTTTCTAATGGAGTGAAACCCACACCACCATAATGAAACAGTCAACAGTTCTTCAATGTATCCACCAATAATACATTTGTTTATCATTATTCTCTGCTGTCAGGTTTATTTTAATTGCAATCAGTACCTTTAACTGCTCTCCACCCTCTCAAATATCTTGATCTCATGTTTTGGGAGGCAGGGCTTAATTTGATTAACATGGACAAATTGCTCTGTCACCACCCCACCCTCTGTCCTCAATATTGTATACATCACAGGAGATATTTTATCTACAATCTCAAATGACCCTTGCCATGCTGCGAAGAATTTTGAATTTTTATGTCTACACTTTCCAAAATTATAGATATACACCTGATCATCTATTTTGTATTCTTTCCCAGATGTCTTTTTATCATAATAGGTCTTTGTACTTTCAGCAGCTCTTTCCAGATTCCGCTGTGCAAACGCAAATGCATGTTGTAAGTGCTTCCTCAATTCTTCCACATATTTGTGAACTGTAGATGCACTCACAGTGTTTGCTCATGTGTCCTGTACAATAATGTTGTGGCAGCACCATTTTTCTTCCTGTCAATACTTCATGAGGACTGATATCTGTCGCAGGAGTCGATCTAATGACCATTAACACTAAAGGTAACCGTAGATCCCAACTGGAACCTGCTTCTGCTACAAACTTCTTTAGTATCTCTACGATAGACCTATTACTTCTCCCTACATTTCCTGAAGAAGCCGGCCGGTAGGAAATATGTAATTTCCTTTTTCCCCCTAATACCTGCCACATTTTGCCCTTATTAATGGGGCTCTTTTAATTGGTGAAGTAGGTTTAAATTGTGCACATACCACACACCCCTTGGTGTATAATTCCACATCCTGGGACATATGCGGCCAGTAAGCATAGTCTTTCGGTATTTCTAAAGTTTTTTGTGAACCTGTGTGTCCTGCAGTTATTGCATCATGTTCATGGTGTAACATTAACCCATTGAATGAAAGAGGTACCACCCACTGTATCTGCCCTGTTACGGATTCCCTGACCATCTTGTAGTTTAATTTGTTTTTCATTCTTTAATAATATTCTCAGCTCTTCCTTTCCTGTACAATGATTTTCAGTGAAAGGATTTTGTTCAGTCTCTATCAAATGAGTATAATAAACCCCCAATACAGGGTCTTCTTTTTGTGCCTTAACCAGATCCTGATCTGGCGTATCATAACTCCATTACACTACAGGTTGTTCAACTTCTTTTGGAGATTTGGAGCATGTAACCCGAGAAAGGCAACGAAAAAGGCTCTGCCTGACCGAGCCTGCGTCTTCATTCCCACTCACCCAGAGGTAGGAGCAGGAGCTCCCTCTCCCCCGTGGCTGCAAGAGCAGTCCACCACTCCCCCTAGGCACTGCCGTGCCCATGGTAAGCCAGGAGGCTTTACCACCCGACTGTAGAGATATGGTGTAACTGCTGGATATGCAGTTGTAATTGCATCAGCTATGCCCCATCCCTTTTGCTGATATTTATGTTCTTCACACGCCACCAGATTCGAAGGAGGGCTCGCCCTCATCATTGCCATGCATACTAGTGCGGCATCCATCCACCACGAGGATTTGCCGCTCTAAAATGAACGCTGCTGAAATTTCAACTCGCTTCTGCAGCTCAGAAGCCCGGCAGTAACATGATTGGATGCCCAAAGACTCTTAGCCAATCACAGGGCACCAGCAGGCGAGAGTCCGTACCCGAGAAAGGCAACGAAAAAGGCTTTGCCTGACCAGCCTGACTGCAGCCGTCCGGGCCATAGGCCAGAAACTCTGCCAGTTGAAAGTGCCAACCTATAGGTAAGACTCATTGCACTCTATAAGACCTCATTCCACAGTATTTTCATGAGATGTGCCATGAACGATACCTCAGGATGTGAGTACTATCCCCCCTATCACCATAGCAGATCACCATTCCTTACTACGCCTACCTCAACGTGTAGCTGACCCATAAACCACACCAGGGCCCTCGAGCACCGAGCACGTCACCCTATGCCCTATACCCTGCTCTTTATCAGGAGCTTTTGACTGTCACTCTCTGCGTCACAACCGTCTGCTGTGCTTCAGACAGACTATATGAATTCTGCAAACTAACCGTGTATTCATGATCTGTTATCTCAGCACTGCTTCCAAGCGCACCATTACCGCTGCAAGCAAGAATTCGGTTTGTCTTGCATTACTTTTACTTACTGTATTATTAATCAGCTTGTTCATGTACAGCTCACATTGCTACTGCATTGCCTTCAACACTTTCAGTAATTCTCCTCTTCCTGTATTACCTACGCTGTTATTAGTAACTAGCTCCTGCATGCACTACATACGCAGCTAGCAGTAACTTGTTTATTCATGTATTACGTTGCCTACCGTGTTTTCAGTAATTTGTTTATTCATGCAGTGCAATGCCTAAGCTGCTGTCAGTAACTCATTTATTCATGTACTACATTGCCTACGCTGCTATCAGTAATTCGTCTATTCATACATTGCACTGCCTAAGCTGCTATTGCAATTTTTTTTCTCACGCTCCCACATCATGAAGCAGACAACTCCTCCTTATCAACATTTGGCCTTTCTTACCCTCCTTATCACAGCCTCCACAATACACTCAGTCACCAACACCTCACACCAAGACACCACCACCACACACAGCATCTATACACCGACCCCCCACTCACCACCACAGTCCTCATAGCCACCCATCACCTAGACATGATTAGACCATCCCACCCTAAAGGAGTTGCACAGACCACAACATCACACCACTCTAATGACTCTCTCAGACACGCAAGACTCAGAGAACGCACCTTACCAGTACACCTCAGCAGCCTCCCCACACCCATTCCGCGTAGAAACTCCAGATTAGGAAACCGCACTGTAATCAACCACTCTTGTCACATCAGCAGTCCAACCACACATTAAGAAAGATACACTCAACCTGCCAGCACACTTCCGCCCATCAAACCACCGACCCATCACTCGAAAGTCCGTCAAACCAAACTGCAACAAAACAACACAATCTCTGGTCCTCAAATGCGCACTGCTAAATGTTCGCTCCCTCCCCGCTCATGCATTAGAAATAAATGACCTCATACTCAGTCAAGACTTAGACATTATCGGCATCATAGAAACCTGGCTACATGAAGCCACAGGACCTTCCATCACATTAGCCTTACCTCTGGGATACACCATCCTCAGACAGGACAGGACTTCAAAGATTGGAGGAAGGGTGGCCTATATCTACAAAGATACCCAATCCATTAGGCCAATAAATCACCTATGGGAGGGCAACGTAGATGTTATCAACTAAAATATCACTATCACCCACCATTACAATCAATTTCCACCTCATATATTGGCCACCAGGACTCTCTGGAGACTTCCAAGGACATGTCACTCACTTACTGAATGACAACCTTAAAAAACCACAAAAATCACTGATTCTAGGAGACCTAAACTTAGGATTTAATGACCCTCATGATAAAGTTGCCACCGCACTTGCCAAAGACCTTGCAGATCTAAGTTTCACCCAAAAAGTCCAGAGTCCCACCCATTCTAAAGGTTGCATCCTCGACTGGATCGCTGACCACAACTGTAACTTCACTATCACATCTAATATAGCCTACCCATGGACTGACCACAATTGCATTCAATTCACAATTCCCATAACCCCCGTCACTAAAATCACCACTCCCGCCCTGCCCACCCTCGTTAGAAGCTCCAAGTTGCTCACCGCAGAGAACATCTGTCCCTATCTCAACATCCCATGCTTTTCACCGCCCTTCTCACAAGATCCCACTATCCTAGCCGACATCTTTAGGGACACCCTCACCAAGGCAGTAAACGCAACAGCACCTCTAGAATGCAAGAAGGAAAAAAAGTCCTTTCACTCCAATTCCT
Organism: Ambystoma mexicanum; assembly: GCF_040938575.1. Taxonomy (NCBI): domain Eukaryota; kingdom Metazoa; phylum Chordata; class Amphibia; order Caudata; family Ambystomatidae; genus Ambystoma; species Ambystoma mexicanum. The sequence goes on along the minus strand of NC_090935.1, from coordinate 1,271,810,052 downwards.
GGTTTACGAGGAGCTTGAAACTCTGCGATCCAACAAACGACAGATGCAAAAAATCTGGCAAACTAACCCTAGTGTCACTTCCAAAGAAAATTTTAAAAAACTAGCTTCACAGCAGTATAAACAAGCCATCTTCACTGCGAAATCCAACACTTTTAATATACGAATAACAAACCAAAGAATTATTCACCACCTTAAAGGAACTCACCACAACCCCAACCAGCTCTGATGAAATTATCAAGGATGAAGCTTGGTGCGCAAGCATTCAAGCTGCAATGCTGAACAAAATTGATCTCCCCCAAAGCAAAATTCAAGCTCATCATAAAGCCCTACTAACCCAGAACAAACTACCTCACACTCCGCCCAAACAAAATGAACACCATCTCCCCAAATTCTCCTTTAAGGACATTACTGAACCTGAAATCATAGACCTCCTCAAACACATCAAACCATCCATATGCAAGGGAGACATTGCCCCCCTAAGATCATAAAAGATTGTGCTACAGATCTTGCCCCGTTCCTCACGGCATTTATCAACTCCTCATTTAAGACAGGCATTGTCCCTGCCAGTCTCAAAGAGGCCTGGGTACGACCTCTCCTGAAAAAACCCTCCCTTGACCCTGCCCAACCCAACAATACCGGGCCATAACCACTGTCCCGTTTCTACAAAAAATACTGGACAAAGTGGCCCACAACCAGATCCAAATATACATAGAGACCTCTTCTATTCTGGGAAAAAGACAGTCAGGGTTCCGCAAAGGGCATGGTACAGAAACAGCCTTATTAGACCTAAAAAAACAAATAACCCAAGTTATGGATAAAGGTAAGCTTGCTCTCCTCCTCCTACTAGATCTCTCGGCTTCCTTCGACCTGGTAGACCACAAAACACTCACGACTCACCTCACGCAAGCAGCACAATTCTCCAATCAAGCAACTTCCTGGATCACTTCCTTACTAGAAGGCAGAGCTATGAAAGTCTTCTCGAACATAGCCAATGCAGCACCGACCACCATTCACTGCGGTGTCCTACAAGGCTCATGCACTGTTCCTACACTTTACAACCTCTTCACCAAGCCCCTCTTTGATAAACTCGACACTCTAGGGATCGCATACACCAACTATGCAGATGATACACAAGTACTACTACCTTTGACCGGCTCATACGACATAGATACAGCAGCTCTACAACAAATCTATGCCACCATTCCAGCTCGGATAGCTAATGGCCTCTGTCTCAATGGAGACAAGACTGAGATCATTATCCTCGGTCATAAGTCCACACTATCCAAACTTGACAACCTCTACTCAGACTTTAACATTGACAACTCCATCATTCCCATTCTATCTTCCGTAAAAACATATTAGGAGTTCACATTGACACCACGCTGTCCATGGATAAACAAGTCGATGCTATTGCTTTGGCGTCAGCCCTAAGCACTAAACGCCATAAAACCCTTCCTAACTAAGTCCAATCGCCTCTCAATAGCAAGAGCCACCATCGGTGCGAAACTGGATTATTGTAGTGCTCTCCTAGCAGGCACCTCTACAAAGAACCTAAACAAACTTCAAGTCACCCAAAACAATGCGTTTAGAGCAGCTTTAAGCATTCCAAGGAGAGACCGCATCTCTCCCCAGCAAGACAGTCAGCTCACTGGCTCCTAGTCAAGGACCGCATCACATTTAAAATCTTCACTATGGCTCATAAGTGCATCAACCATACAGCACCCGCATACTTGTCAGAAACACTATCCAGACCCACCTCAGCCCAACCTATCAGATCATGCTACATGAACCAACTCACTATCCCACACATCGACAGAGCCAAAGGAGGAGGGCTAGGTTTCCCTTACTTAGCTCACAAGCTATGGAACTCGCTCCCTACCTCCCTCAGAGCGGAAACCTCACTCTGTTTTTTGAAGAAACCTGAAAACAACACTTTTCAACTAACAATGATCACAACTCACTGCACTCTGCATCAGGTGTTTAATTGTATCTAGGACTGTACTGTACTCCTGCGCAAACTGTACTTTTGCCCCACTGTAACTACGTTTTTTTCATTGTCTGTAACTAAGTTTTTCTCACTGTCTGTAACCAGCGCCACGTGCTTAACAAATATGAATAAATAAATAAATAAATAAATAAATAAATAAATAATGACAGCATCACCAATTAGGTGTTCAATGGGCAATAACTCTCCCATAACAGCCCCAATCCTGGCCAATTGATCTGCTTTATCATTTCCCTCCTTATCCTCTCCTGGTGTCTTTAAATGTCCACAAATTTTCTTCCAGTGTATTGTTAAATCATTTTCTGACACCAACTTGTCTATAGCTTGAATCATTCTCCCATATGTTCGGGGATTTTTTTTTATGTGAGCATGCCTCTTGCTTTCCAGCCAGGCAAATATTCTACAAAGCTATTTCGTGCAGAATCAGAATCAGTTACCAAAACAATTTCCTTGAACTTGTTATTGACTGCAGTATTAATTGCTTTATAAATGGCAGCTAACTCTGCTACATGGCTACTCCTAGCGCCAATTCTCATTCCCATGTCAGGAATGCCTTCACACTTTCTCCAGACATTTCCTATGACTGACACCAGCTGTTTATTGCTATCGTTTTCAATGTGATAAGCGCCCCCATCTACATACACAATTGGCAAGTCACTGCACGTATTTTCATTTAAAGCATTGTGTGGTGATTGCTCAAACTCCTGCAAACTGGGCTCCACCTCTACCTCATCTTTGACACACTCAGCTGCACAGTCGTGCAGATCTGCTATCCCTTGAGCAATCATGCTCGTTTTGCTCTGTCCATACCTTACATCTACAGGGAATCCCTGCAACGCCAACGTCCAGGAAGTAATCCTGGACTGTGCTAGGTTGCTTGATCTAATTCTTTTACTCTCTAAGAATTGCAATGGTTGATGATTTGTCTCAATAATTACCCTTTCTCCTTGAATAATGGGACGGAAATGTTGTAATGCCATCAGAGTGGTCAGAAGGGCCTATTCACATTCACTGAATTTAGTTTCAACCTGAGAAAATGCCTTACTTGCATATGCAATAGTTTTATGATTCAAATCCTGTTTTTGATATAACACTGCTGACATACACAGCTCAGTGAATCATATTTCTACAAAGAAATCTTTATTATTTATGGGATAGGCCAAGCATGGTGCCTTTATGAGAGATTCCTTCAATTTAGAAACTGCCCCAGACTGCTCTTTTTTACCATTTCCAGGGCACATTCTGCTTCAACAATTTAGTCAAGGGTTGATTGATTTCAGCGTAATTTTCAATACATTTCCTGTTATATCCTGTCATTCCTAATAGCCTTTTTAAACCTTTCATATTTTTCGGATTTTTCAATTTCTGTATCGCCTCCACCTTTTTCTTTTGTGGATTTAACCCTGTTCAGTTAATTCATGGCCCAAGAAATGTTCTCTCTTTTTGCACCATTGTGCTTTCTGTAGAGATACTTTGGCACCCATCTTTTGCAATTGGCCAAGCATGTGTCTAATCTCATCAAAATGACTTTTTAGGCTTTCATTTTTAATCAGTACATCATCTACATAAACTATGGTCCCTCTTTCTGCCACATCTGACAGTGTTTTTCTCAAAAAATCAAACTCGCTCCCACTATTGACATACCCAAATGGCGTTCTGGACCAAGCGTATTGCGTTTTAGCAAATGAAAAGGCGAACAAATTCTGAATGACGTCTGCCAATGGCACACACCTGTACCCAGATGTAAGATCTAACGTGGTAAACACCTTTGACCCATGCACCTGAGCAAGGCCTTGATCAGTGAATGAGAGTGGCCATCTAGACACTGGCACCCTTTTATTTAGCTCCCTCAGGTCCGCACACTGGTGGCATTGACCATTTGGCTTTAAAACACCCCAAATGGGAGTGTTGGAGGTGCTATGAATGGGTCGAATAATTCCTCTGGATTCTAGATTCTTAATTATCTCTGCAAATGACTCCAAGCATGCCAATGGCAACCGATATTGGCGCACAAATACTGGATTTCTACCACATCCCTCTGTTAACGTAGCAACATATAGATCAGTTAGGCCACAATCATATGCATCCTTGGCAAACACCTCCTTAAATTCCATAAATATTTTCCTCAATTCATTCCTGTCCTCTTCACTATCACAGGCATCTGCGAACAGAATCTGCTCCTCTACCATGTTTTCAAATTCTGGGAAATCCTCCAATGGAGGAACCTTTGTGCTTTCTTCTAACTGTGTGGCTGTATCTCTTTGCAGAGTTGCCACTTTTGAATATTTTGGAATATCAGCCTCCACTTCAATAAGCTGATTTTCTGTTTCATTTTCATCTGAATCAAATAATATAGAATTTTCTTGATGGCAGGATACAGTCTCATTGGCATCATAAGAATACACAGACTGCATTTTGAACATCCCTTTGGGTTGAGAATCCAGAGACTCTGGCAACATACCCTGTGCATCTACATACCTCTAGGGATATTCCCAATCACCATATTGTTGAAATCTGCAATATAATATTATTTTTGTATTGCTGTTCCTAATGTAGAATTCTCCTCTAAATAAATGTCTTGACACCCTTTGTTATCCAGCATGATTTTGAATGGCTCTTCCCCAATATCTACCAATGGGGTATATTCACAGTCCCTCCCTTTCTGCTTCATGGATACACTTATGCATACAAAGGCATCAGAATCCTTCATCGGTTGTCCACTTGTGTGATTTAATGTTATAGCAACCTCTTTAGTGAATGCAGGAATGGTAATATCCTTCTTCACCTGTAACTCAATTGCATATGGCACCAACTTCACACAATGATAAGCCTGTCTTTTATCTTCAAATTCAGGGTAGGTCCCACTAGTCGGGACCACACTTTTTGATTAAGAAAATCCAACACCGTACACATTCTATGCATAATGTAATTTCCCAAATAAAAATCACTTTGTGTTCCACTCACTATCCACACATTGTGGTATATGGTTTTCTGACCAACAGTAATTTTTATCATGCACCTTCCTGCAATTCTATTTTCAAAATCTGGATTGTCCAACCAAGCAACACATTGGTTTTTAATTCTGAATGTTGTGATCTCTTCCATTTCCATTATTTTCTGGAGTAACTTCTCACTAATAAAACTCCTTTCTTGTTAAAGTGCTAAAATGGCTTTTATCTTTTCAGAATGGCCATTTATACCAACATGAATCCATGGCTGCTCATCTTCCGTGTGTATTTCAGAAAGGGTTGTGATATTTTTTTGTGTTTGCCTCAGGAATAATATTCTGCTTGCACTTTTCCTCCCTTAGAAAAAATCGCAATGTATTTTCATCCATTTCAGTTTGCCATTCTTTCCTAGGATCCAAATAAATCTGCATGGGTTGTTTTTCCTTTTTCACTTTGCTTTTCGCCCTTACACATCAGGATGACGTTGACAGTAGGAACACAGCCATTTTGAAGATATACCTCCATTGCATCGTTTGATTTGGCAACAGTATGGCATTCATTTACACTGCTGTTTTGTGACTTTATTTTCTTAGGCCTTAATGGTTTCTTTGTCAGAGACCACAGGACCCCATTCACTCCATCAATTAGGGGTGACAACCTTTTCAGGCAATCTGTTCCCATCAGGAATGGAATTTCACTAATAGATGTGATCAATATTTCCTGTCTCATTCTGTGTTTTCCTATCTTTACGTCAACCTCAGTGACACCTACGATAGGTACCTTTTCACCGTTAAAATGATGTACTGGACCTTCATTTTGTCTCACTTTGTGTGGGGATCTTCCTTCTTTGATACTTTTTACCAACTCTTTGGACATAATCGTGGCCTGTGCACCTGTGTCAATCATTGCAAATGTATTGCACTTTTCTTCCACAGTAATGGGAGCATAATACCTGTCCTCAAATTATTCTAATACACACAAAAAGTGTGAATTTCTGCTGATTTCAGGACTCACTTTCCTCAGGACCTTCTCACTTTTTGCCATGCACAGGGGAAAATTAAATTATATTTTTCCCTCCTTTTTGCCCATTTCATCTCATGGAATCTTGGTTTGTCTTTTCATGCTCAGAAGTCATCTGGAGTGTAGCCACTGTGTGCCCCTCTACCCAGGTACCATCAGCTTTTACACTACAGTTCTTCAACTGAATATGTTCATGAACATCACATAGTATGTTGTCACTTTTTTGATTCTGAGCACTTATTGATGTTTGACACAGTATCAACCTCTTTGATTTCTTTAAAAAATATGTGGCTCAAAGAAATCTTCAAGTGATTGAACTATACTCTCCTTTTTAGTACCTATTTTCCCTGTTTGCATCTTATGGGCATTTTTATCATCTAGGGAGAATGTTTTAACCATCACCTTTCCATCAGTTATTTTATCAGTACATATGTCTTTTCTGAATCTGTCTCTTTGCTCTTTTGTAACTTAATGTTTCTGCTCTCCTTTCTCTTTTCTATTTGTACAGACTTCCATAGTCTGATTCAATGCTAGGTTAAACCAAACCTCTTTTTTAGGTGTGGTTGCAATCCCTGCTTCATTTTCTTTTTCTGGTATCTTCATGTTTAAATCAGTAAGCAATCCAGGACCATTACCCAAAACTAGTTTATGTGATTCTTTATTTTCATCATTGCAGGTGCCATTATCATTCAGTCACTTATTATCAGGGGTCCCCAGATCACTTCTGCGACCTTCCGCCCCTTCATTTGATGACTGTTTTTGAACTGCATAGAGTTTTACTATCTGCTCAGACATTTTGACTTGTGCCTCAAGGCATTGAAATCTGTCAATTTCTCTAGAATCTTCTTTTTGTGGCCTAGACCAGTACTGGTTACTTTCACCCTAGTTAAATCTGTTCTGGTACCTCTCAGGAGATTGGTTTCCATTTGGATTGTTTGTGAACTCTTGATTCATGGAGGGTGGTGAATGTGGTATGCTCATTCTTTGGTTATGATCCATTGGTGGTGGTGATTGATTATAGAGGCGCGGGACATAATCCACATTTTGTCTTTCATTTTGTGGTTACTGTCCCCCATACTGGTTCACATTTTCAATTAATCTATCCACATATTGTGGTCTGTCCTGGTCACCATACACCATAGTGTTGGGGTCAAGTCTCCTCTGTTCCCCCAATGTCTGGTAGGGACTATTATTTCTTTGATCCTGATTTTGTCTCTGATTGTTATTTCTGCCTGGCATATCGGCCCGGTATCCCACCCGGGGTCTGTCTCCCATTTACCTAGGACTAATGTAACTCTCTCTATTGCTTGGATCGTGTGATGGAAACATCGGCACCTAGGGTGGCAGCCTTTGTGGTGAACACCTCTGATCGGATGCCACATTATTTCTAGTGGAAGTCTGGGCTGATTCAAGCGACATTTTGGCAGCTCTTATTTCCATAACTGTTGCTGTGAAGTCTTTAGATGTTGGTCTTGTTTCTTTTACCTTATCTCCCCCTCCACTCTGGCAATAGAGCACCTCATATAGTTTGGTACCTTGGTCTACATTCCACTCAAGGGTTTCCCGTGATCAAACTCCTGAATCAATTGCGATATAATGTCTTTTTGCAAGACATAGAAATAAGCAGTCTTAAACTCAATCGAATTAGGATTAAAAGATACATCAACGCAAGAGAAAGCTCTCTTCAACTCTTGGAGAAATTGTTGAGGTGACATATTTGGCCCAGATGTCATTGTGTGTGCAGCTTTTTTTGCATCCTGCAATGACTGATATGGAGAAAAATGGTCCCTAACTTCCTTTTCAAATTCTGCCCAGGACATGTTTTCCTGTTCATTCAAACCTCTGATAATACTTGCGGTGGCAGCATCAAGAGTTAAATGAAAGTACTGTCTATATTGTTCCTTGGGTATATGTAAGGCTTTAAATATATCATGCACTGCTTCTAGATGATCTTCTATACAGCACTCCCCTCCTTTCTTGAAAGGTTTAATTAGGGCCTTGATTGATTTCATTATCTTGATAGGGCTACTTGATCCTATGTTTGGAGTTGTATTATTACGTGGTTCAACCCTTTTCTCAGGTGTGTGGGATTCATGGAAACCCCCAATGGGTGAATCAAATCCCCCAAATCCGTTGCAACCAAGCCCACGCACCGGCACAGTCATCGGGACATTATTCCCCCGTGTAGACATGGAGTTAACCTCAATCCCACTGAATGTGGTGCCTTGTTGCTTGCCCTGAGATCTGAAATCGCATATCTGCTGTTCCAAATATTTGCACTTTTTAAGGAGCCAGTCTGCATCCTGACACAGGTAAGTGTTTGCATCGCCCATTTTATTAATCACATCCTGCATCTGACTTATTTCCATTTGGCATTCATTAAACTCTTTGTCCCGCTTGTCCCTTTCTTGAAACATTTTAGCTATCTCTTGCTCAATGGCTTGGAGCTCACCTTCTTTCTCTAGATTCTCTCTTTGTAATGCTTACATCTCTAAGATAACCTCCTCTTTGCCTTGTCTAATGTGGCTTATCAACCCTTTTAGGTGTTTTAACTCTTGCTCACTGTCTTCAAATTGTTTTCTCCTTTGAGACACTTGAGTGTCAAATTCACTGCATTTTGATAGCATGTCTTTTTGACATAACTTTAGTTCTGCTTTTAACTTTTTCTCCTGTTAATTAGCTCCATCTAATTTGATGTTTAGTCTGCTAATTAGTTTAGCATCATTTTCTTGCATTCACAGAGACATATTTAAAATGAACCAAGTTTTGGCACAGAGCCGTATCAAACAGTCTCTCTCGGAATTTTTGTCAGCAGCATTAAATAATCTCAGAAGACAGACCTGAATTATGCTGCCCTGTTCAAAAATGCTGTCCAGTGGTTCTTTCTGAACTTCCCCACATAGGCGGTCGTGCCACTGTTATCTGACAACCATATTCCATGTGCATATAATTTAGCCTCCAAGTACTTCACCAATTCTGGGAATGTGGCTTCAATTTGAGACATTATGGACTTCAAATTCCAGTGTTACACTAATCTCACAATATGAGTTCCCTTTAATGCACGTATGGTGGTGTGGCACACACCTGCCACAGCCAGTAATTGCACTACCGTCTGTTCCCAGCCAACACACCATTTATATGTTGGATATTTTGTCCTTGGGGCAAATTTCATATTTGGTGGTAATTCAGCACTGTGGTATTTTGGCAGTATTTTTGGTGGCAAATTAGTCTTTCCATTATTGGTAGTTCAGTATTAACCTATTTTCGTAATAGTCTAGCACTATCTTATTTTGTTGGTAATTTAGTGTTAGCTTACCTTGGCAGTATTTTAGAGGAATGTTATTTTTGTGGTATAGTGGTAACTTCAGTGGTATCTTATTTTCTACAATACTGCCGCATAATAAGACAAACTTTCCCTCTTTATAATTATGATAGACCTTTTGCTGACGATAAACAAACCCTGGACTTAGCACACTTTTAGGGAACCCAGAAAAATTATATAGAATGCCATTTATTGCATGGAACTCCTGTTACTGATTTATTTACACCAGTAACCTACGTGCCTTGGCAGACACTGCTTCCTCTTCAGCATGCAGAGTGAAGCCCATCCACACACATACACTCTACCTGGCTTATCTGTATGTATTTACTCTTTCCTAAAATTGTCCCAGGTGGTAAATGAGGTAGCACATTTTACCACAGTGGTATAACACTAGAATCACCCACTGACTTTTTCCCCTGACACAGTGATCATCAGAGGCAGAAAATAAAACACAAAAACCAAGCAATAACCTTGTTCTGTTTTTTTTTATGCTGTTACTGTTTGATTACCACTAGTATGTTGCACTTACATAAAAATAAAAACAATACATTACATGATATCACAGTTACATGTTCTTACCAACAGCGAATACAGCGTTTTGCCTCTAAAATATAAAAGGAAACGAACACATTGCAACACGGAAAATCTTTTACACGTGGTGTGCAGCTCTGTTTACCCAGTGCAGAAATGCAGAAAAAAAATGTAAGACTTTTGTTTTCCAACCTAATTCACTACACTGTCTGCCAATAAATACTATGCATACCATACATTCTCACGCTCCTCATTTTAAGACCTAACTCACCGGAGTATGCAAGGTTTGAATTTCGTGCTGTCGTACCTTAGCTGTATCTGAATCCCACACAGTTCATGGACCCAGCCTTTGGAATTTCATTCACTCCTAAGCCAGGACGACACTCTCTCTCTCTCTGCCCCGTGTTCAGGCTCTCTTCCAGCATCACACCATCCACATTGTGCTGATAGGAACCAAAAATCTGAATGACTGACTACACCCCCCTTTCTGCTGCTTAAATTTCCTCTGGCTGTCCATCAACATTAGATCAGCCTTCCCTTGAAGTGGTTCTGACACCTCCAGAACTGCCGACCACATTAGCCAATCACTTTACACAGCCATACATGTAAGTTATTTCCTGTGAGGACAATGGAAGTTTTCAGCCTGCACAAAGACAGCCATTCTGTTTTTTTCTACCGTGCATCTCCCCATGGGAAAACACAAAAGGAAATGAATTTCAAACTGTGCCTACCAAACTGCATTATAAAGTTAATTGGTTACTGGGCTTTTAATAGTAAGGTTAGTGGGTTAAATATTTCCAATGCAGTTCCACACAGGTAGAAAAGCATTCCATTTGTAAATATGCAAGTTTCTGCATTTTAAAATGACTGCACATTCTGCTAGGTATTTTTGAAATAATCATCCCTTTGCTGGCTTGAATGCTTTGAAGCCAATACTCATTTTACTGGCTTGTTGCTGAGAAAAGCTGTCCCTTGACCCCATTTCGAAATTACTGCTTTTAAACACAGCCAATGAACACCAATTTTGCTTCCCTTGGAATCTATACACATGTGCTGTTATTTGCACAAATATATCATGCATGAATATATCCCTACAGATCCATCTACATCTGTGTCCCAAGCAACTGAGATTTCCTTGTCCTTAACTAAACCAGTTTCGGATGCTCTAACAGTTCCCCTTATTTCTAAATCTTACATGGAACAAAGGAATCTGTTGGAAAGACTTCTCAAATTGCAACCCTATCTAGTAGTAATGATACCCAATTCATTCCACCTATTGTTGCAGACTTACTCGGGAAAGTGTCAGACTTGATGGGATACAAGGAGAGAATAGCTATTAATGTGAAAGAACTTTGTTAAAGTGGTGTTATGGTTCAGTTGCCCTAATAAAACCTTTTGAAATTCAGTGAGAAAAACTTTATCAAAGGGATTTTATGGTTAGGTTGCTCTAATAAAAACCTTAGACATTAAGTGAAAGAGCTTTCTTAAAGGGGCATTGTGGTCGCAGTGCAAAATCTAAAAACAAAAGAAATGTGCCAGTTATGGGAAGCTATGCAACCATAACCTGCACCCAGTCATGCACTGCTCAGATCAACATGCATGACAGAGATAGCATCATAGATTACATGATCACAAATCTGTAACAAGCCTGATGGAGAGCCCTTACAAGGCGGTGTGTTTAGGGTATTGCAACCAACATCAAAAGGGTGACATGTAGGCCATGTGTGTACTGTCCATGTATCACAAAATGTACTTATTGAAACAGAGACTGTCTGCTGAATTTCAGTTGATAATATAGCAACTGTAAAACACATTAGCATAGCAAATGCAACTGCTACAGTATGGGCTATAGAAGAGTATTCTTAATATGGTGGACTTGGCCAGTAGAATTATAGGTTCAGGGCTATCAGAAGCTTGAGTAATGTTAAACTTGCAATCAATTGATAAGTGTGTATGTGTGTGTCTATAGAGAGTATACTTAGAGCATTGATGCGTACAAATCCAATGCACAGGCAGGTAACATTTGGCATGGGGAAAACACATACTATTACAACACCATGGAATGGAACTAAGATTAGAGTCATTCATAATACATATTCAGTATGCAAATTGTATTATCTTTATGGAAACTGCTTATTGCTCCATGATTGAGCACCATGAGCTCAGTCCAGACCCTAAGCAAACTAACATGAGGACATTCTGCAAAGTTAAGGCATATATATATATATATATATATATATATATTCAATGAAAAAACTTTGTTAAACAGACGTTATGGTAAGGTTGCACTACTAAAAACCTATCAAATTCAGTGAAAAAACAAGTAAAACAGAAAAACCCCTGAAATTCACCAATTATGGTAAGCTAAGCAACCATAACTCATGCCACCACTGTGCACTGCTAGGAATAACACCCATGACATCAAAGATGACATCACAAATATGACTGATGACATCACTGATGACATCACATGTGCATTTAATTTTCATAGGAAGTCCCTACAAGGGTTTGTGAATGTAATGTTGTCAAAAAAGTGTCAGGGGTAATCTGGAGATGTGTGATGAACTACATAATTGATTATGCAATCTATTGCTCCAAAGAACATTCCATTGCAGTGTTGTTTCTAGAACTGGAACCTACTCATACAGAAACATAGGCATTGGCTGCATCATACACCATAGAGATGTAATATTTCTAATTTTCCCATGTTGGATACTAAAACGGTGAATGCTTCTGTATCACACTTTTGCATACTGTGAAACATATACTAAGTAGGTAATAATGCATCACTTACAACATGCTTGCACTACTACACACAAAACATTAAGAGACCACAATGTATACAAATATGGGGCTTATACAGGGAGAGTAAAGTAAGTAAACAAGAGGCAGTATCTTGAGCCACTGTGTATAACCAACATTATAATCTTTACGCATAGAAATGATTGCTGTGTTTCAGGCCTGCTTCTTCCCCCATGTATGTGCATCATAATATGCAATTCAATTCTAAGGAAAGTACTGTAAGAACATGTGAGAATAGCAACGTCTACAAATGTAATACATTTAGAATTTTAAGTTTTTGACTGTCAGTGAATAAACTCACCTGGCTTAGATATGTCAGTGAACAAAAAAAGAAGGGGCTAGACATGTGATGTCATCAGTGATGTCATCAATCATATTTGTGATGTCATCTTTGATGTCATGGGTGTTATTCGTAGCAGTGCACGGTGGTGGCGCAAGTTATGGTTGCTTAGATTACCATAACTGGCAAATTTCAGGGGTTTTTCGGTTTTACTTGTAACCTTAACGTCCCTTTAACAAAGTTTTTCACTGAATTTGATAGGTTTTTAGTAGCGCAACTTAACCATAATGTCTCTTTAACAAAGATTTTTCATTGAATTTGATAGGTTTTTATTAGTGCAACTTAACCATAACGTCTACGAACATCTGACTTTATTGAGGACCTTCCGGACAGTGCCACATGACCGTATGCTGGCGCTCGGCATGATGACGTGTCAGAGAACCCGTCCGCACTTCACAATAAGATCTGTGCTTCGCGGACAGTTCAGAACTGCATTTTCTACTGATCTAGGAACTTTCAACTTCAAAATTTCCCTTGCACAGCTCCAACACCTATTCCTACTCATCCATTAACAATCTAGTACACAGTACATACTTTTAGTCAAACTGCTATTTATCTTAAAATGGAATCAGCTAATGCCATCCCTCCTCCCCAAGAGACACCACCACTGCTGTAATCAAGGAGCATGAGAAACACTGCCCCCTACCTTAGAAATAACACATGCACAACATTTTCCCCTGTCCACCTGCCCCTCCATTTTAGTGTTTGGTGCCTCTTCCATCATTTCCCTCCCCACCTTTCGTTCTAAGCTCTCCTGCCAAAAAAAAAAAAAGAAATGCATCCAAAAACAATAAAAGAAATGTTCCTTTAGGAACCACCTTTCACAGTTAAAAAATAACTATAAAATATATATATATACACTCCATCTACTTTATATTTCTCAGTAAAGTACATAATAGTACATAAGATTTTCCAACATTTCCATTTGCATTTTGTGTTGTGCTAATGGCAATATTGTGGCATTTATCCTCCATTCCAGGGATGGAACAGTGGATACCGGCCTGGCAGCCCAAGTCATCAGCCCAAGCAAAGCGAGGGTGGATAACGAGGTCTCTGGACCATTATCCCCCCATTCCAGCCCCTGTAATGGGGGATGAAGGCCATTAGCACCCTAGGTTCCCAAAGCGTGCTAAAAAAAGGATTTTTCTTCCTACACCGGGACGCCTCCCGGTGTAGGAAGGAAAATATTTTTCCAAGATGGCCACCATGGAAAGGGAAGGCAGGGTTCCATACAGGGCCCCTCTTCGCTTTCCATGGCAGCCTGCAGAAGGCAAAAAGAGAACTCTATGACCACATTACCACAAGCATATTTTTCTTCCTTTTCAAATCTATCCCAATTTTGAATAACTCTACCACAAAGCCAGTCTCAGGTGGACATGGCCACTTTAACCCCATGTTTTGTCCCTCGTAGTCATGGCCAGTAGCCAGATTGTCCGAATCATGACCTTATTCCATGACCCGGACAATCTGGCCACTGCCCATGGACATAGGCTACACCTCAGTCACCAAAAGGTATATCACTATTTTTTGTACCTACATCATGACACTTGTCAAAAAATAAAACACGGGCACATTTGCAAAACCATGCTTTCAGGTCCTTCTCAATGCTCCTTACACAAGTTTGCTGGAAATCCATCCATGTTTTTTTTTTCAAAAGTCTCCAATGATGCACATACAATCGTCATATAACCTAGCCCGCACTTGACAAAATCCATTCAGACTTTATGAAAACATTAATATCTAGATCTATAATCTTTTAGCAAACCTTTGTGTAGATTTGTCAAATGGCACCACATTTATAAGCCTATACAATATTTTGGGACCCCCCCTCTAATTCTGCCCTCTCTTGACAAGATCCCACCAAACTTTGCAAAAAAATGTATATTTCTATGTATTATCATTTTGCTAAATTAAGTGTATATGCGTCAAATGGCACCTCATTTATAAGCCTTTACATTATTTTTGGACCCCCCTCTAGTTTTGCCCCCTCTTGACAGAATCCCACCAAACTTTGCAAACCTATTTGGGATCAGGTCAGGAATATAATTACAAAATTGCATGCAGTTCTAGTAAGTGGCGCCAAAGTTATAAGCCATCCAAGCACTGCTTTTCACCAAACCAGTAATGCAGAGGTGTCTGCGAACTTTCACAGGACTGTTTGCGGACTTTCGTGGCAAAAAACATAATTTTTTTTGCTTCTTGCAGCCCTATTCCATCCCATCCTCATCACCCCTCACCTCCGCAGAGATTATTTGATAAGTTTGATAAGTGTAATGTTGTGTTATTTAATTTGTTTTTACCGTGATGTACGCAGACACCGGCCGATGTCCGCGAATCCAAGATGGTGGGCGTTTCCGATAATCTGATGCGCCTCACGCTTCACGCCAACCAATCAGTGAAAACCTTGTTTGTCCGTGTACATGACGTAAGTCTATTAGCCAATCGGTGTCCTGTCCGCGGAGCGAACAGCGAAGTGTGTCCGTGGGGCAGACATAGACATCACAATTTTTTTTGCCTTACGTTTTAGTCATTTAAAAAAAAACTACTGGATGGATTTACACCAAATTTAGCATGCTGTCGGGACCAAGCCACCGCTCCTGCTTCAAATTTGGCAAAAATCCATCCAGCGGTTTGGGCTGTAGGTGTGAGCAAAGTTTTTTCCCATTATTGTCTATGGGAAAAAAATAAATTTTGGGACCCCCCTTATAACCCCCCCGGACCAAACCTCACTAAACTTTGCAAAAAAAATTCAGAGTGGGCCATACACTTTTTTTACAAAGGGTGAGGATTCGTCCGGGGCAGCGAAGTTATAAGCCACCCAAAAAGTGCTCTTCCTATGGGTTTAGCAACTTGAACATAAATACATGGCCGCTACCGCAGGCCATGTAATATATATATATATATATATATATAGCATCTTCAGAGCATGTGTGTCACCTCCAGGCCATACTCTGAGGTGTTCCCTCTCCCGCATTGTGAAGCCCATGAGCACATTCATACTATGATGGGAGGGATTCACAATGACATTACAAAGGACAGCATGTGGGATGTCTGCAGGGGGGTGGATGCCGAGTTAAGAAGGTCATCACTTTCCACACCTGCTGATTTTCAAGGGTTTTGTTGTGACAAATCAGCTCACCTGAACTCTCTTTTATGTAATGTTGTTTCCAGGACCTTGGCCATGGCTGATGGCCATGACCCTGACCAGTGGCCTCACCTTTTTTTTAATTACTATATGCATACTAAACCCATCCCCATAGGCTCAAGAAAGATGCACACTTAGCATAGATATACTTTTATTTGTAATATGTTATAAAACATTTGATCAAAAACACATAAAACATGTATACTTCAGAGCAGACTACACACACACATATCAACTAATATAGAACATTTTGCCCATACAAAATACAAATTCATATATACCACAATTCATTCTCTTCTTACACCATTAGTTATCAAATGATTTGACATCTTTTCATCAATGAAGCAATCTACAATTGTGTCTCAAAAGCCTCACATACACGTTTCCGCAGGTTGAACTATGTCATTAGCTCTGCATTGCATTAATCATACATTCTACATGCCTAACCCAACATGTTTTGTTCCTATAGACCCAACTGTTTTATGGAACTTCATCAGGGGAAAGAAACCTAATGGGAAGAAGCACAACATATACATCCCATTCACAATTCGGCTGCGTACTAAATTGCACACTTGCTGCCAATTGCACACCTTTGCCCTCCCCTGTTAGCTCCCTGCTCCCTTTGTCTCTGCTTCCTTCACTGTGTTCTTCCCCTTATGACTGTAAAGCGCTCTACTGCTTCCCAAAGCTAGGTTCATGCTCAATAAATACCCTAATATTAATAAACTCAAAGACATTGGCTGGCATCAACATTCACATATCCTAATGTCTTCACTTGTCTCATGTTATGTTATTTGTATTTGTAAAAGTGCGCGTCCACCCGGAGCCATCTTGGCGCTGCAAAGAGGGCGAGGGTGAAACAAAACGAAGAGGAACCACTATTCAAAACAGCCAGGTTTTCAAGTGCTGCCGAAAAGTGAGATGGTCAATTGTCTCACACAAGGGAAGAGGCAGATTATTCCACTGCTTGGCGGCAGCTACCGAGAATGAACGGCCGCCTGAACGGGCGAGCCTGAAGCGCGGTGCCATCAACCAACAGGCCCCTTGAGAACAGAGAGTATGAGTAGGAAAGTAATGGAAGAATTTTGCTCCAATTCCATAGAAAGCCACATGCACCAGGCACATAGATTTGAACATAATGCGCTGGGCAACGGGAAGCCAATGTAGTTGGCATAGCAGAGAGGTCATGTGGGCGCTGAAAGGGGGATAAAGAATAGATCTGGCAGTGGCATTCGCCAGGAGCTGAAGCCGTCCTATTAAAAAGGCGGGTTGTCCCAGGTAGAGCGAGTTGCAGCAATCCAACACACTAATACAACACACTCAAAACCAGGGCCGCAACCATAGGTGCCTGATTTGCGGCTGGAATAAAAGCAAGAACTTTCCAGAGGATCCTCAGTTTAAAATGACCAGATTTACATACTACACTGACTTGCTCATCCATGGTCAGTGCGGCCGAAAATCACACACCAAGGTTACATACGGATGATACAGGTATCGGAAGAGGGTCAAGCGACAGACGCCAAAAATCTGCAGTCCAGAAGAGTTGCGGGCAGGAGGTGTCTACAACCAGAACCTCGGTTTAGCTTCCATTAAGTTTTAGACAGTTCTGTGGCATCCATATGCCTAGCTCCTCAAGGCAGTGTCTGAGATGAACTGCTCTTTCAGTTTTAGTTAGGTCAAGACGGACCAGGATCTGTCTATCATCTGCATAAGAATAAAAGCGAAAACCATGTGCAGCAGTGAGGAGCAGAAGATATCTTATGTAGATGTTGAATAAAATAGGGGATAATGCTGATCCCTGGGGAGCTCCACAAGATAGAAGGGCAAGGGCCGAAGGAAAAGGAGGGAGAGATACTGATTGTGAACGATCCGCAAGAAATACAGTAAACTATTGTAGCACTTGGCCAGCGATCCCTGCCTCAGAGAGCCGAGAGATCAGTAGTGCATGGTCGACGGTGTCGAAGGCAGCCGAAAGATCTAATAACAGGACTGCCCCGACACTGTCTTGGTCAACCATGCAGAACAGGTCATCCATTACTGAATTTAAGACCGACTCCGTACCTCTACCAGGCCAAAAGCCTGATTGAAAGGGATCAAGAAACTGGGAAGATTCCAAGAAGGCTGAGAGAAAGGGGGATAGCAGTGCCTCTAAACCCTTCATTAAAAAAGGGAGAAGGGAAATAGGGCGGTAATTTGCCAGCACCTCGTGGTCAAGTGAAGGCTTTATTTTAACAAGGCAATGACTAAAGCATGCTTAAGATAGTCTGGTATGTCTCCAGTCGCAGATGGGGTATTGACAGCTGATTTGATGAAATTAATTATCTAAATTGATGACTCCTGTAAGAGAGCCAGAGGTATAGCATCAGCAGGAGAGGCAGACTTTAATTTCAGAATAGCAGAGAGGACATCATCGTTGGAAAAATGAGGAAAGTTATACCAGGGCCCTGTCGTAGCAGGAAGTATAACAGGGGCCAAAACCTTAGTAAGAGACTGAGAATCCGTTTTTATGGTGTCTCGGATAGTTGCAATTTTTTCAAAAAAGAAAGTAGAAATAGAGTTACATAGCTCCTGAGAAAGGGGGGCTGCGTTGTGTCCTGGAGTGGATAGAACTTGAACTAAGTCATAATTTCTTTACAACTTTAATTCACGTTTATGCCATTCACCCTCTTCATTGTTGACGATTTAAATTATACGCAGGATTCCTACAAAACATCAATCAGTCACCTGCCGAGCAAAAAAACACGCGTGACAACTACTAGGTTACATGATGGTGGGGAGCGGCCTACCATACTATCACCCCCGTGGTTTCACTCACATGAAGCTTTGTACACCCTTTTTAAGTCACTGCATATAGACAGACACGTTCTTTTCAGGTGCCTCTTTTGCATGTGATGTTTATGAATCGCCCTTTAATTTGTGGCAGGCATCTATCATTGATTTATGAAAGTCTCTCTCCTTTCTCTGATTTCCCATATGCCTCTTGACACATCGTTTGTAGGTGACAGGTTGGCGAGCTGGGTATATTTGCATCTTTGACCTAATCAAACATTATTTTAATAGCATTTTAAATAGCATGCTTTTAACTTCACATAAAAGCTAATCACTTTTATATGTCAAGGAATCAAAGAAGAGGCCTTTTTTTAAACGCACACTGTCATACACTGTCCTGTAACAGATCACTGTGGATGTGGCATGTCTCCCTGGTGCTACAAAACAGTCTGACGCTAATAAGGCCTTTATCTGAAGCCTGAGCTTCAGTTCCCAGATGGCATCAGGGAGGTTGAGATCTAGATAAACCAGCAAATGACAAGTGGCATCAATATAAAACAAGAATAACGTCTGCGGGCTGAACAGTCTGTTTTCTTTACAGCGCTGGCTTCAACTCTAGAGAACCATGAACTGTTCAAATGCAATCAATCAAAATGGCTGAAAAGGAGAAGTGTGCGGTTTCCCAGATGAACCTCTACACAGTGAATAACGCGATGGACTAAAAGGCACATATTTCTTGTCAGGGAATATATTAGACTCTTAGCGGCACAGTTCCTTTAAACATGGTATAAAATTGTCACATTTAGCTGCAGTAAAATCATAGGACTACCGAGGCTAACTGCGAAGCACTGAAAAGTACGTGACATATTTTCTCAATTATCAACATGAGGAAAGCATGCAAACCACTGAGGTCTCCCTTGCTACTTCTAGAATATTTTTATTTTATTTTGTATTTTGGAAGCTCCTGGGCTGTTCTCAGTGCCATGTGGCTCTTTGTTTCTGAGTGGCTTATTTTCTTCTTCATGCCTCTTTAAATAAAACAAAAACAAAAAAAAACAAAACAGGGGGTTCCACAAGTGTAACACTTTGAGCAGTGGCCCTAAATAAGGAAGAATAAGAATAACAAACCACTTGTCTTTCTGGAATTCTATATAATAATTGCTAAACTCAACAAAGGTGTAGTTCAGGCACACTTCATGGGGTGAGTCACTGATTTAGTCTATACTTAAACACCTAAAATTCACAATGCAGACAAAAACGTCCTATCCTGAAAGCATTTAGAGTAGAATAAGCATCAATTTCAGTCTATATATTTTGCTTTTTGCAAGGTACAGTAATAGCATGTTTTTTCTGCCGTTGTCCAGGGGTGGACTGGCCTTTAGTGAACTCTGGAGATTTCCCGGTGGGCCTCTGCACCCTGGGCCTCTTTTCTGTGGTATTTCCAAATTTTCTCATAGAAGAAGCATTGGGTTTGCTGAAAATGTGTCATATAGGGCCACTTTGAACTTTATTTCCAGGGCCTCTTTCGGTCCCCAGTAATTATTTCCAGGGCCTCTTTTAGTTCCCAGTCCAGCCCTGCCGTTGTCTCTGTTACGATCATCACAAGACATTGCATCTCAGTGCCCTCGGTCACTTGACAAAATCCTTGTGCATAAAAGCTTGTGGACAGTGTATAAATGATTGACCATAGCCCATAAAGTGGCCCTAGATTTCATTGTGCCACAATTAATGATTTGTTGTAAAGTGTATCTTTCCTCTCTCCCTCGCATGCTGTTTAGGATGTTTGCTTGAATGTCTGAGGTAACAAGTGCTCAGAGTACAGAATGCCGTGTGAGCGCACTACTCTCCCTGCGCTACTCTACATTTTTTAATACACAGTTATAAACCCTCCCAGTGGTATGTATTTTGCCAATCCCTGAAGACTGAAAAGTAGATCCACTCAGGCTTGACATGTGGCCAACTTTGCACCACACCTGCAGATGAACTGGTCTGCTGTTAAATCTCAGTTATCAGCTTAATGGGATCCACTTCCGGGTGTAATTTGCTTTTGACTTTGAGAACATTCAGACATGTAATTGCTCATTTTACTCTAGCCGGTAAGATAGCGATAGCCGGTAAAATAGTTCAGTGGGTTGAGCGGTCGCTGCTGCAGTGTGTGTGTGATTTGCAGGCTCAAATCCCGGCATGGCCAACTCAGACTTGTATCCTTCTGAGGTTGATAAATGAGTACCAACACAGGTTGGGTGATATTGTATGTATATTTGTTATATATAAAGCACTTAAGCGTAAGTTCTATATAATAACACAACATTATCATTCGGCCTTGGACGTCTGCTTGCATTCACAGTGATTGGATAATATGAGCCTATACACATTGATATTAATGATACATATGGTGATTCATTCTTGTATGAAATGTATATCACATTACAGTGCTATCATAAACATATTTTTCGTAGTGTACTTAGGAACAATGCCATGTGAGGCCACTTCCTGTTTTGTCAAGGGGTGAAAAGTCATGTTCCATCGATTCCTGTGATGTCACTTTGGGGTGGGGTCAAATGAAATCACTTCCTGTGATGTCATCAGAGGTCAAGGGTCATGTGATGTCACTTCCGCTACCCCTGGCATTTTGGTGAAATGACGTCCCTGATGGAAACCTCAGATAAAGGTCACCCAAAACTTCCTTTCAGATGCAGTTGTTCTCTAGAATATGGTGAATTTTACAAGACCAGGTGCATGATGTGATACATATAATGCATATGGCAGTGAAGGTTATGCAAATATTCATGGACATCATTTAGGGGTCTCATTTGCAACTGCAATGCTGCTGAGACTTTCAGCGTACAGATGAGAAGTCTTGTGACTTTGCAGCACATATAGGAGGAGCGATACAAGTGCCTAGCTGCAAAGGGATCTATCTGATTGCTTCAATAAAAAAAGTCAAAAACGAAAATAATGTTTTTTTGGACCCTATACCCCCACATATAATTGATGGAAGACGTGTATTTCGAAATTGGGTATTTTCGTCTTTTGACAATTTCTGTGGCTCAGTAATTGACTGACACCGGTGCAAAGTCCTCTTCACCCAAACACCAGTACAGAATTCATAGCGGGTATTATTACCCTTGTCCCTCTGTCTCGTCCAAGTCCTAACAGCGTGAGACTTCAGCTCTCGTGACAACCAACAGCTTTTACATCTTTTCTTTGATTTTAAATAAATGGGACTGAGAAGGGGGTCAAGAAACACAAACCCCCAAAATCTACAACGTTTTAATGTGTCTCCTGCACTTCTGCTTGTGATGTGATGTGACATTTTCTTGTTCTTATTTTTATTTCTTATTTCAGTTCTTTTAGAGTTGTGGTAAAGAGGTACACAGTCAAATCAAGTCAGACAAATCTGTAAATAAATAAAATAAATGAATCGATGAATGAACCAACAACACTATCTTTGCCATCCTGTAGTATGTCCTGGATGTTTCAAGTCTTTACATATGCACTTTTAATCCAGGTTACCCTGTCTCATCTTTAACTCAATTATTGAAGACAACATATCCCATTTGATTTCAAACTCCTGCATCAAATTACATCTGTTCTGACATGTTTCTCTAGTCTGCATATGTTTTATTTCCACAGAAAATTAACATGGGGGTAGGGGCAGCAGATTGCCAGATTTATGTTATCACAGAACGCATAATCAATGTCGTAATAACAAATAAAATCATTATGGTTCCATAAATGACTGCATTCCTTTCTGCATTTTACTTAGTTATGCTAACAAGTTCTTTTACACCTAAAATTGTCAAAAGGAGCAAAGAAGGTACCAGAGTCTTCCAGAACACATACACAGATTCCCTAATTATAAATATTGTAGGGTATACATGAGGTTCAACTTTAATTTATTGGGTATAATAATAGAGAGATGGGGAAGAATAAGAGGTATTGAAGTGAAATATCAGTCATGTAGGTGATGCCATTGGTCTTTGGATAAACCAATGGCAGGATGCTCTACGTCTATGATTTTATCATTCGCGAAACATTTAGACCACATACATACATTAGTGGGAGAGAATGCTTATGTGGACAAAATAGAAAGGGAATGGAAGTAATGCTTTGCATAATAGTTTTAATAATGTATGTTATTGGTCAATGTATTATTAAGAGGAATTTAACAATGATTCTTTTAGTTGGATGACTTTAGATTGCTATGGTATGAGTTGTTTGTGTAATAAAAGTTATATGTGTTAAAGTTTGCGATGAACTGGTGACACAATGAAAAGAAGAAAAATGCTTATATTCAAAGTTGTGTCTGTGACCTGCATGGCCCTACCCTGCAGAGGGACAAAGAAAGAGAGTGAGAGGTATGGAGAGGAAACATACATCATTCATAACGCTTCCCTAGCATTAACTGTGATCACTGTTGAGATGGAGGAAAGAAAGCGGAAAAGAACAGTTGGGTTAGCACCAAACTGTTTCTTGGCTGTATTGGAAATGAATGGAAGAAGAATGATGGAGCAAGCTCAAGGCAGTACAAGTGATTTCAACAGTCAGGAGAGGTTTTGCACTGCGAGCCTCTTGAGCCATCATTCGCCTTGGGAGGACTCCCCCTCACAAAATGAAATACTCGCATGCACAGAAATGGATGCTACTAAAACACTAGAAGGTAAATGAAGGGGACTTCATGGTGGTTTCAGCTCATGTCATCTTATCTGGAAAACTGTTGGTTAGAAAAGAAAGAAACATAAAGCCAATTGTTCCAGTTCATTTGATATTTATTTGCATGTGATTGTGTTGGCCAATTTAAGAACAGGCCTGGCTCAAAGAAAGTGTAAGCTGAAGGGCCAGTCAATGGTATTGACCAGTCCGCCGCGTTGCCTCCTAGATATGAGAGTACAAATGCAACTTTGGCTTGATCATTAGGAAAGGCTCCTGGTGTGCATAAGAAATGAAGGCGACAATGGTTCATGAATATGGCAAACCTGTTTGGATCACTGATGAAGCTTTTGGGCAGGGCTGAAGGCACTGCTCCTGGAAGGACCACCTGAACCGGTGTTAATTGCTGTGGTGTGGAAGAATGGGCTATCCCCGGCAAGGGAACCTGCCCTGCTTGTGCCTGTAGCATCTGTCTTGCCAAGTCGTCGGTTCTTTCTTGAGTTACAATAAGATCCCTCCATAATGCACTGGTTTCCTGTATTGAAGCATGTACTTCAGCCCGTAATTCCCCTAGTAATTGGGCCAATTGGTCTGTCTCTGAAGTTTCCATAACGCCCAGGCAGAGAGTCATAGAGGCTTCGCGTTCTGTTACACTCACCTGGTCTCTGCGGAGGCGTTGGGGCACAGTTGCAGCCCTCCCAGTAATTAGATCACCCCCGTTCGGTCTTTCCCTCTGCGGATAAGCTGTGAGCGACGGAAATTGTTGACACTGCTCCTGCGTGGATATGAAAAAACAGTAGTGCGCTGATCAGTGACTATTGTGCCTCTCAAACCCTTCTACCCAAGGTGCGATTTCGGTGGGCATGTACCGGCCTATAGGGCTCACCTGTTAATTATTGATGGGAAGCTCTCCGTCCTGCTACTTCTGGCAGGGGTGCTTTGTCAATGGGATCCAGTTCCTTCACTGATCCCTGGTAAGTAACAGTCCAGTCCCGCTGCGACTATGCTTCTCCTCTTGTCTCTTTCCCTTTCTGTTTTCTCTTTGCCTATTTTCGTTTTCTGTCTTGGTATAATTGCTCTCAATATTGTTGTTAATTCCTGAATAACATTTTCTCTTCTGTTTTCTTCCCAATAGATGGAAAGGCGGCCCAAAAGCAGCTGTGGGGCGCGGAACGCGGCCATGTGGAAGATGGATGAAACCGCAATGTCCGACAACAGGTGAGTGATGGTTTAAGGTAAAGCGCTAGGTTCAGTGGTAGCGCAACATTAAGCTGAATGTCTTTTAAGGGTCTAACCTTGCCTTTTATTTTTACTTGCAGGTGCTGCTGTCGCTGACGAAGCGTGTTGTGCTGCGGTACCAAGATGAAGATTTCAGCGTCCAAGAAAATTTGAAGATGAGCTGCGGTGCCAGGATGAAGATGTCAGTGTTCCTGAAGATTTGTGGAAGAATGTCAGGATCAACGAAGATGCGCACAGGTGAGAGCAGGATCCCCAGTTGGTAAGTATGAAAGCAGGAAGCAGGATTTCCAAAGGTAAGTTTAATCCCAGGCGGCGGTGAGCATTACGCTGCATGGAAGTGCAGAATAACGCGAAGCGTCTGCATCAGGGATCGGAGCACCTTATATAGCTGTAATCATGTGCACGCCCCCTAGGCCTGGCTTGCCTGCCACACCCTGCCACTCCTAGAGGGTCAGCACATGCAAGGCAACCCAATAGCAGCAGAAGCCACACCCAAGAGTACATGTGGGGCTGCTTTAGTAATGGAAGTTCCCATGTTAAATGCACCTTGCACCCGAAGTGAGGTGTTATGTCCAAAATAAAAGCATTCTTGTCCCAAATAAAAGTTCTTGCTTATTGTTATTCATGAGCCTGGCGCCAAAGGCACCAGGACTGTGTCCATCCGGGAGCCCTGTGTATGTGGCCCTTTAATGTTTGTGTTCTTGGCCCGATGACCATGATAGCGAGAGCAAGTAGAATTCCTGTGTATAATCTGGTGTTGCCAACACAGGGGCAGTTGAAATCACCTTTTTTAGGTCATCACAATTCTGTAAAATTTCTTCAGTCCATGTTGTTTTGTTGTCCGCCTTTTGTGCTTCCTTGAGGTCCTATAGAAGTGGTCTTGTGTATGCTGCATAGTCAAGAATCCATGCTCTGCAATAATTGCACAACAATAGGAATTTTGCATTTCTTTTACTATCGTGGGCTTGGGGGTGGCACGCACAGTGGCAGCGCGGTCAGGTAATATTCTTTTGCCATGTGCTGATATTAACTGACCTAAGTATAAAACCTCTTGTAGACGGTATTGTAGCTTTGCCTCAACTTTGTACCCCTCGCAGGCCAGGAGCTGTACAAGTGTTATTGAGTCATGTCTGCAATGTTGTTCAGAGGCGCTGCATACCAGCAAGTTGTCCATTTACGGGAGGATTGTGCTGGATACTTGAATGTTCCCTAAATCTGCATCGAGTGTTCTGTTGAAAATGCTGGGGCTTTCACAGCACCCTAGAGGCAATCTTGTGTGTTCAAACCTCACTCTCCCATGAGTAAAGGCAGTGAGGTACTGTGAGTCTGGGTTCAGTGGTATGGAGAAAAAGGCATTTTTGAGGTCAATCACCATGAAGTGCATTGCCTCTTTGGGTATGTTGCACAAAATCGTGGCAGGTTAGGATACCACAGGGAACTCTTGCTGCACAACATCATTTAGGTGGCGCAAATCCTGAATCATCCTCCAACTGCCGAGTAACCTCTTTTATAGGATATATGGCTGTGTTGCTTGGGGAGGTTGAAGGTACAATTATCCCTTGGTTCAGTAGGGCAGTGATGGTATCTTTAATTCCCTCCTGTGCCTCCCTGGAAAGTGGGTATTGTTTCACTTGGGGTAACACTGCTCCTGATTTCAGTGATATGTGTACTGGGGTCAATACCTGTAGGAACCCTACTTCATGGGGGTTAGTTGTCCAGAGTCTCACACGCACCTGCTCTAAATCTGCGTCAGTGAATGGGGCTGGGGCTACACGGGTCATCATGGGGCATTGGAACTTTCTCTACTGCACTATCATCTCACAGGGTATGTATATTGCTAGCACAATTTCTCTGTCCTCTGGTCTGTCTTCAAACAGTTTGGCATCAGTTATCTACTTTAAAGGTATTGTGGGGTCAATGCAAAGTACGGTGCGCCACTCGCATCTGTCTTGGTCAGTCCCAATTACAACTATCCTTTTTGCCGAGATCACTAGCCCTTGTAAATCTAGGGACCGTATTGTACCTGGTGCCAGTTCAGGGGTCACGGCAGGGCAAAAAATTAAATCTGAGGGCACTCACCAACACCCTTTGCCAATTTGAGGCACCGCCTCCTAAGCACAGTTATTCCATACACAAACATGTCCAGGCCTGTAGGAATTCCACGTACCACCACTTCTCCTCCCATCGCATGTATTACTAGCATTGCCCTTATTGCGCACATCCCAGACATGGTGCATACTATGCCACTGTCTGTGAATGAAATCGTCATGTTGGGCTTGCTGAACAGATACCTGCCCAGCAAGTTCACTGGCAAGCTTTCAGAATAGAGTACGGGAGACCGCATCATCTTCCCCCCTATTTTATGTCAACCTCTTTAGTATATGGAACTGTGGAGACAGCCCCAGAGAATCCCTGCGTGTCAAGAGTGCGGCCTGATAGTGGGAAATCTCCCTCGCTGATGCATGATTCTGTGGTACCCGTGTCGACCATAAAAATGAAGTGTTTGGTTCCTATCTTTGCAACCACCAAGGGTTCCTCATCATGTTTAACTGTCATAGATAGTACTGGGCACGCAAACGCTCTCTGTGAGCTACACTAATCCGGATATGTGTTCGACCAGGGGAACGTGAATGTGTTATGTCCCATCATGCTCACTCTGTCCTACCCCCGATATGGCACTATGGTGCCATTTGGTACTTTGTTGGGTGCGTGCAAGTTACCATTTCCGTGCTGGGGCATTGTCTGCTGTGGGTATTGCTGTTGTTGGTGCTTGTGTTGCTGTGCTTGGACCTCCAGGGTCCAGGGTGGGAGTTGTGTATGTGCTTGGTATTTTAATAGAGTATGGAGGTCATTCTTGGTGTCGGCATCTGTGTTGTATTCTGTGGTGGTGGGTGGTAATTATTATAGGTGTTGTATCCAGGTCCTCGCCTGCTTCTACATTCTCTGGAAAAGTGTCCCCACTTCCTGCAGTTCCAACACTATGAGGATCCCATACCTGCCCCTCTTGGTCCCATTTCCTCCAAAGACCTCTAAATCTTCCCCTCCCACACTGCTGACCCCCTCGTTGACACTCCTGGGTGGGGTACTGCTGCTGCCTCCCCACTGCCCTTGTCCTCCTGCTGGCCAAAATGCTGCTATTCGGACATCCATGGAACCCTGCGCGCT
The DNA here is from genome assembly GCF_040938575.1 of Ambystoma mexicanum. NCBI lineage: Eukaryota > Metazoa > Chordata > Amphibia > Caudata > Ambystomatidae > Ambystoma > Ambystoma mexicanum. The sequence goes on along the minus strand of NC_090935.1, from coordinate 1,271,782,113 downwards.
CCCTGTCAACCTCAGTTAATGCATATGTATGCACCGCCCACTCTACAGCTATTTAAACCAGCTTCTTCTGTACCAGTTTTGCTTCATTTGCCTGCAATTGTTGTGATGTTTCCCTTTCACATTCCTTTATTCGTTTGAAATAGTGTACTATTATAGTCTGAATATCCGTCCAACCCTCTGCTTCAATGCCCACAATCTTGCCTAGCACCTTCTGCACTTCCTCCGGTAATCCCCTTTAAATAACAAAGTAGAAAAGAGGAACTGAGTGGTCCCACTGGTCCCCCGTATCCGCTCTCCACAGCTCCTGAACCTTGATAATATACTGTTCAGGGTCTTCATCATCCCCCATAGCATATTGCATGATCGAGTGTATTTTCTGGCATATCAGGGTAGGTGTGCCGAAGCACGCCCCACACCTGTGCTCTAATGTTGTTGAACGGTGTGCCATCGTGCGCATCGTCATCTAATCCCACTCCTTGGTATTCTGCTTTAATCTATACATCTCTGGCCTTGTCAACCACCATAGACACCAAAACCTTTTCATATCCCCTACAGCGAGGGGTACGCCCGCAGTCTGTTTTTCAAATGCATATATCCACTTCCCCGCCCCCGCTGTAAATGGCGGGAGCACTTTGATCAAATTGTTCTTGTCCATCTGCGCTCAGGGTACATATTGTGCTCTATCCACGCCCTTCTGGATCAAAGGCATTTATAAAACTGCTCTTCTCCCTTATTTCCTCCGGCACTTCCCTTTTTCTTTGGCAGTGCATCTGGCCAAACCTCCTTACCCTCTCATCCCACAAACTTTTCACCTGAGGTGTTATCTCAGGTGCCTGTTGCACATCCTCCTCACTGTCATCTTCAAACGCATCCACGGTTCTCCAGCAATCCTCTCCCGGTCCTCCACCTAGTCCCCCTTTTACCCAGCCAGACCTTACAGTTCTGTCCCCTGTGATGGATGCTCGCCCACCCTCTTTTTTCTCTATGTGTACATCTTTTATTGATGTGCTGTCCAAGCTGTCCCCGCTCTTCAGTCGTCCAGAACGGTTCCCTTTGCTTTGCTATGTGCTGTTCGCAGTCACGCTAGTTCTGCTCGCGCCTATTCTAGGGCCCCTTCTAATTACCTATGTCTTGTGCACTCTTGGGTTGAAGCGGTTACTGGAGCGGGTGTATACAGGGGTGGGGGGACCATGGCATGTGTGAACATAGGTTGGATTAATGTACCCAGTCACTGCTAATGGCTATACATACCCTTGTGTTCTGTTTAGGGCCCTAAGCAATAAGAAGATGTCAGCGTTCTTGTCCCCCTCGTATACACCCCAGGCCCCTCCCTCATTGGTATCTTCTATGTCCTCGATCATCTTCCACAAATCTAAAAATGTGCTTTCTTTTCTGTAGCGGTTTACCTTTGTATTTCGCTGATATGAACGTGGTCATGTGTTCCAGGATTCCATTATTATGGGTGCCCTGCTCTGGCCCCATCCCCCATCGCGTTTCCGTCACCCACTGTTTGTGGTATTTCTCAATCTTCTCCCGGTACAAGGGCAAGGCCTTATACATGTACTCTAAAGGTGTCTCCCCTCCCATTGCAGGGATGTATGCGCTGTAAGGCGTCCATGTGCTTCTAATCGCACTCATCGCAGGCTGCAAATGTTACAACCAAAACTCAATTTGTTGTTCCCACGTCCCCATCACCCCACATTGCTCTCCCTCCCACCCACTCTCACACTCCACGCACTCACAACACACCACTATTTACACAACACCCCCTCCATGGGCCTCCATCCTACACAATAAAGAAAAACACAATCATCTAAAATAACAAGCGAAAATAACAACCACCAATTTACCCAAGCCCACTAATTATGTGGGGCTCCTATGCATTTCCTTTTTCCTCCATTACACAATATAAGTGGTACCACCTTCTCCCCCCCACTTGGAAAGGCTCTGTAACACTGCATTTTCCTTTCCAGAAAGTTCTCCTTAAAGAACCAATAATAATAAAAACAATCACACCCACACCATTCGCACAACCTCATCCTCCACTTGCTCACAACCGGCGCTCTCTCCCATATAGCTTTCCCCTACTTGTTACCACTTGCAAGGGAATATTCACACGTGCGTGTTCACCCAAACTCCTCCATCATGGGGTTCCAACAACGGCGTGCACTCTCTCTGGAGCCGCGCCCCGCTTCAAAGAGCAAACATGAATTCTGTAAAAACAGCTCTTGCAAAACCTCTGATACTGACGCACCTGGGATTGGTCGCTGCAGGTGGGCGCAGCACCCTCAGAGAAGCGGCCTGAAAGCCTCTGTCAGTGCAGGGGTCGCTGAGATCACATCAAGGTCACCAGATGAAGGAACACCCCTGCACACTCACACCAGAAAAATACAGCCTGCTAGGGAAAAAGGCCCATGACACGCTTGCAAGGATAACAAGTATTTATGTCTCCAAAATACAAATGCATCAACAAACAACTCTGCTCCTGCCCAGCGGTCTGAGGGACGTGCAGAACATTATAAGCACAAATAACGTCACTAATGACGTAATCATATATGGTGCAAATCTACAATCCTAACTGGATGAGCTCAACAGATATAGGGCCTACTCCATATGGGATGTGAAAGAAACTCATGGTGGCAACAGTAAAGACTGACACAAGTGATCACAGTTGAAGGGTGTTTATTAAACTGTTTTTGCGGGTTGGAAAAACACCTAATCTAAACCTAAATCTAAGATGAGAGCAAGCTACAACCATCAAATAATAATAAGGCAGTTCTAGTGGCGTCTTGTCAAATAAAAGGGCCTTTACCAAGAAAAACCTATTGCCAATCCTTACGCTAAATACAAATAAAGAGTGTGGGATAAAGAATAAAGAAAGCAGTTTTCACAAATGATAAGTCAGGATGAGTTATCCGGGGGTTTCCCTTACCCAAGTTTTGAGCATGGGACAAGGCGGGAGTCCGGAGCACAGCACACACACTAGCTTTCCCAGCATGAGCCAACAGTTTCGCTCTCACTTATCAGAGCCTTCGGTGGTTAAGTCTCTTTTCTACAAAGTCTCTTGCCTCCGAGGACCTGATGTGTTCCACAACCAATAAACAAAGTTCCTTTTTGTTTGCACGTTGGGTTATGCCTTTCACACTTGCACCCCCCTCTTCTGGGCTCAGATCCACAAAATGTTCTCAGAGGTATCAGGACCTTCGGTAGTTAGGTTCCTTACTTCCGAGAGTCTGACAGCTTCAAAAAAACAAAACAAAGATTAACAAAAAGTACCAAAGTTCTTCTCTGATTGGACTTGGGTGATAGCTCTACATCCCTGGGTCACCCTCTTCCGGGCTCAGACCTCTCTCGAATATCAACCTCCCTCCGTCGGGTTAACTCTGGCATGTATTCAAAAGACTTTCTCTGGTGCATTCACGAGTCGGTGGATGATGGTTTTCACCCATGGATCCCCATATTCCAGGCTCAGAACCTTCTCGACTGTTAGCCTCCCTCTGTCGGGTTCACTACGGCTTTCAACACAATCTCATCTGTCACATTCACACATTTTAATGTCTTTTTATACAGTTCACTGTGGACATCCCTCTGCCTGGTTCACTATTGTCAACACACTGTTTATCAGAACTTTGGCTTTGCCCCCTCTTTATCTGTATCCTTTCGTCAGGTTCACTCTTGCCAACTTTGTCAATGACACAATTCCTTGAACAGTTCTTACGATGCAGGATTCACTTCCATAAGCTTCACAATCATCTGCCGGTCAAAGACTTTCAACTGTACAGAGGATTTTACAAGACCCATGTATGACCACTTTGACCCCTTTCTCGCCTTTCCCAAGGCCTTCAGGTAATGGTAGTTTCACGCATAGGGTAATAGCCCAGTTATTTCCTGAGTGAGCAACCACATTGTGCCTGACTCCTCTCTAGCTGGTTTTCCCCTCTCGTATAAACAGTTCTTTGTACTTTCTTCAATTAGACGTTTGCTACTTTTGTTCAACACAGTTCAGATTCTTATCGGCTCTCCCTTCAACTCACCGGCTGTGATGAACCGCTTGGCTCTGCGCATCTCTGGAGTCAAGGTCGGTACCACGGTGGCAAGTGTCTCTCCCCGGCTTAGTCTATCAACGGAGGAGGGCCCTGTGTACCGTTGACATCTGCTGCAACACATGCTGGCTATTGTTTGCGGTCTTGCGATTCCTTCTACGGAGGTTTCATGGGCCTTGGTTGGAAAGGGCAAGGTCGCTTCTCTCCTCATCACCCCCTCGATTAGCGCTGTGCACTCTTGCAACTTCTGTGGTGAGTTAGCTCACTCGTCGTGCAGCCTGACTTGCTCGTCTTGTGCTCTAGCTTTTATCCCTGTGGGGAAGGGAAAGGGAAGTCAGTTGTGTGTGATTCTGGTCAATTGCCTGACTTTGCCTGACCCTTGATGTGGGACATGTCAGGTAAACGGCTCTGGTGTTTGTCCATCGTCTTTCGTGGTGCGCAAAAGGGTTTGTGTTGGAAACGGGTGCGGGGGGTTAGAGTGTTTGAGTATCTTACAGGGTAGGATGGGGAAAAGGTGTTATACGAAGGGGAAATTATATTCTTCATCGTAGCAGAGTGGGATTGTGGGAAATAATAATCAGAGGGATGGGAAGGAGAATGACTGGGAGTATGTCAGCTTTCGCCGATCTCACCTATAAGTCTTCGTCGCAGTCGCGGAAGGATGTTTCAGGTTCCGACAGAATAGGAAGATTTTCTTTAGGAGAGCCCTTTTTGTGAAGAGATAGGGTCTGTTCCTGGAGTTAGCCACCTTGATGAGCTGAGATAGTAAACCACCAGTATGGCAAACACCCTGCACAGCCCGATGCAGGGAAAAAAGCCAGAAGGCAGAAAAAAAACCTGAAAGATGATGCAGGAAATGTCCCTAAGATGGGACGTAGGTTGGCTGTGCCAAAATAGTGCCCTTGATGTGGATTTGGCACCTTTAGGTAGAAGGTAGATTCAGAGATTGCGTTCTGTAGACTTGTAGCATTGTAGAGGGCAAAGGACTGCAGGTAGTCAACACAAGACAGACTGAAGTACTATCAGGCTCGGGGTCCGTAACTCTAGAATAGAAAAGACGTCACAGGAAAAGAAAGGAAAAGGACAGAAAAAGGGACTGAGAATGAAAGCAGAATCAGGAAGGAGGAAAACCAAGCGGAAGAAAGAAGGGTGGAAACGCAGAGCAGCCGCGAGATAAGGTGAGTAATTAATATGAACCGAAGGACAGAAAGCACCCGACGTTCGTATAAGTTAAAGAGAATTAGAATATAAGCCCCACACTTACTGATTAGAAGGAGTGCATCCGAAAAGGACTAGCAGGAGAAGCCGGAAGACGCAAGTCCAGGCAGATGAAAAAGGCATAACAGCACTGAGCGTTTGGAAAACAAACGCTCAAAAACGAAAGTAGTCAAAAAAGAGGACTGGAACAGAAGGATAAGACTGAAAATTAGTCAAGGGCAAGTAGAAGCAAGAAGAGTACTAAATTCTAAAGGCAGGAGGAATAGCACAAGCGAGCAAGGACGGAGTGTAATTCTCCTAGAGTTGCAATACAGTGAGTGGGCGGGGCCAGCACCCGGATATAGTATCACAAACGAAAAGACTAGAATGTTGCTTGATGAAAGGCTCTTCCTCGCAATCTTTTCCTACAACTTCCATCTGCTCCAGAGTTTCCACTGACCTGTCCTCATGACAGTATGCCTTCTCCCTCTGGGCCCCCTCCCAGGCTTCGCCGGGTATAAACGTTGAAAACGTGTAATTGCTTCAGGTGCAAAGGCGATCCTTACAGGTTCCCAGGAATCGTCCTCTGATGTGTAACGTTTCCATCTAATCAGATATTGTAGTCTTCCTTTCCAGAAGCGGGAATCCACAATGCGGTCAACTTCATACACATCTGATGGAGGCCCCAAGGGGAAGTCAGTCTTTCCTTTCTTCCGTTAATATGTGTCTGGTATATACGTTTTGAGCAAAGAAGAGTGGAAACCTGGATGGATGCGATGAAGAGGTTTGGGTAGCTTCAATTTGAAGGCGACAGGATTGATCCTAGACAGAATAGCGAACGGACCCAGGAATCGTGGAGGCAATTTGTAGGAATTAGTCCATCGAGGCAAGTACTTAGTGAATAGCCAGACTTGATCCCCTCTTTCCATCCTGGTACATTTCTGCGATGAATGTCAGCTTGTCTCTTGTTACGGTCTCTACTTTCTTTCAGGTTAAAGACAGCTGTCTTTTGAGTTTCAGCAATATTCTCCCAAAGAGAGTCAACCGAAGGTACGTTAGATTCTTGAAAAGTTTCTCTTTATTCTCTTTCTCTTTATGATTTAGGATGATGTCCATAATTACAATAAAAGGGTGACATTTGTATGGCAGTATGCACAGTGTTATTATACGCAAATGCTGCCATTGGAAGCAGAGAGAACTGGTTGTCTTGCTCATTATTGGTAAAACATCTGAGGTATTGCTCCATGGTGGCGTTTAACCCTCCATTTGACCATTTGATCGGGGATGATACCCTGATGTTAGTGCTCTCTGAATACCCATCAATTTGCATAATGCCTTCCAAAACCTGGAGGTGTATTGAGAGCCTCTATCTGATAAGATGGTATCCGGTAATCCATGCAACCGGACTACATCTCTGAGGAAAATGAAAGCAACTTCAGAAGCAGTTGGAGTACCCTTGAGGGGAGAAAAGTGTGCCATTTTACTAAAGCTGTCCACGGAAACCATGATGGCCATGTGTTGGCGAGAGGGAGGAAGGTCCACGACCAAGTCCGTTGACACATGGCTCCAGGGTATTGTTTTCTAAGTCTGACTGTTCTAAAAGTCCCACTGGTTTGGCGGTACTGTTCTTTTTCATGGCACATGCAGGGCAAGTCATAACATTGTGTTTGATGTCTTTATGTATGGTCGGCCACCAGAACATGCAAGAGATTAGTTCTATGGATGCCGCTATGCCCTTGTGTCCAGCTGCATAGGAGTCGTGACCCCACGCCATCACTTGTGTTCTTTGTGAACCTTGTGGGAGGAATAATTTGTTTGTTTGAACTAGAGGCCTTTCTTTTACTGGAGTGAGGCCAGGATTTCTGGTGGGAGTGAATGTACCGCTGGCAAACTGGTGTTTTTGATTTCCTGCAGAAACACAGAGGTTAGTCCAATGAACGTCCCGTCCTGAAATAGTTTTTCTTCCTGAAAGGGTGGATTGGCATAGACCAGAGGACTTCTGGAGAGACTGTGCACCAAGGTATTCTTACTTCCTGGAAGTTAAGTAATTTGAAAATCATACTGGGCAAAAAAATAAGCCCATCTGAGCTGGCGTGTATTTTTTGAGTCCATCTGTTGTAGGAGTTTTAGATTACTGTGATCGGTCCAAATTTCAAAAGGGTATGTGGACCCTTGTAGCAAATGTCTCCATTCCGGACAAGCTTGTTTGATTGCTAGCAATTCCTTCTCGATTATGGAATAATGGTTTTCAATCAAAGTCAGGGTGCGGGAAAGATAAGCAATTGGGTGTTCCTTTCCTTCATGGCTCTGTTTGAGAACCGCTCCTATTGCCCCGGCTGAGGCATCTGTCTCTACAATGAAGGGACCTTGCTGGTCTGGTTGTTTCAAGACAGGTGCCAAACAAAATGCTGTCTTTAACGCACAGGAGGCTGTGTTGGCCTTATGAACCCATTCAAAGTGGACATCCTTCTTTAGCAAGGCGGTGATCGGAAGGACCAGATCAGAAAAGTTGTTCATGAACTTTCTATAGAAATTAGCCAGGCGTTTAGGGGCAGCCATTCAAGTATTGCAGTCACTTTTCTTTGATCCATAGCAACTGCTTTTTCCGAGAGTATGAATCCTAGGTAGGGCACTGTGGATACTCCAATCAAAACATTTTCAGGTTTGGCATATAGCTGATGCTTGAGTAGTCTTTCCATCACTTCAGTGAGGTGCTGGACGTGTAATTTTAAGCTGGAGGAATAGACCAGTATATCATCAAGGTATACTATGACTTTGACAAACAAGAGATCCGCAAACAGTCGATCCATAAAACGCTGGAATACTGCTGGTGCATTCCCCAACCCAAATGGTATTACACAGTACTCAAATAACCCAACAGGGGTCCGGAACGCCATTTTCCATTCATCTCCGAACTTCACTCTCAACAGGTGATAGGCCCCCCCCTTAGGTCAAGTTTACTGAACACTACTGCTCCTTCAACTGCCTCCAAGACATCCTTTATTAGAGGCATTGGATAACGATCCTTAATTGTGACCTTGTTCAATCCCCTAAAATCAATGCACGGTCTCAATTCTGAGGTGTCTTTTTTTGGCAATAAAAAATAACGATGCTCCTGCAGGGGATTTAGAAGGATGGATCAACCCGTTTTGGAGATTTTGGTCCAAATAGTCTCCGAGGGCCTTTCGTTGTGGAAGGGTAAGAGAGAACATCCTTCTGAAGGGGACGATGGCATCAGGGACAAGTTCTATTCCACAATCTTCTGGTCTGTGCGGGGAAAGAATTTTGAGCAGATGATCCTCAAACACATCTGAAAATTCCTCAAAGATGAACGACAATTCGTTCACCTCCACAGCCTTAGGGTGGAGAAGGAAATGTGTCACTGGTTGTTCTCCCAAACGGCTGGAGACAAGATTCTTTGCAATGTTCGGATTCAAAAAGAGAGGGTGTTCAAAGTCCAATTGATGAACGGATTGTGTTTTCGGAGCCACAGTATTCCCAATATGATGGGGAAAAGAGCTGCTCTTATCACGTTGAAAACGATGGTTTCTTGATGGTTCATGATGTGTACCTGCAACGGGACTGTGGTTTGGACGATAGGCCCTGAACAGAGTGGCTTGCCGTCAACTACTTCTATCTTTTGTTTTTCATTTCTAGCAAGGAGAGGTATCTTCTTACGTAATGCCCATTGGATGTCCATAAAATTACCGGCGGCTCCACTATCCAACAGTGCCAGAACCTGAGCTTCAGATGTGTCTTTCCAGGTCAGACTGGAGTCTATCACCATTAACCCTGGAATCGGTACTTTTTTGTACTGAAGTCCCGGAACCTCTTTGTAGACCCTGAGTAGCGGTTCCTGCTAGAACCAGGGTTTGTTGTTTCCCCATCTTCTAGGGGTGACTTCAGGGCAATCCCTTAACAGATGGGAATCCGATGCACAGTACATACACAAGCCTTTCTCTCTTCTGCTGTTTCTTTCAGTGGTAGACAGTGGCACCCTGGTTGTTCCGACCTGCATGGGTTCCTCTGAGGTACGGGGCGAAGGAGTGACTGTGGGAGGACCAGGAACTAGGGAAGTACGTCCTCTCCTTCTTTCAATTCTTCGTTCTGAAATATGGTAGTCAATTTGAAGGGCTGTTCAGCAGAGATCTTCAACAGTGGCAGGTCTGGGAATACGAGCAAGTTCATCCTTTAAGTCTTCATGAAGACCCCTACGGAACACGGTAAACTGAACTGACTCTAGCCAACCTACTTCACTGGCTAGTCTTTTGAATGCCGATATGTACGTCAACAGATCGTTTGTGCCCTGACGGATGTCCTGCAGAGCCTCTCCAGCAGAGAACCCAATCTCTCCCCTTTCGAATGTTTGTTTTAACAAAGCCCCAAAGGCATTGTAATCTTGTAGGATTAGATTGGAAGAGGTTACCAATGGTGTTGCCCATGCCAAGGCATTACCAACCATTTTGGAGATGAGGAATCCCACCTTGGAACGCTCTGATGCATAGACTGTAGGACGAAAGGTGAAATAAACAAACAGGCGTCCAAAAACTATTTGACTCTTTTTGGGGAGCCGTCAAATTTCCCGGCACTGAAACAGAGTGGAGGCAAGTCTAGCTGATGAGCGTCTCTGCCTGCTAACATCTGGCAAAGTACTGTGTTTTCTGTCTTGATGACTTGCATCTCTATTGAAAGGCTCTGAACTGCATTCACAAGTTCCTGTACTTGCTCCGTCGTAGCCATGACTGGGCATTGCAATCTGTCAGCTTTCGCCGATCTCACCTGGAAATCTTTGTCACTGTCACTGTAGGATGTTTCAGGATCCGACAGAATAGGAAGATTTTCTTTTGGAGAGCCCTTTTTTGTGAAGAGATAGGGTCTGTTCCTGGAGTTAGCCACCTTGATGAGCTGAGATAGTAAACCACCAGTATGGCAAACCCCCTGCGCAGCCCGAAAAAGCCGGATGGCAGAAAAAACCTGTAAAAGATGATCCAGGAAATGTCACTAAGATGGGATGTAGGTTGGCTGCGCCAAAATAGTGTCCGTGATGGATTCTGGACCTTTAGGTAGAAGGTAGATGCAGAGATTGCTTTCTGTAGACCTGTAGCATTGTAAAGGGCAAAGGAATCCCAAGGAGCCACAACAGGAAAGTTCTGAACGCAGGTAAATATGACTGTAGGTAGTCAACACAAGACAGACTGAAGTACTATCAGGCTCGGGGTCCGTAACTCAAGAATAGAAAAGACGTCACGGGAAAAGGACAGAAAAAGGGACTGAGTATGAAAGCAGAATCAGGAAGTAGGAAAACCAAGCGGAAGAAAGAAGGGTGGAAACACGTAGTGGCCGCAACCAAGATAAGGTGAGTAATGAATACGAACCAAAGGACAGAAAGCACCCGATGTTTGTATAAGTTAAAGAGAATTAGAATATAAGCCCCACACTTACCGATTAGAAGGAGTGCGACTGAAAAGGACCAGAAGGAGAAGCCGGAAGACGCAAGTCAAAGCGGATGAAAAAGGGGGAACACCGAAAGTAACAGAACAGCAGTGAGCGTTTGGAAAACAAACGCTCAAAAACGAAAGTAGTCAAGAAAGAGGACTGGAACAGAAGGATAAGACTAAAAAGTAGTCAAGAGCAAGTAGAAGCAAGAAGAATACTAAATTCCAAAGGCAGGGGGAATAGCACAAGCGAGCAAGGACGGAGTGTAATTCTCCTAGAGTTGCAACGCAGTGAGGGGGCGGGGCTAGCACCCGGATATCACAAACGAAAAGACTAGAACATTGCTTGATGAAATGCTATTCCTCACGATCGCTTCCTACAACTTCCATCTGTTTCAGAGTTTCCACTGACCTGTCCTTATGACAGAGTATTCAGGGAGGACACTGGAAAACAGGGATTCTGGGAGAGATAGTTTCTGGGTTTAATAGAGTTTGGGATTTTAGGAGACTTGTTATTTACAGAGAAGTTGTTTGATCTGGGCCCGAGTGATTCAATGGAACAAAGGGACGTAGATGTAGTACAGCCTACTAAGGCCTTGGGGATCTCGTCCTCTTCTCCATACCGCATCTCACCTGGGGTATTTCCACAAGCAACACTCTGGGTTCCCTTACCCAGATGATCCTTCCCCGCCTGTGCACCCCCCCGGGTCTGGATAAAGAGAGGTCAGTTCTTCCCTGATCATCTGAATAAGGGACTCCCAGGATTTACTTGTGAGAACACACTGAAGTTTCTCACAGATGCCAGGTCATTGGTTCATCTTCATCTGCTCTTCTCCGTCCACGTGGGTGCTGCTGGGCTCGTCATCCGAGGTGAAGTTGGCCTAAAAATGAATTGGCTACTAACACAAACAATGTTAATTTATCATTGTAACAAGTACCTGGCAGATACACGAATGGGTTCAGGGGGAGGCCGAGTGCACACTAAATCACATGCTTAACTCACTCCTGGACAGATCAGCAACTCCCAAGGCACAAATCACATGACCCATTTTTGAAAGTGTGATAGCCTTGCCTTCTGATCTTAGTGATCAATCGAGGGATGTAAAATGTTATGCCTTGTGGCCATGGCATAAACATTTTGTTTTCAGTCCCTTTAACCCATTCTGCACTGTACTGTTTAAGCTTGGGTGCATGCTTCGGCAGCTGTTTGCACATGTGTATCAATGGGGTAATGTCTTCCATGCTTAACCTGTTTATCCTCTCCTTATATAACACTTTGTTATGATTTACGTTTCACAAACAAGATGAACAATATAAGCGAGCACCAAATCGTCACAAGCTCCAATCCCGTTTTTTTCAACAATAATTTCTCTTTTACTTTTGTTAACAACCACCAATCCATGCCATGCAACATCTTATTGTTACAATTGTGCAATTTCCATGCTGTTTTATAAACATTTTTTTTTACCTTATGGAATCATAGATTTACAAAACCACATAAAACAGACAGACAGATTCCAAAACAAATGTCATGCCATCTGCTTCCTCAAATGCATCTTGCCCCTAATTTGTATTCGGATATGGAATTTAAGCTCATTTCTTTCAGATCGTCTTTAATCGATCTGGTCGTCTACGTCATCCTATCAATTCAGGACCTTAAATGAAGGCTTCTTCTAGTGCTCTTTAAAACCTAGGAACTTGACCGTATACTCTTTTCTCGGCCACTCCCGGTATCTCTCTATCTTGCTCAGCCACCCTTGAGTTAATATTTTCCCCTTATATATACATTATACTCTTACTCTGACATTATTTTTGGCCCACCTCCCTCCACTACCTTCCCTTTACTTGTTTTAAGGCATGCAATTTTTGCCAAAGCATTCAGTCTTTTTCACTCACTGCTCGCATGTTTTTCCTCTGCGGATGCTCGGGATGACCGCCTTCGTTACTGCCTTTCTGTGCCGCTTGTTCGATCATCTGCTCGTAGAAGTGGGAAGGGGTTCTTGGGGAAACGCAAGGGTCCCTTCAAACCTAACCTGCAGGGTTTTTATTAAACTAACCACTATCTATGGGGAGCTTCTCGTTCTTTCAGCTGGATGGCAAAGGACTTGTGATATTGCAGAGGACCCAAAGCTACTTATGTCGATGGCCAATGGATGTCTTATCTAATCTATCCATCTAATCTCTGCTACCAAGTGAACTGGATGGACCCCAGCCAACCCATATAACTCGGGGTCTCCAAACAGCCTTTTAAGATGAGTAGCAGCACCCTCGAGATAGATGGGGATGCAGATTTGTACTCTTGCACCAAATAACTATGACATCTGCTTCCTCAAATGCATCCTATAACGTCACTAAAAGTACGACATCCCATTGGTTCTACTCACTATAGGACTTAGATCACATGGTCCACTATGACTGGGTTGGCATCAACCCCACTCATAATTTTCAATTTACATCTGGCAGCATGCAGAACAACCAGCCAGGTGCAGGGAGTTTGTCTGCATCCCAGCTTCTCTCCAATTATGTTACAATCATCATCACCTCAGTGGTCATGTGTCAATTACTTCCTTGTAGTTTGGCCTGGAGTCTGCTTCCTGGTCTGAGAAAGTAAAGGAGTATGGGTACGGCAGAAATCCATGCGTAGGTGTGAAAGTCTCATCCCTTCCTGCCTGCCTTGTCACGTGATTCGGACACCGTGAAATTGACCTCTTCTCTGTGTAATTTTGTGTATTTGATTTAATTCTGCCAGTCTTCTACCCTCTGCGGCTTATCTTGACCTTTCTGAACAGGATACTCTGTTCTTTTTCTCTTTAATTGTATCCACTGTTGGCCTATTCCAGCCTATACGACCTTGGCTTCTTGGCATGGTTACCTTCAGCTGGGTTTCTTTCCGTCTTAATTCTCGATTTGTTTGCTGCAACACTCTCCTCTTGAGACCTTTAGTAACCTTTGTTCAATTCTGCTTAAGTGCGTAGTAGATTTACACTCATCTATAAAGTGCTTTTTGAGGTACATATATATGTATAGTTGGCGCTTGCCGCAATTTTTTTGCTACTAAGCATAAGCAAGCTTAACAATTTCTTTGCTTCTTGCGGTTTCTTGCATCTGTACACGTTTAAACTAACTGAATATCTTTATCGTGCATATGGTATCGGTTTCTGGGCCTTGACATCAACTGATTCACCTTTGGCTCAAGATGTCACTTATCCATGGTATTTCGTCTCTTTGTCAGTATTCTCAGGTCATTATATCTTCTATATGTGCGTGCATCTGATTTCTTATGACGTCACCATTCGTCTTCCTTTAATATCTTCTTGGCTTCTTCGGGTATTCCATTCTGACAAACATCATTTTGTCTTCCCTGTAGATATGGTTTTCTCAATGGGTACCTTACTGTCCAGGTTTTCTTAGGTGTCGGTACTTCAATAGGTTTTGTTACTCTGATAGGCACTGGGCAGAGCCCAGCTGCGGCTCTCTGCTGTTTTACCTGTTCATCATACCTCACATATTTTGGCACGAACATACCTGGCACTTCACAGGGGGTGGCTGGAGTGTGGATGACACTTGGCACTTCCTCTTCACTAGAATACAACAGGCTACATGCACTGTACCCCCCACCTAGATATGTACCCTGTAGCTCAAATGAGACCTTTGAAAAGAAAAGTAATGCAAACAGAATCTACAACAGATCTCCCAACAATACCGCTAAAAAAACAACAACCAACTCCTTTTCCATCAAATAATAAAACCATAAAACTGTTTACTACAAACTCAGCTGCACATCCATCAGAAAAGAAAGAGACAAATATTTCTTCTACAAAAAAATGTGCAGGCCCATCAAACGATGCAGACACACAACTCGCTGGTCCATTTAAATTCAGCAACACAACTGGAGTAAATCGCTATGCAAATGTAACAATCAATCTTCTCTTCCAATTGCCACTAATTGTTCACAATATTTACTTAAACAGCATGGACCAGTTGTGTTTGCAAATGCTTGTCCATCATTGAAATGCCACAAATAACCCTGACAGCACTTACAGTGTGTCAGGTATAAGGGAGAAATTGGACTACTGAGCAGGAATGGTAGCATTGTCTATAAACACACAAGAAGATCCCCAGGAATTCCTAATGTACTTACCACAAGCACTGGAAACCAACAACATCCCTATAAATGACATATTCCAGATTGCATATGCGTGGAAACATACATGCACTCTCTGCAACCATGTTTCACAAGAGCACATCCCTAACAAAAGATTTGTATATGTATCTATACCATATTGTGAATCCCTTCCATTTCACCAGCTTCTGCAGAATGCAAATCATTGCATATTATTCCTTTTTTGAAAGTCAGACAATTGTTCCTGTCTGCAAATCAACTCACATAGCAAATATGCCATGCTAATGCTTCTTAGGTACAATGCAGATGGTAGCAAAAATAATTATTAGCTTATTATCTTCACACACGGCCAAGTAGCTCTTGGCACAAAAACCTTCATAACAGTAGATATAATATACCACACTGATGGCACAACCACATCAGGGCACTGTAATGCATATGTAAAAAAAGGAAGTGGTTGGTTTGAATGTAACAACACCTCTGTTACTCCAAAACATAGGTTACCAGCAAATCTAACAAATGCCTTCTTAATATTCCTTCAAATCAAATTTACTCACTAAACTATAGCACAATAAACAGCTAGAATACGCCAACAGGTATCTAACTACATCCATAATACTACAATAGTACTTTTAAAAGTAAAGATAGTTAGAAGACGCTAACAGTTATCTAACTACTTAAAAAATACCCTTTATTTCAACACACTTGACATATGCCATCACAATTATTGTTACTACAAAAGTTCTTCTAAAGTCTAATTTAGTTAGAATATGCCAACATGTATCTAACTACTCTAAACATTCCCTAAATAACAACATACTTCAAATGAACATAATATGACATGTACACTAATATAATTGTATTTTTATTTTTTTAATCCTCTAGGGATTTTTTTTTTGTCGCTTGGACCCACTTATTATTGAAGTCAATACAACATCAGTGTAGCACACATTCATTTTGTACCAAACATAGTACAAAGAATGTACTGTTTATGAGGGTCAAATGGTCTGCAGCCTTGTAGCACCTGCATGCTCTATGGGAGAGCATTTTTATACCAAATCTGTACAATGTTTTTGTTAGTGTTTTGTTAGATGTTATGTCAGACCAGAGGTCGTTTAGCTCTGTTGTTTTCTCAGCTCTGGTGAGATATGCTGTGACATATCTTGCAACTACAGTGGCATCGTCTGCAATGTATATTGTATGTCTATGTTTGCATTCCACAAAAGGGCAATGATTGCATTGTAATCATTGATTTACTTGGATGCTTTTTTCCCTTTTAATGTTGTATGTGTTTTTAGGGGATTTGTCTTTTATGCTGTGTCTAACAGAAGACATGAAGCTATTCACTTGTCCTTTTTTTGCAAATGGTCTAGGGAAGCCAAAGCGACATATGGTATAGTATTTACCTTTGTTTTTATATGTACGTCAGCACAACCTGCCAACACTTATGTTTTTGAAAGCATAAGATTTGTGTACATAGGTCACTATCTTTGGTTTCTGATGAGATGTTGCAGGTTATGTATTTTTCAATAAACTGTAAAACAGTGGCATTCCTGTCATGGCCCAATTTGGCAGCATTCCTTATCCACAAAAGCATGTGGATGTGTGGTGCTCCTCTAGATTGATATTCCTTTCTCCAAAGAAGTGTTGCATTTCTCTGAGCGGGGGAGTAGTTTTATTGCAGATGAAGTGCAGCATGGCAATGAAGCGATAGTGAAAGTACCTTGATACATTGAAATGGTCAAGAGAAAAGAGTTCTCCTGGTGTTTTTATATCTATTCCATCTTTATTTTGGTTTGCAGTGTGTAAAAAGTCATGCAAGTCATCCCATGTGTACTCTGCACAGCTTAAAATAATAAACCATGTGGGTGGGCATAGGTTCCTTAGCATACAAATTACATCAGCGTGACATCAGAACCAGTATTCTCTTGACCCACGCATGTTTGCCAACAGATTTGTGATACTTGACTCCAAAACTTCACCTTTATCTTTTATTTGTTTAAGCAGCTATGTAGCGGACATGTTTAAAAAATTAGAGCCTGTTTTTAATGTGTGTGCCACTCCACAATATAGAGTTGCTATTTCACTTCTAAACAGGAGGTGGAAAATATATTTTGTCTGAGTCTGGGGTCTTCAGAATACTTTCATAAAGAGTGATAGTCTGATGCACTAATTTTTATGGACCTTTTGTCGTATCTTCCTCCTTTTCCTGTAGGAAAGAGTAGAGGAAAAGAACGTGATTCTACACTTTTTCCCATTTGCTCATTGGGGAGCCTTTGGTTTCATGCATTTGAGATGGTTCTAATGCATCTTCGATGGTGTCTTTGGAGTGTAGGGGGTGAATTGTATACTGGTCTAAAATGTTGGCTGCAGTAAAAGGATCTACACATTCAAATTGCCCAGTTTCTGGTGAATCTTGAATTATTTGGATTGCTTCTTTTAAGTTTTCCTCTGTTTATATCTTTGTAGTATTAATTGTTTTCTTTTAGATATTGTAGGGGTTGTCTAACTTTGTTCAAGTCAACTAGTTGTTGCCAAATGATTTTGTCTTCTGCTGGTACACCATTAACTAGTACAATCAAAGATTGATCTATTGGTCATTGTACTCCTAGGGTTTCTACATGTGCACATGCACATATGCATTTTTTTTACTTTCATGAAAATTGTCCTAAAAAGAAACATTAAAACGCACAGCATTTTATATTTTCCATTCGATATAAATGTCCCACTTTTGAATATTTAATTCCAGTCCTGTTTTTTATTCGCATTGTGGGAATAGTAATCAGAGTTGTATGATAGGAGAAATGGAATTACGAGTCATAGAATGCAAAGAAAAAAATTAAAATTAAGACTTGGTAAGCACCTACAGATTGTAATGGGTCATGTTGGCAGTTATGCACGTACTGCCAACATATTAAACTTGCACACACCTAGTGTGACTTAAAAATGTTATACACATGTTTTGCATCTCCTTGTAGTTTCTATTAGAAAAAGGTTACATAAAGTGCTGCTATAAATGGACATATGAATTTTCTTAACTTTGATCAAATTGCTCCTTAAAGAACATTTTTAAATGAAAGCATTGTCAATATTTGCTGCTGGATGTGAGCAGGTGCTGAATGCCAACCATGGCGCCAGTTTATGCCAATTGTTTTATGTACGTATTCGAAAGTCAAAATATTCTCGAAAACGAGAGATTGAAGCCGTATTTGAAAACCTCGATTCGATATATCAATGACATTTTTGGGATATGGTCAGGAGAAACAGAGGAATTGGTGGAGTTCTTAGGATATATTAATAGTATAGATTGACGGTTAAAATTTACCCTTGAAATTGGAGACCCCAATTTACACTACCTACACATACAAACAGTGATTAATGGGAATAAGATCGACATAACTCTGTACACTAAAAAAACTGATCGCAATAACTTGGTCCATCGGATGAGTTTTCACCCTCCAAATATGCTCTGCAATTTACATTTTGGCCAAATGCTGAGAATCAAACAAATTGTTCGCGATCCAGATGATTGCGAGAGACAATTGGAACAACTTAAAGAAAGATTAAAAGAAAGAGGTTACCCGGAAGCAGATTTGCAAACAGCACGTGAAAAGACAGAAACATTAACAAGAGAACAACTGCTGACAAAAAGGAAAGAAAGGAGTAACCCGGAATTAGTCTTTAACACGACATACGCGATACAGAGCAATGAAATAAAAGAAATAATTTGGAACAGGTGGAATGTACTGACGAGTGACGCCCGGATTAAAGATTTGTTCCCCCAACCACCCGTGTTCACCTACAAAAGAAGCAACAATTTACGTAACATGTCGGTGAACACAAGAGATAAGAATTCCAACAGAAAACCAGACAAGCACCCAGGTACCTACCCGTGTATGAGCTGCAGCAATTGCAATAATGTGATGAAAGGAAATACTATAATGCATCCCAAAACTGGAGCAAAAATCAAACTGAGGTATCATGCGACTTGTTTATCAGAGAACGTTGTCTACGCCATAAGATGCCCCTGTGGCATCTACTATGTGGGAGAAACAGCGCAGAAAATACGAATAAGGATAAATGAACACAAATCATGTATTTGCAACAGCAACATGACCTCAGCCATAGCTAGCCATTTCAAGGCTAATGGACATTCTCTCACACAATTGAGGTTTGCAGCACTGGAGGTACTATCTACCAAGAAACACAACAAAGACATGAAAAAATGGAGAGCACAACAAGAAGCATTCTGGATAGATAAATTGGACGCACTAGCTCCCGATGGGATCAACGAGGAGTTAGATTTGAGTTGTTTTTTATGAAGATGTTTCCTTTTGCCTTGTTTACTTTTTTACTATCTTGATGGTATCCTATGTCCACATGCCAGATGACAATACAACCACATCATACTACAAAACAAAACTGTGACTATCTGTGGGGGATTTGATACCTTACTGTACATTATGATCGTATTCGACTGAGGTCATCAGTTTTTGGCCATATTGACATTGTCTGTCAGAGGACACTGTGGTTATATAGTTCACAAGACTTAAGGTAGACCACGTTAGACTCACACTAATATTAGGAAGCAATTTATTCTGAAAAAGAAACAGGCATACATTACCTTGATAGCGACCTGAGTTAAGTGTTCTCTATCTTGATTTTAGCACAAGTTAAGTGATAAATACTCAAACAGACCTTTTTTTGGGTCAACTTCTGTTCATCATGTATAATCAGGAGTCAATTATCGGAGATATTGTATTTTGATGCAGATAAGTGGCCCATTACTTTCACCTGCGCCATTTGTGTACTATTCCATTCTTTTTCTGATTACACTAATATTCGAGGTCGCTGCACCTCATGTTTGAGATAACTGCATCAAACGAGCATTTGACATGGCTTGCGACAGTAGTACCGTAACGTTTCCTCATGTATTCTCTACTAACTAGCCACTGACAGACATAGAACTAGACATTACCTTCACGTCCTCCTCCTTTACTAACGTGGAGGAACGAGTACAAGTGTTTATCCCCTTACTCTTTTTCACAGCTTATGCGCAGTCCTCATCGATTGCATTAGCATTGTCCAACTGAGGACGCTCTCAGTAGCGTTTCATCTCACGAGGAACATACACATCAGATAAGATACACAGATCGTAGGTATTAACTTGCACCCCCACTAGTGTTATCCACCACGTTTTCGTTTTTGTTAGGTGAATATTTACTGTATTTAAACTGTGGAGAGATTGCAGTGTTATCCTGCCGTTCTGAAACGGCAACGCAGTCTATGCTTTTTCTATTGTTTTGTCTATAATGTAGTTACTCCTTTTTTAACGTCTGGCTAAAGAAATTAACTTGTATAATTAGATGAGACCACTTAGGGACAGTAAGTGGATGGTTATTGCAATTTCTTCAGTCTGTAAATTTTGATGACACTAATCTAAGACGGCCGCCGCTTTAGTCTGTGAATCTCCTGGTAGGGCTCTATGAGGTTGCCATGGTTACATTTGACAACAAATTAACTAGCTGTGAAACGCGCGTCCACGCGGTTTCACCGAGAGCAGAGGCGAGTCCTCATGCAGCACCAGGTAAGTCAGTGCTACTCTCAGCAGAATATATGCTACTGATAGATTTTATAGAGAGTCTTATGCACCCTATAAACGCTCTTACAGATTCACTTGGGAATCACATCTTTGGCACTCGAACACTAGCGATCTCCTTTAGAGAATGCCCAGCTATTTTTCAAGCTCTACATTTTACAGGGATACAAGGTCAGTGTGTAGTCTTTAGCTCTAACATTATAACATTTTTTCTGACCTCCGAATGAGGATCGAATTACATCTCTTTTCAATTCTGTTTTTTCCTTTGATTGATATCGTTCACTCTCCATTTTCAACATCTTCATACCCGTATGTATATTTTCAAATATTGTTAATATTGTGCACCGGTGGGTTTAAATGGTGGCACATACATTGAAATACGTAAATGTTGAAAAATGCTTATGGAATCCGTGATCTATTGAATGTGGTTGGCTACATCTGTGCGCTTTCTGGACATTTTTAACTGTGGTTATCTTGTATACTGTGGTAATATTCCGGTGTTGTTGTGAACTTTCTCTTTTTTGTTATACAAATGATGATATATAGGCCCTGATGAAGGATTTCATTCCGAAATGCATTGGCCTTCCCACTAAGCACCTGCATTGAGGTTACATATCAATTGCAAAATAACTTGAATACAATTCAATTATATGAGAGATAAATGTCTGGTATGAGCTTAATTTATGTCAGTGGGACATCATTTATCATTTACCTAAAGAAACCACTTTTTAGTGGAGACAGGAGTGCAGCCCGCACCGCTGGCCTCACAGCCAAGGTCTTTGAACACAGGTGCTGAATGCTGCCATTCATGGATTTTGGTGGAGTGGTTAAAAAAGAGAATATGCTTATTGAGAAGCTTATTACAGGGTAAGTAGCAGGAACCCTCTCTATATATATGTATTTTTAAAAGATTTACAGAAAATACTTAAAAAAATCAAAGCATAACTGTTCTATGTATTGTTAGATGCAGATGTTGAATCTGGAAATAGAAATGTTAGAGGGTTTTACAGTTGTTTTTGATGCAGATGGCTGTGATTAACAAGAGATATGTACTCTCGGAGATCAAGTGTACATCTGAAGTGTTGAAATGAAATGACAGGGTTAGGTGTAGAGTGTTTAAATGTGATTGGTGGATGAATGTGTGACTCTTTGAAAGCAGCCAATGGGGGAGTGTTCTTAACATGAAAATTGAAAGGGTAGAAGGGTTGCCCCTGTGTTACGGGGTCTGCGGACACCAGGGTTCTCCGTGGATGGCTTGTACAACATCCGGGTCTTTCAAGGATGGTTGGCATGGAAAAGGGACTGTGGGGATTAGCCAATGAGGTGTTCTGGTTGTGGTTTACAGTAAGAGAGGGTAGTAGATGTTTTAATTGTTGTGTGCAGTGAATATGGCTATGGCTTTGAGGAAGCAGAATGTGTGGATTTTGGGAGATTATTCAATTCAGTCATTGAAGGTGTATGCTAAAAATCATGGCATCTTTGGAAGTATTGGATTGGCAGAGTGGAAGTTTTGTGGCCTGCAGTTTGTGGCTTAAACTGGGCAAGCATGTTCTTATTCTGTCAGAGTATGGCTCACTTTACATTTTCAGACATTGTAATCCTGCATTGTGGAGGGAACAGTTTGGGGTATGTGACTCCAATGTATTTGCAGGTTGCCCTGAAGAATATCTTGAAAAGTCTAATGGAACTCTTTCCTGCTGCAAAGATATTTTTTTCTGAAATGAATGAGAGGCAAACATGGAGATGTCCAAACTTGTCCAGCCCAGAAATGGAAGTATCGAGGCAGCTTGTCAATAAAGCTATATCTGCCTTATCATATGCTCAGGAATGTCATCTTTTGAAAATGACAATATAAGGGCTGATGTTGTGAATTTTTTTGTGAAGATGGAGTTCATTTTACAGATGTTAGAAATGTGATTTTTCTTTACAATATTAGGAATGCATTGAAAAGGTTCCTGTAAGAAAATTGAACAGGAAGATATAGAGTGTATATTGACTACTGTACATAAAAGCACAAAAAGGAAAAAAAGGTGCTTGTTAGCAAACCCCTCAAAAAACTAAAAAAAACAAAGGTTCTTTTCAGAGCCACCACTAAAGTCTAAGGGCCTCATTATGAATTTGGAGGTAGCTATGCCCTTAATAAGGGCATGGCTACCCCCAAACTCGGGTCCGGGTTCCCTGAATGTGGAAATACCGACCCATTCCGACCTAGGAGGGCCCGGTATTTCCCCATTCAGGGAACCCAGACCATCCCCATTCCCATTTGAGCCCCCATAGGGCTCAATGGGGAGCATGCTAACAACGAGCCTGTTAATGACAGGCCCGTTGTTAGCATGCTGGGCTGCTCGCGGGGCCCGCTAAGGAAGTCTGTTAAAGCCAGGCGTCCAGAGCAAGTCCCGCGAGGAGACCTCGCAATAGGGTGCTAAGGGGATAACGGCTCCAGCACCTTTAATGGAACCATTAACCCCTTACCGCCCTCCTTGTAATGAGGCCCTAAATAACTGAAATTAAGTTTAAATTCCCCCACACTTTTTGAGTGGCTGTGATGTCCATGGACACAGCAGTAGTCTGAGGACAGCACACACCACATCCGGTACTTTCAAGGATGCCTGGCATGGACAGGGGACTGTGAGGATCAGCCAGTGAGGTATTCTGGTTGTGGTTTACAGGAAGAGAGGGTAGTAGGTGTTTTGATTGTTTGTGTAGGCAAGATGGATGTGGCTATCGCAAGGAAAAGCTCACTTTGTGTATGTTGGGATATTGTTGGATGAATAATTTAAAAAGTTACACTGAGTTATGTGGCATCTCTGGTACTATTGGTTTGGAGAGAGTGAAGGTTTCATGTTGAACAGAGTCTGGGCTAAACTGGATGAGTTCACTATCATTTTGTAAGACTATGGTTCACTTTTAATGCCCAGATATTATTGTTGTTCATTGTGGAGGAAATAGTTTGGGCTACGTTACTCCACTATATTTGCAGGTTGCATTAAAGGATATGTTCCGAAGCTTAATGGAACTATTTCCATGTGGAAAGATAATTTTTTCACAAATACAGAAGTATGGAGATGCCCAAATGTGTTTTGTGCACAACTAAAAGAAGGTAAGTACGTGTAAATACAGGTGTGTGTGTTTTTTTGAATGGTGTAGGCATGGCATCTTTTTAAAATGAAATCATCAAGTTGGATGGTGTAAAATGTTTTGGAGTGATGAAGTGGATTTTACTGATATTGGGAATCAGATGTTTCTTGTAAATATTCAAAATACACTGAGATCGTTTTTGTGAAAAAGATATACAGTGCATGTGAAAACATTTGTAAGTAGTTCTAGGAAATAAAAATCAGAAAAACAAAATTCAAAACTGAAAAAAACATCCTTTTTAAGAGCCACCATTGTACAATAAATGGTTACAATTAAGTGTAAATCTCCCCACCCCCTTCAATTGGATGATCTCTCCAGACACTGCGGTAGTCCGTGGACGGTACGTACCACAGCCAGGTCTTTTGAGGATGCCTGTCATGGAAAGGGGACTGCAGACACCTCAGAAATGTCAGGAGGATCAGCCAATCAGGTTTCTTGGGTGTGGTGTATAGAAATAGAGGGTAGCAAGAGTTTTGTTTGCAGTAGTTTTGAGAGCACTGAAAATTGCTAAGGCTATGTCTTTCAGGAGATAGAGTGTTGGATTTTGGAGGACTCATGGATCCATTGGCTGAAGGTCTATTTTGAGCACTGGGGAGTGGGTGAAAATCTTGGTTACATGAATTTGAAGTGTCATGATGTGGAGTGCGAGGAATGAAGTGGGCAGAAGTGCTCCCGTTTTGTGAGAATATGGTTCTCTTAAAACATCCGGACATCATTGTTCTTCATTGTGGAGGCAACAGTTTGGGGTACGTTACCAGACTTATTTTGCAGTTTGCAATGAAGGAGACATTTGGAAAGTTGATGGAAATGATTACAAATTAAAAAATATTTTTTTCTCGGATTGCTCAGAGACAAATGTCTATGCATTCAAATGTATTTTGTCCCTAAATGGAAAAAGCAAGGTGCAACATGAATAAAGTTGTTTGGTTTTTTTTGTGAGATGTTGGCATGAAATCTTTTTGAGAACATTAAATTTGATATTGTCAACAGTTTTCAATGAGATGGAGTATATCAAACGGATGTGGGCAACCCGATTTTTCTGGAAAACGTTAAAAATGCATAAATGCAGTTTTTGTGAACACATAATAATTACATTGTGTAGAATCTTTGTTAGTTTAATATATAATACAAAATAATAAAAACAACATTGAAGATAAAAAGACAAACAAAAAAGGTTCTTTTAAGATAAACCATTTTTAGGAGAAAACAATTGATATCCATACCCCGACCACACACCTGGAATTTTGTAGGTTCCGCGGACTACCACACTGTCCCCAGACTAAGCAGGCTGCAAAGGGGCCTGTGACTTTTTTTCTCACTTCTATTTTTTTATTGGGAATGGTGGCCCACAAAGCAAGCAATTTTTGTGTGTTTTTTTGGTTTTTAATTTTTGTTGGCCTTTTTGTTCAGGAGAGGCAAGGTAAGGTGTTGGAGGGAAGGGAGGGAAGGGGCGCCAACCACAGAGATGAAGAGGCAGGTGGACAGAGGAGGTTGGTGGGTGGGCCTTAATCGAAGTAGGTGGCAGTGTTTCTCGTGTTCCTTGACCACTGCCTCAAAAGCCCTCCAAAACTGCCCCGCCTACAGATGGTACTGTGACCCTCAAAAGCTAAGGGCCAACAGTGCTCTGTATGGCCTGTGAGGTTGCCACTGGGATGCTCTGCCCCAAAGGTGTATCCATTGTGGTAACAGGAGTGGTTGAAGAAGATTGGGTAGATTATGTCAACCTACTTTTCCTTGAGAAAAGTACCGCCTTCCTCAGAGCACCAGGGTGGTTGGACTTGGTGTGGCACCAAATGGAGGTGGCACCGTAGGAATGCAGCCCTGGTTTTCCACCACTGACTACAGCTTTGCACTCAGTGCATCGAACCTTGGCTGCACAAACCTTCAGCACATTTCCAAAGGTGGTGAAAAATCACCATATTCAGGACTCACTGCGGGTACTGGATATAGGGATTTCCTCATCTTTATATTCCTCTTGATACTCATTATCTGTATCATTGCACCTGTTCCCCTTTCCAGGCCCTCTAGATGGTGATGGTGGTGGTGTTGGTTGGGGAGGAACAATGGCCATAGCAGATGCCATTGATGCAGTATTGATGGTAATCTCCAAAGCAGGTGCTGCAAGATGCTCTCTCCTGGATAGCCAGACTGAGAAAGAGTAGTAATATAATGGGTGGGTCCATTCAGAGGAACCGTCCGTGGACAGTCACTCAGTCGCAAAAAGGCCTTGAAAAGTTGCAAAAAAGTTGCCAGATCAACCAAGAATGGTTCTGGGAGCTATGGAAGGGTAACGTTTCAGGATGAAATACCCTAGATTGGCAGCAAATGCACTTATAAAGTGGCTGCGGACACCGTCCATGGACAGGCCATCACGCCACACGGGTGCAGTCATACGATGACATCCGGGGAGGTCTGCAGCCCCGGCGGCCATCCACAGACACCCATCAGACAGAAATTGCAGGGCACATGCGCTCAGGTGTCCGTAGGACAGGCGGAGTGTCTGCGTGCTAATTAAAAGTGCATCATGAGAGAACTGACATGTCCGGACATCACGCCTGTCCGGGGGCACCTCCATTTTGTGTCTGGACTCCCCGGACAGTCGTAGTGTTCACAGACTCATAATGGGGCTTTTAAAAACAGAAGAAATATCACACAACAATATACAACACATTTATGATATAACAAATACATGTATTTATGGAAGGGATGAGGTATTGGAATGGGAAACATAAATGGGAGAATTAGGAATTTCTGATCAATAATGATCAGGGATGGAAGCGAGTGAGTTTTCATCAAAGCATCTTTGATTAAAATTTTGAAAATTTGATGGGGATGATTGCTGGGGACTAGGGAGACAGTTGCAAGAAGAACAGTGATAGGGAACATTTTTAATTACATGATTTTTGACAAATTCTAAAAGTTCCTTCAAATTATTACTTAGTTCAGCCAATTTTGTAGACAAGTTCATGTTTTGATTATGTACTGTTGGGGATAGGGCTTCTCTTTGTGATTCTTGGGATTGCGTATAATTAAATTGGCGGGTGGTTTCTTCATGAAAACTATGTATTTTAAGAAAAAAAGAAATTATTTTAGTAAGGTCTGTACAAATTACATTATTTGTTTACATTAAAATATGTATTGTACACCATTAGAGATGTTATCGTCACTCATTTCTTCTTTTGGGAAGTTCTCCTGTAAACACTCAAGTGTGTTTACCATTTCTGTTCAAATTGTGTTTTATTTGTATAATACATGTTTACATAATGAATGCTGATAATAAAGAAATACATACAGTGTACTTACTGTTTGGTGAGAGAATTTTTTAGAATAAGCTCTTGATGTACGTAAGTCTCTATGAACAGTTGTATTGAAGTGATAATATGTGGTGTACACTTATGGTTTATGCTTGGTGCATTTCATTATATTGGCCCTCATTACGACCCTGGCGGAAAGCGACTGACCGGAGCGCCACAGCGTAAATAGCGTTTCCGCCATTGCACGAAGGAGCAAAGTGCGGCCCATTCCGACCCATCGGGCACGAGCACCACGCCACGGCGGAAGTGCAAAGTCCGCGATGGCGGAAATGACCCCAAAACGGCCCACACCGCCGCCGTACGGCGCCCTAGGTGCAATACCGCCACCCCTCTTAGCGGTCACCGCAGTGTGCGCCTACCGGAAAGTACGGTGACCGGAAATATACGGAAACGGAAGTTAAAACACGGGCCCGGAACGGGAAACATCCCGGCGTACACCTATAAAAACACTAAAACCACACAACCACTAAAATCACTACCCTGAAACACACCCCAACCCGTCAACCACCCTAGCGAAACCAAGAAAAATGGGAAAAGTAGCGAAGAAAGCGTGCGACCGCAAGCGGCAGGTCCACTTCTCCCGTGAGGAACTCACCGTGCTAACAGAGACCCTCCAGGAGAATGCTGCCATCGTCTTCTGCACGCAAATGACCAGGACGGCACTTGCAAACAAGAAGGCCATATGGGCTCTGGTGGCACAGCGGGTAAGTGCGGTGGGGACCGCACCCCGCACCCCACAGCAATGCCGCAAGCGATGGGACGACCTGCGGATACGCGTCCGCAGCATACTCTCTGCCAACCGCAACATTGCCACAGCCACCGGGGGAGGTCCTGAATCACCCATCAAGTTGACCCCCTGGGAAGAAATCTGTGCCTCCACCATCGGAATGGAGAGCATAGAGGGAGTCGGAGGGATGGAGAAAGGAGTGCAGACATCCGAAGATTCAGGTAGGTGGGCCAGATAAAACAATGCCAAATCCACACAGTCCAATCATGTGAAGTACCATGCGTCCACATAGTGCAACAGAAACACATGTCCAGGAGAACGTCCACACACATCGGCCTGATAGCGCACGTTAAAACCCACAATAAATACATAAATAATTAAAAACCCCTAAAACACGCACTACACGTGCAGCAGGCACACCCTAACTGCAGGCTGCCAAACAACTGCACCCTCACTCCACACACAAATGAAAGCACCTCCAAGGCCCCGACCCAAATCACCCTCAGGTACCACCCCAATGCATGTGATACAATGCCATTCCAATTCCCACAGACCCATCAATAACCCTCGCCCTCCTTTACTCCACCACAGGGTCCGATCCAAACGACGAGCTACAGGACACCCCTACCAGCACACCTGCAAAGAGGGCCAAGACCAACGGCCAGAGACCCTCCACCTCAGCTGCACGCATCAAGACACGGCAGCAGCACAAATCAGGTGGCAGCACAGAGGAGGGAACATCAACAGGCACCCCAGCAGCCAGCATGCCCACAACACCACCACCACAGGTCCCCCCAATGGATGCCACAGAAGGCACTGCCTCTGGTGGCAGCAGCACCATAGGTGACACCCCATTGATGGCAGCATGCTCGGACACAGAAAACGGGGATGCCGAAGTCAGATCCATCCATGACCTGTCCCAATCCCCCTGTCTGTCCCATCCCGTACAACATGAGGATACCACGCAGGGGCACCCACAAGACGACGACTGGCCATCCCCCACAAGCCCTGTGGCAAGGCAACATGAGGACAACAGCCCCTCTGTGACACCCCCGCAAATGGCCATGGCCCAGCAGAGGCAACAGTCCCTCGACCAGTTGATCGAACAACAGCAGCAACTGGCCACACTCCTCAAGGACCATGCCGATGAATGTGGGGGCACTAAGGCAGACATAGAAACATCAACTGAGACACTTAGGGCAGAAATGGAGAGAGGTACAGAGACGCTAAGGGCACAAATTGAGAGAAGCACCGAGAGCCTGAGGGGGGAACTGCATGCGACGTCCAAAGACGTATGTGCCGAACTTGCCGCAGTGCGCCGTGTGCTCACTGAGCTCTCGCAAACCCTTAGGGACATGCATGGACGTGAGCAGGCAGACACATCATCCGTTGCAAGTTCCGTCCAGGGCAGCCCCCAACGTAGATCTGGAAGGAACCTGCGCTCCACAGGCAGGGGTGCCCCTGATACCCGCAGAGGGGGCATGCAATAGCGACAGCCCACTGACAATGAGCATCTTTGGACACTGGTGTTCGGGGGGGAGGTAGGAGGGTGGAGGGGGTGTGTTGGGCTCACTTGGGTGGCGGGTCGATAGGGTGTTCAACATTATTTCACATATGCCATAAAAAGTGCACGATCAACCAATGAGAAGTGTGGACATTGATCTTTGTGTACTAGGCCATCATAGGCGTACAGTCCATATTGTGCATGTCCCAGACACACGCAGTGCCACGAGTCCCGTGTCCATGTATCAGCCACCAGGCGTGAGTGCTAGAAGCACACATCAATGAGATGCTGACGAACGTCACGGGCCTCCGGTGCCTCGCAGACTCCATGAGGTGCTGCCACATCCCCACCCTCATCATGACCATCATCAGGTGCTTGCAGTTCTGCGTCAGGGGGCATGGGCACATTTCTACGTACGCACATGTTGTGGAGCATGACACATGCCATGACCATCTTTGCAACCTTCTCATGGCGGTACAGGAGTGCCCCGCCAGACCTGCTGAGGCAGCGGAAACGGCCCTTCAGTAGGCCGAATGCCTGTTCTATGACTACACGGGTACGTGAGTGGGCATGGTTGTAGTCCTCCTCATGCTGGTCCCGTGGGTTCCGGACTGGTGTGAGGAGCCATCTCTTCAGTGGATATCCAGCATCACCTGTATCTGGACGAGAAACGTATGATGTGGAATGCCATTGATACGTACGCACACCCCCCCCCCCTTCCTGCCAGGTCATTGCCAATTCACATACCCCACATTATCATGCTTGAAATGAGACTCACCGAGTAGCCAGGATCTGTTCCCTGCGTGTCGCTCCATGTAGCGTGGTATTGTAGAGTTCCTCAAGACCATAGAATCATGGGTTGATCCAGGGAATCGGGCACAACAATGTGTAATGATCCTGTTGGAGTCACACACCATTTGTACATTCAGGGAATGAAATTGTTTTCGGTTGCGGTACTGGGCCTCCATGGCATGTGGGACGACCAATTCAACATGGGTGCAGTCGATGGCAACAATGCAACCCGGTATGCCGGCAAGTGCATGGAATCCCACTTTTGTGTTGGTTATTTCCTGCTCCGAGCGTGGTAGAGAGATGTAGTCGTCTGCGTGCTGCAGGAGGGCATCGAGCACTTGCAATAGTGTCCGTGAGAACAGTGGCTGAGAAATGCCATGCAACTGTCCGACTGTGTGCTGGTAGGTGCCTGTGGCCAGGAAGTGGAGTACAGACACCACCTTCAGTAGGGGTGGGATGGCGGTTGGGCTATCTATCATGCTGACAAGGTCAGCCTGTGTCATGTCCACAATGGCGGCTATGGTGTCCCGGTCCAGACGGTAGAGGGTGTGGATCTGCTCATCAGTGAGGTTGAACGGATGTGCTCGGAGGCGTGGTATTGCGGGCTGCCTGCGTGGTGGTAGTGGCTGTGCTGGTGGGCCTTGCTGGCCCTGCCTTGGCCTCCTCCTCCTCCTGCGTCTCCTCCGTGCGGCTGGTTGTAGTTGGTGTTCGTCTTCTTCTTGGAGTCGGAGCACTTGCAGTGCTATCAGGTCCCCCAGGGCCAACATCGCGAGTCCTGCCGGTAGCATTTCGGTGTGGTTGTGGGAGGAGACTGGCTGTGCAATTTATGTGTTTTCAGGCTGTATGGCCTCCACCTGTGGTGATTGATTCCACCTGTGCAAACTGCTCTCCCCTTTGGCCGAGCACGTCCCGCGCACAACGCTGCAAATCGGGGAATTGTATCTTGCTATTGCAATCATGTATTTGTACCCGATGGCCGTGTAAGATTGGTTGATATGTTCATTCTGCTGTGGTCCCATTGTTTCCCATACTATCTGTGCAGTCGCGAACAGACTTGTGAAGGGTCAGTGGAACGTAGTACTCGAGTAACGGTGGGCCCTCATGCATCACTGTACCGAGTTGCAACGACGGGCGGGGCGTCCCATTTGTGGGTGAAGGCAGTTGCCATTTTCACACACAGCCGCACTCGATGGAATAATTAGTGATTTCAAACGGCCACAGATGCCTTTTCGACGTGATGTTGCAAATGAGGAATTCGAAGGGCGGCGCTTTCGGTTTCCAGCTAGCGGCGAGGAGATGCCCACAGGTCTGACTGCAAATATAACGTTCTATTGTTCTATGTCCTTGAGACAGGGCCCATGGCGAGGGAGCAATGATTGATATGAATAGTTTGGGATGCGCAATAGCTACGTGGGCGATGAGGCCGTCCGTTCCCAAATACATGTTACTTCACAACACTGGAATTACGGGCTGGGGCACTGTGGATTTAGCAGGCTGCATAACGCACAGACTCAATGGATGTTTCTAATGTTATGTGAGTAATTATTCAGGCGTTTTGATCCCGGGATGAGGGAATGATGAATGGATGCATGGGCAGGTGATTTGATACAGAGTTTGCCATGTACAGGGCTTCTTGGGATCTATCCGCCTCCCCTACGCTATGTGATGCAGGGCTGCCATAGTGGGACCATCGTCTATCTGGCCTTGTTGAGCCCTCCCTGTCTCGAGGCGCCCTCAGACACTTGTGTCCATGCACGTTAACATTCCCATCTGATGGAATCTGTTTTGACAGACGCATGCACAGGTACACTCGTTTGTGATGGTGTTTGCACCTCGATATAGATGGTTATGAGTCGCAAGTGGTTTTGGGGTGGTGATGATCCTTTTGAGTGGGCTAGCATGCATATGGCTGTGGTTTTCGTGTGATCATTGAAGTGAGTTGTTCGAATGTAGTTCTGATGGCCATTCTGTTCTTGTTCTTTTCTTTTGGTTGACAGGTATCTCCTCCCCTTTTGCCACTGCCATCTGTATGCCACTCCTGCAGATGGATTTTACTCCCGACACCTGCTGCTTCGTGTTAATCAGTGGAGCAGCATTACGATCTTATGGGACGATCGCCAATGACCCACATGCCCTTACGCAGTACTGGTGGCTCGGAGCAACATTTCGGCCTTTCAGCTGGACTAGTGCCTCCCCATTGGGTCGGCCCTGCGGTTCTGTGCGCTTCCATGTTGCCTTTTCGTACGTGAATGTGGCTCTGTGTACCATGGGGGAACAGGGCGACACACAGGTAGTGGCTGGTCATTTCTTGCGGATGCAGCCCACAATGGTGATTAGTGTTTTGGAGTTCATGGCCTGATGGCTGTATGGGCTTGGTGACTTTGATGTGCATAAAATTTCTAATCTGATTTGGCCCGTGTAGCGTTTTTCTTTGCAAGTGATGTGGCATATGCCTATTTGGGGGGCGATGTATTGTGAGGAGATCTGCATTGGGTTCCAGCTTCGGGGTTTAGTTGCGTGGTACTGTGCTGGGCGCGTTTGCCTACGAAGCCCAGTGAGGTCAGGGATGGGGGCTGCCAATATGACTGTTTGAATGTTGTCATGCTCAGGGGCGGGGGATTGGGTTTTGTGTAACAGATGCCGGTCAGCCAGGTGGACTGGTGGAATGATGTGATTTTCGGAATATTGCTGGTCACAGGTGCCTGTGTTTGCGTGCGTTTCTTGGTGGGGGACTGTGGTCATGTCCATTGGGATGGCTTCTGTATTCGTGCCATCTGTGCCCTGCAGCTCCCATTGGCCCCTCTTGTGTTTCTTTTGTTCGTTGCCATGCATGGGTGACTTGTACATTTCAATGGTTGCATTGTGGCTTCATTGCACCTACGGGGAGTTGTACTTTGTGGGCAGGGAGCGGTGTACAGGCACTCAGTGGGGCCGTTTACGGTTGATTCGCGATGCCGTACTTCTCGCCATGGCGGAATGGTACATTACGCCATGCCTGATGGCGTTAGGTACATGTCCGCAAGGGTCGGAATTGGCGTACCCTTGCGCCATGGTGGTGTTTGCGGTTTGGCATGGCGCGCGCGCGCGTGCTTGGTGCAGTTAGCGTTGGCGTTCACTACGGTGTCACTAATGGCTTCGTACTTTGCGGTGACGGGTCATAGTCGCACCGAGCGCTATTCGATGGCGGTATTGCATTTCCGCCATCGTTTTTCGATTTCCGCCAGGGTCGTAATGAGGGCCATTGTGTGTTATAAATATAAAATAATGTGTACATTTTCAAGTAATCATTTGTACAAAAAAGGTATATTTGGGTGCAGTAAATATAAGTAACATTGCATTATGTATATTTGTTTGCTGGCTGATGGGTAGAACATTTTCTGTTCTCCACTGTGCTTCCAGGCTTTGTGAATGCTGCCTTCTCTCTGTGGACGTTCGTATTGTCCAGGGATTCAACAGCTGCTACATTGGGGGTGAGCATTATTATACTCACCCCCAATGTAACAGCTGTAGGAACTTGTAGCAGATTAAGGATGCACTGGTAAAAACCTATGAAATTCACTGAAAAAACATTGTTAAAGGGATGTTATGGTTAAGTTGCACTAATAAAAACCTATCAAATTCAGTGAAAACACTTTGTTAAAGGGATGTTATGTTATAAGTAAAACCGAAAAACATTGAAATTCTCCAGTTATGGTAAGCTAAGCAACCATAACTCATGCCACTGCTGTGCACTGCTAAAACTAACAACCAGGACATCAAAGATGGTTTATAGTCATAAAGTCGAATGTCATAATGTCGAAAGTCAAAATGTCTAAAAAAAGAAATTCCCCCCAAAAATTTTTTGAATTTCTTTTTTTGGTTGCTTTTTGTCCAAAATGGGGGGTTACCCCCCAACCCCCTTTTTTGTATTTTTTTTTGTTTTACCCCCTTTTTTTTACCCCTGGAACCCAAAAAAACATATAAATAAAAAATTTTAAAAAATCAACATTTTTTTTTCAACATTGGCCCTCATTACGACCCTGGCGGATTTCGCGGTGCAAAATGCACCGCGGAGCATGGCGGAAAGCCGCCGATAGCGCCATGGGGGTTGGCGGATTTACCACCCCATGCCGACCTTGGCGGAGCGGTAAATCCCCAATCCCCATTTTACCCTTCCCCATTCCCATTCTTGCCCCATAGGGTATAATGGGAGTGGGGAAGGAGTTAATTAAGCCGCCGTAAAGTACGGCGGCGTAATTAACAACGAGGTCCCTTAGCGCCATGGTTTTCTCCGCCCGGTAAAACCAGGCGGAGAAAACCTCCATGGCGCTAAGGGAACTCGTAGTACGGCGGACGGGTCCGCCGCGATTACCGCTGGCGGTATCCCACTCCGCCAGGGTCGTAATGAGGGCCATTGTGTTTTAGACATTTTTGTAATTAGGCATTATTGTTTCGACATTATGACTGCACACCATCAAAGATGACATATTAAATGAATTCTGATGAAAAGATCTCATAAAATATTTAATGTATTACAAAATGGACTAATTTAAAAAAATGTTATATTGCAGTGTTTTTGTTAATAAAAAAATCTAATAATACACACACCTAGGAAATTGGTACAGCATGCACCAAAGAATTACAGTATTTTTAATGTGGTCATATCGGTCAGTAAAATAATGAAAGCAAGGCTATCAGAATTTTGTCTACTGTTAAACTTGAAATTAATAGCTAACAATGCAAGACTTACTACCCACATGTGTTAGCACAAATAATACATATAAAGAGACACAATGCATTGTAATTTGAGGTACATAAAGTGAAACTCAGTAAGAAGGAGAGCAAGAGTATAACTAGAAAATTATAATAAGAATATAGTGTATTATTATGTATACACATGAATTGTGTGTTTGAGGTGTGCTCATTTCCCCATTTATGTGCATGTGCACCATGAGCTGAGGCCAAACCCTAAGGAAAGTACTATAACAACATAGGACAAGGTTAATGTCTAGATATAATGTCTAGATATAAAGCAACACCTGATGAGGTTGCCAGACAAGTCTGGTCTATGAAGGCTTCATCCAAGCCCCTGCCCCTCCAAAACCATTAAGAACAACATTGACTCTCTCGCTCCAGCCTTAGCTGATCTCTGCAATCTCTCTTTTGCCACTGGAGTTTTCCCAACTTCTCTTAAGCACTCCCTTGTGCACCCTCTTCTTAAGAAAACCTTTGCCGACCCCTCAATGCCGGCAAACTACCACCCCATCTCTATCACTCCCTTCCTGGGCAAACTCCTGGAGAAGCTGGCTATCTCCCAGCTCACCCTCCACACTGAATCTGCCGGTTGCCTCCACGACCATCAGTCTGGCTTTAGAGCATCCAGAGGCACGAAAACTGCTCTTCTGAACACCCTGTGAAGACCTGCTATCAAATCTCCTCTGCCTTTGACAAGGTAAACCACAACATCCTGATTGCACATCTCCATGACACCCTAGGAATCATAGGACAGGCTCTGGCATGGTTAACCTCCTTCCTTTCTGACCGCCCATCCGAGGTGGAACTTTTGTTGTCCTTTCTCTCTACTATCACTCTTTCGACCTGTGGCATTCCCCAGGGATCTAACTTATCCCACTGGTTCTTCAATGTCTACATGGCTGCCCTGGCATGGGTGATTGCCATTTTCCCCTCTAACTTCCAGTGGTATGCGGAGGACGTGCAACTCTCCCTCAGGCTACCCTTAGCCACTTCCTTTATCGCTCTCATATATGACTGTCTGTCTGCTATTCAGTCATGGTGTGCTGCAAAAGACCTCTGCCTCAACGCCAATAAGATGAAGATCATTCATATTGGGACTGCTGCTCCCGCTTTCCCACTCTCACTCTGGCCGGCCTACCTTGGCCCTGCGCCCACACCCACCTGCGAGGCAAAAAGCTTTGGGGTCCTCTTTGACTCCACTCTCTCCTTCTCTACTCACATTTCGAACATTTCTAAAAGGTCCAACTACCAGCTGCACCTCCTCATAGGTACTCTTCCTTTTCTCACTTTCCCCCAGTGGCTCAATGTCTCCAGAGTCCTGGTTGGACTACTTCAAAAGCCTCTTTCTCAACTTCCCTGCCTTTGCCTTGCACCCTTTGCAACTCATCCAGAGCAGAACCGCAAGATTATCCTTGGCCTCAAGCCCAGGGACTATATCTCTCCAGCACTGAAATCCCTTCACTGGCTCCCCGTGGCTGCAAGGATCAAGTTCAAGATTCTCTGCATTGTCCACAAGGCGTTCAACAATGCCTACCTAAGTACTGTCCTTCCCGAGCCCTCCGCTCACCTACCTCCAACCTTCTGCGAGTGAACTGGTTCTCTAAGCAGAGATTTGGAGATCTTTATCTTCAGCAGGGGCCTACTACTGGAATATCCTTCCTACCACCCTCCGTCTTGAGCCTGATCTCCTTAAGTTCCGGAAACTCCTTAAGACATTCCTTTTCTCCACTACCTTGCCTCTCCCTCTACCCTGCTAACCTATCTCTTTGCTCTATACCTCTCCCCTCCTTTTCCACTCAGCTTTCTGACTGGCCGCCGGGTGGACCTCAGAGTCTCACAGGTCAGCGGCACTCTTGCCAGTCCTCTCGCACTTGCCTCCGGGTCAGCACTTGCCTCATCACTACTGCACTTGGTCAATGACCCATGAGATTGGCATCTCACAGGAATTTCCCCAGTCTCTGACTGACTGGGCGCACTTACCCACCACACCCTGCACTCGTTCTCCCGTCCTCCCCCTCCCTCCCCTGTACGTCTGCGCACTTGCACGATCTGAATTGTACCATGCCTTTGAAGATCGTCTATGTATCCCTGTCTCCCCTCATCCCTGTCTCCCCTCCTTGCACCTAAATGCATTTTTGAAAAACCGCAGAATCGTTTTCAGACCTATTTGCTGTTATCTAAAATGTTAAAACAGGCAGAGAGGCCTTGTCGATCAAACACCTTCTACGTCGACTATGGCCCCCCAACCTAACACTGTAGAAAAGGTGCAGTCAACCTGCAAAGGCACAGAGAAGCCAAACGTATTCTCGATCTTTGAAGGCACAGCAGGAAATTGCAAGAATCCAGTGGTAATTCATGATAAATCGACAAAGACAGTAAAAAAATTGAAGAACCAACCGAGTAAGAGAAATAATAAAAATACGGGAGCACGGAAATTTTTGAGGAACATAAATTTCATTCAAATTGTGACAAAAGACACAAATAAACCTAACCTGAAAGAAAATCGAAAAGGATCGGAGCCTACAAAGGAAGCTGTTCCTCTCCTTTCAGCGATCGCAGTAGACCAATTGTCTGCCGACATCTCTGAAGATCTTTTAAACATTTCCACTTATGACGATACAGAAAAAGTGGAAATCACACAAGAAGTGTGCTCAAATAACCTCTGCAGACAACGATGAGAGCACGCCTATGGTTTGCCCTGCCGAAATAGAGGGAGACTCCTCTGGAGCTCTGGGCTTGAGTGCACGCAACTCAGACCAGGCAAATTCAGCAAAATTGGTGAGTACCAAGGTCTTTAGAACCTGTCACTTTGTCAACAAACCAGTAACTCCTGAGGAGAATGGGAAGAATGTCCACCGTTTATGACCATGCAAGAAAAAAGGTCAAAACTATGTAACAGATTACGAGGGGTTCAGTTGGGTGAAAGAGAGAACTCTACAACCAGTATGTGCAATCTGGAGAAAATACCCAATGAAGACACTTGCAGAAGCATGGCTTCAAACAACAAAGCCTCCAACAACAAAAAAGCAAATGTGATTTCTCCAAACAACCTACTGGAACGACTCGAATCACGAGTGAACTCCAGCGGAAGAGACGGTGGCAAGACCAAAAGAGAGAACGACCTCGATCTGGTCTTCAAGGTGATGGTTGAAAGGCTCGACTCAAAGGACAAGTTGATCTTAAACCGTGCAACCATCATCAGGCTATTCGACTTGATTCCAAGTTTGCATGCTATCACGTCCAGGGATCTAAAGATCGTTGAATTTCCTAATGAGAATCGGAATGATAAAGTAATCCTTCACGTATCTTCTTCATTGATAGCCAACACAATCATTGAAGCAAACGTTGCGCTATTTTCGTTGGGATTTGAAGTTTATTCATTAGGAACACTCAACCAGAACCACCATGCTTCGGATGCCCGAGACAATGAAGAGATGCTAAGCGGCTGGCAACAGAGCACTGTGCTGCGCTCTATGAACAAAAATGAGTTTCTCAGACGTAAAAGTATCAATGTAAGATCCACGGCTGAGGTTCAGCCCCCGTGCTTGTCACGGGTAGGCACCCAGACAGAAGATTTAAAATCTAATACTATGACGTCACGGGAAGGCACCCAGATAGAAGACATAACATCTAATTCTATGATGTATAACAATACGAGTGGCTCTGTAGAACCCAAAACGGAGATCAGAATCACCATAAGTGGAACCCAAGGCCAGCAATTGCCGATACCCGAAGCAGTCTGTTGTACTGGCACTGCTGAGGTGAACAACGAATGGGGCTGGTTGGCAGCCTTGCTTAACACGAAAGATTGTCAATAATGCCAGGAAAAGGCAACCTTAAATAGGTGCCTAGTGGCATCTTGGAACACGCGTGGATTTATACATCTATTCAATACAAACTGGTTGGACGGCCTGTCGGTCATTTGCTTGCAGGAAACTTGGCTTTCCGAAATGCCACTTGTGATTAATTACGAAGTGGCCCTGAATCCAGCCATAAAACTGTCAAAAGGTCGTCCAATGGCGGGTTTGTTAACTCTAGTAAACAGGGCCTCGGACTTTAGGATTTCTAAGTCCTACAATCACTCCCCATTTATCCAGGAAACGACAATTACCAAGCAGAAACTGGGCCCCGGGTCTGACGAGGAAATAACATTTCTAAACGTATATTTGAATCACCAGAAGGCAGGTAAACAGGTCTTCATAGAGAAAATCGAGGACATTTTGGATGTTCTGTATGAAGGGAAGCCAAGGGCCAAGATACTGATATGTGGGGACTTAAACATTGATTTCTTTAAACTTATCACCGCAGATAAAAAAGTGCTAGCTAATGAGTGGCTCGAGGAAATGGAAATAAGACAATTGCAAATGCTGAATGGGAATACAACCAGAGATATGCCACCTGCCGTGACGTGGCAGCGTGCAGACTCAGCTTCTACGATTGACTACGTCTTTGTGTCAACTGATTTGCACGCCCGTATAAATTCCTTCGTGATCAATAAGCAAACAACTAGCGACCACAATATGCTTATAACGCTTCTCAATACATCATTAGAGGAAGGTCAACTGAGGTGGCAGCATAATATCTCAGTCGCGACAAACAGGGTGAGACTCCGCTTAGAAAAACAAGAGGTTGCCCAGTTGGCAACAGCTTACTGTCAGGATTCCAGACAATTAGAATACGACCAACTATTGTTTCAATTTACGACCAAGAACGAGGGGTCGAAGAACACAATCTCGGTTCGAAAACATTGGTTTGACACTGAAATTCAGAAACGAAAACGGCTGCTGCAACAGAACATTCGACAGGCTCAGTCATTGGAAATTATTACTAGGAAAACACAAATAAGAGCTGCTAAACAGTCCTATAAAAATTGGTTAAAGAGCCACATGCATCTAATTCTTCAAAACGACGCTGAGACAATGTTATCCATATTAAGGAACAAAAATACAAGAGAGTTTTGGAGAATTATGAACGACATGCAGGTGCCACAAAAATCGTTACAAACATGTTTGGTGTCTGAAACGGAATGGACTGCTCATTTCGAGGAGCTATACTGGGGCAACAAAACCATGGGTGAAGAGTCCAAACTATCATTCTCACCCCGAATCATCACTTACTGTAAAGATGACATTGTAGCAATAATCAAAAGGGCCAATAACTCAAGAGCACCGGTTCCAGATGGCTTAACGATCTTCACCTTGAAACAGCCTCCCGAGATTTGGGCAGAGATATGTGTAGCCTTAATCGAAAGAATAAATATCGCAGGTAAATCCCCCAAATCATGGAAAACGGCGATCATAATACCAATTTATAAAAAAGGGGACAGATCAAATCCAAAAAGCTATCGACCGGTGGCATTATTAGACATCCTGGGCAAGGTTTACGCTACCACACTCCAACAGATGTTGGTTCAGTGGGCTGTAAACACGGGACATGTTGACGCCAGACAGGCGGGTTTTGTTAAACAAGTTGGTTGCTCCCTAACTCTTTTACTACTTAACTTGGCAAAAATGGAGGCCATCAAAACCAACACTGTAGTACATCTGGCGTTTATCGATTTTTCAAGCGCTTTCGATACCGTTGACCGCACCCTCCTGTGCGTAAAATTACGGCGATGGGGCTGCCCGGAAGATCTTGTATCTGCCATCCAGGAGCTTCATACAGAAACATCCATAAAGATTAGTTTGGACCAAGTTGGAACATTGTCATCAGCAATAGCCACAGGCAAGGGCGTCAAGCAAGGCTGCCTGCTTGCCGCAGCTATATTTAGCTTGTTCATCTCGGAGATTGGCATTGTGATAGAGGAAGTGAAATAATTCCCGCCGAAAATAAATAAATCACACATAAGCTGGCTTCTCTACGCTGATGATCTTGTCGTAATGGATTTAACAGCTATTGGCTTACAAAGAAAACTTGATGCTATCCAGCGATATGTAAGCGAGAACCAGCTGTTGATCAACCCAAATAAAAGCGAAATCCTAACATTTAAGAACTTGAAAAGAGGGTCCTCGAAATCAATGAAAAAGTTTAGATGGACTCTGGGCGGAGCAATACTGAAGAGATCACAAAGTGTGAAATACTTGGGAATGGTCTTAAGTTCCTGTATCAATGACGATCCCTGGATTGCCGAAACCAAAAGGAAATGTGCTCAGCTAGCCAGCCAAGCCTTAATCATAAAATGGAAATTTGGAAAGTTCTCTCACGAACCACTAAGACTGTTTTATCAACAGAAGGTCACTCCAGTTCTAATCTAGCGGGCAGAAAACGCCACGGGCTGCTCTCATGAAGTATGGTCCTCCTTAT
Source organism: Ambystoma mexicanum (assembly GCF_040938575.1). NCBI lineage: Eukaryota > Metazoa > Chordata > Amphibia > Caudata > Ambystomatidae > Ambystoma > Ambystoma mexicanum. The sequence goes on along the minus strand of NC_090935.1, from coordinate 1,271,741,204 downwards.
AGAACCAATATTGGACAAAAGTACTGGGCCTTCCATGAGGAACGATGACATCTTGCATTAGATATGAATTATCCCTGATTTCTCTTCAAGCTGGAATTACTTGGAACCTGCTATCCTTATTGCGTAAGACATGTGCGCGAGAAAACATCCTACAGTTCCAAATCCTGCATACCGCAACGGCCAAAGGCCAGAACTTAGTGGCTATGTGGATCCAAAGATGCGAAAGCATACTAGTTGAATTTGACATCAAGACTGATATGCTCCACGAAAATCCGGACGCGGCAAAAACTAAAATCTGGCGCATAGATTGGGAGAGAACTTGCGCACAAAGAGCAGCTGCAAAACTGATGACAGATGTACCAGCTGAAGCTCCTGCCTTTAATACGGCACAACCCTACATCAGTTTATTCCCGGATCCCAACGCACGTAGACGCTCATGTTATTTGACATGAATCTTTTTAAAACCAAAGAGCGTTTACAGATGTGGAAATGTAACAAAAATGCAAACCTTTCTTGCAGATTTCGCTCAAGAGCCCCAGAAACATTGAAGCATCTGGTCCTTTTCTGCAAAAATCTTTGCAATGAAAGAAGTTTGAACTTGGGTCCGTGGAGCGCATGCCATCCGACATTGTGCGCAGATGATTGGTGGGGTCATATGTTCAATGGAACTGATCCAAAACTGCTAATTCCGCTGACAAACTTCTTACGAATAATTGAAGTGCGACTTAGCTTGGTTGATGATGGCAGGACGTAGGCACTGGCCAAATTGAGGGCTGGACTCTATAGATGTTGGCGAGAGCGGGAGGAGTGGAGGAGGCTGTGGAATGACGGAAATTGATGTATGTTGCTTATTGTTTCGTTGATTGTTTGTAAATATTTTAAAGGTTTGTATAAACCAAATAAAAATTTTAAAAAATAAAAAAAATAAAAAATGTTAACTGTACAATATGCACTCACTCTGCCTGTGCAGACTTGTATTGTTCACAAATTCAAGGGCTCTGAATGACTTGTTTTTCTCCCTTTGTTCCCTCCCTCCTTGAGCGCTTTGAAAAACTTGCCTTGTGTATAGGCGCTTTACAAATAAACATTACCTTACCTTACCATCTTTTCAAATAAATATGTGATGTCATCAGAGACATTTGTCATGTCATCTTTGATGTCCTCGGTGTTAGTTTTAGCAGTATACGGTCGTGGCCCGAGTTATAGTTGCTTAGCTTACCATAAATGGTGAATTTCAATGATTTTTCGGTTTAACTTGTAATCAAAACGTCCCTTTAAAAACGTTTTTTCACTGAATATATATTTAATTATTTGCAAATGTAAACTCAAAGCAGTTCTGCAAAACTGCATCTACATTAAGGATCGGGTGAAAGACACGTGTTTCATAATACAAATGACTACAGTGTTTAGGGTTGCGAAAATTGGAGCAGCCGCACTCGAGCACCCATATATTCCAGCAACCACTGCAAGAAGGGTTACATAATTGAATATTTGAGTAACCAAGAAGATACGACAGGAAAATCCAGTTTCATTGTGTTACTCAATCTTTGAGCCTAATTCAGAAATATTAACGAGTAGTTACGTTTTTCAAACATGTGAAGATATGGTTTCCTGAAAAACATAGCTTTTTCTCATTGTAGCAACACGAATCTTGGGAATATGATGTTAAAAGGTGGGAAGTACCGCTGTGGGTAAGCAACAACATATTAAAACAGGAAAAAGACTATTGAATTGTGTTTGAGTTTCTGAAATTGCAATAATATGACCAATGGAAACTGTGTTTTTCATCCAACATCCAGGCAAGATGAATATCCTGAAGCTTTTTTTAAATCTATATTAGATACTGCCTATGTTATTTATTGACTTAAATAGCCTTGTGACCTGTACTACGTCAGTCGTGCAAAAAGGAAATCTCAAGTCCGATGGACTGAAAACATAACTAATACTAATCTAAAGAAATACTTAAGTCCTCTGATCTATGCACTTCTCCAAGTACAGATATGCAGTGCAATGAATTAGGTCAAAGTTCAGTTTCTCCTCCTTAACATGAAGTGACGCTCGAGAAAGCAAATTGTTGCAAACGACACAAGAATTAGACAGGGCGGGACCAGATGAAGCTCGTCTCCGGTGCAGTCCCATGCGCTTCCTTATGACCCCTGGCCCCAAATGTATCTAACGGAACTCTTAATCTAGGTCTAAATCTGGTAGAATGAAAACAATGTCTCTGCGAGTTAAACGTGGCTTAATTTCACCTCGGGACCTCTGGATTGAAACAGCATGTTCGAGAGAAGTCATTCATTGTTTTCCATGGTATGTGAATTGCTTTACAAATAGTGTATAGATATATTTTTTAAAGTGTCTTTTGTGTATGTGCAATTAGACTCTTTGACAGTGACCATTGCTAACAGACAAACCTTTTAAGATATTTGGAGTTAGCTGTGGGTTATGTTTATCACAGTTGCATGCTGTTGAGAGATTTCATACACAGTTGGTTGAAAAGTTTTTTAAAGCCCTTTTCAGAAGCAGGAATTCAAAGGATAAAAAGTGTCACATGTGCAGCTAACTGCGTGCATCTGATCTGCTGTGTTGAAATGTTACCCCCCTTAATAATACCCATGTATGTGACATTGCTTGGCGAATGGCTTCACCATGCATGCTTGCTATGTCAGTGAATATGCCTGCAAGGCCTTTGCTGAGCCAAATCCATACTATGAACCATATTTTGATATTAGCACCAACAATGGTGCTCGTGTAGACAACCTCAGAAGGATGAATGTCTCAATCATGCATGCTTCACATATGTTTGGCTGCAGGATGCCTGCTTGACCTATCACTAGCTGCCAATCTTGACATGCCATTTAGTCGAATATCTCTGCCATGATCTGTCCTTAGTATCAACCTCAATGGTATACATGTAAGCGACCAGTTAAGGCGGAATGGATGCATGATTAATTCTAAAATGGGATTGACTTGGTCCCAACCCTCCAGTCATTTCTAATGAAAATTCCCACAAGCCACAAACTCTCTTTTGTTATATTACAAAGCTCAACGTTTCTCATGTACGCACTGTATTATGTGCACATAAAATGCGACTATGTGTGAGCCCTACATGCTTTTCAGGATTGCATGATTGACCTGACCTCTTCATTCTGGACACTGTTCACCTCAATGATGCTTATGCATTGCACCTGAAGAAAGAAAAGAAGACAGAAGCACACCTGACTACTTCCCCAGACCTATGTACTCCAGTGAACATCTGTCATGGAATTTTCTAATAGCCTGCTTCAACTAGACTTAGTTTATTGTTCGGAGAAGGAACAAAGGCCTAGTAGTACCTACCCGTATACCAACCGATGAAGTGCCAGTTGCACAGAGATATCTTCTGCATACCAACCGATGAAGTGCCAGTTGCACAGAGATATCTTCTGCATACCAACCGATGAAGTGCCAGTTGCACAGAGATATCTTCTGCAAACGTATTTTAGCAATAAAATATGTTAAGCCTGAATGAAATGTCCTATCATATGTGAATATCATTCAACGATGCACAGCACTCATGTCTCTTTGGCTAATCTTCGTGCACAAACACACTCTTCTTCCCTTTCCCTGCCCTTTCATTTTCATGTTTTCTCTACCCTGAAACCTGAGTAACCCCAAAACCCCCCATATGTCAACTGGAGAGTCATGGTTATTGGTTGAGATTTGACCAGATTCAGACCAGAAACAATTTCCATACAGACATGGCAACCAATCGAGCTACCCTATGGTGAATCATACAGACCCACAAATATCTAACATGTTTTCCTTGACCTATTTATGTTGTGCTGAGACATCATATATGTCACATACTAAAAAAGGCGTTACCAGGGTGCAAATTGTGTAGGCGCATGAGTGGGTGAAGTCCTCTCAATGTATTCATGGGGAGATTCTGTCCTCTACATGACAGTGAAAGCAGGAGAGGATGGTGTCTCATTTAAGGGAGTCTGTGGACCGGGGCAGAGTTGATGCTATGCTGTAATTATTTGGCAATCTGGCACTGTTTGTTTTGAGCACCATTTATGATCTGCACATTGGCATCTCAAAATAACAAAAATAACACTCTTTTCAAAGTTGCCTATTAAAAAATTAGTAGGAACATTTAGAGTGTAAAGTGTAGAGCCACTCCTGGCTTTGAAGTTCAAATTATTGTGCATTCCGGTAGTTAGTGTACTGCACTTAAAAAAGGCAAATACAAAATATCAGTACATGTGTTACACGTGAAATATGTCACTTGCTTCCTACTTGTCTAATATGAACTTTGCACTCCCTTCCTAGCTACTTCTCCTGCCTCGCTTCTAGCTGACTCAGCATGCCCACACATGCTTTCATCAAAGCCCTTAATATAAGCAAAATAACTCAGGTCGGACTCCTTCACCTCCAACTGTCATAAACGTGGACTTGAAGTCTGCTTTTTCATTAATTCGCATTTGGGGACTTACATTTATTTTCCTTGTTGACTTTTGGGTCAGTGAGTGCCTCACCATACATTGTACCCCACCTACTTTTATTTTCTATTCAGTCCACTTGTCAGTTTATTGTTCGCCTGGGCTCCTAGCCCTGTGTGTACCATGATTTGTGTATTGGCTTCAATTGGGATAAGATGGCTGCTTACCTCTGACTGTAACTACCTTGCACTGTTTGGTCACTATCCTTATGACCTGCCTTAAGAGCCATTTGCTACCACATTCTCTGATCCAGCATGCATCTTTGAAGCAATGGTCATGCTACAGTATGCAAAGTCTACCCTTTTATTTACCCAATCAATGTGTGAGGCTAAATTCATTTTATGCTTAAGTCTTTGGGCTAATTTTACTCCCCCCCTTCTTGTATGCTGCCACCACTGTGTGACTGCCGCTCAGTCGCTCTGCTTGGTCATTCATTCCCCCTGATCTTTCCTCTCTTGTACTGCAATGTCAAGGGTCCGCGCCCGCACAGCAGGTGCGCAATGCCGGCAAGCATAGCAGGCGTGCCTTCTGCACAACAAAGGCATATCTGTTTGAATTCATGTCAGGTCCAGGCAATCGTTCCACGATCCACTACTCTGGTAAGCTCCCTTCTGTATATTCCTATGCTGATTATTTCTCCAATTACTGTACTTCTTTTCTATCTCCTTTTTCTGACCTCCCTACGATTCTCTCCCTCAATACTCTTGCTCCTTCTAGCCACTATTATACCACAGCCTCATCTTTCACACCTGCACCATCCCCTACCTCCTCTTTGCTTTTGGCCTTAATAATAGACATCCATTCCCTCATAGCCTTGAACTACTCAAATTAATCTATCTCTACTCTCCTGGTGTGCTTCTCCTGGTAAAAACATCGCTCTAAGACACCTCTAATGCGGCTACTGCATCAGCTACCAATTACAGCATCTTAAACACTGGTTGATCATTATTCCTTTTAGGGGGTGTTGCTATCACATTCCATTCCTCTCTGGGAATTTTGAGCACTCCTTTTCTGATCTCTCCTTCTGCTGAAATGATGGCTGTCAAAATGTCCATCACTGCCCCTCTTAGTATCTTGCTGCTCATTGTATACTGTTCACCTGGCTCTGATAACACCTGCATATTTCTCTTGATAGCATCTCTCTTCTGGCTTCCTTTTCATCTCACCTAGCTCTACTCTGTGATTTAAACATATGGGATGATGGCCCTTCCCTATGCATTGTGCACTCTCCCTGTTGGTCTCCGAGACCACTCACCTCGATGGGCACAATATTGACCTAATCTTTAGCACACCCGACCTTGTCTTCATCCACCCTTCGCATCCTCTCCTCCTTTGGACTGGTCATTGTGTAATCCCCTTCTCCATTCTTCTCTCTTATTCTCACTCATTCTCCCCTTTCCACTTGCCTTTTACCCCCCGGCTCACCAATGGAACAAACTTATAATGTCTGAATTTCTTAGTTCTCTTCCTACTAGTCACCCTTCAACATCTACAAATGTTGTATCCTCTCTCTCCACTTACACCTCATGGGTCACTTAGGCCTTTGTCTCCACTCCTCCTCTCAAAAACATCTTGTGTAGTTCCCATCTGCCCGATCCTAAATGGTTTTCCCCTGAAGTATATGTTTTGAGATGGCTACTATAAACTGCTGAGAGCATCTGGTACCACTCTCATTCCACCATTTGCAGATCTCACTACCGTTTTCAACACAACCTGTATGAAACTACAACCATCACTGCCAAACACACTTCTTCTCTTCGCACACTGAACTGGATAACAATCCCCAAAAATATCCATTTCTATTGTGCATGAATTCACACATACATCAGTAACCACCTATTCAGCCAACTCTCTCCTCATATTCTCTACTTTCTTCATTAAAAAGTGTAAACCATGTGTCCCTCTATTGACCCACTCACTGCTTCTATTCCTCAGGGCATTTCTCCCTCCTCTACCCTGCTTGATTTCTATCCTCTACCTTTAGATGAGCTCTCTCTCTGTCTAATTAAACTTACATCTGTCGTCTACCTATCTGGGATGCTTTCCTAATATAAATCCCTCTCTACCTTTCGACTTTGTTTCCCCTTCGCATAAAACTGCAAAAAATGTCCCTTCCCTTGACCCTTGCCAATTAAAGTCTCATTTCTCTCCTCCCTGCCTCTATTAAAATTATTGCATCTTTTATCATTTCTCAGGTTCATTCCTTCCTTGAATGCTGTGGTCTCATCAACCCATTCAAGGATGACTCCTTGCCTCGGCCAGTGCAGTCAGTCTGTCTGCTTTTGGCACCCTTGACAACATCTGAATGATCACTGATGCTGGTGGTTGAGGGGGCCTGAGCCTACTGCACCTCCTATGCATACAATACAGTGAACCATTCCACCCTGTTAACCTGCCTGCATTTATTCTTTCTTTTCTAATCAATATCAGAGTGTTTCCCTCCCTCCCTTCTCCGCTTCCCCTACTCTCCTTCCTGTGGTGTTCCACAAAGTTCATCACCCCCCATCCTCCCATATCTTGCTTCTCTTATCAGCAATTTCAAGTGTTCCTTTTTTTTTTAGCTAGTTATTAATCTACCTAGATGGGAAGTTGGGAAACCCCTTCCCCCAAGTTCCAACTTTTTCTGTCATCCATGTCTTCCTGAATGAATGACATTCTCTTTGGTTTAATTCTGATAAGACTGACATCTCTGGATTTGAGGATCTAGCGACCTAAGAAATGATTGCTTTGACCTACATCTCTCATCTTCTTTCTGTTTCATATTTCTGCTTCTCTCACAAGGGTGAACTTGGTTTCTCTGCCCTTTTTCGCTCTCTCTGGGGCTCCCTTCCTCCTGCCTCAAACCAATCCCTACCTTCTTCTGTCATAAGCTAAAAACCTGATTATTGCCTCTGCCATCCATTTCTAACTCATTGGTTAAGTTTGCTTTTTTGGTCAGCACCAGGAAGCCAATTATGGTGTCAGACTTCTCTACAGAGTGACGATATATGAATACATACGTATGCATGAAGCAGTACATTGACTTCAGCATGATAGACTATAAAATGATCCAGTTCAAACTTTGTGGACTAGAGCTGCTGTTCCACTAATGCACCTACTTCTAAATTACAAGGTAGAACAAAATAAAGTGAAGCATACATATAAAGGAGAAAGACAAAAAATGCGAGTCAAGTGTTGCAATTATAATGTCATTGCCTCACATATATCACAAGCACATTTGGCATATTTTTAATAAATTGACTTAATCATTTCTACAAATTTGATACTAGAACATACATAAAAAGTGCATCATAAGAAAATCTGTCGAGCTAAACAATGATAACCATAACTGCATCAATAACAATTCATCAAAAATATCATGTATCTATCAAAAACAATCAAACAAATCTCACGATGCATGTGGCAATATACAAAGACCTTAAATCTACAAAAGACAAATACAGTTGAACATGAATGAAAACAATTAAAACTGTTCCTCGAAACCATATTGTACGAAATTCACAGATACACAAAACAAAATATGTATTCTGTACTAGATACTACATGTTTCTGCCCTCACTACTATAATGGCAGGACATTCCTCAAGGGTCAGAATAATGCTGAACAATATAATAGTTCTCTGTGGTAATCGAATATAAATAATGCTCTCACATACACAGTAATCCTATTCCCTATGGTGGGTATTCTTGTGTGTAATGACCTTTCTACAATGTACTTGAGATTGTGAGGCACCTTGTATGGAACGAAAAAGACAACTTACTAACTGGTGCACAAATACACTGTGACTTCAATTCCTATGTGTGAACCAGCCTCACCTATAATAGAACAAAGAAGTAGCTGGAGAGTTCCCAAAGGTTACTTAATTGGGGACATTTTCTCTGGAAGGTGGGCCATTATGCATGGTATTTTTCTTAAATATGTTACTGTAACTGAAAATGGAAGCACCACGTTTTATGAAGTGGGCTTATAGGTACTGATTGGTTTACAGTACATTGAAACACCTAATCCTTTCAACCACCGCCAGAAACATAGGTGAATAGCTCACGTGAACATTGTTGGTCACGTTCTGAATCATCTAACTATTGTCCATTTTGCTCAGATCAAGATTTAAATAAGTGTGGGCTGAAATGGGAAAAATTAGAATTACCGTGATCCATATTCACAATCCTTTTTGCATGCATAAGCAGACGGTTGATAAGTTGTCAAACATTGAAATAGGTATTAGTTGAGAGAGATGTGAACAAAAATGATTTATTTGAGAGAGGGATAGAGCATTAAAATATGTTTTAATAAAATATAGATGTCGAAAATAAAAGTAGGTTTTCTTTGAGGAAGAATTAACAAATTAGAATATGGTAAACTTGCTTTGTGAATAATAGGGATGTCAAGATTTAACACTAGAGGGAGAAGGGTTTGACACCCTCCCCCGAACCACAGAAGCCAAATGGATCAACCCCTCCACCTGTGGTTGGCACATGCTCCTGATACTAGAATCACAGGGTAGCATGTGGCAGCCAATGGGGGAAGGAGGGATTAGGGAGAGGCTTTGGATATGGAAGGGGAATTAGGAAAACTGGGGAACAGAGTAAGGGGGTCAAAGGGAGAAGTCAAAACACTTAGAACTGCCTTCTAACATCAGCCTGTGGCAAAACACATACACTGTAACATTTAAGGCTGCAGTAGATTCCTGCATGCACCCTTCTTGATTCCTACAACCAACTCCTGTCCTGTACCTCCTAGACACAACCTGATGCTTTAGCAAACTTCGCCACATGAAACATATATATTTACCATAAACCGTGTGAACATTTTACGTATGAATACAAAACATATTGCCACCTTGAAACAGTAAACTGACATGTAGCATATTGGGACGTTGCCACACATAATCACTAAGTAAGCGGCAATGAAACAAACACTGGAGTGGCTCCCTTCATGAATAAGACAAACACATGGCCTGTTAATGCTGCCTGTATTGCTCCCGGAACGAGTGTGACACCAGAATTATAGTCCGCAGGCAATTGGGAAGACAAGTTTCTTACTGAGACACTCTGCATGGAATTGCATTTAAAAGTCCCTAATTGCTTTAGGCTCACTAATTCCCCAACGCCTTTTTCCTGTCAAACGCTAGTACCATGAACAAGGAAATAACGTGCCCATATCTGATTTCCCAGCACTTAACTGATGGCCCGGGCCTCCTGTGGGAATGACCCGAACCAAACGTAGCAGCGCTTTCAATCCTCCAGAGAATGCTAACCGCTGCCACCCGGAATGGATGTAGCGAAGCATTCCTTCGACATTCCTCAGATCTTCAAAAGTACTCCTAAACGCTATCATGGCTGCCGTGCTGCATACTTTCAATAAGCCACACCTGCGCACAGCGGCTGGCGGTTGAAGTAGGAACTGCAATCAGCCTTCAGCTGTTAATCCGCGCGAATTGCGAATGACTACAGTCTTTCACAAAGTATGCTGGGAGCTGAAGTTTCTAGAGCCCCACACACTTTCTGACCACTCTCAAGCCCCAGTTCCTGACATTACCTCCTCTTCCAGGGCTCTCCACAAGACCAGGTTTTTCTGGATGTCACAGCCACTGGAGAGACACACTGCACAATTTTATAGGGGCCAATGAAACGTGGTGCAAATTTGCATGGCCCTATCAATGGTAAATTCTGTGTAGACATCCAACCTGATCTCCCACCTTGTATTGGTGAGCTTCCTGATGTTTCTTATCTGCCTGCCTTTTGTAGGCCGCCTTGGCCTGCTCCAAGTTGGATCGTGCCTTCCTTCTAATGTCTAGAAGCAACTGCTTCCTTTCTTGTATTACAGGAATCTGTTCTACTTCCGGTAAACTCTCTGGTAACATATTTTGCTCGTGTCCATACAAGCATTCATTTGGTGCCATGCCCAGAGAGGCATGTTTGGTATTGTTGTATGTAAATTCTGCTAACTACAATGCTCATACCCACGACTCTATACCTTCCCCCAAATAGCAACGTAAATACTGTTCCATCAGTCTGCCCATCAGTCTGGGGGTGATAGCTGGTGGACAGAGCACAGTCAATTCTCAACATTTTACAGAAGGTACGCCAAAACTTTTAAGTAAATTGAGGCCCTCGATCTGAAACAATACTTCGGGGAAGACCATTTAATCTTATAACGTGTTGCAGAAATAACTCTGCCAGTTGCCCAGCACTAGGAATACCCGCACATGGCACAAAGTGTGCTTGTTTAGATAGATAATCCACCACCACCCAAATGGTGCCATGTTGATTATCAGGTGGAAGATCAGTAATAAAATCCATGGAAATAGGTGTCCAAGCTCTCTCAGGTGTTGGTAAAGGTTGGTGCAACACTGCCTTTCTGACATGATCCGCATTGTTGCGAAGACATGTTTCACATCCTTGAATGTACTCAATCACATCTTTTTTCAGATTTGGCTACTAGAAATACTTTTCTAACAAATGTTGATTCTTTTGACATCCGAATGTCCTGCAAGGGGTGAATTATGACACCATTACAATGCTTTATCTTGCAATCCCTGAGAGGGCAAAAACAATTTCCCTGCATAATAAGGAAGACCTTTTCTGATAGGTTGTAATGGATCCTCCCCATCCCATTTCCCTCCTCTCTGCTTCATACTTGTCTTGACCCATTTCATTAGTTTTTCAGTCATAGCCCCCACCACTCTCTCTGCCGGAATGATTGCCTTAACCTCTGTCACTACATTTTCGAAATTCTATTGCCTTGTTAAGGCATCTGTCTTGCCATTCTTCCTAGTTGAACAAAATTACAATTGAATAGGTCCGGATAAAGATGTGCTAAAAAAACACTCATAAAACCTATTTCCCTCTACATACAGAAAAGAAAAACTCACTCAGTCTACTTCTGAGAAAACGTTGTTTGTTTATCTTTTTCAATTTTTATAAATTGGTATAAAATGAACATTTCTTTCAATAATATGACATCACAGAATGTCTCAACCAAAAAACGTACAGACTAAAGGATTTACAACACATGGAGCCAAATGTTTTCTGGCATAACATCCAATTTTTGTGTGTAAGACAAACTTCATCACAGTTGTTGGCTGTCACAACAATTCACATAATACAATATATAACAAAATCACTTTCACATAGTAACAACAAAACAAAGGTTGTGAAAAGCAATCGTTCTATTTGGTGATAAGCAGTGGCAATGCACTGTGGTTAGGGGTGCGTCTACACCAGGGTGTTTCAACCGTTTAGGAGAGCCTATTTAGCCCACGGTACACGGTCTTCATCAGGACGAAATGCTCTATATTATGTAGTGCGTTCTGTGGGTAATTATTTCCACGGGCACTATTTTCTAGGAACTGCTAGGCGTAGTGAGGATCTCAATGTGGTCCTCCGTGGTCGAGGCTTGTAAACCTGTGGTTACTGATGTTTACAATTTCAGGATGTTTCTAGAAAGAAATCTGTGTGGATGTTCGCACAAAGATGAGCTGGACGAGTGTGTTCCTCGCTCGAGAGGTCCTGAGTTACTCTGCGGCTCGGTGGGTGCCTAGCAGCATAGCGTTGGTCCAACCGTGGAGTGACTCAGCACCTCTCAAGCGAGGAACACACTCGTCCAGCTCATCTTTGTGCGAACATCCACACAGATTTCTTCCTAGAAACATCCTGAAACTGTAAACATCAGTAACCTCAGGTTTACAAGCCTCGACCACGGAGGACCACATTTGCGGTACCGTATTTAGCACCTTCCCCATTCCCATTGAGCCCTATGGGGCAAAAATGGGAATGGGGAAGGGCAATGGTGGAAGGGGGAATTACCGCCCCGCCAACCTTGGAATGGGGCGGTAATTCCCCTTTCCGCCAAGGCGGTGCCAGTATTTTACCGGCATGAACCATGGCGCTAATAGTGCCATGGTTCTCCGACATCCGTGTAATGAGGCCCTTAGTGTTTGTGCTTGGTCTGCTGATCTTTTTTGATAGACAAGAGAAAAATAGTTGTGCAGATTTATAAGATTAAATATTGGTTGGGAAGAAACATGTATAGAATTCTTTGGGGTAGGTATGAGGGAAAATAATAGTCATGAAGAACAATCCTTTGAGGTGTTTGGAGCATGATAGTTCAGCCCATGGTTGTATTGAGTTTGCTTTGAGTCTGTTTTGTGATGGATGAGGGAAAATGTTTGTTGAGATGATTTGCACACAAAATAGTGGTTGCATGGATACATTCTAAGAATTCATTGGCGGTAGGGCACTAGTTGCAGCGACTGTAGCAGAGTGTGCCATTTTTTCTTGTAAGAGAAAACACTAGTTCCAATGAACAATTATTAGAGGTTTTTGGATATTATACCCTCAGGTAATATTTCTTGTAAATGGGTTTAGAAATGACCATAATAAGCAACATGTCTGGAGCTGTTTGAGCTCTTTGTATCCTTCTCTTTTTGTGTCAATTAATTGCTGTATTCCTGCAACACAGACTTGTTCCTTTCTTCCAGTTTGTGATTATTCTACCATTGTGCTGCAAGAGGTAATTTCAGATCCTGGTTTCAAGCAAGCTGATATGTTCAAGTATTCTGATCCAGAGTTCCCTAACAAGTCTCATTATACAGAAGCAACGTTGCAATATACTCACAACTACTGGGCAACCATAGGTCCTCAATACAGATAAAATGAATATATGCTTGTTTGAATCGCTGTGTTTACAAGTAGTCTATATTACAGGCTAACAATGGATTAGAGATCTGGAAAGATGACTCGAGCGCAGACTGCCAATGTTTGTGAATTTAAGAAATTCTGATGAGTAAATATGAATATGATTGATCTGTCCAAAAACAAAAGACAGAAATTTTATTTTCTATAATGTACAGACAACATGTGTTTCGACCACCTGGTCATTCTCAAGGCTGTGAATAGTTATGTACAAAGCATTTGACATGAAAATCAAAGACAAAATAGTTGAACACAATTATAACAATCAGATTGTGTACAAATCAAAACAAAACAAAATTACACATCATCAATAATTTGAACATGATCAAAAGTACAACATACCAAGCGTGCCACATTTCTCGTCAGAGATGGGGAATTAACTGGTTGATTGAAATTGCAAGAGAAATACAAAGTTGAAAAAAATGCATTTGAGCAATTAAAATACTGATTAATTATCAAGAACTACTTCAATCCTAATAATGTGAGTCCCTGCTTTAACCAAGGTTTGGGAAACAGATGTGAGGCCACCTGGCTTGTTCACTGGTTAATAGCAATGTTGGCTAACAATAAATGAATGTAAATGTATATAGACTGAATTAGTTGATGGTAGAACACCCATGCATGTGTGTGATATTGTAGGGTCTTAGTATCATAATTGGTGTCAAATTGGGGAATATGGATGATTGAATGCATTCAATTCAGGCGATATGCAATAAAGTAGATTTGATATCCTGTTGATCAAAATTGTTTGAAATCTCAAAATGATGCTTACCCAACTAAAGAAGCAACATTTTTCTTTTGCCTGTAGATATGACAAAATATTGATGAAAAAGAATTAATCTAAAGAAAAGGGAGGGTCAAATTCTATACTAGTTGAGTAAGTGGAGAACATACCTTGCATGGCTGCGCAACTGTGAAAAGTTTGGAAATGGTTTCGGGCAATACATTTCCAAACAGTGAATCCGTCCCAAGATATCAGAAAGTACTTCATCTGTAATAGATCCATTTTGCATAATCAGCATTGAGTATGGTTAAATGTACGACCTGACCTAATGCCATCAACAAAATATCTCAAAACCCTACCTGAGGTCTGGTTCAGCTTGCGTACTCATATAAGATAAACGCGCCCGTAGCTGGTCCATATAGTTAATTGAAGTAACTCGGTACTTCGAATCAAAATAATGTCTGAATTGGTCTATACAACCTATAAAGATAAAATTATAATATTTCAATAAGATCTCTACAAAATCTCTTTGAACAAAATTATCATCCTGACCTAGGTGGACCAGAACCGTAAGTTTCCTTACCAAAAGTACTCAATACAACTGTGTAAAATGTGAAAAACCACATCCTATATCAGTGGCGGCTGGTGAGTTTGAAAGCTGGTGGGGCGTAAATTTCCCAGGGCGAATTTAGTAGCGAGCACGCACAGCGCGCAAGCCCACCCTCCCAAGGATGGTGCAGGGGGTTCTCTCCACACAACATGTTTGGAAAAATGGCCTACAAAATGTGCAATTTACTGCCCAAAAAACCCACCAAAATATGAAAAAAGCATTCGGTTTTACATATTAATGGTGGTACACTATTCTTACGTGTGCAAGTCTGATGGTGTATTTTACAGCAGCTTGTATTGAGAATAGCTGATACTATGGTGTATGCATAAAGAAATTCATTATATAGTCAGTAATGATGGAAACATATGTTTGTCATACTGTTACTGGCATTCACATGCGTTCATCCTCTTCCTAAGGTGGGATTTTAGGCATTTTCTGAAAGGGTGACACTAAGCTAAAATATTACTTTAGTTTTTAACCACTTAATTAATGCGACATTTGTCCTACCTCTAATGGCTGTCTGCCTCGCTGAGTTGCCATTGCTTCAGTTGCTCGAAGTTGCAACACATGGAATGCACAGTTCTCAGAAATAGCACATACATATTGCATGGAGAAAAAAGCTACAGAAATAGTTTACTAAGTTTGTTATGTTGAGTGCTTTATTATCAACCAACAACCATAACATCAAAACATACTTCAGATTTCTCACTGTTCTGTCAAATAGATCACTGCAACCTTACTCAAAATCATAACATATATAAGGCCATTGAAACAAAGAGTTCAAGGTAACCCACGAAATAACTGCAAATAGCTTGTTTGTAACAGAACATTCACTAGTCAATCATTTTGAAAGTTTGTACACAAATTGTGCACGTCTATTTTTCAGAGAGGCAAATTTATCAATAGTCCGTGTATTGAAGTCAGGGATCTCTTGAATTAGTTGTTTTTCCATGGACCGCATGGCCAAAGCATTCAGACGATCCTTAGTCATTGTGTTTCTCAAGAATGCTTTAATTCGCTTCATGGGGGAGAAACAGCGCTCAGACTCAGCTGTTGTCATGGGTGTAGTAATTAGAATTTTTAATAACTGCATTGTCTCACTAAATGCTTCTTCGAGATTGTTTTCAACGAACAATTTTAATAAAGAAATTGACCCACTTGAACTACAGAATTCTGGTCTCTCATAAACAATTGAAAGCTAGTGTGCAGTCTTTCCTTGTTTGACATGGGGTACACTTGGACAGTTTTATTCAGTGCATCATTGGGAAAAGACTGTCCATGTGTTTGAAATAGGTCACTCTGCAAAAATTTGTCCCCTTCCAAGTGGTTAGTAAATGCAAAGCGTTCTTGGGCTTGTGTAACTATAATATCACATACTTCTTTAGCCAAACGATTCAAAGAGTTCATATTTACATTGTGACCTGAAAAAGTTGCCTCTGATGGAAGTTTAGCTTCCAGATTGTCATTGCTTTCACGTACTCTGCCAATGCACTTGATAAAATTTGCAGTAGCTTTCTGCACATACACAGGGTCAATGTCTCGCTTCCGAAGCTGGTTATATAGAATGTCAACATGGGGCATTATGTCATTGAATAAAAAAAGGAAGAAAAGGAACTCCTTCTCTTTCAGAGTTTGAATGAATCCCTGGGCCTCATGCACAGTAACCCCCTCAAAATCAGTCCGTCTTTCAATAATGATCTCAAAGCATGTATGGAGTGCTTCCCTGTGCTGATATATGGCTTCTACTACCCGAATATGGTAGCTCCAGCTAGTGCGAGATGGTTTTGGAAGTCTTTGATCTGATCCCTCATCTAGAACAGTGATTCTTCTTGGAGAACGAGAAAAAAATGTACAGAAGCCAGAGATATCACAAAAGAAAACTCTTGAGATTTTTGAAACAGCCTGTTCAATGATGAGTTTAAGCTGGTGTGCATAGCAATGTACATAGTGTGCATTTGGATACACTTCAGCTACTTTCTTTTGGACTCCACCAGACACCCTCCTCATTACGCTCGCACCATCATATGTTTGCGCAATTACTTTTTTTGTGGCAATCTTCAGGGAATACTTTGTCCAATTTATTCATTATGGCAGTAGCAATGGTCTGCACACTAGATTCTTTCAGATGAGAGAATCCATAAAACCTTTCAACAATTCTGTATCATTCATCAATGTAGCAATAGACTAGCACAGACTCAGTCTTAGTGGAAATATCAGTTGTATCGTCTGTCTGAATAGCCACATAATCTGTGCATTTTAACTGCTCTACAATGATCTCTCTGCTGACCATGAACATGCAGTCCAGCAGTACATTCTGAATTGTTTTTGAAGTGCCCTTGAATACTTTTGCATTTTTTAAGTGTAGTTCCATTGCACTGTCTATGCTGGATACAAAATCCACCAGGCCTCTAAATACACCAGGATTTAAAGAGTCTTCAGTTTCATCATGGCCATGTAAAGCCAATTCAAATGCACCACAAAAACGCACACAGTCGATTAACTTTGACAAGATGTATCGGTTTTTATCCATATCCTGATTATGCCTCATCACGCTCCGGCAATAGGCATCATCCAACTGTGTTGCAATGTTTACACTTCCCAACATGCGCATCTGTAATATATTCTCATTATGAGATTTGCACAATTCATGTCTCTTGCTTTTTTCTGACAAATGCTTTAAGTCAGTGACTCCTGTTTTTGTCCAGGCCGTTTCACCTCCAAACAGCAGGCAAGGGAAGCAGAACAAAGACCACTTAGTAATGGTACCAGTGAGCCATGTCTTCTTTTCATACCACACCATGGAAAATGTGCGTGTGTAAGCCTTACCCCTTTCTTTTGCGGACTGTCAATTTTTAAATCTGGCTGATCAGGCCCTAGTCTTTTCACCTCCAGTTTTTCACTGTGTGTGAGTCCGGAAAATGGTTTTGGGAGTAATTGGTCTACTGAATTCATTTTCGGCAAGAGTGACACCTGTTAATAAGCAAAATGATTATGTACATGTATATGTATATCATGGGATCATGTAGTCATTGTTAGGTATGCTCTTTAAGAACACATAAGTATAATTTGTCGGTACTAGACACAGATAACATCTGCAATTATACACAACTCTGCTGTACTTATCATCGACCAGTACAGTTGAGTATAATTGCCGATGTTATCTATGCATGCGTTAACACACATGCCCATTAGCAAATGTGACACCAGCCACTAAGTACATATTGCAGCTTGTTTGGCAAATGAGTACTTATGGAAGAAATGAGGCAAGTTTGTTCTGTTAATACTGTTCTAAAAAAACATTGTTTACAATGTAGGGAGATTTTTCTGACTGCATCACGCAACCCCAACCCCTCCCACACACTGTGGGAGCAATGATGAAGATTAGAAAGAAGGTATTCTGATGTTTGAAAGACTGTGGGATTTTTCAGCGGTAAAACAAATTACTGTATACCATTCAACTGGAAGTTATCAGGACATCATGAGGTAAGTGGGAACCACCACCCAATCCTATCCTTCAGAAAACAGTTTCCAAATGGACAGGTTTCCTTCTGTTGAACCATAAGCAGGCGTTTTTGCATTATATGTATGGCTTTCCATTTTCACATGCCACCCTCTCAGCTAGTCATAGATGCCATTCTGTAGTTTGTACTGTTCATCAGATTTTCCCCCACCTCATTGATCCCCACAAACATGGGCTTCTTTCCCAAAAAAAATGTAAACAAGATAGCTGTGTGCCTTCTTTACTACAGATGAACACAAACAGAGTTGGAGTGCCCTGAGCATCAAACCCTACAAAAAACTCATGCTAGCTTGCCTCATTCTGGAGAATGGTCACTGCAATGAACTCCTTCGCAGGCTATGGGAAATCCAAATCCCGGAAGGTGGACTGTGGAGGTTGAAGTCTGATGTTTTTAGTTTCACAATTACCCTGGACTGGTTGGATTTGTTCATGTAAGGCGTTGCTGATGGTCTGTAAAGAGAAAGCGAGAGACTGATCTGAGAAAGGTCAACATAGGCTCAGAGAAGTATTAAAATGGTTTCCACACATGAGAGTTAACTGCTTGTAACATTGAAGCTGCACCATAATAATCTTTAGCTCAATTTGTAAAGAAAGTACCAGCAACTACCACCATGTGCCAGTCATCAGTTGTATAGCGCTGCAATATATACATTTTTGTGATGTTTTCGTTCTGGGGCTTTAAAAGTGCGCTTTGCGGAGCTCAAATTACAAAATTAATTTGCTGCAGCCCTTCAGGCACCCGATTTATAAGCACTCTGTGTGTCCTTCGCTGAGGCCCTGTTAAAAACAGCATTGGCAAAGCCACTCAGATCCTGTTCACACACAAGCATTGACAAAGCCAACATTTTGGCATTGTACATGCGGTGTAAGCTTCTGCCAGGCACTGCTATTAGATGCCCAGGAACTTGCACCATGTTTCTGCTTCTACAACAACGGGTAGTTAATTCTGCTACAGCTGTGCCTGGCAAGTGCCTTTCCCATGCTTACACAAAAGTCCAAACTGTTGGCTATGACAATGCTCATTTTAATCTAGAAATGCAGGAATGGGCTGTGACAACCTATAGGATATCAGTCATGCAGTATAGCCTTGGCAGCATTCTGCCCCGGTCATTTTAAATACAATGTTTGCATTCAGCTCCACGTCTACAATGAGACGTGCCTGCAATGTAATGGAAAATAACTGGTGCAGTAGTACAGCATTGGAGTTTACCTGCAGAGTTTGGCTGAAGCGCTTCAATGGCGTGGCCCTTACAGGTGGGATGAGATTTGCTAGCGATGTGACTCTGGATAGAGGCTTGACCCGCTTGGTACTAGGTTCCTGCAGACATGGGCATAGATACAATTTAGATGCAAAACAAAATACCTACAGTTCTCAGAAATAAAAGTTCCGTACGGATTGGTACCATCTCAGAGTTGCTATGACACCTTCATTAAGTAAGACGAAAAAGCAAGAACAATAAACAAGCATTGGCAAAGCCAACAGTTTTGGCTTTTCCACTGTCAACCATGTCCTCCTTACTCATACATGTTTAATATTACGTCTTTCATATAGTACACATTTACGCAAATCATCCACATAAAATTAACAACATGTTGCTAAATTCAAGAGGAAATATGTGTGAAAGAGTGACAATCTAAGTGCCATGGGACCGATCGAAGGGTCATGCATGCCATGGGGCAATGGGCTGGTGCGATTTTGGGAGAAATAAGAATGGGTCACGTGCAATTCAGGTTTCAATTAGATATGGCACAGGGCATTATTGGGGCAATGTGAGTACCAGGGACATAGCAATGTGGCATGGGGAAAAGATGGAGTCAATGTGCGTGTCATTGGACAATGGGTACAATGGGTACAGCATGGAGCTGTTCTTGGGCCATTATAGCAACATGGAGCGATGATAGGGAAATTCAGGGATGAAGGGCAATCTATAGGGTAATCCAATGGGACAATGGAAAGTGGTATGGGGCAGTTCTGGAATCTGGGGACAATGTGGGTGTCATGGGACAAACCAACTTTGCTCTTTTGAAAAGTGACTTTGCACTGCCGACAGAAACCATGATTCATGCAACTGTGCAACGTGTATTTTTGCAGTGCAAATTCAGTGCAGAGAGTCAATACACTTTGCACAGTCCCATAAATCTGGGTTTGTGTCAGCAGTGGAAAGTCCCTTTTAAGTAGTGCAAAGTCACTTTGAATCATGCAAAAAATGTCCATGGATTGGGCCCCAATTGTATCACATGCTATCTAGTCCTGCCCCAACAACATGTTCCCAACCCCATCCCGTCCCGGGGCCGCATGATATGACCGTGCACAAACACTGTGCATCCATTGTCACCATGACAACAGTCCGGTGCAAATGCACTGGTATTCATGTGGGTGCAATTAAAAAATGCACTCCATCATGGTCTCTGTTGTCATTCCACCACTGGAACACGAACCAATAGTCCCAGCCCCGATAGCACACTTCAGCAATGGGTGTCGAGCATCAACTGCCCAGACGTTCGGAACTTTGCATAGTACCTGTGCCGTGCTCATCTGTCAGCCTCCACGCTATTATCAGTGGGGTAAGTCACTGCCTGGGTACTCTTTCCGCTGGGCAATGTTACATCTGCTCTCAGATATGGGCGACGTTGCTGAATTGTGCGTCTGTTTTTTGGGAAGCTGTCCTGTTGTAGTATGCTTGCTCGCCGTGTGAACGCAGCTCACTGAGTGCGACATGGATGAATCCTCTTCAGTGGGTGAGTGGGGGCAGGGGGCTTAGGGTGCGAAGGAGATGCTGATCGAGAGGTCCTCAGCACCTGCTGCAATGTGTCTTTACACGAGGTGCTGATGCCGTGTCCCAGATCCCAGAGTGCACAGTCCACTTGTCCGCATACTTTCAGAAGTGGGTGACACAGTCCACACAGCCCACCTTCTATTTGGTATCCCTTTAAACATCGGTCACGTTTGGGTAATACCAGTGGGTGGCACAGACACGCCTTAAGTTAAGTTGGGATGTCACGGAAACACGAGGCCTTGCGACACTGCCCGAGCCATCGTATGTCAACTATTGCATGCGTAGTACAATCACCATGGCATCATCACATGTGTAGGTAGGCCCAAGATTACAGAGCAAATGTGCAGCACCCTGGTCCCAAGCCATAAACCACACGTGTGTAAGTCCCCTGGCCAGAGAGCACACAACCCATCAGCATTACCCCGACCAGGCCCTTTTACAACACATGCAGCACCCTGCCGCATGCAATTAACCACACGCGTGTAAGTGCCCTGGCCACAGACCACACATCCCATCAGCATTACCCTGACCAGGCCCTATTACAACACATGCAGCCCCCTGCTGCCTGCAATTAACCACACGCGTGTAAGTGCCCCCTGGCCACAGGCCATACATCACATCTGCATTACCCAGTGACTGCCCATAGTGCCATGTGGGCACTATCCCACGCCAAAAGCCACGCTTGTAGTGGCCCAGGCTATACATCACATCTGCATTACCCTGACCTACGCCTTATTACTATAGTAACCCGACCCATGCCATACACTTACCCAGGCCCTAATACCACGCGTGGTAAGTACCCTGACAACAGACCCCGCGGGGCGTCTGCAGGACCTTGACGTGAGCACTATTACATCCAGGAGTAGAGCATCTGCAATACTCCACACGAGGTCAGAGGACATGAGCCGAGCCGAATACCGATACTACAATCCCTCACCCTCTCCCTCGCGCTGCCAGGGCTTAGTCTAGTCCCATAAATGCCGAGACAGGCATAGGCCATGGTGACTTGTGCCGTTTTATATTTTCGGCATTTTTTGTCAAAAAATGCCAAAAATATAAAATGCCACATTCATTGGAGATTGCGGGCAGCAGCAGCACGCCTGCCCGGGCCTTACGGACCGGTCCGTGGCCCAAGTCCCTTGGGCCAGGCATGGAGTGGACGGGGGGTAAAAGGCCCAGATGGCCTCCGCCTTGGTGGAAGCGGGCGGCCCGCTACCACCAAGGCCCTGCCCCCGGGGAGTGGGACTCGGGGCTCAGGAGACACACACAACAAGGCCCCAAATTGATGGCGGCAATCAGCAACACTGAAAGATGTGTAGGCCCTGGCCCACACGTCGTTCAGTGCTGCTGACTGTGGCTGTCGTGGACCACTGTGACAGTGCACTCCCCGGGGCCTGGGCCCAAACAACTAGAATCAGTTTATTCAGAAACAACATCGGTACTTACTGCTTGTGGTGGACCAGGGCTGATGGTGGTCTCTGGAGCTCAGCAGTCGCATTGTGTCCATCGTCGTCCTCAAGAATCACAGGGGGGAGACGTGTGAAGGTTGCCAGTGATCTGCATAGATACAGTTATGACAATGGCTGTTTGCCAGCCAGTGCAAGGATTGTCATTGGCTGGCAAACAGCCAATGACATTACTGTATCCAGGGAGGGGAGGGAATTTCATTTCCTAGTGCGCTGTTTGCGCACATTTTTTACGGGCGGGGCCACCCATGAAGCGCCCCGCCAACCTTCTATTAAAGGGCTACGAAGAGTGCCTTTTACTGTTAAAAAAAGATGAGTAAATTGGGACACGCCCCTGCTGTGAAAGCCGGGCCTGGCCCTGACACATACACACCGGTATATTGTAGCCTTGCCACAGTGCCCCCGCGCTGCTGACAAAGGAAATGCACCTTAGAAGCTAAAAGAGATTCAATCAGAGAACCTATGATAGCAGCCGCCATTGTCCTATATTGATAAATCCCAAATAAATATTCGAAGTCATTCCTTCCATTGTCCGTGAAAGAATAGATGAGAAAACATTCTCTAAACATGAGGGTAAACACTATTATAGATTGTATGGTATCCTACCTGTAATAGGTGAAAGGCATGTATAGGACAAATCCCTGAATCGTGGTAACGTGAACTGAGCCTGGATGGAGAGTATCATATTAAATACCTAATTTCCTTCGCGCGAAAACCCGCGTGGTGGCATCCGCACTTAATGACATCATGCGTAGGACAACGCATGATGTCATATGTAAACAAACAAGCACGTCATATCCGTTCTTAGTATGATGCGTTAAACAAAGAGACTAATGAGTAATGAATGTTTCTGCCCTTAATGGATGAATGACCAGGTATTTGATCATACTAAGCTTAAAGTAAAATAAAGAAATGATACAGGTGTTACCAAGTTCAAATTTCTTGCATATTACCAGAGAATCAAGGATTAATGCAAGTTTAGATATTTGGCTATGAATGCCCGTACTGTAATATAAACCCTTCAACCAAGTGTTTGCCAATAATGATGAGGTGGCTTATCAAAGTCCACAATTGCTGCAATATAATGAGGTAATAAGGGAAACCCACACTTCTGATCCAATCCGTGGCCATCGTAGTCACATATTAACAATGGTTGTATAATTGACCCAGAATTGAACATAAATACAAAATGATCTGTATGAAATTCAGTTGATAAATATAGAAAAGGGAGTAGTGATAAACTAGACTGACCTTCTTGAAACAGACTGTTATAATACATCAGCTAGTCATGTTTATCATAATATAGTGAATCGATTGGTGAGAATAAGCAAGTATTTGAGAGTGAATTGCTTGCTTGATGAACTTTGGTGAAAAGGTATGATGGTTGGTAGCAAGTCAGCATGGCTTCACATCCTCATGAAAAAAAACATTTGGAAGGTATATTGCCCTGTACAACAGTCATTACTCATGCATGCAGAATGGCATCCTGATATTAGGATACATCAGATAAATTAGATAATTATAAAAAGACATTCATCTCATGGCTTTTTTGATGATATTCCGCTGGTATCTTCTATTCAAAAAGCGCTGTGTAAGTATATCACACTCTTTGGTGTAGTCAGTATCAAGACTACAGTTCCTCCTTGCCCTCTAAAATGCTCCCCTTGGAATGTTGTTAATTGTGGTCCGTTGATGACTACTTTTGGCAAAGAGCACAAAATTAACTTCTGTAGGTTTTCGATACGTTTTAGTTTGCATTGTGCCTTCTTCAATAAAATTATGTAAATCCAAAAATTCAATACATATAGCACTGGCATGTCCTGTAACATTGATACCAAAATTGTTGTTTTTAGGGTGTGCTAGAAAATTATCAAATGAGATCTTGTGATCCCTTCCAAACAATCAAAATATCAATGAACTTCCTCCAAGCAAATCAAGTTGCTTGGAGATGGCCACATTTTTCCTGGTTATAAATATGAGTCTCTTTAAACTGTGACATGAACAAATTTGCAAGAGGTGGTGCAAATTTAGCACCCATCGCTACTCCTTTTGATTAGGCGTAGTATTGTCCATAAAACAGACAAACATTATTGCACAGACTGAATCTCCAAAAACTTTTAAGCATGTCAATAGGTTTGAGATATGATGCAGATGAATTGCGAAATGTGTAATCAATTGTTTTCAGTGCCAATTAATGATCAATGCTGGTATACAAAGATGACACATCTAATATCGCTAGCATGTAATCTGATTTCCATTCCAAAGTCCTAAGGAGCTGTAGCACATGAGTACTGTCTCTTATGTAAGATTTCATCTTTAGGGCATATGGTTTTAGGGCTTCATCTAAATACTGCAACAGTTATTTCATTGCCCAACCAATACCGCTCATGATCAGTTTTACTTCCGGTAATCTCTCAAATGATTTATGAATTTTAGGAAGGAAATATAGGGTGGGCATGGTTGGTTCAGTGTTGGTCAAGAAACCTTTCTCCTCTTCTCTTAGGTATCCCTTGTTATACTATACTAGTATTATCTCTTGAAGGTCTGCTATGACCATCTTGGTTGGATTAGATTTGAGCGGTAAATAGCAGTTAGGGGTGGCTAGATGTAACATGACCATTTCAATATAGTCTGATGTATTAAGAACCATTATGTTGCCACCTTTGTCTGCTTCTTTAATATTTATGTTCCTGTCCTGGGCAAGATCTTCTAAGGCCTTAGATTCCTCTCTAATCAAATCCAATCTGTACCTCTTCTTGCTATGACAACATTTGTCCAGATGAGCATCTATGTCCTTGGTGATTGTCTTGTGAAAGTTTCAATTACACTCTCCAATGTCAATTGTGGAGTACATTTTCATTTGGGCTTCAGTTCCTTGATTTCCTAATGCCTGGTCTAAACATCTAACTCATTGTATGTGGTCTCTATGCTTACAGGAGTATCTTGATCCAAAGACATTAATGTTTTTGTATTGGCAATGTCAAATATAGTATTAGTACTGAGAGGGTCCAATGTGGGTTTAGACACAAATGATCAAACTTCAGTTGCAAAAAAGTTTTCAAATTTTTATTTTCTCAAAAATGTATACAAATCAATTTGAAAATTAACAAAATCTGTGCCCATACTGGGTGAAAATCATAGCCCTTTGTTCAAAACAGAAATCTCATTATGGGTTAACTGTCTGTTGGAAAGATTGATAACCAAATCAGAGTGGATTATTTCCCCAGGGGTTTTTGGTGTTCGACTGAGTCAGGATCCCTGTGTGACTTAAGTCTTTGTCAGAGCTTCCACTTCCACTTCCCCCCCCCTACCCCTAGTGTGGTGTTTGGTGTTGGAGTAGGTGCCACGGGCGGAATTTGAAATCTGACCTGTTTGGTATTGATAAATCTCTGATTCCCTTTTTTGTATCTGCAAATCTGATCTAAAAAACTTAGGCTGCCACTATTTGCTGATTATGTTACACCAGTGTTAGTGGTACTTGCTTCACCATTATCCTCTTCTGAATCTGGATCAGAATTAGCCAATTTTGACACTATTTTGATTTGAAGTACCGCAATACTTCCATTAATTATATGCACCAGCTACGGACCCTTTTGTCTTATATTACTACGCAAGCTGAATCAGAACTCAGGTAGGGTTTTGAGATCTTTTGTTGAATGCATTATGTCCGGTCTAGTTACTACTAAGTTCTATCTTTGCTCTAAATGTAGCCCTCGTCTTCCTTGCCCTTCAACCACTCTGAAATAAGCCATTGTGTGTTACTTGTTAGGGCAAGTCCTCTCTGTACTATCCCCTCACCCTAGATAAGTGGAGCAACCAGTGCAACCTAGGGATAGTAACACACAAGGGCTTAGTTCAGAGTGGTTAAAGGACAAGGAAGACTAGGGCTACATTTAGAGCAAAGATAGAATTTAGTAGTAATTGAACCTGACACTTTATTGTGTGAAAATCTGACTGGAGAAGTCTCAAGATATGAGACCCTGAACAGTCCAAGACGTGTGTCTGATTATGTCAGGTCTTACATTTAACCATACTCAATGCTGATTATTCAAAATGGATCTATTACAGATGAGGTACTTTCTGATATCTTGGGACGGATTAAATGTTTGGAAATGTATTGCCTGCAACAATTCCCAAATTTTTCATGATTGCGCTGCCATGCAAGGTATGTTCTCCACTTACTCCATTTGCACCAATTAGCATAGAATTTGACCCTCCCTTTTCTTTAGATTAATTCTTTTTCATCAATATTTTGTCACATCTACAGGCAAAAGAAACATTTTGCTTCTTTAGTTGGGTGAGCATCATTTTGAGCTTTTGCGCACTTTTGATCTACAGAATTCCAAATCTACCTTATTGCATATCGCCTCAATCATCCATATTCCCCAATTTGGCACCAATTGTGATACTAAGACACTACAATATCACACACGTGCATGGGTGTTCTACTATTAGCGAATTTGGTCTATATACATTTACATTCATTTATTGTTAGTCAACATGGCTGTTAACCAGTGGGCAAGCCAGGTGGCCTCATATCTCATGTTTTTCACCAACTGTTTCTTAAACCTTGGTTAAAGTAGGGACTCACATTATTAGAATTGCAATAGTTCTTGATAATTAATCAATACTTTAATTGCTCAAATGCATTATTTTGAAATTTGTATTTCTCTTGCAATTTCAATCAACTGGTTCATTCCCCGTCTCTGACCGGCAATGTGGCATGCTTTATATCTTGTACATTTGATTATTTTCAAATTATTGATGATGTGTAATTTTGTTTTGTTTTGATTTGTACACAATCTGATTGTTATAATTGTTTTCAACTATTTTGTCTTGGATTTTCATGTCAAATGCTTTGTACAGAACTATTCACAGCCTTGAGAACGAACAGTTTTTTCGAAACACGTGTCGGCTGTACACTATAGAAAATAAAGTATCTGTCTTTTGTTTATGGACTGGACTGATCCCTCATATTCATATTTACTCAGCAGAATTACTTAATTTCACAAACTTTAGTAGTCACCTTCCCAGATCTGTAATCCATTGTTTACCTTTTCAAACCCCTGTGGGTGGTTTGTGGGAACAGTGTGTTTGCTGTGGGCCAAATATTTACTATTGTGTTTTCTCCTTGTAACATTGAGTGGTGAATAGTGCATAGCAATCACATCGAACCCACAAAACGTGTTCATTTATATTACAGGCTACTTGTGCAACAGCACAGTAACAAATTGTGCCTAATCCTTGACAAAGACCGCAAAGGTCGAAACACATGTTGGACAGTTTTCAATTGTGTTTGTTAAGCAATAAAGACATTACTTCGTACAGATATTCAAAGGGCAACGTTTCTATAGCAATATTAAGGATGAATGGCACAGCTTCATTTTTCTAAGGGTTTAGCCCATGCAAACACGGTTTTCTGTCAGAGAAAACAGTGTAACAGAATAGTGGCATCGGGCATGGTTACACAGACTGGCTGCATGCAGCGAACACCGACAATATAACAAAAATACATATAAATACAGGACTCCTTGACAGAGCAAAGGAGCAGGTGTATCCACATGCCCAAACATATGCTTCTCATATACTCTCAACAGTGTTGTGAATATGAAACAGTAGCAACCCAAACAGCAAAATGAACCCCAAGTAATCGAATGTCCAAACAAGGTTCTATAAAAATATCTATGTATACTTTAATTAAACACACCACATAGAAGCATTACTTAATAAAACAACACTAGAGAAAACCTACCCATATGGAAAGAACACAGAAGATGAAAGATATAGAAAGATGCACTCTGGGTAATTAAACATGGGTGAAACTCAATCAAAAACCACAATGTTTAGAAAATGATATGTATCGTGTGAGAAATGGGGGTCAAAGGGGAATTAAATAGTCTCTAGGGGCTAAAGTGGAACCTTGTTGGAAGTTAGGAGTCAATAATATCTTCTTGCATTCCTTTGCAATTTAACAACATTGAACCATGCTTCTTGATGCTGTGCATGTGGTTAAGAGAGTGCCAAAAATCAGAATTGATGGGTATGGTGGTCCAAGATAAGCCTGTGTTCTCATTCTCTCAAACATGGGGAAGGCTGCACACAACTGCAGGGATCCTTCATCTCCAGTGAGCCACTAGGAACTTGAGTAGCTGGCAGAGAGTCAGGTCTTGTTCCAGCAGCAGGTCACCCCCAATGTGCCTTGGGGATGGTTAATGATCAGAGGATGTCTCTGCTTTGGAACACCTGCCTTCACCTCAAAGCTGGAGGGCTCTGGAAAGGGCTGCTCTCCCAACAGGGTCCAACCAAATGCTTCTTGAATCCTTTAAGTCCAAAGATAAATCAAAGAAGGAGTGGGATACCCGCTCTTGTATAGGAAAGAAACCTAAGGTGATTGGACAAAATTAAGCCTGATTTAAAGGCTTAAATACCTGTCTTTGTGACAAGTGGTCATTGCCATGTGACAAAGTGCTTTCTGCTAAACAAAGTGAAGGATGCAGGAAGTAAGGAGAGATAAGAGAGTAACAAGATGGTGGAAACATTCTCCAGCTGTGTGGAGCCCTCTATGACTACACTGTGTCCCCTTCTCCAAGCTAATGCATCAAAGGTGCTTTGTTATTCAACACTCTGGTGTGAGTCTAGTCCTTTTGTGCAGGATGTGCCCTTAGATTCTTGTTTACTGGGGCAGCTGCTACTGAGGCTGTCTTGCTGGAGAGAGGTGTTACCCAACCTCACAAAGGATCCAAGAGGGGCAGCCCTTTGGGCTTCAGTCCTGCTGGCTGCAGCAGCAGTGTAGTCACTAGAAATAGTTATGAGTGGGGGCAAACAAAGGGGAACAAATACAACAAGGGTGGGTGGGGTGGTGGCACATCAAATAAGGGACAACTGGCCGAACTTCTTTACATAAAACTATATTTTACCAATATGGTTAACACAATGGGCCTCATTACAAGTATGCTGGTCCGGTTCCAACGGTACTGGTAAGCTTGGCGGTACTGTTGTTACCGGACCGGCAAACTACGAGTTCTGATGAGGTCTGATGATGTCCGACGAGGTCAGACCTGGCAGGTGCAACGGCACCCACGAGCAGACACTGCCGGTAGCACCGTCATCATTCTGAATGGTGCTGGTGCTACCGGCCTCCCCATTCCCATTGAGCCTTATGTACACAGGAGCACTTCCGAAAACACATTTTCAAGATGTCTTTGCTCACAATATATGCCAGTTTAAAAAACATGTTCATGCTGGCTGTGCCCATACATTTCCATTGTTTTGCACATAATGCCATTAATGATACTATAAGAAAACATGTGCTCAGTTGTTCTGCCAATATATGGGAGTACACCACATAGAAACATGCTCCAGTTGGCTTTACCATTAAAAATGTTATGCCACAGTATAAACATTTTCAAACTGGCTGCATCAAAATACCAGTCTAGCCACATAGAAACACTTACCATGCTTTCTTTATCAAAGATACACCACCCAAAATGGCATACAATAATAAGAAATGGCTAGATTGGCTGTACCCAATGCCATTATAGCCACATAACACTACACATGCTCCCTTTATTGAAGGATGCCCAATATATGTCTTGCCACAGTAAGAAATGGATAGACTGATTGCAAAAAAAGGCTAGTATAACTACATCATAGCACTTATCATGCTTGCTTTATCATAGATGCCCAGTAAAAAAATGCCATGCTTGCTGCCTAACCCTCCACCGCCTTGCACGCACACAATCAATGTGAGTCATGGTATGTTTTACTAGGAATCCATCGAAGATGACTGGCAGGAAAATGCTGTGCCTGGCCCCTGTGCCCCCCAGCACATCAGATGCACACATTCCGATTATGTGTGAATGCAAAGAATTAGGGGGGCCAATGGGTCAGTCATGGCATTTTTTATTAGGCATCTATGATAGTTGGCCAGTAAAAAAAAAAAAAAAAAATGCCAATCGGCTAAGCCACCCAGTGCCTCTCTCTGGGAGCTGATTTTGGCCAGTGGAGAGGGGGGTGCAACAACAGCATTTTAAAAATGTCATAGGTGTACAATTCCCCTTAAAAAAATCAACTCCCATCACCATACACTCCTCATTACACACAAAACAAGCATACATACACATTTACATTAACTTACCTTCTGCCCCAGTCCTGAAGTTTCTTCCTAGTGCCCCAGCTCCTGCTTAGCATGAACAGGAACCAGGAAGGAAAGAGTGCTTCCTGGGTCCTGCTTAGGCGAATAAGAGCTGTAGCACTGGTGATGAAACACCCCACCACTTGTGTATGTGCGGGGTGGTGCACAAATGCCCCTCACACATACTACGATGCAGTTCCCAAGCCAGCATACCCAGTGGGCCATGCAAGGCTGGAGAAGCAAAACGCCCCCTGCTTTGCTTGACCCATTGGTCATCCCTGGCTGGGGAACAGAACTGTCATAACTGAAGCTGTATTTTCCTTTGACATATCAAGCCAGCCCAGGAGCGCTCCCTCCACTGCAAAAAGAAGCTTAGGGGGTGCTCAATGTTTATACTGGGCTGGCTCTTCAGCTCCTCCATAATGGGTGAGGGAACCAGGGAGTCGGCGCTCCCTTGCCCTTTATGGATGACCGCCACTGGTACATCCCCAATGAATTGCACAGGGTCAGTGTGGCTGGAGATGGAATAATGTTGATTTTGAAGAAATGTGGATGAACTGCGCTGTTGGTAATGCAATGATTTTGAGTACATTAAGGGAACCATAGAGGTGCTCTACAGCAGAAGACTATCATGTTATCTCAGTCGGTTGGGTGACAGTTGCTGAGATGTCTTAAAACTGGCTGTTATTCTTATGACATTTTTCAATTCCTTATAAAAAATAACCAGTGCTATAAAGTATTTTCAACCAGGGGATGGGTTGGGCTGGTTGCTTGTTTATATTCAGGACAGGGTTGGGGGAATATCTGCCCTGCAGTGAAAATCAAAAGTTGGCGTCCATGCAGACACAGTTTAGTTTCCTAATAACTGCTGTCAGCACAATAGAAGCATTTATTTGTGATTAGGCAGTTTGGCAAGCATATAACATATTTAGCAATACAGCCTGTGATAAAACTTAAAGGAAGGGGCACACAAATCACAGGGTATGTGTGTGATAGCCAAACAAAAAACTAAACAGTTTAAAGAAAACTAGTGGATGTAAGTTTAAGAAGCATATTGCAGTTTGGAAAGTTCATTTTTGTTTTCGTCTATGAAACTGTAAGCTGCACATTCGGTAAACAATAGTGTGTTCATCAGGTAGGAAGCTTGCTTTTAACAGTGATGAACCCACTCCAATGATATTCTTGGCCACTTGATTCCCGTGGTGTCCCTTTCAGGCAAGAAGAAAAAACACAGACTAGGCAAATAGAGGCTGTAGACGCGCAGAAAGAGTTACTTGCCAGGGGGTGGGGTGGGGTGGACAGGCCACCAATTAGGGGGTGCAAAGCAGCAAATAGGGGGAGCAATCACCCCCCTCTTCCCGTCTCTAGGGGCACCTATGTGCAGCAGAGGCAGCCAGACTAGGGGGAGAATACACACAGGTCATTACGACCCAGGCGGTAAGTACACCAACTTTACCACCATGGTGTAAACTATGTTTACACCATGGTGGATGGCGGATTTACCGCCCCATTCCAAGGTGAGTGGGGCGGTATATCCCCATTTCCCATTTACCCTTCCCCATTCCCATTTTTGCCCCATAGGGCATAATGGGAGTGGGGAAGGCGCTTATTTACGGTGCCGTAATTAGCACCAAGGCGGTTTAGCGCCATGGATTTTAACGCCTGCTAAAAGCAGCCGTTAAAATTGGAATCAGGCGTTAAGGGGTAACGACGGCGTTAACCCTTAACGCCTGGGTCGTAATGACCTCCAGTCTGTCCACAGCTGCCTGGGCTCACAGTGTAGAAACATGTGTGTTATCAATCCGGTGTGGCTTTTATAATTATGAGAAATACTAGCCACCATTCAATAAACTCAGGTCTGACTTATGAATATAGTTTACAAACAACGCAAGTATATTATTTGGTTTTGGGACAGAGGTGCAGATTTAAATGCAAATTCTGCAGTGATGTGGCGGTCCCAGCAGCTGTCGAACCGTGCACATGTGATGTCTGTACCTGCTCTGTGCCATTGGAGAGCAGGAGCTGCACATCAGGAAACTGGTGCAGCGGGGTGCAGGTGTATGTTATCTTTTGGCCTGGAGCTATTGAACGGGGGGTATGATTAACATGCCACCCTTTTTTAGATGGAATTACCTGCATCATTTAATTAATTTTTAAAATGTTTAAAAGCCAGGGTTTCCACACCCTTGCCAGATAGAATATCCTCACTACGTCACACAACAGGAAGTAGTTATAATCACTGTCTGCTTATGGTGACTGTCAAATTATGATGCGGTCCCATTATAATTTGTACTATGCGTGTTCTGTCATTACGAACTATTCCTGTTATTTTAAAACCACAATAGTGGACGGGAAGCCACACTACAATAGTGCACCATTGCGCGATTTGTTTCCCTTTCGCCTCGCCACACTTCACATAAGAATTGTTCGGGTCCTTCCCACTACATGACGGTCTCCAACAATTCACAGAATCTCTATAATATGTGCCTGTTTCCTCATATAGTTGCTGTTACTGTTTCCCTCTTTCTCACTTTGTGTAGGAAAGTTGGAGTGATGGGCACAGTTCAGCATCCAGTTTATTTTGGACAGTGCTGTCTCCCAACTAGCCCTAGCTGACCGCCACCCAGGAAAGCTAGCAATGTTTGCTTGCATGCTGAAACTGCCAATTAAAATGGATGCTCCTGTATAGCGGCACAGTTAACTTTTCCACCATGGGGGAGTTAGGGAGCCACCATGGCCTGATTGCTGCAGCCAATACCACTGGTGGTGGTTGGGCCTTTCTCCACTGCCGTGCTCTACATTGTGGTTGGGAATGATGCACTTCACCAGATGTGCTGGTAGATGCATCCAGCCACATCACGGGAGGGGGGTACTGAGTGGGTGGTGTATACCACTGGTTGTTAAACATTGTTTCATGCCCCTGCCACATATGGTTACACATTGCATTCAAGCCCAATGTATTTTCCCATGGAAAATTGTTTAGGTCATGTTCCCTGGCACCTCTGAGTAACCATGCACATTTTGACAGGAAATTAGCACTTGTGTATAGGATCCTCAAAAATACTTTTTATGTGGTTTCTTAGCCTCCAGTCAGATTCTGTGAAGCACTTTTGGTAATATTTATATGAAAGACGCTGCGACAAAATCTTATTCTTGTACGTTACAATTGCAGCATCCATTACTGTTATAGGTTAAGCATTGCTCCAGAACATACAAAGCGATTCTAACCAGCTGTTTGGATAAGAATAACAATTTCAGTGCAGTAAAATGTTTCCTGACATGAATCAGACTGATTTTTGCCCTCCGAAAGTAGTCATTATACAAAATAAATGTTTCCATTGCCAGGGTCTAGCGGCGGATTTCAATGGTGATTTGCGTCAGGCCCTCCCAGGAGACGAGAGGTGGAAACTACTTCAAACGCCCCTGAGAAATGCACACGCCCAGCAAAAGTGCTGCTGCCTCTGTGCAGGGTCAGGCTGCCGAATCAACTGGCACTCCTTAATGCTGGCGAGATTACAAAGGTGGCCCACATAAACGTATCTGAAATCGGTAATGAGCTCTCTTAGCAACCTAGCCATTTGCTTTTATGCTACTGCACATCAGAATGAAATGCATTTTCCAACTTCGCAGTGACAGAACTTTACAAATGTGCCTGCTTTTCAGAAGTGTGGCAAGATTGTTGACCTTTGGCCTATCCTACTTTAATCTGATGCAAGGGGCTACAGCTGTTGGAAATTAACCATTTCCTGAAATATGAGGTGAGATGATTCACATAGGAGAGCTTCCATGCTGGGGACCTGCATCCTGCGTGCCTAGCCTAGAAACTTGGCACAGCGCTTTATTTATTTTAAAATGTGTTTTCCTTTGAGTCATGGAAATGAAGTGTTGTTTTTATTTACCAGATGTGCTATAACTTAATGGCATGATGGGATCCCAATATTGCAGCTTAAGCAAATGTGAAATCGAGAAGCCCGCTAGAAGATGGCAGACCGTATCCAACACAAGAGAAATCAACCAACAACTTTAATAAGACCCTTTTGAAAGAAGTTAAGCAATTGCTTCCAGGGTGGGAGGGGCGGTCATGTAAGAGCACCCCCTCATGCAGAGTAGCACTGTTTATGGGAATACACACCCTCACAAAAAAGCACACACATTATTACATTACATTACAATACATTTGCAATGCGAACTGTGGACCCTGAGGCATGAAGGCGCAGACAGTTTGAAAGACGACACAAGGAAGACACTTAAGGACAGACTACGATGCCTGATGTCTATAGCGGAGCCGGGGTGAAAATCCCCAGCAAAATTAGGAAAAAAGCAGCGTTTTGAAGTCTCTCTTAAACACTTGCAGAGAGCTTTGGCTTCTCATTTTCACTGGTAGCTGATTCCAGAGTTTAAGCGCTATCAAAAAGAATGCGCCATTCTCTGCTTTTGATGTTCTGCACCGGGGAAGAAATAAATAATTCTGGGCGCAAGAGCTCAGAGCCCTACCATTAACTTTGTCAGTGATATAAGTCTGCAAGTAGGGTGGTATCTGACCGTGTCTGCACTGAAAGGTGATGACCAATACCCTGAACTTGACCCGAGCCTCTATTGGTAACCAGTGAAGGGAACGCCTAGCCCGAGATACATGATCTCGGCTGGATAGGCCCATCACGACTCTAACTGCCCCGTTTTCAACTATCTGGAGTTTGTGGGCATCCCGCTCACATAAACCAGACAAAAGGCTACAACAATAATCGATCTTTGCCCCTATTATAGCTCTGGCAATTGTATCAGCACTTGCCTGAGTAATAAGGGGCCTTAGATGCGAGAGCAGTTTGATGTAATACACCGAGGCGGAGACCACACTGGCTACGTGGGGTCTGTAAGGATATTTGGCGTGTTACAGCACAGAGTACAGCACTACTGCACCGGTAGCAAACAGCACAGAGTACAGCACTACTGCACAGGTAGCAATTTTTTTTGCAGCACCACCACAAGGGTGCGGTGCATTGCTATATGTGTTACCAGATTAACAAGTAAAGACAGGCCATTCAGTCAAAAACGATTTTAACATATAAGATGCAAATCTATTTTTACAGTTAAAAGCACACGTGCACATTCAAAAATGCACACTATTTTTCACCTGAAATGCCTATGGTGCGAGAGACACATTTGAAAATAATAACTAACATTACTTATAACTAACCTGACTAATGAAACATAATCCACTAATAAAAATGTGTCTCCACTGCAGAATTAGGCCTATTCTGAAAGTGAACTTTTAAATGCACATCCATTTTTTTTTCTATGCTGCCCTGTCCACATAAATTCAGGAAGCAAAAGGGCTCGAAAGAACAGGAAATCAGTTGGTTACAAAGTATTACTATAAAAATGAGCCATTGTGTAGAGAAGGAGGAGATGGCATGATTGATTCTGATTGGAGCAGCGTCATAGCAAGTATCATGCTAGAGGGAGTGATCAGAGTTTTGCTGGGGGGAGTTGGAGGAGAGAGAAGGAATCAAGATTTGGCAGAGCTGGGAGAAGGACCTATTTTTTCCTGGTTGGAGCATTCCTATCTGCAAAAGCTGAGAATTCCAGGCAATGACCCCGGTTTGAGAAGGAAAGGCGATCCTTTTTACTGGGGTTAATCTTCAAGGGAGCCACATTCAGAAAGAGAACAGCTAAAGAAAACTTGACTGAACAGATAAGGTAATTACATAAGTGTGAGAGCTGAGTGTGTACGAGACGAGAATGTTCAGTCAGAGTAGGAAAGGAGATTCCGGTGCCTTAATCACACGTTAATGTTGCAAATTATGTTCTGTTCTCTGCCAGTTTTTTTTTTCAGTGTATTTCAGACAATGCTGTTAATGTGCTGTTTTAGTTATTTCTGTAAAGAGTGAGATCGTGTTTAAATGCAACTTTTATAATACAGAAAAATATTTGAAAGCAGACGGGTGGTGTGTCTTCTATTTACCAATACAGTGAAACAATGCAATTGTCATTTTAAGACAGATGTGTGCATGATCATATTCAGTATGGAGAGTTGAGAGTGATTGTTCGTAGCATAGCTCGTTGGAGGTACATGAGCCAACGGGAAGAGAGACTCTCTGAACATAGTTCCCTACCGTATATAAGGCAGTGGAAATTACCACAAAATTACCACATATAGCTCTCTGTCATAAATAAGTCAATGAGATCGCCCATGGTGGCACACTAACACTAACACTGAAAATGTGGTATTCCTAAAATGTAGGTCTGAGGTCTCTCTAGTGATTACACGAAAAATCTAAGCAAAGATAAGGGATTCTGGACATTGGGGCCACAAATAAAACAAGGGAATTATGCTCACCAAAATACCACCAACCACGCATACCAACCACATATACCAAATATGCATGTCTGGGTGCTGAAATAATGCATGTCCACTGTATTATTGTTGCACATGGCCAAATCTGAATACAAAGAGTGATTATTGCTAAGTTATTTTTCGGCGGTAATAAAATACCATCAGGCCCCAAATCTCCACACAATACCCTACAGGTCTCATGGAGAGTGTCTGATCAAGGATAACTCCCAAGGTCTTTATTTTAGGGAGAGGGGTTATGATGTTATCACCTAACATGAGTGAGCTATAAGACTGGTCCAGCTTACGAAGGGAAGATGAGTTACCTACTATTCTCAGTTCCGTCTTCCCCTTGTTTAGAGAAAAGTGGTTTTCAAGCATCCACTTTTCTATGAGGTTAAATACTCTATTAATTTCTAATTCATCCTCCGCATGACAGCCGGAGAGAAGGACGACACATTGCGAATCGTCAGCGTAGTTTGAGAACATAACTCCATCTGATTTTAACATAAAGAAGAAAAGAGAGATGAATAAGTAAAAACATGGAGATGTACTGGCCCCCTGTGTGTATACACACGTATAAAAATAAAAGAACACAATGAGGACCTCACACCTTTTTAGTAGACCCTGAAAATTCTCTTTTTGCAAGGAAAATGCCAAATTGGCATCAGAATCTGTTATGCTGCATTGGAACCCGCACAAAAAGGACTTAGTGCCCTGCTGTCATCTGCATCCTTGCAAAGGAACTGGCGTTTCCCAACTCCACACCTGGATATAGAGTTCCGTGGATAAGCATCGTTCGATGGTCCATCAAACCAAGTTGGTGTCAATACTCAATGACCCAGCTGGTATCGCTCATCAGTTCTTTGTGTCTTACAAAATAATATTCATCTTCACAATCGTTCAAACCTAATGTGAGGAGGGGGCTAAAAACACACTAATGTTTCGATGTTTCATGCTGAAACATCTTCTGCTTGAACATTCCCCCTCCATGGCCACCGATTCGACTTGTCACCTGGATCACACAAAGTCATGCTGTTTCTGCAGACATCATGGATTGCAAATAGCATGCAATGACAATGTGGGCAGGGTACATTCGTATATCCACACACCAACAAAAAGACATCAAAATGAATTCCCATCGCAATACATAGTAATACAGAAAAGAAGTCTTCAACTTCATTTATTGAATGAGGGCATGCATGGTTGAAGAAAGTACTGCTTGTGCTGCATTGGGGCCTCTTAACCTCTACTAGAGTGAGAACATTTACAACTTTCATTTTGGCACCCTGTTAAGTGGCCATGTGTTGACTTACTGATCAATTGGAGTCCAGGTTTGGTTAACAAGCAAATCCATAATTCAGCACTCAGGAAGATGCACAAGGGTCATATGCTGATGTAGGGTTCTTTTTAGTTGTCGATTGGAATATATAGATCTAAACTTCACTTTAGGGACTCCTTGCTGGTCCACGTTTACAGGAGTAACCCGGCGTTGATAGAAGCAGGGGATCCCAGAAAAGGCTCTTCACCTTGGACATGTCTGCAAACAGCGGCCCAAGGAGATTTTCTCATGCCACCTTAGCAAGGGCGGGCCAGGAAATATTCACACTGAGCTTCCGTCCTTGTCACTGGGAGCACTGTGTAATCTGGCAAGCAGCTGCGAGGCGGTGGTGATAGTGGGCTCTACCTGCCCCTGTGTGGAGCACCAATCAGTGAGCGCAGGCTAACGGGGATGAAAACTGCGCAGTATCCCTCCTCGCAATGGCGTGGTATGAAGATTTGCAGGCAGGATCACCCAAGTAATTTGTTCAGGTGATGTAGAGCAGAGCGCTGGCTCGACCCTCCAGTGTGAGGATTGGGCAACCTTCAACTGTCCAAACAGTTCTCTGCTCATGCCACACCCAACATTCTATTTATTTTTTGTTTGAAAGTTCCTCCGTGCATGCATTTTTCCCAGGGGGGTTACATTGTCCCCCCCCCCCCTTTGACCTACCCTCGACCCTGGGGATAGCCATGGCCTGATCAATAAATATATCGAGCCATGCTTTTGACTTGCAGGCCACCAGTTGCCAACTGTTACTCTGAATCTCATACACCTCCCACATACCGATGAACTCCCAGAAACCTGCTCAAAAGAAGGGAGAACAGAAAACATTAAAGCATGGGCAATGGGAATCTCACACAGGAACCCTGGGGAATTGTATGTTAATTTCTTAACAGGCCTGCTCTCCCTGGTGGAACGAAAGAGTGCAGCCAAAGTGTTAGCTAGGGTTCCCCTCTGACCTAGCTGTGTGCACTGTACCTAGTCAGGCTCCATACCTAACAGAAGAGGAATGGGTAGAGGTTCCTTTGCTACATCCAGCATAGCAGGGATGATGGAAGCAGGTGTGGGATACGTCTCAGGAGGAACACTTGTAGGCTCGGGATCATGCTCCCTATGAGTGGGATCTGGAGCCGAGGGTGTAGGAATCCAAATTAGTGGGTGATAGTTAAAAGGGTTGTGGAGGCCAAACCTATTGTCATCAGCATCATCATTGGTATCTGGGTGGCCTTCCGATGGTCTCACAGTGTCGATACCTTGAAGAGCTTTCAGGGATTGAGTGAACATAGGGTCTCCCTCTTCTGGTTTGTGAGTGAGATGTAGTTGCTTTCCCATTATTTGCCTTTTGGGCAATGTCTCTTCTGTCACTGCCGGTACTTACTCAACCTCATCCCCAACTGGGAGCATGTGGGTCCAGATCAAGATCTTGACATTCGTTGTTCTGGCAGTTAAAGCTCTCCACACTGATGTTCTACTATGAACAGTTGTGACTCCCATTTATCACCACGTTTGTTCCATCCCCTCTTTCCCAGGCTAGAGATTAATACACGATTAACAACCCGATTTGCCGCAACTTGACCTTGGTGTTGCAGTGGTGTTTGTGACATTCCGGGGTGTTGTCCAAAGCAGCTTTGTGAGCTGATGGGCGTGCTCCAGTTGACATTTGAGCAGCTTCACATTGCTGGCATTGTTTGTGCTGTCTGTTACATTTGCAGACACTCCAAAACACAGGTCTACAGGCACTCGGGTATCCCTTCCGAACATCAAGCAATACAGTATACACCTACTGCCTTCATGATTTGAACAGGTCAAAGCATGGGTCAAGCTAGCCACATACAAAATCCTCCTGGTATTCTCCTCCGGTTTTACGGTGCCAAGCATTTCTAAGAGAGTGCAATTGAATCTCTCTATGTGGGCATCCCCCTGAGGGTGGAACAGAATCCTATAGGACTTCTTGAAGCCAACCAGCTCCAGCATCTGTTTAATGATTGTCGACTCAAAATCCAGTCACTGTTTGGAATGAATCCTGGCCGACCAACCATAGTGCACAAAATAGTGCTACCACAGCATGCAGGCAACTGTAGTGGCACAATGATCCTTACAGAGTAAAATGGTCAGTTACCACCAAGATGTCATGCACACCTTGCCTGTCCATCGCCAAACCGAGGAAGTCCATGCAGAATGTACAAGTAATGAAGGTATGCTGCAGGATAACCTGCCGTCTTCTGGTTGACAAACCTGGTGCAGTGCTGGAAATAATACTCTACATCAGATGATAGTCTACACCAGAAAAACCATGAGCAGACAGTCTAGAAGGTTTTTAGTAATCTCCGAAAAGAAGTCCAGAGGATACAATTTTTAAAGACAAAGTATCAAAGGATTTTATTATACCTGATACATTATTTTAATATATGAATTGAATCATGATTTAATCAGCACTAGAATTACAATGTACGTTAAATACAATTCATACCATTCAATCAATTTTTCATTCATCCATCATGCATCCATACACTCATACCAAGCACCAATGTGTATAAGATAAAAACTATCAAAAGTCATAACTAACAATTAATTTCAATTGTTATAGAAAGGAGATGTGAAATCAATGTACATGGCCACAATAAATTGTACAAGTGGTCAAAGGTTCAGATGGATCACAGAAATGTCCAAAAGGCGACCTCATCTCAAGTTTCTCAACCGGGTTCGACGTATTAACTTCATCAGGAGATAAATATACACTCTGAAAAGAGAGGGAAACATAAACTCATGAGACCCCCACTCTTGAGTGACAACAAAAGGGGGAGCCCTTGATTGATAGTTAATACACCATTGTTAAAAAATAATTATAAACATCAACAAAAAACCTGCTCCGACCCCGAGAACATATCTCTAAGGTGGACCAAGGGTGTCAGACAGAAAGTGCTACCATCTCGAATTGGTGCCCTGGGGTAAAGTACGAAAACAAGTCACGGTCGACGGAGGTCCAAAAATAAGTTAAAGTGCAAGTGCATTACAAACATGGGACCACAACAATACCAGAGGTGGTAAAGCCCAATTATACCATATTTTTAGGCCCTCAAAGAAAAAGAAAAGTAGCCTAATTAAAAGGTACAGTATATTAC
The DNA here is from genome assembly GCF_040938575.1 of Ambystoma mexicanum. NCBI lineage: Eukaryota > Metazoa > Chordata > Amphibia > Caudata > Ambystomatidae > Ambystoma > Ambystoma mexicanum. Next base: position 1,271,700,016 of record NC_090935.1, on the reverse strand, counting down.
ACAAATGTCAGATCGACAGAAGGTCGCGTTTTTGAAACTGACCTTAAAAGAAAGCAGCCAGAAGCCCCTATTGTCAGTTACAGGAACGACTGCCACTCAGGTTTTCGGCGTCCAAATGTTTCTAAATGCACAGATGTCAGCCGGACTGAAGTGGGTGTCCAATCTATAATGTGTTGGCAAATGATTAGGAACCCATGATGGGCCAAATGAGGGGAAGAAAGGGGAAGACACCACAAATCCCAATAACTGGAAGTGATCTTACCCAATAGTGTCCAGATAGTAACAAGATGAGAAAGGACGTTATTAGTCCTCCAGGAGTCTTGTAGCCCAACGTGGTAATCTTGGAGAGATCTCAGAGCCACATGGGTATCACACGTCTCTATGTAAAAAAGAGAGCAGTGAAAAGAAAAGAGTCAGTAAGTTTTAAAAAAACGTTTTTTACCAGAAAGCAAAGCCTATCATGAAATTACATATCACTCCAATTATAGAAAATCTAATTAGGGTCTCAAATCGGCGATGCCACCAAGGCTCCAGAACATCCAATTTGTAAATGAGTTTTAAAAATAAAATGGGTGGCGCTGAATTTATACTATTGTTTTTATACTGCCCAAAGTGACGCTTAGTGATCGGCAAAGGATCAAATGGTATGGCCATTAATGTCAGAGAACTGACGTACCAAAGCAAGTAGGCACTGCTAAAAGGACGGGGTAATAGCATCACAATTAATCTCCTGGCCTTGTGATATTAATACCAAATTCTAATCTATATGCTACGTGGCGTCTCCGCCGTCTGAAAAGAACACTTACCATCAACAAATGGCGAGTACTATTCAACAGAAACCACACGCTAGCAAGTAATATACGTCCAGTAGCCTGTACCGAACATACAGGCGTATCTGATTTAAGTCGACGCGTAGAAGCTCAGCCACGCTATGCCGGCGACGCTAGGACGTAAATAGCGTCCGGTATGGTCATATGACCATAAAATATCACGTGACTCTGCGTAATACATACTCCCTTAATGTACATATCTAATTAAAGTAGAAATTGACGGACGGCTTGCTACGGGGCCGGATGGAAGCCCTAGGAAAAAACATAGCCCATAGTGATCTGTAAATCACAACATGTGTTCTTTAAATAAAGACAAATCGCATGCATAGAGAAGAAGTGCACGTGCCATGACTTTTTATGTGTTTGTAGATTGGCAAAATATTTTCAAGGGCATGCACGGCAGTTGAAAATTGGGCTCAGTAATGTCAAAAATTTGAAAAAGAGATAAGTACCGAATAAATCTAATACATACCATGACTTATTATGTACTTACAAAATGCAATGATGTTTTAAAGGGCATACACTGCATTTGAAAAATTTGAAAAAGAGATAAGTACTGAATAGATCTAATACGTACCATGGCTTATTATGTGCTTACAAAATGCCAAGATGTTTTAAAGGGCATACATGGCATTTGAGAAATGGGTCACACTAGTATAGATGTAACTAAAGATGTAACTAAAGCTAGCCGCTCAGGAGTTCGAATGCCATGGCTCCAATGTATTAAGATCATTTGTTAACATTTTTAGATTAAAAATCCATAGCTGTTCGTTGTAAGCCAAGTTTTTGACATTTGAGCTGTGTTTTGGGCTCTCACTTTTTCTATGCAAAACCACTCAATCTGGTCAGCATTGTGGCCCATCTCAACAAAATGAACAACCATGGGGGCATTCAAATTATGAGTCTTAATTTTAGAGCGATGCTCATTAATACGAGTGCTTACTTCTCTTGTAGTTTTACCAATATACATCATTTTGCAGGGGCAAAGAATGGCATACATGAAATTTTTGCTTTTGCATGTTGTGAAAGTACTTAGGTTCCAAATTTTACTTTCCATTGAAAAAGAAGTTGTTTTTTTTCAAAAATGTACAAGCGGTACATGAGGTACATGGATAATGCCCCACAACTGTGTTCAAATTAGTGTCTCTGATTGAAGGAATTTTTAATATAGATCTGCTGGCACGAGTCATTTTTTGTTTCAAATTCTTGCCTTTCTTAAACACAAACAGGGGTTTGGGCATTCTAGTTCCTGATGCATTAAGGATACGCCAGTTTTTTAAGATAATGCCTCTAATGGCATTACTATATTGACAAAAAGTTTAGACACAAACCAGTTGTTCTTTTTTGGCCGTGTTATTTTTAGGTAGCAGTAACGAATCCCGATTGGCATATCAGGCTCTCTTCCTTGAATGTTTAATACGTTTTTTTGGGTAGCCACGTTCCAACAACTTTCTGCCAGGATGGAAGCATGTTTAGTGAAATTAGTGATATCAGTACAATTACGGCATAGCCGTAAAAACATGCCATAGGGTAAATTACGAAGTAAGCTAGTGGGATGTTGGCTGTCATATTTGAGTGTGGTGTTTCTTTCAGTGGTCTTTCTATATGGTTCAGTCTGAAGACAACCTCCCTGGTCAAAAATGGACAGATCCAGAAAAGCAATCCTGGTAGTCGAATTATCAAATGTAAAGTGGATATCTGGATCTACAGAATTAAGACATTCCACAAATAGTAATAGAGACTCTGAAGTTCCTTCCGATATCATAAGAATGTCATCGATATATCAATGGTATAGTTTAATCTGTTGTATGAAAGGGTTGGAATCAGCCAAGATCTTTTCTTCCTCTAACAGAGCCATAAAGATAATAGCTAAATTGGGAGCAAAAGTGCAACCCATAGCCGTGCCTTTGCATTGTAGAAAAAATTCCTCTTTAAATTTAAAGAAACTATTAGTTAGTACTAACTCAGCAGCTTTACAAAGGAAATCTGTGGGAACATCATGTGGAAAAGGTCGCCTATTTAGCATTGTTTGTAAACTATGGACCGCTCTATCCTGAGGTATATTCGTGTACAGAGCCTGGATGTCAAGGGTTACCAATATTTGTCTGTTGGAATCAAATGTTAGGTTTTCTTCAAGATTAATGATGTCTCTGGAATCAAGAAGAAAGGTGGGTGTAGCCATCGCCAACGGTTTGATAAAAAAGTCAATGTACTTTGATATGGGTAACGACCCGCAGCCCGAAACAATATGTCGCCCGTGAGGGTTTTGAGTATCTTTATGCACTTTAGGCATAATATAAAAGAGAGGCGTGCGATCTTCTGAAAAATTGATAAATTCAATTTCTTTAGTAGAGAGAAACCCTGCCTGGATTACTTCTTCCATAAATTGGGATATCTTTAGTTTGATCATCCTGGAAGGATATTTAGTTATTTTGATGTAGTGGCCTGGGGTGTATAGAAGTCTAAGGACTTCTTGGTCATATTTATCAGCATCCCAGACCACTATACCCCCGCCATTATCGGCGGCCTTGATCTCTATTGAAGGGTCTGAGGCCAGCGTCTTAATGGCCTGAAATTCTGATAATTGCAAATTCGGTCCTGGCTGGTTTCTAGGGTGTCGGATCTGTTGTTCTATTTCTTTGAGAACCAATTTTTCAAAGATGGCCACCTCAGGGGGAAGGTCACTGTAATTAGGAGTGAAAGAAGATGGCCTAGAAAGACCTGAGATGTTAGGTTCCCTGGGCACCATATAATCCAAAAAGTAAAATTGCAACCTGAGTTTACGTAGAAAACCTTTAATTTCACCTAACAATAACATCGCACTTGGATTCTGAGTCAGGACAAATGAAAGGCCTTGCTTCAAAACCGATGTTTCTGAAGGTGTTAATGTGCGGGAAGAAAGGTTAAAGATGGGTAATGTTTAATTTAGCATCTGTAGGCTCAGTTGCATGTCTGAAAGTCCTGATGCATCATTCCCTGCCCGGCGGTATTCTGCATGGGCATATTGCGAGTCATTCGGCCTTGAGGGGCATTTCTGCGGCCTTTTTGGCCACCCCTTCCTTGAAAAGGGTGGTCGCCCAAGGATTGATTATTCAGGTCATCATTGCCCGAATTACTGGATGATGTATCAGAAAATGCGACCCATTTTGTTTTATTATTGTTATTGGCTTCTGTATTCGAATTTGATCCTGTATTCGAATTCGCTTTGGTTTTCCAAACTGTTTGGGGATTGAAATCTTCTGCAAGATAAGGCTACACCTGTTCCTTTTTAAAAAGAGAAATATCTTTTTTTAGTTTATTGGTCTTTTTTTCAATTGTTAGATTCTTAAACTCTTGGAAAGATTTTTCTATTTGTTCCAATTTTGTTTAGCATCCGTAATTAATGCATTGGTCAAAAAGGCCTTCTTCTGTTCTGATAAAGTTTCCAAGATCTTACTACTCACTCTTTGGGCCTTTGTTATAGTTAACACTAGGAGATCACGGCTACATTTTGTTGCAACTTGACTAAAGGCTACCTGGTAATCGTTGTAATCCAGGAAAATATATGGGATAATTTTTACCTGTAACCCCTGTGGAATAATACTGGATTTGAGATATTCTTTGAGTATATGCCCATGCATATCTGTGTGAAATTGTTTCTTTTTTAATTTCAAGAGTGCCTCACCTTTGAACCCTTGGTTTTGTATGGGTAATTGTAAATTCTCAAAGAATGACTGGCCCTCAATAAGTTCTGCTATTTGGGCCTCCGTAAAAGAAATGGTATCTGATTCGGCCATGACACTGTTGTACTCCACTGACCAAAGGTACACCAATAGTCACACAAGGTACAATAATGTGAAAAGTTTTTTTCCTCAACAGGATACACACACAGTTAATAACATAAATGAACCTGCACAGCCAAGGAGCCAAGGGCTGAATTTTATATATTTCTGAAAGCCACAGGAAAACCCACACTCTGGGCTGGGGTATTAGTATTGCCAATAGTCTCAGAAAAGAAGTCCAGAGGATACAATTTTTAAAGACCACGGGCCTCATTACATGGTAGGTGGCAAGGGTTTACCTGTACCAGTAAGGGCACGGTACCGGTAAACCCTTACCACCTTTTTTAGACTAGCCGTTAAAGTTGGGACCCGCAAAGGGACCTTGGTGCTAATTACGGTACCGCAATTTGCGATACCGTTATTAGCCCCTTCCCCATTCCCATTGAGCCCTATGGGGCAAAAATTGGAATGGGGAAGGGCCATGGAGGAAGGGGGAATTACCACCCCGCCAATCTTGGAATGGGGTGGTAATTCCCCTTTCCTCCATGGTGGTACCGGTATGGTACCGGCGGCAACCATGATGCTAATAGCACCATGGTTTACCGCCTACCGTGTAATGAGGCCCAAAGTATCAAAGGATTTTACTATACCTGATATATTATTTTAATATATGAATTGAATCATGATTTCATCAGCACTAGAATTACAATTTACATAGCAGGAAAATTAAGAGCATACAAGTTAAATACAATTCATACCATTCAATCATGTATTCATTCATCCACATGCGTCCATCATGCATCCATACACTCATACAAAGTACCAATGTGTATAAGAAAAAACCTATTAAAAGTCATAACAAACAATTAATAATTTCAATTGTTATAGAAAAGAGATATGCAATCAATGCACATGGCCACAATAAATTGTACAAGTGGTCAAAGGTTGAGATGGATCACATAAATGTCCAAAAGGCGACCTCATCTCAAGTTTCTCAACTGGTTTCGATGTATTAACGTTATTTGGGTAACGTCTTCATCAGGAGATAAATATACACTCTGAAAAGAGAGGGAAACATAAACTCATGAGACCCCCACTCTCGGGTGACAACAAAAGGGGGAGCCCCGATTGACAGTGAATACACCATTATTAAAAAATAATTATAAACATCAACAAAAAACCAGCTCCCGCCCCGAGAACAAATCTCTAAGGTGGACCAAGGGTGTCAGACAGAAAGTGCTACTATCTCGAATTGGTACCCTGTGGTACAGTAGGTAAACAAGTCATGGTCGACAGACGTCCAAAAATAAGTTAAAGTGCAAGTGCATTACAAACATGGGACCACAACAATCCCAGAGGTAGTAAAGTCCAATTATACCATATCTTTAGGCCCTAAAAGAAAAGGAAAAGTAGCCTAATTGAAAGGTGCAGCATATTACACGAATGTCAGATCGATAGAAGGTCGCGTTTTTTAAACTGACCTTAAAAGAAAGCAGCCAGAAGCCCCTATTGTCAGTTACAGGAACCACTGCCACTCAGGTTTCTGGCATCCAAATGTTGGGCCAAACTAGAAGGTTTTGCCATTGCCAGGATCCCCATGCTGGCCATAGAGCGAACATAACACATCCTGATAGAATTGCAGCACTAATAAAGTAGATAGAAGAAACGGAATGATGGAACGGATAGACTGGATGCAACGGATAGAGTGGACTGAACTGACAGAGTGGATGGAACAGATGGAGTGGATGGAACGAATAGAGTGGATGGAATGGATGGAATGGATGGATTGGTTGGAGTGCACGAACGGTTGGAGTGCAGGGTATGGATGAAGTATAAGAAACACATGGAGCTCATGGATCGGATAGAACGGATTGAGTGCATGGAACACAGCAGGGAATGGATGGATCAGCTGGACTGCTTAGAACGGTTGGAGTGCATGGTATGGATGAAATACATGGAATCAGATGAAGTGCATGGAACGGATAGGACGAAGGGAGTGAATGAAACGGAGGGAGTGGACGGAATGGACGGAATGCATGGAACTGATAGAGTGCTTGGAATGGATAGAGTACATGGAATCGATCAAGTGGATAGAACCGATGGAGTGGAAGGAAAGTATGTAGTGGATTGAACAGATGGACTGGATAGAACGGATGGCGTGGATGAAACAGATGGCATGGATAGAACGAATGCATCAGATGGAACTGATGATGAGAGTAAAACACATGGAACATAGCCTCACCGAAACCTACCTTATCACACCACCACTCTTACTCTCTCCTATACACCACCACTCAACTAGAATACAGTGATACTATGACACATTCAGTATAGCTGTTCTCATACTAACACCCACCACATACTTCCCATCATCCTAATTAACCTCACCCAGCTGAGCACACACCGCCAGCCTAAGCATCTCCTCAGGCCTAACGCAGCCAGAAATCACTCTGGGTATCAACCCACCAGAATGAACACATATTCCTGACCTCCCAAACCATCATACCTACCGCTAATAGGCAGCTATCACGCAAATAACACTCCAGCTGCACACATATCCGGTGCACCCACGCACCTTATGGCTCTCTCCCTCTCTACTGGTTCGAACTTCGGTTCCCGAGGGCGTTCAACCTACCAGCAATTTGAGATCATACCAATGATACATAAGGCGCTTTATAAATGCAAAGTAACATAACATATCATAGCATAACTAGCACAAGGTGTTGTAAAAGCCGGTCTCCAAATGTGCTTTCTTGTACAGGAGTCCACCCTTCTGTGTCTTCCACTCCCACAGAATTGCAGCCTGTTCTGGGTCTTGGAAAACATCTCTGGGCACATCCGCGCCAATGGTATTGGCTTTCTCGAATGGAACAATACCGGGGTCTAGTATTAGGGACAAACTGATCTCATCTTGGGTCAAACACTGTATCCCAGATTCCACCACAGTAGTAATGTTGCAGTAAACTACTGGCAGTCCACGCCCCTGACTCTGTCTCTTGCTCCTGCTAACTTGCAGCCTAGAAGATAGCTTGGTTGCCTGCTGAATACAACTCCTTCCACGAGGTGGATCCAGCTGTATCGTCCGGCAGAGCATGAGGCCTCGGAGAGAGATCATTAGCATTGATGTTTGTTCGCTCAGGTCAGTATTGTAGGTTCAAGATGTATGTGGATAATGCGGTGAGCCATCAGTAAACCTCAACACATACTTCGCCAACTTCAACAGATACATCAGGTAGTTAGTGTCTGTCCTCATCGTGAAGGTGGTGCCAGAGACGTAATCCTGGAATTTCTCTGGATCAAAAGTCAGCCCAGTTCTCATTTCCCTGTAACAGAAGACATTCGGTGCATACTCTCAGTAATCCATTGTAATCAGCAATCCCTTCTTCTGTGTTCCTTCTTACTATGTGCAACTGTGCACTACAAGATCTCACTTGGATTGAAATAAGGGTTATTTATAACGATGAACTGGTAATAGTAATAATAGTCACACATTATAGTTTACTGGCCAAAGAACGTTTGTAAAACTGTTCAACTTTTTCCAACGAACTATGAAAAGAAGACTTGATAATCATGTGAAAACACAGATCAAGACAGCTAGATTTAACTATTCACGAATGAGTTAAGGAGCCCAAATTACTAAGCTTTTATAAATTGAGACTTTGAATGAACAATATAGATTTATGGCGATATATTCGAGGAAATCATATAGAAAGAGAGAATGATTTACCCAATGAACATCGCAGACAAAACGGATATATTTTTCATGAATGTATATAGTAATGGGGACTTCTTAGGGTCATACTACAGTGGGTTTGCATCAGTGCTAATGTCATGAGCACTAGGGCAAATACTGCTGATTACAAATAACGTTGCCTCCTGAATCATTTACACTCCACAAACATGTTTGCTCTAGTCTGAGCCCTAGGGTGGAATTTGCCCTGCTGTAAAAATACACCTGTGCCAAGTGTCTGTTATATGGCTGAGTATAACATGTGTTGTTCTCTACTAATGGTTGCCTGCCTTCGACTAGTGTGAATAGGTCAGAGGAGCTATTCAGAGATTCAGAGATTGTCAAATGCACTGGATATTTAAATCGTTAGCATTACAGAGTGCAAAGAAGTTGATTGGCAATCTGCCTAAGCACAGACTTTGCTGATGGAGCCTTCCTGGCAGCATCTTGCATAGAGGCAGGAGGCTGGTAGATGCTGCTGTGGTAACTTTAAGTAATTTTGAGACACGTGAGAAAATCTATGATGGCTATTTCGTTTTTATAGATTATTTGATTCAGGGAGGAACTTGAATTAAGTAATGGGTTGAACATGTATACGTATGTTAAAGGGGTCTTTGGTGAGCAATGTGGCCGAAAGATAAGCAAGGTACAGAGCAACAGCCAGTGGACCTACTTTCAGGAAAATTCCACGGTACACCTCCGAGAATAGCACTACACTCAGAAACTTCAAGACCACTAGAATTTAGGATATTCAGGAAATAATTTCACAAATACATTTGCATTGGCACCGGCTGCAGCGGTGCTTGGTTCGAGGCACTCTAGCTAAAATGATAAGTTTATTTAAAACTATTTAAACATTCTTGGTGCCTGTTGTCTACTCTTTTCATAATGTCTTCCCTTGTGTCCTATAGTCAATTCTTCCACCCGGGGTGACACATTAAATGTGTGCTATACTGCAATTTGGCTCCCTGGTGTTCCAGAGTAACTCTGCACCTTGGTGTAGCATCATATGCTGTGCTAGAATGTGCTTCTACCACCTGTGTTGCACCTTAATGTACTTATTTTTTGGGGGTTCTATAATGTGCTCACTGGTGGGTGTGCTGCAGGAAAGTGCCTGAAAAAAACAAAACAGGACTTCGAGTACAATCCAAAGGTGTGATGTATATGGAAAAATAAGCAGGGGTTGAGATTACATGCCCAGGTAGTTTGGACTAAGGCATGTTGGCCAAACTAGCAGAGCAGTACACATCAGGATTGCGGAACATCGATCACGAATACGATGCAAAATGGTCACAGCACCCCTGGTCAATCACTACATGACCACTAAACACTCACCCAATAATGTATTCTGGTGGGTTTGGAAACAGTCAAAAACTCTACTAATACATACAAAAGTCTGTTGGACAGGGAGGCAAGGTGGATTTTCCGATTAGGTACCCATATTCATGGCTTAAATGAGGAATTCATCCCACCTCTATGACCTTGCTGCACATTTTATTTACACCTTCCAGTACTTAACACTTTAACCTTACCGTAGCGGGCTAATGTGTTAATCTTTCACTATCCCTTTTGTATTCTTTTCAGCTTCCAACATGGCATTTTTTTAATAATATCAGCTTGGACACTGTTTGCAGCCTTTCTTCATTATTCCTTGGCCTGGCAGTTTTTCTTACTTGCCTGCGCCCAGTTACATTTTAGAACAGTATGCCAACACATCAGGCTAGACATACCTTTTGATGCACATGTTTTCGCATCGTGTTCCTTGGTGTGCTCAGCCGATTTCGGCGCTCTGCACACTTCGGGGTTCTGTGTTTACCCCTGAGGCGCGACCGCAAGGTCCCGCCCTCGGAAATCCTCTGGTTTACAGGGTATGTCGTAGAAAGACCACTCGGGATTGGTCGCGCTCTGCGAGCCAACCCTGACGGAGGTGTGTCAGTCTGACACCAGCACGTCATAGCTGTGTGAGGCTTCCCACACGATACGCGTCCCCTCAATTTAACGCGTCATTACGCTGCAAGCTGCTATATTAGGTAAGCCTGCAGCTCAGTCCTTTTTGCTAGACTCATCCAGGCAGTTCGACTGACAGTATCGGCTCCAGTAACATTCCTTCGTCCGTCAGAGCTGACGGTAAGCCTTTCCGCCCTGGATTCTCTTTCTTTACTTAACCATTTCGCTTTTAGCATTTTAACGGGCACAGCAACTTTTTTCTTTCATAACTCACGCATTCTATGCATTTTTGTAATATAATATAATGCATGATTTTGAAGAGTGTTTCAGTATAGACGCTCTATAACTTGTCACGATTTTGACGAGTTCAGTCATCAAAGATTTCTATAGATGATTTTTCAACATGTTATTTAACACGGGTTTTCTGCTCTGTTTCCTCCTTCTCTCTCTCCCTTCTTCCTTTTTTCTTTTGTAAAGGATAGGTATTCATTACCGGATGAGTGTCCCTAATTTGGAAACCCCTTGACTAAAAACTTGTGGCAGTCTTTCTCTTCGCTTTCCGAAGTTGGACTTTGGATACTGGCCTTAATTTATTCAGGACAAATGCCCTCACGTGAGAATCAAATATACCTTCACTCTCAGGTACATCCTTTTCTTTTCCCATTGACTGTTTCTAGTACTTCCTCTGATAGATCCAGCAGACCTATACATTTATTTATGTTATTTCTCACACCTTTGTCTCTACTGCCCCACGCTCCACTCAGAAGTCGAGTTTTGCGTCTAGAATTTCTGCCTTTGACGAATTCCACCAACATTCATTTTGGGTAAGGTTCCCCTTTTAGGTAGTTTCCAATGAGTAGTCCTCTCTAAATTAACAATTGTTTGGCCATACCAGTTAGGACCCAATACTTGTTAAATCCAGGCCATGTGCTTGAGAAACATATAGCAAGTCACATCTTTACTTTTTTATTTATTTTTTGTACATATTCATTATGTGATGGATTGCTTTGTCTGCTTCTCCGCAGGGCTTATCATCAGTCACTCTGCCCTGAGGAAGGCGGTTCTCTAAGGAGGCCCCACAGGTGGCCCTCCAAAACGTAACAGTGGTCTCTTCTTGTTGAAATTCTTTTTTGTTTCCTACTACATCACCTTTGTTTGAGACCCTGACTTCTGCACCAGAATAATGTGAAATGTTTACGTAGGCAGACCTGTACTATTGCATTCATATATTTCTGCACAATCGGCAGACTTGTACTATAAAGAAGTTGAAATTTGTTGTCTTCATGCACTTGTCTTAGGCATATTCATGTATTTGTTCAAAGCATAACATTTCATGTATATGCTGCAATCTAACCAAAAAGATTTTTGTGTATTTGTTAAATGTATTCACCTTTGTGTAATAATAAATAATTGTAATATATTTTTCAATAAGTTGTGTTGGATGTGATTCCACATTGCTTTATGTTTTCTTGGCCATCCTGGGAAGTTTCAAGTTTGGATATCCATTTGTTGGATACAAAGTCAATTAGAATTAGTAACTTTCTCTGAATTTATTTTTCACAGCTTATGTATTTCTTTGTGAACTCATATCTGAGACCCCCTCATTGGCTGTACCACATTTGGGGCAATCCTCTTTTTATGTTGAGGTAGTTTGTAACAGTCAGTGGCAGAGATCTGAGGTGACAGTTGGGTTACATGGTGTCGTAGATGTTTTTGAAAAGGCACTATTGATAACAGAGATTCTGGCATCTGCAGTACATTCATATTACAACAATCATAAAACAAGTGGAAGTAGCTACATGTTAGATAACCTTTCACAGGACCAAGGCAAACACATTCAAGGGCATCAGGTAATACCTAAATGTGGCTGTGGGCAGAAGTAAGCCATAAGGTGTAAGCACAGTAAAATCAACTAGACTCATTGTAGGAGCAGATATTATATGGTTAATGTACCCTGGTATATCTGAGTTAGGTCTTCTGTTCCACAGGCCATATGTTTACAATCCTTTTAAACCTCGTGAAGGTATGCTTTGCTTTTAGAGTTAGGGGGTGGTTGTTCAAGAATTATGGGCCTAATACTGTGAGAAATCTCCTTCTATGTTTCAGTCTTTTGAACTAGGGTGTAGTTAGGTTGCAAACCTGAGATGATCTTAGTGGCCTTGTAGCTACATATTAGTGTATACAAGAATGCAAATGTTTAGAAAGAAGGTTACAGAGTATTTGCAAAGGAATAGAGTTGATTGTGTGGGCCTCATTACGAGGCTTGCGCTGACGGAATGAAGGGGGCCGGTACAGGACCGGGCCCCTTCATTCCGTCAGGGCTGATTACAAGCTTCCCATCGCGGGATCCGGAAAGGACGAGGAGAAGAGGGAGATAACAATAGAACACTTGTAATGTGCCCATTGTAACCTCCCTCCCCATTCCCATTGAGCCCTATGGGGGCTCAAATGGGAATGGGAATGGTTCCTGCAAGGAGGATTTACCGGGTCCTCCTATGTCGGAATGACCCGGTAAATCCCCATTGCAGGAACCCAGAAAAGGAGCCCGGTTTGGAGGCAGCCATGGAGCTAGTAGCTCCATGGCTGCCTCCAAACTCGTATTGAGGCCCAGTGTGTTATTCTCCATGATGCATGGAGCCCGTTAAGGTTTTTCTAGCTCAGTGATTTATGGTACAAAGGCATGAGTCCCAAAATGTCTAGCTGCCTTATTTTTGGTTGCTTCAGTTGTTTTATGTTTAGTCCTAGATAGGGACTATTGCAACCCATCCAAGAGAGGATAAGGACTCTGTTCAGCCTCGCAACCCAAATTTTCAGTGTAGTTTCCAAGTAGGGGTAATTCTCTAAAGGATGTGGGGCATGAAGTGCAGATTCTGGACTTGCACATCTATTTGTGGTTATAGCAAAGGTGTAGTGTCAAAAATGATACCTAGATTATTTACCAAGTCCAAAAGGGTGGTTGCTGTACCCATTGAGCGGTGGCCATTTGAAAGGTAGTGTTACAGGAAGTTGGGATCCTAAAGAAGATACACTTGGTTTGAGAGGTGTTATGGCAGAGATCATTATCTGTTCTCCAGTCCTCGATTGTTTTGAGGAGTTCAGTTATATATTGTTATCAGATGCAAGGTTCAACAGTACATGAGAATCTTCTGTGTATAATTGGAAAGATTTTGAGAAGAGTTCAATAGTATCTGTAAGGATTTTATCATAGGAATTGAACAGCCATTGGGATTAAAGGAAGCCCTGAGGAACAACACACATTAAGGGGAAAAGTGATAAGTTGAGGTCTCACAATATAACCATGGTGGTGTGATCAACAAGGTAGTTGACGATCCTCTCCAAGGCAGTACCATCTATTCCCATCTGATCTTGTAATATTTGAATTTGTGTCTGATGGTTGCCTGTATCAAGGGCAGCTGATAGATCTGAGAGAACTACTGCTGTCATTGTTTTTGTTGGCAAGTATTGTCAGAGTTCCTTTTTCATGAAAAAACGTGCACTCAACTTTTTTTTAGGAGGTGTGGTATGGTGATAGTGTTACATAATGTCAGGATATTGCCTGATGTCAGTGATGAGTGCTTCCACCAGGTTAGCAATCTTTCCCTTGATCAGGGTGGCTGGGTATATGTCCCTTTGTTCAGCTTAGTTGTTTAGTTTCTAAGTGATGTCAATCAACACTTCCGTTGTAATAGAGTTCAATTCTATAAATGTTGGCATGCATTTTCGCAATATACCCTGAAAGGCTCTAGCAAGGAAGATGGCCAGATCCTCTGAGGGTTTGAGTTGATTATATGTTTGTTGTGGGTGGGTTAGTCGATTGTACATTTTAGAACTTTTGTAACATTACATTGTGCAGAAGAGATGTAGTTTTAATCATCTCGATTTTCAGTGGACTCTCCTTTGCACTTTTCCGTCCCTCCCCTCAAATGCACTTGCGCGATCTGAATGTCACTTGGACTAGTAGGATTGCTGCCTTTGTCTTCCCTCTGTTCACCCTCCCTTGCCTCATTGCGCCTTGAAACAATTGTGTACAGGTTCAGGTTGCATTCCCGATATCAAATGAAATGGACCTGTTTACCAAAGGGGAATACCTACTAAATTACTCAGCCCTGGAAATGGATATGGTTTATATTAACTTCCGGGGAGGTGCAACAATGGTACAATCCGTTGGCAACTGCTGATCGGATCTCCCTCATATAAAACATGTAAACAAGAGACAGTAGTATAACTAACCACCCTAGTGGAGAAAGGACATAAAGCATTCAAGCAAAACTTACAATTGTGAAAACTTAAGGTCCATTATTTATGTCATGCTATATCTACAGGAAGCGATCTCCAAAGAATGCAATCTGGTTCTTCCTACCGATTAGGTACTGATTTTCGTTCTTTTGCTTGAGCGTAGGTTTAAGGTCCCATAATGCATGTTGCACTTAAATTATCTATTCTGAAATATGGTGATTGTCCATGTTAAAGTGGCAACTAGCCCTAAGATGTTGTATTTCCTTGTGCATTACAATGATATGTTTATATGTTCCTCAGGTCATAGGGTTCTGATTTATTGCTAGTAACTTTAATTTGCATCTGGCCTGCATTTAAAAATTGCATCTGCCCTTTAAGGCCCTGCATTATTGTTGTTATTTTAATCTGCATCGGATCTGCATTTACATAAATGTATCTGGCCCCCTGTTTATTGATAGAGGAAGTAGTAGTGTGAAGGATGGAGTAATAGTAGTATACAGCAAAGAGTTATAACATAGAAGGATGGAGGCAGGTAGTAGAATAAGCAAGGCACATCGTATGGAAAGAGGAAGAAGACATAGGAAGAAGAGAGAGAGAAGATGGGTGGAGTTAGGTGCAGAATTGTAGTGGGAGGAGAGTAACAGTCAGATACAAGAAGAGGACCATCAGGACATGGAAGTTTAAATATGCAAGACCAACGTCCTCAATGTGTGCGCAAGTATAAGTTAAGAAAGCTTCTTTAGCAAGGTAATAGGCCCATGGTAGTGATGCAGTGATCACATTCTTTTTGTGCTGTGCCATTGTATTTAGAGTAGACATAGTTTTGCCACACTTTTAGGTCTTTTTCAGGCTGCCTGCTGCATAGTTTTTATTCTTTTCACCACACCCATATTATTAGATACCGTTATGTACCTAAGATTTATTTTACATATGTAGCTGGAGCTTTATTAAGTACTAGTGTAAGAGCCCATGTATATGGGCCAAAGTGCAGGATTTCATTGACACAGTAGGACCACTAATATCCTAAGACAACAGCTCCCTCTAGCAGTGACAACAGGGGAAACTATGTGAATTAGCATCGTCTCTTTGTATCCTGTGGCAACAACTCCCTCTAGTGGTGACAACAGGCAAAGTTATGTACATGTGTTCCTATTGCGCATGACTGCATCGGAAAAAAATACAGGACAAACATACATCTGGCCTTTCATTATATTGTTAGATAGTGGTTAGTTGTAATGAGCAAGAGGTCTGCCAGAATAGGCCATTGTTAAAGGCTGTAGATTTTTCAATTTAGTGTGTTAGGCTGCATTTCTGAGTTGTGGTCATTTAACTGAATTTTATTTCTGCTGTTGGGAAGAAGGCCCCAACCAGCCAAGTACAAAGTGGAAAGGGATGCAGAACAGTGTTCAGCTAATTGTGTTGAGGGAGAAAGTTCCCAGAGGCGTGAATTGAGACTCGAGACAGCAGGTGCCTTCCCAGATGATTTACAAATTAATACATAATGGTTGTGAAGGACATAGTGTGATACATGAGAAGGTCCAGACAGCAGCATTGACAGAATGAGGAACTAGTTTGTGAGCACAGAACCCCCATTGGAAGCAAAGCACTTGATTCAGTGGAAAAAGTGCCTTTGTAAAATGAATAAATAGAAATTAATTTCTAGAAGCAGGGCCTCATACACGTTTTTGCATGAAGCTCTTTATTAGGAGAAAATAACCAGAAGGTTGAGTCCAGAGTTGGTAACATGTATCAAGATGGGAGTCACAGAGGGAGCAAGTGCAGGGGGAAGTGACCCAAATATGGGTAAGGAATTGTGGTTTTCCATGGGCTGCAAAAAAGTTTTGACCTCGCTGATTTCCACTCACTACATGATTGGTTCCCCTAGGTGGGATGCTACAGCCCGAGCTGTCTCAGGCGTCGCTGTCCAATTAGGGTTGAGTTTTTTTATTATCAATTACACCATGAAGAGTGCCAAACAATTAAAATGATGCATTGTGTGCTGACTATGAAATTATATCATGTTCGAGGGGTGGTATTTTGATGGTCATGAGAAAGGAAACTTCCAATTATATTGTTTAATGTATAGTGTAGTTTATGGGCTGAATGACAAATAGTCAATGGGAGCATTAGAATTAGAATTGATGTTGCATTTGTAAAACATGTTAATTTTGAGGTTTCATGTTTTAAATATTGAAGCCCGAGTGGGCATGTCGAGATGGTTCTCAGTTCAGTTCCATGGAGCTGTCTGATTCAGATGGACATATTTTGCCAATAAAAAGCATTTTTTTCCTTATAATTGGTGCACTATATTTTGAATTCCTTGGTATTACTTTTGGATTATTTTGGGGTACTTTACCTACCTTTACACTTTGAGGCCCATTGAGATCTCCAGTACCCTTGAAGAGCTGGGGCTCCCTACAGCACACCTTGGGAGTATGGTGCCAGCCTGTAGAGACCAGTTCTTGTGCGCATAAACCGACGAGGTGAGCTGACGCCGAGTTACCCGAAGGTTTGCCTGATCCCTTAGGTGGACCGCCGATCCAAGTGGTACAGGCAGTTGAACAGTCAATACAATTAGAGTTAAATGGGTTCTGGATTCTGTCACCCCCCAGTATATTTTAACACATCACAAACAGAATCGTTTTTATTAAAATAGTTTAAACCTATAGCTTGAGTCCTTAACTCTAACTAAATGTCCCTGTGAAGGAAAGGAATCTGTTCCCAGTTTTATCCAAGAAACAGCCAAGGGGGCACTCGCCCTATCCTGGCTCACTACTTTCCTGCAATCGCTAAAAAAGGTGCACGCCCTTGGGGGTCAATACATTTCTTTTAATCATGTTGCTATCCCTCGGTGTGACTTATGTCTAAAAATCACAGCGATCATTGGTCCAGAATCAATGGGTGCCAATTACTGCTGCGTACTAAAAAACAATGGATATTCTTTTCCAATGTCATGTACGGGCGTACGTGCACTATCAAGACACGGGTTTGTAGCCCTTTAAGTACTCTGCAGGGAGGTGCCTGGAAGGTGGCATGGCAACGCTGGCGTTCTCTCTATCCCTCCTTCATCCGATGCCAAGCAACGCGTAGTGTTGTCACATGACCTGTCCTTCTTAAGCACCTCCCTCACTCTGCCCGGTGCTTCTGATTGTGAATTAGTGGCGTTACGAAATTTTGTATTGTGATATTCTTGTAATTTGCTCCCTTTTCCCTTCCCCTTTCCCTTTTGACTTCAAAGACTTCTTGGCTCCTCGACCCGGACCGCTGCTTGGAACTGCTTTTGGAACGGCTGTGCCTTGGTTTTTACTCGTGTTTTGAACTCGGACCGCTATCAGATCTCCTCTTGCCTTTTCCCATTGAACTACACTACCTTGGCAGCCTCCGGACCTTGGCTGCCTGCTGCACCGCTTCATCTTTTCTCCTTTGGATTGCTTGTGGACTTGTGCTTTGGGATTGTGTGCTCCTCTTTTGGACTATTGGGACTTGCTGAACTTGGGACTTCCTGGTTTGTTCAGTACACGGACTAGAGACTTCCAGTGTGTACTAAGGCATTTTCGTGCCGTCGGGACCGGTTGCTGGTTAGGTGTCCTCGTGCCGTCGGGACAGGTTGCTGGATTTCTCTCCTTTTGGATTGTTGCATTGGACCTTCCTTTTTCCCGCTGCAGGGATTCCGTCCTGGTAAAGGAAAGGAAAACTACGGTAAGCCATTACTAGATTCATTGAGATTACGTGTATGGGAAGGGGAGGAGGGGCTTATGACCACTATTGAGAAACCAAGCAGTAAGGGAACACACTATTGTGACTGCCTCTTTGTCTTTGTCTGGGCAATTGGCTCTGTTTTCATCTAGAAGTAGGTTGTACCCTGCTATTTGTGTTGTGTTAATAAACCCACTTCACTTGCAGGTCCAGCGCCTACACCATTTGTGTGTTCATCCGTTTTTCGCCCGTACCTTCTCCTTTGGCATCTGGCATCATCCGCAGCACCTGAGACTCCATTGGCATCCTTTCTTTTCTCTGATTGACCGCTCTGGTTACTCGTTTTAACCAAACCAGAGTGGTACATCAGGAAGAAGAATTCTTCCGCTACACTACGTGGGCAACCTGAAACCTGACAGAATCAGAAGCCTACAATGGATGCCAATGAGACATTGGCCACCATCTTACAGTTGGTGGCCGAACTGCGCAATGATATGACTGCTGCCCATTCTGCCACGCAACAGCGCATTGATGAAATCCAGGCAGGTCTGCAACCTCGGGGGGCAGAGGCGCCTCCTTTGGCGGGTGTCTCTGAGGCAGGTTCTCTCCCTCCTCAGCAGGGAACCGGACCCCTCTACATGACGGCCCAGTTTCCTTTGGCCCCGCCTGAATAGTTCAATGGGGACCCCAAGACATACAGGACCTTCTTGAACCAGTGTAGGCTGCACTTTCTATGACGTCCTGCCTCCTTTCCGGACGCCACTACTAAAGCAGCATTTTTGTTGTCCCATTTAGGGGGTACCGCAGCTGCTTGGGCCAATCCGTTGCTGGAAGAAGGGTGTCATCTTTTGTACAATTGCGATGCTTTAATAGATGCCATGAGTCGTGTGTTTGACACACGTTATGCCACACAAGCCACTGACTTAGAACTGCTCGGACTTCAGCAGGGCAACCTTCCCCTCTTGTTTTATTTAGCCAAGTTCAATCAGTTGGTGGCAGAGACCGGCTGGCCTGAAGAAAAGAAGGCTTCACTCTTCTATAAGGTCTTATCAGATTCCCTGAAGGATACCCTTGCTACAGTTCCTGTGATACCCATGGCATTTTCAGAACTATTGGATTTGGTTCTCCAGATCGATTCTCGGCAGGCAGCAAGGAAAGGCGAAAAAAGAATGGCTCCTCCGTTTTCCCTTTCTGTTCCTGTTTCCGCTTCTGGATCCACAGAACCTATGCACATAGGGGCACTTAGAGCCCCCCTGTCGGCAGAAGTCAGGGAACACTGCAAGAAGAATGGACTATGTTTCTATTGTGGAGCATCTGACCATCTGATTAGGGAGTGCCCTAAAAAACCCACCAAGAAACAGGGAAACGCCAAAACCTGGTGACTGAAGGGATCCAGATGCCGGGTGTCTTGTCAATAGATCCCCCTTTGTGTAGCCCCTATTGTCCATCTGTTTCTCTTGCAGCTCCCAGTCTCGAGAAACAGGAAGTAAGCATGGTTCTGGATTCGGGAGCTATGGGGAATTATGTGGATGCTTCTTATTGCAGAGAATTGGGTCTCCCGATTGTCCCTAAACCGTGTCCTGAAATGGTGAACACTGTTGATGGTTCTTCCCTGGTCTCTGATTTAGTGACAAAACGCACTATCAACGTTGTCATGACCACAGACTGTGGTCATCAGGAAAGCATATATTTCAACGTCATTGCCGCACCACAGTTTAGGTTCATACTCGGCCTACCTTGGTTGAAGCTGCATAACCCTTCTGTGGATTGGCATTCAGGGGATGTATGTTTTCTCTCGGATCATTGCGAAAGCCAGTGTTTGACAACCCGTTCAACAACCACCAATCCAAGCCATGCTCTCTCTGAGACGGCCCGTACCATGGGAGCCATCACTAATACCAGGCTTCCTATGGCATACCAGGAGTATTAGGATGTGTTTGACGCCCGTGGGGCGGAGTTGCTCCCACTACACAGACCCTATGATTGCCCCATTGAACTGGTCCTAGGAGCAAAAATTCCATCGGGGCGTATTTATTCTTTGACCCCAAAGGAAGACCTGATATTGAAGGAGTATATCAAGAAGTCACTGAACACCGGTTTTATACGCCCTTCACGTTCACCTGCTGCCTCCCCCATGTTCTTCATCCCTAAAAGAGACGGGGACCTTTTCCCTTGCATTGACTATCGTGAGTTGAACACAGTCACAATTAAAAACCAATATCCGATTCCCTTGATCACAGTCTTGCTGGACCAGTTGGGTTTGGCAAACGTGTTCACAAAACTAGACTTAAGGGGCGCATACAACATTGTACGAATATGCAAGGGCGATGAGTGGAAAACCGCCTTCAAAACCAAGTATGGTCTTTTTGAGTACTGTGTTATGCCTTTCGGCCTATGCAACGCTCCAGCGACCTTTCAATACTTCATCAATGAGGTGTTTCATGACATGTTGGACCAATATGTTGTCGTATACCTGGACGACATTTTGATTTATTCCCCTTCGGTTGACTCTCATGTCACTCATGTGTCTAACGTGCTGCAACGATTAAGAGAAAACCACCTGTATGCTAAGTTAGACAAATGCATGTTCCACGTAACTGAGGTGGAATTCCTGGGCTGCAATATCACTAATCAAGGTGTACAGATGAGCTGCTCCAAAGTATCGGCGATTCTGGATTGGCCCCTTCCCAACACTTTAAAGGCCTTGCAATCCTTTCTTGGCTTTGCCAACTTTTACCGATGGTTTATCCAAGACTTCTCTGCCATTGCATCTCCACTCACTGCACTCACCAGCACTAAACACATGTTTAAGTGGAATACGGAGGCACAAAAAGCTTTCAAAACCTTGAATTCTGCGTTCATCTCTGCTCCTGTGCTCCAACATCCAGATCCAACCTCGCTCTTTGTCATTGAAGCAGACGCATCTGATATAGCCTTGGGAGCTATCTTATCTCAGCATTGTCCGGAGACCAATAGCCTACATCCAGTGGCCTACCACTCAAGAAAACTCACCCCCTATGAAAGAAACTATACGATCACAGAGCATGAGTTATTGGCTGTTAGAGATGCCTTCATGGTTTGGAGGCATCATCTGTTGGGGTCTCCTGAACCGATCCAAGTGTTCACTGACCACAGGAACCTCTTGGCCTTGCAGTCAGTGAAATGCACCACAGCTCGCCATGCCAGGTGGCATGAATTCTTTGCAATGTTCAATTTTACCATCACCTGTCGCCCTGGCCCTTTGAACTCGAAAGCGATGCCCTTTCCCGTCTCCATGGGGTTCTGAATCCTTTGAATCTCCAGGCCACCCTTGTGCTACCTAACCAAGTGGTGTGTGGCTGTACTTTACGCCCCTCTCTGAAGGTCTCTATCCAGGATTGGATGAGTACCCATCCCTCCGAGGTAACTAGCCTTGGACTGGAGATCATTCATTCACTACCCTATAAACAGGTTAAAATGTATAAAACTGACTCTAATACACAGCGTACCGCCATGCAGTGGTGTCACGATGCAGCCTTAGCAGCCCATCCGGGAATAGGGAAGACCATAGACCTTTTGAGAAGGTGGTGCTAGTGGCCCTCCATTAACCATGACGTAAAGGAATACATAGCAGCTTGTGCCATCTGTGCCCAGTGTTACCATCAACATGGCAAACCCGTGGGCCTACTTCAACCCATGCCGGTACCAGATACTCCATGGAAAATTATTTCTATGGACTTCATTGTAGAGCTTCCTTTGGTAGACGGATACAACACTATCTGGGTAGTCATAGACTACTTTACTAAAATGGCTCTATTTGTACCGTGTCATGGTATCCCTACTGCTCCGGTATTAGCGGATCTGTTCCTAAAGAACGTGTTTAGAAGGTTCGGTCTGCCCTCTATTATCATCACTGACCGGAGACCACAGTTCACTTCTCGCTTTTGGAGGTCGTTAACCACAACGCTGGGTATAGATGGCAGATACTCCAGTGCATACCATCCTCAAACCGATGGGAAAACTGAGAGACTGAATGCAACTATGGAACAGTATCTGCGTTGCCTTACCTTCCAACGTCAGGGTACCTAGGTTTCCGTATTACCGTTGGCAGAATTTGCCTACAATAATTCCCTCCACACTGCGACCCCTTTGTCCCCGTTTTTTGCTTTGTATGACAGACACCCACGTTCTTTGCTTATTGGTGCGGAATTGCCATTCCACAATTCCACCTTGAGCTGTATTAGGAATCTCTCGGATACCCATGCTATAGTGAAAAGTCAACTGCTACTGACCCAGAAACTTTCTAAGAGTTGTGATGATGCACAATGCACCGCGGCCCCTCGTTATACCCCAGGTATGAACGTTTGGCTATCTACAAAGAACCTACGCTTACCGTGTCGATGGAGCCTACTATCTCAGTTCGTGAGTCCTTACAAGATCCTGAAAGTCATAAATCCTGCTGTTGTTCGCCTGGCCCTCCCCTCAAGTTGGAAGATACATCCGGTGTTCCATGTATCCTTAGTAAAACCTTGTCATACATCGGCTAAGAATCTTTACGACCTTCGCCTATTAAGGTGCATGGTTTCGATGAATACGAAGTGGCTGCGATTCTGGATACCAAAGTACGTAGTGGCCGGTTTCTCTACCTGGTCGATTGGAAGGGCTATGGTCCTGAGAATCACACCTGGGAACCGGCAGGGAACATACATGCCCCCATTCTTTTGTCACGTTTCTGGTCTGCTCAGGGGGTGAGGGCCCCTTTGAGGGAGGATACTGTCATGTACAGGCGTATGTGCACTATCAAGACATGGGGTCGTAGCCCTTTAAGGACTCTGCAGCCAGGTGCCTGGAAGTTGGCATGGCAACGCTGGCGTCCTCTCTATCCCTCCTACATCCGATGCCGAGCAACACGCAGCGTTGTCACATGACCTGTCCATGACCTGTCCTTCTTAAGCACCTCCCTCACTCTGCCCGGTGCTTCTGATTGTGAATTAGTGGCGTTACGAACTTTTGTATTGTGATATTCTTGTATTTTGTTCCCTGTTGCTGTTCCCCTTCCTTTTCCCTTCTCCTTTCCCTTTTGACTTCAAAGACTTCTTGGCTCCTCGACCCGGACTGCTGCTTGGAACTGCTTTTGGATCGTTTGTGCCTTGGTTTTTGCTTCGAATCGTGTTTTGACCTCGGACCGCTATCGGATGCCTTTTCCCATTGAACTATGCTACCATGGCAGCCTCTGGACCTTGGCTTCCTGCTGCACCACTTCGTCTTTTTCTCCGTTGGATTGCTTGTGGACTTGTGCTTTGGGATCGTGTGCTCCTCTTTTGGACTATTGGGACTTGCTGAACTTGGGACTTCCTGGTTTGTTCAGTACATGGACTAGAGACTTCCAGTGTGTACTAAGGCATTCTCGTGCCGTCGGGACAGGTTGCTGGTTAGGCATCCTCGTGCCATCGGGACAGGTTGCTGGATTTCTCTCCTTTTGGATTGTTGCATTGGACCTTCCTGTTTCCCGCTGCAGGGATTCTGTCCTGGTAAAGGAAAGGAAAACTACGATAAGCCATTACTAGATTCATTGAGACTACGTGTATGGGAAGGGGAGGAGGGGCTTATGACCACTATTGAGAAACCAAGCAATAAGGGAACACACTATTGTGACTGCCTCTTTGTCTTTGTCTGGGCAATTGGCTCTGTTCTCATCTAGAAGTAGGTTGCACCCTGCTATTCATTTTGTGTTAATAAACCCACTTCACTTGCAGGTCCAGCACCTACACCATTTGTGTGTTCATCCGGTTTTCGCCCGTACCTTCTCCTCTGGCATCTGGCAACATCCGCAGCACCTGAGACTCCATTGGCATCCTTTCTTTTCTCTGACTGACCGCTCTGGTTACTTGTATTAACTGAACCAGAGGGGTACATCAGGAAGAAGAATTCTTCGGCTACACTACGTGGGAAACCTGAAACCTGACATCCAAGCTCATATATTGCTTTCTTATGAGACAGGTGGATCAGGTCATCACCCTGTACCTATATTTGTCAACCGGTTTCAGCGGGGGAATATAGTTTTCCGCTTTCTTCAGGACTGTAGAGATATTTTTTAGCACCCTATACATTCACATATTGACAGTAACAACATTTCTCTGTCTTTCAATTTCTTTGTCTGGATCCAGCATGTTCCATTTTTAGATGGAACATCTCATCTGCATATCAGCTCCCTGTAAGGGAAAATGCACACATCAGGGGCTTCAAAGTCTATGACTACTGTATATTCTCTAGTACTCTTATCTGTGTAATTTCTTACAACTATCTATTGTCTATTGCGATAGGCCATCAGTTCGGATTCTCTGTTCTTCTCAGGGGTTTTGGTCTCTATAGAATAAAGAGCTCCTGGTCAGGTATATTGTGACCCCCCTCACATATGCATGGATCTGGTGGGTTACTTGAGTGTTATCTTACTTACCGTCACTATAATTGTGTCAGTGCACGGTATTCACATCTATTCTTGTTTTTTCTCTTCACAGGTCTTGTATGGCGGGGCTGTTATTCCTGCAGAATGTAAAGGAATAATGCTGTTGGAGGTAAGTATCCAGAATGTCCCCCCCAAAAAGACTCAGTCATTGTGGGCATATTCGTAACTGATTATAGTATGGTAAGTGCTCAACTTCCCCAACCCTTGTTGGGTAGTCTAAGAAATGCGAGCTGTGACTGGTTAGATTTACTGGTGTCACCTCTCTCAATGTTCTACTGTGCTTAATATAGCCATTACACTATTCCCTGTTCGTACTGGGATATCAGTCTCAGTGGAGGCATTTTACTTCTGTCTTAGGGAAAATGCTGTGTGTGTTTCCCAATGCCTTCATCTACGCGCAGTACTTCAGTAAACTACACGCGTGCATCGTGTGTCATCATTACACTATTCCTCGTTTCGCTGGGATATGGGTTTCAAAGGAGTTAAGGTCTCTCTGCCGCTGCATTTCATTATGTCTAGGGAGTGCCACGAGAATGCCGCGTGTGTTACCCCAGGCTTTCTTATATTACATTAGCTGTGCGCGTTCGCCGCGTCTGTTGTACAAATTCAGGTCTTTAATTAGAGATGCAGGCGATTTTTAGTTTTGCTGGGGGAGCAACAGGGTCTGTGTACCCCGGCAACAGAAGTTGGGAAAGGGTGCCGTGTTGGGAAGTGCCACGTGTGCAGTGCGTACATTGTGCATTACGTGTGCGTTACTTGTGAGATGCCGGTGCAGTTATAAATGTGCATAGTTCCAATGACTATCTTAGACGTAGCAATTTGTTTCTTACCTCGAGCTTCATATATGGGTATTGGTCCGGATCCGTTTCTTTACTCAATAATGGCCGCCATCTTACGCGGGATTATTTATACCATTGTCAGGACTGCTGGTCCTTCTTTTATTTTTAGCATTGTTGTCATTCACGGTTACGGCACTCTCTAACGTTATGTCCCCTTGACGGTTTTTTTCTGATATATGTGTTTCAACTCTGTGTTTTAACTCTGTGTTAATGATGACCATAAGGGTGCCGGAACAGTCTGCTATCAATGTTGCTTGTCGCGCTCAATATCCGCAGAGCATTATATTCTTTAGTTATTTCGAATTGTTCTGCCCTGCTCAATGTGACACGATACGGGCCATGTACATGTGGTCCTGGCTGGATGCTCTGAAAGGGTATAAATAAACATAGTTATTAGTTTTCATGTGTTGTTACAATGGCCATGTGTGGGCCATTCACCCATATTTACGGAGTCATTATTGGGGAGCTCATTTTTGCACTGCTAGTGTTTGCCAACATATACCTTCATTGAGGCCAGTGATATAGCTCTTTAATCTAAAAATCCATAGATATTCGAATTTCAGTAACATGGCTGCTAGGTCTCTACCCCTCCGTGGGGTTTTGACTTTCTCAAGGATAGTCCAGTACATATTTTCTTAATGCTTGTGCAAGAGGTAGTGTTCCGCTAGTGGTGCATTGGTTCTTTTTTACCTGATGTTAGATCGATGTTCACCTATCCTTATCTTTATTTTCCTGGTTGTCATCCCAATATAGATCTTTTTACAGGGGCACTTAATGAGGTACACTGCATTAGAGGTATTACAATTCGTCAGCATCCTTTGTTGCCAAGGTGTGTGACAGCCAATGTCCACAGTTGTGGATCGCTCTGTGAATGGGCAGACAGCACAGGTTCCACATGGTGTATGTCCTGTGGGCTTCGTTGTATTCCATACAGTTGGTTGGTTCTCGCTTTCCTCCTTGTAGGTGTCTACTTATAGGTCCCTTATATTCCGTCTCCTCTTGATGGCAAAGGCTGGTGGATCCAAAGTTCTTTCACCCACATTCAGGATGGGCCAAAGTCTTTTGAATTCTTTTTTTATTCGATTGATAATAGGAGAGTGACTGAAGACCGCCGTGATATGGTTCTCATCTCTTTCTTTTCTAGGATGCTGTTCCAATGTTGTTTCTCTTGGAATATTGCGTGTCCTTTTCTTGGCATGTCTGGTGATCTTACGGGGATAGTTTCTTTCTTGCAATTTTTTGGTCAAATTCTCTGCTTGGGTGTCATACTCTGTTCTTGTGGAACAATTGCACCGGAAGCATAAAAACTGTCCAAACGGTAGATTTTCTTTTAGGGATCTCTGATGGAAGCTGCTGAATTCCAGTAGTGAGTTACGATCTGTAGATTTCTGATACACTGTTGTTTCGATTCTTGCTCCTCTTCTTGAGAGTTTCAGGTCTAGGAAGGTTGCTGTGTCCTTGCTGGATTCAGACGTGAATCTTAGATGTGGGTTCTGCATGTTCAGCCATTCTACGAATTCCTTTAGTGTGGCTTTGTTACCTTAAAAAAACATCAAGATGTCATCGATATAAAGTCGCCAAATCAAGATGTTTTTCAGGAAGGGGTTGGTCTGTGGGTAATGACTCTCTCTTCAAATTCAGCTACGTATAGATTTGCTATAGATGGAGCAAACGTAGCCCCCATGGATGTCCCAGATATTTGCTCAAAAAATCTGTTATCCAACAGGCAGTAGTTCTTCGTTAAAGCAATCTCATTATCTGGTACTACCGAATTATGAGATCAATATTGGATATAGCGTCTCTATACTTGAAGATACCGCAAGGTGAGACGTTGAAAGTAATAGAGAAGATACTACATGCCAAGAGACCAGAAATACAGATACCAATTGTTTTCATTACACAGGTGTGACAGTGTTGGGAGGTAGCACTTTCTAAATTCCCATGAACAGTCTGGGCTTCCCCATAGGATAACCCACAAAGGTCTCTGATGTGCCCAGTTCTATCAGTAACTGCAGACCTGGAAGAGGAGACACAGGTTACAGTGAAGATAGAAGACAGGACATTCTCATTTATGGTCAACACAGGGGCTACCAAATTTTGTAGTAAGGAAGGAAGGCTTCCTTTGTCAAACAAAATATTCAGCACACAGGGATTTTCTGGGGCTGTTGTAACGGTTCCATTCACTGAAGATGTACCCCTTACCATAGGCATGCAAGAAGTCGTAGCACCCTTGTGTTGTATTCAAAATACACACTGATTAACATATGGGCAGAGATATTATGAGCAAACTAAAGATGACAATTTCATTTACCGGAAAGAGCATAGTGTGTTCCACTGCATGCGTGAACTATACGTGGTCTATTGCAGTTACACAAGCATTCTGCTCTTACAGCACTCTGTGAGGTGTACCACTTTACCCTGAGTTATTACTTTATGGGGTGCACGTGTTTTTAGGAAGAGTGTCCAGGATTGAAGAACACATATTTCAATTATCCACAGAATCGTTGGTCAGAGCAGCAGTTCACAAGGTGAAGGGCACCGGGCTTCACTATTATAATACATTTAGCAGCAGCAATCACAAAGAAATACAAGGGGCCTCATTACGAGCATGGCGGTCCGGGAACTATGGTACCGGTAAGCATGCCGGTACCGTAGTTCCCGGACTGCCATACTACGAGCTCTGCTTGTGGGTGCCGCCTCACCAGATTTTCCTCGTGGGTGTAACGGCACCCGCGAGCAGAGCACATCGGATGCACCGGCACAACTCTGAATGTGCCGGTGCATCCGAGGTCCCATCCCCATTCAGCCCTATGGGGCAGAATGGGGATCGGCAGGCCCTTGATTCCAGCACCTGCAAATGGGCAATTACCGGGTCCGCCGAGCTCGGCATGACCCGGTTCTTGCCCATTCGCGGGTGCCGGAAAAAATGCCTTTTTTAACGGCACGGCTACCACCAGAGTTATAATGAGGCCCACGGTAATTTTACATGCTGCAGATCAAGATGGCCTTGAATGGAGCACTGTCTCATGCATTGACCCAGCACAGCGCTTGACAGACTTGACTGACAAACAACTTTTTGCAGACGATGATGATGGTCGGGGAGATGGTGTTTCAGATAAACATACTATGTCAGCCTGTTGTAGAACAAAGAGAGGTCCCCCAGAAAGTTTTTTCTTACAAAAACACTATCAGCACACCTACAAGAGGATTTGGACAGGGTGCCTAAAGAAGTATGGACCAGTGGCCCACGTGATGTGGCTCTTTTGAAAGGAATAGGGGCAGTCCGCATCAGGCTAAAACCATTGGCAACATTGCCCTGGGTCAAACAGTACCCCATGTCACAGGAATGAGGCGAGAGAATGTATGACTCCATTGTAGTTTTGTAGTACAGGGCATCATACAGCCATCAGAATCCCCATATAACACGGCTATATATACAGTGAACAACAACATAGTGGAAGCAGAAGTACCAGTGGTGCCAAATCCAGCAACCAGTCTGTGTAATATACCCCCAGGAGCAAATTAAATTACAGTATTTTATCTAAAGAATGCATTATTTTCCATTCTGTTACACCCAGACTCACAGCATCCTACCGCTTTTACCTAATGCCGGAGTGCTACACATGGATCTAGGCAACTTGCAAACACAGAGTACAGTAATACAGTATGTAGATGACCTCCTAGTCTGTAGCACCACAGAAGAGCAATGTAGAAATGATTCAGTGACATTCTTAACATTATTGGCAGAAAAGGGGTACAAGGTTCACAAAGAGAAGATCTAGTACTACCAGAAAGAGGGAGTATATATAGGGCAGATAATATCATCAGCAGGGAGAAGGGTTAACACAGAAAGAGCAGCAGCAGTTCAGGGCACACCACAGCCAAACACTGTGAAGCAGATGCAACAGTTATTGGGCCTGTGCAATTACTGCAGGTCCTGGATGCTTGATGATTCTACTTGCACCAGACCTCTTCTACAGGAGTTGAAGGAAGCACAGAAGGTAAAGGGCCCCATAATTTGGACAACTGAAATTATTGAATCATTCATGGAACTAAAGAATGCGCACAGTAATGCACCTGTTTTAGCGAGCCCAGATTATAACAAACCATTTTCCTTTTCTCACATTCTAATGGTCAGATGATGACACAAGCATTTGGATTATTACAGTGGTCTTTTAGATCCAGTGATACAGGGGCATTTTCCATGTGAGCAAGCACTTGCATCAGAAGCATTTGCCATACAAAAATCATTCACTGTTACTATGGGCTGCCCAGCAACACTCTATGTGTTCGCTATCCCTCAATTAACACAGTGATCAGTCAATTGGTTCACTCAGCAACATTTCTTGCAGACCAAGTGCAGCCAGGTGACTATATACATGAATATACTGCATATCAGGACATATTAGACAACCTAACCCATGTTAAGGAAGACCACTTAGAGGAAGGAGAGATGCTCTTCAGTGATGGTTCATAAATGATTGTTCGGTACACTGGCTGCAGACTCACAAGGATGGCAGTGGTACGATATGAGGATGGGGAGTTTGATGCTATATCAAAAAGGAGACTTCCATTACACTAATCGGCACAAGCAGCAGAACTTGTGGCATTAATAAAAGCAATAGGAATATCAAAAGGATGTTGTGCCACCATTTATTCAGATTCAGCCAATTTCACACCAACAGTGCACTCAGGGTTGTCCAGATGGAAGAGGGGAGGGTTTAAAAAATCAGATGGTACACCCATGCAACATGCCGATTTACGTTCCAGATTAATAGAAGCACTGAAACATCCTTCAGCATTAGAAGTAGTGAAGTGTGCAGCCCATACAAAAGGTACAGACTTATTATCTCAAGGCAATAATGTAGCAGACACAGCAGCAAATGAGGTAGCATAATTACCACATGTTACAAAGTCTCCATGTTTACAAACATTCCATGACAGCAATTGCGAATGACTGAACCATACAATGTCCTACCCGTGGCATGAATAATAGAGTTACAGAGACCCTCAGTAAGAGCAAGCACTATGGACTAAGAGAGAGTATTCTTTATCCCCCACAGGTTTAATATGGAGACAAAACTTTTTAGAGAAGCCTGTTATGCTGCATGAGTTACTTAAGATTGCCCTTGAACAATTGCATTACCCAGCACGCACATCCAAAGAGTACATTGCAGGTTACCTTCATGAGGCAAAGGGCAGCTCCTATAGTTGCAGCTCCAGAAGGTGTTCACCAGTGTTCGCTGTGGGAGCATGCAGCGCAGATAGCAGCTGGCAGTGACTGAGAAGGTAAGAAAGGTGCGGCCAGGGGAACAGCCATTACTGTTCCCAATTTAACTGTCCATCTTCTCTTATTACCAATATTATCTAATTCTGCAGTCTGCTGTGCTTAGCAGTTGTATGTTTTCCATATTTGCCATTTGTCCATTTTCATAAGTAGCCTGGGGTGGTTTCCCACTCACTGGGAAAGTCGAATCTGTGTGCCCTTGCATTTGCTGCTGTGTTTAAGAATTATGTTTTTCCCCTTTTTCTAGGAAAGTAGAATCTGTGTGCTCTTGCATTTGCTGCTGTATTTTAATTTGCTGCTGTGTTTAAAAATTAGTCTTTTCTGTCATCTCTAGGAAAGCCAAACCTGTGTGCCTTTGTATTTGCTGATGTGTTTAAAAATTAGCCTGTTCCCCTCTTTTCTAGAAAAGTGGAATCTGTGTGCTCTTGTATTTGCTGCTCTGTTTAAAAATGTGTCTTTTCTGTCTTTTCTAGAAAAGTCAAATCTGTATGCTCTTGAATTATGGCTATGTTAAAAACTAGGCATTTCCTCTATCCCTCTATATGGGTGTTGGACAGGCCTCTGTCCTGACATCTCGTTCTAGGTGTCATGCTTTTTGCTGTAGGTTGAATTTAGGCCTTTCCTTGGTCAACTACTCTAGATTGTGTCATTGCTGTTGGTTATTGCTTGTGTGGTGCTCTGCAGTTGCTCCCTCTCTCTCTCTCTCTCTCTCTCTCTCTCTCTCTCTCTCTCTCTATCGCTCTCTCTCAACCATCCTTCTAGCCTGACCTTCCCTCAGTGGTGCTCTCAATCTCCCCTATCTTCTTTAATTACTTTTTCTATCACCTATGCTATCCCTCCGACGAAATTTGGAAGGAAAAAGTTCAAGAAGGATCTCCTGGGCTCCAGTCCAGGCCTTTCAATTGCTGAAACCTATTTCAACGCTTCTTATAGGAAGACTGTCACCGACATCCTCTTTGTCGTCCCTTTGCCAGACCTCCTCTTATGGTCTCTGTGCTCTCCTCTTTCTCTTCCTCTACCATTAGTGGTGACACCCAATGGGAGGTACTCTTGGCATACTTCCCATCCTCTGGGGTCATCATTAATGTCTACCTAAATGGCACTGCTATGGTCCAGGGCTCTCAGCCCAACCTCCTCCTCCTTGATAGGTGTGCTCTGTCTCTCATCAACTTCCTCCCCTCTCCTGCCACTCCTTCTTCTGCCACCTCTCATGCCCCTCAGCCATCTCTGACGGGTGTACCACACTCCTGTACCCCTCCTCAGAAGATCTTCAAAAGTGGAAATCTGCTCCACTTAGCTACCCTCAACTCTCGCTCTGCTGTCAAAGACTCCTCTAACATCTGACACCTCCATGAAGACCTCAACCTAGACGGCCGCACTCTCCCAGAGATGTGGTTCACAGCTTGCTCTGTTACACATTTTGAAACTCTCCTCCCAGAAGGGTACAAGATCTCTAAACCCAGGCCTAAGCAGCCAGGGGCATAATTGCCCGGATCTTCCCTGAATGGGTCCCTGGTACTATCCTTCCCACTCAGGCCTACTCCTCCTTTTAATGCCTTGTCTGAAGGCTTTGTATCTCTCCTAGCCTCTCTCCAACTCTTACTGCCATCTACAGGCCCCCTGACCAGGTCACCCACATCCTCTCTGAATGGACTGACTAAACCTCTTCTCTCTTTGCCTCTACCTCCAAGATTCTCCACCTCAGAGACTTTATTATTCACCAGGACTCCCCTGATGTGGCCTCTGGGCTCTTCTGCAACCTCTGTGACTCTCTATAACTCTCCATTCTTCCCTCTGGGTCGACGCATTCAGCCACTCACACCTTGAATGCTCTCATCTCTTCAGAAATCCTCATCTCCAACTCTCTCATTACTCCCCTCTCCTGGTCTGATCATGCTCTCTTGTCCTCTCACCTGGACCTCCTGGGTACCCCAGCTAAGCCCATGCCTGCATTGCCAGCCTCCTTCTCCAACATTCGATTTATGAAGCAAGTTTGAGTTGCCACTTTTGCCACCACCTTCACGCCCCACCTACTCCTGCGACTGACTCTCATTCTGACACGGCCTGTGCAAACTTTCAACTCTCCATCTCCAACACTCTGGACATTCCTGCCCCTGTAATGAGTATCTGCATGAAATCTGCCTCCAAGTACAACTCCTGGTATTACTTCAACCTAGCTGGTTTAAACGCAAGTGCAGAGTGGCTGAGCAGAAGTGGCAGGCTTTGTGCATATCCTCAGACAAAGTGGCCTGACACCTGCTCCAAAGGCATAATAGACTCTCCGTCTGTTCAAAGAAGAGGGCCTACATCTTAGCCCCCATCTCTGGGGCCACTAACAACATGGCTGAACTTTTCAAAACGTGCAAGGAACTCGCAAACCCTACTGCAGTCTTCACTTATCCTCTGCCTTCTCTGGCCCTAAGCACTTCTCTGGCCTTTCACTTCCTTTCTAATACTCAGGACATCTTGTCCTCACTCTCCTCTACTCACCCCTCTCCCTCACCTTCTCTCAGGCCTCCCTTGGACCCCCTCCCTTCCCCTTGTAATTCCCTCTTTTTCTGCCATAACACCTGATGAGGTTTCTAGACAAGTCCATTGTCTTATCCAAACAGGTGCTCCTCTGCTCCACTAGAACCATCAAGAACAACATTGACTCCCTTGCTCCAGCCGATTTCTGCAATCACTCCTTTGTCACTGGATCTTTCCCCTCACTCCTCAAGCACTCCCTTGTGCATCCTCCCCTCAAAAGGCCTTCTTCAGGCATTGTGCACTGCTAACAATCTCAGTCTTAATAATACCAGTGTAGGGGAAGAGCCAAATACCCCTACCAGAATCTCCTCCCCCATGTTGCCTATATGTTGGGAACCAGAAAGTGCGACATGTGCAGTACCAGTGAGGACGCTTATACCGCAAAGAATCCTCTACACAAGGTATCCATTGTGAAAACCTTGTATACATTCACAAAGAAGTAATGGGGCCTCATTACGAGTCTGGCGGTAACCGTGCCTGAAATTCCGGCAGGTTATTGCCGGACTCGTATTACCATTCCGCCTCTGTGATTCCCTGAATTACTGGGGCATTACGACCCCGGTGACCCGGGAATTCCGGAGGCGGAATTCAGTAAATCGGCATTCCCATTGAGTCCCATAGGACTCAATGGGAATGGGGAAGTTGGAAGACTGGCACCATCTTGTGATGGTGCCGGTGTTTCCACGTCTGCCTGCAGGCGGGTGGTGTTAAACCCACCAGGTCAGACCTGGCGGGAATGACACCTCCCGCCTAATGAAGTCGAGATCACCCGGTCCGGAAACAACAGTGGCAGTGGATTTACCGCCACCATTATTTCCAGACCGGGTGACTCATAATGAGGCCCATGGTCTTCTGGAAAAAGTCCCGGAAGAAGTATGAAAATGAATAAGAAAGATGACTGGTGACGTCATACCTGGCAGAACTGACGCATCGAGAAAAGACTAGAATGAAGAAGGAATATAGACATTCTATAAGATCTGAGGATGAGGTATCGATGAAAAGCAACATTTCGGGATTGAAATGAAGATTGCCTGTGGGAAGAAACACTAAAGAAAATGTAATTTTACAATTGTACAGATGCTGTAATACAAGTAGACGAAGTAATCCTGAGGCTGGCTAATTAGTGAATAGATTGCAGCGATGCACCAATGTATATACATAGGAATGTTTACACTCTGGATGTACCACAATGCACTTTAGCAAACTTGAAACTCGTAAATGGAAAGGGCTTGAAGTGTGGCACAGTTGAAAATAGCCGATGGCGAAGGAGAATTCAAGAAAGGCTGGCTGGCCCAGCACCAAGAGCCGGGGCCACTGTGTGCTTTGATGTCTGTCAAGAAGCTACATGAACGTGAGAAAGAAGCACACTTTTGTTTGAAGTGAAATGGAAAAACAATGAAGGTGCCAAGAGTTTATTATTTAATAGTATTTTATGCAGCGAAAAGCTCGAAAGCGCGGTCTTCAGTCACATGAACAAATGAAAATAGACCTTGGGTCGAGCTACACCGAAACCAGAAGATAAGACTATGCCACACTCCCTTTTATTCTCAGGAACAGTGACCCTCTACTTGATCGAGTTCAAAGCCTAATTGAATGGCAGACCACAGAGTGATGATGGATGAGGGCTAATTGGGTGGTGAGGCATGACCAGGCCAACCCTCCCAGCACCTAGGGAACCAGCCTTGTGCTGTCAGCAAGTGGAATATTCCAGAAGGGTACAAGCGTGCCAACCAATTATGAGGGCCAAATATCAAAGAGCCCTATAGTTTGTGTAACCAATAGGGTATCAAGTATTAGTATGACACAGAAGATGACTTGCACTTGGGATGGGCTTAGTTGTCCATCTGATCTTAGAGACCCAATCAGAACCCTGTCAGTATGGAACGTATACCTAGATGTTCCCTTTAAGCCTATCACATCCCCTAGCATGTTTTTCTTATTTGCCACGTAGCATGATGTCAGTAGTGACAAATGTTTAGTATAAGAATGCTGTTTTTTCATGTGATGCTTTGAGAGAAATCGAGGGAACGTCCGTTGATGTCCGTTGATGTCCGTTGTAACTCCCTGTTTTAGATAATTGCTAATAAAACAGTACTGAGTTTTGCCAACTTCCTGAGTTGGTTTGATTATTGATGTATGAGTAAATTCTGCATCCCCATCCATCTCTATATATTGCTACCTCGTCTTAAAGGGCCCAAGGTCCGGGGGTTCACAAGGTAGCAGAGTTATGATGTTTAAAGACCCATTGACCCAGTAGGCTTTTAAGGGTCTCGGGACTTCCTGTGGATAGCAGCCGAAAAATTCTTGCAAGACAAAAGAGATAGGTGGGACAGGTCCCTCTTTCCCAAAATCCCGAGTGGATCGAAAGCACCGTGGCCGTTTGAAGAAGAGACAATTCCGACCGTCAGGAGCTGAAAAGAGAATGGTGAGTAGATTAAGAAAGGTGGCAAAGAATGAATATTAATTGAGGAAAGTGATAATGGGAAGAAAGTAACAGAGGGTTGGCGGGTATTTAGTTAATGACGAAGAGCGTCACACAGAGGTATATGACGAGGATCGTCACAGATAAGCCTGGAGTCCTACATTTTTTTTCGAATGTCTACAAGAAATTATTTCAAAGTCCAAGTGGATAAATAGGCGACACACAGACAAGATTTGCAAAAGGAAATAATTTACACTCCCATCAGAGTAAATTTAGGGGCAGAAATAACAGCGAGGAGTGCTGAGAAGAGACATATGTTAAGGCCGGCCAGTCTGTCTGTATATGTTATGTATTTTATGTATAGAGAAAAGAATGAGATGTAGAAGACCAACAAATGACAGGTTGTGTTAAAAAGTTGAGAGTAAAAAGGTTTATTTAGTTATTATTGGTAGTGATTGAACAGGTAGATTGAAGTAAAGTGTGAAAAGCGGCAATGATTCGTGCACACTCATATTTATTGTTTTTCTGCAACATATTTTTCTGGAAAATAACTGTAAGTATCGACAGTCGAATGAGGGATGTTAATCCACTCATGCACCTATGTACGCAACTGCAAAAACATGCTCCCAAGCTTAAGGAATATAGTGCAGAATGGGTTAAGAGTACGGCAGATAAAGTGTTGATGCCATGGCCACAAGGGGGATCACTGTCAAAAGCGGTTTTGCAACACATGACCACATACTTGCACGCTGCATACACGGCAAAGAATTTGGAGAAAAGGTTGGCCAGCTTAGAGTTTTGGAAGATGTACCAGGAGGAACGGGAAGACCCGCCTCCTGTAGACTGGATGCTTAACAAGTTTAAATAGGGGGGTGTTGAGCCTTCTGCTCCCCTTACTGCACCTGAAGTAAATGGCAATAGTGCAAAAGATGAAGGATTGTATCAATTAAGGGAACTAAAAGCAGCGATAGGATACCGTAATCCGATACGTGAACCGCCTGCGTATAGCAGTGACGAGAGCCCAGATAGAACTCTAGAAAAGGAAGTGATCTCTACAGTCTTACAGGACGAAGCGAAAAGTGAACGGCCAAGTGCAACCCTAGAAATAGAAAGAGAAATTAAAGATGGAAAGGAGAAAAAGAAAAAGCTGATGAGGTAGCGCCCGTACAGAATGAATAGATGGGTGGTCAGATATTGCTCCAACTTGATGGGAAGAGCATCAACAAAGTAAGGCAAAGGGAAGATCAAGACTAACAGGATGAAAAAGACAGGGAATGAGAGAAACAATTGAAAGAAGACAAGTATAAAAGGAAGAGTAGACAAACACGAGAACAGATGTATAAGGAAGAGCAGTTAAGAAAGGAAGAAAGAGCAGAAGAGCAAAGAAGACATGATAATAGACAAAGAGCAATCGAAGAACGAGATAGGTTAGAAAAGGAGACAGAAGAGGAGGAAGAACCAACATTAAGAGATAAAAGAATGTAAAGACGAAGAGACAAAGAGGTGCGTAGGGCAAATGAAAGAAGGGAAGCAAAAAGACAGGCAGAAGAAAGGGTTAGAGAGGAAGCAAAGAAACAAATTGCATTTGATGAGGAAATGGAACGAAATAGAAGACAAAGGGCATGCAACATTGTTTGCATTGAGAAAGAGCTAAAGGTACCACTTCAGTAGTATTATGGGGAGATATAGAGGAGTTTCTCCCGTTGCAAGATGCAATGCCAGGACCCTGTAGGGTAAACCTAGAGGAGAATTTTGAGATAGGAAGTATCGGAGACAGAATCGATAAAGCTAATCAGGAAATGAGGAAAAAAAGTGAATTTAGGAACAGAGGAAACAAAGATTGATATGAAATAGCCCATTAGCGAATGAAGGAGGGAAGCCTGTTTATTATCGAGCATAGAGCCTTGTCTTTGGACAGGCTGACTCTAAACAGAGACGAGAAAGATGATAGCCATACTAGTTGGGGACAAGATATGTCAGACGAAGACAGAGAAACCTTCCAGACAGACAGATAAGGAAGTAAAATGGTCAGACTTAGACCAACCTAAAGAAAGGATGCTAGAGCCTATGGCATACCCAGAGTGACCTAAAAGGTGCTCTCATAGTGAGAGGGGGGAATCGCCACCATATGGGAGCAGACTGAGGTCATTACCAGGGAGAAGGTGATCAGGAACCATTGTCCATGCTATGGAAAGGCAGACATTAGGAGCTGATTGCGATTTTGGGATTTCACAATTTCCTTTATTGGAGAAAGGAGGGGTCAGACCGCAGTATATCCCCTGGCCCCAGATGGATAAGAACAATTTAAGATGTAAACCTCCCAGCTTAACAGCGGGGGTGGGGAAATGGATTTATGAATTGGAAAAAATTACAGGAGGAAATACCTTAGCCATAGGGGACATGAATGGTCTTCTAGCAGCTATCCTTGGGGAAAGGGCTGATGACATTTGGACGAGAGCAGGATACTCACGTGTCACAGCACAGAACACAGTGCATGATGGAGCACCGTTTAATAATTGCAGAGCGGCAGTCTGGAAAGCGCTTAGAGTACAATATCCTGATACGTCACATATGGGTGCAATTATGGCACATAAGATGAAAGAGGACGGAAATCCTCTTGCATAGATTCAAAATTTTCAGGAACAGTGGTCTTTGGAAACTGAAGAGCCTTGGGGGAAATCAATATTATCATATTTTGTGTCAGGGATTGCCAGAGCAGGTACATAGGCAGCCCAAGAAACTAGTGGGAATGGAAGCAAAGCCATGGACAGAAATACAGTTGACCATTGCGCACAATTGCCGAATGTTGCAAGAGAGAAATAAGAAGAAGGAGGATGCTAGAAAACTTGAGGAAGCCAAATTAGTTCAGAAGAAATTGTCGAAGTACGCTACAGAAGGAGAGGTACTGACGAGTGGAGATGGGCTGGGAACACTGGAAGTAGCGGGTATAATCAATGGCAATTGGATCAAGGAGGGAACGGGTTCATGCCAAGAGGCAAGAGAACAGGTTTCAGAGGAATAGGATGCTTTCAGAATAATAAAGGAGGCTTCCAGAACAATCAAGGTGGTTTTCAGAATGTACTGAATGATAATCAAGGCATGCAGGGAGGGCAGATTACAAGACTCCCTCCGGTGTGTTGGACATGTGGAATGACAGGGCATATTGCTTGAACATGTGGGAGCCAAGGGTATGTACAAAATGGGCAATTCTCAAGAGGAGGGCAGCTTATCCTTCAGCATATAGGCCACAAAGTAGGGATGGGCTCGCCCAAGTTCAGACAGTGTATTAAGCACAAGTACTGCAAATGCAACAGGCTTTGCAACCACAGCAAGCACTGGTGAATCCGCTGCAAGGGCAGTCACAGCATGCACTCATGCAGATACAGCAGAGTGCAAACATAGGACAGTTATTAGCTCCTAGAGTAGGGGGTGTCACTGTCGCGGGAGGTAATCCTTTTACAGGCACTGAAATTAGCATTTACCCACAATAGGACAGCTCAGAGGGTGACATGATGTGTTCAGTACTATTGGTGACAGCAAATCCTGAAGAGGAACAAAGGGTTAATGTTACCATGGGAGGCAAATCCTTTTCTTGTTTAGTAGACACTGGGGCAACTCGCTCATGTATACGAGAGGGAACATGTTTGTTATCAGGAAATGCCATGAATGCTCAAGGCTTCTCTGGAGCTACAAGTAGAGTTCCTTTCACTGAGAAATGACCAGTCTCTATAGGAGAGTTTGATATGTCTGTCCCATTATTGTATTAAAAGCAGACACCAGTTGATATTTTG
This sequence comes from Ambystoma mexicanum, assembly GCF_040938575.1. Taxonomy (NCBI): domain Eukaryota; kingdom Metazoa; phylum Chordata; class Amphibia; order Caudata; family Ambystomatidae; genus Ambystoma; species Ambystoma mexicanum. Next base: position 1,271,660,503 of record NC_090935.1, on the reverse strand, counting down.
GGCTGAGATTTAATGATGAAGCTAAATATGACGATTTCCTTCTATGACGAAGGTATAGTGCATTCCATGACAGGAATACATTATTTAAATGTGGGTGAATTTATCATGACATTTACAGGACAAATAGCTCTGCGAGGAACACCGTTAGAGCCAGATGTTTTTCACTATGGGGCATGCATTTTGTTAACATGGCTACCCGGGTAAGTGGGCAAGATTATGAGAATACCTGACAAATTTTAGTTATGGCCATAGATATCTATGGATGGAGAGGGGGGGCAGATTTTTCCCCTAGAATTGCAGGCAGTCAGAGTACGAGGGGAATTGGCCACGCTCAAAGGATTTGATGATGAGGGCAGGTCATTGAGAACAGTGATTGCCATTGAGGAAGGGTACAAATTGACTGATATCACTGACAAGGATATGTTTAAAGACGACCCATCAGATGATGAAGTGGTGTTCGAGATGAGCATCACTTACTGGATTAGGATAGAAAGAAGAGAAATCCCACAGCGAATGATGATAGTGTTGCAACGTCCCGCATTTTTTGATGAAGACATGGAAAAGGTGCCAACCTCTTTATGGACTACGGGCCCCTATGACGTAGGCCTGTTAAAGTTAAGATTAAGTTGAAACCAGAAGCAATTTTACCTCACGCAAGGCAGTATCCTATGTCTCGAGAGGCAGATGATGCATTTTAAAGACTATATCGGCTATGATGGAACAGGGCATCTTGGTGATGTCAGAGTCACCATGTAATACTGCAGTGTATCCTATGAAAAAATTGAAGGAGGGGTGTGGCGTTTAATTTAGGATATGAGGCCAATTAACCGGATTGTAGAGGTAGAGTTTCCTCTGGTTCCGAATCCTGCGACGATTATATGCAGTATTCCCCCAGAGGCACGATATGTTACGGTGATTGACTTGAAAAATGTGTTTTCCTCAATCCTGTTGCACAAGTATTCCCAAGTACTTATGTCATTAATGTACCATCAGAGTAAGCTGAAAAGCACACATTTGCCCCAGGGGTACTGTGAGTCTACATCGATCTTTAACAGGGGCCTGCAGATGGACCTAAGCATCATTGATTTGCCACGTATTGTATTGCAATACGCAAATTATATTTTAGTCTGTAGCACAACAGAGGAAGAGTGCAGACAAGACTCGATTCAACTAATGATTATTGTAGCAGACAAAGGATACAAAGTGGATAAGGGAAAATTACAATATTGTCAGGAAGAGGCGTTATACACAGGTCAGTTAATTTTGCATGAAGGAAAAAAAGTTACACCTGAAAGAGCTGGGGCAATTATGGAAACGTCAAAACCGCACACGATAAAGCAAATGCAACTGTTCCTGGGATTGTGTAATTATGTCAGAGCCTGGGTATTTGATTATAGTTCATATAGGAGACCCGTTTTGCAGGCTCTGAAGAAAGAACAGGTGAATAAGGACAACGTTGAATGGACTGAGGAAATGGAGGAAAGGATTGATGAATTGAAAAAAGCAATTTGCACAGCTCCAGTTTTAGGAATTCCTAATTGTTCAGAGGAATTTTACTTGTTTTCACACATGAATGGAACAGTTATGACAGCAGTCCTCACACAGAGAACCACATTGGGGTACAAACCCTTAGCATATTATGGTCGAATTTTGGACCCAGTTATGAGTGGTCACTTCCCTTGCAAACAATCGCTGGCAGCAGCCGAGTTCGCTATTGAGAAATCTGCAAGCATAGTGATGGGGTGTTGCATGACTTTATTTGTTGAGCATGCTTTGTTTGCTGTTTTGGAGAAACCCAAGGGTACACTGACATCTCAGAGAGTTTCTGCTTATGAGGTAGTTATATCGATTCCAGCGATCAAAATCGTCAGGTGTAAAATAGTGAACCCTGCCAGGTTGGTAGCCGAACCATTGGCAGTGGATGAGCAAGTGCTTGATTGCTCTAACTATGAGGAATTTTATGATGAGATCCCGAAAGTAAAGGAGAATGCTTTAGCAGCGGATGAGGTTCTCTTTATTGATGGGTCTTTGAAAATCAGTCAAACTGATGGATAAGATATGTGAGAGACTCAATGATCTCCTCAAGGAAACGATACCAAAGCTGACATTGACACTGAAGTAGGGGTGGCTGCATTGCCTGCCCTTTGCATTATATGCATTGAGAAATCAGCCTGGATCAGACCACCACCTCACACCCCACAAGCTAGTTATTGGGAGGTGGATGAGAACACCTCTGACTCCTCCATCGAGGACTAGGAGTGATGCCCAGTCAACTGCAGAATTGTTAGTAAATGAGTTACATGCGTACTTAACATATATGACTGCTAGTATCTCTGTCATTTCAGATCAACTCAAGCGGAAGTGGTGTCGGACTCAGGACGTATATGAAGACAATACAGCAACCAGACTTGAAAAGTTACATGTTCGTAAACTTTTTGCCGGAGACTCTGTTCTAATTAGGAACTTCACTAGAAAGTGGCACAAGACAAGTTTAGCAGTCCTTATGTTGTAGAAGATATTACTCCTTCAGCAGTTAAAGTCGAAGCAAGGCGAGCTTGGATCCACTTGGGAGATGTAAAGATATATGCCGGTGAGACCGATGGAATGCAAGTCGAGAAGAAGTAGTTCAGCATGTGCAGACTCGATTGATGACGAGGAAGAAGGACGCAAAGACTATCCAGTAGATAGACGTAAGTGTACATTTGGACTGTGGCTGCCTGAAGCATTCCTTATGAATATCATAAGTAGGAAATTAGAATGTTACTGTTCTTGAGCAACATGAGCTTGTTGACATTGGACCCTAGGAAGTGCTGAAGTAAATGAAAAATGTCCGATTTAGACTTCCTCTTCGACGACTGGAAAAGGGAGCAGTTCCCCAACTTGTTTCTCACTGACTTTCTCTTTGGGCACTTAAATTTTCCTGTCAGATGTTGATGTTCACAGACTCCTTCTTGCTGTCTTTGTTTTTATACTGTGAGCTTACCCTGCTCTTGTTGGGCGCAGCACTGACATGCATACTTTTGTCCAAGATCCTAAAATGGCCCGGCGATTAGACGATTATGGGAAGCAATAATAGACCAAATCAGACAGCTACCTGAGCATTTAACAAGATTGCCTATTTAAAGAAGTTTTTCCTTCCTTAAAAGCAGTTACAGGCATAATGTGGTCTATTGAACATATTGCATTTCCAGAAAGTGAGCAGAGTCAACAACTTGTGGAGAGACACCCATGGTGGGGCCTAATGTATTGTTGCATAATATATGCCTGTTCAGCATCTATTCTTGTTTTTCTGTTCCTATTGATCCACACTGTTTACTTTAATGGTCCCAAAAGGGAAGGAGTTTCGTTAATCCTTCCTACTCCAGTCACACTTGCGGAATTAGACACTGTAAGAAGGCCAACGCCTTATGTTATTTTTTCTACACCAGTGATATGTGTGAAGGCAATGATCTCTCTGACAAATCTTCGTAGGAGTCCTATTGTGGGATGGACTGTTTTGGACATTCTTAATGAGTATCAGATACAAGGTCTTTTAGCAAAGGAAAGGAAAAGACCAACAAGAAGAACAAGGGAGGATGATTACCAATTGAATGACTATTTAGCAGTACAGCATATTTGGGAAACAACATGTGGTATCAGCACATGAAAGAAGTGTGAAAAAAGACTTCTAAGGACGATTGCTATTTATGTGCTCTCCTGCATTATGCTATGGGAAAGTCCAAGATATTCATAGCTATAGAGATAGATATCGAAACAGCTCATTGCCTGACTCATTTTGAACTTGTCATACCAGAGGTCAATTCCAGGGTGCAACAGCATCCTTGGTATGAGTGACAGAATGGTCAGCTCCAGAAGAAGATGATTATGTCCAAGATTTAAAGCGAAGAGAAAGAGCACACACCAGAGATCATGTGATAAAATACGAACAGCCTGGCATGAAGGGAGCTGGAATTAGACAGGAGATAAACAGGAAACTCAACTGCCAAGGAAACACTGATGAAGAAGTTCAAAGCTGCAAGGAAAGAGGCCAGATGTGAATCTGGGGAAAAGTACTTTCTCCAGATGATTGGGTAGAAGGCATAGTCGTATGCAGAGCTGTGGCAGTAACTGGTCATCACAAGCCAGTTATCGAACATGTGGAAAAAAGAATGCAAACCTCTCTGGCCGTGACTTGCAAAGCTTCTGAGGTGGGTGGAAGACAAAGGAGGCCCGTTGCAGATAGTGCCTTTGGCTAGTGCAGAGTTATGCTTCAGAAACAATGGCACGAGAAAAGTTGGTGAGCATCAGCAGTGCGGTTGACTCTTCTATGTGCCATGAATGAAAGATGGGACAGTGGTGATAATGGATCAATACTGGGCCTGTGGATCCAGAGCTTACATAAAGCTGACCAGAGATTGGGGAGGACTGTATTCTATAGTGATTGTTCATGTACCATAGTTGGTGATTCCAAAGAGTGACTTGAACATTGCGAGTTTCCAAAAGTAGATGCTCTCCTGAGGAAAAAGAGATCTGCTGAACTCCTTAATCGAATGAAGAGAGAACATTATTTCTCAGCCAAAACTATAGAAGCCTTTGATGCTATGTCATATGAACACAGATTGTTCAGCAAGACTGCTTCAGTTTTTACTGTTATCTTTATGCCTGGAATCCAGATGATGGCAAATGCCAAGTGGTTGCAGATTACCAGATGGGAGCTTCTGCAGACGATTAACACCACCATAAAGGGACTCAATGCTATAATGGAGGAGCTAAGATCATCCATACCCCTGATGACACTTCAGAACAGATATGTCTTGGATATGATCACAGCTATGGATGGAGCTGTTTGTGCCAAAATCAGATAATCCTGTTGCACATCATACCTTCTCACGATGATGGGAATGGCACCTTGACAGAGGCCATAATGATGCTGACAAACTTGCACGTCAAGATGGAAGATGAAGTGGAAGATATTGTAGATGACAGCTGGTTTGCATCAATCTTCTCATGGGTTCCACAATGGATGGCAAACATTGTCAAGCTCCTTGGAGCCCTGTTGGTAATGATTATGTTTGAATTCTGTGATCAGGATAACAATCACACAATGCAAGAAGACTGCAAAGAAAACAGAAGGCATGAAGATTGTGATTGATGTTGAATCAGGATTCAAACATAAAGAGCTGACAGGTGAAGAAATCAGAGACTACGTAAAGGCCAGCATTTATGCACCTGAGGGAACACAGTTCCTGTATCCAGAGAACCACAAGAAGTATGTGGGAAGATGGATCTACTGAAGTCCAAATGAACAATGTAGTCTTATGACCTGGAGTGTTGATGAACATGTGAAATCAGCAGGATGCCTGAAAGCAGTCATAAAGATATGGACTTCAAAGAAGCACTTCTTCAGACGAGGATGTCTTGATGTAATGATTGATGAGAGAGTGGTTGATGAATCGCCCAGAGGTGGGAGTGTAGAGAAAGAGCCAAATACCCCTACCAGAATCTCCTTCCCCATGTTGCCTATATTTTGGGAAATGGAAATTGTGACATGTGCAGTACCAGTGAGAATGCCTATACTGCAAAGAATCCTTGCGTCAAGGTATCCATTGAGAAAACCTTATATATATTCACAAAGAAGTTATCATGTTCTGGAAAAAGTCACGGAAGAAGTATGAAAATGATAAGAAAGAAGACTGGTGATGTCATACGAAGCAGAACTGACACATCTAGAAAAGACACACATGAAGAAGTAATATAGACATTCAATAGGATCAGAGGCTGAGGTATTGAATAAAAGCAACATTTTGGGATCAAAATGAAGATTGCGAGTGTGAAGAAACACTGAAGAAATTGCAAAGTCAAAGTCTTGAGAAGCTTCCGCAAATTGCGGTAACGTATCCCTTTGCGGGTCCCGTCCATAAACTGAACTCAGGTATGGTATTAGGAGAGTTATTAAAAAAAATGATATTAAATCAAATGAATGTGGGGGGGAGGGGCCAAGAGGGCATGTGCAGGTTAAGGGGGGGTCAGGGGTGAGTGCAGGTGTATACTGGATTAGGGGGGACCTGGTGCCCTGTAAGCCTCTGAGGAAACAAGTCGGCCAGTCAAGAAGCAGACATGGACATTAGTAGGGGAGGGGGAGGGTAAAGGAGGAAGAGAAAAGGAAGGTCTTGAGAAGCATCTGCAATTTAAGGAGATCTGGCTGAAGTCTGAAAGGGGCAGGGAGGCCATTCCAGAGGGAGGCACCTGTGGAGGAGAGATATCTAACCCCCACTCTATGCTTGAAAAAGCATCTGATCTGCCGAGAGTTAGAGCTAGAAGAATGAAGAGTTAAAGTAGGGAGGTATTTAGGGAGATAGAGTTGGACGTAGATGGATCCCAGGCCCCAGAAAGCCTGGTGCATGGTCTTGAACTTGATCCTCGAAGCAACTGGGAGCCAGTGGAGAGATGTTAGGGCTGGAGAGATGAGGTCCGTGAGTCTTGCAGTCCTATTCTGGATTAGATGGATTAGTTATAGGGGGTGAAGGCAGGAGTTAAGCAGATTAAGGTAGAGGCAGTTGCACAAGTCCAGCCTGGAGAGGACCAGAGCTATGAGACTTAACGTTTCTGGGGGAATGTGAGGAAAGAGACAATGCCTCTGAGGAGGTGCAGCTGAAAGTGGGCCTTATTGTCAAGGTCCGTGATGTGAGGAGAGAAGGAGAGAGAGGAGTCGAAGATGACACCAAGGTTTTTGCCTCACTGGATGGTGAGGGAAGAGGCCCATGGTGGGCAGCCAAAGTGTGAGAGGGAAAGAGGAGCAGGTGCACCAAGGAGTCTCTGTCTTACTGGTGAACCCCCAGACCTGGGTCCCTCTAAGACGAGGCAACAATACTTAGAGATGGATGGGGATGCATAACTTACTCATATATAAATAATCAAACTGACTCAGGAAGTTGGCAAAACTCAGTACTGTTTTATTAACAATTACCTAAAACAAGGAGTTACAAAGGACATCAACGGACATTCGTTCGATTTTTCTCAGAGCATCACATGAAAAAACAACATTCTTATACAAAATATTTGTCACTACTGACGTCATCCTACGTGGCAAATAAGAAAAACCTACTAGGGGATGTGTTAGGCTTAAAGGGAACATCTAAGTATATTTCCATACTGATGGGGGTTGTGATTGGGTCTCTAAGATCAGGTGGACAACTGAGCGCATCCCAAGTGCAAGTCATCTTCTGTATCATACGAATTCTTGACACCCAATTGGTTAAACAAACTATAGGGCTCTTTGATACGTGGCCCTTTATATAATTGGTTGGCATGCTTGTACCCTTCTGGAATATTCCACTTGCTAGCAGCACCAAGCTGATTACCCAAGGTGCTGGGAGGGTTGGCCTGGTCATGCCTTCCCACCCAATTAGCGCTCATTTATCATCATTCCTGCGGTCGTCCATTCAATTAGGCTTTGAACTCAGCCTTGTAGAGGCTCACTGTGCCTGAGAATAAAAGGGAGAGTGGCATGGTCTTATCTTCTGGTTTCAGTGTAGCTCGACAACAAGGTCTATTTTCATTTGATCATGTGACTAGAGACCACGTTATCAAGCTTTTTGCTGCATACAATACTATTAAATGGTGAACTCTTGGCACCTTCAGTGTGTTTCTATTTCACCTCAAACAGAAGTTTGCTTCTTTCTCCCATTCATGTAGCTTCTTCACAGACAACCAAGTTCACGGTGGCCCCAACTCTTGGTGCTGGGCCACCCAGCCTTTCTTGAATTCTCCTTCGCCATCATCTATTTTCAACTGCACCACACTTCAAGCCCTTTCAATTCACATGGTTCAAGTTTGCTAAAGTGCACTGTGGAACATCCAGATTCTATACCTTCCTATGTATATAGAAATTGGCGCATCGCCGCAATTCATTCACTACATAGCAAGCCTCAGGATTACTTCATCTACTTGCGTTACAGAATCTGTACAATTGTAAATTGTACCGCAATTTGCGTTACCGTTACTGCCGCCTTCCCCCTTCCCATTGAGCTCTATGGGGGCTCAAATGGGAATGGGGAATGGCTCTGGTGAATGGGGAATTACCGGTTCCGCCGACCTCGGACTGTACCGGTAATTACTCCCTTCACCTGACCGGAGTCAGACCGATTTTCGAGGCAGCCATGGCGCTAATAGCACCTTGGCTACCTCCAAACTCGGAATGAGGGCCATAGTTTCAAAAGTAAATCAAAGCAAATTGTGTTGCTGCCCTTATGACAAGACCACAGTATTTGAAATAAAACATTCAATTCAATAACACTGATAACAAAAAGTCCAATGTCTAATTTGGACAGACATTGTATAGCACAACATTGTTTTGGGCATTCAGCCTTCCTCAGAAGCAGAACATATCCATCTGTAGGGATATTCAGAAACATGGCATACATAAGGACATAGAGTAAATCATAATTTGTAGAATCTGAAAGAAAGTGAGGTATTAATTTGATTCACCATTCCATGAATTTGGTATCGAAAAGCAGTATATCCACCTGTAGTTTTAACTAAGTTTCTCCCCCATGCCTGAAAGGTGAAAAGACTGAGATGCTCATCGTCAGTTCCCCAGCTCAATTAAAAATAACTGCCCGAATTGTACACCTCTTTTTGTATCGATGGCACCCCCATCCCCATCTCCAACCAAGTTAAAACATTAGGGGTCTATCTTGACTCTAGTCTCACTATGTGTAAACACATTAACTCGCTTACCTCCTCCATAGCCTATACAGCAAAACATATCTCCCTCAGCTGCCAATTTCTCTCAGCACGAATTTGTATCACGCTCGCCTGAGCACTTATCATGTCTAAGCTTCATTACTGCAACAAATTCTTGATAGGCACTACCAAGAAAAACTTGACCAATTGCAACTAATTCAAAACAAAGTACTGAGAGCAGCTCTAGGCATTAAAAAAAAAGAGACCATATCTCACAATTCAGGAGAGACGTGCACTGGCTATCAATGCAAGCCAGAATATTGTTGAAAACTCTCACCACTACACACAAATGTATACACCAAAATGCCACGATCTATCTAAATGATTGCCTCATGTGCAAAACCCACACCAGACTCTTGAGAACCAACTCCAAATCTCAATTGCTTATCCCTCGATTCAATAACATGAGATCTGGAGCCTCAAATGTTGTTGTCGCTGCCCCCAGGATCTTGAACTCTCTCCCGTCAAACATCAACAAAAAAACTTCACATTCCCAATTTAAGAAACTCCTAAAATCCTGGTTATTCAAGAAGTTCTAAGATCACTTTGTTAGCTCTAAACACTTTGTACAAAGAACAAACACCGGATGTTGTGAGCCGGTAACCCTGTGCTGCACTCTAAAAGGGACATAATCCCAAAATGATTCTTGAACAGGTGAGATTAGGGGCCTCCTACAAAGAGACATCTATCCCAACCAATGCAATAAGTCGTTTCAATTCAGTGAATTTCAATTGTGACTTTCCTTATTTTAATCTAATATTGCACATCCGTGCATAAATGATCCTGTCCTCCTGATCTGACACAGTCGAGAACCACAAGACTGAAAATACAGGTCGAACAGGTGAGCAAATTATTTTTATAACAAGATTAGAAAACAACACACTGTTTAAACACAGTGTGGAGAGCTAATAATAATTCAAAATAAGCATGCAACAATATATTTGAAAACAGTGTCGTCTCCGAGCTGATAGATTGCTCCAATCAACCAAAAAATGTAATTCCTTCATTCAAGATATCGACAGAAAGGTATACAACCAAATAGATACATGTGTACATTATACATATGGGTAATAAGATTCCTTCTGCTCAAGCAGACATCCTTAAACACTCCTATAAGATTATGAGTGTCAACGCATTTTGGATTTCAATTAATCCATCTTCAGGGCAGGACGTGTTAAATTTCATTGTATGTTCTAGATAGTTCCTTACTGGGGGCCTCATTACGACCCAGGCGGTAAGGGGTTTACGGCAGCGTAAACAGCGCCGACCCTTACCGCCTGAGTACGAGGTCCCTTAGCGCCATGGAGCTTTTAACACCTGCTTTTAGCAGGTGTTAAAATCCATGGCGCTAAGGGACCATGGAGTTAATTACGCCACCGTAATTTACGGTGGCGTAATTAACGCCTTCCCCACTCCCATTATGCCCTATGGGGCAAAAATGGGAATGGGGAAGGGTAAATGTGGATTGCGGACTTACAGCCCCGCCAAGGTCGGAATGGGGCGGTAAGTCCGCCAACCACCATGGCGTAAACGTAGTTTACGCCATGGTGGTAAAGTCACGGCCCAGGCGGTAACTTACCGCCTGGGTCGTAATGAGGCCCTGTGTCTCCTAAAAGGATGAAATAAGCTAATTAGGTCTACGTGGTTCACTAATGAAGTAAAAGCTTGGGTTCTAATGAATGAGCACTAACCTTATATTTGGAGCAATAGAAGACACTGGCTTCTACCTGCATTACAAACACAAAAATCCACATTACTAAATGTCTGTCCACATAAATATGCCTTTCAATAGTACATGACCAAAAGAATATGCTAATATCCCTAGTCACCCGTCAGAAGACAAGCTCCTCTCACCGGGTATTGATGTAGTGCAGGGGGATTACTCCCAGACTTAGGAACTAAAAATAAAAGAAATCATGGAGACGAAGGTAAACCCTGGTAATCACTCCCCAACTCTGTATATAACTTGAATTAGGTATTGGGCTGTTCATCATCCAAAGTCCCATTAGGTCATTTAAATAAGTGTCAAAGCGCACATGTAACGTGTGTTTAAAATAAATCACGGGCTTATCAAAAAGACTGACAGCACCCACTCACGGGGTACACACTCTGCATAGGGATCTGCAGGCACACCCAACGTGTCCCCTCAAAAACACCTACCTCACAGTTCTTGATGTGAGCAAGAGTCGAGTCGCCCGTCAACTAGATGCGCTGCTCGACTCAGCTCTGTATTATTGGTTTCCATGTGAGAGGTGCGCACGTGCGCCACGAACATGGTTACGATCTTGGTGTGGGATTGTGCTAGAGGCAGCACGATCGTACAATCATCTGTACCATTGTAGAAAATGTGGAAGCCACATTGTCGTCTAATCCCATATATAAGCTTACCCAAGGGCTCCGAACTGTAATAGCGGCCTGAACCTGAACTGTACGTATTACTGCTTCTCAGTTGTGTCTACGGTTGCCAAGGACGTCACACTCACGCGCATTGCGGCCTACGGCATCCATCATATATGTAAGTCTATTGTCAATGTGAGGGGCATTCTCCCTAGCCGGCCAGCCAGAATGTACAAAGAGATGTACAGAAAAAGTGTGTGTCTGTGCAGGGGGGGCGGACACGCTAAAACACGGATCCCACAGGTTTCAAAGAATGAATCTCCATAGTGACAAAGGATGTATAAAAAAATCCTAAAACCATTAGTGGGGACTCGAGGAATATGGGGGCTAATGTGTGAAGTGCAGATGCGGGAGATGGGACACCACCACAGCAAAAACTGTGCAGGGTCCCACCTCTCGCAAATAGTAAAAGGCCCACTGAGGCTGGACCTGGGGCACATGGAGAAAGAATTCCCACATCCCTACCAGCCGGAGTATGGCATTATTGGTTGAAACCCTAGACTGCTATTCCATCTCTCCTGTGCAGCAACTGACTTAATCAATAATCAATCCAATAAACAGTATATTCAGAGAAGGCAAGTTCATCCAAGGTATGACAATCTCTCTGTGCCTAGACCATTTACATTCTTGTGTACCAATACTCATTACTGTGACTTCAGTCACGTACAGATTTGTATTTACAAACAAATAGTTTAGCTTAAGGTGCAGCATATTCATATTCAAGTTCAATCAAGCAAAGGCACCTAGTATTACACAAAGCACATTAGGTCAAATTCACAATTCATGCCTCTTTTCTCAACCCTAAACACATTCCCATGACTGTCAGGTTCTTCAGTTGTATATTTAGGTTTCCTCCACCTTTGGATCTGTTCCATCCCCTCTCCTGCGTTGTATATAGGTTTTGTACCTTTCCCATTCCTTTTCCTGATTGTAATCACCATTGTATTAAGTATGTATCTATCCCTACTTCTGCGCTGTATATAATTCCTGCATCTTTTATATTGTGTTAACCATGTCCCCATTTATGATGACCCCATTCCCCTTTCCGACTGTACTCACCACTGTATTAAGAGGCCGATTCATGGAATAATTAGCGCAGCGCAAGTGGGCAAAAACGTGCGAATCGCAGTGGAATAGCGAAAATCGCAGTGCAAGTGCGAAAATCGCACGAAAAGCAGCGCACATCGATTCATGGAAGTCCATGTGCGAGAAAACCAGCGGATGTGCGATAAAAAAGAGCGCGGCGCACGTTGGCGCACAGGCCATCTAACAGCGTGCGCCAGGTCACAGCGAAAATTGCACAGGCCACAGCGAAATTCGCACACAGCGCGGCGCACGCAACAAAAGTAGGCGGAACACGGGCGTAACACTCGGAATGGGGAACAACTTGCCAAAACGTGGGCGTCACGGGGGAAGTACAGGGCACAAGTGCGCGGAACGCCCACACGCTCGCCTACAACACGTATTCATGGAATAGAATAGGGCAAAAAAGCGCACACTCAAACCAGCGCACAGGCACAAACACGACCGCCACAAGAAAGCAGGCGGTAGCGTCTCTGCGGCTGTAAGAAATGTGCGCCAAAAGTTGCGCCAACAAATAGCACCTATATACTGCCATGATGAATGTCCTATACTGTGGCCCTCCAGGACAAATGACGTGCAAAGGGGTACCCACAAACACGGACACCCGCTGACAAAAAATACGTGTGCGTGTATACCGGGGTGCGCAGGAATTTCCACACGCGATTTCAGCAAGGTACGTGTATTTCAGGGGTGCGCGGGAAGTTCCACACGCGATTTCAGCAGGGTACGTGTATTTCAGGGGTGCGCGGGAAGTTCCACACGCGATTGGCCCAGTGCGAGCAGGGTACGTGTATTTCAGGGGTGCGCGGGAAGTTCCACACGCGATTTCAGCAGGGTACGTGTATTTCAGGGGTGCGCGGGAAGTTCCACACGCGATTGGCCCAGTGCGAGCAGGGTACGTGTATTTCAGGGGTGCGCGGGAAGTTCCACACGCGATTTCAGCAAGGTATGCCAACCCACATGTCACCTTGCACTACTGATCAACAATGCATGTCTACCACCACCCCCACCCCCCTGCCACCATGGGCAGACTCCACCAGGCCCCCACTCATGTCTCCCACCACTCCCACACCCCAGCAGTGCAGGGGCAGCCTCCAGCAGGCCCCCACTCATGTCCCCCTGCACCCCCACCCCCCTGCCACCATGGGCAGACTCCACCAGGCCCCCACTCATGTCCCCCTGCACCCCCACCCCCCAGCAGTGCAGGGGCAGCCTCCAGCAGGCCCCCACTCATGTCCCCCTGCACCCCCACCCCCCTGCCACCATGGGCAGACTCCACCAGGCCCCCACTCATGTCTCCCACCACCCCCACCCCCCAGCAGTGCAGGGGCAGCCTCCACCAGGCCCCCACTCATGTCTACCACCACCCCCACCCCCCAGCATCCAGGGTCACCCTCCACCAGGCCCCCACTCATGTCTCCCACCACCCCCACCCCCCTGCCACCATGGGCAGCCTCCACCAGGCACCCACTCATGTCTCCCACCACCCCCACCCCCCAGCAGTGCAGGGGCAGCCCCCACCAGGCCCCCACTCATGTCTCCCACCACCCCCACCCCCCAGCAGTGCAGGGGCAGCCTCCACCAGGCCCCCACCCATGTCTCCCACCACCCCCACCGCCCAGCAGTGCAGGGGCAGACCCCACCAGGCCCCCACTCATGTCCCCCTGCACCCCCACCCCCCAGCATCCAGGGTCACCCTCCACCAGGCCCCCACTCATGTCTCCCACCACCCCCACCCCCCAGCATCCAGGGTCACCCTCCACCAGGCCCCCACTCATGTCTCCCACCACCCCCACCCCCCAGCAGTGCAGGGGCAGCCTCCACCAGGCCCCCACTCATGTCCCCCTGCACCCCCACCCCCCTGCCACCATGGGCAGCCCCCACCAGGTCCTCACAATCCCCAATCATGTGCGTAATGGTCAGCCTCCACAGCCAAAAAGCCCTACCAAGTAACCCATTCACCCACATGGAAATGGAAATCACATGTTACACCCCCAATGTTCATTAAGCTAATGAACCCATGTCCGTCACACACAATGGTTGCAATTGAATGGGAAAACACACAACATGACATGCATGAAACCAATGAGATGATACCACACAGTGAAGTATGCTAACAAAATTGTATTGAAAAAAATAAAGAATGCTAAAGAAAGAAAACAAACTACAATGTGAATGAGAAAAAAAAGCTGCATGTCCGTATAAAAACACAAAACTGCAAATCAGAATCCAAAAAAATTATGTCCAAAGTCAAATGTAAAAAAATCTCCATGCAAAAAAGAACTATGTACAAAACTAACAAGGGTCCATGAGCCCAACTGAACAAAGGAAACCTACTAAAAAACCTACCTAAAAATCAACTATATACAAAAAGTGGAGCAGTGTCCGTCGACTCCAAATCATAATAAGAAAGAAAGGAAACCTAAAACTAAAGAACTATATACAAAGGCGGCGGGCAAGTCCAGCGGCTCACTCCGTGGTGTCCCGGGCCAGGGCATCATCGAACTCCTGTTCGATGTCCCGGAGGCGGTCCAGTTCCATGGCCCCGAGGGTCCGCAGGGACGACGCCGTGTCCTCCTCCAACCCCCTGCGGATTGCCTCGAGGCACTCGGCCCGCCTCAGGGCCCTCCGCATGGAGTTCTCCGCTCTGACCATTGTGAGCCGCGCCTCTTCCGCCCGCCGCCGCTCCGCACCTATGGCGTGGCCCAACCGCTGCCACACGGAAGACACTCTCTGTCCTGGGTCCCCCTGCCCTCCGGCCGATGCCTGCCCCTCCGATGTCGAAAGCCCCGAGCCTTCATGTCTCCCACCATGTTGCTGCTGCTGCTGCTCTGCCTCTGCCCGTGCACTGCCTCCTGCTGCCTGCACATCCTCCGCCGGCTGGGGTGCACTTGTTGATGTGGCCACCCCTGCTGGACCTCCGACTCCCGACTGTGGCAGGGATGCCTCCTCCACCAGCCTGGCCGCACCGTCAGAGGCAGCTCCACAGGGCACCCAGGTGACTGATGGGTGGGAAGATGGCACAGAGGACGACTGGCGCGTAGGGGGTCCAGTTGAGGAGGGGGTCGAAGCAAGCCCCATCAGACAGCGGAATCCGGCCTGGGTGACCTGTCCCAGCAGGCTGACGTGGTCAACGAGCCATTCGAGATGACGTGCAGTCTCTCCATGAAAAGACTGCAGGTCACCTCGCATGGCCCGTTGACGCAACGCCACACCAGCCAGGACAGGCTCAACCCGGACCTGGATGGCCACGTCCGCAGGCAGAGGAAGGCCAGTTGACGTCAGCTCATCCCCTGCCTGAAAACGGGTCTGGACGTAGGCATCCCTGCTGGTGCAAGATGATGCAGGGACAGGATCGGGGACAGGATTGCACACAGGCACCTCCGCGGCCGCCTGTGCTGCCTCCTGTCCCTGGTCCTGCACTGCACCACTAGCACCAGTGGGATCCCCACCTCCAGACCCCGTCTCTGGTGCTTGCACGGCCTCCTCCTCCACCAAACCCCCCACCAACCTGGATGACTCCGTGCCATCTTCCCCTGTTGGGCCCTGTGGGGTCCCAGCTGCCCCTTCTGCTGCCGAGGAGTCCAACTGCAACCTCCGCCTCTTGGACCTCCCCCCGGCAGCTGCGGCCTGGGACGCGGCACCGGACTCCTCACTCCCCGATGAGATGACAACACGGGAGGGGAGCCGGGCCTTGCGTCTCCGGCTGGCGTTCGGATCCCCGCCGCTGTGCTCCACAGCACCTTCTCCGCCCTCTTCATCAGTTGACGTTGCAGACAGGGAGAAACAAAACACAGGCATCAGGGCACTGTACAATGGACACATACACGCATGACAGTTGCACATGAGTGGCATTGGCAAACCTCAGACATGTCATCACAATCCCCAACACACATGTCATTGCAACTCGCACACATGAGCCATACCACAGCCATATCGCAACTGCCACCACCATCCATACACATACAACAGCATCAGCAGCCAAAGGGGAGCCAGACATCACATGCAACACAGGAAGTGCACCACACATGTACACACACCACCACACTTGCATGCATGTCTACACCTCTGCCAAGTGTCGCACTGTTCAGACGGCATCCATGTCACATCTGCCAATCAGGTTTCCACATACCGCTGTCACATGCATCCATGTTGCATCACTGTTGCACCCTTGACAAATACACACACATGCACATGTACACAGTGCTCATACATGCAGCCGAAAACAACATACATGCCTGACATCACGGACATGTCTACTTACATACACATTCATCCAAACATGTGTGCACGCACAACTGCATTTGCCATGCAAGCCCACACACACAAGCACCATCCATGTCTCACACATTACAGCCCTCGCATGTGTCAGACCCACGGCCCTGTACACCCCCACCCATACTCGACCCCATATAAACAGATGTGCAACCGGCACAATGCCGAATAATCACCACACGCACTGCTCACAATCAGGATGCATGTACACTCACCGCTCGACTCCAGACGGGTCTGCTTCTCTAGGACCTGGACGTGGAGCGCTGGGGATATGCGTTCCAGGACCCCCATCTGTTCTTCCGACAAGTGGCCCCGGCGCCCCTTGGCATCCGCTGCCTTCAAGAGGCGCCGGGCCTTGTTCAGGGTCCTGGACCTGAAGTCCTCCCAGCGCTTCCTGACATGTTGTAAGTCCCGGACTGCCACCCCCTCCGCGTTGATGGCAGTCACGATGTCAGTCCAGATCCGAGTCCGTCCTTCCTTGTCGGCGCGGGAACTTCCGAAGAGGGCATCATACTGCCCCAGGACTTGCTCCACCAGGACACCAACTTCGGTGGCACTGAAGCTGGTGCCCCTCTGCCTCTCTGGCCGGGGGTTGTCAGTGGTCACAGATGGTGTTTGCCCCGACATGACAACCCCAGAGGCAGGAGTGGGTGGGCAACTGGGTCCTGGGGCTGGGCTGTGGAGCGATGGAATTCCAGTCGGGAGTCTTCGGTTCCAGCAGGGGTGGTCACAGCAACAGCACCCCTGGCTGATGTGCAGGCAGCAAATGGCAGTGCACGTGGGCAGCAGACAGTCAGGCAGCAGCAGATGGCAGGTGGGAGCGTGCTCGGGGCTTTGGGGGGCAGTAGTTCGGCCTTCTGGGCAGGAGTGTGGTCTTCCGTGTGCTTACGTGTGGCCAGCTTGGTACGGAGTGATTTGGCACGTGAAAATCCTGCACGTCAGCATGAAAACCGAGGAAAGGCCCTTAGCGCGTAAGCGCGTCAGCACGCATACGCGATTCAATTGGATCAAAGGCCCTCAGCGCGTAAGCGCGTCTGTGACGTGACACGCACGGGTGTTTCCCACACAGCACGTGATGACAGAGCACACGTGGGAAGACTGCACGTCAGTGTGTCATCGCGTGTGATTGGTGGAAATGGCCCTACACGCAGAAGTGACAAAGCGTGTAATTGGTGGAAATGGCCCTAGCGCGTACACGCCGCGTAAGTGACGCTGGACGTGTGGGCCTGTATAAAAGGTACGCGTAGAACACCATTTCCTTGTACGTGCTTTTCGTGGAGAGTGAGTGGGTGAATTCTGTACTTCTTGTCGTTTCACACGCGATTTACTTCACGGCGTTTCAAGTTCGTATTCCCTGTTACCTCTGACAGCTTTTTCTCTTTTTTCTCTGTTCCCTCAAACAGGGCCTGTTCCCTCAAACAGTGTTCCCTACTACTTCCCTACTACTGTTGTCCTGTCTCCTCGGACAGCGTACAAATCTTCTTTTGGCGGGGGTGTTGCCAACCAAACGCGCTCCTTTTTCACGCTCTTTTACCTGGCAGATGGTGAGTCACGCACGTATCTAACATCTGTGCTTGCCCCGTGTGTAGCCTACCCCTTCAGAGGTCATTCTAGGCTGCGTGTGATACGCATACGTTCATTCTTGTGTTACTGGGTGCCACAGCGTAGTGCAGGTTTTTCTTTCTGCACACGTGGTCTAGAAGGGGTTGCGTGCACGTCATCTCCCTTTTTTGGGGCTCCTGTGCGTAGCGTGACCCGTCATCTTTCCCCAGGGGTTACAATCAGCCTTGCAAGAGCACTAGGGTACAATTACCATCTGGTACCCAACCACTTTGACCCCCAATTGCCCAAGACAATATTTTACACCCACTCCCATACGCACATTAACATCAGTGCCATGGCTGGGAGGCGAGGATTCCGTAAGGGTGACAAAGGTGGAAGAGCCACAAGTGGTGGCTGTGGTGGATCCGGTAGGGGACGTGGTCGTTACTCTCAGGGTGAGCCTGTCCCCCCATAATCCCCCCCACCCCCTCCCGTTGAGGCTGATGTGGCTGACACCATCCATGCTCAGCCCTTGTTGGACCAGCCCATTGTGGCACCAGACCTGGCTGACTCCATGGCTGACTTCCAGGTCAGCAGGCCTATGACACGTGCGCTGGTGCACGTTGATGTCACCATGCCACGTGCATCTGGGGCAGCAAGGTCATCTGCTGCACCAAGTAGGCAGGGCGGAGAGGCTGCAGGGGCAGCTGCGGCTCCATCCACCCCAGCCCTCACACACCCAGCCCGGACAGTGTCGGTCCTAGTCCATGCTGCTGACATTCCCCCTGACACCATCACACTAGAGCCAATGCCTGCACCAACTCCCATGCTGAGTGTGCAATCCCACACTCCTGATACAGAGTCCACCAGGGCTCCTGCCCCTAGTGTCCAGAGCGGCGCAGGACACTCAGGATCACCACCACCTTCCAAGCGGAAGAGGAAGAGTGCTCGTCCGGCACAGGCTGATGCCCCAGACACGGCTACACAGTCCGGCCCATCCAGGAAGCCCAGCTTCACGGATGACGAACTGAATGCACTTGTCGAGTATGTGTCCGCACATGACAACGAGATGGTCATTGTTGCAGGATCCAAGACCACACCTGCACTACGCCAGGCACACTGGCAGACCGTTGCGGACATCGTAAGTGCCCTTGGAATCGTGAGGCGCACAGCCAATGATTGCTATAAGCGCTGGAATGACCTAAAGCGCAGGGCAAAGAGTAAGCTGGCCTCAAGTCATGCCGCAACTCTAGTGACTGGAGGTGGGTAGTAGACATGGAACTCACTCCACATGAGTCAGTCGCTGGGACCTACGTCACGGAGGAACAGAACCAAGGCGTGGGAGATTTGGCTGATTACGAGGCATTGTCCGGTGAGTGCACATGCATGTGTGTGTCATCCATGTGCATGGTGTGTGTGAGGGCTTCTGTTTGTGTGACAGGTGAGAGTGTGTGCGCCTGAGTCGTATGGGTCAGCCATGTGCTTCATGCAATACGTCCTGCGCAGCTGCATTTGGCCATAGCAGTATCCCTTCTGCCAACAGTAGACATCTAGCCCAACTGCACGCCAGTTGCCCTTGAAGTGTCACCTTGAAACAACATTGTTGCTTGATTTTTCACTGTTCATTTAGTCAGATTGTTTGCATTCCACCACTTTTACTAGGCATGTTGCAATCCTGTAGTCACATGTCTGACATGGCTATGGTAAAGTGGAGTGACTTTGTTACCTGGATATCATTTGTTCAAACATGCCCCTGTGCAATTGCACCATTTCGGACTGGCAGCTCCAGGTGAAGAATCTGACCTGTTTGAATTAGAAAAGCTATTACATGCGGGAACTGGACTGAATGAATAGGTGCTGCCCTCCTCTCCATCTTCACTCAATAGCAATGGTACATGCCATCTGTGTAATGGCATGTGTGTTTCACCTGCCAATCACAGGGCAATGTGTGATGCCACTGCCAGGCAGCATGCAGAAAATGTGTTCATCTTCCATCTTGGTGTCATCAGTGTGTGCCATTTGCCTGCCCTTCATACGCAGTGAGGGTGCATGCATGGGAGGGTTTTAGTCATGTGGGACATGTGTCAAACAAGTACTGGTTCTCTTGCTTCTCAGCCCTCATTGTGTGCCATGGTGCTAATGCCTGTTTCCATTTCTTTGTTTTTATGTCTTTGCAGGGGAAGACGCACCTGATACTGCTGGGGTTGTGGAGATGGTGCAGACCCAGGAGGGGTCCGAGGGCCGACCAACCACCAGTGAGGGACGTGGTGTGGTGGTGGGTGAGAACCCACAAGTGCTGCAGGTCGTGCTCTCAAGGGGTGTCTCTGGCTGCACCTCCCCCGAGCTGTACTCAGGTGTTGATTCGGATGAGACCTACGTGCCGTCGCAGGTGAGTGTTCCAGGGAGGGATTCTGTTCTGTCTCACCCACCTGCACCAGGGTCAGAACCCTCAATGGGGATGTCAGTGTTGGCAGCTACGCCTTTGGTGGTTACGGATGCAGGGTCACACTCCGCGACATCTGATCCTGTTCCTGGGCCAGCAGATCAGATGGGGAATGCAGTCCTGCAGCCTCAGGCAGTGCCGGCACAGCAAGGCGCAGTTCGCCTTGCCCCAGACAGGTGTGGTGCCCGCCGACGTGGTGGCCGTACGCCACCTGGCAATACCGCATGGGAGCAATCCATTTACGGTATGGCAACCCAACAGGCAGCATCATCCGAGATGATGGCTCAGGCCATGGATAGGGTGGCCACTTCCATTGTCCCCCCTGAAAGGCTGATGGAGCGACTAGAGCAGGCAACCGACTCCATCTGCCAGTCACACAGGGAGGACATGTTGGGGTCCAACAGGGACAGGCGGGTGGCACTGGCGACTCTGCAGGAGGCCATCTCCATTGAGTCCCAGGGCCACAGGGAAGCCCTGAGGCAGGAGCTCCTTCACCTCAGGACGACTCTTGTTGAGCTTGAGGCTTCAACACACCAAAGGACAGAACAGCAGCTGGAGCGTCTCACCCGTACGCTCTCAGCTGAGATGCAGGCAACGAGGGCGGAGGTCCGGGCATCCCGTGAGTTGTTGCATGGGGACCTCCACACACTCATCCTCCAGAACCAGACCTACCACACCTGCATGCTTGCAGCCATGGAGGAGCAGACTAGGGCCTTGCGTGGACTGCCTCCCATAGTGCAACCACCTCCGGATGCAGCTGCATAGGGTGATAATAGCGACAGCAGTGATACTCCCACAATAGGGTAGCCGTGTGGGCCATGAGCCCATGGAGGTGTTTTTTTTCCCCAGGATCCACGCAGGTGGGTTCTGGTGTGCATCCTGTCCTCGGACCTCCTGGGTGGCCTCCCCAACCCCCCCGGGCCCTTCAATGGCCATTTTTTATTTTTTTTTATTTTTATTTTTATTTTTATTTATTTTATTCCCAATTTTTTTGGGACGATTTGTTGGCTTCCGTGGTTCCTGTGGGCATACGCTGCATTGTGGCTGGGCACATGCAGGCTTGTAATGTATTTGGTTCAGATGCTTGGGTTAGAGTCACACACACCCCTCCTGCTTCCCGTTTCCATGGGCTTGCAAAGGGTGTGCCCAAGTGACAGTGAATTACACAGTGACGTTGGACTCCCATGAGCTGTGTGGGCAGTCTGTAGTCAATACTGTGTATACATTCCTAGTGCATATTGCTGTTGTGTTGTACACTGCATGTTGCATTGATGTGTAACTCATCTTCTGTGTCTACCTCCCAATTTGCAGGTCCCTTCCTCATGTCTACACAAGGACCTCTAGTCTGGAGATGTGGTCCATGTTGGCAGCAGTGCACCTACAACTCTACATGGCGCCAACACTGCACAGTTGGTAGTGGTGGGAGTGCAGGCATTTCCAGGTGGTGAGACTACTAATATTTAACATTAGTGATGTCATGTTAATGGTAGTACGTGCTCAAGTTTGTTGTTGGTACGGCATTACTGTGAGCATTTCAGGTGTTGCAAGTTTCTAATAGGGACACTGTACATTGTGACACTAGTGTCATGTTGTGGGGATTACTTGGTTTACCTGCAAATAGCATGACATGGCACGGTGTGTGGTGTGGCGGTGCTGGGGTTGGGTTGGCTGACATGGCACTGTCCTCTTGTTGCATTTTGCAAGTGGGTATTCATTTTAGCTGCTTGAATGTGTAACTTCACAAAACTGCATTGGTGGTGTCTGTGTGGGTAGGGATGCACACATTGTGACACTTCCAGGTGAACAATCTCAGGCTGATATGGTTTTCACGGTTCTTTCTCCAGACATTCAGGATCAGTGTCAGGTTGAGTCATCATTGATTGTCAGATGGAATGTGCCTGGGCAGTGTGCACTCCACAGGGGTGTGATTTCTATGTGAAGTAATTAGCCACTAGCTGTGTACGGGCTGCCTCCCCCCATGCCCTTTCCCCTCCCATGCGCAGCGGCTGTGCATGTGGTTGGGGATGGGGGGGCACCACCATGTCCACGGCCAGGCCCCGGCGTGTTGCAACGTTGTGCAGGACACATGCTGCCACTATGATCCTGCACACTACTGGGGGAGCGTACAACAGCTGCCCGCCAGACTGGTCAAGGGAGCGAAAGCGTGACTTCAGCACTCCGAATGTGCGCTCCACTATGCCCCGGGTTGTAATGTGGGCTGCGTTATATCTTACCTGGGGTGGCATGGTGGGGTTCCGAATTGGCGTCATCATGTGGGGCTGAGAGGGTAGGCACTGTCCCCTGTGGAGGTGGTGATTGGTATCATTGGTGGGGTTGTGACCTTGCTCAGTATCTGACATGCATGCATGTGCAGTGGCATTCATACTCACCAAGCAGCCATGTATCGCCATGCCACCCAGCTTCTAGGTCCCGGCTTAGGGTGGACATTCGGTAAATGAAGCTGTCGTGGGTTGACCCGGGATAGTTGGCATATACTGAGGTGATGATTCCCTTGGCATTACATACTACCTGCACGTTGATGGAATGCCAGTGCTTGCGGTTCCTATAGATGTGCTCAGATGCCCTGGGGGGACGTAGAGCCACATGGGTGCAGTCGATGGCACCTAGCACTTTGGGGAATCGTGCCACAGCGTAGAAATCCAGGGCGGCAGCATGCCTTTCTGCAGGGGTTCTGGGCAGGTATATGTGCCTGCGGACTGATGGGCGTGCAGTGATGATGTTCAAGACCTGGTGTAGGCAGCGTGACTGGGTGGCCTGTGATACACCACCCACAATGGCACTTGTCCGCTGAAATGATCCAGTGGCTAAGAAGTGCAGTACATTGAGGACCTTCTCCAGGGGGCTGAGTGCTTGGGAGCACAGGGTGGGTGATGTGAGGTCATCCTCCCACTCACTCACCAGGTCCAGTATGATGTGTGGTGGAAACCTGTACCTCCCATGCACCTGGTCATCAGGCATCCCGAAAAGGCTGGTTCTGGGTGTGAATATTCTGGCCCTGACTATCCTCCTCCTCCTCCTTTGGTAGGCCACGCCCACTGCTGCTAGGAATGGTATGTTCATCCTGGGTCTGAGCTTGTTCTTTTTTTAGCGCGCAAATTAATGCGTTGCGCGTGTTGTAGGCGAGCGTGTGACCCGCGCACCCCTGAAATCCAGTACCCAGTCCAATAGCGTGTGGAAATTCCCGCGCACACCGGGATACAGGTGCGCTGACGTACTTGCGTGTGTAAGTGTCCGCGCACACCTGATATACACGTACATAGGCCAATCGCGTGTACGCGCACTTTTGTCCAATTACACGCGATGACACCCTGACGTGTTGTCCAATTACACGCGATGAGACTCTGCCGTGCTGTCCAATTACACGCGATGAGACTCTGACGTGCTGTCCAATTACACGCGATGACACTCTGACGTGCAGTCTTTCCACGTGTGCTCTGTCATCACGTGCTGTGTGGGAAACACCCGTGCGGGTCACGTCACAGACGCGCTTACGCGCTGAGGGCCTTTGGTCCAATAGATTCGCGTATGCGTGCTGACGCGCTTACGCGCTAAGGGCCTTTCCTCGGTTTTCACGCTGACGTGCAGGATTTTCACGTGCCAAATCACTCCGTACCAAGCTGGCCATGCGTAAGCACACGGAAGACCACGCTCCTGCCCAGAAGGCCGAACTACTGCCCCCCAGAGCCCCGAGCACGCTCCCACCTGCCATCTGCTGCTGCCTGACTGCCTGCTGCCCACGTGCACTGCCATTTGCTGCCTGCACATCAGCCAGGGGTGCTGTTGCTGTGACCACCCCTGCTGGAACCGAAGACTCCCGACTGGAATTCCATCGCTCCACAGCCCAGCCCCAGGACCCAGTTGCCCACCCACTCCTGCCTCTGGGGTTGTCATGTCGGGGCAAACACCATCTGTGACCACTGACAACCCCCGGCCAGAGAGGCAGAGGGGCACCAGCTTCAGTGCCACCGAAGTTGGTGTCCTGGTGGAGCAAGTCCTGGGGCAGTATGATGCCCTCTTCGGAAGTTCCCGCGCCGACAAAGAAGGACGGACTCGGATCTGGACTGACATCGTGACTGCCATCAACGCGGAGGGGGTGGCAGTCCGGGACTTACAACATGTCAGGAAGCGCTGGGAGGACTTCAGGTCCAGGACCCTGAACAAGGCCCGGCGCCTCTTGAAGGCAGCGGATGCCAAGGGGCGCCGGGGCCACTTGTCGGAAGAACAGATGGGGGTCCTGGAACGCATATCCCCAGCGCTCCACGTCCAGGTCCTAGAGAAGCAGACCCGTCTGGAGTCGAGCGGTGAGTGTACATGCATCCTGATTGTGAGCAGTGCGTGTGGTGATTATTCGGCATTGTGCCGGTTGCACATCTGTTTGTATGGGGTCGAGTATGGGTGGGGGTGTACAGGGCCGTGGGTCTGACACATGCGAGGGCTGTAATGTGTGAGACATGGATGGTGCTTGTGTGTGTGGGCTTGCATGGCAAATGCAGTTGTGCGTGCACACATGTTTGGATGAATGTGTATGTAAGTAGACATGTCCGTGATGTCAGGCATGTATGTTGTTTTCGGCTGCATGTATGAGCACTGTGTACATGTGCATGTGTGTGTATTTGTCAAGGGTGCAACAGTGATGCAACATGGATGCATGTGACAGCGGTATGTGGAAGCCTGATTGGCAGATGTGACATGGATGCCCGTCTGAACAGTGCGACACTTGGCAGAGGTGTAGACATGCATGCAAGTGTGGTGGTGTGTGTACATGTGTGGTGCACTTCCTGTGTTGCATGTGATGTCTGGCTCCCCTTTGGCTGCTGATGCTGTTGTATGTGTAGGGATGGTGGTGGCAGTTGTGATATGGCTGTGGTATGGCTCATGTGTGCGAGTTGCAATGACATGTGTGTTGGGGATTGTGATGACATGTCTGAGGTTTGCCAATGGCACTCATGTGCAACTGTCATGCGTGTATGTGTTCATTGTACAGTGCCCTGATGCCTGTGTTTTGTTTCTCCCTGTCTGCAGCGTCAACTGATGAAGAGGGCGGAGAAGGTGCTGTGGAGCACAGCGGCGGGGATCCGACCGCCAGCCGGAGACGCAAGGCCCGGCTCCCCTCCCGTGTTGTCATCTCGTCGGGGAGTGAGGAGTCCGGTGCCGCGTCCCAGGCCGCAGCTGCCGGGAGGAGGTCCAAGAGGCGGAGGTTGCAGTTGGACTCCTCGGCAGCAGAAGGGGCAGCTGGGACCCCACAGGGCCCAACAGGGGAAGATGGCACGGAGTCATCCAGGTTGGTGGGGGGTTTGGTGGAGGAGGGGGCCGTGCAAGCACCAGAGACAGGGTCTGGAGGTGGGGATCCCACTGGTGCTAGTGGTGCAGTCCAGGACCAGGGACAGGAGGCAGCACAGGCGGCCGCGGAGGTGCCTGTGTGCAATCCTGTCCCCGATCCTGTCCCTGCATCATCTTGCACCAGCAGGGATGCCTACGTCCAGACCCGTTTTCAGGCAGGGGATGAGCTGACGTCAACTGGCCTTCCTCTGCCTGCGGACGTGGCCATCCAGGTCCGGGTTGAGCCTGTCCTGGCTGGTGTGGCGTTGCGTCAACGGGCCATGCGAGGTGACCTGCAGTCTTTTCATGGAGAGACTGCACGTCATCTCGAATGGCTCGTTGACCACGTCAGCCTGCTGGGACAGGTCACCCAGGCCGGATTCCTCCGTCTGATGGGCCTTGCTCCGACCCCCTCCTCAACTGGACCCCCTACGCGCCAGTCGTCCTCTGTGCCATCTTCCCACCCATCAGTCACCTGGGTGCCCTGTGGAGCTGCCTCTGACGGTGCGGCCAGGCTGGTGGAGGAGGCATCCCTGCCACAGTCGGGAGTCGGAGGTCCAGCAGGGGTGGCCACATCAACAAGTGCACCCCAGCCGGCGGAGGATGTGCAGGCAGCAGGAGGCAGTGCACGGGCAGAGGCAGAGCAGCAGCAGCAGCAACATGGTGGGAGACATGAAGGCTCGGGGCTTTCGACATCGGAGGGGCAGGCATCGGCCGGAGGGCAGGGGGACCCAGGACAGAGAGTGTCTTCCGTGTGGCAGCGGTTGGGCCACGCCATAGGTGCGGAGCGGCGGCGGGCGGAAGAGGCGCGGCTCACAATGGTCAGGGCGGAGAACTCCATGCGGAGGGCCCTGAGGCGGGCCGAGTGCCTCGAGGCAATCCGGAGGGGGTTGGAGGAGGACACGGCGTCGTCCCTGCGGACCCTCGGGGCCATGGAACTGGACCGCCTCCGGGACATCGAACAGGAGTTCGATGATGCCCTGGCCCAGGACACCACGGAGTGAGCCGCTGGACTTGCCCGCCGCCTTTGTATATAGTTCTTTAGTTTTAGGTTTCCTTTCTTACTTATTATGATTTGGAGTCGACGGACACTGCTCCACTTTTTGTTTATAGTTGATTTTTAGGTAGGTTTTTTAGTAGGTTTCCTTTGTTCAGTTGGGCTCATGGACCCTTGTTAGTTTTGTACATAGTTCTTTTTTGCATGGAGATTTTTTTACATTTGACTTTGGACATAATTTTTTTGGATTCTGATTTGCAGTTTTGTGTTTTTATACGGACATGCAGCTTTTTTTTTCTCATTCACATTGTAGTTTGTTTTCTTTCTTTAGCATTCTTTATTTTTTTCAATACAATTTTGTTAGCATACTTCACTGTGTGGTATCATCTCATTGGTTTCATGCATGTCATGTTGTGTGTTTTCCCATTCAATTGCAACCATTGTGTGTGACGGACATGGGTTCATTAGCTTAATGAACATTGGGGTTGTAACATGTGATTTCCATTTCCATGTGGGTGAATGGGTTACTTGGTAGGGCTTTTTGGCTGTGGAGGCTGACCATTACGCACATGATTGGGGATTGTGAGGACCTGGTGGGGGCTGCCCATGGTGGCAGGGGGGTGGGGGTGGTGGGAGACATGAGTGGGGGCCTGGTGGAGGGTGACCCTGGATGCTGGGGGGTGGGGGTGGTGGGAGACATGAGTGGGGGCCTGGTGGAGGCTGCCCCTGCACTGCTGGGGGGTGGGGGTGGTGGGAGACATGGGTGGGGGCCTGGTGGAGGCTGCCCCTGCACTGCTGGGGGGTGGGGGTGGTGGGAGACATGAGTGGGGGCCTGGTGGAGGATGCCCATGGTGGCAGGGGGGTGGGGGTGGTGGGAGACATGAGTGGGGGCCTGGTGGAGGCTGCCCCTGGTGGCTGGGGGGTGGGGGTGGTGGGAGACATGAGTGGGTGCCTGGTGGAGGGTGACCCTGGATGCTGGGGGGTGGGGGTGGTGGGAGACATGAGTGGGGGCCTGGTGGAGGCTGCCCCTGCACTGCTGGGGGGTGGGGGTGGTGGGAGACATAGGTGGGGGCCTGGTGGAGGCTGCCCCTGCACTGCTGGGGGGTGGGGGTGGTGGGAGACATGAGTGGGGGCCTGGTGGAGGATGCCCATGGTGGCAGGGGGGTGGGGGTGCAGGGGGACATGAGTGGGGGCCTGGTGGAGGCTGCCCCTGCACTGCTGGGGGGTGGGGGTGGTGGGAGACATGAGTGGGGGCCTGGTGGAGGATGCCCATGGTGGCAGGGGGGTGGGGGTGCAGGGGGACATGAGTGGGGGCCTGGTGGAGGCTGCCCCTGCACTGCTGGGGGGTGGGGGTGGTGGGAGACATGAGTGGGGGCCTGGTGGAGGGTGACCCTGGATGCTGGGGGGTGGGGGTGGTGGGAGACATGAGTGGGGGCCTGGTGGAGGCTGCCCCTGCACTGCTGGGGGTGGGGGTGGTGGGAGACATGAGTGGGGGCCTGGTGGAGGCTGCCCCTGGTGGCTGGGGGGTGGGGGTGGTGGGAGACATGAGTGGGTGCCTGGTGGAGGGTGACCCTGGATGCTGGGGGGTGGCGGTGGTGGGAGACATGAGTGGGGGCCTGGTGGAGGCTGCCCCTGCACTGCTGGGGGGTGGGGGTGGTGGGAGACATGAGTGGGGGCCTGGTGGAGTCTGCCCATGGTGGCAGGGGGGTGGGTGTGGTGGGAGACATGAGTGGGGGCCTGGTGGAGGCTGCCCCTGGTGGCTGGGGGGTGGGGGTGGTGGGAGACATGAGTGGGGGCCTGGTGGAGTCTGCCCATGGTGGCAGGGGGGTGGGGGTGGTGGGAGACATGAGTGGGGGCCTGGTGGAGGGTGACCCTGGATGCTGGGGGTGGGGGTGGTGGGAGACATGAGTGGGGGCCTGGTGGAGGCTGCCCCTGCACTGTTGGGGGGTGGGGGTGGTGGGAGACATGGGTGGGGTCCTGGTGGAGGCTGCCCCTGCACTGCTGGGGGGTGGGGGTGGTGGGAGACATGAGTGGGGGCCTGGTGGAGGATGCCCATGGTGGCAGGGGGGTGGGGGTGCAGGGGGACATGAGTGGGGGCCTGCTGGAGGCTGCCCCTGCACTGCTGGGGTGTGGGGGTGGTGGGAGACATGAGTGGGGGCCTGGTGGAGTCTGCCCATGGTGGCAGGGGGGTGTGGGTGGTGGGAGACATGAGTGGGGGCCTGGTGGAGGCTGCCCCTGGTGGCTGGGGGGTGGGGGTGGTGGGAGACATGAGTGGGTGCCTGGTGGAGGGTGATCCTGGATGCTGGGGGGTGGGGGTGGTGGGAGACATGAGTGGGGGCCTGGTGGAGGCTGCCCCTGGTGGCTGGGGGGTGGGGGTGGTGGGAGACATGGGTGGGGGCCTGGTGGGGGCTGCCCCTGGTGGCTGGGGGGTGGGGGTGGTGGGAGACATGAGTGGGTGCCTGGTGGAGGGTGACCCTGGATGCTGGGGGGTGGGGGTGGTGGGAGACATGAGTGGGGGCCTGGTGGAGGCTGCCCCTGGTGGCTGGGGGGTGGGGGTGGTGGGAGACATGGGTGGGGGCCTGGTGGAGGCTGCCCCTGGTGGCTGGGGGGTGGGGGTGGTGGGAGACATGAGTGGGGGCCTGGTGGAGGATGACCCTGGATTCTGGGGGGTGGGGGTGGTGGGAGACATGAGTGGGGGCCTGGTGGAGGCTGCCCCTGCACTGCTGGGGGGTGGGGGTGGTGGGAGACATGAGTGGGGGCCTGGTGGAGGCTGCCCCTGCACTGCTGGGGGGTGGGGGTGGTGGGAGACATGAGTGGGAGCCTGGTGGAGGCTGCCCCTGCACTGCTGGGGGGTGGGGGTGGTGGGAGACATGAGTGGGGGCCTGGTGGAGGATGCCCATGGTGGCAGGGGGGTGGGGGTGCAGGGGGACATGAGTGGGGGCCTGCTGGAGGCTGCCCCTGCACTGCTGGGGTGTGGGGGTGGTGGGAGACATGAGTGGGGGCCTGGTGGAGTCTGCCCATGGTGGCAGGGGGGTGGGGGTGGTGGGAGACATGAGTGGGGGCCTGGTGGAGGCTGCCCCTGGTGGCTGGGGGGTGGGGGTGGTGGGAGACATGGGTGGGGGCCTGGTGGAGGCTGCCCCTGGTGGCTGGGGGGTGGGGGTGGTGGGAGACATGAGTGGGTGCCTGGTGGAGGGTGACCCTGGATGCTGGGGGTTGGGGGTGGTGGGAGACATGAGTGGGGGCCTGGTGGAGGCTGCCCCTGCACTGCTGGGGGGTGGGGGTGGTGGGAGACATGAGTGGGGGCCTGGTGGAGTCTGCCCATGGTGGCAGGGGGGTGGGGGTGGTGGGAGACATGAGTGGGGGCCTGGTGGAGGGTGACCCTGGTGGCTGGGGGGTGGGGGTGGTGGGAGACATGAGTGGGGGCCTGGTGGAGTCTGCCCATGGTGGCAGGGGGGTGGGGGTGGTGGGAGACATGAGTGGGGGCCTGGTGGAGGGTGACCCTGCACTGCTGGGGGGTGGGGGTGGTGGGAGACATGAGTGGGGGCCTGGTGGAGGATGCCCATGGTGGCAGGGGGGTGGGGGTGGTGGGAGACATGAGTGGGGGCCTGGTGGAGGCTGCCCCTGCACTGCTGGGGGGTCGGGGTGGTGGGAGACATGCATTGTTGATCATTAGTGCAAGGTGACATGTGGGTTGGCTGGGGGGCATGCCCATGGTGGATGGGCTGCCTGCGGGACATGAGCAGGGGTGCAGGGTAGTCCCCAGTGGTGTGGGCTGCCTGCAGGGGCCGTGGAGGTTGTGGAGCGTACACCTGGGAGGACCCACACGGCCAATTCACGTGTAGTACTCCCCAGAACCCCTGAAATACACATTCCCTGCTGGTATCGCGTGTGCAACTTCCCGCGCACCCCTGAAATACACGTACCCTGCTCGCACTGGGACAATCGCGTGTGGAACTTCCCGCGCACCCCTGAAATACACGTACCCTGCTCGCACTGGGACTATCGCGTGTGGAACTTCCCGCGCACCCCTGAAATACACGTACCCTCCTCGCACTGGGCCAATCGCGTGTGGAACTTCCCGCGCACCCCTGAAATACAAGTACCCTGCTCGCACTGGGACTATCACGTGTGGAACTTCCCGCGCAACCCTGAAATACACGTACCCTGCTCGCACTGGGCCAATCGCGTGTGGAACTTCCCGCGCACCCCTGAAATACACGTACCCTGATGAAATCGCGTGTGGAACTTCCTGCGCACCCATGGAATACACGTACCCTGCTCGCACTGGCCCATTCGCGTGTGGAACTTCCCGCGCACCCCTGAAATGCACGTACCCTGCAGTAATCGCGTGTGGAACTTGCCGCGCACCCCTGAAATACACGTACCCTGCTGAAATCGCTTGTGCAACTTCCCGCGCACCCCTGAAATTCACGTACCCTGCTTGCACGGGGCCAGTCGCGTGTGGAACTTCCCGCGCACCCCTGCAATACGCGTTCCCCGCTTGGCGTTTGCTGTTTGCCAGCCCGGTGAACTGGTCCAGGGTTAGCGCAGCCCTTTGCGATGATTTAGCGATTTGGATGGCTTTTCCTTGCGCGAGGGCGTTCTTCGGGGCGTTACTGGCGCTGCTGCAGGGTCGCTGCGATTCTCTGCGCCACGGCTGGTTTGGAAGCCTGAAATCCATGAATACGCTGTGCGCGGAAATCGGTTTTAGCGCACGTGCCTGGCGCAGTCAATCGCACGCGGACACTCTGCGCCAGCCGCTTGCGACACTTTTCTGCGAAATTCTATGAATTACCCTGTCAATATGTATTTCTTATCATTGTAACCAGCAAAAAACATAACCTATCTGTGACTTGTGCTGTGATACCTCCGGGTTTGGGTGCAGGAACAAATGTAAAAATAAATAAATAAAAATAAATGATATTGGGCTTGTGGCTAAACAATTTCTGTGCTATACATCACACTTTTGTGTGTATAGAATGAGCATATAATTAATAGGCTTTTTACTTGCTTGGGCTTGGTTTGTGCGTCTATGCTTACTATGCTCCCTGCAGCTTGGAGCTGGGTTGTGCTTTGTGTGCGGGTTGCACTATTTGCTGTTGCTCTGCCCATGCACGGCTTGATCCTGTACTTGATAAGATATCAATAACATTGTCTTCCCCTTCATTCTCCTCTTTCACTTTCTTTGTTACAGCACAATGAGGGAATTATTTACTTCTGGTAGTTGGAGAGATACGCTTCCCTCCCTCTGTGCTTTCTTCTGTTTTTGTATGTAGTCTAGTTTAAGTCTTAATTTCACGTTTGATTCTTCAAGTTTCTCAATTTTGACTCTCTGATCCACTTCAATCCCTCTGCAAATGATTTTAGAAACACGCTTCATGCCTGTGGTTTTATACTGAAGACTTTGGGCCTCATTACGAGTATGGAGGTAGCCATGGTGCTATTAGCGCCATGGCTGCCCCATACCACATATCGGGCCCGGGTTCTCGGTATGGGGACTTACCAGGTCATTCCAACCTTGGAGGATCCCGTAAGTCCCCATTCTGAAAACCATTCCCCATTCCCATTCGAGCCCCCTTAGGTCCTCAATGGGAATGGGGAAGGAGCTAATAACGGGCCCCCCAAATAGCGGGCCCGTTATTAGCTCCCTGGTCCCTTAGCGGCTCCCGGTAAGTGCGGCTGGTAAAACAAGCTGGCCTTAGTGGGACCCGCTGAGGGACCTCGGAATGCGGCAGTAAGGGGTTAACCGCACCGGAATCCTTACCGGTGCCATTAACCCCTTACCACCACATTCGTAAGGAGGCCCTTTATCTTCTACGACACTCTTCAATGGACAATTGTTTATTACATTACATTTCCTATTCATTGGTAATTTTCATTGTCTATCCTAAGATACATTTGTCCAAGTATCTTCATGTTTCTGTTCAGTAACTCATCTAAACAACGTACCGTGTTGTAACTAAACATGGGGGTTACAGCTCTTTAAACTGATTTCTAACCTTCCTTTATTCCATTTTTGTTTCACCTTCACCTGGTAAGAACTATTTTCTCTGAGCCTCTCATTCTATGATTGTCTGTACATATGTCTGAGACTGTTGGTTCCCACCCTCTGTTACCTTTCCGTGATGGCTCTGCCCTCAGCACAAAACTGTTAATCTGAAAGATATATTTTAAATTATTGTTATCTGCATTTGGGGAATTCTCCCAGGTGAGAAGAAACATTTAAGTTATGGATTGGGATGATTCTGATACTTGCCAAACGCTGAGTGGCGATAGTATGGAAACGACCATGGGGTATGTGGCAGGGGGATGTTCGTAGGTGGGGTATAGCGGAGTTGACAATACTGTAGAAAGCTGGAACTGAGTCGGAAGGGGAGGGAGTGGCAATACACTGGACCCAATTGTTGAACGACCTATCGAAAGCCAATGATTTGAAACTGCCATGAAGGGATGAGGGTTGGATGTGAGAGGTGGGAAGGATAGGGGCAGTCATCGCTACACTGACCAGGCCCCAGTGGAATTGTAGGACCCAAATGAGTGCTCACTGTTGACTATGAGGAGGAAGGATACGCCCTGTTGGACCACTCGGTATATGAAGATATGAGGGGCAGGGGGGAGGGAATTATGTGTTCTTTTTGATGTTGTGGCTGTACTGAAAATGCTAATAAAAATGGTTTTAAAAAAAATTATTATCAATTTCTTGATCTTAAGTATCCCTTTAATTGTAACCACTTCTACCAGTCCTGCCTAAAATTAATACATGTGTGTAAGCTTTCTCTGAGCCCAAGAAGAAACATTAGCCTTAAAGGTAGCTCTCCTCCAGGACTCCCCTAGCGGTTTTAATTTGGCCTCTTGCCTATCCGGGTGTCCATAGAGCTTACTGTCTCAGTTGGGTATGCCAAATCCAATGTTTGATGGCACCACATTTTGAAACGTGCAGCCATTCCCCAATTAATCCAAATAGGAAATCAGACAGCAAAGGTAGAGAAAAACATAGGGCCTCATTCCGAATAGGGCGCAAAGGGATACCGGGCACCGTTAAGGACATCAGTGCCGGTAATCCCTTTGCGCCCTACTACGAGGTCCCTTAGCGGGTCCCGCTGAGAGCCGCTAAGGGACCAGAGAGCTAATAACGGTACCGCAAATTGCGGTACCATTATTAGCTACTTCCCCGTTCCCATTGAGCCCTATAGGGGCTGAAATGGGGAATGTTTTTTTCAATGGGGACTTACCGGTCCCTCCAAGGTCGGAATGGAACGGTAAATCCCCATTGAACCAGGGCGGATTCGGTACCGGTATGGAAGGTAGTCATGGCGCAAATAGCGCCATGATTACCTCCATACTCGGAATGAGGGCCATAGAGTTGTGCACAAATGGGTTGGGAAACCAGCATAGTGTCCATGCCCCAACATTGTGGCCACTAAGCACAGAAACCGAATTGTATTAAGAGTTCTTTCATGTATGCTAACCAAACAACATTCTTTTAGCTCCACCTCCTTTATCATGGCTGCAGCTCATCCCACCACCTCCAAATATGGCTGCGGGGGATCATTACGAGTCTGCTGGTAAACGCCAGTAATTCCGGCGGCACCAGTATTACTGTTTCCAGGGTGGAAGCCATCGGAATTGCCAGCAAATTACAAGTCCAGAGCACACCCACCATGCCAGAAATTGTAATACTGGTAAGCCAGAATCACCGGAATCAGCAGCCACCCTGTGGTATTACCGGCAGATTTGTGCATTAACAGCACTGGAAATAGTATCACCGCCTGAACGTTAAACTCATCAGCCGCCATCTTTAAAACTCAATCCACTTTGAATCCCCCACTTCCCACTGCCACCCACACAAGTCCCTTATGCCCGCATGTGAAAACCCAAACTCTCTGAGGCCAAGCTGACTGCACGGGTTGATACTGTGGTGCAGCACTCAGGCACTCTTTGGGCTGGCCACAGAAAGACCAGCCAGCAAGACAGGAATTGATTGAGAGGGTGGCGGCTCTAGGGACTGTCCCCCACATGAAGAGGAACTGCCAGAAGCACTGGGATGATCTGCTCCTGACAGTCTGCAACCTCATCTCCCAGCACAGGAGGGAGATGGCTGCCACGGGAGGAGCAACAGTGGCAACCCTCCATCTCATGCCCTGGCAGAAGACATGCAGCTCCATCCGGCACATGGAGGGCATTGAGGGTGTTGGGACAGCAGAGGTAGGGGCCATGACCCAAGGCAAAAGTGGTAAGTACAACAAATCCTATGTAAATACAAATATTGTGTCCAAATACATGTATGCCCAAGCACTGAACCTGAACTGGCCCAGCACGTGTTCGTCACAACAAATGGGTAGATCACACACACACACATGCCA
The DNA here is from genome assembly GCF_040938575.1 of Ambystoma mexicanum. Classification (NCBI taxonomy): domain Eukaryota; kingdom Metazoa; phylum Chordata; class Amphibia; order Caudata; family Ambystomatidae; genus Ambystoma; species Ambystoma mexicanum. Next base: position 1,271,625,339 of record NC_090935.1, on the reverse strand, counting down.
AGAGATGCAGGTAGACATAGCCATGCACAAGCACCATAGAAAAAATTTACAGCCCCACATATGGACACATGAGAACCACCCATGAGTCACCTTGGCATGCCAAGGGCAATCTGCACTCCTGCCATCTACTTATAGGAACACACATAAGACTGAAGACCCCAAAGAGGACACATGAATCGAGCAGGACACACAGAATATTGTATGAGTGTAATGCAAGCTCACAGACATGGCTCCCGGATGGGTAAGAGCATGCTCATATAGTCCCAATAGGCACACAGTCAAGGGACAGCAATGGAGCAGGACCGTTGACATCTGCAGCCAAATCTGCGCACTCCACACCCCAGTGACAGGGTGATGCCTGTGTCAGCCCCACCACCATCAGCTGCATCAGGCACCCCACCATCACCACCCACAGTTACAAGTGGCACCTCAGTGTTGCCTGTGTCTTCCGCCCTCACAACACCAGTGATCAATGGCTCCACCACCAGTCAGCAGGGATACACACTAGCCCTAAGAGCCACCTCTGGCAGACCTAACCAGGCCACAGTCTGGACACCCCATGATGCCGTCCCTCCTGTGCCCTCAACACCACCACTGGCACTGGAGCCAGCAGTCCATAGTGGCAGGATCACCACCACTAATGAGGAGGAGGATGACACATCCTACCCCTCCACTTGTTACAGCCCTGTCCCAACACAGAGCCCTCCACCACTGCCACTGCCCAGCATATGATCACTGGAAGCATGCCTGCGTGCCATTGCGGACAGGCAGTCATAACCCTCTGCCATGGCATGTCAGCATCTCAATGAGATGTGCCTGATGTGGGAATTCATGCAGGGGTCGAGTCAGAGGACTGCCAGGTCCCTCGGACATGCCAATTCTGCCCTCATCTACCTTGCCCAAAGGGGGCATGAGGGCAATGAGGTAGCCATTGCCACAGCTGAGGCCATCAATCAAAGCATCCAATTGACCATGAAGCACATGTGGTCCAGGGATCTGACCCACCAACCTTTGTCACTACCACCAAGGGCTCCCAGCCTGGAACTCCACAGAACCTCTCTCAGCAACTCCAGTCATCACTAGAGCAGGCAAAGAGCCCATGGCGAAGAGGTACCACATGTGACTGTGGAACACTGGCAGGGTGCATCACTGGGTGTGTGGGAAGAGTGGGGGAAGGCCATGGTGTGGAGGGTGCAAGATGGGTGTCAGGAGGGAGTTTTGGGGAAGGGGAGAGGGTGTGTGTGTGGTGAGTGGGAAGAGGGGTTATGTGTGGGGAGGTGGTGTGGAGAGGGGTGGTTGGTAAGGCGGAGAGGGGTGTAGGTGTAGACAGGGGAGGTGGAGTGCTTGGGGTTGCCACTATTCACATTACAATCAAAACCATTTCACTTGAAGCAATGCTTGAAAATTCCTTTTTTCGAACAAGTGTTTACTGTGATGGTTTGTGATATTTACAAAGGTGCAAGGGGTGTGCAGAGTGGAGGGTAAACTCAAAAAAAGTTATCAAGCAGTGCTTTCCGGGCCATGTGCCCACCCATGGCCTCCATGTGCTCTCTGTGCACATGCATGGGACCGGATGGCGTTGCAACATCATCCTCTGGAGGAGGCATATCCAGATCTGGTGGCAGGGGTGTATTGCGCCTGATGCAGGTGTTATGCAACATTACACAGGACAGGACTATCTGTCCAACCTTGTCTGGCCTTTTCATCAGTACATCCCCCAGACTTTTGTAGGCATCTGAATCGTGCCTTCAAGATGCCGGAGGTCTGCTCAATGGCCACCCTGGTCCTCGCGTGTGCCCTATTATGTGCCATTTCCTGCGACATCTCAGGATTCCTCAGAGGGGTCATCAGCCACGGAAGCAGCAGGTATCCAGGGTCACATCCACTGGGGAAGGACACAGGTGTGACTCATGATGCCCAGCAGTGGTATTGCCTGTCACACAGCATCTCAATGGTCAATCTATGTGTGCATGTCCCATTTCACATTGTGCCACACTGTTTCACATTCCAGTCCTTGCATTGCCAACACACATTGCATTTTGGCATCTGACTGTGAGGGCGCCATGCCATGGGGGGTGGTCTGGGTCTGTGCATTGCCACCATGTGTGGTACCTGAAGGGAGCCTGAGTCAGATGTGGAGGTGGTCTGTGTGGCATCCATGATGGTGTGTGTCATTACTTGTGAACGAATGGCACACCAGGTCTGATGGCAGGGTAGTGGCCCTAAGTAGTTGTTTGGCAGTGTCTCGTCCCATATATGGGGGTGTCATTTGGTGGTGCGACCTAGGGCATCATCATGAGCAGCATTGATGTTCGTGGGTTCTGCACCTAGTCTTGGCCTGTACCCCTGAACTTATGCCAGGTGTGTGTGGGCCTGGGTAGCCTGTTCTGGTCATGTGCATGCCACTGGATTGACACAAGTAATTGTGCATCACTGTAATGTGCTGTTGGACATGCTTGCAATTACATAGAAGTGGGCCTTGGTGGCATTGAGCTGTACCTGGGTGATGGGGAGGTCGATGTGCTGGCCGCATGGCACAAGAGGGCCTCCAGTGACTGGCAGTATGGTTGTGTTGGGAAGAGTTTTTGAGGAAGGTGCCGCCCTTTTGTACTCTTGTGTGCATTGGATGCACCTGTATGGATTGGGTGCACTTGTGGCCTTATTTCCTTCACCCATGTCAATTTACCTGCTGCTCTGTAGTGTTGTTATCCCAGCCTTGGTTTTGCCTGTAATATCAGCAAATATCAGCCGGTATTACCGGCAAATCCAATCTCGTGTTATGCAGGTGATAGCATTGTGCCCGTCTGGTATTTTCGTTGGTGCTATTACCGGTGCCGATAATTCCAGATAAGATGATACCAGCACAGGTAATTCCAGATGAAGTGATACCGGCACTAGTTATTATGGCAACTGTGTTCCAACGAACTCATACTTGACTGGACCAGTACTGTATAACGGTAAACTCGTTATGAGCCCCAATGTCTTGATTTCTTAGTGGTAACTGTTCATTAATCCCAGTCCTACTGTTCCTTGCCATAGTGCCTGAGACCCACCACTCCCAACCTCAAGGTGGATGAATTGGGCCATCATGTGGTAAGAGATTAACTGAAGTGTTATAGGACACAGGGGAGTTATACACTGGGTGGAAAGGGGGCAGGAAACATAAAAAAGGTGAGCAAATAGTTTGTTTATTTTTGTGATCAATATTAGTGTATGTATTGAGCATTTACTTAGCTTCGGGGAGTAACTGAGCACTTAACACATCATAGGGGGTGGACACAGCAAGGAGAGAAGAGATACAAGGGAGCATGGAGCTAACAACTGGGCTAGGGGCTGGCAGGCAGTTTGGCAGCAAGAGATCTAAAAGCAACCAGGATAGGAAACAGTGGGGAGATCACCCAGTTTCGGGTAAGGTGGGGAGTGGAGTGTGTAGACCTAGGTGTTACAAAAGACCCATTCCTTGAACAGGCGGGTCTTGAGCTCCTTCCTGAAATGCAAAAGTGAAGTCTGGTGTTGATGGGGAGGAGGTTCCAGAGTGTTGGTGTGGAGACAGGGAAGGCCTGTCTTCTGTTTGTTTCCTTCCAATGCTGGCGGGGCTCAAGTCTGCAGATGTCCTTACTTCTAGTGGATCATAGACTTATGGAGATGCTGAATTTCTCAGTGAGGTTGATTGGGGACTTCAGGGTAACTGCCTTGTCAATGCAGTCTTGGGAGGATAACTTAAGGGCAACACGCTTGCCTTGTAAGAAAGACGACACAGAGCAACATATGTTCGATCCCTGGGCCCGTGCTTGGAAACCCCTCTGGGTTTTAAGCATGTTATAAATAACCAATCATAATTATAATGATGCAGCAGGATTTGAAGATGACATGTGCTTGCATTGGGAGCCAGAGCAGTTTGATGAGTATCGGAGTGATGTGGTCGAGGTTGCAGAGTCATGTGATGAGTCCTGGTGGGAGAGGACCAAGGCTTGAACAGCAGTTCTGATGTTGTTTTCTGCGATCAAGGGCTTTATTTTCACCAGGACAGACATTTTGTACAAACTGCTTGTGTCTTCCTTGTCATATGCTGTATGAAGGAGATGTGTCTTTGATGTTGAATCCAAGGGCCTTGGAGCAGGTGGACAGTTGGGGTCTGAAGCCCATGATGTTCATAGCATGGAGCCAGATCTGGATGTCAGGGTGTTCGGTGTTGTGGTAATTAGTAGGAATTCTGTCTTACAGGGTTTGAGTTTCTGAAGTATGTGATTTGTCCGTGGCAGAATTGTTCGAGGCTCAATTGACTGTGGTTAATTTCACTGCGAATACAATTTTCCTGCAACCAAATCAGGAAAAGCTTGGACCCCCCATGACTGCAATTGATCCCCCAACCACGCCATTTACATTTTGCATCTTCGCTTCCTTCCGACCGTGCAGAATCAGTTTTGTCCCTCTTAAATGGGTCAGGTCCGACGCCACAGGATCTGCTTTTACTTTTTTTTAATTTTTGTTCATCTCCTGCCTCCTGTCCTCAGGAAGCAGAGGATCCCCCATGACCCTGCAAGGTAATCAATGCATGTTTGTTATTCATTATCATATTTGTTTGGATTCAATCAATCAAATGGTACTGGACGAACTCAGGCAGATTTACCATATAATCAATTAAATTCTAACAAATTGGCACCTGGGTCTGAAGCCAGATTGTTAGGACTGAAGGAGGTTGTTGGCTTCGATTTGCAGGAGAATTTTTGTTGCTACTGCTTTCTCAAAGATCTTAACTAGGAAGGGAAGATGGGTTATAGGATATATGGTCGTAAGGATGTCAAGGACCAATGTTGCTTTCTTGAAACATCATGCCTTGAGCATCGAGGGGAAGGTGCCTTGAGTTAGGGAGCTTTTGGTGATTGTTAGGTAAGGGAGGAGTGCTTCATTCTGAAGGGTCTTGAGTACAGAGGCATGTTGTCCGCATATGATGTGTCCTTGAGGGATTCTAAAATGGCAGTGTGGAGTGTCTTGAAAGTTGTCCAAGTAGTTGTTGTTTTGCGAGATGGGATGTGTAGTGTGCTTTTAGTTGTGATGTTGCTGGCTATGTGTGGGTGGATCATGCTGTTCTTGTTGATGAAGAAAGGGTTGATAACACTGGATTTATTGATGGAGTGCAGTATGGGTGGGTTTAGCAGAGGGTGGATGCAGTGCTTGATGGTTTTGAGGAGGGCTTTGCTTTCATTGTTGGCCTTGACTATTGTGTTTTGTTGCTAGTGGCCCTGGCAGTGATGATCAGTTGTCTGTTAGTAGCACAGAGTTCCTTGAGGAGGGTGAGGTTGGATGTGCTGCATGAGTTTTACCAAGTCTTTTTTCATTTGTTTTTATTTTCTGATGATTCATATGTTGAAGTTGAGTTTTTCAGTACATCGGTTTGTGTAAGGATTAGGCGTGAGGATGCATTGTTTCACTGGGCATGGCAGTTGATGTTGGTTGTGAGGGCGGAGTTGAGTACTTGGCAAAGCGAGTCACAGTCCTGGTTTGTCACAGGTAGATCAGTCCATGTGAGGTGGAAGTTGGTAAGTTAATCAATGAGAGCCTCCACTGGAAAATTATTGACTAATCTGAAGGCTTGTTTGCTGGCTTCCTTGTGAGTGTGCTTGACTGGGGTTATGTGACTAATGTCAAAGGGGATTGCCAGATGGTCTGTTCATTCGGGTGGGATGGGAGAGCTGTGATGGGGGTGGTCAGGGCAGTTATGATGAGGTTAGGGTTATTACGTTTCCCTTGTGTTGGGTCTTTGGTGTACTGTGTTAGGTACAGAGCCTCAACTAGGCAGAAGAGATCTTTCTTCATTGACTTGGTTGCTGAGTTGCCTGGGATGTTGAAGTCACAGAGGAAGATGTTGTCATGGTGAATGGATAGATATGAACCGAGACTACAGAAGGACTCTTGACAAAGAACTAAGGGCGGAAATGCCTGTGCAAAAGGAAAAGAAAATGCTGGGCAGTGTATTTTTTTCAAATGTTTTGCTTACTAGCCAGTGCAATACAACATAATGTACAAGTCTCTGTACCACGCTGTGTAAACGACAACACAATGTTATAAACCACAGCAACTCACGTCATAATCCACCCACTGGTGCTGTATAATTCCCCCAAACCGGTTTTGTCTTTTTAGATTGTTTTCAATTGTATGTTGGTCTACAGTGCTAAGTAGCCTGCCTTTGTATGGTTTGTACAAAAAAAGGGAAACAAATAAATAAATAAAACACAGCTCGACACCTCAAAATATGCACCGTTTTTAAATAAACTGATTGCAAGACGACGCACATCTTTCGAAATTAAATTAACCTATAGCCAAGGAAAATGTCTGCCAAGCCAACCCTTGTGGACACCCTACTTCATTATCTTTAGATACGTGGTACGGAATTGGTTTTGGTTCCCCAGGTAAATCGGCAGGTTTGGTGGATTAACAAATCCAGTGCCGGCTCACGATGAAACGCTCTGCTATCTCGGTATTTTATCGCGAGACACTCGACAGAATGATGAATTCGCGATGCATGTTTCCCCTCTGCAGTTTAATTACTCACAACCTTCCTCCCAATGAATCGCCATCGCTTAATATTACCCCTTTCGTCTTCTCTCGCCTCGTTCATAATTACTATTTGCTCTCTGAAATGTTCCCGGAGGCGCGGCGTAGAAGCCCATACTTTCCAACGGCCACACTCACCCCTAGGCATGCAATCTGTTTAACTTCCGCGCTGTCCAATTCTGGTCATATGAGTGGTGCTTCGAATACTCCATGCAAGTAATTCATTGTTTTTTTAAATTATTATTTGTGCCTTCTCCTTATCCTTTGCTTACCCTTTCACCTCTTAGAAGGGGGTGCACTGTCTTGTTTGCTCAAGATTGAAAAAAAGTGATGTGTTCGTTAATTAAAGCCGAATCCTTGGGTAGTTAAGGACAAGAAAAGCCAGACTCTGTAGCAATATATTTAAGGCAATACACCATTAGAGAAAACGGAATATGGATAATCTTCCCGGAGGCAGGAAATTCGCCATGCTGACTTGATTATTTTCTGTTTCGCGCGTATAGATTGCAAAGCTTGTGTATGGGGCGCGGGCTGATTAGAAAGCTCGTCCGAAGGGTTTAAGGAAATGAGGTGCGAAGAACACCTCGTGCTACTTTTGAGATGAAATGGCTCTGGAATCTCTCCAACGAATACGTCTTTGAGCTGGAATCAAAAATGGGCTTTGCATGGTGTTGTTGTAGTCTGTTGTTGTAGTCTGTCTTGTTTTGTATGAATTACAATCAGAAAGGGAAGGGAAGAAGTCACTAGATTGAATGCATTATTTAAGCTTTATAGACCTAGCATAGCCCATGCGTCATACTGGGAATTATGGGCCCTGAAGACCGAGTTAAGGGCACCAGCAAAGCCAGGACATTTAACAAGGTTTCGAGCCATAACTCCAGGAACAGCCTAAAGGCAGATTCTATGAAGCAATGATGTCCTTCTTGGTGGATTAAAATAGGTTAAACAAATAGGCAATCTGCCTGGAGGGGTTGCAGAGAAATAGCTAGTTCCCAGCAACCATGTAGCAACATGCAGAGGTGGGAGCTCAAGGCTTAGAAATCAACCAGATCGTGTCTGTCAGATGCACCCCGGTAAAAATGTTACCAGCAGGGAGCAGAGCCATCCTGTCCACACCACATTAAAGCACAGAGCAAGGGGTTTAGGGGGAGGGGCGTTTAAGGGGGCAGGGAAATACCTGAGTACCCGGGCCACGTCAGTCAGGTGCGTCCCAGGCAAACTCATTGGTGCGGGTGAGCGTCAGGGCTCTCAGCAAGGCACTCCCATGTTGAGAGGGAGCTCTGCGCTCAAAGACCCGCCCGCGGCGCTGACCAGAGAGTCAATCAGCTGCCCTTATTAGTGGCTTCTTTACAGGCCATATGAACGTGCCACGTTCCTCCACTGGGACATCATTACATGTAACTCTCATTCTGGGTGCATTCTGGGTTCTCTCTCGGGACCGATTAACCCTAGAGCAAATGTTCCATCTGCACCTTATCACAAAAGGCCCCCCTGACGTGGATGAAAAGCGAAACCTACATTTTCCATGTGCTTGGAGTCAAACTTTATTTATTTATTTATTTATTTATTTATTTATTTATTTATTTATTTATTACATTTGTTACTCGCCCAGACCCTGGGGTATCACGGCGAAGGCTGCAGAAGGTATTCAATTATTAAACAATGTTACAGTTTCAAAACAATAATACATTTTTTATACAGACGTTACAAGGCAGATATGGTCCTAAATCAGATTCCAATTGGTGGGATAGTCCATAACCTTATGTTCAAAATTTATTGAATAACCAGGTTTTCAGAGCTTTTTTGAATTTTTGTAATGATTCCTGCTTTTTGATGCTTAGAGGTAGGGAGTTCCAATGCGAAGGGGCTAAAACTTTGAAACTACTTCCTCCTGCTCTGCTATATTTGAATGCGGGAACTTCTAAAAGGGCCAGATTATTGGATCTCAGCGGCCTGCAAGCCATTTTATTTTTGATGGAATTATTGAGGTAGCTGGGTGCTTTGTTGGTGGTGCATTTGTAGACAATGCTAAGGGTTTTGAATATGATCCTTGCTTCAATAGGCAGCCAGTGATTTTCTCTTCTAATGTTAGATATATTTTCTGATTTCTTTATCCCTAAGGCCGCTCTAAGGGCTTTATTCTGTAGTAGTTGGATTTTGTTTATATTGGTTTTGGAAGTTCCCAGGAAGAGGATGTTACAGTAATCTAGTTTTGTTAGGATAAGGGCTCTGGCCAGAGTGATGCAATTTGCAGGGGTGAGAAATTGGCGACTGAGAGCAATAAGTTTTGCTGTGTAAGCTGTGGATGAAGAGAGGGCTGCAATTTGTTTATGCATGGAGAGGTTGGCATCGATGTAGACACCTAACGTTTTAACTTGTTTAAGTACTGTGATCCGGGTACCGTCGATGTTAATGTGAGAGTAGTCCGGCTGGAGGGTGCTTATTCTTTTTTGGGAGCCCACAATGAGGATCTCCGTCTTCTCATCATTTAAGCAAAGACTATTCAGGGCCATCCAGTTTTGGATTATGGAATAGACTTTATTAATGGTGAGGGTGTCTTGGGTGTAGTCACCTGAGATAGGGATGAGGATCTGTGTGTCATCTGCGAAGTTGGTGTAAATGACACCCATATCGTCTAGGGCTGAGAATAAGAGTTTGGTGTATGCATTATAGAGTGTAGGGGATAGGCAGGATCCCTGGGGGACACCTATGGGCACTGATATGGGGTCCTCTGCAAAATTCCCAATGGCAACTCTGGATGTACGGTCAGTGAGAAAGGATTTGATCCAGTAAGTGGCGTTGTTGGAAAGATTAAAATCTTTTTTTAGAGTGTTGCATAGTTTGTCATGATCTACTAGGTCGAATGCTGCTGATAGGTCCAGTAGCAGTAGTGTAGCTAGTTTGCCTGAGTCTCTGATAGCGTCTAATTGGATTTTTAGATCCAAGAGGGCTGTCTCAGTACTGTGATTAGGCCTAAAGCCTGATTGTCTGGCTCCTAGCAGATTATTTTGTTCTAGGTGAGTTTGTAATTGGTTATACGCTATTTTATCAATGATTCTAAGTAAAAATGGGACAGTTGTTATGGGCCGGTAGTTAGTAGGCACTAATGGGTCTAGCGTGGGCTTTTTTAGAAGGGGGGTGACCCAGGCTGCTTTAATGCTGACTGGGACCTGGTTGGTGGAGAAGGAGGCATTTACAAAGTTGGTGATTATGGGCGTGAGGGTGGGGGCGCAGAGTTTAATTAGGCGTGCTGGGAAGTTATCTCCTTTGCAGTTGGAGGCTTTTTTTTAGTTTTGGTTTGCAAGGCATGCTTGTGCAGTTACCTTCCATTAAAATATGTTCACTTCATTACATATCTTTCCTTGAACCGAGCAACATGTTTGAGTTCTCTGTCTAGTTCGAAGCACACAACTTTGGTGCAAATACAATTACCGCCTGATTCATGGAATTATTTGCGTGAAAATTGCAGATTTGCGCACCTTTCTGCCCGAAAATCCCGTTGGAAGTATGCGGATTTCCGGGAAGAAAGGCGCCCAGATCTGCGTTTTTCACGCAAATAATTCCATGAATCAGGCTATTAGTATTTTCGTTGAATGTGATGCCTTGCGTGCAAGAAAACAAAGGCAGAGAAAATGTAATACATTGTGCTGCATGTTTTACATCAGATATGTGAAAGGGCTAATAGACTTATGTAAGAGAAAAGCGACTTTCTTTCAGTACATGGTGGTGGAGTTGGATGTTCTCAAGCACAGACTGCAAATGTAAGGAATCCTAGCAGTACTCACCAGGCACTTTCTTCATGGAACCTATCTGTCTGCCAGTCAATACCTCTGCCGCCACATTCCCCAAAGAACAAGTGGCAAGAAAGAGCTTGTCTCTACCATGAATATTTGCTCTCAGAGTAGAACAGGCATGTTATTTTCAATCATACAAATTCAATCCATTTAATTGTGTGGAATTATATGTAAATCAGTTTTGAAACAATGCGGGTCATTTTTGATTCAAGATTTGGCTGACAATGTTATAATAGGAACAATGTTTAACCAGCCCATTTATTTAGTTGTGGCTCACAATAGTGGCAAAACGTGGAAAATAGAGGCATGCCTCTGGGAGGAGTGTCTGCAGGGCAGTTTCTAGACCACATAGCACCCATGTTAAAAGACTAGAACACACCTCTATAATGTGACCTTCACACTGCAACCCCTCTCCAACATAATAACACATTACAATATAAACAAAAGCTAGTTGAATTAGCTTGTAATCAAAGTACTTACAAGTAATAAGAAGACACTGGAAACTAGAAAACAGTATTGTAAAAAAGAATAAACGTTCATCATCGCATGTATAGGCTGCTTGTCTAAAGCAGGAAAGCCTAGTTGTTGCTTCTGCAAAAGTGTTTATTGCTGTTGCGTACTCTATGATGACAATGATGTTACATTCAATTGAATCTACAACTAAAGCCAATAGCCTCCCTTCACCCATTAAAAACTTTAGTATACTGAAACTCCCCTCACCAATAATCAGTAACAGCACCCGTTACCAAGATCATCAGGGTAACTAACACATTTCAAATACAATATTTTTTGTTTCTTTGTTGGATGTGTTGCAACAAAAAGCATTTTCACCATCCACAACCCATAACTGTTGACCCCATTAATAACTGTAGTCTAGTAAACCATGATGAGGGAGGCTTTCCTAAAATAGCTCACACTTTAAACAGAGTCACTTCTAGGACCTTCTCATTTTGATAGCTAAGGCACAGTTCAATTATCTGATTTAACCAGGATCACACAATTTAGTCAAGTGGTTATGCCTTGAATTGAGTTCAGTTTACAATGCAGGCACTAGACCACAAATCTTGCCATCTTTAGTTGGTACGGATATATTTTAATGGAGGTCTAAATAAATCATCTCTGGGTTTTACAGATTTAGTATGGAGACTTAAAGGTGCCAGTGAAAGAAAGTTCATAATACAGTCAACTGCTTGCAGTCATTGTTTTGTACTGCATGGATTTTGTTATGGAGCTCCCTTTTCTAATCACAAAATATTTTAATTCTTAAGGGTCCTCCAACTGACAATTGTGACTATTACCCACTCACAACTGTGTCAGCAGTCATCTATCACTAAGCTCTTGCCATATAAAAATGCTCTGCTGACAAACACATTTTAGAACATACCTGACAGTGTTTGTGCCATCCTAATTGTTTCTTTCTACTTGAGAGCAATGTTGAAGTGAAGATTCTGCAACACTGGTGGTGATTGGATCCAATTCCTCGACGTTTGATGCACTTGCAGCATTATTTCAGGAGATGACTGGACCATGACAAGCCAGCACATTGTCAATGCATCCCATGTGCCAGCAGGCATACCTGCAAAGAGATATCTGGTCCAGGCCTCCACTTTTTGGACCTACTGGAGATGTTCACACCACTTGGTTTGGGCAGATCACGATCCCAGCACAAGCACAGTGATGGTTCCTGGCAGAGTGTGATTCAGCAGGGAGCAGCACCTAAGACATTTGGGGATGGAGGGACCAGAATATGCAGAGTTCCCAGGGCTATTGGTACAGCGGACACTGGTGACAATAGATGGAATTGACCAAAATAACAATAAGGTACCATCATTAATGTGACCAATAGGACCATTTGTTTACCAGGATGCACCATCATTGCACAGTTCCACCTGACCACCTCTGTAGCCCCAGTGAGTGTTGCCACCAGCCCATCCGAGATGGAACTCGATCTGAATACCTTGTACGTTGGAGACTCCCTGATCTTGGAAAGGGACAAGGGCCACCTGAGAGAACCGCTTGTCCTCTACGCCAAGGCTTTCCCCACCAGCTTCTGAGGCATTGGTAAGGCCCACGGAGTGAAACACTGAATCGAGGAGCCCATCCGCAGCACCCATCATCATTGCCCGGCAGAATAATGGTGATGTCCGAATGCGCATCGACTACCGTCAACTTAACACCTGCACTATTCCTGCCCAATACACCATGCCCTGTATGGAAAAGGCATTGGACTGCCTGATGAGGAGTATGTGGTTTTATCTCCTATATTTGCAAGTGGGTACTACCAGATCACGATTCATCTGGAGGATCGGTAGGAGACAGCATTCATCTGCCTGCTACGATTCTACACATTTGTCAGCATTCCACAGGGGATCTCTAGTGCTGCAGTGACTTTACAGCACCTCATGTAAAAGACTATAGGAGACATGATCTCGTGGAGTTACTGGTATATCTGGATCACATCATTGTGTTCTGGAGGACCCTCAAAGAACACACCAGGAGGCTCATGGAGGTGCTGGATCACCTGTGGGAGCAAGGGCTATAGGTCAGTGAGAACAAGTGCCAGTTTTGCCAGACGAGCACCAACTACATTGAACACGTCATCTCCATAGACGGCATTGCTGTGGATTTGTCAAAGATGGACACCCTTCTCACCTGGCCAAGACCACAGAAACTGAAGGAGCTACAGAGTTTCCTGGAATTTTGTAACTACAATGGGAGGCTAATTGCGGGATATGCCAACATCACCCGACCACTTGTGGAACTCATCAAAGGACACCTGCCTACCCAAAGGAGCCTGAGCACTACCTCCAATTCTGCAACAATTTACATCATACACGAGAGCCCTTTGATGAGCGGTGGACTGAAGGATGCCAGTAGGCCTTTAAGGAGCTTAAGTGGAACCAAGCACCAGTCCAGGCCTACATGGAACCTCAGTTGCCTTATATTTTGAATTTGGATGCAAATATGGAGGAATTAATAATTAATAGCTATCCTATAACAGGAGACCAATAGTGAAATAAGACTGGTCGCTTTCACCAGCCAAGTCCTGCATACTGCAAAAATAACTAGCCAATCCATAAATTGGAATTTTTGGCAATGAAATGGGCCATTACAGAGAAGTTCCAGGATTACCGCTATGGCGTCACTTTCATGGTGAGGACAGACAGCAACCTCCTAACTTATGTGCTGCAGTCGGAGAAGCAGGATGCTACAGACAGTGATGTTGCGCCTCAATGTCCACATATGATTTCAATTTACAATACAGACCTTGGTGCAATATCATTGATGCTGATCTCTCTCTCAGGGGGCCTCATGCTCCCCCGGATGATAGAGCCGAATCCACCTTGTGGAAGGCGTAATCCTCAGTGGACATCATAGCTATCTGCCAGGCTGTAAGTCAGCAGGAGTCAGATAGAGCAAGGGGCATGGATTGACTGGGACCCTCAGCTGAGGTGGCTCCTGCCTACTACTACCTACCCTTACGGAAACGACCAGTGTTTCACCCAAAGCTTGCATTACTCGCATGCTGAAGGCTTGTATACACAGCTCTCTGGTCCCGCACCAAAGTAAACAACTTTGGAACATAGAATTACATGCACTGGCTATGGCAGCAGAGAGACACACAAACACCAACTTGTTCCACACACTGCATGATTGCTGTGGAATAGCATTAATGTTGTGTTGAAAAAAATGACCTTGAGGAAGGCAGCTATATTTTATTGTTGTGCTGCCTCAACTAGTTGGTCCTTGTTTTCAGTTTCATTGTGGTTCAGCCTGAAAGAGATAAAAGCTACAATAAATATTGAATATGGTGATGGTATTTTGTGTCAAGCACATTCTTGTTTGCGAATTACTTTTTAAAAAGGGATTACCTGTAATATGACATGAGACATTGGGAATATGAATTTTCATTAAATACAAGAATAATCTGTTTCTACATTTGCTTTGTTGAGAAGTGATTGCTGTCTGACATTCATTGACAGTATATTATGACCCAATTATATGGGCATTTATGTGTATAACCAGAATTGTAATAATTTTATATTGTGAGTCTCATTTTGTTCTTTATACTGTTTACCCCCCATACTCAAACATTTTTGGGGTTCTCCTTTCTTGGTTAAACAGTCTACAGCAACATCACCTTTCTGGAGATAGCTGTAGCATCTTACCGAGATGAAATCCATTTGCCACAGCTAGCGGATCCTGGCATCACTCTGTTCTTGAAAGCCAAGACCATGGGAGCGGATGTGTCCAGAGATGTCTATCATGACCCCAAGAAGGCTGCAATGCTGAAGGAGTGGAAATAGCTCATACAGAAGGGTGAAATCCTGTACAACAAAAGAAAAGTTGGAGACTGGCAACTACATCATCTGGTGTTGCCGTAGGGATTCTGCCAAGCTGTATTTTATACACTCCACGACCAGCATGCATATCTTGGCAGTAAAGAAAAAAAAATGTTCAGTCGGTCCACTGAAGGTCTTTTCTGGCCTTGACAAGCAGTAGATGTCGGATGATGAATATTATTGCCAGCAGTGCACCAGGTGTGTCACCAGGAAGACCGGGGCTAGTCCTGCAGGCCATCTTCAACGTCTGGAGAGCTCTGGGGACAATGACTTTATCTTCTTCAAGTTCTTCAAATTGGAGATTGACAGGCGAGATGGGCAGAACATTGTGGTGTTGACAGACCACTTTACTCAGTACACAGAGGCATTTTCCACCAAGAATCATCACGCTACCAATGCTGCTTGCATGTTTTGGGAGAAATAGTTTGTACACTGCATTTGGCCTGCAAGGATTTATTCTGGTCAAGGACTGGATTTCGAATCGACACTTATCAAACAATGATGGAGCTGTTTGGCATTAAAAAGACATGTGTAACTCCATACCACCCAAGGCTGCTTGTAGGACTGTGTTTTGGAAGGTCTGCAGATGGAATGGGCAGCACAAACTACATCAGCTAGGTGAAGCTGCTCAAGCATCAACCAGCGCAAGCACATCAGCTTACCCAGGCTGCCATGGAGAGGACAGCAGAAGGTACAAACTGCTACAATGCCAAAGTCAAGTTTCATGCTATTCAGCCTGGTGAGCTTGTGTTGATTTGCAGCCTGGTAAAGAGAGGGCGCAACAAACTCAGCAACAAGTGGGAGTCTCAGCCAAAACGTTTTTCTCAACTCTCACTAAAGGCCAATAAAGAGGTGCTCCCCTAACATGAAGGGAAGCACATCTCTGGCCAGGAGGCTGGTGTTTATAAAAATGTTTAATGGTGCGCTGTATGTGGACTTTTTGTATTTATTTTTAAAGACTTTTTATTCTTAATGTTTTAAGAACGCTATACATTTTTATAAGGACTCTTTATACTTTGGAAATGGCTAGGTTTATATTGTAAATAATTTCTTGTGATTCCCCATCTTTGTACAGAACATATAGAAATCTACTGGTATACTGAAAGAACAAACGTAATCTGAAGAACAACTAAAGAGCCGCACACCAGCATTCTGTTTTCCGCCTTTCCTTCTATGTTCAGAGTTATTTTAACCTAGTTTTCGGGAATCCCCTCCTAACCTTTGTCTTTCCATCCCTTGCTAACTTTCAAGTGAGGCCCATCAAGGTGATCTAGAGCTCATGTTAGCGAGGGTTGAAGACAGATAAGAGGCGAGTCAAGTGCTAATATAAGTGATATAAAATTATATTGTTGTGCCAGCCTACACCTGTCTCCCAATAAGTGCGTGGTATGATCCCCCTGCTCCGTTAACAACCCAAGAGGAGAATAGCAGTGTAACATCAGGAGTTGAAGGACGTTTTTAAAAACAATAGTCAAGGAAATCAAGTTGTGAAAAAGGGACTAAGGGAAAGCCAGGGTAATATCTTATCCAGAGAAAGCAGGATGGTTCTGGCAAGGCTGATCGGCTCTAGGCAGGACTAGTTGGTGTTTGCCGAGGAACACGGGAGAATGTTGTGAGAGAGGTGAGAGAAGAGTCAGGAGGCAAGCCTAAAACCCAGGAACCTCTCCAGCTCTCCCTGCTGGCTATGCCCACGGACTCATCTGCTTGCAAACCTTTACACCCTTACTGTACGGGACCCCACATGGCCTACATCTAAATCAGACACAGAAGAAAAGTTTGGGTCTCCCTAAAGTCCACAATAGCAAAAAGAATCTTGTAACCACTCTGAAATGTGCAAACTCTAAAAATTAATCCAGAGGCTTGAAAGACCTAGGAATACTGAAACGACAGAAAGGGAGGATGTCTGTGGGGAAGGGGCCCCAATTCCATCTAAGAGAGAACGATCTTGGACATTGATTTTCTTGGAAAGATCCTGTTTTCAATTTGGTTGGCCATGCTTTAAACAAAATCAAACATAAAAGGGCTGAATTATAATGTATGGTCTTGGTGCAGATCTTGTTCCCAGGCAAGCCCTGTGACACATCCTATGAAACTTTGAAGAAGACACTTAAAATCAAGTTGTTTGTCAATGGTTTGGTGAAAGGCAGAAATGTACAAAAAAACACCTGCAGATGCATGAAGGAGCGATTGTGATCCAACTGCTACACTTGTGCTTCTGTAGCATAAACAAGCCTGAAAAAGCTTGGCTTGTAAACCTAACAGGTCCTTTCCCGACCAACTGCTCCATGTGTTTTCAGAAACCTTAAAATAAACTAGATAATCTAAGATCCTGGCAGCACACATGGCCTGGATTTGATTGTTGGTTGGTGTGCTCTATAAACGGTCCCAGTCATTCACTCACCTACTCATGTGTTTACATATGCACTCACTCACTTACTCTCGTACTGCCTCCTACAAACAAAAAATGTATATCAGTTAGTTCTGTTTCTTTTTCAGTAGGGGCAAAAAGAATGTAAAATGAGCGCCTGCATTGGTTCTGAATGTGAGTTTTGCACCGCAGAGTTACCAAGTTAGGAATTAGGATGTCCTGCTTTTGACAGGACAGAATGGATGATATGTTGTCATTCAAGATTTAGAGAAGTAAAATATTGTGACATGCAACAAACCATTAAAAAAATACAATGTCTTGCAATGTAAAATTAAATACATTTATTCTATAATATAAGAAGGCATTTCACTGACGAATCATGTAAAGGGAAAAAACCTTCACTTTTAGCCATGGAATACCACACCATCTTTTCTCAAGAGTTCCATCAACTGGGTGTCCTCACTCGTCTCACTCCTATTCTCCAATCCATCATTATTCAAAAGGCAACAGTATGTTATTATGACCAACAAAAGCTGACAGGCAAGTAGGGTGCTGTCGGTCCCATTTTTGAGTGCTAGTCCTAAATGTTTTTGTTTATTTCCTCATATGACCTTTGCTCCTTCAGAGGATTTAAGGATACCATTGTGGGATGAATTGTCCTATGAATGTATGGATCAATCTCTTGCAAATAATATTTTCTTTCTCTGCATCCTATTGTTGCATGTTCTAAATTGCAGAGTCCCTCTTTACATCTAAAGCACATGTCATTTTCTTTATCACCAAACACATCAAAAAAGAATAATAATACTGATTTGCTTGCCTTGTTATCAACATAAGGCTAATATGTAAGCATTTCAGGCTATTATCCCAATGTTTACAGTTGTGTCTATTGAACAAATCAAGCCACTTTGTTGGCTACCTTTTTCGGTCCTAATGATGTAAATGATGGTACAGAGACACAATTTTGTGAAATTGACAACCAATTCATATGTTCCTCTATAATATTGTTGTCCTCTGAAATATTGTTCCTTTCTAAATCATGAGTAAAGTTTATCGTGTTGAAGTTGAGTAATCCTCACCTTTTCTCTGATTTCTTCAATGTGAATAAACCTATCCTCAAAAAATGGTTGGCCTATGATTTTACTCCCTTCCCAAATTGATAAAGTAAACAGGCATTGTGTCAGTTGGGTGATATTCGCAATAGTTTAATTTCTGCTGTATCTTAAAATATATGAAAGGGAACTTGGGTTACATTTTTTAAAACTTCTGGTTACTAAATGTACAGATGCAGCTATTCAGGGTGAAGTTCTTTAATGAGTGTTTGACAGAC
Organism: Ambystoma mexicanum; assembly: GCF_040938575.1. Classification (NCBI taxonomy): domain Eukaryota; kingdom Metazoa; phylum Chordata; class Amphibia; order Caudata; family Ambystomatidae; genus Ambystoma; species Ambystoma mexicanum. The sequence goes on along the minus strand of NC_090935.1, from coordinate 1,271,606,949 downwards.
ATTGCTACATTTTGTCATGTGATCAGTCATTCTAATACCTTCATTTCAGAGGCATAATAAAAATTGCTGCAATCAAGTAACCCCCATCTACTTCTCTTTTCAATCAGTAGTGTTTTTGATAATAATTCCACTGATTTATTTTGACTCTCTAAACATCTTACTTTTTTAAAGAAAATTGGAACTAACAAATAAGTCACTGAAAACATCCAAGGTTTGAGCTAATCTGGCAGCACTGATCTGGACACAGGTGTAGGCAAGACCGAAGTCACAGAAAATTTGAATTAGGGATTACTGCCCTAACCACATTGCACTCCATCTATTGACAAATATTTAATCAGTGGAGAATAAAAACCTCTAAGTTCCTTATTTATTAAATAAAGTTTAACACATGTTTCGACCTATCCAAGGTCGTCTTCAGGGATGTTATATCCATAAAGTGAAACAATTGATGAAATTCAATGTCAACTACACAGTACTGAAGTCTCAACTGCTATTTGATTCCATGTGTAATCACAGAGAAAATCACAATCTTTCTGAACAAGGAGGAAACCAGATCTAGTCAATGAAGTACAGGCAAAAAGTTAATAGCCATTATCTCTGGCAGTATATCACTGGAAAGATACTCACTTCTAAACTGAGTGTGCTAGGCCCAGCACACCAGTGGGCTATAGAATGGAATTCCATGTGTTCACTGCTGTGATTTTTTTTATACTAGTAAATATCCTCATTTTGACATCACGTGCTGACGAGTGACATCATGGAAGTCACCCAAATAAGGAAACACTTTCCCTAAGTAACGCCGTATTCAGCCCAATATTAACTCTGATCGTGGTGGGAAATCACCAACATACGTCAGTAACTTAGGAACTTTTGTAAATCTAATGAACTGCAAAAACGGTCACACAGACTGGATCAGAGAAAAATAGAAAAGAGAAAGTCTTTTGATGCCTGAAAAATAACAATGAAAATCACACTTGATCACTCCTCAAGGTTTCCTTAGTTCCAGTTCTAAAATATTCAACCACTATAGAAATGGAACCACAGCTCCACGGTATACATTTGACAATTACATTGTTCTTGCACATGCAAATCATTCCACAATTCCAATTTTAGTAAAAACCACCTAAGTATATAAATGTACAAAGCACATCATAGAAGATTACATTGAAACATCATACCTTCCAGTTATTGCTATCATATGCTAGTGATTGATTTTAGTACAATCAAACCACAGACAGTAACCCCAGGTTATACCTGGGTTTACAAAAGCACTGTATGTTTTTGCATTAATAAGCCATGCTCACTTGTCTTCACATTCATCAGCCATGTTCATTTAATAGGGTTTCCCTAATTGCAACTCTCACATTTTAGATCTGTGCTTTAATGAAGCTGCAGCCTCAAAGTAAACATGTAATTATTTAATTAATGTTGTACATGCAATAATTTCCACAGTCTCAATTTTGATAAAAACACACCAAATAAATAACATTGGAATGTACATCTTGAAATATTAAAAACAAAATAAATATGAAAACATGTATCACCATTAAACCCTCTGGAGTCTAGACATTGTAATATATACTAGTGAGGAATTTTAATACACATAAGAGTAACAATACCCACAAGTTATGTCTGTGTTTGCAAACCTGGTATATATTGTTGGTGATGCACCCAAATCAAAGAACCCCATAATCCAAAGAGCACCAATCAATATTATATTGAAATCTGTGCATAAGTATCAACTATAATATTGATACATCAGTCCATTTTAAATTAAAATACTCATATCAACTATTTGAATGGAGAGTAAACACAGATGTTTAACAACATAATTTACAGAAAAATGTTCATCTCATGGCCCGAATTCATTCCTCTCAGTACAGTTCTATATTTGCGGATGAGTCTCACCTCAAGTTGCTTTATGTGTGGTGCTCTATCTCCACCCCTTGGATTGCTCTTGATGGTCTATAGAGTGCAGTTGATGTTTCTCTTGCCAATGAACTGTCAGTGGTAGTTTGGGGTCCTGACTCCCAAAAGAATTAAGCTATTACCTTATGTGTACATATAATTTGCATACAGTACTTCCTATATAGATGAGATCACATACACATAATATCCCATAAATGACACATTTTGAATGACTGTTTATGAAATCCTTGATAATAAATGGTTCCTTGATATTCATTCTCAAGCTTTTACAAGTGTGAGAATATTGACACTGATTGCATATTCTACTTTTATAGAACCAACTCAGATTTGAGTGAAGCTACGTTTTGCTTTGGACCTCCTGTTGCCCCATATAGGATGGACTCACCACTGTCTCAAGATTCAGGGCTCTTGTATATACAAATGTCTGTGACTCATTAATATAAGATTTCAAATCTGGATCTACTGAGAGAAAATGGAAATGTTTCTTGAATAAATTAAAAATTGTGTGACTATCAGAATTATACTGAACAATCATCCTTGCTACATCAGGGCTACTGGCATCTTGTTTCTTTCTTGGTTTTAATACGTTTTTTCTTTACATGTTCAAACCGTTCTGCTTATAACCATTCTCCTGAAATCAATCTGTTAGTAAGTCACATTCTCCCACAAATGCCACAACTGTACTACAATTCTTATGTGCCTGAATATCCTCGCCTGTAGGCATATTGCTGATCACGCTTCTACGATGGCAGCTGGAGGCAAACATTACAGAATTGACTGCTGTCAATTTTCTATCGGTGGTCCAGTGAATCATTTTAGCTACAATGTAAACGTGTATTTCGAAAAAAGGTATTTCAGTAGAATGAGTCGCGCAAGTAAAGCTGACACCAAAACAATTGTTATTCAAATAGTTCACAAAACCATTAAGCAAGCTTTCACTCTCCTGCCATATAAGGAAAATATCATCAATAAAGCGATGTCAAGTTTTGATATTGGGGATAAAATCATTGTTGGAATAAACATTAATTTTTTCAAAAAATCCCATGAACAAATTAGCCAAGGATGGTGCATAATTTGCACCCATTGCAATGCCTCTGTTCTGTCTAAAGATCTCATCATTAAATGTAAAAATATTGCTACTTGAAGTTATTTGCAACATCTCCTTAACCATAGATAAGTGTGCCATATATGATGCAGATCTATCTGCATAGGTGAAATCTATAGTCTTCAAAACCAGATCATGGGTAACCGAAGTATACAGTGCCTTTATATAAAGTGTCACACCACACAACTCTTCATTCCATACATAGCTGCCTACTAACTGCAACATATACATGGTGTCTCTCAGATAAGATGGGAGTTTAATCACTTCTGTTCAGATAATGGCATCAATATATCTAGAAAACATTTCTGTGACCCAACCTACTCAAATAACAATTGGTCAGCCTTCTGGGATCTGTTCAAAATTCTTATGTACTTTTGGTAAAAAGTAGATCTTAGCTAATATCAGGTTCTCAACTATTAAATAGATTCTCTCACCATCAGTAAGCAGATCATTCCAAAATCATGTATTAATAAAATTCTTTGGCAGTCCTCTCTAATGCCCTTGCTAGGGTTGCCCAGAAGCCATTCATAGCAATCATGTTTATCCAAATGTCTTTTAGCCATCGTTCAAGTAATCATGTCTATTTAGTGTCACAATGTTACCCCACTCATCGGCTTGTTTAATGAAAATTGAATCATTGCTCAATACACGAAGGGCACATTTTTCATCTGCTAACAAATTATCAGTTTTGCTCAAGATTGTATGTATATCCAAGGTAACTGCACTATGGAAAGTATCAATCACATTGTCCGACCCAAAGTGTGGCGTGAATCTAGACATTTCTTTTAGTTCAACATTTTTGATAGGTTTGGGCGAAGTACTTAAATCTCTCACTACCTCCATTTCATGAATAGACTCTTGATCTTGCAAGGAATGTACCAATTGGGTATCGTGTATATCTTTGATGGTCAATTCTCTATCAAGATAACTTAATGCAGGTGTGACCTCCAATGGAGTCTTATGATAGAAACATTTCTTCAATTTAAGTTTCCAAATGAATTTGAATAGATCAATGTGTGCATCAATCCAAATGTTTTCTTTACAGGGGTGAGTAAGTCATTTGAAACAATACACTTTTTTCATGTTAACACATTTTCACATGTTGTACTACATCAATAAGAAAGAGACATACATTATTACCTGTAATTCAGGATTATTCTCTCTTAATTTTTTTTCAAGATGTAATTTACACAAAGTTCTTTGATTTGGCGTAATCTAGATTATCAAGTACTGACATTTCATTTAACTGAATCCAAATTAAATATACAATTCTTCTGAAGTAGTTCAAATTAGGAAATATGAACTTTTCTATATGTGTAAATCAATACTTTGTGAACATTAATGCAATAGTCAGAGTCTAGCCTTTCAAAGTAGGGGTCTTGCAGGACCTCCAAGTGTTCAATTTATAAGTAAATAGGGAGGGAACTGGTGGGTACTTTGTCTGGTTCCACATTGTATCTTCAGTGATTCAGTAGCAGCACTGTTTACCATAATTTGATCTTGCAGTTTTCTATAGCATTGTTACTGGCCTCAATGTCCATACCGTGGCTGGTGCATTTTGTCTTTGCTATTGGGCATTCTTTGGAATGAGGTTGGAAGTGAACCTCAACCTTGGAGAATGATGTTGCTTGTGCATGTCCTGTGTAGAATAGAGCACTGTCAGCGATCCTCCAGTAAATATAATAGTAATATGGATAGCTTTGATGCATCTGTAAAATAGATCTCCCTCATGGATTATCAAGCTGCAAGTCATGTCCTACCCAAAACTCCACTTCTTCAAATAAATATTAAATGCATTTGTATTTGTATTTATTTAAGAACCGGTTGACAGTCCAAATAGATATTACTTACAAAGTAGGCAATAACAGAGAGCAAATACAGTCCTGGGGCAGGGTCTATGTGCATAAGAGCAATTTTGGATTGAATGACATATACTGAGTGGTGAAAGGGTAAGTATAGGAATAGAAACTAGGACAGGGACTGGACAACATTACAGCACTTTTGAAATTGGAACCTGATGCCAATATTTACATATTTGCAAGTTATATTGAGTAGTATTGAGGACTAGATCTACGATTGGTGAACTTGGCAGTTAGTTTGGAGAGGTGGGTGGTTGGCTGCTTTCATTGACAGTAGATGGAGTTTGAGCCTCATTTTAAAGAATTCCTTTGAAGAGATGGCATTGATGGACGATGAGAGAACATCTCTTGGAGTGGGGCAAGTAGGAAAAAGGAGCAAACGTTGGAGGAGGTATATGAGCAGGGGACTGATAGATTGTGAAGAAAGACAAGAAATGGAGAGTCCAAGAAGGAGGACACAGTGAGATACAGTTACAGATGTTGTGGGGGTAAAGACCACATGTGGATTTATAGATGAGGAGCTGGAATTTAAAAAGAGAGGGATTTTGCATTGAGATCCATCCAGCTTGGTGACGGCATGGAGAAATGCGGGAGGATCTGGGTAGGTTAAAAAATGTGTCTGTCACACAGCTACAAACCTTGCTGGGGGAATCAAAGACTAGAGGTGTAGACCAAGATGTAGACTAATGCCATGATCCAATTTGTGGCGCATAAGAGTAAAATTAAGGAATTTTAGAAGGTTGAGTCTGGCTGAGGTGATAGCACTTTTATATACAATGGGTCAACCCCTCTTTTTCTGTTTACGGGGAGCCTCACTAGACCACAGGGCTAATATCACACAAAGAACAAGCGAGTGTAAGGCCACCCCTTCCTCTATTGTGCAGGTAAATCAACCTGGAAAGAGTGCAGTTGTGTAACAAATACTGCACATGATGTCTAATTTTTCATACAATAAAAACATCTAATTAAAAAAACACTTGTGGCGTTAAACAAACGTGGAGCACAATATATAATTCCTCCAGAATTTCACAAGCTGCCACACAATACAAATTTCATACACAACATAAAGGGCATCATTGTAATAAATAGCAGCAAAGTAGGTGCAGAACAGTTTTCCTCCTACTTCTTAAGGTGTATCAAGACCATGTTATTACATCAAAATACACAACTTTTTTGGAGTTAGTGCAATAAGGTGCTATATGTGCAGTACAACAAGCATATTTGGGAACTGTTTCTATTCTTGCAGGTAGGAAATGGACATGCAGATAGACCTAAAGTGTTTATACAACCTGGTTGGTGGTTCTTATTCTAATTATTCCATATTTTGCTCACAGTTTTTGCATTGGCTTCTGCATTCTACTGTGGTTAAATTGTCTTTTTGTATTCCGCAATGGGGAAGGATATATTAAACAATATGTGGTCAACACAAGGTGTTTCGGTCCTTAATTGAAGATTCACCCCATCCCGGCATTCTTCTTGGGTAGTTTATATGCGGGCCTTCATCAGGACATATATTGAGTTGGAATACAATGTACCAATCGAACAGCTACCCCTTCATCTTGTCTTTTGAAACTGAGCTTGATTCAGACACGGGGATGTTTATGCATTTCTTTTCTTGAAAAGCTATGTCGATTAATCCTAGGGAATCGAGCGCGAATTGTCCGAACCACTCAGCAGTGAACAGCATGAAGCCATAGTTGCACGCTCATATGGGAAATTAATAGCCCTAGTTGCAGCATAGCCACGCACTAAGAGCCGGTTTGCTGACCAATGCAACAATAAGGTGCAACAGTAGTTTACCATGCCCACCAGCAGAGACAATCATGATTAATCGCCTAACTTAATGAACTTTTCAAGAAAAGATATGCATAACCATCCCAGTGTAGAATCAAGCTCAGTTTCAAATTTTGGTGGCAGAGTACAAATGTGCAGGGCAAAAGGCAGTGTACATGTGTGTACGCCACCTTTTGCCCTCCACATTTGCACTCTGTCATGCAGGGTGAGTAAACACTGCCTACTGCATGCAGGGTAAGTAGTGTTCAGAATTACTACTAAACCCTATCCGACATGCGAGCACAGCAAGCAGCATTTACAATGGATCCATATGGGGTCTGCCAGCTTTATGCTGGTGCATGTATGTGGCTCAATGCACCAGTACAAAAGCCGACAGACACCAGAGGGATCTGAAGCATTTGCACCGGCATGAAAATGCATGCCGGCGCAAATGTTGGAGTATGTGCATGGAGGAGAGGAAGGAAGGTGGCGGAAATGCAAGTTGCATTCTGCCCCTCCTCTCGCCATACAAATGATTGAAAATGGGGCGTGATGTGAATGAAAGGCATTAAACCCTACTCAAGGATTTTATGCCTTCCATTATCATTATACCCTATGGAACATGAGCTCTTTTTTGGCGAGGTTCAATTAAAGGCAACCGCTTATCACTTCAGTTTCCTGCATTAAAATATGGGCTTTGGAAATGTATCTGTTTCAAGTGTCTCATTCTTGCTGCTTTCATTTCAATGGGTGTCCTTATGTATTTTGTCACCCAGTGGCTGTTCCTTATTAGACCAGAGGCCACATTACAGAAAATGTGCACCGGTGCAAGTGCCAAGTTGCACCACATTAGCAAAAGGGCAAAGTTTGCCTTAGTGCAAAAAACATTGGGGCCATATTCGAAAATATTTGCTCTGTGACAAGTTCAATATTTCATGATATAGGCACTAAGGCAAAAATGTCCCTAGTGCAAAACAAATGCACTTTCAATTTATTTTTGCACCAGTGCAAAGTTTCTGCAATCTGGCCCCTGTGTTCTCAGTATTTTGGGCAGACGATTTAGGAGCTTTGAAGTGCACAGCTTCAAAGTTGCCAGAGCAAGATTTTTTATTTGGTCTATTATCTTTTTCTATTTGTTTGTTCTCCTTCTCCTTCTTAGATCTTGTAAAAACACGCATATTTCCCCTACTGTATGTCAGACTCACAGCCTTTGCTTATTGTCTTGGAATGCCTGGGCCAACTAATTTAATAAGTTATTATCCTGTCCTCTTAACTTGCTTTATTTAAGTTTCCCACCCAGAGATTCTATACAAGTCTCATATAAAAGTCCATGTTCAATTTCACTTTCTCTTCCGGCCATACTTCGGAGTTTTCCTTCTAAACATAGTGGATTGGGTTTAGGCACTATTTTTGTTTCAACCACCAATACCTTTTCATTAATCCTCCCTATAAATGTATCTATGTTCTTATTAGGAATCTCCTTTATTTATTTATTTACCATGTCTCTCAAAGATCCAAATGCAGACGCATGGGACCCATGTAAGTGAGAGATTTCTATAATCAATACATGAGAATGTATACCTTTTATTTTGGGTGCTGGGCTTCCTATATGCATCTTCTTCATGTTTAGGTTGTGCTGTTTTCTTAAGATCTTCTTTTGACTCAGCAGCTGCTCTAATCTAGGTGTATGAACGCTATATTGCTTCACTAGACCTTCCCCTGTGTTTGGGCCTCCCATCCTGAAAAGTGCCATGCTTCATTAATTCGGAAAAGCAGAACTGTGGGCGTCCTATCCTTCCTCCAAGCTCTACATATCTTTGTGGCCAATAGTCCTTTGAAAAACCATCTCTAGTCTGGTTGAGAGACCTTAATTACGGTTCCCCCCCTTATTTTGCATTTCTTCAGTGCATCCCTAGATGGATTGTTGTAAGAATCACATGGGTAAATCTCTGGGGCCTGCATATCATCACTTCCCCGGGTGCTTCAAATGTGTGCTTTAGATCCTGTGGAGACAGTACCTCGAGAGGTGTCCCATTGGTGCAGTAATAACAAGGCCGAACTTCACATGAATTAACATCTTGGGAAAAAGACTCATCATCAGTAGCATATATTGCATACAGGTGACTTGAACATGTGTACCCTTTATGGGTGTTTATTCTTGCGCATGCAGCTCTGTCTTCAGTCCTGCATTCTCTTTCTGGTGTTCGGCAATCACAAATTCCATATTTGTTTGCAGTGCCACCATCATTTGCACAAGATAGCATATCCAAACTGGACGGAATCTCTGAGTGGAATGAACATTATTATGGAATGTGATTGAATTCCACCGGTACCCACTCACAATCTCTCTAGCTATCAGTGTCTCTCCCTGAAGCATTGCCATTTTTTCTTTGCCTCTGTCCTGAAATGGCCCCCCTTTGTAGCCCAATGATACCATTTGACCCCCAACTCCAGTGTTCTTCCCACTGCACCCCAGTATTTGAACAGACACTATCCCTTTGTTTTTTTTCCCCATGAAATCCATCTTTGTTTTGGGGGAGAGATTAAATGCACATATCTATGGCCTCCCATTCTTACGGCCAGGAATGGCCATTGACAGCCATAAGCCCTCACTTTTAATTATTTGTGTTTATTTAATTTATTTGTATATCGCTGAATACCCGCAGGCATCAGGCCGCTCACAGAAACACAACAGACTTAAAAAGAACGGGACAACACAGAAAGTAAACACATGGCGCACGTTTACCAAAAGACGGCCACTTGTTCAACGGGGAGTACAGCAGGGGGCAGATTATTCGAACAAGAGAGTTTTCCAAATTTTCATAAACACCAGGTGACGTGGGTCCAAACACAGAAACATTAGCAACTTGTTCCATGCTTGAGCAGCGAGGATGGGAAAAGAGTGTCCCGTGCCTCCAGCTCTTTTACATCTGGGTAACTAGAGCGGAATGGTCTAGTGGGAGTGTTAGAGGCAGGGGAGTTGCTTGGTCTGGAAACGACCCGGGGCTATGCTGATGTTGGAACTGTTGTGACTGGGGGCTAGCTAGTTGTTTGGCTGTAGCTCCTGAGATTCTATCCGGGGCTACAACCAAAAGACCAGGGGATATAGTCCCTTTAGCCCCCCTGGCAATGCCTCTGGTAAGAGGCAACCCAATCTTTGAAGTAGAAAGGAGCTGCACCATTGAGTCATTTATGGATCAAGGAGAGAGCCTTGCAATAGATTCATGCTGACAGACTCAACAAGTGAAGATGTTTCCTAGCATTGGAAATATGCTCCCTTCTTGAGATGTCACAGATGATACGAACAGCTTAATTTTGAAGTATTCGAAGCCTTTTTGTAGAATTTGTGTTCACCCCAAGCAGGAGGCTCTTCCAGTAGTCCAGGAGTGGCATGATGATAGCTCTGACAACAGTATGAGAGTTCTTGAAAGACAGAAGGGGTTTGGCATGTCTCAGCACCCTCAAATGGTACTGTGTGCCACCAGCCACTCTGTCCACATGCGCATGAGAGCAAAGAGAGGCTTCAGCATGAACACCCAACGTCTTAACCTTCTCAGCGATGTTTATACGGCTTCCCTCAATGTACATATGAGAGTACACTGAGTCCAACTTGGCTCTGGCCTGCGTGGATCCAAAAATCATCAGTGCTGTCTTGGCAATGTTCAGGCACATCTAATTACTGGACATCCAGTTTTTTACAGAGCTGTAAATGTGATCTATTTTAGATAAGTCCGTTGGCTAGTTTAGACCCAACTACATCAGGAGTTGAGTGTCAGCGGCACAGTTTGTGAAATGTAAACCATGGTTAATTAGGAGGTTGAAGAGGGGTTTTATTTATAGATTAAATAAAGTTGGGGACAAGCAAGCCCCCTGCGGGACACCACACAACATTGGCTCAACACTAAAAGATGCACCACCCCAGCACACTCGTGATTTCCTGTTACTCAGGAACAATCCAATCCAGTTTCTAACTTTTCCGGAACACTCGCCGATGGTAGCCAGAGTGTCCAGAAGACCCTGGTCGCCAAGCAGGGCAAAGGCGGCTGACAGATCTAAAGAATTAGCAGCCCAGACCCGCTTTCATACAGGGCCTCTAGCATGTGAGTCTGGAGGTCGAGTAAGGCAGTTTCTGTTCCATGATTTGCTCGGAAACCTGACTGCTTAGGGTGAAGAATACCAGAGTTCTCAATATGTTGTTGGAACTGGGAAGTAGCTACCTTGTCTACAACTTTCAATAAAAAGAGGGTGTTAGTAATGGGGCGCAGGTTGTTAGGGTCTATTGGATTCAGACCAGGTTTCTTTTAGCAGAGCTGTAACTACAACCTGCTTGATAGAATCAGGAACAGAGCCATGGCTGAAAGAGGCATTAACAAAGCATGCCAGGAAAGGGGTGAAAGTTCCAGGGTAGAGCAGGATGAATTTAGCAGGGAAGATATCACCAGAGCAGGAGATGGGGTGCATAGAACTGGGGAAGGCCAGTATATCTGCTTCGGTTATTGGTTTAAATGAAAAACCTACGTCTTCAATATTTCTTGGTGTCTGAATATCGTGTTGAGTGCTATTGGTCAGGGAATTCGAAATTTGATTACGAGCAGTGGTTATTGTATTTGCAAAGGCACATCTGGCAACAGTCTTCAATTGATGGAGTAAAAGAATGAGTACTGAACATAGATTTCTCGTGATTTCTATATTTCTCAAAAAGTGTGTTTGCATTATTACATGCTGACTCAATTTAATTGTTGTTTCAATTCCTTTTAGCCTCGTAAATATGTTTTATAGGCTGTGTGTATCGTATTCCAAAATGAGAGGTTCTCAGCTGTTTGAATTTTAACCCAGAGTTGTTCTGCCTGTCTTCTTTTCTTTTTTTAGGTTGGCCAGGTCTGGGGTGAAGCAAGACTGTCGACATGTCTTCTTATGTCTTTGATTTCAGAGGAGTTACTCTGTTTAGGAGTAAGTTTAGTTGAGTGTTATTCACAGACACCAACGTCTCTGGAGAATCTATGTCTGAGGTATTGTCCGTAATTTCTTTAAGACATAGTTTCAACTTCTCTGAGCTAATTCTTTTCAGATTCCTACTGATAATTGTTGTGGGTGGGTTATCAACTTTGGATGGTTTATTAGGAGGCTGAATACAACATTCCACGAAGTAATGGTCAGACCAGGTACAAGCATTGGTGTTAGTAACCTTCATAGAGATGTTTCTAGCAGCAATCCAGTCTAGAGTATGTCTACCTGAGTGGGTCGGCTCAGTGTTAAGGATTACAAAGTCAAGACTTCTCAGAAGTCTTTCTAGATCTGAAGCTTCCTTATCTACAGGGTTACCCAGCCAGTTATTAAAGGTGCCAAGTAAGATAGGAGAGCAGTTAGGTTTGTCAATGGGTGGCTAAGATAAGTGCCAGATCCTCATTAAATACAGACATGTTCTCAGGAGGAAGATAGATCAGGATACAATGTATACAGCTATTTCCATTTGGGAGAAACTTTAAGTGAATGACCTCACAGCCTGTGCATTCAATGGTTGATTTAAAGAAATGCAGGTTAGTCCTTCCTAAGAGGGCAACCCCTCCTCCATTTGCCTGAATAAGATGTTTGCCCAAAGCAGCTAAAGCCTGGGGGAATGGTCAAACTTATCATAGGACCACCTGAGTCCTTGAGCCAAGTTTCAGTGATGCACATTATGTCCAAGTCTTCGTCCTGAATAAAGTCATGTATGCTAGTGCCGTGTCTACTGAGGGAACGGGTGTTCATGAGGGACATCTTCATGTCAGGGGATTTTAAGGAGGAAGTAAAGTTCCCTAACTTGTTCGGGATAGTGGAAAAAGAACCACTGGTCCGCAGTGTTGGAGTCTCTGGACGCTCAAGGGACTGATCAACTAGGGAACTCGATACATCCTAACAATTTGTTGTTTGAGTGTCTTTGAGGACAGTGGGTAACAGTGCCCTGTCAACAGTCTCTGGTGAGTTTGGTGTATCTAGATCAATTAAGTGAATCGGAGCAACTTTAGGGACGGGTAGAGGCGAATTAAGTAAAATGTCCTCGTCCGGTCTGGAAATCATTGCGGTACACGGAAGAGCTTGTGAGGCTGGTGTGTTAGCACAGAAAAGGTGACATAGGTATTCTTCTACAGTTCTCTCATGCCACAATTTTTGGCTGCGAGCAGTAGATCGCGTTCCAGGTGACAGCCAACAGTGAAGTGGGTATGCACACAGAAACAAGAGATTAGGTATAAAGCTTACCAAAATGCCAATTTTCCAAAAAAGGGTGTGTAGCGGCAAGTGGCATGTCCGGCACGCACCCGCGAAGGCCGGCTTGCCCCAGAAGCGCCAGAACAATCAGGAAATAAAGCCATGGGAGTGCTGGGTTAATGTAGTTCACAAGCACTATCATCTCGACAAGAAAAGCAATAAGCCTACTTGGGCCTACATTAGGCCTGATTGGTGGGCCGTTACCGGCCCTATACACAAAGAAAAGCAGGGATGATTTCGATAGTAAGACCGATATACTAATGCAAGATTCTGCAGTTCAGAAAGGATACGAGATTGAGAAAGGCATAAATTAAAGAGAAATGCATATATGGGTCTTCTCTCCCTGATTCCAGTTGATACTTAAACCATTCCTGATTTTCTGTCTACTTCAGTGCAAAATATTGTTTCCCCACCAATAACAGTGATTAGCTGAGGTTTGTAGAAGCATAAAGAACCTTACATCTCCAACAGGGAGGCAAAGAGGAAGTAGGGTTTACACGCATATGCCTCAACCCACCTGCAACCTGACCAACAGAGACTCTCCAATCTTCATGTTGAAATTTCATGATGGGAAAGCTAAAGAAAACTCTGTAATATGTCATGTAGTAACATACCATTGACCAAATGTGATATTGTTGGGGCTCAGGGGGAGAAATAGTGGTCACACAGGAGTCAACTGGAAACAAAAGGAGAAAAAAGGAGAAAGAGCAGAGAGAGTTGGCACTGGATGTTTTAAGTTGGGGCATTAAATATTTCCCATACCCAATAATGTATCTCTCAGCATTCATTTTTCTTCTCATCTTGCTTCTCTGCTACCCAGTGTTGGAAATGGAAATCATTAGTTCTGGGATCCCACCAGCTACAGGTTGCAGGTGCGGGGGAACTGGTTGGTTAGGAGCATGCACAGGGATTGTACGTCAAGGTGAGGGAGAACTCAGAAGATTTTTCTCACCACACCCATCCCCCAAAATTAAACATTTACATTTCAGGAGATTAATGCATTATTAAACAAAGGAGGAGTTGCCTGTAATGTTACAAGCAGATTAGAAAAGGTGCACAGCTTTACAAAGCTGTTCTTGAATATTTTCTGCAGTGTACAATCCTGACAGGAATAGTCACAAGACATCTAACCAGAAGCTGCTGTAGCATTGTGGGTATGTCACTCCACTTCAGTCGGGTGATCCGAGATCGAATCCGGGTCTCTGGAACCTAAAGCAGATTGGTTACCTTAATGGCACAAGTAGGTTCTCGGATCCAGGAACATCTGGCCCAAGGACCAACATGGCCACCTCTCCCCCATGGCTTCTGGCAATCTTACTCAGTTGCCTTCTTGGGCCTCTGTAATTTTCTTCAAATATTTGTTCATTAATTTGAATTACCATGTATGCCAATACATTTATTTACAAAGACATTTATATGAAAAGGTGACAGTTGTGTTGCTAGATCATGTTATCATGTATGTCTTCCATCAAATCTCTCATCATCAAATATTTTCACGTTTGTTTCTAATGGTACCCCACGTCTATTGTGCTCCCTCCTTTTCTTTCATGTATTGTTTACATTGACCTATCACTTGGTATGGTATGGTATGGTATGGTATGATATTGTTTATTTATTTAGTGCCTATACACAGGCGCATGTTTCAAAGTGCTCAAGGAGGGTGGGAACACAGGGAAAAAACAACAGTCGCTCAGCGCCCTTGCAATCTGAGACGATAATAGTCTGAACAGGCAGGGTAAGCGCATAAAATACATTTAACATTATGGGATATAGCAAATAAGCCTGACAGCGAGTCTACAGTTTTAACCGTACAAATTTGGGGTGAAGACAGGGGAGAAACAGGTAGACAATCTTTAGGCGTGGTGCATACGGATTGAGCAAGTGCACACAGGGTCAAAGGTTGGAAAGAGTCAAGTGCACCTGGTCGGTTGAAACTAGGTAAATGCAGAGAGAGACACACTCTTGGGTTAAGCTGTCAGTGTGTTGAGTGTGGGTGGGGTGTTGGGCCCTTAGGCAAGTACGAGAGAGGACTGGCGGGGTGCCGGGGACCAGTGAGACTCTGAGGTACACCAGGTGGCCAGTCAGCATACTGTAAGGAATAAGAGGGAGAGAGGGAAAGGACAGAGAACTAGGTTAGCAGGGTAGAGGGAGAGAGAAGGAAGAGGAGAAGAAGAAGGTCTTGAGTCATTTCCGGGATTTCAGGAGATCCAGCTCAAGAAGTAGGGAGGCAGGGAGGATATTGCAGAGGGAGTCACACGCTGAGTATAAGGATCTCCACCAAATCTCTGCTTTGGGAACTGGCTCAATGGTTGGAGGTAGATGAGAGGAAGGCTCGTGAGGGACAGTTTTAGGTAGGCAGAGTTGAAGTTAGGTGGCTCCCAGGTCCTAGAAAGCCTTGTGAACAATGCAAAGGGTCTTGAATTTGATCCTTGCAGCCACAGGGAGCCAGTAGAGGGATTTCAGCACTGGAGAGATGTGGTCCCTGGCTTGAGGCCAAGAATAAGTCTTGTGGTTCTGTTCTAGATGAGTTGCAGAGGGTGCAGGGCAGAAGAAGGAAGATTAAGGAAGAGCCTGTTGCAATAGTCCAGTCTGGAGAGAACCAGTGCTCTGGAGACAGTGAGCCTCTGGGGAAAGAGAGAAAGGGTAGGGTACCTAGGTAAACTTTTTAGAGATCTCAGAAATGTGAGAGGAGAAGGAGAGGGTGGAATCAAAGATGACCCCAATGTTTCTTGCTTTGCAGGTGGGTGCAGGGGCAGGGCCAAGGGAAACTTGCAAGAGTGAAAGTGGGGAAGCGGGAGCATGAGTCACAATGAGAAGGATCGCAGGCTTGTTGGTTGCGGTTTAGTTTGACATACTGTTTGCTTCAAAATATTAATCCAATTTTTCTCGTAGCTACTTCTACTCTTCTACTTTCTGATCCTAAATAAGATAAACTGATTTGTTTTGGATTTCACAGGTTCTTCCATTTCACATTTGAAATCATTCTGCAGCCATGTGTGTCTCTTCTCATCCTTTATTAACACTGCTTGAACACCTGCGTAAATCCACCCAAGCTGCTAGTCTTATTCTCTACATTTCATTCTTCCAACATAACTCCCACACATTATGAGATGGAAGATGCCGTGATACAGTCCTAAAAGATTCCTCTGTTAAGGATCCTTTTTTTATGCCATGCAGTTTACAATAAGAAAAAAACCCAATGCTAAGCAATGGCCGGCAAGAGGTTTCCCGCATCTTCATTAAACATTATTTGCACACGCGTGTAATTTGGCCACACATTGAAAGGGTGCATGTATTTATAGGAGTGTAATCTCTACGTGGTTTGACATCTGGAAATGCACATAGCCCCACATCCTTAGCAAATCCTAGCCTACGTCCGCATCACTGGCTATAGTTTGCCTCTGCATTGATGAGCGCACTTACCGAAATGAAGAGCATGATGGCTCGCCTCTCCATCTAAATTGAATCCAAAGGGTGATCTTCAGCTGCCACTTACCATGCAAATTCACAATCTCTTAGGTAAAGACAATTGCGCCAAAGTACACCACCTGAACATCTCGTGTGTGATACAATAGCCGAGATTCCAATTACAGCTCATCAAACGCAGCCAGGGGAAAATCTGAGATTATTCCTTTATTTGAACAGATGGAGACTCCTAAATGAGTTTGGAACAGCCTAGTCATCAAAATATGTATTTTTTTTTTCGAGTCATCTTACTTTTTTAAAAAAAAGAATAGGGAAATCTACTATTCCTTATCAGGAGGAGAAGCACTGTGTTTCAGTCAAATCAACATATTTTGCTAAAAAAATAGTCTGTATTTTTCACATTTTGGCAGCACTAGACAGGAATTAGGCTGCTTAGTGCTAGGAATAACATCAATTATATACTGCACTCACTGGGGGTCATTACGTCCTGGGCACAAAGGGATACCAGGCACCGGTAATGACACCGGTGCCGGTAATCCCTTTGCGCCCTATTCCGAGGTCCCTTTGCGGGTCCCTCCCTTTTATCAGGCGTTATGGACGGGACCCGCAAAGGGATACCGGGGTCAATAACGGTACCGCAATTTGTAGTACCATTATTGATGCCTTCCCATTGAGCCCTTTGGGGGCGCAAATGGGAATGGGGAATGGCTTTTCAAATGGGGACTTACTGGTCCCGCAAAGGTCGGAATAGACCGGTAAGTCCCCATACCACCAAATCGGTAGCAGTACCGATATTGGTGCTAGTCATGGCGCTAATAGCGCCATGACTAGCACCAACCTCGGAATGAGGGCCACTGTCTTGTCACTTTCAGTTTGGAAGTGTTCATCATGCCTTTTGCTTTCATCACGGCTTCAGTGGGCTTTGTCCAGTAGCAATTGACACATGATATGATATATGATATGATATATGATATGATATGATATGAACAGTATTGCACAAACAAAATCGTTCAAAAAAGCGAATGGTAGAAATGATCGCATTTCGGCTGTACCAAAATTACACACAAGCGCGCTGGGAACACTAGTGCTCCCCTGTGTGTCCCCGGCACAGGAATGGCTGCCATGGAAAGGAAGAAGGGGCTACCCGTAGTTCCCTTCTCCCCGATCCATGGCAGGCATCTTTTTTTGCAGTTTTTTTTTCTCGAGTTGAGAAACGGTCAACTTGAGAAAAATAAACTATTAGTACCCTGCTACAAAGTGCCAGGGTACTAATAACAGTAGAGCCCTCAGAGGGGGGACATTACTAACCTGCTAATACCCCGGGGCCATCGTTAAGACCCTGTAACTGACACACCGGTGTATTACCATACAATTAATGCGCCCCCTTCTCGGGTTCCATTGCTTAATCCCACATTTTGACTAATGTTTTGGAATTTTGCCTGTTCCCTATTTGTTCTCTATTTTTCCTATTTGTATCTCTTCGGTTCACTTGCTTTTGTGTCTCTCGCATTAGGAATCAGTTTCTATGGCACTTGCCTCTCTACAATTGTCTCCCGTTTGACTCCCGTGTACAGTTTCATTTCCTTTGTAAAAATGTTTAGCGCATTCATGCATCAGCATCTCCATATCCCTCCCCTCCCATGTTTGCTTGTGGCGAAATCCTGCGTCCAATCTCATTTCTGCTCCCTTTTGGACCATAATGTACACCTCCTCATCAGGTCTGCACCCTCTTTTTCTATTTTTGTTCACATCTTGAAGAGCACTTTCCCTCGCGTTCTTCTTCATTGTATGCCTAGAATATTGTAATCTATTATTTTTCGTGTCAAATTATTTTGGCGTTTTAGTGAAAATGCTTTATAAAGTAAATGAAATGCAAATGCAAATATAGGTCCAGTTTGCATAATTCAATATGAATCCAGCCTGGACATTGTCAGTCTAATCTCAAGATGTCCATTTTAGTATAGCCCACTTTATACATAGCGATGTCAGTCTGCAATCTATCCTGAAAGACCGCTTGGACGTCAATCTGTGCAGACACATTTGGCGTAATATCAGAGGGTTCTCTGGTTGTATTGTGTGTGGCTGTGGCCTCTGTGAATGATCACATCGGGTTGTGGTTCATGCATTGATGCTTTCCTTCAGCCTTTAGTGCAGAATGCTCCTGAGTATGGGAAAGAAACCTCACTAATAAAACGCATAACGTTTTACCCACAATGCCAGAGATTAGTCACTTTAAATATGACCATGCTAGATACAAGTATACCAAAGGGTGAGGCATTGAGTGTTACGGAGAGGTTCCTTAGCACGAGACAGAGGCCTCATTTAGTTCCGACAATCGTTATTGTTGAATTAATGCATTAATCTTGGTATAGGGGTATAGGTGTTTTCCATCAACAAATACATGGTACAGGGATTGTACCTGTTTGTTCCAAGCGTGGCAAAGTTATATATGTTTACATTTCAAACTGATTAATCCTTTTTGGAATAATTTATTTTATTTGCATTTTTAAAGCGCTCACACAGCCCGCGGGCATCGAGGAGCTGTTACAGAAATTGTTTGTTTTTAGTTGCGTAGTTGTTTTTGTCTTAGTTGCGTATTTATAATGTGCTTAAATACCCAGAGGTTTCTAAGCGCAGTCCCAGGATCGACCCTGTGTTACTTCCTGTAGTCTTGCTGCCAATGCAAGCACCTTGTTGCTGAGCTACTCTTCCAGGACACCTCTGTCGATGTTACCTTTATGATGTTCTATGCATATGGCCATCAGACACTTCCTCTCTTTTAAATGTGTAGATTGGCTCAATACTAGGATGATACCCTTCAACTTCACAATGCAGACAAATGTACAGGAGATTCCATTTTTGAACTTAGTGTTTTTCCAATAGGAGTGGCGCGAGAGCGCCGGAGCAAGATCATGAAGCGGTCTGTGGCAAGTAAATAAATTAACCTCGGATAAGGTTGGTGCTTGTTTGTTTGTTTGCACCTTATAATTGCTGCTGTTTATTTTATTTTGACTGCTCTTGATTTTAGTGTCTTTTTTATCTTTTAGTAACTTTGGATTAGCGTTGCATTCCAGTTTTTATTTAGTGATTGTATTTGGTATTATCATTTTTAATCTGTGCGGGACTCTGCTGCCTGATATACTTACTGTTTAAGCCTCTCTTCAGTTCCTTTCTAATCCATAGAGCCACGGTCTGCATCCCGATAGCGAGTGTTGAAGCAGCAGTGACTTGCGTTCCTTCCAATCCCTGAACCACATTACCCAGACCGCCTGGTGGATCTCGTGCCGCATATATTTCCATTTCCGGTGTGAGCGGTCCGTGAAGGGCCGGAAGCAGGAAGTAATCTCTCATGGGGATTGTGGAAGTTCTTGCGGTGATAGCTACTGCTAGAACAACATTTGCACTGAAAGCTGAGGGAGTCACTCAACCTAAGGTAATAACTGATGTCTCTGTTTCTGGTGTCTTGCCTATCCCGAGCAGGGCTGCTGCCTCATTGCCTGCTTTATTGGCTGAGTATGGTCCTCAGGAGACCATGCGAGAAGTGTTCAGCCAGGATGCTCAGACTGTGGTTCATATTCCTCCACAAGTCGAGCCACTTAATCCCATGATGCTTGGCCTAGGGTTGGATTTTACAAATGCAATACCCAGTACCAAAGTCAAAATCACACCCACATCAATATTAAAAATTGTCCTGCTAAATACTTGTTCCTTAATTAAACATGCCACTGAAGAGGCTGCACATATTACGGATCTGAAAATTGACATTGGTGCAATTACTGAATCTTGGGGTCACAAAGCTGCTGGTCCATCTTTGGACCTGGCAATTCCCGATGGATACACAGTATGGTTAGGCAATGTAGTCTTAGGCGTGCACTTCTGTGCCACGCATTCCATGACGGGGACTTTGTCAGGTGAAAATAGCATTGTATTATTCTGGGCTTTTTTTTATTTCCACAACTTCCCAAGTCAGCTGATTATCCAAGTAATGTGACTTAATTTCATCAACCTTTCTCTTATGTCTAATACCGCGGCCATTTGAACACAATTATTTATCAGTTTCACTATCGATCTCAAATTGCCAAACTTTACTTACTTCTAAAATAGAAAGGCAAATATTTGATGCACATTGTGACTGGAAAGTTGTGTGTTATTATAACATCTTATTTCTTGTAAATGTGCCCAATTGCCTAGTGGCTAATATATAATTCTTAACTGCAGTATAATTATGAGTGGCTCAACAAATACTGTAAGCATCGTAGCCAAAAGGAGCAACAGTTCACTCTCATATCTGGATCACACCCAAGTGGGATAAAAGCATATTGTGATGTGCATTAAATCTAGTTGTGGTATTATAAACAAGAGAATTAGATATATTCGACCATTCATATCGGAGGAGAACTGTGCTCTCTTGTCCACTGCATTGATAAATTCAAGATTGGACTATTGTAACAGCCTCTTGGCGGGCACCACAGCCTCTAATATCCAATCTCTACAAGTGGCACAAAACAATGCCGTACGTAACATTTTCAATCAGTCGCATCATAAACACATCTCCACTTTCAGGAAAAAACTCCACTGGCTTCCCGTTAAACACCGCATAACGCACAAGATGCTTACCACAACCCATAAATGCCTCAGTCTCAGCAGTCCTATCTATCTGTCATCCCGTATAAGCATCAAACCTAATGTGAGGAACCTTCGCTCTTCCTCTGCGGTCACTCTCAACCATCCCAAATTCAGGACAGCCAAATTTGGAGGTACTACTCTTGATGCTCAGGGTCCCCTTCTGTGGAACACACTTCCAGCGGGGATGCGGCAGATCCAGAGTTTTACCGCATTTAAACGTACCATAAAGACTCACTTCTTCAACTTGGAATAACCTCCTGACTTTCCTTTCCTTCTGCCTCTTCTGCCTGTTTGTCTTGTCTTGTTCTGTTTCTGTGTGCGCCCTGAGGCCCACGGGCATGTTGGCGCATTACAAAAATTAAAATAAATAAATAAATACATGTTTGAACTATATCCAAGCAAACGGGAGGTGAAAATGTAACTACCATTAGGTCCCCACCCTCCTCCTTCAAAAACAATGAACATCCCCCAGAGCGTGAATGAAGGCATTAAGACAGGCATACATGTGTTACACCTGTCTTTAGACCCTTCATTTAAGCCCCAGGACTCCTATGTAGGAGTGTCTTTAGTTTGGAAATTTTACAGGAGCTCCTTTAGTTCAGATCCTTAAACAGAAATGTGAAAAATGCTGTCTAGTTTCAAATTGGTGGTAAGTAAATCCCATGTTCAGGCTGATGAATACATCTAAGATCTAGGTGAGCGTTTAGTCACTTGTTTATAAAATAGTTTATAAAATAGTCAAAATTGCCTAGTGACATAGGGCTTCATACAAATTTGGCAGTAGTTCTGTGGAAATTACCACCAAACCTGTGTACTGTGTCTGTCACTAAATCCCAAGGATTTATCATGGGATAATGAGTGGGGAAAGGATGGTGTTAATTCCCATTTTTGAGTCTAACGGCTCCAACAGGATTTAGTCAAATTTAACACAAGCAGTAATTCCGCCAAGGTGAATCTGATGTTTTTGGAGTTAAAGTGGAGGATTCACTTGCAGCTTTTTGCTCGAGGTAAACCCTCCACTTCACTTCCAAAACCAAAGTTTGGTGATGTGGTAATGGAACAAACACATCTTTACCACCATTGTAACCGGAACCACCAACTTGTAATGAGACCCATAGTTCTTAGGGATGGAGTTATTAGACACATAAGAACATTCTACTTTGTAGAAAGGTGGCTATTAGTAGAATCCCATTTGGTGGAAGCCAGATGATAAGAACAGCTGTGGCGCCATTCCCATGTAGATATGATCTTATTCTGCACTGACGTGTTCACTGATCTCTTCCATTCATCACCTGAATCAGTAAGTAGTGGACAGCACCCCTGGAGTTTTGATCTGCATGAAGGTCACGTAGCTGCAGGTTTTTTCCAAACAGAATTCATTTGGACAATGTTCCGTCTGTACTCACTGTACATAGCCCTTGTGAGTACACAGGAAGTCCTGTTCCAAAATCTCTAAAGTTATGGTAGTCAACCTGTTAACAGGAATGTCTCTTTGCCTTTCATTCAAAGTGTGTTGATCAATGAAATGTAGCAGCAACGCTTTCAGTTTCTGTCAGCTTCTAAAGATACACATGATGAAAATCAGATGATTGCAACTTGAAGGATGTAAAACAAAGGTGACATCCCAAAGCTCAGATCTGAAAGCAATTCGAGTGAATCACAGCTTGAGCTGAAGAAAGTATGAGCTGCTCAGCTGGTACTTTCCCAGAAATTAATCGATTCTTGACAAGGTAGCGGTTCCAAGGAATGGGTTTGTGTCATAGCACTAAGTATGTGTGCTTTCAGATACATATCTGCTCTTGTATCTCACCTTGTCTGGTGCTTCTTGAAATGTCTAATTCGTGCCAAGCATCATTATTGTGAAGTTCTTGAGGTATGCTAACCTCAAAGAGAGAAGTGTAGGAAAAAAGGGTACTCCAAATGTCAACAAAGATGAAAACTGATCCCATTTGTCAGGAAGAGTGTGAGACTCGGGTATGAGACACTCGACTGAATCTAGTGTATGTCACTATTGTAAATGCGCAAAACACATACAAGCTAACATTTTATCATTTTGCACCACACCACTGTCATGGACTGAGTGCAATGAAGCATAACGACTAACATATATTAACCCTTAACCCATAATTATTAACATATCCCTGTACTAATATTCAAGGCAGATCAGTTCACACATTTTGGGTACAAACCTTTGGTGCAGAATGACACACAGAATGTCAAAGCATTGGGCTGTGTATGTTAATTGAAAAGCAAGGAAATACACATGAAGAATATTATATTCGTTTTGAGGTATAAAATGTGGCTCAAAGTAGGCCCATTCTTCATTCAGAAAAGGAATGCAGCGCGGGAGAAATCTAACACTTTTCTTCTGTTGCTGTATTCTAATGGTGCCGGATGGACACATGTCACCAGAACTTTCAAGACTGTTGGCTGATTGTTAAAGAGGGGTGGTTTTTGAAGGACACAGAAATCACCATCGGAGGTGGAATTTTATTATAGTTTATGTAGATAGACATACATTTATGGGAGGTGATAGACAGAGGGTTTAAAAGAGCCGCAGTGAGAAGGCTGTGGCTCTGGCTGTTGCTCTCTCTGGCTGGGGCACTGTCTCTCTAATCTAATCTCGAGCACCCACCATCCCTGGGGAGAAGTGTGCTGCATTCACAGGCCGTAGTCCATTCAGGCTGAGTGGGGAAAGAAGAAGATAAGGAAACTTGCCATGCAGGGGATCCTGGCAGCTGAGTGGGGTCCTGGCTTTGCTGTATGGGTCCATCCAGAATCAAGCATTACCTTGGTAAGATACCAGTAAATTGAGGAGAAAGGTGAATGAATGTTTAGTTTTTACAAGAATATTTTACAGACTATTGTAGCAAAGAAGGGCCTGTTGCTCCTACTGATTTATGGTGCACTAGCCGGGAAGCAGTAAAGTCATTACTGGGTGTGGCCTTGCGTAACATAACATAACCATATTGTGCACTCATTCTCTGATCTAGAGCTCTGAGGAAAGTGACAGCAACGTTGCTGTTTGCACATTGACTTTTCTTATCGTGTTATTGGCACTTGTCCCACCATGCCTGAGATAGAAGCGGGGTTTTCTGAACTGTCCGTTTATCTCAACACAAAACTCTTTCCTTTTGCAACCTGGTCATCTGAAAATCTAATAACATGGAAAGACAGGATTAGTATTGAAGTTGAAAAAGAGGCCTCATAAAAGTTTTTTGATGAAGGAAGCAATGTGCAAATGTGCCTTCTTAGACTGTTTCAAGCTTCAGAGCAGAAGGACGAGAAAGACTGTATCATTAGGTTATGCGCCAATCTGTGATTTTCGCTGAACAAGTTTATAAAACTGTGAGGAAAATATTTTGAGGTCATTAGCAAGTTGCAGTGTAATTTAGAGGCAGAATGTGAATGGGTGGAACAGATGAAAGCAGAGTTAAAACATGGGGAGCTGATAGATACTCCTTCAAAAGCATGTATTCCGGCTGTGAGCAAAGTGATACAGTCAATTGAACATTTTGGAGATATCCCACAGTTCTGATCTTGCATCCAGTATTTGCATCTGGAGATGAAGCACCAACACAAACAGACGTAGAAGTGGGGCACAGTGAGGCTCTCATTTTAGTCCTGAAGAACGCTGGAGATAGTTCAGGGCCACAGCATAAAGGCCTGCCTATTCCGGCTGAAACATGTGTTGACAACATCAGTTGTCTAATAAAAGGACACATCTGTAGAAATATGGGGTACATAAGAACTGTTAAATGTTAGCTATTATGCCTGTAATATATATAGACCAGTGCAGAATAGCTGTATTTAAGGCTAGGTATGAATGAGTTTACGATTGAGTTTGTCTGATCACAAGGTTAAATGGGGTTGGTGTTACACAGTTTTATTATTTGTTGTATATGAAGATATTTGTACAACTATTTTTATATTACCATAATTCCTCATGAATTGCTTATTGAAATAAATGTTTAGCGGTTTCATTATGAACAGTAATGTCCATTAGTAGTTCTGTCCATTCCTTAGGTCTCAATCAATTGTTGTTTTTGTTTCCCTATCACCAGGGGGATCAAGACAGTTTCCGGTACTCTTAGTATAGTATATACTGGCCACCTGGATGACACATCCCAGGGATGAGCTAGGGAGACACTTTCAGGTTTCTCACAGTAGGTACAAAAAGAAAGTCTTTACTTCAATCTTCAGTTACAGGTTTAGTCATAGGCAGGAACAGGGGGAGTATGCATCTTGACATCTCTAGTCCCATGCTGAAGTGCTTCTAACAGTCACTCTCAGAACCCTCACACACACACTCCACATTACATCAGGCCTTCCACAAGCAGCTCCCAGCAGACAACATGCAGGTTACCACAATAAATTGTTTATTAGCCTTGTTCCCCATCTGATGTTCTTCTTGCCAATGGTTGGCTAATGGCAATCTCTGATCCTGACTATTCAAACTGGACGGCTGTTCCCTAATATGGACACACAGTTCTCCTAAAGAGCTGCCCACATAAATTCTTTCGCAAATACAAATAATGGGGCTCATTACGAGTCGGGCGGTAAGGGATACCGGGCACCAGTAAGGTAATCCCTTACCGCCCGATTCCGAGGTCCTTTGGAGGGAACCGTAAGGAACGTGTGGTCTGACCACACGTTCCTTACGGGTCCCGCTAAGGGACCAGGGCGCTAATAATGGGCTTGCCATTCGTGAGCCCATTATTAGCACCCTCCCCATTCCCATTGAGCCCTATAGGGGCTCAAATGGGATTGGGAATGGTTTGTTCAAAGAGGACTTACTGGTCCCGCCAGGACATACTGCAGGTTCCACACTTGTGAAAACCTTTACGTGACTACTTCAGCCATTCACTGCTACCTCCCTCAACATTTGGCCGGAGAAATGAAGGGCACAAAACCTTTCTCTTTGCGTCTGCTTTTTCTCCTCCTCTTCCTTGCTGACTTCCTGGCTGACACTGAAACTGCACTGGTTACCTGGCCACCCTCTGATCTCAGGCCCAGGTCCCCTCCCCCGCCAATCGCACTCCTGCACTGCCATCCCAGCAATCCCCACTCTTGGAGACTGTTTTCTGTAACCCTACAGTCCCACTACCAGCACTTGACACCCGATCTCTGCACTTACCCTTGCACTTGCCACCTGCTGGCCATACTTTTACTTATTGTTATTTATTTTCTTATCCCATGTACTGCACTGTCCTCTCCCCCCGCCCCCTCGCACTTCTCCTCCTTCCCCTTCCCATGCACTTGCGCAATCTGAATGACACCTGGCCTAGTAGGATCGTTGTCTGTCTTCCCTCTGTTCCCCCTCCCTTGTCTCGTCGTGCCTTGAAACACTTGTGTATAGGCACGTTATAAATGCCATATCATATCATATCATATCACAACTTGTTTTTAATAGTAGGGGCCTGAGAATATATAAACATTGGTTTATTTTCAATATATCCCCTTAAATCTGTATCTAGCAATAGTATCTGCCAATTTTTCTAAACCATTTGTAAAGCAAATTTCTATCCTTGGAACATTTAGTTATAAAGTTAAAAAAGGTTCTTGGTGTAATCTCAATCTTCTTCGGTGGGGTCACCATATTTTTTCTCTCAACTTGTCTATCTTTTCACATGCTCGAAGGACACAGTCCCATGAGTAATCTCTTTAACGGAATATATTTGTAATTAACCCACATTCTTGCTCATAAATTATGTTATTGCTACAATATCTATGGGCCCTGTAAAACCCCCGCACTGGGATATTTTCAATAGTAGATCTCTTATAGCAGCTTTTAGCGTACAGTGTTGTGTTGACTTCCGTCGGTTTTCTGAAAGTCCTTGTTGCCAAGTTTTCATCGTCAATATAAATGTGTAAATCCAAAATCCTATGGTTACAGCATCAATGTTCCCAGTGAATTCAATACCAAATGTATTGTTATTAAATAGTCTGTAAACGCTTCAAAGCTCTCCTTAGTGCCATTCCATATTAAAAACACGTAATCTATGAAACACATCCAAAGCTTAATCTTAAGTGTGTGTTCTTTACTGAGTAGTATATAAATTCTCTCAAAGTAACCCATAAAAACTTTTGCTAGTGAAGGGGCATATTTGGCCCCCATGAAAACACCCTTTTTCTGCAAGTAATAATCATTGTTAAATAAAAGGTTGTTGTGCTCCGAAGTGAATCGGAGAAATTCTTTAACCATGTCTATGTGTCCCCCTATTAGATGCTGAGAAATCCTTCAATGTGAAATATATATGGTTTCAATAGATAATGTATGTTCAATCGATTTATATAACGATTTGACACATAATTTTGCTAGTAAATGCTCTGATCGTGATTCAGTCTTCTCCAAAATTTGCAAAATGTGTGTTGAATCTCTTAATTTTGATGGTAGACCATGTACTTGCTCTTTAATAGCATTATCTATATATTCAGAGAGGCCTTCAGTGGCCCAGCCGATACCGCTCAAGATACGGCAAACTTCTGGCAATTTCTCAAAGTTTTTATGTACTTTAGGTAAGAAGCAGATCGTCGGCATAGTTGGTTGTGTCCTTCTGAGCAAAAGCTTTTCCTCATCAGTCAGCAAACCTCTACTATATCAATCCTTTACTGCTTTCTTTGTAGGATTCCCTGTTAACTTGATATAGCATCCTGGTGTCAGTAAGTGTTGTTCCGCCATATATATATTGTCCTCTCTTTTACGAATGACTATGTTCCCACCTTTATCCACTTCTTTTATAACTATTAGATCATCTTTGGTTAATAGCACTGATTGCCTTTCTGCCTTGCTTGAATTCTGGCCTTTAATTATATGTGTCTTCCTTTCCTTATCCGTATGTCAATGTTTATCTTATGTGACTGCTTTATAAAATGTCTCAATGACACTTTCTGTTGGTGATTGCGGACTGAACTTGGCCTTCGCTTTCAATTACTTGATGTCTAAATTCCTGGGCTGCACACCCAAATTTTCACAAATTTCCTTACAGGTTTTAGAGGTATCTATTTCTAAGGATAAAATCAAATGGTTGTTTTCAACATCTGGTAGAGTGAGATTACTCTTGGGTTTGCATGTGTCAGTTAGTTCAAAGGTCTTCTTTTTAAAAAAAAATATTTTTTTCCAATTTCAGCTTTCTTATGAATTTATAAAGGTCCATTTGGAATTCAATTAGGTCGGTCCCCATCGTTGATGCAGAGGATAATCCCCTGTTGAGTACAGATAATTCAGTGTCAGTAAAACGCCTATCTGACATGTTAATCACAAGGTTCTCTTCTGTCCTTTTGTTGATTGAATCCTTGTGTTGGATCTGGTAAGTCTATTCACCTGATCCTGACCGCTTCTTGTCCCTACATCTGCCTCCTCTTATTATACTCTGAAGAAATTCTTTGAGTTTGCATACCATGGTTTAAAGGGTCTTGGAACCTGTCATGTTTTACAATTGTCCTATGATTCCCTCTTCATTGCCATTTTATTTCTTCCAAAAAACCTTTTCTAGCATTGGTTGCCCCCAGAGGTGAACCTTCATTACGAGTGTTCTGTAGTAAAATCCCCTGTGTGGGTTCCCCTTCTGACTCTACGGCTGAACTTCCTGGTGAGGAAGTCAGTGTACTGCTTCTCATAAGACCTTTATGATTATCATTGTACATTGCTTGAAATGTATACACTTGGTCGTCTTTATAGTCGCGATCATCCCTGAAATATTTACAGGATTTCCTCAATTTCAGTTAGCCCTGATAATCTTTCAATACTGAGTACGATCTGTGATGTCATCATTGTGGCCATAGGCTGTGCAACAGGGGTGCAAAGTTAAGGTGGCTTTAGCTGAATTTCAGGGGTTTTGTGGCATTGAGTTCTCACCTTAGCGTCCCTGCAACAAAAGTGTTGTCCTTGAATTTCAAAGGTTTTGTTACAATGTATTGCTCACCTCAACATCCCTGTAACTGAAGTTTTTTCCATGAATTTCAAGGGTTTTGTTATTCCATAGATTTTTAGAACGCTTCCAGACCACAAGCATGGTATTCGGCCATGGTCAGTGGGCACGGAGTCCATTTTAAAATGCTACCAGACCACTAGCCATGGTCTTCGGATGGCATGCTTTGAGAACTCACAATGTTTTTAGGCAATGAGCAGAGAGATTAAATGATTTGCCATGGACCACACACTTTGATTAAGCAGCGTGCTCCAAGCGTTACACCCCTTTTCGGCACCCTCATTTTGCTGTGTGCTGATTTGGTGCAGCCATTCAGCTGCAACACCAATTTTGGTGCACCCTTTTCAGCGCAAATCCATGCCGGTGCCGTTATTTTCATGCGAGGGCTGTTTGGACGTGGCTGTCAATGCAGCCATGTCTAAACGCCCTCATGCCAAATAAGTTCACAAGACTGCACTGCGACAAACCTCGCCACCTCCGAGTTGCGTTGCTTTTCTTTTAATTTAATTAAATTAGTTACATTTAATTAAAAAACATACAGCTGTGAACCCTGGTCTGCGAGAGTTCAAGTCCCAGTATTTAACGACTAGGCCACAATGGCTTCCTGCTTCACAGGGCTTATATTTCATACTTAGCCTATCATTTAATATGTTCAATGATAAAAGGCTAGGTATGAAACTTGAGAGAATACAAACAATAACATAATTGCAGCATCATGGTTAAGTGCTGCATCTCGAACTCCTGCAGGCCAGGGTTCTCCAATAGCAGTGTTCAGCATAAACATGATTTTTAAAAAATTTATTTTTTCTGCTGTATAATGTTGCCCAGAAATGGTATATACATCTTTTTGAATATATGTGCAGTTTAAGGGGGAATTTGTGTTGTGAGTGTGTGCATGTCATCTGAGCATGCAATGTGTGTGTGTTTGATGTGAGCGTGTGTGTGTATATGATATTATATGATGTGATAAGTCATTTATTACACTCCTGTACACAAGTGTTTCTAGGTGAAACAAGACAAGGAAGGGGAGACAGAGGGAGGACAAAACAAATGATCTTACTAGACCTTGTGTCATTCAGATTGTGCAAGGGGGAGGGGAGAGGAGAATTGCCAGGGGGAGGGGGTGAGAAGTGCAGTAGGGAAAAGATCAAGTAAGTGCCGCCGGGGTGGCCGTCTCTGAGTGAGTGCAAGGAGGTGGGGACTGTAGGGTTGCAGATACAGTCCCTAAATGTGCAGTAAGCCCGGAGGCAGTGTATGGGGCTTCTGGTCATGTAGGAGCCTGGTGTATATTAAGGTTCAGAGGATGGCCAGGTAACCAGTTTGCACAGCAGACAAGTACATAAGCAGGGGAGAGAGAGAAAGCAGAAGTGAAAAGGAAGGTCTTGATTTGCTTCTGGAACTTTAGGTGGTCCTGCTCAAGTTTGAGAGAAGCAGGGAGGCTGTTCCAGAGGGAGACACCAGCCAAAGAGCGATCTAACCCCCACTGTCTTCCTGTAGACACGTCTGACCAGGTTTGGAGAGATATGATCCCTGTGGTTAAGGCCAAGGACAAATTTCGCAGTCCTGTTCTGGATTAGTTGCAGAGGGTGAAAAGTAGAGGCAGGTAGATTTTGAAAGAGGCTGTTGCAGTAGTCCAGCCTAGAGAGAACCATGGCTCTGGAGACAGTGAGCTTCAGGGGGAAAGTGAGAAAATGAAGAATACCTCTGAGGAGGTGCAGCTGGTAGTTGGACTTCTTAGAGAGGTCTGTGATGTGAGGAGAGAAGAAGAGAGTGGAGTCAAAGATGACACCAAGGTTTTTTGCCTCGCAGGAAGGCACATGGAGAAGGAGGGCGGCCAGAGTGAAAGAGGGAAAGCGTGAGCAGGACTCCCAATGAGAAGGATCTCAGTCTTACTGCAATTAAGTCATAGATCGTTGGAGGCACATCATTCCTGAATTGCGATAGACATTCAGGAATGAGCGAGAGAGGAGAGGAGGCAAAGGGGAGTCCAAAGGAGAGCTGAGTGCCATCCACCTAACACTGAAAGTTAGAAGAAAGGTAGAGATGAGGTGGGCCAGGTGTGCCAAGTAAATGTTGAAACTCCAGGGTGAGAGGTTAGAGCCCTGGGGAACACCACATGTAGAGAGAGAGGTGGTGGAGAGAAAGTACCCACGTTGGATCTTGGAGGGTCAATCCAAGAGGAAGGAAGTCAACCAGGAAAGGCCTGATCCGTGATACCCAGGTTGTCACAGAGACGATTGATCAGGGTGGGGTGGTTCACTGTGTCGAAAGCAGAGGAAAGATCAAGAAGGATGAGGACAGGAGGATGAGGACAGAAGGAAGGCTAGAGATTCCAGATTAGAGAGCAGGTCTTCACAGGTGTTCAGGAGAGCAATTTCCATGCTCCTGGCTGCTCTGAAGCCAAACTGATGGTCATGGAGACAACCAACAGATTCAGCATGAAAAGTAAGCTGGGAGATGGCCAGCTTTTCCAGGAATTTGACCAGGAAAGGAGTGATAGAGTTTGAGTGGTAGTTTGATGAAGAGGAAGGATTGGCAGAAGGGTTCTTAAGGAGAGGTGCACAAGGAAGTGCTTTTGGGTATGGGAATGTTCCATTGGCAATCGAGTGATTGCAGGAAGGGGTCAAGGCTGGAGTGAGGGTGGCGATGTGGTCCTTGATGGTCTGGAGGAGCAGGGGAAGCACCTGCTTGGACAACACTTTCATAGATCGGACCTGTCTAGAAACATCATCAGGAGTGAACACAGGGAAAGAGAAGAATGGAGGAGGAGAGGGAGAGGTGGCCGGAGAGGGGCCGAGAGAGGTAGAGGGAGAGGAAGAGGAGAGAGGGGACAAGATGTTCTGAGTTTTAGTAGTGAAATGAGAAGCCAGTGCTGTGCAGAGGGCCTGAGAGGGAACAGGAATGATCGAGACTGCAGCTGGATTGGCCAGTTCTTTGCAGATTTTGAAGAGTTTGACCGTGTTGTTGGAGGCCGCAGAGATGCAGGCCTGGATGTAAGTGTCCTTCTTATACAGGACAGAGAGTCTGTATTGCCTTTGGAGCAGGTGACAGTCCAGTTTGTTAGAGGATCCACCTAATGCCCTCCACTTCCTCTAAGACCACCTGCACTTGCATTTAAGGTGGCAAGGTCGGAATCATACCAAGAATTGCACTTGGAGGTAGGCTTCAAACGGATCCTCATGATGGGGGCAACGACATCAGGAGTGTTAGGGATAGAGAGATGCAGGTTAGAGAGGGCTGTGTCAGAGTGTGAGTCAGCTGCAGGAGTAGGAGGAGGAGAGAAAGTAGCAGCAAAAGCATCCACTGACACACGCTTCATGGGGCAAATGACCGAGAAAGTGGGTGGCAGAGCTGGGGTCACCTTCACCTAGGGGAAAGAGAGCATCAGGTGGGAGGAGAGCAGAAAGTGGTCAGTCCAAGAGAGAGGAGTGGTGAGAGGGCTAGAAAGGGGGATATCTCAAGAGGTGAGCACATCCAGGGTGTGCCCGGCAGAGTGTGTCAGGCCACAGGGTAAAACAGAAAGAGAGAGAGAGTCGCATGGATTGCGAACGAGCTCTGAGGAGGGGTTAGAAGCATCCAGATGGATGTTGAGGTCTCCGAAGAGGAGAGGTTTAGAGGTAGATGCAAAGAGAGAAGAGGAGAGGTCGCCCCACTCAGAGAGGAAGAAGGCAACCTGACCAAGTGGCCTGTAGATGGCGGCCAGAGTAAGAGAGAGGCCTGGATAGATAGAGAGCCTGCAGACTGGGCATTCAAAGGAGGAGTGGGCCTGCGTAGGAATGACAGAACCAGGGATCCACTCTGGAAATATCAAAGCTACTCCATCTCCGGGATGTTGGTTCTGGGTTCGGAGAGGATCTTGTAGACATCAGGGAGGAGAGTATCAAAACTTGTGACAGAGCTGGCCGTGAACCATGTCTCGATGAGACCAAGAACATCCAGATCAAGTTCTTCGAAGAGTCGGCAGATGTTGGAAGAGTGTTTGACAGCAGAACGAGAGTTGAGAGTACCAATGTGGAGCAGATTGCCACAGTTGAAAGACTTCTCTGGAGGGATACAGGCTTGAGGTACGCCCTGCAGAGGTGGTAGAGGGGCCCAAGAGTGGGCAGAGGATGAAGCAGCAGATGTCAGAGTAGTCAGAGAGGATGGGGAGGGTGCCAGAGAGGTGGTGAAAGAAGGAGGTGGCAGAGTAGCCAGAGAAGATGAGGAGGCTGCCAGAGAGGTGGCAGAAGAGGGAGGTGGTGAAGGAGTCAGAGAGGTGTAGGTAGGAGTAGCAGGAGAAGGAAGGACTTTGATAAGAAGTGGGAAATGCCTATTGAAAAGAAGGAGAGTCAGCTGAGGGCCCTAGACCAAGTCAGTGCCATTCAGATAGACATTAATGATGTACTTAGAGGAATGGAGGGGGCCAGGAGGACCTCCCACCGAATGGCACCATTAATGGGAGAGGAGGAAAAGGGGGAGAGAACACAGACCATATGAGGGGTCCATAGGTATGGAGAGGGAATGACAAAAAGGATGGTAAGGGTCTTTCTGGAGGAAGCACTGGTGTAGGTATCAACCATAGAAGGGCTGGGATGGAGACCAGTATGCCCCTCTTGAACGTCTTCCTACCAGACTTAGTGAGAGGGATAGGACAGGAGATAGAGTAGCAGTTGGAGAAGATAGGGGAGACTAAAGGCACCATAGACTGGAGTGTTGAGGAAGTATTAGGAAGAGGAGGCAGCACAAGCAAGAGGTTGGGGGACAGACTAGGAACACACAAAGGGGAGAGCAAGTGGGAGACCAGGTACACTCATCACAGAATACAGTAGGCACAGTAATACAGTTAGGGAGGACCTACAAGGTGGGAGACAGTCCAAAAATACTGGGGAGGGAGGGGCAAGGGAAGTAAGAAGAGAAATGCACACAATACAATACAATGGTATACAATACAATAGTAACCACTAGGGGGGACCTAGAGAAGAAAGAAGAGAAATGAACACAAGTAAAGTTAACTGCTGGAAGGGGAGAGACGAAGAATGCAAGGGCAACAGCCCACGTATTGTCGGGCATTAAGTGGAAAGACGCACAAGGCTGAGAAGTTTAGTGAAGCCTAAGAATTGGAAGGGAAAAGCGCACGTAGAGTCAGGTGATGAGGGGAAAGACGTGCAAGGTCAGAAAGTAAGGTATGTGTGAGGGATTGTGCATGCAGTGTGCATCTGTTAGTGTGTGCACACACATGTGCACCTGTGTGTGTATGTGAGCATTGTGACACATCGAGTGTGAGCTTTCAGTGTCAGTGTCAGTGTGTGTGTGCACGTCTCCATGTAATTTAGAAGATGCCCATCCTGTTCTTGTTTTTTGTGTGTATTTTGAAACTTGTAGTTTGGTTTTGCACATCAAGTGTCCTGTACTTCAAGACCCAAAATGCACTAATAAGTAAAAGGACATTTGAATGATCATCTTCCAAATAACAAGGGATGTGTCAATGTATACAAGAAATGTAACTTGGCAAGGCTGCAAGAATAACATATGCCCAGGTCATTTTGGCACCCATAGCAAAAGTCATAAACGGGCACCCATGTATATACACACAGCACTGCTTAGCTTCAAAGTGAGTAAGGGGCCGGCCCCCTCAATCCATGCTTCTCTAAGTGGTCTTGTTACTTTGCCTCACTTATTAGCGACCATGGCCTAAGGGGGCTGGCCTTCTCCTCGCGTTGACGCTAACCAGGGTCGATCCTGGTTACTGCATGGATGGGAAACCCAGGTCACCAGTGATTTTTCACCCCCAATGTTACTGTATCTGTAAATATTTTATTATGTATAAAAGATTGCAGGCTTTGAGGACTCCCAATGTTTTTAGTAAATGCCCTGTGTGACTAAATTATTTGCTGAGACTCACACACTTTGGTCAAGCAGCGTGCTACAAGCCCCTTGTTTTATGGCCAGTATCATGGTCATTGTTGTGATACATTGCAAAACCCCAACTAACCACATTTTAGCAGCACTAACATATGCCCAGCTTCAAAGCGAAGAAGGATCTGGCCCCCTCAGGCCATGCTGCTCTAAATGGTCTTGTAGGGAGGGCTCATTTGTTAGGCAACATGGCCTGAGGGGGCTGGCCCCTTCCTTGTCTCAAAGCTAACCAAGTTCAGTCCCAGTTACTGCATGGATGGGAAACCCACTGCAGCTGTAAACGTGTCTATTTTTGTATCATGTATAAAAGATTGCAGGCCTTGAGAACTCACAATGTTTAGTCAATGCGCAGTGAGATTAATTTATTTGCTGAGGATCACACACTTTGGTTAAGCAGCGTGCTACAAGCCCCTTGTTTTATGGCTGGTCTCTTGGTGACTGTTGGGATAGATAGCATGACCCCCACTAACCGCATTTAAGCAGCACGGAAAAGGGTAAAAAATCAGCTGCAAGAATAACACATGCCCAGGTACTTTTGCCCCCATAGCGAAAATGGAAGGCTCGGACCCATGAATATATGCACAGTAAGTGGCCATATATTTTTATGTAAAATATACAAATGTAGTTCAATTGACCTTCTCCTTACAATAAAGTGTGGAAGACAAAATAGCATTGGACTTTTAAAAAAAAGTAATGAACACCACAGAAAACTAACATGAGATAGGGAACTTTCCCAAAAATATCCTGCAAATTATAAAAGGTGCTCACCTTTTAAACCTAGCAATGTGTAGGGAAATATTCAATGGGAAACAAAATCCCAAAATGAAACAAGTGCTTCTGGTCTTGTTGTTAAGTGTTTGCACTGGGAACATGACAACCAGAGTAAAATCCTGTTATCCAAATACTTGAGCAAGCCTATCAACCTCCAAAAATCCAAAGGGGTTGCAACCGCACTCTGAAAAAAAGTTACGCTGTCCACCCACATGTGTCCTTTACTTTTGCCCTGAAAAGCAGCCACAATCAGGGGGAATTAACAGCACCAGTGTCCAGGATTGCAAACTCTCTTGCCACATTGTGGGCAAATACTCATGGCTTACTTGCCCTCTCATCATTTCCCCTCCTCTCACCCATTTCTGGCTTTCAACAAAACTCTGCTTTATAAAGCAAACTTGAAAAGTACATATACCATAGTGTTGCTCAAATATATACATCTTTAGAGAGCTATGTTAGGCAAAAGTGTACAATTGTGGCATTAAGAGGAGCAATAACACCCAGTATAATGACATTAAATAGATGCAAATAAGAGGCTAAAATTGTCAAATTTGTGGTCTCTTCGCATGTTAATCAGAAGTTGAAAACAAGGGTTATTTATTAAGCCTCGGATGAAGATAGTGATGTGCTTTCAATCCCTTGAATGTCCTAGAACAGTGAGCAGGCTACAAGGTCAACTATAAATGGGAACCTTTGGCTCATGGCTGGTCTGATGAGAAATGAGGGACTAATTGGGAAA
The DNA here is from genome assembly GCF_040938575.1 of Ambystoma mexicanum. Taxonomy (NCBI): domain Eukaryota; kingdom Metazoa; phylum Chordata; class Amphibia; order Caudata; family Ambystomatidae; genus Ambystoma; species Ambystoma mexicanum. The sequence continues at coordinate 1,271,570,649 of NC_090935.1, read as the reverse complement.
GTAGTGAGTAATCTGACATGATACAAGCACCTGGGTTTCAGCTTCCTTACATGCTGCTAGCCGAGCCGAAAGTCCAAGGTTACGTGAGAATGCAAACCAATCAGTGGGTCTATGGGGCAACCTGCTATACAATGTTGTATAGACCAATCCGCTGCCATTTTGTTCGCTACAATCAGTATTATACATATTTGGAGGTAGTTCGAGGTGTGTCTTACAGATAAGAGACAGTCAATGAAGTACTAACACGTATAAATTCTATTGGTAGATATGCTGCCCTAACCAATCCCTCCCACTAATATGCTTTATGGTTTACCACATAGGATGACGTCATAGATAAAGCATGCCTGGGTATAAGACCTCTGTGTAATCAAGTTTGTATGTGTGTGTGGAAGCATCTGTCTGATGTTTGCCAGTTGACCCTGCTTTATTAAATTGATAATAAAGTAGTACTTTGCCATATTCTGTCTGGTTAGTTAGTCTGAGATCTTTATTGGTAATTCCATCTAGCAGAAGAGACTAAACTAACTTTGCTTCAACTCTGAGATGACATAGGATAGCAACCAAAGATACACATCACAGTGCCACATGACAGCCCCACAAAAAGAAAGCTACAGCACTACAACAGGGCCCACACACAAACCAGAAGCAATAGTGGTAAAGAGCTAATGTAATTTTGAAGCAATGCTTGCTGTGGGTCACAAAGCTGAGTGTCGGGAAATATTTAATTTATGTGCAATTTACCCTTCATGTCCACCCAAACATTTTGCTTTTGTTTGACTTTCCTATCCTGACTCCGATGGGCTTTTGCTCACTTGTAATGGGGGCACGGACACGTCCTTCAGACTGTCAGTACTGGGAAACTATGCTTCCCTTAGTCTCTGACTATGTTGCCAGTTCTCGGTAACTTTTTAAAAGTGAACAATGTACCTTTCAGTACCGTGTGCTGGGGTCCTTTTTGTTTTATAGACACCCTTGAAGGATTTTTTGGTGATTGTATGAGTGTGCCTGGAACAAACTGGTGGCAGCAGTTTCTTTTTATAAGTGCTTTACTTCTATTTACAAAATCACATTGCGTTTATCGCGTTTGGTTCAAGACGGTGGCCAGGTTGGAAAATGGATGGGCCACAAAGTCTTTTGTTCTGTCCCATGGCCATTTTGTCCCTTGCCTTCACCCAGGTCAAGTAACTCTGGTTTTCCTTATTTTGGGCATGCAACCTCCAGCGAAAACCAATTTCTTTTGTGGGCTTCAGCCTGTCACGTGTGTGTGCCCAGGAAGCGGGTTGGTACTGTCTAGTCCCAATCCACACTGCTGGTGCCATGATGTCTGGAGTACCTGAATGACTGAGACCACCATGGGCCTTGACTGGTTCACGATTGGAAAGCCTGCAATTGTAATTGTAATTGGTTACTTATAACTCACTCAATACCAAGAGGTTTATAAGCGGTGACCCGGGAATCGAACCTGCGTTGCTCCATGTTGTTTTTCTTTCAAGGTGAACACGTTGCCCCTGAGCTATCCTCCTGAGACAAGAGCAGATCTTCCATTGGAAGTCCTCGATTTTGGTGTGAAGCTAATCTTGGATAAGATAAGGGGCTCTGCATCCATTCCAGGTTGATCACCTTAGGTCTCACCAAACTACTGCATGAAGAAATTGACTCTTTGGAAGGTTTTGTCACCCATTGCCTCTGCTGTCCCATCAGACCCTAGCTTTCTTCTTTGATCAAGAAGGTCTGGCAAGGCGCTTTGCCCTTTAGAGAAGTGCAAACAACTACTCTCGATGCCCCCTGCTTACCCACTGAATGAGCCTCTTTGGAAGTTTTCTGGGCCATCCACTAAACTGTCTAGCTCTACCTTAGAGTATCCTGCAAAATCACTGCTGTCTCGAGTGCAAACCAGAGAGTTGGGACATCGCTTGCTTGTGGCCCGTGCATTCTCCAGCCAAATTTCGCAGGCCTAGCTCCTCTGGGTCCCAAATTAGGAGAGTGCATAACACTGCCCACATCTGTGATTCCTGTGTCATTACCTGGTGGTGACAATTGCTGTAGGTCCCTTGCTGTTCTGATCTCCTGTCCCTTAAAGCCTCCTGCACCAGAATTATCTTCATACCCCATACCTCCTTTGGAAGCTGAGAAAAGGCAACTGTTCCGTCACGGACAACTGTTCTCCACCGCAGCCGCTGAGAGCCAGAGCACTGCGAAACTGCAGGGCTCGAACCCTACTAGCGACTTCGACTACACAAGTTTGGACTGGACTGTGCCGAGGGTCGGTGAGTACTTGCATCACTTACTGGTGCCCCCCTGGCACAGGCGATCACTTTTACGCACGAGTATCCCTTAAAAGTCATTCGAACTTGCTTGGGTTAGCCTACGCTCCCAAGCTATTCTCGCCATTTGAACTGTGCTTTGCCGCCAAGGGCCGGGCCTACTCGGATAGTGGGAAGCAATTCTTCATCACCCCGAGCCCTTTTCTGACTTGCTACAGCCCTCCCAAGAAGACCCACATTTTGCTTCACCTCTGCGATCATGCGTTTTTACGCACAACTGTACTGTTGAGCACAAGGCTCCGCTCTTCTTAGGGTTAAACTCGAAAATTAGGGAACAAACTCCGAAGAATTTCCAAATGCTCTAACTGTGTTAATTCAACCCTCTCTTTACAGGTTGTGGCTAGATTTTACCACTGTAGTGCATTAGGAAATGTAATGAATATATATTGTATAGTATAAGGATTTTGTGTGATAACTGTTTTCGCATTGCTAAAGTTACTTGTGTCTATTGGTCCAGCCAACAATAAATGTATGGATATTTTTCAAATACACTTATATAAGGGTAATTTGTGGTTTTTGCTGTGTGTGCTCATTGTGGGCTTCCGATCACTCTCACCTCTCCTGAGATATGTCTTGAGTGCCTGCCAAGCTAACTAGATTGGTCTGACTTGTCCAGCAGGTTTGCCTGTTTCACCAAACTAAGGGTGGACTCCTAAACTTCTACCCACCAGGTCTGAGTTTAGAAATCCATTTTAACACTGAGCGGAATCAATGAGTGATGAATACAGAAAGTTCTCAGTTAACAAAATTAATTTATTGTAGATTTGTATAAGGTTTATGAAAAACAAAGAACCAAAACACAGGATGGCTCTTCTAGACTTCCACTAAGCCAATAGTTTCCAGGTGCAATTAAGGGTTCTCTGGTTGTCATGACAAATGCTCACAGTCCTGGTCCCTGAGATATTTCAAGCTCTCAGAGACTGGGGTCTAAGTATTATGCATTTCTTTCTTGGTTCTTGGTGTACTTGGTTAATGTCTGCTTTATTGTGTATTGGTTTTGACATCTCTGGAGACCCTTTCTCCCAAATCTTAGTGTGCTGTCATGTTTGGCTTGTTCCAAAAATGGAAGAAGGCTGGAGTAATGCCAGGAGAAGACAAAAATTGTCCACCAGGGGACAGACCACTTGTCCTGGTCTTCTCTCTGACTGGGGAACCTGTTACTTTTCCTCCCCACCAAGCCGCCCCTACCTCCTTGGCAAGTCTGAAAATCCTGTTCCTAAAGGGGGTCATCAGCTCACTGTCTCTGTTCTACTCTCTTCTACTATCCCACACATTTAATACACAGTTAATTTTGTAAAACCTGGGGTTTTACCCTAAATTATTATGGTTAATCCAGACAGGGACCACTTGCTCACTGTGCCTCAGTGACTCCCAGCTTCAACTCATTAATGAGCCCCAACAATACTGAAACAAGGGTATGGGGATGCTGGTGACACTCTTGATCAGAGGAGAATTGCCTAGAATTTCAGTGCTAGTCTGTCTTTGCGGGTAGTACAGAATGTTATGCAAATGGATATTTCTAATCTGTCAAAGGTGCAATGAGCTAACATGTGGTTGACCATCCTTGGAAGACATTCATAGAACAGTATATTTGCACCATGTTCGTTCTCAGTAGAGGGGCTCCCACACAATGGTTAGTTTTGTAAGTATTGTGGTTTTACCCTAAATTATTAACACCCTAAAACCCTTCACTCTTTCTTGTATCCCTTGGTCTATTGGTTATCCTCCAACCCAGCTCTTTCTCTCCCCTGCCTTAATCTCCCCCTTTTGTTGGTCACCCCACTGTAATCTCCTTATTCTCTGTGATATTTACAATTCCAGCTCCACCACCTTCTTTTCTTTATTCTCCACCATCTCCTCCTCTCTTTCCCACATTCACCTCCTGCTCTCTGACTTCCTCTCTGGTTTGCTCCTAATGTCCTGCTCTGTATTCCAACTTCAATCACTCCTCTCTGATCTCCTTCCTCCATGCGTCTGTGGAGCATTGCCAATCTATCCTGCCAAGCTATCCTGAGCCCTTACCCCCGTGTATCACTTTGCAGACCAAACAATCAGGTTGACTCACTACCATCATGGATTTGTAACTCCTGCATTCACGAGAGGAACCAATGTGCTAGGACTCCATGTTCTGTGGTCTCGCTCTAGTTCTTCCTTGCAAAAAACTATGGGCAAAAATGAGGATTTCTGAGCATTTAAATGTCTGTACCATTAATCCTTCCTATGGTGGCACTACGAAGCAGCTCTGTTCAGAGATGACAGGATGTAAATAAATAAAATAAATAGTTACATAAATAATGTTACCTGCACCGCCAATGTTCAAACTGTTGAACGCAGTCACACAGACATCCAAGTGCCCTGATGTGACCCATGGCAATAGTGGGAGCCCTGACACGCCTGTAGTCCCCTAACTAGTGCTGCTATAGGCACTATCACACCTACGTGAAATATCCAATGCCTTTCCCATTGCAGACACTCCCTGCTTAGTAACAATGTCTGCCCTTAGATCACTAAGTATCATCAGGAGGTGTTTTGGGAGGCCTCCATCTTTATCCATCACACTAAAATGCTTGTGTCACATGTTACTACCGACATTTTTCCATGCAAAGTCAGCAGAACCTGGAGAAAAAAAGTCCTGTGAGAAATGTGACAGACGTTGAGTGAACTGTAGGTGTGCCTTTCAAGGGTGTAGAGATTGAAACAGGGATCATGGACCCCAGTACTTTTTCTCTAATATGTGACATATTACGTAAAGGACACCTCTTCATACAGTGGGTGGGCTCTCATGCTCACTACTTAGGGGACATCAATTGCAACTAGACCCCCATATCTCACTCCCCTATTAAACACAAGCATCAGATCTACTATGCACACAAAATGTTTGATATATCTTGCATCACAAACAAAGGCTCCTAGTTTGGTGGCTGCCATTTTCTGGTTCTGAATTCCTGATTGAACCTTTGTTATTCTGCCTTGTCTTGTTCTGTCACCTCCTTAGCCACTGTAGCACATTCCTCAAACCAATTGTGTCTTCCATGTAACGTACTCACCCATTATTGTAATTGGTTATTTATAATGCGCTTAGTACCCAGAGGGTTCTAAGTGCGGACCCTTGGATCGAACCTGTGTTGCTCCGCATCATCTTGTTTCCAAGGTGAGAGCGTGGCCCCTGTGCTATCCTCTCGAGCTAATCGATCTCCTGTCTGTAAGGAACTCATGGTGGAAACAGTAAAGACAGACACACGTGATCACAGTTCAAGGGTGTTTAATAAACTGTAAATGCAGGGTGGAAAAACACCTAATCTAAATCTAAATCAAATGAAAGATAAGGCAGTCCTTGTGGCGTCTTGTTAAATTAAAAGATCTATACTAAAAAAAACTATTGCCAAATCCTTACAACTAATTAGAGAAAGGGTGTGGGATAGGGTTTTCAATAAAGAAAGAAGTGTTCACAAATGATAAGTCAGGATGTGATTGCCAGGCGTCTCTCTTCCCCATGTTTTGAGCACGGGACAAAGTGGCTCTCCTGAGCACAGCACACGCCCCGAGGTTTCCTAGCACAAGCTGACAGTTCTGTACCAGCTATCAGGTTCCTCGATGGTTGAGTCTATTTTCAATTAAAAGTCTCTTGCCTTCGAGGCCTGATGTATCCAACAAACAAACACAAAGTTATGTTCCATATATACTTTGGGTGATGGCTTCACCCCTGGTTCTCCTCTTTCGGGCTCTGACCCCTTTCAGACATCAGCCTCCCTCCTTTGGGTTTACTGTAGCTTGTCTTACTTTCACGAGTCTTAATGTCTTTTCAAACAATTCTTCAGGCTTTGCCCCTTTTTGTTGGCTTCCCTCTGCCGGGTTCACTCTGGCCAGCTTTTACAACACATTGATCAAGTGCTCATTTCACCAAGCGGGATACATTTCACTTAGCTTTGCAATCATCTGTCAGCCAAAGACTTTTGATGGTACAGAGGATTTTACAAGACCCTTGTATGACAACTTTGACCACTTTTTGCCTCTTCCCAGGGGCTTCTGGTAGTTTCTACCAGTGGGTAATTGACCAGAGTTTCCTGCCTGAGCACCCACGTGGTGCCAAACCCCTGTGTTGCTGGTTTCCCCCTCTTGCATCAATGGTTTCTTTGAAACCTATTCAAAGTTCAAATTAGCAGTTGGCTACTTTTTGTTCAACACAGTTCAGTTTCTTATCGACTCTCCCTTGCCTCACTGGCTGTGATGGACCGCTTAGCTTTCTTTCTCCTCCGAGTCAGGGTTGGTGCCACGGAGACCAGCGTCTCTCCCTGGCTTGGTTGTCAGCTGAGGAGGGTCTTGTGTACCATAGACATCTGCTGCAACACACGCTGGCTATTGTTTGTGGTCTTATGATTCCTTCTGTGGAGGATTCACAGGCCTTGGTCGGAAAGGGCAAGGTCGCTTCTCTCTTTGTCACCCTGTCGGTATGCGCCGTCTTTCTCCTCCTCTTGAACTGCTGTGCTGAGTTGGCTCTCACGTTGTGCGGTCTGCTTGCTCGCCCTGTGCTCTTCTACTCCACCTTTTATCACTGTGGGGAAGGGCCATCAGGTGTATGTGATTCTTGTCAATTACCTGACTTTGCCTGACCCTTGTATTGGGACAGGTCAGGTAAACAGCCATGGTGTTAGTCGGTTGTCTTTCATATTGTGTGAAAGTGTTCGTGTTGGAAAAGGAGGGGCAGTGTTTTGGAATTTCCTACATGGTACAATGGGGATAAGGTGTTGGAAGAAGGGGGATACCATGTCTTACCCATCAGTTTCCCACTCCCACTCCCCAAGCACCCCCAGCCAGGTGATCCTCCCTCATCGGTCCAACCCCAGGAGCTGGATCCAATAGCGATGGGCATGTTCTGGCCACCTGGATGACAGATCCCCAGGAACTAGCTAGGGAGACACCTTGAGGTTTCTCACATGTCCCATACAATTCCAGTCCCCTCATGGCTTCCCATCACCATTATTGTCTCAGACCACAACAGCTATGCCATGTAAATCTTGGACTCTTAACTGCTATGCAATGCTCCCCGGATTATTTAGGGACTGTCAAAAATGTGGGCAACAGCACCATTCCCTGTATCCCTGCATGATTTCGCTTGTAAAAACCATCACTGTGACATATTCCTCTGTCAGTCCCATATGACCTAGTGCCCATTATAATAGCAGGTCAAATGTCTTGGCCCAACTCTCTCTTTGTATCCTGGATGCACGTTACTGATGCTTCTGTTCAATTTGTTAACTCAGCAGTGCCACTTGGCAATTTCACTTTTGAAGTACACTATCCTCTAGGGCCCTCATAGTGGGTGAGACAGGGGAGGTAATATCCCACATTTATGTGGCCAAAGGGGAAGACTTGTAAAGCCCTGACATAATGGCTAAAGGCCGGTTGCAGGTCGCTAAGAAGGGGCCCATCAGCTGCACCTATTTCACTGCACCTGTGTCAGATCATATGCCCCATGTAAGATGCATGCCAGAAGCAGAAGCTAACGTGATGGCAAGGGGGACTTGCCGCTACTCTATCATGACATGTGCTGCAGCCATAAGACCAATATGCACGTATAGCCAAAGTCTACTTAAAAGTTCATAAAACACTTTGAGCCAGTATGGTTTCGTCATGATGCATTTTGAGTCTGACTACACTCAGTCTCAGCCATTGCCTCCACACACGTGACCCATACATTGCTCTATAGCGTTATAATGATGTAATGTTCATAAACTGGCATCTGGGCTGGCTGACATTCAACCACATTGTAGAGATGTGCAATGAGATGTACCATGTTCATCAGTGTCAGCGTGTCGCAGTCCAGAAACCTGTTCTTGGGTGAGCTCACTGGTGAAGGTTTTCTTCCATTCACTGTACTCATCTCTAGCTGCAGACATGCAAGCACTCCTCACCAGCCGATTGTGATGGTGTCACGTGGGCACAACTGCAATGTCCACCGCTGCGTGTGTCTATAAAATAAAGTGGGCGTGCCCAGGCTCGACAGTGCGCTCTGGGAGCCTGAGGAATGCAGTCCTGTGTCCCGTGTCTTATTTCAGGTACGATTATGGGGGTCCCAGGGGCTAACAAGAAGCATCACACTGACGTTTGATGGGCAGGATCATCTAAAAAGGGATTGATCTGGAATAGTACAATACTCCTAGACATTTGGGTCTGTGTATAGCAGTGGCTGCGAGTGTCTTTACACATATTCTTTTTTGCCCACAGTTGTGTTTTCCTCCATGGTACAGCCACATGAAGCTGCTTTTCGGGTCAGTATCAGTATTTCATCTTTGCTTGATTCTGACATTTCTTGGTCCTTGTTTGAGTTGGCTTGCGCCAGTGTTTAGTCTTCAGAGATCTTTGTGGTATGCTGCTGTTGGTACTGTCAGCTGTGTCAGTTGTGAATTTGGTCCTACCGGCAGCCGCTGCAGTTGCCCCTAGTAGTGTTGATGGCCTAGTTTGCTGCCTCTCTTTTGCAGGGCTGGCCCGTTCATACATGTACTGTCTCTGCCCCTATGCTCTGGAACTCGCTCCCTCCGACCTTGAGAAGTGAACCATCCTTCTTCAGGTTCCGTAAACAGCTAAACACTTACCTGTTCACCTTGTCTCCCCCGGCCAAATGCCCCCTTCCCTGTCTTTATCTGCCTGTAACTAGCGCCTAGGCACCCTTGGGTTGAGTGCCCTCCCACAAACGTAAAATAAATAAACAAATAGATGTACTCCTCCATCAATGTTGCGTCCATGCAGACCCTCCACTCGTCGCTTTTCTTGGAGCAACTAGCAGCCTGCAGTCTTTCATCGACAAGACGTTTGCATGAAATGTTGCCCTGGATGGACAGGTTTAGCTCTACCCAGTCTCATGTTGTATGTTTATGGGCATCTGCTGTCCATCACGCTTGAATGCAATGCTTTGCCAGTATAGCTGCCTTGCTGTTATTACAGCACATAGATGGGAATGGTTCAAGAGTACATAGACAGGTCTGTTAGATGCGACGGGGTGTATAGGTGGAATACAGAAGCAGTCAATTGTGGGAATGCACACGTGTGTTTCGTCCTGCATGAATCCTTGTTCTGATTGGTAAGTCCGGCTATTGATACTGAGCTACTGGGCATATGGTACTGCTTGGCTTCAGTGGTGGCGAGCCAGTATGGCACAGCCAATATGTATTGTGCTAATCAATTTGGGGCCTTGTCAGGCAGGCACTCCCTGGTGGCTGTTAAGCCATGGTCCTTCAGGACAGATGCAGTTGTGAGGCATATGGGGTTGATCATATGTGTCCCAGTAGCTTGCCCAACATCCATTGTTATTGACTTTAAGCCCGAGTAAGTTGGCAGTCCCCAGTTTGATATTTATTTGCAGATTAATATTGAGCATGATTGGTACCAGATGAGCATAACGCATGTATTCTTTGTGATGGACAGTGCATCCTGAGGCAGTGGCATGCCTCTGGTGTACACATGCGTGGCTGTTGGTTTGTTTCCACTTGCCTGGGAGCAGCTGCATGCATTTTGTTGTTTTCCATGGTCGGTCGATGTCAATTGAAAGTGCACGTGTTTTTTATGAAGCATTTAGGGACTTTTGTCATTATCATGCTTGCGTGTTTTGCATGCTTATTTGGGTTTACAGTGTGATTATACTTTTGGTATGTAATCATGGTCTTCAATAGGTCATTTCAGGTGGTGGTGTCGGCATGTGGCTGTGTGAATACATCATTTGTTGGTGGGGCTTGTATTTTGTCAGAGGATAGATTGTGTCTATATTCTGCACCTGACACTTAGGTTTAGCAGCTTAGCCCCACCATCAATGTGAGTGTTGTGGTTGTCATGGATGCATCTTCTTCACTTTGGGGTTGTGCAATTTGTTTTTGTAGTTCCGTGGGTGGGCGTTGTAGTTGTTTGGCTAGCAGAAGTCATCCTGTTACAGCACCCATGAAAATACATGGAGTTTGTGATGAGGATGTTCCTTGATGATGTGTTCATAGAGGCATTCTCGGGGGTGGAAGGGCGCGGAAATGGCAGCATCATCTTGTTTTGTGGGAAGTCAGGCATTTGCTTGGTGTTTGTGATGTACCCTTTGTGGTCTGATTTCTGCTAGCAGAGATGTTTTGTGGCTTCAGAGTCACAGATTAATCCGTTTTGGCATTTCCCCAATTGGTCAAACGTTTTTTGGATTACAAAGAGTATGTTATTTAACTTTTCAAAAAATGTAATTATATAGAAGTGGTAAAATAGGTGATATAATGTGCATCACAGTATGACAATATTTTACACTGGACACTTTTTTAGTGCATGACTTCCCACCATGACCAAGGACTGAGCTTCCCTGCTTGATTCATAGGCTTTATTATTAACAAATATAATGGGACTCAAAGATTGACCATGGAAAGATAAAAGGCTGAGCTACCACAATGGAATCAAAGCATTTGATGAGTAGGACACGCACATATGTGTGTAATGGACACTGAACACATGCATCTTTTTTAAGGGTAAACAGCTGTCATGAAGTCATGATGAACAGGAGAGATTTGAGCTAGAAATAAGATATTTATCTGAGTTGAACAAAACAAAAAAGTGTCAGGATTGCCACAAGACCTTTCCATAATGCTGCAGCAGTGGAGTGTGAACTGATTACCCCTTTGGGGATACCTCTCCCTCTGCTCCCTTTTATCTCAAAAAAATCTTTACCCAGCAAGTCCCTGAAGTCCTGCTTTGCCGCGGGAGACTCTGCTGCTGTACTCTTTCTGCATCTCTTGGATTACCTGATTTACCTGGATTTTCACTGCACTGCAGCTACCAGAAGGCTTTGCCTTCACTCAGAGGCGGGACTACTTAAGGGAAGCTGCGCGCTCAGCGCGCACGCGCACCCAGCAAGCCCCTGAAGTCCCGCTTTGCCGCGGGAGACTCTGCTGCTGTACCCTTTCTGCATCTCTTGGATTACCTGATTTACCTGGATTTTGACTGCACTGCAGCTACCAGAAGGTGAACACTAAACTGGATAACAGATATAGTGCCTACAGTGCTACAAGATTATCCCATTGACACGTATCTTTCTTTTTCTTAGGCTTTGCCTTCACTCAGAGGCGGGACTACTTAAGGGAAGATGCGCGCGCACCGCGCGCGCGCACCCAGCAAGTCCCTGAAGTCCCGCTTTGCCGATTCGCCGCGCTCGTCGCGGTAAAGCGGTGAAGGTTTGTTTGTTTATTGGTACTACTCCTTTCTTATAGCGTCCATTCTGTAACTTCTGGTTCCCTTCAAAATGAAACGAGGTATAACCTCCCTAAAATCGGGAATGCCTGCCGTAACTGCGTTACATAGCACCAATGGTGTGAACTTTTCCCACACTTCTTCACCCTCTTTAACAAAAAACCCGCTTAAGCTCTGCGCCACGTATAAGCTCTATGAAATCTAATACAAAGAGTAGAGCTGAGCTTTTGTTAGGCATGGATATTCACTCCTTTTGCAGAGACTCTAGCCGTGTGGAAAATGCTGCATGCATCAATAGAAATTCCCCAGTACCAGCCCCTGGCCGTCCGGTCAACGCATCTTCGGTCATAAAGGGCTCTTCGCATGGACAAGCAATGAACATAAACACTACTGTGGAAGGATTATCTGGACAAACAATGCTCACCAATGTTGCAGTAGAGGGACTCTCTGGTGAGGCTGTAAAATCTGTGTCAACGTCAGGTCCTACAGTTACGTTTGCAAAAGAAAATGTCTCCCTCTCCGATAGTATCATACTAAAAAACGTCTTAACTGGTGCTGTGGCCTCGTCTGGTAATGTATCTAATATCTCTGTTTCATCTGTAAGTGATACTTCTAATGTTAAAACAGCCTCTATGTCTGTCTCAAAGGATATACCACTAATTGATTTAGACACAAATGCCTCAGCTTTCTCAGCACACACTGTCTCTGAGAATCTATCTAAGTCACCTATACTATTCACAAACATCAGTGCTGCCAATTCTGTGGCAAATTTGTCATTTAGTGCTCCTACCCCCAGAAAATTGGGCGAAAAGGGCTTTTCTGATGTTGGCGGCATTGATACTCAGAATGTAAACATTAGTATTGCGCTTACTTCTATGAATACTGCCATTTTAGCTCTGGCTAAGCTGTTTGAAGTCTTAGTTTTAAAGGCTGAAGTCCACTCTAATCAGCTCAATCAGTTACTTGCTGAGCAACTTACGATTTCAAACACACTTGAGAGCCTGAAACAGCCGGATAATTTATCAATTGCCAAAAAGTCTGTATTGTCTCAGACTTCCATTGATGTTGTCTCATCTGTTCATACCTATCAGCCCATTCCCTTCATACTAGACCCTATAATTGACTTATTAGATAATGTACACGAAATATCAGTTGATCAGCAGAAAAAACCTTCTTATTCACTTTTTGGTGCTAGGACTAATTCTCCTGATGCAGTGAAATTAGCCTCCAAAATGATTCCCTTGTCAAAGGAAAAAAAAACTAAAAACCTTAAATCTGTGTCCAAGCGTACCTCTCAAACCAAAGCTTTTATTAACAAGCTTTCAACCCCAGTCATATCCACTATTTATGCTTCTAAAGCAATAACAAAAAAATACTCTCAACAAATGCAGGCTAAAAAGGCAGAGCTATCGCCTGCCGAAATTGACCCTGTTATGGCATATAGTCCCTTAAGTAAATTGATAAGTGTGGCTGACCAGATGTCACAAAAAACTCCCAAAAAATTAACAACGAATAGCCTCACGTTTAATGCTCCCATCGCCACTAAATCATCAGCAAATGGCTTCATTTTTAATGCGCCCACGGCCCTGAATACCTTGAATGGTGAAAACCGTCGCAAGGAGATAAGGCAAGCAGTTGATGAGTACTTGTCATCCAAATCTGTCTCCAAAAAATTGACATTTGCGCAGAGTCTACCAGCTGCTTCACTTGAACCATCTGCTCCTGTGGCTCTTAAAAGGAAAAAAAACAGGTGCCTCTGATACGTCTGATTTAGGGAAAACTGGGTCTCTGGCGCCGTCAAAGAAGGGAGAAATTGCTAATGGCTCTAACCTCGTCACTGCTGGTGATATGGAAAGATTAATACAGTCAACTCTGACCAAGTTTTTGGAGGTTTCTACTGCTCCACAATTTAAAGCTTGTAGTGCTCCTCTCCCAATCCCAAGTGAGCCGCAATTATCTGTTAAACTTAAACCTGCGACTGCGCGATTCAAGCGCCCGACGGTACACTCTTTTACCCTTAGCTGTCAGCCTCTGCCTGCTAAACAATACAACCTCAATCGGGCTTCTGTGCTGTCTCTATTTCGTGAGATCCCAGAGCTCGATGACATCGGCACCATAGACATTGAGCTTGTCGAGTTCCCAGACCCACTAAAACGGTCCTCTGTAAATCTCTGGCTTAACTCGAGGGTCGTGGTTAATGCTATCTGGGCTGTGAAGTCCCAATTTGCAGAGCTTGGTTTTACCCTTTTGCCAACTCCCGACGCATCAGATAGCTTACCTACACGTTATCAGGACGCACATTCAAAGCAAAATATAAATAAGTCCCAAGTTAGATCTGCACAATCATGTAACTGTGACTGTCAAAGCAATCAATGTTAGCTGTTTAATCTTGTCAAAATCCGATATTTCCTTCATTAGATGGAATTCCAGAGGGAATCGGCACTTACTGAATAATCGTACCTTGCAGCTGTTGAATCATGATGTAATTTTCCTTCAGGAATCCTGGTTGACCAGTCCTCCATCATGGAACAACTATGATGTTTTCTTGGTTCCAGCTGTAAAACGCCACCTGGGGCGACCAACTTCTGGTCTGTTAACTGCTATTAAGCAATCATCTTGTTTAAAAATAGAACCTTGGTTCTCTCCCAATGAATTTGTACAAATGTCCAGAATTGTTGGGAAAAGTTTTTCATGTGCTGCAATTAACAACTATTGGAACCCTTTAGGCATTTCTGATGATTGTTTTATGGAATCGGTAAACAAGGCTATTGACATTGTCACTCTTGATGCGCATACAGACCTGATTTATTTAGCTGGTGATCTAAACTTACATTGCCTGGGTCCGTTTTGTCAATCTGAACAAAAACGCCTTGACATGTGGCTAACTTTCACCGAATCTCGCAATCTCTACATATTAAACGGTGCCTATTCACAAGGTATTCCACCAAGACCTACATGGCATCGTGTTAGTAGCCAGGGGATTATTGATTTTACCTATGTCAACGCACACATGTTAAATAATGTCACAACCTTTCAAATTATTGATTCAGAAGCAAGTGATCATAATATTTTGCATACAACTTGGTGTTCGCATTCGATCACACCTAATCCAAAATCTATGTGTCTCATGGGATCTTACAAGGTAAATGCAGCTAGAAATCGTCTAAAGTGGTCTGAAAACTGTTTGAAAGCTTTTAGGCTACGCTATGATGCTGAATTAAAGAACAAAGCTGTGAGTGACATCCCGCCAGATGTTGTATATTATGACCTAATGCAGCTTTTCCAATCGAGCTCAACCACACATAAACAGAAACAAACAGCGCATCTACATATTTCTGATCATCAAATCAGAATTAAGAAAGCTATGGTTCGGGCTGAAAAGAGGAAAGCCTTAAAGCTTCCCGCGGACCTACGATTAGCTGCCCTCACTCGCATACAAACCAAGTACAGAAATTGGGTAAGAGGCATGAAGGCTAAACTTTACCAAACTGATGGAAGTAATATGTTGATATATTTGGCTTCCAAAAATACTCTCAGTCCTGGAACATCATAAATCAAGCTACAGCAGGTCACCAGGTTGCTGTCCAAGCAAACTATGTGTCGGAGGATATGTGGGTTCATTATTACTCGGAATGATTTGCTCGCCCTCTGGCACACCTCACCATACCCTTGTCGGAGTATCAGCTCTCATTCCATCTATCCTTTGATAAAGATGACATATTGTACTTTATCAAACAAGCAAGTAATTCAAGAGCACCTGGCCCGGATGGCCTATCGAATGCACAATTGAAGGAATTCCCGGACATCTGGGCTGATATATTATATCTTATGTTTGAATCCATTAACATCTCTCAAAAAATTCCGATGTCATGGAAACAATCAATTGTCATTCCCATTTACAAGAAGGGCGATCGGGCCTCTCCGGCCAGCTACAGACCCATTTCTCTGCTCGATGTGTCGGGTAAGATTTTTTGCCGTCTGATCCTTAGAGAATTGAATAACTGGACAAAAAATTACTTTAAGAGGGATCCTCTTCAATCAGGTTTTGTCAGTGGTCTTGGTACGATCCCTAACATACTTACCATCAACATGCTTAAGTCACAGTATGCGTCTAGGAAGCAATCCTTATACTTTGCGTTTATCGATTTCCGATCAGCCTTTAATTCGATAAATCGTGACCTTCTATTCTTCAAGTTAAAATCACTTGGTTGTCCATCCTCTCTTTTGGCTATAATCATTCAATTACATACGGAGACCTCCATGAGAGTCAGGCTCTCCTTCGAAGGTCTTCTGTCTGCCTCATTTCCAACTTTTGTGGGACTTAAGCAGGGATGCATTTTGGCGTCCATACTGTTTAACTTGTTTATCTTTGATATGGGTCTCTCGTTCCTTGTAATTATAGCAGACGCCCCAGAGTTGGGTGGCCAGCGTATTCCATGGATGCTTTACGCTGATGACCTTGTTTTAATGTCACAAACCCCTAGAGGTTTACAGAACTTGCTAACTGCCCTATCAGATTATGCTGAGACAAATTATTTAACAGTAAATCTCTCCAAATCCCAGATACTGGTGTGTAGGCCTCATGGAAAACACAAAACTTATAATGGGTTTTGGCGCCTGCAACAAGAACCTATGGAAATAGTCTTGGAATACAAATACTTGGGCATCTTTATTCAAAGCACCTTTAGTGATGGCAAATATATGCTCACTTTACAGTCAAAATTACTGACTTTGATATCACAGGCTAAAAAGTCTTGTATATAAGTATGGGACATTTACGCTAAAACACCTTCTTATGAGCAAAAGGTTGTTCCCATTATCCTGTATGGTGCCGAATCCAAGCTATACTCAAACGATGGCTCATGGAATAGACTCGAGGCGACCTTTTGAAAAAGGGTTTTGTACCTGCCAAACTGTTCACCTCTGCCTATATTGTGTTTCGAACTGGGTCTTAACTCATTATGTAGCAGAGTTAAATGGAAAATGTGCTCTTTCTTTCGTAAAAGTCTGCTTGGTCTGACCAACAGTAACATACTGAGCACGGTAGCTCGCTATTTGTCTGCTTCCACTTTTGACTTTCCTTCAAAATGGCAAAATCTTGTTTTGGATACCCTAGTTGAAGCCAACATATCATTACAGTCCCTTATTGAAAACCCGGCCCTTGCCAAAAAAAAGTACTACCAATGGGATTGGATTAAAAATTATGACCTATGTGTGAAATATCGAGATTTTGATGCAAACCGCTTTGGAATAAAATGTGTGGGTCAAGCGGCTGACTATCTTTTGAAATGTCCATCCGCAAATGTTCGTAACAAACTATTGCGGTTGAGACTAAATTTATGGTCGACGAGAGAAGTGTTGGCGAGGTGTAAAATTATTCACGCCGATCTAAACTTCTGTCGTTTCTGCGAGAATCAAAGCGTAAGAGAAACATTGCAACATATAATTGTTTCCTGCCCTAATTTGAAGGATGTGCGAGAAAAACATTTTAACAATTTGCTGAATTTGTATGTGGAATTGGATGATAATGAGATATGGAGCATTTTATTTAAGAGTGTTTTCGGTCATAAAGGCTTTGGTGCACTTTTTGGAAGCCGTTTTACCTTTTGAAATATATATTCAATCTTGATGTGAATGTTAATACACCCCAAGCGGCCCCTGTGCACTGAGACCTAATTATCATCGTCTTCATCTTGAAATGTGTCTGTCACTTAATTTTAGATTTCCTCATTTAACTGCTCGTTTGCCATCTCATTCTCCATGATTTCATTTGCAAACACCCTTCTTGTGTGTTTGAATCTTATTTGTGCTAAATGGAAATGTAACTTTAAATGTGTTGTTGATTTTGAAAAGTTGATTAAGTCAGCTGTATCAAAATAAAAAAAAAATAAAAAAAAAATTCATCTCTGCTCTCTTACCATGAGATAGGAGAAGTTACTATTTTAACAAAGGAAAACAAAGGGTTCAATGAAATGTTGGGATCATCCATACTCTGGCTCAACAAAGCCTTATTTTAAACAAAATCTCTGCTCCCTCCAAAATAGCTCTTGTTCAACAAATCCATTGATTCACCCAAAGTCTCTGGTTCCAGAAGATCTCTGTTCCATGAAAAAAGTCTATGGTTCAACAGAGTGTCTAGTTTATCAAAATGACCTATGTGTGAAATATCGAGATTTTGATGCAAACCGCTTTGGAATAAAATGTGTGGGTCAAGCGGCTGACTATCTTTTGAAATGTCCATCCGCAAATGTTCGTAACAAACTATTGCGGTTGAGACTAAATTTATGGTCGACGAGAGAAGTGTTGGCGAGGTGTAAAATTATTCACGCCGATCTAAACTTCTGTCGTTTCTGCGAGAATCAAAGCGTAAGAGAAACATTGCAACATATAATTGTTTCCTGCCCTAATTTGAAGGATGTGCGAGAAAAACATTTTAACAATTTGCTGAATTTGTATGTGGAATTGGATGATAATGAGATATGGAGCATTTTATTTAAGAGTGTTTTCGGTCATAAAGGCTTTGGTGCACTTTTTGGAAGCCGTTTTACCTTTTGAAATATATATTCAATCTTGATGTGAATGTTAATACACCCCAAGCGGCCCCTGTGCACTGAGACCTAATTATCATCGTCTTCATCTTGAAATGTGTCTGTCACTTAATTTTAGATTTCCTCATTTAACTGCTCGTTTGCCATCTCATTCTCCATGATTTCATTTGCAAACACCCTTCTTGTGTGTTTGAATCTTATTTGTGCTAAATGGAAATGTAACTTTAAATGTGTTGTTGATTTTGAAAAGTTGATAAGTCAGCTGTATCAAAATAAAAAAAAATAAAAAAAAATTTCATCTTTGCTCTCTTACCATGAGATAGGAGAAGTTACTATTTTAACAAAGGAAAACAAAGGGTTCAATGAAATGTTGGGATCATCCATACTCTGGCTCAACAAAGCCTTATTTTAAACAAAATCTCTGCTCCCTCCAAAATAGCTCTTGTTCAACAAATCCATTGATTCACCCAAAGTCTCTGGTTCCAGAAGATCTCTGTTCCATGAAAAAAGTCTATGGTTCAACAGAGTGTCTAGTTTATCAAAAAAGTCTCTCATTCAACAGAGTGCTGAATCACTCCCTGGTGTCTCTCGTGTGTTCAATTTAGCACAGTGTTGATCCCACATAGTCCTGTTGCTGGCTAAGATTTCCCATCTGGTGCAAGCGCTCCTGCTACAGTTTTAAACTTTGTCTTATTACGGTCTCCAGGCTTGTCCACAGGTGAGCAGTCTCCATTCCATTCCCTGGGCCAGGGTGCAGGACCTGAATTCCAAGTATCTTCTAACTTCCTTCACTCTGAACATCTGCTCCCTAATGCCTGGGGGCCTAACACTAAGTCTCAGTTCTGTTTCTTTAGCTTGGGGTTGGCTAACCTCCTTACCGTCTTGCAAAAAGTGTGTTCCCCCTGCTCGTTCAGACATTAGTTACTTGAACATTGTCCCACTGTCTTCCTCTAGTCCTCTGTCTCCTTGCATAGCACAACTGACTTTAGCCTTGTCTTGACATCTCTCTTCTAAACCCTTTCTCTAACTTTTGTTCTCTAGATGTGCTATCCCACCTGTCATCCTTCTTCTAAACCTCCTACCTGAGTAGCAGAAGGGGCCCTCTTTTTACTACATAACACGTTTAACAGATGAGTTTACCCCCTGTTTCCTGTCTTAGTACCTACCCTTTTTATATGCTTTCATATAAACTTAATGTACATTTGATATAAAAATGATATTTACAAATGTGGATATCGATTTTATATTAAATGTAAATTTGATATAAAGTGGATAAACATTTTATATCATTAGATATAAGTGAATATACATGTTATATAAAGTCTATATAAAGATAGGAGCAGCAGTTGAAGAGAGCAAAGTGAGCTCTGAAGACAGGGACTGTAAATCTAGGGTTTTGCAGAGTGACACGATGATGACATCACAGAGGGGTTCCGCCTGGGGTGATAGTAAGCAGATATGAATTTTATATCAAATTGATGAGCCCCCAAGGTTTTTGCAATGTACATTTTATATATTTTTATATAAAGTTGGTGTACATTTGATGAGAACCCCAATATTTCTATATACATTTTATATATTTTAAGAATCCCAAGAACGTTTGATATACATTTTGATCTAAAGGGGTGACCCTAAGGCTCTGATTACATGTGGGGATGGGCTTACAACCTGGATATATAGCCTTTGTGGCTGCCTGGGAAACACAGCGCTCTTTCAGCTTTCCAGGGGCTATTCAGGAAACAACTATTATGAACAGCTACAGTAACGACAAGGGGAAAACACCCCCTGGAAACCCTTGGGGGTTCCAAAGATAGTTATACCCCATATTGTCTAATGGGGGATGATGAGCTGGAGGCAGCTCAGGACTTGATGGTGGAACGCAAGACCAGGGAGCCTTGTGAGAACATGTCTACATTCTCTGTCAGCAGTGAGCTGCCATTCGCTGCTACAGCTAGGGGGCACTCTGTTGGAGAGTGTGTTCAAAATATTAAGGAGCATGTGCCCATAACAGTTGCTATACCGGAATTTGCAACCTGGAATGGCGATGACGTGGTTCTGGAGCAGCCGCTGGTTGTGATAACCGGGCGACCATTCACAGCCAATGTGGGTTCTGAAGACAGTGGATATAAATCTATGGTTCTAAGGTGGCCATGATGTCGGGGTGTGACTTTGTTGCACTGGAGCATAGGGAAAAATGGGGGTCCAAGCGCCCTGGCTATTGGACGGCTTAAAGCGAGTGTTTGTATTTTGTAGGGCGAAATAATTAGCTATAGTTAAAACTATGGTTCTCTGTTAAAGCCTCTAACCAATAAAGTGGACAGTGTTTAGGAGAGCCAAGCTGTAGCAGGAACTATCAATATTTATTGTGTTTGCTGCTCAAACCAAATTGAAAACCCGGAGGATCGTGATAATAGCCTGTGTAAGGCCTGTGTTTTGCTAATGAAGACCGGTAGCATTAAAGATGATATGGTCACATCAGCTGTGACCTGGATTGATATTCTGGCCATACAAGCTTTTATGGCCATAGTGGTGAAAACATGTTTAAAACAACAGTTTCTCAGACGGTGCACAGGACATAACATTGATGATCAGCGACAGGAGGCTCCTCAGTGTTTGGAAATATCCTATATGGATAATTTGCTACATAAAATATATCACATGTCGAACTCTAAACGCCTTGTAGAAATGATGCGAGTGATGCAGCCACTAACACAGCTAAGGGTTGGCATAGGGGCATATGGACTGAATGATACGCGTCTAAAATATTATGGGCTATACAATCAGCGAATAACCCTCATTTGAAAATGAAGACTGGAGCGTCCAATGTGTGTTCGAAGCATCAATGAGAAAACAGTTTGATAGTGGGTGGATAAAGTATATCAAAGACAGTTTGGTAGATCAACATGCATGGGGCCCCGTAAACTGACCTATGAGGATTGAGACTGTAGATGTTTTCATATGTATTTGCGCTTATTTACAGGAAATATAAAATTAACACTTTTTGGAAAGTGATCAGTTTAACGTGAAACCCATCACTGGATGTGTACAATGAATATTGCTGGATTTACTTAAAGAGGCATCTGAGTTCCATATGTCCATGGCTGCTGTGTTATCTGGAAGCCCCAACAGAGATATACAGAAGGTAATGTAACAATCTTTTATGTATCGCAAATATATGCGTCAACACCAGCCATGCTCTAATGGGCAACTACTGGCAAAAGCACCACAAAGGGTTTTTTTGCATTTTAAGGTCACTAGTGGGTCCCTCATTGCGACTGAAGGTGGCCAACCTGCATCAAAGTTTTCGATGCATTAAAAGACAGTGGCTGTTTGACAGGGAACTTTATGAATTTTTGTCAACCCTTTCTCTATTATGTATGCTTGCTTATCGCCGCTGTCTTTGAAGTAATTGTTGATACGTCGGAATTTGTAGCTGATAGGATCGTTGTGCAGCATCTGATAACCCAAACTATTGTGAATAAAATCTGAATAAAAATCACTGTTTTAAATATTAATAAAAATGTGTTTTATATATATATATATATATATATATATAGTTGTGTCTTCATGTTCAATGGTTGTCGGGTGAACATGTCCGGATATGAAGCTGTAGAAATATATTATGACAAAGGTGTGTAGAGCTTGTATCGTCATCTGCGAAAATAAAACAGCCAACATTTGAAACAAGGACAGAGTTCTTAACTTATGCAGTGTGATTAAAAACATAGAAACTATTTCTATAAAAATTGTGGACCCCGTCACAGCCCAGCATTACACTTCTGAATAAAATAAAATGTTTTTAAAAGTCAACAAGCGATGTGTGTTAATAAATAGGACCACATAATAAAGAACCAGACCATTTTATGAATTGTGAAAATATAGTATTTATAAAAATAAATATTTAATACATAAAGGGAAAAAAAGGTATGCACAAACAGTTCAATGCAGAGAGGAAAACAAGTTATATGTGTAAAAGCAATTTAATGCAAAAGCAAATTAAACATGCACATTCAAATACCAAACTCTAAGACGCTCAGCTAGGATGGATTCATCACCTGTGTGGTCGATATTATTTAGAGATCTAGAGATGGCTGGGGCGCTGTGGAATAGTTAGTGGGTGGGTAAGAACTTAACACCCAAAATATTTGATAGCCATAGGGGTGCGTCAACACGCCTGGTGCCAGCATTCTATTATTAAACACAACACTTAGCGTTTTTTGTAGAGTGACCATGCTAATTTCCCACAGTTTTTTTTATCACGCACCATACCCGCATGTGTATTGACTCTGCGGTCTTACATGCAGCTTGCTGTACAAAGGATTGTACCAGATCTTTCAAACTGTCAAAATGTATTGCAACAGTGTTGTTAACGTTCAGCATTATACCTTTAACCTTCATACTGACGACCCCTAGAGATGTGCGATATGCGTATGTTTTGGAACCCGCAGATACAAACTCCACAATGTATTTGCTGGAAGCTAGTTCCAAAGTTAGATCCCCTTGACAATTGCCGGTGGGTAGGTTGACATCCCCGGGGCGGCTGAAAAAAATAACATTAGCGGTATCATGGTACAGAACCTGCTCTTGCAATTGTTCCATCACAGCAAACAGTTTTAAGCAAGCGTGAGGATTGTGAACGCGGCTATAAATATGTTTGTGTTGTCTGAAGTTGTTGGATATTCTGCAGCGTATCACCAGCACAAACAAGCCATTGAACATGCAGCTGCTTACGTTGTATTAATGATCAAATAGATAGGCGTGGAGCACATTGGGGTCTGTGATGATGGCTGTGCTCAGCAAATTAACTCATTGTGCAAGCTTACCCCAGAATAAATTAAGGCATAGTTTTGCCAACAACTGCAGAGCGGGGTTGTCCTCGATGTGTTCCATACGTGAGCGTATGCTGTGATGTTTAAAATAATCAGCTATGTTTGCCTGTTTAGCGACATCGTCCGCACAACCGACAGGAAAGCCAGAGGCTTGCTGTTTTTGCTGTTTTTGCTGTAGGAACATTTTGTATGCACCCCAGGAGATATCACTGTTTCAAAGCCATCTGTAGCTGGATCGTACACCAATTCCCTGTCAGCCTTTGCTCTTTATCCATGTGCCCATGTTTTGTCACAACGCATGCACAACATTAGTTTAGCGTCTCATCTATAGGGTAACATGGGTATGTAAAGACCTCGGGATGGGTAGACCTCTCACCTGATTAGACCGAAATGCTGGTCTATATCGCCAGAATTCCTACAGATAATCTCGGGATGGCCCATAGGATAGGATGTGTCCTTATTCACAGAGGGGTATAGACTGGTAAAATCTAGTTCATGTATTTGCTCGCCCTCTGAGTTGCGATGATGTAACTTGAAAGCATTAGTGCGGCCACCGTTTAACGCATCTTGGGGGTTTATGGGGTTGGGAAAATCACTTTGTTTAAGAAAACGGCACACATCAGGATTGTTCTGCAGCACCACTCACCACTCCTGTTCCCAGATACTGATGGTGCGAAAACTTTGGCTGGCTAGGAACGTCTGTTTCAACAGGGTGCATCTATACAGCTGTGCCATCAAAGTATTGAAACCCCGTTGAAATCATAGGCTGTTTCCATCCCTTGAACCACTGCATAGCCATCCAACCAATATTGATCAAAGCATTTCTTACCGCCGCCAGTTAGGGCGTGTTGTATAGAGATGATTTCGGTCTCTGAGATGTATAAGAGTCATTAAATTGATGCTGTGGAATAATGTTTCTGTCGCCCATGATATGAATACTGGGGAGCAGCAGGATTGCTTAAGGTTTTAGATATAGTTGCCTGTAGATCTGCATAAGGCAACTAGCCAACGTAGTGCTTTGAAAAGGATCGACATATGACACGTCTCCCACCCTTTATAGATGTTTCACGACGAGTCATTTAAATGATCCCGTCCCTTGACAAATTACAAGCTTGTCTTTAAAAGGGCCGTGAACTGATCTTCCTCGCTAGGCATCAACTATTGAACGTCATATTGGTCCAGGCATGGAATTGGGCCTATGTAGTTCAGGTTAGCCGCTGTGTTTAAAAGACAGGGAAAGAAACCCTATACACCTGAGAAACTAAAAGCTCTTGGGAGTTTGCAGAGTTTCATGGGTAAAAAGTTCAAAGAGTCAAGAAAACATATCTATAGAGGTACCACAAAGACAGTTGAGAGCTTAGCACCGTGGGCGATAAGTTTGAATGAAATGTTTTCCCTGAACCAATACTCTCAACTCAAAGAATCCATCATAACCTTTGGAACTATGTGCTTAAAAGGTATACCCAGTGAATTTGGTTGTTATAAAAGTGCTGACAAAGACCACCTTTAAATTCCCAACAACTGTCAACTGTTAAATGGCTGGTGTATATATAGTTTGGTTGGTGGGTTACATTCTATCTATGGGCCTCCATATCATACAGTATGTAGTCCTCCGTTTTATTTTGAGGTGTGCCGGCTGTCATGTAGCACAGGTGTTTATCCGTGTTGACAACTGAACGTTTACACACCATACAGACTATTCTGTTACAGTTGTGACTCTCGGGGAGACATGTTTTTCAGGTGGGGCTGTCAATTGCAAGGTTCGCACATGAGCAAATACCGCTATTGGAATGTGTGTGTCCAGATAGCCCTGAGACCTCGCGAACGTGTGACACCAGGGACATTTTGCAGGTTCTTCCTTAAGTTTTTGACATTCCTTTCTTAAAAACAGGCAACAGTGATACTGTGTCTATCTTTGTCTTGTGGTGACAGTGCTGACAGAGATGTTTAGCCCCCAGGGAAACCTTTTAGCTTGATTGCACCATATCAATGGTCGTCATGGTATAAAACATACAAAGTGTTTCTGACTGTTTTACACTTTAATGGAAAATATTGCCACACCCCATTGTTAAAGTAGGATATCTTGAAGGGTCTATCAAAATATATCTCAGAGAGAAGCAGGTGTCCAAACTCTAACAGAGTATATCGCCATCTGCTATGTATGCTCAGCGGTTCGTTTCACCTGAGACTTGAAGCCATGCTGAGATTTAAGGGCCTGTGATCAAAATGTAACAACCATCTGCCTTTGTTTTTTATGATGTGGCTGTGCAGAATTTTGCTTAAAGGTTTATAAACACTGCCAGAACGAAGTGTGACAACTAGCGCAACAATTCTTATCGATGCAAAACACAGGATCTCTGTCTTACTCTGCAGAAGTCTCTGCAAAATCTCCAGGAATCAAAAATCGCAGAAAGTATCACCAGGTGGATCGTCTGGCGAGCAATGGTCTGTTTAAAACCTCGGCCTCCATTCTTATTTGAACAAAATCATTGGGGCCCACAGTTTCCAAAATCTGTCGAACCAGTGTTTTGACAGCCTCTTTTATGACATTGTCCATGCATTAGGGAGCGCAACTGGTCAAAGTTTGTGAATCTAAATTCCCCATAATGCTCCATGGCTGAGAATGTTTTAAAATTTCTTTGATAGGTCCACACCCTCTCCAAACAAATCAGGGCCTCCGGTGTCTGGGGGGGGTTGGTGCCTGCAGTGTGCTATGCAAACGGTTTCTGGATATAACCAACCAGGCCTTTTTTAAGATTTTATATATCCGACACCTCTGAGCTCGTGCTTTACTTCATTTTAAGTTTCGCGCTGGGTCTTTGCGGCAGCGCTGAAATGAATAACTGCCCCCACTCTGAACAATCAGTTTGTCTGTAACAATACAGGTGTTTTTAATTTCACCAGCATCCCTGGGACAAAGGGGGATGTCTGTTTGGTCTTGATTTGTTTGATGGTTTCTAATAACATTGGTTTGAGGGTGTCATTAGTTACTAGTCACAAGTCTTGGTGTTAGTCTAGTATGTTTAATAATGGGGATATTCCCTGAGTGAATATTGACAGGGGGTTAGCTGAGATAGGACCCCCTATCACTGTAATAGCCCTCCTGGGTCTCTGTGTGCTAGCAGTTGTGGTGTGATTTTCCGAATTCATGGAATCCTCAGGGGCTAGGGGGCTGTTGTCAACCTGTGGAACCATGCTTAGTGCACTGTCAGGCAGTGCCCCGGTGGATGTTTCACAAAAGACAACCCTTTGACTAGTGGGGTATCGGACTGCATCCCTATGGCTGTTCCACAAGTTCCGGCACCTAAGGCGGTAGAAGCACCACTCTAATGTTTTATTGGTGTAAAAACCACCACTTCCACTCCTTCAAAAGCGCCCGAACCACAGATTGTAAAATCTATTTCCTATTGCAGTATGGCTTTAAACTTTTGACAAGGGCAAGCATTTTCACTTTGCTTCAAAGTGAGGGCTCCCGTCTGATTTTTAAAACTCTTTCGCACTTGTTGAGGTCTTTTATTTCTTGTTCTTTTGAATAACCGATGCACACATACATGTAACGGAGTAATATTATTGGAGTTGACAGCATTTGAAATCTTAATGTCACCGGCATTGTGACCCGTCCCTGCATCATGACCACCACCATTCAGAGTGTCTTGATTGACACCCACACATTCACCTTTTCCATTACCCGTGTTACTAACCCCTGTCTCATGAACATCAAATACAGACACTGTCACATAAACTCTCTGCTCAGTTGAACCAATAGTATCACTAGCCAGAATTGTGAGGGGTGTTAGGAGGTGATTCAGAGGCTATATTGCCACCAGTGCACAATGTTGTTGCAGCTCGGGGTGGGGGAGCATCGACTTGAGGCCTGATACTTTCCACCTGCTCATTTGCAGTATTAATGACACTGGCACTGTATTCCTCCCCATTATTGTGCACACAGTCCTCTTGGGTACTAACAGGAGCAATATTAACAACCCCAACACTGTATCACTACCCATCCCTGTGCACACACCCTGTTATGATACAGGGGGCGCCGACCCCTCGTGGGACATCTGCACTTACCCGTTACACTGTCCGGAAACATCCTGCCAGGCATGGCACTTTTTTTTCCATAAAATACGGCGCTTCGCAGCCCCTTTCCATAGGCGTTGGAAGTTGCAGTAATGTGGCCTGTAACGCAGCAGAACTATGTTTCCCATCATCCTTTGGTTGCCGTTCTGATCCCTCCAATGGCAAACACGGAGCCTCTCTTTGATTGTTATTTCAGGCTCTGAAGGATGCGGATGGTTGCTTCCTATTGAAGTTACTACGGAGGTTTCTGTTTCCGAAGTTCCGTCTTCAATTACTCCCAGAACCTCGTCCCCTTGTTATCCTTGCCTGCTCTCCCGAACTCCTTTGGCTCCTCCTTCCTTCCAACTCCCGTGTTTTCATAGCCGCGCTCGTCCAAGGACTGATTCCTGTGTACTGGACTCTCTGCCTGCTTACGGACTGCCTTTTGTGATTTTTTGCCTTTTGTGATTTTGATTTTACCCTTGGTTTTCTTCTCCTGTGCGCCAGAACTTTTGGCTCGCTTACAGACTTTCCTTTTGGGTTCTGATTTTGTCTTGGATATCTACCGCCAGTGTACCGGACCCTAACTTCTGCTATACGGATTGGCCTTATCTTTCTACCTCTGCAGCGGCTTAAAGAGACACTGCAAGTATTATTGTTTACCTGGACTATCTTACTGTTGTCTATCTCATACGTACAACTCTGTTATCCCGTGTCTACAAGATTGCTAACTCGTGCCTACAAATAGTTGTGACTCTGAAACATTTGAAAACTTACCGTTCTGCATGTGCACACTGGGACGCTTTGCTGGGAAGTGCACCGTCCCGGCTCTAGTGCGTAACGCGTGTTGTCGAGTTTTAGTAGTACCCATACTAACAATTCCTGTTTGTTGTTTTATACCAGTTGTTTTGGGACTCCCTTTTCTTCTGTACCTATTTGCCTTCTTAACACAGTAAGAATCACGGCCCATTATTAAGATACCTATTCTTTCTTCTGATCTTGTTCTGGCTACTGGGGTTTAATGCTTAGTTCATTGTCCACTCTTTATCCAGGGTCAGGTTGCCTAGAGGAAGACTTACCTGCTAGTTAGTCGAGGTATTACTAAATTGCAATCTTACTGTGATTTAGCTGTTACCATTACCTACCATTAAAACACTGTTGTTTCCTTTACAGCTGGTGTTCATAGCGGTGTGTGTTCCTGCTCTTTTGAGTGATCTGCCTCACTTGACGGTCTGTTCTTAACAGTCTGGGGGCATATCGCTAAAAAGAGTTAATTTCCCTCAACAGAGAGGAGGCCCTGGTTTAGGTCTAACTAAGGGCTCTACTATCAAGTCCGGCCAGGTCGCTGCAGCATCACCAGGAATCTCACCCGGTGAGTGACACACCCCTCTTGAGTACCAACATGAGTAATATTAATATTATCTAAGTGTCAAAGGGAGGAACAGGAGTTAATACCCATCTCTCCTGCAAACCCCATATCACATAATGAGTGGTGTGGGCAGCCCTCTGAGTCATGCACACCCATGTTCTGTATTACCCTCTTAATAAATAACACTTTCTGACCTAGTCCATTACTATTTGACTGGCAACGGTAACCAACAAAAGGGTGCTAGAACAAAATAAATGAAAACTAATGCAGGGACAGAATAGCAATTGTCTTGGCAATGAAGTAAAATGCTGCAGAAAATGTAAGATCTGTAGTAGAAGTTGACACAGCACCCTTTCTTGGTCTCTTCTTTGCAAAGAATGCTACAACACAATTGACAGACAGCCTTGGCAGATGTCAAGGGGTAACTACTACCTTACTAGATCTTCCAGCATCAAACCCGTTTCTTGCAAGTATTTGGTGTTTCTCTCTTTCTCTATTTGATTTATGATTTATCACTTTCTTTATGGACATACACTTCTCAATCTGGCCTACATCTTTCTCACAATAGTTCTTAATCTTTGTAATGTCATTGATTCTCACAGCTGTCTTTATTTAAATTTGAATTCACAACATGCCCTGCGCTTTGCT
This sequence comes from Ambystoma mexicanum, assembly GCF_040938575.1. NCBI lineage: Eukaryota > Metazoa > Chordata > Amphibia > Caudata > Ambystomatidae > Ambystoma > Ambystoma mexicanum. Next base: position 1,271,541,668 of record NC_090935.1, on the reverse strand, counting down.
ACCACAATTATTCTGGAACTTTGGTTCCAATTTCCTTTCCCAACATTAATTCGACTCTGGTATCACAGTTTTTGATTGAATTTAGATTTTAGTTACCACAGTGCATTAGGCTTGATTTTCTCAGTTACTTCTGAGTGTAGTTTATAACTCTTTTCCCAGTCTTTGTTAGCACAGTAACACTTGAAGTTGTTTGAACCTATGTTTACCAATATGGATTACATTTTAGTTTTACAATGGTACTTAGAGCAAACTACCTCTGCAAACATGCACTGAATTTTATATTACAAAACTTGCCCTTTGTGTATACTTTGTTTTCCAATCTGCTTTGCACTTTGGTTTCACAATGGCTCTTTATCTAGGTTTCATTTCCCAACATAGATCAGACTTGATTATCACAATAACACTTGTGGTTATCTCCCTAAACTAGTTTCCATAAACTAAGGGAAGGGAAGAACAAACTACGGCATTATCACTTTCCCAATTGAAAGATAGATAAGCTCGAATCATACTAAAGAACGATCATGGAGGTACCAGGTGGGAAGGGAAAGGATGACATGTCAACAACACCTTAGCCAACAAAGCAAACACAGGCCGCAATGGATCACAGACAGGAAATAGATAGGAAGGGAGTGGATGACTGCAAAAATGCAGCACCAATACCAGAGTGGGATATAATGTTGACCTCAACCTGGTACACAAAGGTAAGAAATAGATCAGTTGGAAGCTTGCCATGCCATCACTCCTAACAATTAGATGGATGGAAGAAAAAAAATGCCTATTCCATAGGACAATCAGATATGTAAAACAAAAAAATACAAAGGCTAAGAGACATGAAACCCACTAATCCAAAAGCTCACACTTCTGCATATATATCTCACACACAAATCAACACAACCACATCTTTGCACAGCAAACCGCACGCACTGCACAACAGTACAACAACAAACAAACAACACATAACTCACACCAACAGCATATGAGGACTCACACCCGAGCTCAGTGCACAGTGAAAACCGAACTGAAGCTGCCAACAGGACACCACATCTCTCACTTTCCTATTCCCTCTTCACCCTACTAAACCCCAGCCCTCCTTCTTGTTTGCCGATCCACCAGAGCGCCTGCGGACCAATTCCATTGGTGACGGTGCACGGTACAAATACATTTAACATTAACATTTACATTAACATTTGTTTATACTGTTTCCCAACATGCATTGGACTTTGTTTTCAAAATAGACATTAGATTTTATGATCCCTAATTCTCTCTTGTTCCCTCTGTTGGACTTGGTCTGGGGATTGAGATTACATTCCTCATCATGAAATAGCCATTTAAGTCTTTCCTTGGTTGTCCTATGTGATTGTACTGGATGTGGATTTGTTCCAGCATATATCAAGACACTTGCTCACTCTCAAGTCTCCCAGTGTGTAATTAATGTTGAAGTAATTTTGCATGCATTCTCTTAAGTAAGTTCTGTGTATTAAATCAATCACGTGTCCCAGTATGCATCAGTACACTTTCTCTTACACTATGGACTAGACTGGTCTGGGGATTTGGACATTATGTCATTGCATGCAATTAATATTCAAGTCCTTTCTTTATGGTGTCTCCTAAAACCGTGCTGGTTATACAACAACAATTTCAAGCATGCATCTACAAAACACAAAAAAGGACCACGACAGAGTTACATCGTAATTTAACATCACAAGCTCAAATATGGAAAGACACGATAGAAACTATCTACAGCAAAAGGCCACGGGTGCAACTCTAACTCACAAGTTACCATTCAGATCCATCCTGAGAAACATACAGAATTGTATACTAAAAGGATCTGTGACAAGACAAGACAGAAAACATTCAATACATGTCCCAGCATAACCCATCACTGCTCATAATGTCCATTCTTTTCTCAAATCATTGCATAGACAGTGCTTTCATTTCAAAATTAGTATTACATCCTAAAACAATATTTATGTATGTATTTTCATTGAAGCAACATATTCCTTCTACAGTGCCCCTAAACAAAATGTACAATACATATATAGTATACACATGAACTTTTTTTCTTTACAAACTAACAACCAATAAAACAAATACAAAAAATAGAAAATCACTGATGGGATTGTTTCATTATCTATTAGCTGTTTGTATAAAAAAAAACTGTGCACATACAAATGTTCATAAATTGCCATTTGGAAGCATTCTGGGGTTTCTCCTGGCCAGTGGGTTGATGAAGATATGTCCCAGAGTGGTTACCTAAGACCTTTTTTGTGAACAAATATTTATTTCTGGCCACAGAAACCACAGACCTGGTACAAAACAGTGTTGTCTGTGCTTTTTAAAAGGGCCATATAGCAGCCCCCTGAGATGTGTTTTGTCATCTGGCTGGGGATGGGCATGCACCAGAGGGGTTGGATGCAGCATTTATTGGGGAAATATATATTATTTCATGGTGACTTGATCAGTGGATGGCTCACTGTGAATAAAGGCCTGGCCTAGAGTATACAGGCGTTGTTTAGGGTAAGTTAAAGGCTGGGGGTGAATGTATGATCAATCTTGTGGATTGTGATTTTCACAAGTGGATGTACATTTTCTCTATGTGGTATCTACAAATCTTTCAAAGACCTGCAGATATGTGCCCACTGTTCCCACGGAACCTGTTCAAAGAGTGTATTCACACATGTTAACAAAGGGCGATATGCATGTTTTCTAAGGTTTGCCTGACCCTAGGCTGCTTGAGAGTATGCATCAGAGGATGAATTATCAATTTCTTTTGTGAAATAAGTTTGGTTGGAGGAACTGGAGCGCCTGACCAAATCCACAAGTGGCACCCTCTGCAAAAAATTGTGCATCATGTATAATGGGGTTGTTTAGGGCAAATTAGAGACTGGACGGCAAGGGTATGATTAATCATTGTGTACTGTGTTTACCAGAAGTAGAAAAAAGAAAATGTCTCTGCATGGTCTCTGCACATCTTTTACATGTGCACTGATCTTTACCCACATATCCCATTCAAAGACTGATGCAGTAGGGCACAAATGAATACTTTATTTTTGGCAAGGAGTTTGCTGAAAGGGACATTTGATAAGCAGCCCATCCTTTCTGAGAAAGAAAAATCTGCATTATTTTATTTTTTAAAAACTAAAATTTCAGAGCTACTACACCCTTGCCAGATGGCAATCCTTCACAAAATGTATTTGGCATAGTGATCACGTCCTGGGCTGAGTGTACATGTCAACAGTGTTATGTGTGGATGCACATCTGATTAAAGGTGTTGGGACTGGGTTTGCATCTGTTAATTATATGTTTGGTATTGGTTCTCAGGGGCTGCCGGTCAGAATCCCAGGTAAGCAGTAAACATGTGTCACCAAAGGTTGTAATAGCGTTACTTTAAGAAAGATACAAAAGATACCAATCTGCTGCAGAAATCAGATCATACTGGGTTTGGCCAGATGAGCTGCCAGCAGGGAGGGATGTGCCCGAAGAGAGGTGGAGATCCACAACTCAGTAGGTAACCAGGCATCTAAGACAGGAATGTTCACTGGGTAAGGTGCAGAGTACTGAATTTTGACAGAAAAGAAGATATCACAGGGATCTCAGAAAAGGAAAGAAGACTTGTTGCTAAGACCATCCAATGAAATGTTCATGTCTCAGGGTCTGCATGTCAGAATCCCAGGTAGGCAATAAAAAGATGGTACCAAAGGTTGCAATAGTGTATTAGAGACTGGCTTCATTGCTCTAAGAAAGATACAGATCTACTGCAGAGGTCAGATCAGATGGTTTTGGCAAGATGAGCTGCCAGCAGGGAGGGATGTGTCTGGTTAGACGAGAGGAAGAGATGTGGAATAATCAGCTCAGTAGATAACCAGGTAGCTAAGATAGGAACGTTAGCTGGGTAAGATGTGGAGTTCTGGATTTTGACAGGACGGATATCACACGTATCACAGAAAAGGGCAGAAGACCTGTTGCTAAAACCATCCATTGAAATGTGCATGGCTCCAGAATGAGTGCGTTATTTAAGGCAGGCTAAAGTCTGGCTTTAAATATGACAAACCTTTAAAAAACGGGCAAATCACCAAGAGGGCTGGTAATTAGCATTATTCGTTAAACAATGGACATTATGTCTGTAGGGCAGACTGATAGAAAGCAAGCCAAGGAGGAAGCAAGACCAACTGTGCTGTATGAATACAAGGGACCATGTGTTTGAGTATATGTGTTAATGATGCCCTGAAGCTTATCTACAAAGAATGAAGACAAACTATAGGAAAGGTTGGAAGGCAATGCATGTTAGCCACAAAGCATCAGAAGCACCTGCTATCTATAAATCCTAAACACCTCTGTAGAGTACGTTGCCTGAACAAAGTGTTTTCGTAGGAGTGCCACCTTCTTGTATCTCATTGATGCACGATACACTCTAATGGGGAGATTACACTCTTCCAATCCTGTTAGTCCTTACCTGAAGTGAATGTTGCAAAACTGCGACAGTCACTTCCTCCCAATACTATCTGCCACTCTTGAAGCACCACTAAATGACTTAGGTGTTCATTGGTAGTTTATAAATACATTATGCAAAAATAAATTAACATGCATTAAGAAAATTATATGTAATCATTTAATACAGAAAAGGAATAAGGAAAGTGGTGTTTATTTGGAGGTAAACATTTGGGATGTATTTTCAAAATATGTATTTACAAGCATAGGTTAATTTATTTGGGGACATTATCTCAAGGCAGGGCTGGTGAGGTTTTCAAAGGTTAATGTCTGACTATATAGACTGATATCCTTTTTTCTGGTCTTGTTATTTTCTTTTAAGTAGATACGTCACTTTTTGGATAGGTTGTCAATGTCTTTTTTCATTGTGTCAATTGTTTGTGAGATGTGTTTTAACATCTGTTTTATTTCATCAATGCTTAATGTTGTGTTCTTGAAAGGTTTTTATTTTTTTGTATTTCACAAATTTTGCTTCTGTCATTTCTTCATCTGTTTATTAGACATTTAAAAAAATGAATGTTAGTAAAGTGGAACCTTTGCTTTTTGTCTATTAATTTTGAATACAATATAGGTGGGTGTTGTGCAGAAATCTTAGTTTTTAGTTACCTAAATTGATCTCTTTTAGTCTGCACATGATTGCCCTGCCATAGAAACATGTTGTTTTATTTTATTTTATTGATAGTATAACTAGCAGGTGTACTCATGTTTCGCACAGTAATCCCCACTCCAGACCTAGTTTGAATTTCATTCAATGAACGAATATAGATGATGATTTTGCATGGTTGTTTTCATTACCCAAATAGCAACCCAATCGATTTCAGCTACTTTGAGTTGGAGTGTTATTGTTTGTTTATTTATTTACACCACATCCGGGGACCCAAAGGCATCAAGGCGCACAGAGCCACAAGTGGACATACGTGTAAAGACGGTATTCAAGAAGGTTCAACATGGTCAAGAAGGAATATCACCATGTCAGGAAGATTAAGACACTAATTGAAAAGTAAAGTTTTCATTGATGAGCAAAAGGTTTCAAGTTTTTATCCAGGTGTAGGGTGCTTGGAAAGGAATTGCATACATGCATTGCCAACGTGGGAAAAGCCCTTCCCAGACCCTTGGCTGTTTTAAACTTGTGGGTGTTAAGTAGTCCAAGAAATGTATGCACAAGCGTGGCTGTCTTGAAATGTATCCGGGCAAGGATAGTGAGCCAATATAGAGATTGCCTGCCAGATGATATATGCTCATGTCTGGGGATACCCTGAATAATGTGAAGGGGATCATTTTGGAGGTCTGGAGTTCAAAATCAGTAATGCACTAAAGTAGTCAAGTTGAGAGAGTATAATGGCACTTGAGATTGGTGAGCAGTTTGACTCAGAGATAATTGGCTTGATATTCTTAAGGAGTATCAAATAGTAATAGCACCAGTTGCTGAGTCAGGAAAGACTTAACTTTTCCAGTGTCTTAACTTTTTCAGTGACTGAGATGTTAAAATCCTTATTACTGAAACAAGAGTACTCTTTCCCCAGTTTTGCTCTGGCCAGGTAGCTTCCTAATAACAGTAATTCCGTTTAGGCTACGTTAAGACTGAGCCAGTTTTCCATCATCAAGTGTTCGATGATACAATAGATAGAATTAAGATAAATGGTATCAGCGTCATGATCCCCGCTGATTTCCAAGATCAGTTGCGTATCATCTGCGTTATTTGTAAAAGAGATCCCCAGAGTCTCTAAAACACTACAGAGGGGTCTAACATCCACATTGAAGAGAGTAGGGTAGATACAGGCCCCCTTTGGGACACTGCAGATATTGGGGGTTGGTTTTGATGAGGCACTCTCCCAGCATGTCAAGGATTGTCTGTGTGATGATAAAAATGATTGAATCCAGTTAGTGGATTGGGGGGCACAATTTCACAGATCTGAGAGAGTGTAAAGTAAGTGATCATGATCAATCAGGTGAAAGGCAGCAGACAAATCGAGGAGGACCAGGAGCCAAAATTTTTCCTAGTCGAAGAACTCAAGCATGTTGTTCTGCAGGTCGAGTAGGGCAGTCTCCGTTCTGTGATCAGCTCTAAACCCTTCTTGTTTGCTGTGAAGTATAGATGATGATTCTAGATAGGCCTGCAGTTGCTTTGTAGCTACTTTATACAAAATTGAATTAGTAATTGCTCTTAGGTTTTTTTTGCACTTTGGGCATCTAGTGCAGCTTTCTTCACCAGGAGGGTGATGGTAACGATGTCAATGACCTCTGGGACTGAGTTGTGGTCAAAGGAAGAATTATCAAGTCTGGTGAAATATGGGATTAAGACATTTTTATTGTCCAACACAAGTTTAGCAGGAATGTTTTCTCTTCAGGAAGTGGGATGCATGGAGGTCAGGGTTATGTCCATCTCTGGGTTCGTAACATGTCTAAAGATTAATTTAGGTTGTCCTTATGTTGTTTTAATGTAGGAGGAGGCTGAGTCTGGGCAACAGGGCCATTTTTCAGATCGCTTTTGATTTTATTATGGGCTACCCTGAGATCATTGGCAAAGGCCTATTGGACATCATCACAGTCCTGATCCGTGCGGTGGCTGGGTTGTACAAGAGCCTTGGGACTTTCAAGAAGATTTAAAATCTCAAAAAGCTCCTTAGACATTCTTTTTTGCTGTGATAATGTTGTGTTTGGAGGCCAGCTCTAGTGACTTCCATTTCACCATATTAGGGACTGTGGTGTGTTTTGACAAAAATGGTGCAGCCCGCCTTTTCTGTTTTTTTCAGAATGGAGAGATCATTAGTATACCATCTTTTATGGTTGGTGCTTTCTCTCATAAGGTTCTTCTTAAATGGAGCAATTGTATCCAGCATTCTGGTCAGAGCGTTGCTATATGTCTTCCCCCGGAGTTATGGGGAGCCCGAGTTACATGTGATGGACAAGCTGTCATGAACGCAGCTCTAGAGATGGGGTGGTTTGATTTCTTTTGAAGTTGCAATTATAGACCGCTTTGATGGGATTAGGTGGCTTTTTTGGGAATGTCCTCTAAGAGTATGGTAAAGTTCTTTATGCAGTGGTCGGACCATATGCACTTAGAAGTGTTTTGTATTTCAACATTCAGATTTCTGGAGATCACCCAATCCAGAATATTATCCTATTTGGAATGAGGTTAATTTTTCTCGACCTCAAAGTCTATCTTTATGAGTGCCTCTTCCAAAGCGACTGCTTCCTTATACCTGGGGTTATGAAGCCATTGGTTGAGGTCACCCAATATTAACGTCGAGCAGTTAGGACCATTCATTGTTTTTAAAAACTGAATTAAGGCTTCATTAAAATTAACCATCTCGCAGGGGGTTCGGTAAATTATAATGATGTTGAGGAGCTGCCAGGTGTTGGAGCACATTTCAGATGTAAGATTTCACATTTATCACATACACTAGGGCTTTCAAAGAACTGAAATTGATTTTTGACAATGGCTGCCACTCCAACCCCATGACCCACAGAATGTTTTTTTTACAAATGATAAAGTATCCATCAGGAATTGCCATATCTATCATAGGGCTGCTTGCATCTATCAACCATGTTTCTGTTTGACGGGTAAGGTAATCATTGATGTCGAGAGCATGTTTACTTAATGACCTTATATTAAGTGGAGCAATTTTTCTATCCAGGTAATCAATCACATTTTTAGGACGACCCGTGATTTGGGGATTATCAAGCAAAAACCTTGCTTCATTGGTATCAGTGTTAATTTGGTGCTTCAAGCTTACATGTGTTTGTAGCTCAAGGGGTAATAAATCTATATTACCGGAGCCATTTGTACATGTTAGGTCAGTATTTTTTAACAACAGTAATATCAAGGGATATTTCTTGAGAGTGGAGATCATTATGTAGTACCGCATCAACACCTGTGTTTGTAGGGAGGTGAGAGGTATCATCTGCCTTTAGCATCAAATATTTTTTTAGAATAGCAAGTCGTGATGCGTTTTGTGCAGCTAACATCAGATTTATTCCCCTGCAGTGGCCCATTGATGTACAAGTGCATACACCAATGCCGTGTGTACGCTATTAGTCCCTGAAAGTCCTGTGTGTTACATGCTGTGTCCCAGGGAGCCTGCGAATGAGATAGACACACAGTTATCACTTGACAATGGGAAGTAAATTATCCAAATCACACAAAGTGTGTTCTCATGAAGAGGGAGGACCAGCGCATATAATTATGCAAAGCAAGAGGACAGAGTTTCCTACAAACCGCTGATGCCGGATGATGACCGGCGAAGACCGGCTTGTTCTTGGTGCGCCGGTACTGGTGCACCTGTTTTCTGAATAAATATGCTTGGGGTGATGGGAAATGTAGTTTCCCGCCTTGACAGCGTGTTTGAAAGCAGGTAAGATGTAAAAAAACTGTGTGTAATACAAATGCTTTAGCAGTGAACAATACTATAGTTAGTCAGCAATTCAATCTGCCCACAATAATATTTTCAAAATCAAGCTTCAACACAGCAATGCAAAGAGCAGCAATATTAGCAGCCTGATACCATTTTCAAATCTAGATGGATTCAAGTAATAGTTTTGTTCTCGTTCTAACTTCCTGTCAAACTCTCATTGTTACGGGCTCAGCTCGTTATCAAAAGGCTAAATGAGAGTGATACAAATGGCAACAGTATATATAGCTGGTGAAGAGCAGCTTGCTCCTGGTGCGCTGGCGTGGGTGCGCCTGGTTTCAGAATAAATATGCTTGGGCTGAAGGGAAATGTAGTTTCCTGTCATAACAGCGTGTTTGAAAGAATGTAAGATGTAAAAACAACTGTGTGTAATTCAAATGCTTTAGCAGTGAATGATACTAGAGTTAGTCAACAATTCAATCTGCACAACAATAATAGTTTCAAAATCAAGCTTCAACACAGCAATTCAAAGAGCAACGATATTAGCCATAGCTCCCAACCTTTTTTGTCAGCATGGCGGGTGAAAACACCCGATTTTCTTTTTGGCAGGTGAGAGGCCCATAGAGGTGAATGGGCGTATGAAAGACTTGGCGGGTGATTCTCATCTGCTTTCAAGGCGGGTGACACCCGCCAAAAGCGGGTGAGTTGAGAGCTTTGTATTAGCAGCCTGATAATAGTTTAAAATCTAGATGGATTCCACTCATAGTTTTTTTCTCGTTCTAACTTCCTGTCAAACTCTCAATGTTACCTGCTCAGCTCGTTCTCAAAAGGCTTGTTGAGATTGCGCAGCAAAATTATCGATGTTCCTATCTACAGCCGATGCAGCAGTTACCTCAAAATAAATGTTGTACGTGGAGGGCTGAAGTGTGTAAGCTAGAAGTGCTCTACCCGTATGTGTACGGCTGAAGCATGTAAGCTTTTTACTGTTCAGATGGCATACATTCATCAACTTCCGTGGGAAATGAAGTTCCTCTAATTATCATGGGAGATGTGTCACGGTGTGACAGACAATATCATTGCGAACACTATTGAAGAGACAAGCACCATTTCCTGTCAACCGCATTACTACAAAAGCACAGTTATGTGTCACCCACATGACTTTAAAAGTGAGTGTTGCTAATGTCAGCTAGAATGATGATAGTGTGGATAATTTAGGAACAATGAACTGCTGAAGTTTACGTAGGACTACGGCAGAACTATGATACAAAGAGCCATATGGCAGGGGTAAGCACTTCAGGCCACTTAAAAAAACAAAACAATTACAAACATGTATATTGTATACTTTTCGCATTGTCTAAACCATGGAACCTACCGACATGCCAAATTTCAGGTTTGTAGCATGTTGGGAAGTATGCTGAATATTTCTAACAGACACACTTGAAACACTTGGGTATAGGCGTGTAATGAATGCCATATTATATTGTATCACACACATTTCCACATATTGCAGGGGCAAGCATTGCAGACTGCTTAAAATAAAATATTAGAAAAATTGATATTTTAAACATTTTACATTGTGTACACCATGGAACCTACCCACATGGCAAAATTCAGGTTTGTAACATGTTGGGAAGTATGCTGAACATTTCAAACAGAAAAATATTCACAATGTCTCTTTTTTATATATAGAGATGAATGAATATGAATGTAAAGTGTTATTGTTATTAAATGAACACATGTGTAAGCATATATAATAGTATGTTATCCGTGGGTTTGGGTTATACCTATAAACATGGTGAGCTCTTTCAGTGTTCTTTCCTGTGTGCAAGTCTGCATTACAGGGATACGTGTAATTGATTAATAGTTCAGCTCAAGTATTTCTTTGGTTACTTGAGCTCTAATTAAGCATTAGAAACCCCACCTAAAGGATATATTATGTGGTAGTTGAGTGGGTCCCCAGTAATTGCCCTTGAGCCAAAGGTCGGGGCCGCTAATGAGGGTGAAAGTCAGTTTCCTTATAATAGAGGCCTCTTGTAAAGGTTGTAATAGTATTAGAGAATGTTAAAGTGAAAATATGGATGGCCCACCTAGGGCTTTATGTTCTGGATTCTGTACCCCTTTTAATGGGCAGAGTAGACATGAAAGGAGGTCACTGGCAGTGTGCAGGAATTATAGAGGGACATTGTTTTTAGATTAAAGCTTCACAGCAGAGTAAAGTAAAGAAGACAGGCCTCATTATAAGTTTGTTGGTCCGGGAACTACGGTACCCGTAGTACCCGTAAGCTTGCTGGTATCGTAGTTCCCGGACCGGCAAACTACGAGTTTTGCTCGCGGGTGCCTTTCTGCCCACCAGGTCGGACCTGGCAGGCAGAAAGGCACCCGCGAGCACAGCATGTTTATTATGGTGCCGGTGCATCCGACCTCCCCATTCCCATTGAAACTGATCAGTTGAGGAAACAATGTATTGGTCTGGCACTGACCCAGAAATTGGGGGGTGAATCGAAACCTTATTTACACACACCCATACCATTATTAGTACTGAGTATATATTGAGTAAGTAAACATGATTGTGGCTGTATTGGAAAATATGTGGTGGGTGACAGGTTTGCTAATTGTGAAATTTGGTGTTATTTAGAAAACATGCTTATCACATAAGAGATTTTTAGTTAAAAATATTTAAGTGTATATTTTTTGTATTGATTTACTTTAAAAACAGAGTAGCTTATTATTGCATACTTCTATGATATTATCTCCCCAGTGAGATTATCTTCCTCTAGCCAAGCTTAATAACAGTCCATTTTTTTTAATGATTTTTTAATATTTTTATTAATATTTATTGGCTGTTACATATTTGATGATAACTTTTTATAAATGTGATATTGTTTAAATGCACATTATAAAATGTTGCAGGTATAATCACTTTTACTGTCTTCTTTGTGTATAGTTCACAATAACATATATGTAGGTAAGCATTTATTTTAAGAAAATAATAGAAAGGCATGTGTATGTTATATATTAACCCAAATATTATTTTAGTAAAAACATCGTATCCTTTAGTTTCCTTTCAGGCCATTCATTTATTTAGTTTTGTTTAAAGTATTTACCTTGTTTTTCTGTTTCTGCGGCACTCTAGGATCAGACTATCTCCTTTTCTTTTCTTCAGTAAACTGTGTATACAGCTATAATGTATAGGATTTAAAAGCTCATGTCCAAGGAAACGTAGGCGAAGATGTGTGGAAAATGTTTTCTTCATTGTATGAAGTTCATAGTTTTACCTTAAACACGCACCATTTTGTAAGGCAGTTTCTGAAATGTAGAATTGCGTATGTGATGGAAGTGTACAGATTGTATAAACATTATACATATTTTGGCACCCAAATTAAGAAAGTTTGGATAACCATCAAATTCACATATATCCTCATATCATATTAAACATGCGAGGTGTGCATACATACAATATTTAAATATTGCCTTTTTTTTATACTAATGGGTGGCTCTGAAAAGACCATTTGTTGTGTGAGATTGAATCTTTTGGTAGGAGTTTATTGCTTCTTTTAAGTGAAACAAAAAAACTCTATTACCAGAGTCTAGAAGGTGGACACCATCATGCATTAAAATGTGCACTGAAATATGCTGGATGTTGTATTTTGAGATTGAGGGCATACTGTGGTCACGAAGATAAGCTGTAACTGCTTTGTTGACGTTGTGCCTTGCTTTCTCCATTTGTGGACCTAAGTGTCTATGGTCCTCATTACATGTTTGCTGGTCCGGAAACAAGGGTGCCGGTCAGCTCACCAGCACCCTTGTTTACGGACCGGCAAAGTACAGGTCTACCTGCCGGAGCCACTGTGCCCGACAGGTCAGACCCTGCCGTGCACAACGGCCAAGGTAGGCAGACTTGTCACGTGAGCACCGGAAGCGTTGCTTATGGTGCCGGTACTCCCATGTCCCCACTCCCATAGAGTCCAATAGGACTCTATGGGAATGGGGATTTACAAATGTACCGGTGCCTAACTTCCCGGCCGCCAGACTTGGAATAGCCCGGTGGCACCGGGAAGTCAGGCACCGGTAAATTATGACAGGTCTGACGGCAACCCACCGGTAGCACCTGCAGGGTTACCGCCGGACCCATAATGAGGCCCTATATCTTTTCCAAGCATGCCTTTGGACAATGATGGAATATACAATGGTAATGTTGGTATAAACCTGCACAAAAGCTTTGAGAAGGTCTATCAGGCAGTATCGTAGATACAGCCCAGTGACATAACCTAGGCTATTACCCCGACAATGTACAATAATCATGTGTGGTTGCTTCTTCGTAACATCCATATGTTTCACATATTTTAAGCACTTTGAACAATTTTATCTCTCTAACATCATGCCTTGACTCTTCCAAATGTTGAAAAGCAAGCTTGTTGAACACCACTGTTCTTAGCATATACTTGCAACAAATACACCCTGGAATCTCTAATCACTCATCGATTCTTAATTTCGAAACCTCCGTGTGCTGTGCTCCTACTACTTAGTAAAGTAAAAAGCATATCTGCCAATGTGTTATACCTTTAACATATCAGTTTTCAAACGCAAGCCTCTTGAGTAGGGTGAAAAGAGTTAATAGGAACAACTAGACTGTCAAATGCAAGAAACAAATATACTTGTTTCGAATCTGGGATCCACACATAAGAACCGGATCTGTGAATTCAGTTCCATGCACAATTGGTTGCAATGCGTGTCGGACCATGAGTCATTGGCCTCATTACGACCCTGGCGGAAATCGCGGTGCAAAATGCACCATGGAGCACGGCGGAAAGCTGTCGATAGCGCCATGGGGGTTGGCGGATTTTCCGCCCCATACCGACCTTGGCGGGGCGGTAAATCCCCATTCCCCATTTTACCCTTCCCCATTCCCATTTTTGCCCCATAGGGTATAATGGGAGTGGGGAAGGCGTTAATTACGCCACCGTAAAATACGGTGGCGTAATTAACAACAAGGTCCCGTAGCGCCATGGATTTCTCCGCCCGGAAAAACCAGGCGGAAAACGCTCCATGGCGCTACGGGAACTCGTAGTAGGGCGGACGGGTCCGCCGCGAATAACGCTGGCGTAAACCCACTCCGCCAGGGTCGTAATGAGGCCCATTGTCTTTAGAGTGAGTGTGTGAAGTCCACCAGATCTACGAATATCCACGGATCCATATGCAATCGGAAAAATAACATATTTACCCTTGACTTTTTTATGAACTGTTCTTTTGGTTTGTATATGCAAATACTGAGAGCGGCAGTATTCCTGATAACTGGTGTCTGATGTTTCATTATACATATACCACTGGTACATTATTGGATGATGTCATGCGTGGTGGCTCTCGGCAATCATTCGAACCTTGCTCTAGTGATCTGACAGGTACAATGCAGACCGAAAGTTCCCATGATGTACAGCATCTGAAGTGGGTGCATCTTTCTGGAGAAAATGAACGTTTTCATTTTCTCATGAAGAAAATCTTCCAGGCTTCTGCTTTGTTTAAAGATTTAGAAAGACAATTAACCAACAACCAATCTGGTAAATTTTGTTTTATTTGTCTGTAGATGTTTAATGTATTATATTCATTTGGCAGAGAAAGTTCATTTATAATGAGAGTTGGCATTCTTTTCAGTCATTATTTTGATAAAGATTTAAATAGACCGTGTGAAAGATATGTCTTATGTTTTGCAGTGTTCAGTGTTTTGAAACCATTCACAGTATTTTACCATGTATGTATATGCAGGTCATTTGAAAAGGTTCTTGGTGTCCTTCTTTCTCAATATTTTTCAAATAATCCAAGAGAGAATGTAATCGTTTTAAAATGTGGAAAGACATGTTTTATTATATAGCACAGTGCTTTGTTGAGGCCTCATTACAAGTTTGGGAGTAAGTTTGTAGTAATTCCACTAAATGACTTCCAAAATGGTTTACTGTTATTGCCACTTAATCCGGAGTAGTTGCCATCAGATCATGAGTGGTGGTAAGGTGGTGCAAGCCGTCATTCTGCTGTAGTAAATGCTCTCTTTTATTGCCTTAAATTGGAGGATTTACCTCCAGCATCCCTACGATTTACTGGAGGTAAATTCTTCACTTTTAGGTAAAACCCCGGAACACTACAGTGCAGTTAATGCGGCATTAATTCAACACCACCAACAATAGCGACTGTTACAGAATGTGCACCATTTTATACTCTACTGCTGAACTTGTAATGAAGCCCCTTATATTTTAAAAGTGTTTTCAGATGCTTATACTGTATATATGTGGCACATATAACCCTTGTTCAACGGATACAATATTAGGAACAAATAGGTCATATGTTACATGGTGTATAATAAGTATGACAATCTTAATTATGTTGAATTCAAGTAAAAGGGGTTTGCTGTATCCTGTGCAGTAGTTTAATACAGAGCATACCAGGTTAAAAAGAAAGGGAACAGGGATTCCAAGATGGCCGCCGCGGAGACGAGCTGCGACTAAGCCGCGCTCGTACCGGGCCGTCTAAATAAGCACAATTCGAAGCAAAGTCAGCGCAGCACACGAGCGGATCGCTCCTCCCAACGCTGCCCGTGGGCTCCGGACGATAGGGTGCACGTCGGCGGGGCGCCGAACACCGAGGACGGTACCCTCGGAGAAGCCACCCCTCCCCCATCGGGAGATTCCCGCCACCGGGCCGGCAGCTCCAACGCTGCGGAGCGGAGGGGCAAACTGCCAGCAACGAAGCCGAGGGAGAAGGGACAGAGGCAGTGGGGGTGAATCCCTACCCCTCCCAGGAGAACCGCGGAGGCATCGCCGCCCCCCCAGAGGGAACCTGACTACAGGCGGCAGCAACAGCGGGCGACCGAGCGGTCATTCCAGCCCCCTCCCCCGCGCCCATCGCAGAGGAAGGAAAGAGAGCCACAAAGAAAGACGCCCGGAGACCGGCACTAAGGGCACAGGGCCCCCGACACGGCGCAGAGCAGAGGCACGAGCGAGAGCCCCAGGTTCACGGGGTTGAAGCGGAGAAAGTTGGCGGGCGCCCCCCGCACAAGGTGAGCACCAAGGATTGGGGAGAGAGTGCGGCGGCCATATAAATCCGGCGAGAAAAGACCCCCCCCAGAAGGGAGCGGAGCAGCGCGAATGAGGGGAAACCGTGCCCAAGCAGAGTGATCTCCCCAGGCGCCGTCACATCTAACAGCAGGGGAAAATACATACTCCATAGGAAAAGGAAAAAAAAGACAGGAAGCGGCAGGGAAACACTGGAGTAGGAGCCCACAGACAGGGGACACAATCAGTGGGCGAGTGGATCCCGTAACAAGACACGGGAGAGTCCAGCTGATCGACGGGAACATAGAAAGGAGCCCCCGAGGCCAAGACAGGAAAGCAGTACAAGGAAAGAAACTCACCCCGGGAAGAGAGGACCCGCCTAAGCAGACCCCAAGCAGGCACAGACATATTGGAACGGGGCGCCCAGGGGCGATCCAAGAAGACACCCTCTTGAGCTCCAGGGGGGCACAGCACTAAGTACACAGGGGACTATCAGAAGCCCTCGCACACCCCGGGAAAACACCAATAAGCACACAGGGGACCATCAGAAGCCCTCACATATTCCAAGAGACATTCATAACATGTCAAGGGCAAAAAGTAAAATTAGTGCCTCCCAGCAGACCCCGATCCCCTCAAAGCAAGACGCAAATATCCTACAACTGTGGTCGGCGGACACCACGCCGCAAGCGAAGGGAAAGCCGCAAGACAACCAACAAAGGGAAGAAATGGCACAGGCGAACCCCATACAACCCCCATCCAGGGATGACATGCAATCATGGTTCCAGGAACTCCAAGAAAAATTCATGTCCTCCGTACAGGAACAGTTCACGACGATGAAAAACGACATGAAACAAGCGGTCCAAGACCTAAGGATCGATGTGGCGAAACTGGAGGAAAGAACCGATATATTGGAAAGAACACTCCAGGGGATAGGTGAGGAAACGCAGCAGACGAGTGAAACCCAGGAACATTTGATGAGACTCACCCATAACCTTGAGATTCAGTGCGAGGATTTGGAGAACCGCTCCAGACGCTCCAACATCCGCATCAAAAATATGGCGGAAACAGTACAGGACAGAGACCTCATGTCGGCAGTTAAGGAAGTGTTCAGTAATATCCTAGATGCAGCAGAGCCGGATACAATCGGAGTCGACAGAGCCCACAGGGTCGGCCCAAAAAGATCGGGAGCACCTGGGGAGAGGCCAAGGGACGTCCTGGTGGCGCTTTCCTCCTACCCGCAAAAAGAACAAATCCTGAGGAAGGCCAGAGAAATGGATCACATAAGTATGAACGGTCAAGAAATCCAATTGTACCAAGATCTGGCACTGATTACACTGCAGAAGAGAAGGGCGATGGCCCCACTAGTCAAGGCCCTACTGGCGAAAGAAATTCGATACAAGTGGACTTTTCCATTCGGGCTGACGTTTACATGGGAAGGGAAACAGCGGAGAGCAACCACCTGGGAAGAAGGCCTCAGCATAATGGGCCTTCAGGGCGATACGGAGGACGGGGATCAAGCGGCACCCAGCGGAGAGCAAAGGAGAAGACCTAAAGGATGGGAAACGATCAAGCAAAATAGACCAGCCAAAGGAAGAGAAAGCCGTAGGAAGCCGACATAAAAAGAGGATAAGACACAGAGAGAACGGAGGGCGCCAAGCGACATCGCACCAAACTCTGGTGAGGGGGCGGGAGAGAATACAGCAGCTGTACAAGAACTGAAGAAGGCGGTCCGGGATGGACCCTCCGGCTTGGAATCGGGTAAGATAAGACATTTATGTGGGGTTTAGGAGCCCCTACACACACACCCCCCGAGAGGAAGGAGGGCAGGGAGCTTCGGGCGCAACGCTCTGGCATCAGTAGGAACCCTTGCCCTACTCGGGGGCAACAAGTTCGGTTCTGTTTTTGTTACCAGTTGGGGGGGGGGAGTTAAGAGGGCGGGGAATGAGGGACCGGGACAACAGACAGAGGGCAGCGGAGAAGCAAGGGATGTCAATTACTCTGAACTTGTGCCTTACTAAATGGGGAAGATACGCATAGTGACCTATAACATAAGGGGGATGAATCACCCCGCAAAAAGGGCGAAACTGGAGAAATTACTCAAAAGGGAAGGGGCGTACCTCCTTCTCCTACAAGAAACGCATATAAGAGCAAAAGACAAACAAAAGGCTCGGATAAGGGGATATACAATATGGGCCCAGGCTAACGCCACAGACAAGAGGGCGGGAGTCATCATAGCAATGAGGACCGGAAGGGACGCCATACTGGAGAACTCCATCACAGATAAGGAGGGAAGGTATGCGTTCGAAAATGTGGTGCTGGAGGGGCAGAGGATCACCCTAGCGACAATATATGCGCCCAATGTGGGACAGGACGGCTTTCTAAGAGACACCCTGGACAAATTAGAATCCTTCGCAAGAGGGGAAGTGATCTTGGGAGGAGATCTGAATATGGCGTGGGACCCACAAAGGGACAGAAGCACTGGAGGGGCATATAGCCAGGGGGCTCCATCGAAACGACTTAAGCAGCAAATGGACCAGATAGCCCTGAGTGATGTATGGAGGGAACTCAGAGGGGGCCAAAACGGGCACACTTACTTCTCACATGTCCACAACTCGATGTCACGAATTGACTACCTATGGGCTTCGGTGGGCCTCATGGGCAGAATCCAGGAGGTGGAAAAGGGGGCAATCGGATCACGCACCCTTGTGGCTCGATATGAAACTTCAGGGGAAATCTAGAGGTCTGTGGAGGTGGAGATTGCTGGAGGACATAATCCAGGACATGGTCACGGGGGAAACCATAAGGGGAATGATAGAAGAATACTTCACGGACAATGACACAGGGGAAGTATCAATCTCCACAGTCTGGGAGGCGTTTAAAGCAGTGATCCGAGGGAAACTAATGGCACTAAAAATAACGATGGAGAAACAGAGGTCGGTGTGGGAAAAAGAATTGGAAAGGTCAATTACTGAGATACAAGGGAAGATACTGACACAACCCTCCAGGGAACTTCAGAGGACTCTTAGACACACGCAGGGCCAGCTAGAAATGCTGCGCACAAAGGGAGCGGAAAGGAGCCTTCTATACCTAAGACAAAGGTTCTACATTAAAGCAAATAAAGCAGATAAGTTACTGGCGAGACAACTACGTGCCAAACAGAAAGACATAACAATCAAAAGCATTACAAACATGAAAGGGGAACACTTTACACGCACACAAGACATAGGGGAAGTCTTCAGAGAATTCTACCAGAAACTGTATACCACAGACCAACCGGAGGCAGACGCACAGGACACATATCTGAAATCCCTCACATTCCAGCAAATCTCACCGGCAGACAAGCAGGCCTTAGAAGACCCCATAAGGGAGGAAGAAGTTAGAAAAGCAATAAATGAACTTCCGAAAAATAAAGCCCCAGGCCCGGATGGCTATACGGCCCCATTTTATAAAAAATATGCGGACCAATTAACCCCGGTTCTAACCAGGTTATTGAATTCCTTTAAAGAAAGTGGCAATGTGACCCCCACCATGAACGAAGCGAAGGTCCTGGTATTTCACAAACTAGGGAAGGACCCATCTTGCCCGGCCTCATATAGACCAATTTCACTGATTAATATAGATGCCAAAATATACACTAAGATATTAGCAGCTAGGCTCTCCCCGCTTCTTCCTAAATTAATTCATCTAGATCAATCAGGCTTTATCCCAGGAAGACAAACACACGACAATCTCAGAAGGATCACCCATCTGGTGGAAAAGATTGGTATAAAGCGAATCCCAGCAATTCTCCTGGCACTTGATGCCGAAAAAGCATTTGACCGAGTGGAATGGTCCATGTTATTTAAGACACTTCAATGTATGGGATTTGGGGAACACTTTATTGCCAGAATTAAAGCAAACTACAACGCCCCAACTTGCAGAGTGGCCATCAATGGGGAGGTAACAGAAAAGGTGTACATATCTCGTGGAACTAAACAAGGGTGTCCACTCTCTCCCCTATTATATGCTATATTCCTAGAACCCCTACTGATGAAAATTAGGGAAGCTGCGTATGTTAAGGGGATAGAGATGGCAGGCATGCAACACAAGATTACTGCTTATGCGGACGATCTGCTGTTGGCACTAGAGGAGCCGGACCGATCGCTGGCTGCAGCAATGGGAGAGCTAGAAACCTTCGGGGCCATCTCGGGGCTAAAAATCAATAGAAACAAATCAGAAATTCTAATACTGGCAGGAGAGGGGGATAAGATTAAGAGAGAAGCAAGGGCACTCAACCTCAAGATAGCAGAGGAGGGTATTAAATACCTGGGAATTACTCTCACACACAAGGTAGACCAACTGTACAGTAAAAACTACCCGCAGCTACTTACTAGCGTTCGAAGAGACATAGGAAGATGGAACCCATTGCTGATATCATGGTGGGGTAGAATTCAGGCGGTAAAGATGACCATTCTCCCAAGGCTCCTATACCACTTCCAAGCCCTGCCGGTAGGGATTCCCTGCTCATTCTTCAAATCACTCCTGAGGGTAGTCTCAACTTTTGTGTGGAAGGGGAAAACTCCGAGGCTGTCCAGGGCGGTCTTAACCTCGTCAACTAGGGAAGGAGGGATGGCACTGCCCCACTTTCAAAAATACTACCAAGCGGCCCAACTAAAGGTGCTTCGGGAATGGCTGGGAGAAGACCCACAACAACTATGGGCAGCACAAGATAGGGCGGTGGCTAGAACCCCACTAGTGGAACTACTCTGGAAACAGAAACAGCACAGACATCCCAACATAGGGATCAGCGTAATACTGAGCACGACCTTGGAGGCGTGGGACACCCAAACAAGAAAGGGCGCAATGTCCAACACACTAGGCCCATTCACACCCATATGGAGGAACCCGCAGTTTCCGCCAGGGTTGGAGCAGGGTACATCAGACAACGGGGAGGAGGCAGGCATAACGAAAATTGGGGAAATGTTTTGCAACAATGAAATTATTCAATACGAATCATGCCTCACACTCCCAACAAGAACCACACGGAATAGATATAGTTATGAACAACTTAAGCACTGGCTAAAAACTCCTGAAATGGCGAAGGCGGCAACGAGAACCCTAACCCCATTTGAGAAATACATTACAACCAACTCAGGGGCAAAGAAATGGATTTCGACACTATATTCCTTTATAAACAAACAAGATGAAGAGATCAAATGGGCATATATGCGCAAATGGGATAGAACGCTGGGAATGGAACTCACGAGAAAACAGTGGGAGGACATATGGGCTCAGATCCCCAAACTGACAAGAGCGGTGCAGATGAGAGAAATGTGGATTAAAATAGTGACTCAGTGGCACTACACGCCTGAGAGACTGCATACTATGTTCCCAGGAACATCTAACCTCTGCTGGAGGGAGTGTGGAGAAGTAGGGACGTGGAGACACATCTGGTGGGCCTGTAAAGGAATAGTGCCGTTCTGGGAAGAAGTTAAGGGAGAAATGGGCAAGATATATCCAGATGTGGGACAACTAGATGAGAGCGTATGGATGTGTGGCATGAGAGATGACACTACAAGAAGATACACGAAAGCACAATGGAGAAGCTTTGTGGGACTTCTCATCGCGGCATGGACAACAATTGCCCAAAATTGGAAAAAGAAGGATACACCACTAATATTTACGTGGCTTCAAAAAGTATGGGCGCAGCTAGCAATGGAAAAAGTCACTCACACAATCCAAGGCACTAAGAACAGGTTCACCAAAGAATGGGGTGGGGTCATGGAACACCTGCAGTCAGACTTTATGGATCAATGGTGCCCCCACAACATAAAGGTCACAGACATTTTCAACGCATAAAGAAATCCACAAATCAAGTCACATGGGTCCCTGGGCGGGAGGGGGGAGGGTGAGTTGGGGGTGAAATGTTGGTACAAAGTTTTCTTTTTTGTGTTTATGACCAATGAAAATAATAAAGATATGTTTAAAAAAAAAAAAAAGAAAGGGAACGCATCTTACTAAGCTAAAACAATGTATTCGTGTCCTGTGTAAGGGTGACATTCAATTAAATTCAAAACTGACTGTGCTGCATTTAGGGCAAAAGATATTTGTATGTACAGTATATATTTTTCACTGGAAGTTACATATTGGTAGCTGTTTCATTTTGGAAGGTTTACATTTGGGAGTCATGTGAAAACACTTAGCTTTCTTATGACAAATCTAGACATATTTAAATGAACAAAAGGAGAAAGGGAGTTAGAAAACAGCGGGAATTGGCACATGCTCTCCTTTAAATAAGTAGTGAAGTGCATTTAAATAAAGAATTAGGGAACAAGGGTTTCCTTTGTCTTCCCTTTAGTTGAGCCTACTATGTGTTCAGTTGAATATGGTGTAGTCGTTTCAGTTTAAAGTAGGATATGGAGAATATAAAAATGTATTCTTTTTTCAATTTTCTAAGTGATGTATTTATTAATCCTTAAAGCTTTTATCCAGAAGAGACGAGTGAATCCTAGGAGGAAATTTCCTTTTGAAAATATTGCACACGATGTGGCAACTGTTTTTTTTTATCGGTTTCATAGTTTCTTTGGAAAGTTTACGCTTACTTTATTTTCCTACACCCGAGATCAAGATTACTTAGAAGAGCAAATAATTACCAAGTCTTTGTTGTTCAGTCTAACTAATGAGGTAGGCTGGACCATGGGTTCAAGCCAGCGTTGACTGCTTGTTTTCTTAACTGGCTAATAGCAACTGTTATCATTTGTGCAAAAAAGTATGTTTGACAGCAAATGTATAACTATATTTTATTTTAAAAAGTAATTTGCAACTATTGTATGTGTGTTGTTCCTGTTTTGGGGAATACATTTCAATACCCAAGGTGGTGGTTGTTAATGGTTGTGAATGTGTGTGGTTGTTCCTGATTGTAAGGATGTATACGATCTGCCCGCAAATGTTTTGCTCGCAGGCAGACTGCCCGCAATAAAACTGCTTGGTCCCCGTTTTGACCGTGCATTGAAAACAGGGGGCCGAGCAATTTTTGTCCCCCGCCTCCATTGTTTGTTAAGGATGCAGGGGACACCCTGCAAACCCCTTCTGACATACTCACATGAACATGAGGACCAAGGGACACCCCTGCAACTCCTGCACCTCATGTTCAGGTAAGTAGGTCAAAAGGGAAAAAGGTGAAAACGTACACCTATAATTAGGTCAAAAAGAACTAACGAACAATTTGGAGGACTGGTCACTAGCTGTTGATTCCTGTTACCTTGGATGCTGACTGCTAATTAGCACCTGGGGAGATACACTTAGCCAGTAGGTGGATTGTGGGCTACCAACTAATGGAAATATCTGCCCTACGTAGGATGGTGCCCAGAAGAATGATGGGTACAATTTAACCCCCCAAATAAGTCACTTAAACTGTGTGTTATAAAGTCTCAAATTCCATAGACATTGTGGGTTTTCCAGTGTCTCCTGAACTTTGTTCTGACCTCATTCCTCAAGCATGAAAAGTCTCATAATCAGAAATAATGTCACTTTGAGCAGACACACAGTATCTTCTCCCGGGTGAGGGGTCTCCAACGGTTATCTCTGCTACTAGGGGGCACTATGATCTTCCATAGCTCTGCATCGCTTTTTCCTTAATCACTTTGGGCCCCTCACTGCCACCCTCAATGTCACTGCTCCTGTTCGCTGTCATTCCTGGGGTCTGATTCACCCTTCTGCCTGCTCGACTTGGCTTAGGCCACCTTCTTTCCTTTCTGGCCTGGAGCTTCCTTTCTCCACCCTCTCAGCTGTTGTTACCCCATCCTCCTTCTCTGCTGTTACTACCTACTCTCTTCCTCTGCTGTTATTATCTCGTTCTGCTCTGACATACCTCCACCTCATATTCTTCATTTATCCCCTCATACATCTCTGTTGTTACCCCCACTGCTATGCCACAGCTGACTCCTCATCTGTTATTACCACCTGTTTCACTCTTCTACAACAGCTCGTAATTACTTGTTCTTATGCACTCCAACACTTTCCACCACTCACCACAATCTTCTTTAACATCCCACACACAACAACTCAGAGCAGCACTGTCTGGTCAGGTGATGCTTACCTCTACTTGTCTGGAAATCAATTACCATAACTCCAATACCTGGGGCCTCGTAGCACTTATTTTCTGTAGCTGTGAATGGGCCTGCCTATTTTCCCCACCAAGTAAGCACTATGTTCTCAGATGAGGTTCCCAGGAACACACAGCTCTTGCAAGGGACAAAGATGCGCATAACTCGCAGCTCAATCTAGTATGGGACTTCGCCACAATACCATATGAAACTTCCACCCAACAGCCAGTCAGGGAAAGGGACAGAGTCAGGTATTCCCAGGACTTTGGGAAAACAAGGTAACCTGCAATAGAAAGCAAGAGGCTGCAGGGGCCATCTTGTCTCCAATCAGGAATAAACTGTTTCCAATGGCAGGACCTGGGCATCCCAAAATGGAGGCTACACAGAGCACCTGTCAAATTAAGCATGGAGTGGCCACCAGCCCATACCCTGCTCTGTGTGCCCCACACAGGTGCCCAAAAACATACACCAGGGGTACAGGTTTGTACCCCCACCCATGGATGCCATAAGGATATCCCAAGGGTCTGTTCACCAAACCAAAAAGTGGAAGAGCTGCACTGCCAGGAGTTCCACTGGCACAGGAGTTCCACTGGCACTCCTGTGCATAAAATAACACAGAGCACACATGATTAAAAGACTACAGGCCAAGGGAGGCCCCGTCCCTTCGATGCATTTCCAGCATCACAGTTGCCCGACAGACTGAGGTTATGGTGGTCTAATCTCCCACGAGATTGACACCCTCATCCAGACGGTCAACATGCCTTCTGGAAAGGCCATCCACATTATCATGACTTCTCCCTGGCGTATGCTCAATGGTGAAGTCTAGCCCTTGCAGGCTAATGGACCACCTGGGCAGTTTCTGGTTTTCACCCTTCATCTGCATAAGCCTTTTTAAGGGCTTATGGTCTGTTTGGACCTCGAAGGTAGACCCCGTAAGGGAGGGTCCAAAACGCCTAAAGCTGCAAACTATGCAAAAAAATTCCTTTTCAACAGTAGCCCACCTAAGGTCTCTACTCTTGAGTTGTCTACTGATGAATATGATAGGATGTTCCCTCCCTTTGTCATCTAACACACATGGTAAAAGGACTACAGGATAAGGACGTGGAGGTCCTGTCCCTCCAATGCATCTCCAGCATCACAAGGACCATTTATACAACATACCTTTCGTCGAAAGAATACCATCTGCCTACTAGGGGTGTCACGGTATTTGTTTTATGACGGTACGATAACCTTCTTGCCAAATGACGGTATATCATGGTTATCGCGGTATAGCAGGTGGAGTTAACTAATCTTAACAAATATTTTCTAAAAGGTCATAAATTGACAGATGTATCATCACAAACAAAACCAGGCACCCAGGGCCAGAATTGGGCTTTTCAACATACTTTCCACTGAAATGCCTTGCTTCCACCAAACACAAACACACGTGTGGAGGGGAGGGGGTGGGGTGGAGGCCTGCTGCAACTGGCAAAGCAAACTGAATAGCTTTTCTTAAGTGGTCATTTAGGCTTTTTGCTCCCCCACTGGCTACTGGTGAAGATGAACATGTTGCCATCTTGATAACCTGCATGCCACAGATCAATGGAGGCTGATGGTAGTATACGCTTGTGCGCATACACACACACACACACACACACGCACTCTCTCTTTACGTTACAGCCTTTAGTTTACTTGCGGGCCAAAAGGTGTTCAGTAATCACTGACATGTTACCCTTTGGTATGGCAGCAGGGAATACCCACAGAGATGAGTGAATTTCGCATTGTGACTTATTATATGTAAATTCAATGATAGAACCAGGGAAATCCCCCATTGCGATATGTTTAGAGAACATTATCCATTATAAATATATAAACCCCAAAGCTGCCACCCCAAAGTAAACCCTTTTCCTTCTTGGCACTGTTACTATTCTTCCTATTGCTAACATATTGATTTTGTGTAAGGCACGTGTGGTTTATGGAATGGCATTAAAAACTGCTCCAACTGAAACTAGTTGGCAGACGGCACATCCAACAGTGCAAGACCAAGACTGCACAGCACTTGCTTACTGCAGCCTTTCCAAATCAGATTGAAAAGCACACTTAATGGTATAACAGTATAAACAATGTGACGGTTATTATTGTTCAATTAAGTGGTTCACGGTATCTTTAACGGTATACCGTTATACCGTTACATCTCTACTGCCTACCCCATAGGAATCCTATACAGAGACATCTGTCATTGATTAACATCTATTGGAGTCCTACAGAAGTGGACAATAAAGAGCTGCTGAGAGTGTTGGCTGAAGCAATTGATGAGGCGTATACCGTGGACAACTCTTCTGTGATTATATGTGATGATTTTAATGTAGCCTACATATCCTTTGAAAGCAATAGAAAAGTTGGGGGTAGTGACCCAAAAATAGCCCACTCTCAAAATGGAAATCTGTGGCTAGAATTGATTAATAACCGCAACCTACATGTGATGAATGGTCATTTTGAAAAAATATTTACATCTGTAATCCATCGTGGAAAAGAGGAATTCAATAATCTTCTTTAACTCGAGAGACCTAATCAAAGATATAAGTTCTTTTGAAGTAATATCTAACACCAAAAGCAATCACAACTTGCTAAAATTCATGGCATTAGAACATAATTCGGCCTACACAGAAAAGAGCAACCGACGTTGAAGTGACGAACAATGGAGGTAGGGTGAGAATGAATATGAGGGCAGTCAATCAAACAAACTATTACAACATATACAAGAATCAAGGCAGGACAAACATCGGGCCCTCAAACCCAGTTGACTATACCTCTATTATTTCTCTATATCGTGTAAAAGGAAGTTCCCCCGATTGCAATGAAGGGAAAATAAACCAGCATACCTTTGACCATCAATTGGTTCACAAACTTAAGGAGATCAGACATGCACTTCGGGTTCCTCAAGAAATCATTGAATGGCACGTCATAGAGTGAAATCAGTCACATCAAAGCCATAGAAGTGTCTTAATTCAACAAGATGAGGAACCTATGATAAGGGCATTGGCCAAGAAATCGACATCCGAGATCTGGCCGAGATGTGGTCCCTCATCAGGTCAACAAATCAGACACAACAATTTCAACAACTAAATGGGGTGACTGATGCAAACTGCATAGCATTAGTTGGATCTTTATTTAAAGAACTTCCTTTAGTGCATGATCTCACCCTAGAAATTGCAAATAAGTGGTATCTGCAATATGACCATGACAACCTAGTTACTACGATTAAAAGACTAAGGCCCTCATTACGACCCTGGCGTTGGACCATGGTGCTAATAGCTAATAGCACCATGGTCCATGCCGGTAACTTACCGACTCTGCCATGGCGGAATGGGGAATTACCGCCCCATTCCGAGGTTGGCCGGGCGGTAATTCCCCATGCCGCCATGGCCCTTCCCCATTCCCATTTTTGCCCCATAGGGCTCAATGGAAATGGGGAACCGTACTTAGCACCAAGGTCCGTTTGCAGGTTGGTTTTTAATGCCTGCAAAAAGCAAGCGTTAAAGTCTCCAACCCGCACAGGGAAATCGTAATCAGGCATTAAGGGTTTAACGGCGCCGCCACCTTTTCCGGCGCCGTTAACCCCTTAACGCCTGGGTTGTAATGAGGGCCTAAGTCCTTCATGTGCCCATGGGCCTGATGGACTAACTAACATAGTACTAAAAGAAAATATGGAGCAGTGGGTGAGCCTGCTGGATCTTGTTTTACAGAACGTTCTGTCTTCAAAATCTATAACTTTGTCTTGGAGAAAGGCATGTGTTATACCTATATTTAAAAACGGCCGCTGGACAGACCCCAAAAACTACTGGCTGATAGCCCTGCTGGACGTCATGCGGAGGAAAAAGACTGAAAAGGTTGACAGAATGGGCACAGGAAAATGGGCTAAATAACAAGTTTCAGGCAGGTTTTGTAAAGGGGCTAGGGACTTCCCCTCCAGCTCTACTACTCATACTGCTAAATACTAAGATCATGGAAGGCAATAGCAGGTTAAAACCGGGCGTTTGTAAACTTTTCAAAAGCTTTTCACAGCATTAATCGAAACCAACTGTGGAAAAAGCTGGCTGATAAGAACTGCCCTGCTGATCTATTGGAAAAACTGCCTGGGCTCCATACTAACACGACAATAAGAATCGGTCTCAATATTAAAAGATTACTAAGTGAAGAAAGACAAACCTGACAGAGTGTTAAAGAAGGCTGTTCCTTGGCCCTAGATTTCTACAATCTGTACATTTCGGATCCGGGAACCTACATGGACCAAATCAGAAGCTTCCCTCCAAAGATCGTTAATATGGAGATCACCAATTTATTATATGCAGACAACTTGGTTCTGCTTGACTACAGCGAAGTTGGCCTGCAAAGGCAATTGGCTAGATTAGAAGAATATGCAGTAGAAAACATCTTGGAAATCAACATAGGTAAAACAAAGATCCTTACCTTAAAAAAGGATCCAGACTAGAGGAACAGAACATGTACATGGTACCATAACTGCTTGGAAATTGCACAGGTAAAAACCTTTAAATACCTAGGGGTACAGATCTCGAAAAGCAGAGCCTAGACTCACGCTATTGAGTTCCTAAGAAGGAAAGCCAATGCTCTTGCTAGCCAAGCGATAATTCTGCTATGGAAATATTGTAGATACTCACTCCTTCCAATAATTGAGTTTTACAAAGACAAGGTGAGTCCCACGCTTGCCTATGGTGCTGATGCCCTACTTGAACTGTCAATCAATCTTTGGGCACTCTTGGAGGTGCCCTTTTGGAAGAAGACGCTTACCCTTCCATGATCTATTCCAACACAGATTGTCAGAAAGGATTTGGGGTTGGGTTCAATAAAAATGGAAGCCCAACGGCAAATACTGAGTCTGTTTGGTAAATGTGTAAGTAATAACCCTCCTCCTATGATCAGTTGGATCAAAAGTTAATTAATAAAGGGAGGCAATACATTGCCGACCACATGGGGCGATACGTCAAGAAAATTACTCAAGGAAACAGGTGCAATATGTAAATTTGTTACAGAACCAATGATCACTATAGCTAATGAGGTAGTTCAAACTGTTAAGCATTCATTCCAAAAATACTCCTCCCTGTCCGGGTAATAAAAATGTGCAAACTTGCTAAAATAACACTGGTGTTTTACATGAAGAGCAGCATATGAAATCACTAGGTATCTAAATGATTCTTGGGTATCAGGCATATCACAAAATCTGCATTTGGGCTCACAGGAGATAAGGCCCTACCTCACCAAAATGTGTTTTGTTAAGTACATATTACATCTAAATTTCACGAAAAACGTTTTCGCGAGGTGGTCAAAAACTGTGCTACTATTCCTCATTTTTATGCTCATTCCAAATTGATTCATAGCCATGAAATTTTTCAATGATCGAAGTCAAATCCCTAATATAGAGATTCTGCTTAACCCGCATTGGGTTTTTAATAAGATTCTCCTCCAAAACCCCCATCTGACTCAACTGAGTTGTGCAAAATTCCATAAATTATCTTCAAAATCTTTTTGGTGTGTGCTAAAATGTGAAAATCAGAGTGTAGGGCATGCTCCAGAAAACAAATCTTATTTTTTGATAAAATTATAAAATTCGCCAATTTGCTCTAGCCATAAAAGAGTCAATGCCCAGTTCATATTCCCGGGAGGATAGCTGTCCCGGGAGGATAGCTGAGTGGCAACGTGCTCACCTTGGAAGCAAAACGACGCGAAGCAACACAGGTTCATCCCAGAGTTGGCGGTTAGAAACATCTGGGTACTTAAGCGCATTATACATATGCAACTAAGACAAAAAAAATGCAACCACGCAACTAAAAAACAAACCATTCCTGTAACAGCGCCTCGATGCCCGCAGGCTGTGTGAGCACTTTAAAAATGCAAAAATAAATACATAAAATAAATAAATATTGAATTGCAGCCAGTGGAACTGAATTCTGCCACCCTAAAACTCTTTGCCACGTGAATCCTTCTAACAGAGGTAAAAATCCTAGCATCCCAAAAAAATGTCACTTCTATTCCATAGAGCAGTTTGGGAATAATCTTTCCTTCATATAATCTCAGGGTAAAGAGTAGTGAGATGTCATATCGGGCATCCACCCGGAACATCTGATTCGACAGAATTGTAGTCTGGGTTCTCAACCATTCACGTGTCAGTCTAGAAATACGGATACCTCTACTTTGAGACCGCAAATGCATTTTGGTGGCCGTGGGCCAACCGTCTCATGCACGATATGACAGAATATAGGTTTTCGAGTTTGCCAATGAACGGCCATTTTGATGTAACAAGAATCGCCATTTTGTTTTCTAACCATTGCTCATTGCTTTCTGTTCCTATTGCTTCGCAGTATATTTTCCGCTTACACTGCTCGACTGTGGAACATTTTTGTCTGTATGTGAAAAGGACAAGGCCGCAGGGGCGTGAGGATAACAAGAGTTTGCTGAAACACAAACGTAGGCAGCGCCAGGAAGAATGCCCGGCTCCCTCCCGAATGTAGCCTTGAAGCAGAGCTGCAGGGCATTTAATCATTTCACAGCTGCCAGCCAGTCTCGTTATATGGTAGAATATGTTAGAATAATACCACTAAAGGCTTGAATTATGCTTTTCTTACGGCCCCCCCCTTTGCTGAGCCCGCTAGAGCATGTCGGCTCCCAGGACGCGAATAGCACCTGATAGATAGCAAGGTCCGGAATGCAACTCCCCCCCGTATGTAGTTCGCTTCCAAGAACAGAAGCGCTGTGTTCTATTCAATAACCGAAAGATGCCTTTGCACTCACAAATTGCAAATTGTTACTAGAATAGATGTTTGAAGGTGTCATAGTGGTCGGAGATGTCCATCATCACACCAAGTTCAAAGAAACCCAATAAGGGGGGTGTTAAACATGTCATAGCTGATTATTTGATATGCATTTTGTATATATGTAACTGATGTACGTAATTCACTCTCTTGCGTCCCTCGAGGTCTAGAGATACACGTTGCGGGGCGTGAGACCGAGTTGGCCAACTGAGACTTTTGCTTTGCAATAAAACCCTAGCTTCGGGAATACACCTCGTGTCTGGTGTCTCTATCGTGTGTGGTGACCCGCCCTGTTTCCATAGACGTCAGGGCCCCCTAGGGGCCCCTTTCAAGACGGCGCCGAATAGGGACCCTCCCCCACTTGTACCTTCGCGTAACGTTGTAATTGAGAAAGGCAGAGAACAGTGAGGACAGGACGATCGAGCCGGGATCAAGAGGTGTTCGGGGCGCCCTGTAAAAGTGATGAGAGACTCCTTTGCAGATCTGCACAAATCTGATCCCTGATCGACGTGCCCGGCTAGAGAACAAGGAGGTGAGGGTCCCGAAATGAGGCGTAAGCCAAGAAACGCAGACACAACGTCCTTTGGTGCGTCAGTATACAGACGACTTGATTTATCAGGTGAGTCATTCCCCGATTCAAAGCATCCTGATATTGGTTGAGAGTTGACTTTGCAAAATCAAACGCCCTAGGTAAGGTTCATTAACCCGGGGGAAGGTTGAAACATGCCTGGGGTATTGTCCACCCTAGCAGGGTTTTTCCGCTGTGGTAGACAATCTTTGGAAGATGGCCAAATTGTACCACCTGGGGGAATGCCGGCGTATGAGATGTATGTGAAGTATGGAGTGGGTGCGATAATATTCTGTGAGACTTGGCATAGGCAAACCAGAAAGCAACAAGACCATCAGTGGCCGAATAATGGTAGTTTTGAGATGGCGAGGATAGATAACTTGGGAAGGGTGTTGATAAGAAAGAAAGCGCGTCCTGCAGCATTTGAGACTATTAAAGACTGGAGAAAGGAAGCAATGCTCCGATTTAAAAGCAGAGCAAAGCATGCACGCAGGCATAAATCAAAAGGTGAGGTAGCGGAAAAAAAAGAAGAGGAGGAGTGGACTGAGAGTCTAAGAAGGGCAGGCAGGCGTGACCAGTTGAATATAGAAAAGATATACCCACAACGAGAATTACACATAGCAGATGAATTGATAGAAAATATATTGACCCATACAAAACAAGGCCCAAGATCAGAAGTAAGACCAGACACGTCAGTAGCTATTTCCCAGACCCCGCCCGTAGCCCAAGCTCCCCCTCCGGTTGCTCAAGCCCTCCCACAGCCACAGACCGCACACGTAACACTTACTATTAGCCAGCCAGGCCCACAACAGGCACTCCCTGTTCCCATTGTCCCATCCGCACCTCCCAACTTAGACACAGACTCGGTACCGTCAGTTCCTCCCGGGGTTGAAGTTGAAACCGCGGGGGCAAGAGGCGGGACTGACCAACGGGGTGCACGAGGGTAACCCGCAGCGCAATCAGCAAAGAAAGGAAGGTGGAATTGCAGCAACAGGCAGAGATGTATATAGACGGGAATGATGGGACTGCAGCAGTGGCTTCGATATATGACTTCCGTAGAAGCAACGAAAGACAGGTAGTGTTGGAATGCATGGGTGAATATTTGGTGGAGAAATGGAAACAGCTAATTGGGAAATTACCACCGCAGCGATTGTTAGATTTGAATGCATTAGCATGCTGTCGGGAGAGGGATGAAGAAGTGAGAGAACATGTGTATAGACTTTTTGAGCTTAGAGATGAATTAGATAATGATTATGTCGAAACATTTACTGCACCTGTCAAAGTGTTTACTACACCTGCGTACAGGAGTAGGCAAATTGGGAGACCTGGGCAGGGGGAAAGGGGGTTTGCATAATAAACGGCAGCAGTTACCATCACTGGGGCAGAAGGAGATGGTGAACGAATTATCGTTGCTAAAACAGGTGGGGGCAGACTTGAAGGAATGTCTAATTAGAACACAGGTACTATTGCAGCAAGTAACAGGACATAATATAGGGCGAGGGAACGCACAAGGAAGGAGTAATTCGAATATGCATGGGGGAACAGTGGGACCGAATCAGTGTGCATATTGTAAAGAGGAAGGACATTGGCGAGCGCAATGCCCGCATCTACAGAATAGAAATGGGTCTGGTCAGTGGAGACGGCATAGAGGACACCCAGGAGCGAATGAACCAAATAGGAATGGTATGCAGCAGCATCATAATAATGGAGGTAATCAAAACCAAGGCCAAAACCAAAATGCCCCAAACCAGAGTCAGGGACAGCAAAATCAACAATATAGAAATCAGAGTGGGGGAAAAGAGGGAAGAGTGGAAATGTTTTCAATACACAGCCAAACACGTATTACAGTAATAGTAATGATTACACATCGGACGATGTGTTATTTCCCCAATAAGACACCCCAGGACTGGGGTCAGAACCAGTGTCTATTCCCGTGAATCAGAGAGGACCCTACGTAGAAATGAGAGTCGGGAATGAGGAGCACCGCTTTCTTGTAGATACAGGAGCACAGAAGTGTTCAATAGACCATCACTTGGTTCTGAATATACCACTGTCAGGGCAAAATAATATTTCCGTAGGGTTCGCAGGTACACCAGTCATAAACCCAGTGTCCAAACCAGTCCCAGTTACCATAGGACCATTTACCGAACATTGTCCTTTCCTTCTAACAGAAAATTGTGGAGAAAATTTGTTGGGATTAAATTTGTTGAAAAAACTAGGTTATGTTATACATTGCACGTCAGACAGAGTGTTTCTAACGATATGGCCACACGATGCCCCTGTGTCAGAATTCATGTCTGAAGCGTTACCAGGGGAGCTAAGTAAAGTACCAACCTGTATATGGGCAATGCATGACAACGATGTGGGATGTTTAAAGATAGAGCCAGTAAAGATTATTTTGAAAGAAGGTGTTACCCTACCGCGAATACCCCAATACAAAATTTTGGTTGAAGGTGAGAAAGGATTGAAGAGTATTGTATACCGATTTGGTGAAATTAGGGGTAATGGAGGAAATCACAGGCAGTACATGCAACAGCCCGATTCTTCCGGTTTATAAAAAAGGAGGTAATGAGGTACCATACCGTTTCATAATTGATCTACGCGCATTGAATAAAGTAGTAGATCCGCAATTTCCTCTAGTGCCAGACGTCACTACAATATTGATATTTATTCTCGTTCACATTAGGAGGACGATTACATGGATTTCGCAAGGTTATACGGAAAGTCCAAGTATTTACAGTAGAGCATTAGAAGAACAGCTAGACATGCTGGAATTACCCATGGGTTGTGTACTTTTGCAATACATAGACGATTTATTGCTAGCTGCAGACACAGAGGAGATTTGTAAAGAAAGCACTGTATTCCTACTTTCACACCTAGCGGCACATGGCCATAAAGCTAGTTTGAAGAAATGTCAGTATAATCGAAAGGAGGTGGCTTATTTGGGCTACCTACTTTCAAAAGCAGGGAGAAGACTAACGCCAGAACGCATAGAGAGTATTTCTTGTATGCCTATTCCAAAGACACAGAAAGGAGTCACAGCCATAATAGGCATGGCTTCATATTGCCGACAATGGATTGGTAATTTTGCATTAATTGTGAAACCATTAGTGAATTTAACTAGAAAGGATGTGGTTATGCCTTTGCAGTGGGATGAGGAATGTCAGAGAGCATTTGATGGATTGAAATCTGCATTATGCTCGGCTCCAGTTTTGGGTACGCCGAACTATGAGAACATTTTTAGACTATTTGTGTGTGAAAGTGAAGGATGTGCATTGGCGGTTTTGACACAGGAACAAGGTGGAAGAAATTGGCCGTGCGGCTATTTTTATTCTGCGCTGGACCCTGTAGCGCACGCACTACCAAGATGCTTGCGATCTGTTGCGGCGGCTGCTGCGTCAGTGAAACAAACGGAAGCGATGGTATTGGGGCACACTTTCATTCTGATGGTGCCACATGCCATAGACGTTCTATTAAATAGGACACAGACGCAACACCTCACCTCTGCTAGATTGACAAGATATGAGATTATCTTGTTTGCGCCCCATATCCAAATTATGAGGTGTAGCGCTTTGAATCCTGCAGAATTAATGCCACTGACCTTAAAAGAAATTGGGAAGAATGAATCACCCCCCCCACAATTGCTTAATGGTCACTGAGGAAGAAACCAAGGGAAGAGTTGATTTAAGTGATATTCCACAGAAAGAGCCGGATGGAGAGTTATTTTGTGCCGGCTCATGTTTTAAATTACCAGATGGCACGACAACTGCCGCATACGCTATCACTACCCTAGAGAGTGTTGTAGAAAGTAAAAGAATCCCCTATAATTCAGCACAAGCCGTGGAAATAATAGCATTGACCAGAGCCCGCGAGATTTCTGAAAATTTTAGTGTGAATATATATACTGATAGTCAGTATGCTTTTGGAGTGGTTCATAATTTTAGTCGACTCTTGGCTGAGAGAGGGTTTCTGACATCACATGGTGCCAGAATTCAACATGGCCCTTTGATTGTACGATTGCTGTCTGCACTCACGTTTCCAAAGCGCCTAGCAATAGTGAAATGCGAGGCACATAAAAAAGTAACATGCAAAATAGGAGAGGGAAACGCGTTTGCAGACAGAATTGCGAAACAAACTGCCACTGATTTGAATACCAAGATGATGACGGTTCAGACAGAGGAAGTACCCTGTATGATAGAAGATGGAGTTGCGACTGTCAAAGAAATGCAGGCCGAGGCTACGGCCGATGAAATACAGGGATGGGCAGAGGGATCTGCTGAGTTGGATTTGGAGGGTTGTTGGGTGGACAAGGGAACTAGAAACTGGATGTTGCCAAATTCGTATGTGACTGCAATGGTCCCAATGGCCCACAGCCCTACGCACATCTGTGCCAAAAAAATGATACAGCACCTTTCTACAGTATGGTAGAATGTAAACATAAAAAAGAATGCAGAGAGGTTGGTGCAGAACTGTATCACGTGTTTACAACACAATGTAGGAAAGGGAACAGTGACTCCAACAGGCAGTTTTGGCCCGCCCTCCATGCCATTTGAGGTAATCCATTTTGATTTCATAGAGATGGAGAGGTGCCAAAACTTAAAATACGTCTTGGTGGTGATCTGTGCATTCAGTAAGTGGGAGGAGGTATATCCTTTGAAAGATTGCACAGCAATGAGTACGGCAAAAGTAATGTAGAAGGAGTACTTTTCCAGATTTGGCTTGCCCCGGGTCCTATGGTCTGATAATGGACCGCATTTTGTGGGTGCAGTGGTATTACAGATATGTGCTGGTCTCCAGATTGATAAGAGTTTCCATAGTTGAAGGCATCCGAGTTCTGCCGGTCTTGTGGAGAGGCACAACGGGATTCTTAAATCAAAGATTAGCAAGATTTGTGCGGGAAGCAAGTTGAGTTGGGTGGATGCATTACCAATAGCACTATTATGCATGCGTACGTCTGTATAGGCTAAAACTGGACTCTCCCCGTACGAAATCGTAATGGGGATGCCGGAAAAATGTTTGGTGTGCACCTCAGCCAAAACGACTGTTTTGAGATAGAACATCCTGTGCTTAGTACTTATTGTGGCCTTTTAATTCAGAAATTGTGTTTGATTCATCAGCAAGTGCAGGAGGCATTACCAGTGAGATACACCGGTACGGGGCACGCGCTGGAGCCAGGAGACTGGGTGCTGCTAAAAAACTTTGAAAGAAAGTCATCATTAGCACCCAGGTGGCGCGGGCCCCATCAAGTACTTTTGGCGACGCAGACGGCAATACGGGTGGATGGAAGGAAGTCGTGGATCCATGCCACCCATGCCAAGAAGACTCCAACTGCACTGAAAGTCTTGCCTGACACGGATGACCGGAAAGAGACTGCGGTCCCAGAAACGAAAGAAACTGTTGCCAGTGAGCAGCCACCTAATCTGCCAAAACGAGAAGTTAAACTCGAAACAAAGCCTGAGACGATTGCCAAAGAGGGGGAAGGGCAAAGAGTGCCCCAACGTTGCCCAGCAGAATCGACATTACTGCTGACTGATGCGAAATCTGCCTTGAAAATACCAGCAAAACCAAATCGTGTACCCCTTTGGCACCCACCAGCACTTGACAGCACGCCAAAAAATGGATCTGCATCATTGGCACGGCACACACCAGCACCTACAGTAGCGCCACAGGCTGTCTTTAAACCTGAATCTGAAAGTGCACCGGCACTGTTCACGGATCATATGATACCAGGAGCAAGGCGATACAACCTGCGGCCTCGGAAGACAAAGTGATCCGCAGTCTTTTTGGTGTTTATGTCAACCTCTGGTTCAGCTCATGGACGGAGAAGGAACCAGAGGTGTAGAGGAGAGAAGCGTGAGAATTGTACAAATCGGACAATTCAAGACTCGCGGCTCCTCGGTGCGATCATAAAAAGTACATGTGTCCGGAACCAGAGCGGACAAGCTGGCCGCACATGGTACTATGGCAAGTGAGATAACTGATTAACAGTACATGTGTCTGGAACCAGAGCGGACAAGCTGGGCGCACATGATACTAAGGCAAAAAGATAACTAATCAAAGGTCCTCTGAGCAGTGAAAGAGGGGACAAGTGATCTCGCCTAAAAACGAATAATCGAATCCAGGCTAAAAAGGACAGGCAAAACTGAACTGTGACAATTCCATTGAACTTATTAACATCAGAGCAAGCGCGACGAAGAAAGATATCCACAACGAGCTGTGATAAAAAAGAAGAAGGACGACGAGAAACATGCCGGGACCGGTTCCAGCCTCCTCCTGCACCACCACCACTGAGAATGAGTCAGTTATAAAGAATATAAGTTTAAGAAAAACGCATGGTAAAACAAATTGTATGCTGGCACTAACGATAATAATGTGCTTTATGAGCGTGATAGCACCAATATCGACAGCCCTAATATTATGGTGGGTAGAAACAATACAGCCATTAGAAATGTTTTTACCAATAATTAATATATCCACAACTGAAAGCCCGGTTCAGGTGATCACTTATACCCTACCCCCAATGGAAGAAAAACACAGGGAAGGTTTTGGAAACAACACCTTACTGCTGATAATGAACATGACACATGCAATCCTGAAGAAAACAAACTGCTGGGTATATGCCCATTTACCACAGCACGCCGGGAAAGGAATAGGGTGGTATGTGCAGCCATTACCATTAAGTTCTGCATGTAGTGCATCTTTAGGTGCAATGTTCTATGGGAAATGGAATGAGAGTAATACGGGTCAATTAGACAGATCCAACATGAATGAGTTTGAGGAGATAATAATGAAGCCTGTGGGTTGTTCCATTTTCCATAAAGCACAAGTAATAGCCCTAGAGCCCACGAGGAATAGTACACGGGAGATAACACGACAAAATAGACGAGATAGATTGTCCCCGCCAGAAAAAACATCTGTAATGACGTTTCGTGTAATAACAGAAGGGGACAAAGATGCAATTCCCCCATCTTACACGGTGAATTATAGCCCAAGAACTGTCCCTTTTTGTCTAAAAAAGAAAGGCTCTTTTTCAGTCGGAATATATACTGGATGTATGAATACAGTGGTATTAAGATGGGAAATAGAACCAGTATACGTAGGTGATCCAGATTATTTTATATGTGGAGAGAAAGCATACCCTTGGTTGCCCAGAAACTGGAGAGGTACATGTTACCTGGGGCTACTGTTCCTAGGAGTATTCCTCTTAGAAACAGCAGCCATGGCCAGATTATCCAAAACTAGAGTCAAAAGGACTGACAAAGGTGTTTTAATAGCAACTGATGTAGCGAAATCATTCATTCCATTCTTAGGACAGATAGTGAACTCCTACATTATAAGGCAACTGTCCAGAATCCTAAAGAATACAATAAACACAACAACAGATATATTATTTAACATGACGTTGGAAGAAAGAGGAATCAGGTTAATGACGCTGCAAAAT
This sequence comes from Ambystoma mexicanum, assembly GCF_040938575.1. Lineage (NCBI taxonomy): Eukaryota > Metazoa > Chordata > Amphibia > Caudata > Ambystomatidae > Ambystoma > Ambystoma mexicanum. Next base: position 1,271,502,889 of record NC_090935.1, on the reverse strand, counting down.
AGAATGGCTCTCGATGTGATCATGGTTGATCGTGGGGGAATTTGCAAAATAGTGGGATCAGCACGTTGCGTTTATGCGATGAATATTCCCCCACGATCTTTGAAGCAATAAAGAAAATGCACGTTCTAAGTTCGGAGAAGGGAGCAGGGGAATAGGATCTTGGTTTTGGGGAATACTACGATCTTGGGGATGGAAGTTGATCTCAATATTAGTAGTGGTGTTCGGAATATTCCTAACGTGCTGTTGTTGTATACATTGTTTACCCATAGTTTGCGCAGAGGTAACTGAGGGATGTACGGAAGGATGCATGCATATGATAACAAAGAAAAAACAACCTCATGATGGAACTAGCCCATACCCAAATGAGATGAGAGCAGTAAAAGAGTTGATGGCAATAGATATTGATGAAGACAATGATGTCCACGATAGCATGCAAGACTCAGACATAAGTACTTCAGATTCATCATCACTAGAGGAGGTTTCAATAAATAGATGAGACGTTTGGCATACGGCCAAAGGAGGGTTTGTCAGTCTAGATATATGGATACCTCTACTTTGAGACCGCAAACGCATTTTGGTGGCTGTGGGCCAACCGTCTCATGCACGATATGACAGAATATAGGTTTTCGAGTTTGCCAATGAACGGCCATTTTGATGTAACAAGAATCGCCATTTTGTTTTCTGACCATGGCTCATTGCTTTCTGTTCCTATTGCTTCGCAGTATATTTTCCGCTTACACTGCTCGACTGTGGAACATTGTTGTCTGTATGTGAAAAGGACAAGGCCGCAGGGCCGTGAGGATAACAAGAGTTCGCTGAAACACAAACGTAGGCAGCGCCAAGAAGAATGCCCAGCTCCCTCCCGAATGTAGCCTTGAAGCACAGATGCAGGGCATTTAATCATTTCACAACTGCCAGCCCGTCTCGTTATATGGTAGAATATGTTAGAATAATACAGCTAAAGGCTTGAATTATGCTTTTCTTACGGCTCCCCCTTTGCTGAGCCCGCTAGAGCATGTCGGCTCCCAGGACGCGAATAGCACCTGATAGATAGCAAGGTCCGGAATGCAACTCCCCCCCGTATGTAGTTCGCTTCCAAGAACAGAAGCGCCGTGTTCTATTCAATAACTGAAAGATGCCTTCGCACTCACAAATTGCAAATTGTTACTAGAATAGATGTTTGAAGGTGTCAGTGGTCGGAGATGTACATCATCACACCAAGTTCAAAGAAACCCAATAAAGGGGGTGTTAAACATGTCATAGCTGATTGTTTGATATGCATTCTGTATATATGTAACTGATGTACGTAATTCACTCTATTGCGTCCCTCGAGGTCTAGAGATACACGTCGCGGGGCTTGAGACCGAGTTGGCCAACCGAGACTTTTGCTTTGCAATAAAACCCTAGCTTTGGGAATACAACCCCGTGTCTGGCGTCTCTATCGTGTGTGGTGACCTGCCTTGTTTACATAGACGTCAGGGTCCCCTAGAAGCCCCTTTCACACCTACCTGAGACTTATGGGGCTTACCGAGGATCGGAAATCCCAAATAAATAAAATCATCCACCCTCTACAAAGGCTCTGTTAAAAAATTCCATTGAAATTAGTTAGCTATTTTACATTGCATAATATTTATTTTCTGTGAATTAATCGCCAAGTAATTACATGTTCTACATTTCACAAAGCCATTGATCATACATTGTAGGCCTATTTCAGTGCAGTTAAAAATAAGGAAATCATCTGGGTAACTAATCCATGTCAATTCAAGATTATTCAGTTTGGGGGACACAAACGCTGCAGGTTCCAAATAGTCTCCCATATCTGACATATACAGATAAAAAAGACAGTTGGCCAAAATGCACCCCTGTCTAACCCTCGCAAATGTTGGAATTCTTCTTGACAATGATCCTTCCTTATTCAATCTCACCTGTACAACAGAATGCTCATTTAGTCCCACAATTATTCTTAACAGTCCTTAGGGTATTCTCCAACCCTACAGCTTACTCCATAAAAGACCCCTATTAACCTCATTGAACGCTGCAATAAGATCTATATCAGCTTTGTACAATGATTCATATTTTCTTGACCAGGCGAGTGACTGAACGCACTTCTACAAAAACCCATTCAATGAGGTTGACATTAATTTCCTGATCCCGGTCTGCCACTTCTTCAATCTACCCTTTTCACTGGGCCACCTTTCCAAATAATATAGCAAAAATCTTTGCTATCAGCGTCTAATACAGCGATCGGTCTATAATTTGTTTACTCTGATTTCTCCCCTTTTTGGTATATTGGGACAATGTATGCTACTCTCAATGACTCAGGAAAGGAATTAGTCTCTATTACATGTCTCAGGGAAAAGGTCAACAGCAACTACCACATTTCAGGGCAGCTCTTAAAAAGAGCATTGGAAAGGTTTTTTGGACCCAGAGCCCTCGTTTATTTCATAAACAATGGGGCTCATTTGGTAATAAGTGTTTATTAAAATCAAGGGACTACCACTGTTAGCACTTAAAAGCTGTTGGGTCCCGTCCATGCAATTATCAACCTTTTCAAAACAGAGCATATATGCAAAGTGTATAAAAAGGAGAAAGAACATTTACTCTTTCCTTTTACTCTCACTTTCCTAAAATATGTAAATGCTAGCTGCAAATTGCACTTTTCAGACCACATTTACAGGGGAGTCCAGTGGAATCTGCTTGCTATTAGCCGTGGCTCCAAACGGGCAGATTCCATGGGAATACATTCCTTTTGCTCTCACATAAAAATCTAATTTAGACAAAAAAAGCATATGCTCTGTCAGGGTGGAAGAGGAATGTATGGCGGAAATGTAAACTAAATTCCGTTTCCCTGTTCCCTGTTCCAGCTCCAAATGGCTGCAAAATACCCTGGAGTGTAAAAATAAGGTGGCCCTTTGCTGTTATGCCTCACTTTGCCCTATGGGGCTTGGAAAATGAGCCCTAAAGTTTAAGCTAGACTGTTTCCTGTACCAGAACATACATGTCTGCTTCAACAGACGTTCCTTTAAAAATACTGGAATATATTAATCACTATATGCCAAACCAAGTACACCCTTGCTGACGATGTTGTTCAATGTTCATTCTGGACCCTTGGAAGTAATATGTTTGCCATTCTTTATCTACAAAGAATGGATGCTGACTTAAACCTAGTTCTCTGTCACTGGAGAGCTAATTAAGCAAAATGATTAACTTTCTGTGGTAGGTACAAATCCAGCTCTGTCCATTTGAGGAAAGAAAAATATGGACAGATCTGAACTTGGGGAACAGTATCTTTTAATGTAGGCCTAGCCCAAATTGGAACAAATCAGAAGGGTAATAGTACCTAGGGCCTCATTACGACCCAGGCGGTAAGGGGTTTACGGCGGCGTAAACAGCGCCGACCCTTACCGCCTGATTCCGAGGTCCCTTAGCGCCATGGAGGATTTAACACCTGCTTTTAGCAGGTGTTAAAATCCATGGCGCTAAGGGACCTTGTTGTTAATTACGCCACCGTAATTCACGGTGGCGTAATTAACGCCTTCCCCACTCCCATTATGCTATATGGGGCAAAAATGGGAATGGGGAAGGGCAAATGGGTTAATGGGGACTTACCGCCCCGCCAACCTCGGAAGGGGGCGGTAAGTCCGCCAACCACCATGGCGTGAACGTAGTTTACGCCATGGTGGTAAAGGTACGACCCAGGCGGTAACTTACCGCCTGGGTCGTAATGAGGCCCCTAGAGTCTGAGTACAATCCTAGAAGCTTGATGCATTTGGATCCAAGGCTCCAACTGAGTTTGGATCATGTTAAAGTTCCAGACAGAGGGAGGCAATTTGAATGGAAAAGAGCCCAAGTCTGTCTCGTGTCCAATTGAAAACCTTTAAAATATAAATAACACCTAATTTCCATTTGTGCTTAAAAGTTACTTTCCTAAATAATTAAATATATTGCAGGAGTTATTTTACTCCTAAGAGTAGAATTGACTGTGCAGAGGAGGTCCCAGACATGGCCCACAGAGTGAGGTGCCAGGAACATACTCGCCAAAGTATGTGACATATGAGGAACAAATGAGCCAACAGAGAGCAGCTCTAGGACTCTGTCCAGTGCACATCAGAAGAGCAATACCTGTTGAAGTGCCTATAACCAGACAACCTTGGGCAGCCCGATACCCACTGAGACAACCGTACCAGCAGTTAACATGCAATGAAGACTACTTACAGACTGTCCCCGAAGAGACCCAAAGAGCCTTAATGGAAGGCAAATGGTGACGACATCAGAACCTGGACAGTCGGACAGATGAACATAAACGAAGAACGAAAGTTGACACACAAGGGTGAAACGTTAGAAATAAAGTTGTAATGGACGTGTAAGAGAAAAGACATTAATATAAAGAAACATAACCAATAAGTGAAATAAACACACGTAACTGACTAAAGTGCCTGTAAGTAGGCTCGGAACGCAAGAAGCTAAGAGAATGATACAGCTTGCAATGCTTAGTAGAAGAATAGAGCGGCATGCTCCAACCATATATCTACCTCAATAAAGCATACTATACAAGTGCAACTCCATTTTGTAAAAGCAGAATTAAGCCCAGGCTGCAAAGGGTTAGAAAGGCCAAGATTAATATTCCAGCAAAAGCAACAAGTGAAGAGCTGAATTGAAAATTAGTGAGAAGTAGCTCATGCTTGGGAATTTGAGGTCAACCTAAGGAAGGGAGGAGAGCGGCAGCTCCGGAAAATCAAGACTTCAGAGCATAGCAGCCAGCCACTGAAGGTTGAGATAAAGAGGGCCCAGGCAGGTGGTGAGGCTACGGGAGAATCAAATACACGAATACAAGGAAAATGAATCAGATTCACAGTGAACAGACACGTGACCAGCCAAGGGCAAAGAGGTACCAACGTCTGATGTCACCCAGAACCCGAGGATGCCATAACTTTCCCAGACAAGAAGCTACAGTTTTGAGGCCATCCTCAGCCAACTAATTGACACATAGCCCTAAAGTACTGATTGATAGAAGGGAGGCAGGGGACTCTTGGGGCACAAGGCACCTGGGTGTCTATTCTGCATGCTGCTAATTAAAGTAAAGATTTATGCCTAGGGGTGTTACCCACCCAATCACAATGGACCGAATAATCTAGGGTCCTATAGCTGTAGAACCAATTAGACGTCGTGCTTGTAGTGACGTCTATCACGAGTGATGTAGAGGGATGGGCGTAGACCCCCACCCAATAAGAGTTGTCCAATCCCCATGCTTTGTGACCATATACAGATATAGCACCTATACTTAAATTACCTTTTCCAACTAATAGAATTGCATGATAAACTTATGAGTGTTACACGTCAATGATGACGATTTTTGGGAATAACTATTGCTGTCTGAATGAAGAATTTGGAAGTTGAAGCGAGACAGGCGATCGCATCACTGTTGATTACCATTTGTTTCCCCGTTTTTTATACTTGTCATTAAACAGACTTCCCTTTGCCAAACCGTTGATTTGTTCTCATTGATTGGTGATGGAGTAAGTGAATCCCGCAGCCCATCCTATTCATGGTGTGGCTATCTTGTTTAAAGGTGCCGGGGGGCAAGCTCTGAATCTCATGGGCCCGTTCAGAGATCGCTTTGAACTCCAGTACAACTGTATCCCTATTCCTGGTGTTTTTCAGCAGCAGCAGGAGCAAAATGTCCTCATTGAATCTTGTGACCTTGGACTGGCCATCGGAGGACACAGATGAGAAATGGTTTTACACAATCCTGATACCCTGTAAAAGCTTAAGTTTAAATAAAAGTCCTTTGTGAGAGAATTTGTGCACAGGAGCCATAGAGATGTGTGGTCAGACAGATATTCACTTTTTTACTTCCTGTCTGACCTTCTTGCTGACCTTCTTGCTCACTCACCCAAGGCTTGAAACCTTGGAATCCTCCTTACTAACGACCACCAACTGCAACAATTTATCACTACTATTGCCTCTGCTGCTTGAAATAACGATCTCAACTATCAGAGAATGTCTCTTTTTGTACTCACCATTCTTATGAAAATTCTAATCTACACTGTGCTCAGAAAACATGGCTGCCCATTGCTTTTTCTTGGCCTTCCTCTCTACGTCTTCATCCCTCTAGACAAAGTTCTCAGCTTCACTACCCACACCCTCTACATCTACAACCTACCCCGATCCCCCTCAACTTCCACCTACCAACATCATACAGGTTGACTATACATGCAGAACAGCTCCTTTTTCAAGTTCCTTCTCCTAGTCTGCAAAGCTATCAATAGCCCTGCTACTCAGTGTCTGTATCACTGTCTACTCAACATCTTGTTCCCTCCACTTCTCCTCTCCACTCAGCCTCACTGTTCCATGTATCCAAATGCCTCCGCTTGGTTCTGATCCTTTTTCCTAAGTATTCAGCTCCTTAGGATCCCACTACTCATCATAACCAAAGCCATCCCGACTGTGGATGTCGTCAAAGCTCGCCTGAAACTTGACTTATTTGCCAAATAGAGAGCTCCCCTTGCCCTCTCTACCTCACCCAGCACTCCCCTCAACACTGCATAACACAATTTTGTACATATATATATATATATATATATATATATATATATATATATATATATATATATATATATATATATATATATATAGTACTCCTCTATAGTTGTAAGCACTTATGTCCTTAGGTTGATGTTACCTTTAATGTTATCTTGTCTATTTCAATCTTTATTCACATCCTCAAAAACTAGATCAACACTTGTTCTCATCTTCTGGAGAATGCCTCTGCTAACTGTAAGTGTGGTATAACTAGTCATTATTATTCAACAATGACATCACTGTTATCCTAAATATATGCAAATGCAAATACGAATACTTGTACCTGTATGTTATGTTCAAACCAGTTGCTTTTTAACAACAATGTTCATAGAAATTAAGGTGATGGCTATGAATCATCAACCTAGCTCAATAATTAATGATTTATGAATTATTTACTATTTTGCCATTTCAAGCGCTCATGGTTTTAGTGACTTTCTTGGACATATTCACATTTGCCTTCCCAATATTTTGAATGCGTATATCTTTTATGTGTGTTTCTATAAATAATCCATTTGTCATTTAAAGTGAGTGAAGTTATTTATCAGTGGGTTATTCAAAACAATCAATCACTGGTTGATTTAAATAGGGGGCTTGTTTTGAATTCATCTTGTCAATTTGATTCTGCATTCTTTATATACTTTGATTAGAGAGAAAGCCCAGAAGACCGTATAGCCGGTATTTTCATAGTATTCCAATGATCATATTCTATTTATTGTGTGGCCTTAGCATTACAATCAAAATATAACAATAAAAAAATCTATATTTGTAATTGCATTGTCAAAATACAAATGCACCATCAATAACATTATATAGCAGTAATCTCATAGCTGAAAATGCCTAATTAGCCCCCATAATTTCATTTCCTTCCCCTCATGTCATTGATCAAACCTTACCCAATTCTCCATGCTGACAATAAAGAACTAGCAACTCATTTCAGTCTTTATGAATATAGTACTAGCAGCAGAACAAGACTAGGTGCCCTTCTGTCGAAATATGTGGATTCGTATTCACCTTCCAAAATTATATATAGGCCATATAAGAAGAAGTAAATGAACGCATGTCTCTTTAATTTAGTTGTCATAGCTGCACTTTTCAGGCTATTCCATTGTTCCATCGGGTAGTCCAAGAGAATGTCAGGTAGAGACTCCTTGCCATACACAGGATGTCCCATGACAAATCCCTCTCTAGGTTCCACTATTTCTTGTTGGACATGTACCATCAGAGCATCTTTTGACCGCTCTTCTTTTCCAAGTCCTCATTCCCATGAGGACAACTAAACCTCTCTCTCTCCTCAGCATTCTTAACCCGAGTCATTCAGGCACAAAAGTGCCATAACATACAGAACCTTAGTATATTCAAGCTGTTCCTTACCAACCCAAACCGTGAGGCCTTGCTATACGCTTCCATGTTCAAAATCTCTTTCAGACTATCAATGTACAATTCAGGGTCGCATTGTGTCCATGGGCCTATTCAGGGTTAAGTACTATTTCTAAGGGTAGCGTAACCATAGGTGTGCCCCTGGAATGCCCAAACAATGACCTCAGAAAAGTATGTTCAGTCATCATCATCATGGGGCTGGATATAGCCCCTGATTTGCGCACTATGATATGCTGCTGGAACAGACATGCAATTGTACATTTCTAAGTCTCATTTCTAAGTCTTAGTCTCACCTTTCTCCACCTGAATGGGCCATCCTAAATGTTTCCTAAACCAAATCCCTCGACAATCAAAATAAGGGACTTCTCTTTGTGTTCATTATTAATAGTAAAATGGGTTCATTCTTATTAACAATGGGGTCCTGCTGCTAGCAATAGCTTGAAAAAACTGACAACAATGTGTGCCTAGCAAGCACAGTAAATACATCATCTGCAAACATTAAAATCAGTGTTCCCTGATACCAAACCATATGGACGTCTAGCCATTGCTTAGTCAAAAAATCCTGCAGATCATTTAGAATAAAGTGGGAGTGAAGCCACATCCTTGCCTACATTTGTATGTGAGATTGTATTTGCCAACTGTGTTTCTTATGCAATTCCTTATATGCATATAAAAAACTACAATTGTTATTACAAAACAGTTTGCTTCTTGTCTCAAAGGGTCGGAGAGTGTTTGTGCTACGTTAAGGCAATTTTACTGGCGGTGCCAATGTCCCTAAAAAGGACCTAAAATCAATACTTGTATGAAACTTCTCTTGGTGTTGGTTGTTAAATTTGACTCAATATCTGCCACCCAATGAATGTCTTGCTGAAATATCAGCTGTGTGCTGAATTCTCACCTCTTTCTAGCTTGATGTTACAGAGTAGCGGTCCAATAGGGATTGTGCTGGGCCAGCTGCAACCTGATGTTCCTCCATGTGGGCGGCGCAGGTGGAATCCTGCAGACCCACTACTTCCCCCAAAGTGAGGTATACCCCCACCTCAGAGACAAACAAAACTTGACATTCAGATTGCAATAAACTAATAAAGGAGTTTGCATTTTTCACTCTAGGTTTGAAGTATGGACTCAGGACATGTCAGGTGGTAGAGAGCTTCCCCTAACTCTCAAAAGCAGAAGAGAGTCATTTTTACAGGAGATGCAAGATCGTGATACATACACACCATGAGAGAGAGGCAGACAGGCACAGTCTCGGAGAAACACTAGTCACAGCAACTGCTCTGATGAAGAGAGCAGCGAACATGCTTGCATGGATACTGTGAGTTCCTTTTAAGAGCCAGGAACCTAATAAAATGATGGTCCATGTAGGTTCACAATCCAATATGACATCAAACTCTGCACTTTCCTTTGCACCTCTGCTGGGACAGCAGAGCATGAATCTGGGGAGATCAGGCCCATGGCAATCACATTGCAGTGTTACAAATAGCTAAGAAAGCCATCTATGAGAACAAACAAGTGCCTGGCAAATAAATCTCCTAAATATCTAAAAAGTAAGTTTAGAAAGAACCTTTCCAACAGACCTACCAGAGCCTTGCAGGTCCACCAACTAATGGTACCTAGATACAAACTAGAAAAAGCAGGGGGTAAGAGGTTCCCAGTTCTAGCTGCCAAACTCTGGAATGCCCTGCCTTCTCACCTAAGAGTGAAGCCAGCCTTTTGGACATTCAGCAAACAACTGAAAACTTAGCTGTTTGCACAGGAACGATAATGATTCTGTTTCTCCTCATATTATCAAAACAATGGCATAAGTAGGGAACCTTTTTGTATCTCCCTTATAGTAGCTGTCCTATGTTGATGTATTAGGCTAGCGGTGCTATGTTGATATATTATAATTGTATTGTCATTATTGTTACTGTGTTATGCTGATGTATCATAATCTGCGACCACAATTGTAACCTGCAAATCTGCGCCCAGATACCTCTGGGTGAGGTGCGCTATATAAATAAACAAACAAACAATTACATAAATAAATAAATAAGGAACAAATATGGCCTCTCCTTCAGATGTAAACAGGGAGGAGAAGACTAGTGGTAGAGACAACACTGGAGGAGCTACCACCTCAGCTGTAGCTGTCCTTAAGACAAATTAAGTAAATCAAAGACCATACCAGGGAATAAATCAACTGGAGAGTCAAGATCCCTTGCCTCAGTGGTACCCAAGGGAAGGCATACCACCACCCACACAGTCATGGCAACACTAAGCTAGAGAGCAGCTGGAGAAAGCTGTCATTCCCTGCATTGAAGAACCGTTTCACTTGGAACCCTAGCAGGAAGCAGCAAGCCAGAGCCCGAGCTTCACACATCTTCTAGAGGGAAATTGAGGGTGATGTGCCATGCCCTCCACCAGAGACCCAAGGCAAAGCCTAGCCTATGGAAGAGGGGTAAAGGAAAGAAAATTGTCTTCCTGAGAGGAACTCTGAGCTAAGGGGGGGGAGGGGAGCCACTCACCATCTGCATGAATCATAACAGGCCCAAGTGGGGCCTGATATTGCATCAGAAGAACCACATTGCAGAGTCAATGACTCAGTGAAGGAGCTCCAAAGTGATCTGAAAACAGACTAAACCCTGATACAAGTGGTAAAACTGCAGGTGTGACCACATACGAGACCGTTATACAAGAAGAGAAGTTGCTGGGCTGACCACAGAAAAAACATCAATCCAAGGAGGAAGTTACAGGCCTGATTCCAAACCTTGAAACAAAGATAGAGGCCAGACCATACCATGATCTAAAGGAAGAAGCTGTAGCTCTGACCAAACTCTGAAGGGGAAGGGAGAAGGTCTAATCCCAGACTAGACCTTGATACGATGTTAAAGCTGCGGGAGTCATCCCAGACACAACATTAATACCAAGTAAGAAGCTGGCGGGCTGATCCCACATTAAAGCCTGAAACAAGAGAGATATTTAGACCCAGGCCTGGCTTGGGACATCAAGACATGAGTGATAGCCCTAACCATGACCATTATTGCTGTTAGCAACCTAGCTGAAAAAGAAACCTGAGTGATAACGTTTATTTTTCTCTCTATGGGAAAGCAGAACTTGACCACTGAATTCCAAAAACAACACTTCAAGCAAAGATGGCACGAGGAGATAAAAAATGTATCTTGTTTCATGTCCCTTTCTATTTCGTTGGCAGCTTTGGAGTAGCGAGGAGGTATGGCATGCCACTGACAGCAGAGAAGTGTAAGATAAGTGGGGGCCGGAGGGAGAGTACATCATTTATTAATTGGTGTTTTGTAATGCGCTAACTATGAGCAAAGTCGTTTCATAGCATCTCCAAAGCAAAGGGGAGAGGAGGTGACATCTGATTTTTTAATGTCATTGGAACCATTCAGATCAGTTAGGTGCAAGGGGAGGTAATAGGGGAAGAACATGTTAAAGTCATAAAAATATAATGAACAAAGTGCAAAAGCATAAGCCGTGTGTTATGTCAGGTGGCAACATAAGTGCACAGTACAGGGGAAAGAGCCGAACAAGAGTTTGAATGACATTTTACAATGGGGACAGGCAACCATGAAATTATTCAGATGAGGAATCCTGGTCAAATGATTTCCTAAATAGGATGTTTTTCAGTTCCTTGCAAAAGTGTATAAGACTTTCCACAATTTTGATTAATTCATGTAGTTCATTTCTGAGTGAGAAATCCCTTGCTACAATATTTCTGCATCTCAGTGTTTTCTTACTGAAGGGTACCAACACCAACAACCTTGTGCTAGCTAACCTAGGGTGCCTTTAATATTGCATTTCATTACATTCTGGCTGAAGTAGCCTGGACCTGTATCCCAATAGGCATGGTGGATGGTGCTCAGAACTTTGAAAGTGATCCATGCTCTGACAGGGAGCCAGTGCAGCGAGCAGAACGCAGATGTGATATGGTCCCATGATTTAAGACCTAGGATTAGTCTGTCTCTCTTGGGGTGAGATACTGGTGAGGGAGCTAAGGGAGGCAGCAGAGGCAGAAAGCAAAGCAGGAGAAGCTCCCAGCTTATTGAAAAGGCAGACATCTACCAAAGGTTCTAGTGCATGTTCTGAGCAAACTGCTTGACTGCTGCAGGTGTTAATACATAAAACCCACATGCATACTTGCACTGGCAACCCCAAAGGCTATAATGAGAAAAGATCACATCATGCTCAAAATGGATTGCCTTACTGCAGTCTTAACAGGATCCCACATCTTCTGCAGGGTATGTCTGTAAGCAAGTTGTCATCATATAAAGCACAGCATTCCATCCGAATGTTTCTTTTCCCTTTTATATTGCAAATGAACACCCTCGGGAAGTGTGGTGAGCAAGCAAGACACTGGGAACATAGCGATTATCTGCCAGGACAAGACTGCATTCCTTGCCTTTAATCACTGCTGCCCCTTGGGCTCCACTTTTCTCCCCCCCTTTAATTCAACCTCTCCACTCTGTAAGGACACTTGCTCTTCCATGACGTGAGTTGTATCACCCCTTCCCCCAGAGCCTTCCCTCCACCCCCAGGGAAGTGTCCAAAACAGCCCAAGCAGAGGCTGTGGTAGGATTAAGGGTTGGAAAAAGCATATACCTGTCACTGTGCACCCGAAAAAAAGTGAAAGCTACAACCACTGCAGTAGGCTACTACTCTATTTCATCTGCCCAGGAATGGTTTACCAATGTCTCATATTGATAGTCCACTGCTCACACCATCCTGTACATTTATTTTTAATTTATGTATTTATTGTTTGATTGTTAGGCGCTTATACAATAAGAAAATACCGTTTCAAACTGTCATATGTGTATTAAAAGACATGTACCATATATAACACATACATACACAATATATTTGTTCAAATACTTCTGACAAACTTCTCAGGGATAAACACACAATTAATGCTTCTTAGACTCTCATGTATAAAGTGCATCTTTTCATTATGAGAACTAAGTAATAAATAAACTTGCTACCTTTATAATCACTAAAAATAACACACTTATACAAAAAGTCATTAATGAGTCGGCAGCTATCATTGTCACTGCATCTATATCAACTCAAGATCAATCAATCCTCTCAGAATCATTCTAGCAACTTCAAAAGTAACTGCCTGTCTCATCGGATCTTACTATGCACTCCATAGAATGATCTGCCCTCTATACCTCTCTTCTTTCCCAACGCGATGTTAAAAATTGGTAAAACATTAATAATTACTACTCCTTAGAAGATAGAAGGTAGGGAGATTAATAGAGGGGAGAGCCCATAGGCCTGTAGCAATCACAGTCCACACAATGTAGTTCTTCTGAAAAAGTAGCATGTCTGCTGAAAAAGTGAATAGTAGAGTCTTTCTGAGACTCAGAAAGTCCAATAATACGATTTCAGGGGCTTCCAATTCCAGCCAGTAAAAAAGAGGCTGATTCCTTCCTCCCCACTGCCTTGGTTTGCATGAAGGTTGCTTTCAGTCTGCTTCAGTCCCCCAGTCTTCTTCTGCCCCTTCTCCTAGTCTTCAGGTCAGGCTCATCGCCTGTCCCAACTCTCTGGACCCAGTCCTTAAATAGTACTTGGGCATCTTCTCTACCAATCAGAGCCAGCTGCAAAAGGCTGCTGAGGTCACCTGCCAGCTTCTACCAGTCAAGCATTAAAAGCAATAGGTTACAGAGGTCACCTGCCATTGTCTACCAATGAGAGCATTAATAGCAATACGCTGCTGAGGTCACCTGTCAGTGTCTACCAATGAGCATTCGAAGCAATAAGCTGTTGGGTCACCTGCCATTTTCTACCAATTTGAGTATTAAAAGCAATGAGCTGCTGAGGTCACATGCCATTGTCTACCAATGAGAATGCAAAGAATTAAACTACTGAAGTCACCTGTCATTGTCTACCAATGAGCATTAAAAGCAATAAGCTGCCACTTTGATCATGCTGTGCTGCACGGGTGTTGTTGTTGGTCATTAGTTCATTGTAGTTTCTTAAATAACTGCTATCTCACTTGTGTTTAGTATTATGGGGACACCTGGCATTCTTCCCTGAAAGTCTGTAGTAAATCTTAGAAACATTGGGCCTCATTACAAGTTTGCCGGTCCGGTGACTATGATACCGGTAAGCTTGCTGGTACCGTAGTTACCGGACTGGCAAACTACGAGATATGCTCGCGGGTGCCTTTACATCTGCCAGGTCGGACCTGGCAGGCGTACCGGCACCTGCGAGCAGAGCATGTCGGATGCACTGGCACCATTCCGAATGGTGCCGGTGCATCCAACCTCCCCATTCCCATTGAGCCCTATTGGGCTCAATGGGAATGCGGAGTAAAAGTTTCAGGCCCCTGGCAATGGGGAAATACATGGTCCACCAGGGTTGTAATGGCCCTGTATTTCCCCATTGCTAGGGGCCAGAAAAATGTGCAAGTTTGGTGGTAGCCTATCGCCAACCTTGTAATGAGGCACATTTGTTCTCGCACTTAGAGGTTTGTTTATATTTAAGCAGCCACAACATTCTTCTGTCAAGGGCACTTGGCACTCTTCCCAGAAAGCCTGTAATATGCCTTAGAGATGTTGGGTCTCATCACGAATGTGGAGGTAAGGCAACAACGGCGTTATTAGCATACTGCCACATTACGAGTGCTACTTGAGGTTGCCGCTCTGCACGCCTGGTCCGACCAGGTGTGCAGAGCGGCACCCGCGAGCAGAACTCGTGATTGCACCAGCACTGTTATAAATGGTGCCGATGCAACCATGCTCCCCACCCCCCTATGGGGTAGAATGGGGATCGAGAGCCCGGCCATACTGGCACCCGCGAATGGGTAATTACCGGCCCATTCAACTCGTAATGGGCTAGTAATGGCCCATTCGCGAGTGCCGGTGCTGGTGCCGGTAGCGAGTTTGGCGGTAGCCATGCCCTTACTAAGGGCACGGCTACCGCCAAACTCGTAATGAGGCCCATTGTTTTGCTCTAAATGTTCCAAAACAATGTTACCCATCCAAGACTTCCAAGCAAACACATGTATCTCCCTTGTGAAAACAGTGTTCATACTTGACTTTGCACATTCATTGAAAGAAGCATTCATGGCTTGACAATACCACTCAAATATTCAACTCTAAAACCTCATTAAAGCTTAAAGATGCAACACAATTTCAGGGCACCTGCATCTACTGAGCATCTTCCTCTTGCTACCCTTCCAGTGTCCCATCTCCTCCTGCACATGTAAGTCTTTTACTGCAGTACCATGTCCCTATTCCCTCAACACGCTTCTGGTGCCACAATGCACAGCATGCATGCCTCAACCCTTGTTGATTTTAAATAGTCTACCTTGCCATTTTCTATACAGTTAAGGGTGCTAATGGCAACAATGACCTTTATGGTGGGCTGCGGCATGTGATAACAGACTGCCATCCAGTGCTACTTCCCTTCCTTCGCTTGGGCCAATATGTCAGGAAAACAGGCCATAACTGCAGGGTTCAGCCCACCTTGAATGGCATCATTGTCTAAATGGTAACCAAACCCAATCTACATTGAATATTAAATGTATCTCAACATATATCTAGAAAATATGTTATCAGAAACATTTACACACATTATAATTAAGAGATCACACCATCATTGCTAAAAACAACTTTGAAGACCCTTTGTTCCTTGTTTGTCTCATTTTCACTTTAACATGTTTACTCTTTCTAATTGCTTACTCAAAGCATTGTTGTAGAATTTTGTTAGGTGTAAAAAATCCAATCATGTAGTGGATCACATTACTGGAGATCACCCCTTAACAAATATCCTAAAGCATTCCTTGACATCCTGAGTGACATTTTTTATTTTTTTTTATTTTTTTTATTTGAACTTTACTCAGTAAAGACTGAGTTTTGTCAAAAACCTTCTCTATGTTGCATATCATAATAGAAAGCGGACCCACAAATGGTAGCTTCTCACAAAAACCTCCCCTAGAGGGTGGCAAACTGCGCCACAGTCCAAGTCCTAAACCTTGTCCGGGAAGCTAAAAGGCCTCATTCAGCAGGGTCAGAGGCCATCACCAAAGTACTTTCAGTCCGAAGACTGTTAATTTGTACAAATGCTAGGTCGATGAGTTTGGCCAAAGCTAGGGTCCATCTTGTCTGCTCACCCAATATCAGTCTATTCCATAGTTCATCTACTTGGAAAATCCACATATTTTCGGCCAGGCAGGGGAGGTAAAGCCTTCTGTTTTCCATTGTGTTGGGACACTCGACCACGAGATGTTTTAAAGTCTCAGTAGCGGACTCGTTATTACATAAACGGCAACGGCTTTCGGTTCCATTTCTTCTAACAATTATGATCACTCTCGTAGGGAGGAGGTTGAATCTGGCTCTCATAACAGACATTCTCAGCTTCTTATTTGGAAACTTTACACAGTACTGGAGCGGTTTTTTCCCCTTGTTGAAAGTGGGTGGGAGATGTTTCAGGAGTTTGTTTTCCACCGCCTTTTCTGTTGTCACAATCCAGTCCATGTTTTCCGTCTTTTTTTTAATTCTTTCCGGGTTTTCTATTAGCTCTTTCTCGGTGCATTCAACTTTTCTCAAATCATTCTTTCTCGCTTCCACCCATTTATTCAAAGCCGTACAATTGCCTAAATCAATTTCTTCCCGTATGGTATTATAAATGGGTAGGGTGTCAGACATGATGATTCGTCTGTAGAGGCGCAAGGCGCTTTGATCCACTGTCGAGGCTAATGATATGAGCCCCAAATCTCTCCTTATGGCTGGCATGGCGGTAGATTTGGGTAGGCCTAAGACCGTTTTCCAGAGGTGGCCTTCGATTTTGCTCCAGATGTTGCGCTGGAGATATAGCGCACACTCCGTACCATAAGTCAGGGCTGGAACAACCTTAGTGTTATAGAAAATTATAGCCGGGATCAGGAAAAATTTGCCATATTTGCGGTCTACTGCTCAGGTTTGCGTAGTCAGTCTTTTCTTTTTTTCCCAGAGTTGGTCCACAAGGCTCTTTTCCGCACCTGAACTGTCTAATTGAATCCCCAGATATTTAAAGTTGGTTACGATTTCAATTTTTGACTTGTCCAGGAAGATCTTTAGATTTTTCGTCTTTTTGCAGGGGACTTTCTCGAGCACCATGACCTTTGTCTTCGATTTGTTAAGTTCCAGCTTATTTTCCAGGATGTAGGCCTCCAAATTGCGGAGTTTTCTTTGCAGGCCCACCTTCGTCTGGTCGCTCACAATGATGTCATCTGCGTAGAGTAACCGTGGGATCTCGGTTTTCCCGATTTTGGGGGGAAAAGATCGAATCTTTTCTTCGGAGCGTTGATAGTCGCCCAAGAAAGCTGTGAACAGTACCGGTGCCAAAGGACATCACTGCTTTACTCCTCGTTTAACATTTATCTCCTCTGAGAGCATGCCCTGATTGTTGAGTTTAACTCTTATTTTGGTGTTCGAATGGAGCGCTTTTATTGGCTCCAATATTTTTGCCGGGCAGTTCCAATCTTGAAGCTTCGTCCACAGGCTTTTTCTGTCGATCTTATCAAAGGCCTTTGAGAGGTCCACGAATGCCAAATATACTTTAGGCGCCCCCTCTTTGACTTTGGCTTTCATGATGTTAAGTATGAGAAGGTTGATTGATGTACACCCATTTTTCTGGAAGCCAGTTTGAAGCTGATCTTTGGCCTGGCTGACTTTTTCCCAAGCTCGAAAATGGACGAGTAGCAGGGTCGCATAGATTTTACCCAAAATGTCCAAAAGGGCGATTGGTCTATAACTCGCCGGTTCTGGTCTCGGTCCCTTTTTATAAATCGGGACAATGACTGCTTTCTGCCATGATTCCGGCACCATGTTGGTTCTACCACATTCCGAAAAGATACCACTGATCATTTCAGCCCATATTTTCCGGGACATTTTCAGGTCCATGTTGGAGAGTCCATCAGGGCCCGGTGCTCTAGATGTTTTCAGGTTCCGTATGGCTGTTTCGATGTCCATAGTATTAGACAGATCGACCCATGTTATCACTTGGTTTTGCCTTGCCCCTTGGCTATCACTAGTGGGGCAGTTGAATTCAGCCGTAAAATATTGGATCCAATTTTCTTCCGCTACAGCATTTCCCATTGCGGTGGACAGGGGCCTGTTCATCTCTTTTATTAAACCCCAAAAGTCACTGGATTTTTTTGTGTGAAGTTTTTGCATCATCGCCTCGGCATCGTTTTGGTACAGAGTGGCTTTATGTTGTTTATGCCAATTTCTGTAGCTTAAATTATTCTTGCGCCAATTTTCCCAATCAAGCTCATCGTTGGATTTCTTAGCTTTTCTTCGCAAACGACGTACAATTTTTCTTTTTTCTACCACCGTCTTATCATACATGTGATTTTTCTGGGGCATCTCCTTCGCTTTCCCTGCTCCTTTGACCTGGAAAGCGAGCAATAACGGTAGGTAGTTTGGTCTTTCTCTCTTGTCGGTCCATGCCTGATCTTTTACTCTCGCCTCCCAGGTATTTCTGATTTTCTCAATGTCTCGTTCGGTTAACCGCAGGCGAGTCTGTTGCTGGTTTACCTCTGTCGTCCAATTGTAGGTTTTGGATATCCTGGTAGTGATACTCCATGAACAACACAGAAGGTTGTGATCACTATGGATGGTTTTTTTGACTTCGAAACCTGACAGCTCCTGGATGAAGCCATTGGAGATAAAGATGTAGTCCAAAGTTGCTTTTGATTCATTACGTTCCCATGTTGGAAAGTTGATTTGATGAGGGAATAACCTCGCTACATTTTGGACGTTTCTTTTACTCATAACTTCCTTCAAGGCTATGCCTCTTTCGGTAGCCGAATCCATGTCTCCCCAATGGACCCTCGGCATGGACTCCAAGACCTCGGTACATTTGGCGTTCATGTCGCCGCATATGATGAGCTCGATTTTATCAAATTCTGCATATAGCTGGTCAATTGTTTCGGCGATGTTGTTGCAGAATATTTTGGTCGACATTCGCTGCAGGTTCCAATAGCAGTTTATAATCGCTATCGTCTTTTGCTGTCCATTTTTCCTTTTGATCTTTCCCTGGGATATGGATGTCAGGATGACAAGCATTTCATAGGACTGTTTCCAGTTTTTTGGTTCACTCAGTCCTGTCCCTGTTTTTATAGCTGTAAGTAAGCCCGATGACGGTCTACCTAAGAGGCCTTTAACTGCAGGAGAGATCTTCACGGAGAACCCGTCTAGACACGGTTGGTGGACGAGCCAGGTTTCTTGGAGGCAGAGAATATCATAGGCGCCCAGATCGACATCTCCCGGTGACGTGAGGTGCGTATGGCCTCTCGTGTTCCATGAGCCCAATTTTAAGGTTGCCATTTCGGGTTGCTCGTTGCATTTATCGTTGCAGGTTTTGTTAAGGTCACTGCGACAAGCTAACCCAGGTCGTTGCTATTTGTCATTCTTTTTCGACCAATTTGACATGAGCCACTTCCATGGGCCTTTCGGTTTTCTTTCATCTTCCGTATTATTCCGATGCTTGTCGGAACTATTTGTGAACACTTCGGGCGATAGACAGTCCGATCTGGAGGAGTATTTAATCGATCTCTGATCATTTTTATTACTTTTTGCAGTGTTTTCTATCCAGTCAGGGTGTATTTTGGTGTATTGGCCATGACTTTGGTTTATATATTCTCTCCCCCTCCTATCTGAGGGTCGTCTTGTACCCCGGCCTTGGTAGAATGGTCTTCTATGCAACTCCCTACTTTCTCGAGTGTTATACCCTCGGGTTTGCCGGTATAGATCCTCCTTTTTCGATCTGTAGTGAATTTGTCGTTTATATTGCTCAGTCCTTTCCTCTTCGGGTTCTTGGTACTCCGTAATTCTCTTATGTTCCATCAAGGACAGGCCTAGTTGCTGGAATTCCTCATAGACTGCCTCGTCGATATGTTCGATGGCAGCTGATTTCAGGTGTATAAATGCTTTCGCCTTCTTTTCCCTATGATAGGGTTCGACAAGCACCAAATCCTCTGTTCTAAGTTTTTTTAGGGTTTTCATTTTTTTTGTTATCTGGAGGATTGTTGGTCTGTTCAAAATATGGAAGTTTCTCTCCAGTTCCCTTTGCTCCAGCTTGAAAATTCGTATCGCTTCTTTGGGTACCTTTCTGTTACCCACATCTCTTCTTTCCATTCGATGCTTACGTGGACTTTTTTGACAGCCTTCACCTTCATACTTTGATCGCTCTTTATGAGGGCTTTTTCTTGATTTCTCCCCCTCCGTTTGGATTTTTTCACTTTCCGGCATTGGTTGAAAAACAGCTCCCTGTCCATCAGACAGTCTTGGTGCAGTCTTTTGCATCTGGCTAGGTCTCTCACTGTCATTTTTAGACTTTGCTGTATATGTTTCTGCAAGATCTCTGTACTTTTTCGCCCCTACTTCTTTATTGTCATCCATTAGTTTAACTGACCCGTTATCTGAATGAGTAGAGATATTCATTAAGTCAGTGCATTGTAGGAAATCCTCTGTTGATCGTGGTGATCGCGTCAGGCCAAACGCCTCTGATTTAGTGCTTGACTCTAGTCGTTTTTTACTAGCCAGCGATTCGCTAGGCCTCTGCCCCATGTTGACTTCTTTATCCGCTGATATGGCTTCCTTTTGTTCATTTATTATTTTCTTACTCAGATCTGTTTTTACGAGATGCGTCTTTTGTGCTTTAGTCTGTAGCCTAACATCTGGTTTGTCTTGAGCCAGGATCAGCACAGTTTTCTTTTTTCCATTCGCGTGGGTCAGTAACTCGTCTGCACCTCCATCGGAGATCGTAGGGATGGTTGAGAAACCTTTATTCAAAGTTTCCAACCTTTCGATCTTTTTTTCCAATGCTTCAAAGTTGGCTTCCCACGTTGTTTTCTGATTTGGCCACATTTGCGATCTGTCTATCGTTCTCTCATCTTGGGTCCCCGTCGCATTTTTCAAGTTCTCAATCTTTTTTTCCAATGCTTCAAGTTTCCTTTCATACGAACGTTTCTGACTGAGCATGAGGTCTGCATTTTCTGGTAAATTCGACTCTATCTTGGCTAATTTCGCCATTAGGTTGGAAAGAATTGCTGAATTATCTTGTACATTGTCTTTAATTGTTTCGTACAGCTTGCAGAAAGGAGCTAGTACGATTGTCATAGCCGACATGATGGCAATCATTTCTGGTTTTTTATTTGGTGATTCATTTTGTAGAGCCACAGCGATTTCGCTGAGACGTCTCTTTTTTGGTGACTGTTGACTTTCGACAGATCTTCTTGAAGGTGTTGAAAAGTTAATATCCGGGCGTTCCCCTCTTGGTCTTACATTTCTGTCGTTATTAGGGGGTTTTCTTTGAAATCCGGAATTCGTCAATAAAGGCAGAGACGCAGCGTCAGCCCTCCGGGAAAAATGGTGTTTTGTAGAAGCCAAAAGCTCTTCTTTATCTTGCTGTATCTGATTTATTCGGTTGGCTTCCCAGTCAAGACTCTCCCCCTCAGAGGGCTCTTTTTCCTGATCATTTTCGGACACTAAGATCTCCTCTATAAATTGATGAACCCCTTCAGGGGTGGATATAATCTGAGGCATCTCGGTCCTGCCTCTTTGGGGGTCCTTTTCGCCCACTTGGCTAATTTCAGTGGTTTCTGGTTTTTTAACTTTTTTGATACCACTATTTAGATTTGAGATAGCCATGATTTTATCCTGCACACATCCATTTGGCCGGACTTGTTTATCTGTTGCTGCTACAAGCGGTTCAGTTTTTCTCTGTTTTTGTACGGGCTGGGTTAGGTTTGCTATTTCCAACATCTCTGCGTCCGATACTTCGGTATCGGCGCTCTGTTTTCTTTTCTGTTGTAATGTGAAAAAGGCTTTAAGCGGGCGTGAAAGTAACGAATTTGGCATCCCTTTTTTGATTAATTTTCTCACTTTTTGATCCCCCAGAGTGGTATTTTTTTGCGCTCGTATTTTCGCTGTTTTTTTTGCTCCTTGAGGCCCAGATTTTACTATGGTGTTTGCTTTGCCTCGTTTTTTTCTTTTAGGGCAAGAGCCCATTTTTAGCTGTTCCCCATCTGTTTCTTTAGTGGAGTCATCCGGCTCGCCCTCAAAGGAGTTATCACTCTCAGAGACTTCATTATCCGAATCCGTGTCTTTATCATGATCGGGTGTTCTCACACAGTCACTGGCTTCCCTTGAGAGCTTTACAATCTTTGCCTGGATTTCCCCCAGGCCTTGCGCCGTTTTTTCGGTGTCCTGCTCCAATGCGTGGAGCTGGGCTCGAATGGCTATCCCGTTAGGCATGGAGTTTTCCTTTAGTGAAACTAAGGGTAGTTTAGTCGCCCTTATTCCTTCCACTACAAGAATTATTTCCCCCTTCTCACTGGGTTTACTGTGACTTGCTGTTTCTCTTTTTTCTGATTTGTCCGATATTTTTTCTTGGAGAGCTATCCCCCTTGTCTCTTCTGGGTCACCATTGGCAATAGTAGCGTTACTCACTCCCGTCCGTCTCACCTCTTTAGATGAGACTGGATTGGAGGGGGGAGGTGTTGCAGGGCACTCACTTTTTTCCTCAGGTTGCGCGTCTTTCAGGTCTTTCTCTCCACCGTGACTCAACTGGCTGTATGGATCCTGCTGGTCTGTCTCTTCCGCCGCACCGTGCTCCTCTCCGAGCCCGCACCTTGGACTCAGGTCAACGTCCCATAAACTGAGGACAGCCTCCGACCGTGACGCCCGTATACTCGAGAGCTGATTTTCTGCTCTCGTTGTCGGCGGCAGCGGCGGCAACGACAGCAGCGGGGGAACCGCAGGGAAAACCGCCACCCCGACAAGCTCCCCCACTTGTCCTCGTGGGTCAGGTATAGTCGTCATTCCTGCTTTGGTATTCTCTGGCGTCTCAGGCGCCATGGCTGCGTCTTGAGTATTCCTCGCTGCCTTGCATAAGGCAGGCTTCGAGTTTTGCTGCTTCATGTGTAACAATTCTAGAATCGATAGAGGCACCGTTTGGGAGGCCCCCAGCCCAGGAGTCGAATCGGACTTGCTCCTCCTCCATCTCATATCGGGGTTGGATTTCCCCTCCGGGTATGCCGATTTTTTCGGGTGCGACTCTTTCAGGAGTGTTTTTGGGCTTTTGAATACTTTAGAGGTTTTCAAAGGACATGCTTCTGGACGTACCTCTGGCTCCATTTGGCTTTGGCTTCGCGTCCGCAGCGGACTGCAGTAGACTGGCTCACACCTCAGGCTCACAGCTCCGCTCACCGCTCCGCGGTGTATCTCAGTAGAAATAGGCACTTCCTGCTGGTCTAGCACAACGATGTGGATAGCTGCAGTAGACTGGCTCACACCTCAGGCTCACAGCTCCGCTCACCGCTCCGCTGTGTATCTCAGTAGAAATAGGCACTTCCTGCTGGTCTAGCACAACGATGTGGATAGCTGCAGTAGACTGGCTCACACCTCAGGCTCACAGCTCCGCTCACCGCTCTGCGGTGTATCTCAGTAGAAATAGGCACTTCCTGCTGGTCTGTTTTAAAATAATCCACATTATGCTTTGCCCTTTTAACAATAAAAAGCCAAAGTATATATGCTGCAGTGTTTATTTAATTGCCAGCATAACACATATGTACCATGTATTTGTAGGAATCCCACAGTTTGTTCCCAAGTACATCCCCACAGTTACCTGCCCTATAGCAACAATACCAATCCTTCTCAGTGCCTGTCATTCTTCCAACTATAGCTGTTAATAGAAATCGTGTCCTAGTTCGACCAGGTCTGACACTGATGTAAATGGCTTCACATGCTCTTGGTAATTTTTGATGCTCAATTTCTTTTTTGAGTATTCGGCTGCCCTTTTAATGTAGAATCAATCTTGTAGTTGCAAAACCACGATTTGATATCTCTTGCATATTTTACTATTTAGTATATGCAGAGAAATTCAATGTGCCCCTTTCATTGATGAGGTTCTAATGTCCCTTTAGGCCCAGCTCAACTGTGATATAGCCCCAGTACTCCTCATTCTTAATCCAAGGTGGGTGTTGATGCTTATATCTTGCTTCCAAGGACATCAAACCTAGTTCCAGGTAAATTTCTCTCTCAGATACTGCCGACTTCTCTCCCAGGAACCACCTCCAGATAACAGCCTCTAGAGGCTTCAAATTAAATGTGTCGCTAATGTTCCATAGGTCAGACCATATTCAGATTTGCTGCCATTTTGCCTTAATACATTTGTTTTATCTGGTCTGGTGGAGTACAAAGAACAGTGTGCAGTCTAAGGCAGAGCTACTGACACACAGCCTGTGTTCCCATTCGGAGCAAATTGGAGGAAGCACTTCTGCAACAAAAGGTAGCCGCCGGCACGGATTGCCACGTGGAGTGCAAAGTGCAGACTTCAGTCTGAGGCAGTGTCAGGAAGACGAAAAGACAGAAGAACTCTGGTGTGCACTTGGAAACATAATTAGCAAAAGAAAGAAGGGACAGGGGGAAAAAGGAAACAGCATGACAAACAAGGTCAAGTAAAACAGAAAAAGAACAAGGCAGGAAAAAGACAAACCAGCTACTGTTCCACAAAGCCTACCTCAGTACTTGGTTTGGGGACAGAAGACACACCCTTAAATGCAAAACCTACACAAAAAAGGGAAAAAGGAAAGATTACAAATGACAACAAAGAAAGATATGCCATTGGATAACTGTGTAGCACTTTGTGACACAAAGAAAAGTAGAGAAGCTGAGGCGAACACATATATGGAGCACTTGTCATACCTAGGAGTCTCTCGCCTCTCTCTGGGCACCACCACCAACTCAGATGGTGCAGCTAACAAAGAGGACAATCAGACAGCATCACTAATAGTATGTAAAGATACAAGGCCCCCTCTACAGTCAAGTTATAAAGGGAAGATGCCATTAGACCGCACACCGAGCAAGGAAAATACAGACATTTTAATTCAAGAACTTTTTGAACAACACAGCAAGGAATCATTAAATCGCTCTAAAATCTTACATCTCTTATACCATATACCAGAACTGCAAGTGTTGACAAGAAGCGATAATGATTATGTACATCTAAGAGATGGGGAAACTTACAAAACTTCGACCATACTTTTTAAATCAGTGCAGCATCATACAAAATAATTTATGTGGAAGCATTCTTAAGACTGGGGGATGACTTAAACCTGTCAAAGCATGGAGGAGGGATGCTGGATAATCGGCGAACTGGCATAAGAATAACTTGTTAAAAAAATTGAAGGAAAATAGAAAATAAAGCTCAGGAAAGCAATAAACAAGAAAATGAAGGAAGGGAGAAATGTTCATAGCTACCAGCGATCTTGCAGCCTATAAATAAAAACCGACCCTAAAACAAAATGTAATATAAAAATGTGCAAACTCTCCTGGAACACTAGAGGCAGTAGCCATCTATTTGGGAATATTGCCTCTAGTAAAAAAGTTTAGAAGTGCGGATATTATATAATACAGGAACCCTAGCTAGTTAAATCCTTAGTCCTGTATGGGTACTGAATATTGCCAAAACCGCTTTATAAGCAAAAACAGGGCGCCTTTCTGGCGGATTAATGATAGGTATAAGGAATTATCTGGAATCAACAGCAGCCAAATGATATATTCCCACATATTCCGTAATGGCAGCACCCATCAGAGTAAATAATATCAACTTGTTATTTGACATCTATGACCCACCAGGGGGTGCACACACCTGTGAAATCCTGGAAAGTATTGATGAGATTTTGAATGCTAGCGGGAAAGGCAGCAGTGAAACAATTATAATCATAGGAGGCGATTTTAATGCTCACTGTGGTGAACCTTAAAATAGCGTAGCATTCAACTCACAAATCCCAGAGAGTATACCTGCAGTAACATTAATAGCAAAGCCTGGTTGAATTTTATGAGCAGCCAGGGAATGATAAAGACCAGTGGCAGAGCCAAGGGCAGTACAGAGGGTAATCCAACTTGGTACATGACCAATAAAACAGGTACTCCTGACTACTTCTTTATTGCCCACACACAGTTACCTGTAGTGGACAACATGTTAATCAATAAGAATGAATACAGTGACAATGCTACTGTCGAGATAGTACTTCACATAAAACAGGAGAAGCAATCAGTAATTATGGATGGCATTGTGGACGCCAACAGGAACGGAAATCAGATAAAATGGTCAAGGAGAGCTATTGACAGAATAAATAGAGAACTTAAGCAAACTCAAACAACCTATCTGGAAAGAATGAGGCCTTTACCCAAAGAAATAAGTCAAAGGCTTGCCACACCCATCTATTGATTGGCTAGATCAGGAGATAGCCAGGTGATAAGAAGAAGAAAGCCCCGGTATGATCTGCAATTAGCAAAGCATAAACGGGAACTGAGGTGAGAAATTAGAAGAATACAAAGGATAAAAGAACATGAAAGGGTAAATAAGTACATTACCATTAGACAACTTAAAAATAGATAAAAGAACTGGCCTTATCGTTATAAGATCTTGATTCAAACCTACACCTGTCAAACCCTTATTAAAACCTTAGCAACCAACGGTTCAAAAATATTTTGGTCCCTTGTCAAAAGTAACATATACCCCACTAGTAATACACTAATACATGTGATAAACAAACTATCAGATGAACATAAATGAGGGATATAACGCCCCTTCGAACACTTATGAGATAGACAACATTGAGACAGAAGCATTACTGGGATCATTAAAATGCTGAAAATCTCTGGTGCACCAAGCCCAGATGTCCTTTGCAATATAGTGATGAAAGCTGATATTTTCATGTGGGCGCAGTATTACTAAAATACTTAAGGGGAATTATAGCTAAGAATCAGGTCCTGACCAGCTCCAAACAGCAACTATTGAGACTGGTAAAAGGGATCTTCTGGACAATTAGGGATTATTAGTATTTCTAGGCACTTCTAGTAAGACCTTTGCTACTCTAATGTTAAGGGACATGAATACTTGGGCAAAGAAAAACAAACTGCTGAGTCAATTACAGACAGGTTTTACGCCAATATTACAGAATAATCCACACCAAAATGATACTGTAGGCATTAACAGGAATAGCTAAAGTAAGATTTTTATATGTAGCCTATATAGATTTTAGCAGGGCATTCAACACTTTGCAGCGGGAGAAACTGTGGTGAAAACTATAAAACTGTGGAATTCCACCTTCCCCACTGAACATGAATAGCCAGCTGTATTTGAGCATAGTGGTACAAGTCAGACTGAGTGTTGCAGGTAACTTCTGTCAGAAGATAAGCACCAACCTCAGGTTGAAGCAGAGGTGTGTGCTTTCCCCAGCCCTGTTTAACCTTTACATAACCAACATGACAGAGATATTAGAAAATATAAGACCTGTCCTTCATAAATGGGGTGTCAACACATAAGTCTAATGGCATATACCGAGGATATCATTTTAATGGATCGCACAACAATCGGCTTTGAAAGAGCTCTGACAGCGATTGTTATTTAGTCAGAAGATAATGGCTTGCTCATGAACTTGAAAAAAAACAAAATCATGAGTTTTACAAGCAAGAGAAAGCTAACCAATGGACAATGGAATGTCAACAACATCATAATTGAGAGAGTGCCAGGCTATGTATATTTGGGTGTCTTCATCGCACACAAATGATGTGAAAGCGATACACAGGAGTGCATAGCACAGAACCCCATGAGGAAATTCTATTATTACATTTGTCAGAAACTGCTGTGGATACTACGAGTTACCTACAAACAAAGTTTGGTCCCTACAATTCTATATGGCTAAGAGTGCTACAATACAATCTAAACAAATTGGATTGTGTTATTAGAAGCGAAAATCTTGCGGCCTATGTTGGGCCTGTCTAACTGTGCCCCAGTTTATAACATACGACTTGAGCTGGGAATAATGGCACTGAATACCATGTGAAATATAAAACGTTGTATTTTTTACCTAAAGATCATCAAATTATGAGAAATTGGCATACGAGTTAATTGGCAAGGAACCAATACTGAAAATAACACACTATTGAAGGGTCTTGAAGAAAGTGTTACAAAATGTGTACAGATGAGAGAATGGAGACTGGACTGGTCTCAGGACTTCGAAATATTGACGAATCAACTACAAGAGAAGGCCGCGATTTGGGGCAGATGTAACAATATTGCAAGCCTTTCCCAGTATAGGAATACACAAATTGCATTGATTTGCAGCTGCAATATCTGTTGATATTCCCTCGCCCTCGCAATAGGAGTCTGTTCATGTTGTTAAGACTGAATCAGCTACCCTGCTTACCAATAATCGGTGCCAGGCTAAATATTGAACATAAAGAATCACGCCTTAAAACACTTGTGTATAGGCGCGTTATAAGTGCCATATCATAGCAAAGAACGATATTGCAGAGCGTGTGGTAACATAGCTACACTAGAAACATCTAGACATCTTCTCACTGACTGTGAAGCATTGAAAGCAAAAGCGTTGATGTACATAAGTAAATTTGTTTATAACTATGAATATATGAGCAAAGATGGGTTCTGTGTTCGCCGCCTGACAGGAAATAGTCTTTCTTTGATAATTGCATTCATGAGTCACATATCCCTTTAGACATACTCAGGAATAGGATGTTCGTCAATTTCTTGGTGGCATCCACTCAAACCAGCACTAAAACCCAAACATTCTTTCATCCTTATATTCCACTGTTTTAATCATCTTATAACACTGCTCCCGTTAGGTTTATTTCTTGTGTCGCTTTACTTCATTTTATTCTGTTCGTTTAGATTGTGCACCTGTTCCTTCCAAACTATTGTTCTTCTTCTTCTTCTTCTTCTTCTTCTTCTTCTTCTTCTTCTTCTTCTTCTTCTTCTTCTTCTTCTTATTATTATTATTATTACTATTATAATAATAATAATTATTATTATTATTATTACTAATAATAATATTGATATTATACTGTCTCAACTTCAGTAAGCTGTTGTAAACATGTTTTCACTTATTTTACATGTTTCCTAAATGTATGCACATTTAGCACCTCTTGAGTATTTTCCATTGATTTTTGGGATATTACATTTCTCATCTCTCTTCTATGACATCTAGCTATCAAGCATTTAAAACTATCTAGCATTTAAATATTTTACCGGCACATTAAGGGGGTAATTCATAGAATTTAGCGCACAAGTGGTGCACGCGGCTGGCGCACAGTGTGTGCGAGCGAATGTCTGCGCCAGCCGCGTGCACTAAAATCCATTTCCGCGCACAGCGTATTCATGGATTTTCGCCTCCAAAACCAGCCGTGGCGCAGAGTGGCGCAGCGACCCTGCAGCAGCGCCAGTTACGCCCCCAAGAACGCCCATAGCGCAGGGAAAAGCCATCAAAATTGTTAAGCGGAAAACCTGTGCAGTTCCCTCTGGGACCACTGCAAAAGATTTAGGCTTACAGGTGTTGGCAGTAAACCGACTTGGTAGCTGTCTGTACCACACAGATTCACCTGGTAGCTGAGGCTGAGCAGTCAGACCTCTCTCAAAAAAAGTTAGGCAGTATGTGGAGTATACAAAATAGGGCAATTTACACAGTAGAACAAGCAAACATGGAACAGAGCTTAGGTGTAAAGATATATAGGTATTTATTTATAACAACACATCTATGAAAAACACTCTGGCACTAATACGGCAAACAACTTCAATTACAATTACTATAAGTAAATCAATCCCCCTAACAATAGTTCGACAAGTCTAGGTTCAACGGCACCACTTATTTGCAGACAGAGGTGAATGCTTTAACCTAGATGGCACTCTAGTATTCGTTAGAATAGGAAAGAAAAAGGAAGGGTATGAAACCAACTCGGTACCAATACTTTTACGAACAAATGCAAGGCAAGTAAGGCAGGGTCTACTGCAGATCGCAAAGTTCAGAGGCCAGGCCCACTCGGAGAGAGGCAAGGCGATATGTCCCAAAAAGAATCACAGTGGAAATGCACTTCTAGTCTTTGGCGCAAATTGTCACAGAAAGATTGGACCAGTTCAGAACAGAAAGTTAAGAAAGCTTGGAGGCGACCCAATGGAGAGGTGAGGATTAAGACACCTCACGCTAACCATCACGAGGGAAGCCAGGCGGACATGGTACCTTGTATGTGGAGAGACAGCTCCGGCGGGGGCAGTTGTTCCTGGTGGTGGATGCAAGTCGGGGCTTTGCCAAGAGAAGAGATGATCTTGTCGTCGATGGAAAGTTGAAGATCGTTGCACCACCAGGGAAGAGACCAGCCGCGGAGTGCTCCGTCACAAGGCACCAACTTTTGGTCGCGGTATGGGCTAGTGGCTATCCGGTTGCCGGGGTGCTCAGCACGGACAATTCCACCACTACGCCCTGGAAGCGAAGAAAAAGCAAAGGGGACTGGTTGCGTCCACCAGTCAGGGGAAGAAGAAACTGCGGCGGGGAGATCTCCTCTGTCATTGGGAAGTGGTGAGTCGGTTCAGCAGGGCTCCACCGGAGGTGTCGTCGTTGCAGGTTGGCTCAGCTTTACCCTCGTCGGATTCTTAGGTCCTGTGGCAACTTCTGAAGATCCAATCCCAAAAGCCCTGCTTTTATGCAGAAAACCCCCATTCATTCAGCCTAGCTGTCAATCACAACACGCTAAGTGGTGAGCGGGGTGGCCCACCACTTGGGCCAATCACACCAGAGTGTGACTTGAGTTGGCAAGGCAACTCAGTCCAGGGTGCCTAAACCCCCTCCCACACCCCCTGTGGTACCCAGACAGAATGGCACCACTTTGGAGGGCCTCTGTACAGAAGCCCGCCAAAAGCGGAACAAAGGGCTCAACCTTTGGTTTAGGAGTCACAGAGACGAACAAAGACGCCATTTTAAAAACCGAGTTCTGGCAGAAAATACCAACCGATAGACTTATTTAAGATAAATAAACCGGTGGTATGTTAGAGATTAACGAGAAAAAGTATTAAGCTCCAACAATGGGAAGAATCCCATAGGATTATATTCGGGGTCGAATATAACAAGTAGTTTCCACTGCCACCAGCCAAAACTCAACGAGGGGGGATGGGACAGTGCCCCCTCGAATAACAGACCCAGGGGTAATCGAATTACCCCTACCAGTATGTCCACAATAGGATGGTTTGTACTAGTTCTGGTAGTAAATTTAGGTCTAGTAAAGCCAATGGTGACTTTACATGCCCGGGGAGACAGTAGTCAGTCCCCGGGTATGGAGTCTATGGTGGGGGTCCTCTAGGATGCCCCGGTGTTATGGCATGGAGGGTGCGTTGTAACACACATAGCAAAACATATGAGACCCTATGGAGTAAAAGACCCCATAGCCCATAGAACACATTGACATTCACAGGAATTAACCACATTCATGTCCAAGAGTGGGAGAAAAGCGTCTCACTCTTGGCAGGATGGAAAAAAACAAACTCCAGAAATCCAGCAAAGCTGCTGGGGGACTCAATAGGTTAGGAAATTCAGCCTAAACAGAGAATTCTCCCTAACAAAAATGCCCAATCCAGCGCAAAGGGCTGCGCTAACCCTGGACCAGTTTACAGGGCTGCCAAACAGCAAACGCCAAGCGGGGAACGTGTATTACTGGGGTTCGCGTGAAGTTTCACACTCGAAAGGGCCTGTGCGAGTGGGGTACATGTATAACTGGTGTACGCGGGAAGTTTCACACGCGAAAGGGCCTGTGCGAGTGGGGTACGTGTATAACTGGGGTTCGCGGGAAGTTTCACACACGATTTCAGCATGGTACGTGTATTGCGGGGGTTCGCGGGAAGTTTCACACGCGAAAGGGCCTGTGCGAGTGGGGTACGTGTATAACTGGGGTTCACGGTAAGTTTCACACACGATTTCAGCAGGGTACGTGTATTACGGGGGTTCACGGGAAGTTTCACACGCGAAAGGGCCTGTGCGAGTGGGGTACGTGTATAACTGCGGTTTGCGGGAAGTTTCACATGCGATTTCGGCATGGTACGTGTATTACGGGAGTTCGCAGGAAGTTACACACGCAAAAGGCCTGTGCGAGTGGGGTACGTGTATAACTGGGGTTTGCGGGAAGTTTCACACACGATTTCAGCAGGGTACGTGTATTACGGGGGTTCGCGGGTAGTTTCACACGCAAAAGGGCCTGTGCGAGTGTGGTACGTGTATAACTGGGGTACGCGGGAAGTTTCACACACGATTTGGCTGTCAGAGCGGGGTACGTGAATTTCAGGGGTGTGCGGTGAGTCCTACACGTGAATTGGCAGTGTGGGTCCTCCCAGGTGTTCCCTCTACACCCCCCACAGCACCTGCAGGCAGCCCACACCACAGGGGATTACCCCCCACCCCTGGTCATGTCCCGCAGGCAGCCCATCCACCATGGGCATGCCCCTCAGCCAAGCCACATGTCAGCTTGCACCCCCACCCCCCAGCAGTCAGGGGCACCTGCCAGCAGGCCACCCCACATGTCCCCCTGCACACCCACCCCCCAGCAGTCAGGGGCACCTGCCAGCAGGCCCCCACTCATGTCCCACACATGTCCCCCTGCACCCCCACCCCCCAGCAGTCAGGGGCACCTGCCAGCAGGCCCCCACTCATGTCCCCCTGCACCCCCACCCCCCAGCAGTCAGGGGCACCTGCCAGCAGGCCCCCACACATGTCCCCCTGCACCCCCACCCCCCAGCAGTCAGGGGCACCTGCCAGCATGCTCCCACTCTTGTCCCACTCATGACCCCCTGCACCCTCACCCCCCAGCAGTCAGGGGGACCTGCCAGCATGCCCCCTCTCATGTCCCACTCATGACCCCCTGCAACCCCACCCCCCAGCAGTCAGGGGCACCTGCCAGCAGGCCCCCACTCATGTCCCCCTGCACCCCCACCCCCCCAGCAGTCAGGGGCACCTGCCAGCAGGCCCCCACACATGTCACCCTGCACCCCCACCCCCCAACAGTCAGGGGCACCTGCCAGCAGGCCCCCGCTCATGTCCCACTCATGACCCCCTGCACCCCTACCCCCCAGCAGTCAGGGGCACCTGCCAGCAGGCCCCCACTCATGTCCCACTCATGACCCCCTGCACCCCCACCCCGCAGCAGTCAGGGGCACCTGCCAGCAGGCCCCCACTCATGTCCCCCTGCACTCCCACCCCCAGCAGTCAGGGGCACCCTCCAGCAGGCCCCCACAAATGTCTCCCTGCACCCCCACCCCCCAACAGTCAGGGGCACCTGGCAGCAGGCCCCCACTCATGTCCCACTCATGACCCCCTGCACCCCCACCCCCCCAGCAGTCAGGGGCACCTGCCAGCAGGCCCGCACTCATGTCCCACTCATGACTCCCTGCACCCCCACCCCCCAGCAGTCAGTTGCACCTGCCAGCAGGCCCCCACTCATGTCCCCCTGCACCCCCACCCCTCAGCAGTCAGGGGCACCTGCCAGCAGGCCCCCACTCATGTCCCACTCATGTCCCCCTGCACCCCCACCCCCCAGCTGTCAGGGGCACCTGCCAGCAGGCCCCCACTCATGTCCCACTCATGACCCCCTGCACCCCCACCCCCTAGCAGTCAGGGGCACCTGCCAGCAGGCCCCCACTCATGTCCCCCTGCACCCCCACCCCCCAGCAGTCAGGGGCACCTGCCAGCAGGCCCCCACTCATGTCCCACTCATGTCCCCTGCACCCCCACCCCCCAGCAGTCTGGGGCACCTGCCAGCAGGCCCGCACGCATGTCCCACACATGTCCCCCTGCACCCCCACCCCCCAGCAGTGCAGGGTACCTGTCAGCAGGCCCCCACTCATGTCCCACTCATGACCCCCTCCACCCCCCATCAGTGCAGGGCACCTGCCAGCAGGACCCCACTCATGACCCCTTGCACCCCCACCCCCTCCGCGGCGACCTGTGCTGCCTCCTGCCCCTGCCCCTGGACTGCACCACTTGCACCAGTGGTACAACCCCCACCAGGCCCATGTGCGACTCAGTAGCGGCCTCCTCCTCCTCCTCTGTGGAAACCACCAACCTGGATGGGTCCACACCGTCTTACGCCGTTGCAAGCCCCTGTGGGGGCTCACCCACCCCTTCCGCTGCAGCCGTAGTGGCAGACGCAGCACCAGGCCCCTCACTCCCGGACGATGGTAAATTCTGGGAGGGTGACTGGGCCTTGCGTCGCCGGCCGGTGGGGGCATCCCTGCTGCTTTGCTCCACAGCGCCGTCTCCGCCCTCTTCATCACTTGCCGCTGTGTAGAGGGAGACATAGAACACAAGCATCAGGGTACTGTACAATGGTCCCCTAGACAGGAAGCAATAGCAGATGAGTGGCACTGTCAAACATCACTTCCATCATGTCCATCCACAACACATGGGTCAGTGCAGGCAAAACACATGCAGTAACAGGCATGGCACATGCTATGAACATTAGCATACATGTCCAAGGGACTCTTCAAACATACGATGCTGGTTTGAAACTCACATGCATCATGGGTCATGCCTATCACATGCACACACTGCACCGTAGTTTCATCCACCTGGCCTCGTATACCCCAGACACAGTGGATACAAGGATGAGTAGGCTGCATCAGTGAATCTGAACATTGTCACAGACATGTGTCATGAATCCATGGCATTTACAAGTCACAGACACGCAAGTTAGACACACAGACATGGACAACATACATGTCCATGACCGCAGCACCCATCTCTCACACCCCATCCATGTCCAATAACAGAGACAGGCATGCATTAATGTGTGCATTCCGCATGCTGCTCCGCATGTTGCATTGTAACACATGCACCTACCATGTGGTTCACACATTACTGGTCTCACATGCATGACCATGATGTCCCTGCACACACACATATGTACATGGCCTATTTCAGACATACAGGCAAGTATCAGACAACCAGCACCCTGCAAAATGCCTTGTCTCACACAGCAATGCTTGGCCACTTACCGCTCAACTCCGGACGGATATGCCTCTGAAGGATCTGGGCGTGGAGCGCTGGGGCTATGCGTTCCAGGACCCTCATCTGGATGGTACTCATGCTGCCCCGGCCCCCCTCCACGAGGCGCCGGGCCTTGTTGAGGGTCCTGGACCTCAAGTCCTCCCAGCGCTTCTTGACTTGCTTGATGTTGCGGGTTGCCACCCCCTCCGCGTTGATGGCAACCACAAAGTCGTCCCAGATCCTATCCCGTCCTTCCTTGTTGGCGCGTGATGTTCCGAAGAGAGCATCATAATGCCCCAGGACTTGCTCCACCAGGACACCAACTTCCTTCTGACTGAAGCTGGTGGCACTCTGCCCCTCTGGCTGGGGGTCGCCAGTGGTCTCAGATGGTGTTTGCTCCGACATGGCGACCCCCGAGGCAGGTGTGGGTGGGCAACTGGGTCCTGGGGCTGGGCTGTGGAGCAATGGTATCCCACTTGGGAGTCTTCTGTTCTAGCAGGGGTGGACACAGCAACTGGACCCCTGCAGATGGCTGATGTGCAGGCACCAAATAGCAGGGCATGTGGACAGAAGGCAGTCAGGCAGCAGCAGATGGCAGGTGGGAGCGTGCTCGGGGCTCTGGGGGGCAGGAAAATGGCCTTCAGGGCAGGAGCGTGGTCTTCCGTGTGTTTTCGCGTGGCCAGCTTAATACGGAGTGATTTGGCACTTGAAAAAATTACACGTCAGCATGTAATTCGAGGAAAGGCCCTTAGCGCGTGAGCGCATCAGCGATTTCATTGGACCAAAGGCAATTCGCGCGTAAGCGCTTCTGTGACGTGACGCGCGGGGGAATGCACGGGAGTTTCCCCTGTGACGTGGGTATAGTGGATTAGCGCGCACACGAAAAAAATGCACGTCCCCATGTGAATGCGTGTAATCCGAGGAAAGGGACTACGCGCGTAAGTGACGTGACATGCGCGGGCATTTCCCTCAGCATGGGTTAAATTTGAGCGGGGCCAGCAGTTCGCTGTACGTGCCTTTCGTGGAGACCAACGTGTGTTGGTGCTTCGTGTTGTTTCGCGCGCCATCACAACTTCACAGCTATCAAGGACGTATCTCTTCTTTTGGCGGGGGTTTTGGCTACATGTGTTTTTCTGCATCGCGCTAGTCAGACGGTGAGTCGAGCACATTATTTTTCCCACTGCGGGTGCTCCTGCGTATCGCACCATTTTTGATGTCATAGTAGCCTGCGTGTCCCACATGTACGCGTTTTTCGTGTTACTGGGTGCCACCACGAACTGCGGGAGGTTGATTCCACGCACGTAGGCTGCAGGTTTGCGTGCACGGTTTTCCAGCAGTTTTGGGGTGCCTGAGCGTTGCAGGTGCAGGCGGGCTGTTAACATCTTGCTTCCCACCCCCTTCACCCCAATTGCCCAGGTCAATTGTGGTGTACACCTCCCATTGGCACTACTCCATCTGTGCCGGCACTACTACATCTGTGCCATGGTTGGGAGGACACCAAAGGTGAGGGGCGCCTCAGCTGGGCGTCCTCCTTGTGACGGGCGTGGTCAGGGACGTGGTTGGGGTGACCAGGGAGTAGGGGGACTCCAGGGTGTCCAGGGCAGCCGCAGAGGGGGAAGAGGCAGGGGTGTGCCACTTGAGCACGATGTCGTGCCATGTGTCGGTGCAGTCATGCCACCACCCCCTGTGGTTCCGGGAGATGCAGCTTCTGCATCTGGCACTGGCGCCCGTCTGACCCGGCAGTCCATTCCATCGACTGCCACAGGCCCAAGGGTAGTGGTAGCTGCAGGTGCAGCTGTGGACACGCCACCCAGGCTCATGGTCTGCCAGCGCAGCCTGCGTTGGCACTTGAGGAGCCCTTGGAAGATTTCCAACAGGCCAGGAGGGAAACCGTAGGGGCACACAGGGCTGCCCTGACCAAGACACGTGTCCCTGGGGCAGTTATGTCATCTGCAGCCCCAAAGAGCCGGGTGTTGGCAAGTGCAGGGGCAGATGCACCCAACAACACCCCGGTTGTGAGTCTGTCAACCAGGACATTTGCGGTCAATGACCCTGCCACAGCGGATGTTGCTGCGCAGGGTCCATTAGAGGGCACCCAGCTGCCACTGACAGAAGTCAGGCCTTTGGTTGTCCCTCCACCTGCCACTCCCTTGGCTCAATCCACCGAACCCACTGGCCATACTGGTCAGGGCAGCATTAGCCAGCCAAGGTCTGAGCCACAATCCAAGAGGATGAAGGTTGCACCTGCAGCACAGTCTGGGACCTCACACACAGCCACAACCTCCTGCAAGTCGAGGAAGAAGCCTTTCTGCAACCAGGAACTGGACTTCCTCGTGGGCTACGTGCGGGGCCACAGCCGTGACATGCTAGTGGGTGCCAATAGTCAGACTACGGCTGCCCAACGTGATACCCACTGGAAGCATGGGGACTGTCGGCATCAACACTATTGCACCCTACTCACATGCTGGTTACCAGTATGCCCCTCCGGTCCATGTCCCAGCTCACTGGCCCTTCTGCATGTAGCGTGGGGTGATCTTCCTCTCAGCCCAGGCACAATGTCATAGCATGACTGACGTGCATGTGTCCTCTGCCTGCATGCGGGTACTCCATGTAGGCATGCTCCCTTGCCCTTCCACCCCCCGCTCTGCACCTCAATTCCACCTTTGCACTGGTCTGCTTCAATATTGCAATTGGGTACTTCCCTGTTATTGCGTCCTGTGTACATGCTAACTTCCTCCCGCAACCAATCTGCCAGACATATGCTGTGTGGTACAGCCTTAGTTCTTGATGCAGGGTATCTCATTTGTACTGTGCAGAGGTCAGATGCCCCGCAGGAACATGAGTGCCCGTTCATGCTCCATGTGCATTGCACGCATGCCCCTATGTGTCCTTGACTGGATGATCACTGTAATACAAGTCCTGGGGTGACATACATTGCCTGGCATTTCATCAGCCTTCCCATGTCTACTGTGGCTCAGTACTGCGTTGCACACATGTTTAGGGTCTGACAATCTGGGTGGGTCACAGGCCTCAGCCTGTTTAATGGCCAAAGACTCTGTCCAACTGGTGTAGTGTCCTCTTCACACGTGGGTGGCCTCCAAACGTTTCATCATGTGTCCTGCTTACTGTCCCATCATCATTTGCAGTGTTGTCACTTGACTCACATGAAGCTGTTGATGCTAGTCAACACTGCCTGTCAATGCACAGGTCGATGGTCAGCCTTTTGATAACATGCTAGGCATCCATGCTTTTGCACTTGGGTGGAGGGGTGCTTTGCTTGTAGATATGCTACCCATTGAATGCACATTGCACGTGATGCCTGAAGTTGACCTTGCACTGCCTTCACATTTTCTGACACACACCATGAAGTACTTGTACATGTAGGTAGTGAGTAACATTCACATTGGCTGCACTGCATAGACCCACTTCAATGCAAACTGCCACCTTTCAACAGGTCTGATCACAGAAGCAATTCCAAGTTGACCCAGCATGCATGCCAGGTTCTATTTTGTGTGTCACATGTCTGCTGATGCTGTCGGTGTGTGTGTGTTGTGTGCTTCTGACATGTGTAGTGACCTTTTTTCTCTCTAGTTTTCAGATGATGACGCAACGGAGCTGGAGGATGGTGTTGTCATGCCAGGCACAGGATTGGTATCACTACATCAACGCAGCACAAATGGGGGTTGTGGGGTGGCAGGCCACGAAAACCCCCAAGTGCTACAGGCCATCTTGTCTCTGGCTGCCTATGAGTCCAGCCATGATGACGACTCTGACGTCCATGTCGAGTTGGATGAGCATCAGGTCCATGTGTCAGGGGTGAGTGATTCTGATGTGGACACTCCTCTGTCCGCAACACCTGCACTGAGGGGTCAGACAGTCTTGGAACCTCCGCCCGTGGTGGATCGGGACGCAGGGTCACCCTCCATACCAGTCACTGATGTGCCTGGGACATTACGTCGATGGGGGCATGTAGTTGTGCAGCCGCGGGCGGTGCCAACACAACGAGGACAACCGGTCCTCGGGTCCCGCAGGGGTGAAGCCCAGCAACGCGGTCGCTGCGCGCAACCGCTGTATACTGAGTGGGAGCAAGACATGACTGCCAATTCAGAACGGCAGGAGGCAGCAATGGAGAATATCGCTGAGAGCATGGAGCGTGTGGCCCGATCCGTGCTCACCCCTGCTAGGCAGGTGCTTCTCCAGCAGCAGGCGGCACGGTCCACGGCCCGCTCGCTCAGGCTGGGCATGGCGGCCTCAGACAGGGCACGCCAGGCTGAAATGTTGTCTCTGCGTCAAGCAATTGCTGCTCATGCAGAGGCACACATGGAGGCCCTGAGGGAGGAGTATGATTCCCTCAGATCCACTCTGGGTGTCCTTCTGATGTCCCAGAGGGAGCAGTCAGAGGAGAGGTTTGCACAGCTTGAGCGTACCATCTCGGCTGAGCTACAGGCTTGCCGGGAGGTGCAGCGGTTGTCCAGCCTGGCCTTGCAGGAGGAACTCCATGTTACACGTGCTACCTTGCAAGAGGAAGCACGTGTATCACGGGCGGTTCTGCATGCAGACCTACAAGTCATCGCCACACAGAACCAGGCTCACCCGTCCGGCAGACTTGCTGCCGACGAGGGGCAAGCTGCGGCTAGGCGTGGCCAGGCTACTGTGCCACGTCCTCCTTTCCAGGATGAGCCAGACTCGGACGACCATCTATCTCCCACATAGGTCGGGCTGTGCAGGCGTTGAGCCCATTGAGGTTTTATTTTTGGCTCAGCATCATCGCATGTGGGTGTTGAGCAGCACCCTGTACCTCCCCCCTCCTGGGTGCCCCCCCCAGGTCGTATGTGGCCATTTTTGATTTTTCTTTTAGTTTAGTTAGTTAAGTTTCTGTTTGATAGTTAGTTTAATTAGGTAAAGTAGGTTTTTTGTAGTTAGTGTAATTAGTTAATATAGTTTAAAATTGCTTGTCTATTGTGCTTTCATGTGACAGTGTGGTGCTTTGTGGCTTTTGTAAGCATCCACTGTCTGTTCCAGCTGGGCCCTTCAGGCTTGTCTTGTGTATGTGTTTGATGCTTGGGGTCATGCCACTCCTGCTTCCCTTATCCATGGACTCGCAAGGATGGTTCGGTGTAACAGCCTATTACACAAGGGCTTTGGACTGTCATATCTTTGGCATGTCAGCTGCTGTGGAACTTGTGTTAACACCCCTAGTGGGGATGATTGGGGTGTTATTGACCACTGTTCTGCTTTTGCTAGATGGGGTGTTTCATGATTCATGTGTACATTCATTGCTATGCATTGTGTAGTATGTTTCTTATCTTTACTGTACATGTGCTTGTTGCAATTCATGCCGTAGATAGTGTGTTCCACACTTTGGCTGTAAAAGACGGACTGTGGTGTGATTTCTGATGTACGTCTCTGACATGGTCCAGTGATGTGATGCCTGAAGAGACACACACAGATGAATCTAATGCATTGATCATGTGTTTCATGCCCTTTCTGCAGGGTGGATGAGCCTCCAGACCACCTTTGCCAGCAGACATGGGCCATTGGACGTCTGGAATCTGAGCACGTTTGGTGGTGCCCACATGCACATGTGTGCGCAAGCAGAGGCACAGGGATTTCAATCATAGATCCAAAAACTGCTGACGTGTTTCAAGGGACTCCAGGCAAGGTGAGCAGCACAGGGGGGCCACAACACAGCAAACCTTCCACCAGGCCAGTTGCACATGCATGCTTAGTAGCAGCACTGAGGGTGAGCTTGGACGAATATTGGTGTTGAAGCGCACAATACAGCTGAGATGTGTTGGTGGACTCATGGCTAGTTGATTGTAAGGTTGTCTGGGGCACCTGCAGGGGCAGTGGCACATTCCCTCCGGTCCACCATGGTCCATTGAGGCACTTGTATCACCCATGTAGCGTTCCGAGACATGGAAAGAAGCAGCTCACAGGGACAGACGGCAAGGGACAGACTCGGGTGCAGTGCATTTCATGTCCATGTAGAATTTGAAACATGGACTGCCTACTTTACTTGGGTCATGGTGGAACACGACTTGTTTGGAAGTCATACCTTGCTAAATGCTTCTGTCTGCTTACCCAGGGAACATTGCATGTTGTGTGATTCGTGACATATTGGTTTTCCAATTGCCACGCACCCACCGGCGCCTGACTTACTGCATTGACTGTGTATGAACCATCACAGGGGTAATGTTAAGTATGGGTATGAAGCATCCACACCAGATTGTCCGTTTGTAGAGTAGTTTGTTACTTTGGGGCATATTTGGTGGTGTGTTTGTGTGTTATGGGCATGCACACATTTTTAACTGTGGCTCTCTTTGCAGCATTGAAGTGCACCTGTTACCGGACCTGAGAGTGCACAGGCAGGAGGCCAGCACTCACCCCAGAGATAAGTTTCTCTTTGACTTCCATTTCAGTGAATTGCTGCTATGTTTATGATGAACAAGTTTGGTATGATTGTGTATGTGTTAATGTGAGTACTACATTCTTGGCCATTCCCTATTTTCCCGTGTCAATCCTACTCCCCTCTCCTGCCCCTCATTCTGGTTATCCAGTATGCCAACGCCTGTCCCGACTCCATAGACCTGACCCTCCTTCCCCACCAGGGTCTCAGAGGCCTGTGTGAGTTTGACATTGCAGCCACCCAGACCACGGTGGGGGTGGTTGGTTCGTGCCACTCCTGCACCTGTACACGGGAGCAGTGACAGTACACATCCGTTTGTGGTGCTTCATTCTATGTTATGTACCACACATGGTACACATCCTTTTGTGACATTGTTTTACTGTGGTACCTTGGTTGTTACGTCATTGTGGTAGTACTTGGCCTTTGTAAGGTACTGCTACTTCAAGTCATCTACTGGAGGCTGTTCTGGTTAGTTTTTCTGCCTGCAGGCTTTTTGCTTGTCTTCTGTGTTGGCCTGCTTTGAGTTCTCTTGGATGTAGTGTTTTTGCAAATCAAGGTGGACTCTGAAGGTGCAGGCAACTTTTTACACACAAGGTGGGAGATGGTGACAAAGGGGAAGGGTGATCCTGTGGCCAGGTGAAATTCAAGGATGAAGGCTCCATAACCCCGGTGCAGTTGTTCAGTGGGTCATGGTGATTTGTGAGGGAGGGGTGGTGCTTGGTTGGTGATAGTTGCCTTGCCCTGCAGTGTGATGGGCACCCTGACATTGTAATTGTGGTATCCTATGTACATGATGTGTTCTGCTGATTAATGCCTGTTCATGTGTTGTGTTTACCTTTCAGGTGTGAGGGGATAGTTGTGGTTTGACATGCTGGGGTGTACACATGGTGAATGTTCACATGTGATGTGTATAGGACACTGATGGTCACTTGATTGCACATGCATATGTTGAGTGCATGTCCCTACTGACCCACACACTCGCACTATAATGCACTACATGTACAACCACCCTTCCATGTCCATGTGTACACTCTGTTTTCCTTCTGGTGCCCACTGTGTCCCTGCAGCACATGTCCTATGACCAATTGTGGATCCTGTACATGCCGAATTTGCTTTTTGATGTGGTTTGTCGCTTAGATGTGATGCTCAGGGTTGCAACACACGCAATGGCTGTTAACTGTGCTGTGCACTGAGCAGTGTGTTGCAGGAGGTGGACACGGCACACAGAAGCTGCAGTGTTGATTTTGATTTTTCAATGCACAATGTGCATGTAGACAGGCATTCATTGTTATGTTACAACTTCGACTTTTGGAATGCATTTGGGTATGAATTATTTTGGGTGGGAGGTTGTTGGTCAGTCATTTCATCTGATTCCATGTCAGGCATCATTGTCTGATGCCAATTTACATTTTTCACATGGCAATGTGTACCTTATTGGTACTGTGTTGGTGTATGGCTATTGCTTGCCATTTCATGTTGTGCTTTGGGAGGGTTTGAGTGACATACCAGTGATAGTCATGGCCTGTTTTGCAGGTGTGTGTGATTCACACCTTGCATGTGTGCCTTTTGGTCACACAGGATTGCTTGTGTTTAAGTAACTAGGGATGCACACAATGTGGCACTTCCATGGCAACAATCTCAGGGTGGTAAGGTTGTGACAGTTGACTGTCTCTTTGTCATCTTCGATTGTCACCTGGTATGTGCCAGGCCTGTGTGCACTCTGCAGGGGTGGGAGTTTAGGTGAAAAATGTGTCCACAAGCTGGGTCCGGGCATCCTCGCCACGTGCCCTATCCCCACCCATGGGCAGCGCCTGTGCCTGTGGTTGGGGATGTGGGGGCACCACCATGTCCACCGGTACGCCCTGCCGTGTTGCAACATAGTGCAGGACACATGCTGCCACAATGATCCTGCACACTACTGGGCGTGCATAGAGTAGCTGCCCACCAGAGCGGTCAAGGGAGCGGAAGCGTGACTTGAGCACTCCGAATGTGTGCTCCACTATGGCCCTGCTTGCAATATGGGCCGCGTTGTATCTTACCTGGGGTGGTGTGGTGGGGTTCCGTATTGGCGTCATCATGTGGTTGCTCAGAGGGTAGGCACTGTCCCCTGGAGAGGTGATAATGGTTGTGATTATTGGGGTTTGTGTATTTGTGTGTGTATGTGACATGCATGCATGTGCAAGGGCATTTGTACTCACCTAGGAGCCATGTGTCGCCATGCTGCCCAGCTTCCAGGGCCCGGCTCAGGGCAGACATTCTGTATATGAAACTGTCATGG
Organism: Ambystoma mexicanum; assembly: GCF_040938575.1. NCBI lineage: Eukaryota > Metazoa > Chordata > Amphibia > Caudata > Ambystomatidae > Ambystoma > Ambystoma mexicanum. The sequence goes on along the minus strand of NC_090935.1, from coordinate 1,271,459,428 downwards.
GTGGAGCCAGGGTAGTTTGCATAGACAGAGGTGATGATTCCCTTTGCATCGCATACCACCTGTACATTGATGGAATGCCAGTGCTTGCGGTTTCGGTAGATGTGCTCAGTGGCCCTAGGTGGACGTAGGGCCACATGGGTGCAATCTATGGCACTGAGCACTTTGGGGAAGTGTTCCACCCTGTAAAAGTCCAGGACAATGGCCTGCCTTTCTGCGGGTGTTCTGGGCATGTATATGTGCCTGCGGACTGAGGGGCGCGCTGTCATGATTGCCAAGACCTGGTGTAGGCTGCGTGGCCTATGAGACCCCCCCCCACTATGGCAGTAGTCCGCTGAAAGGACCCAGTGGTCAAAAAATGCAGGACTTTGAGCACCTTCTCCAAGGGGCTCAATGCTTGGGAGCAAAGGCTGGGGGATCTAAGGTCATCTTCCCACTACCTGACCAGGTCTAGGATGATACGGGGTGGAAACCTGTACCTGCCGTAGACCTGGTCGTCAGGCATCCCAAAAAGGCTTGTCCGTGGTGAAAAAATGCGTTCCCTGGCTATTCTCCTCCTCCTGTGGTGTCCCACGATCAGTGCTGCGACAAATGGGGCATTCATCGTAGCTGTATATACGTGTTTGTTGTTTGCGCGCACTTTTATACTGTTTGCGGGGACGATACCGCCTGCCTTCGTGTGGCGGACGCATTCACGCCTGTGTGCGTCTTTTGCCGTGCGCGGGTTTCCCGTATTCGTATCCATGAATACGTGTTGTTCGCATGCGTGTGGGCGTTCCGTGTAGTTCCCTGCAGTACTTCCCCAGTTACGCCTTCTTTTTCACGCGTTATTCCCCATTCCGCATGTTACGCCCACTGTTCCACCTACTTTTGTTGTGTGCGCTGCGCTATGTGCGCTTTTGCTGTGCGCATAGCGCACGCCGTTTGATGATTTCTGTGCCCGCGTGCGACATGCACCGATTTGGCGCACAACCAGTGGGAAACAAGTGCAGCGCCTTCCTTGAATCGCACACGTGCGCGTGCGCTTGCTTTCTCACGCTTGCTCCACCTTGCGCCTGCTTGTGCTGGGATTTTCGGCGCACGTTTGTTCCATGAATCGGCCCCTATCTGTCTCTAATAAACAAGTCACCATATTTGTTAGCATCTCCTTTCCCAGGTATCATCTGACCATTCGCTTTTTTCTTTTTCCACTTTTTCCAGTTTAGAAGAGAAACAGGCGACTTTTTTCCTAAGGCTCACTGGTCACCTATTTAATTAACATTTGGGCCACATGACGACTATCAATTTGAGGAGCCACGCAGAAGACTGAACATGTCTTTAACAGTAATAGGTCCATAAAGATTAAAACAATCAGACATTCACCTTATTAGAGCGAAAGAGGGTTAAGGTCTGTTTGTCATCTCTGAGCTTACCTTTTATGTTTCTTGTCCCATTTGCCATCATGCCATGCATTGATACATTTCGGTTTTTGAGGATCTTACCCCCATTATTTGAGAAATCTGAATATGAAGCAAATCAAAAATCTCATTGCCGCGTTCATTATCTGTATATCCCCATATACTTAGACTTCCTTCAAAGGAACTCTTTATGAAATGAAATTCAGTCTAGCTTGGGACAGGGTGCAAATAGTACAGATCCGCCGGTAACAGAACATTGCCCTTTAAACCCTTTAAAGTTTCCATTGAAAATGATATTACTTGTCCAAATACAGCCAGGTTACCAATAAATCAAGGCATAAACCTAAAAGAGGTTGACACTAGCAGCGTGTCTAGCTTTTGCCTATGCCTTTTTCCCCAGCCATAAATGAAAAATTAGAGAACTCAGCTTTAGCTATCAGGCTGAAAAACGATATCTCTCGAAATAGCAGACAATATTGGTCAGGTGTTAGTTTTCAAAACTGTATGCCACCCAGTTTATTATTCAGCCAGCCACATTCCCGAATGACATCTGAATCAATAACCATTGTTTGCAAGCATGATGGCTTCAGAAAAAACACACACATCAAGATTGGGATTTATTTTGCTGCAGAGGTATTTCAATGAACCCCTAATGCCACCCTGTTCAGACTGGTGAGAGCCATCAATGCTATCAATGACATCCAGTTGTATTAAAACACAGAAAGAAACTGCTGGTTCAATGTTGGTAGAACTTCGTTACCTGTCATGGAGATTGGCAATGTTGAACCAGCGCATGATTCTACTTTTCTGTCATACGATACCGTGCATCTCAGTGAACCACCTCCCACATACTTATTTAATTGTCCGCCATAGGTGATACCATCCCCAAACAAAATGGCACCTCTCCACTTTCTCCACGCTATGGTGATAGATAAAACCCAATTGCCAATGAGTGAGGTTTAGTCATACCCAAAAATGTTGCATTATCTTTTCTGCAGAGAAGGCCCTGAATGCCTTCTCCATGGCATTTTATGTACCCTGCTGTGTTTGTTCTCACATATGCTTCTACATCATTCCCATCCAGAGCATTAATAGCAATGTTGATAAAGGAGCAGATTTTTGTGAGCTGAGTTTGAACTTCTCCACCAGTGCTCCTTCTTTAGTTTTTGCGTGTATATGTTTTCACCATTGTGGCCGGTGATAAAATGAACAACTGAACCAAAGGTCATTGCGATTCTTTACTGGGGTTGCACCTCCCTGCTTGGGCTTGCCTTTTGTCTTACATTCATAATCTCTGGCCAAATGCCACGCATGATCAGTTGGTGTGAGGTTTTGTCTACGGGACTCCTAATCTTGCAGTGATGTTTTTAAATCAGGGAATTGTTATACTGACTGAGGAGCCCTGCTGATATTTATTTATTTTTTATTTTTATTTTGATTTTTTGGGGTTTTTAAAGCGCCCAAAGGCATTGAGCGCTGTTACATGAAGATGGCTTAGGTACAGATAAATTAAGCTTGGCTCAGGGTTCCAGTGAGCTTGTATCAACAGTGAAAAATTTTGTAAAATAAATACAATGGTGGATTAGGAGCTCTCAGAGCATGTTAACAGTAGAAACGTTCATCCTGAACAAGATCCTAAGTTTACCCTCGGTGCCCACAGTGTATTTTATGCAAAAAGTTGTTATCACTTTTCAAAAGGTAATTTGAGAGTCAATGGGCATCATTACACGGTAGGCGGAGGACAAAGGTGCTGTTAGCACCTTGGTCAATGCCGGTAAAATACCGGCACCCGCTTGGTGGAAAGGAGAATTACCGCCCTATTCCAAGGTTGGCAGGGCGGTAATTCCCCCTTCCCCCATTGCCCTTCCCCATTCCCATTTTTGCCCCATAGGGCTCTATGGGAATGGGGAAGGCGCTAATTACGGTGCCACAAATTGCGGTACCGTAATTAGCACCCTGGTCCCTTTGCGGGTTGGTTTTTAACGTCTGCTAAACAGCAGGCGTTAAAGTACCTACCCGCAAAGGGACCTCGTAGTAAGGCGGTAAGGGTTAACGGTCACGGGTACCATTACCAGTGACCGTTAACCCTTACCGCCTTCCGTGTAATGAGGCCCAATGCCTCTAATGTGGGGCGGAAGAGTGTTCCAATGGGTCGCAGCCAAGATGGGGAAGCTGGAGCCTCCTGCAGAAACTCTCTGGGTGTTAGGGATGGATATTCGGTTAGTGTGAATATCCAGTATTAGTACCTGGCGAGGGCACAATCAGAATCAAAGACCCATTCTGATTGGCCCTCGCCGAGGCATTACCCGGCCGAGAATACTTCAATTCTCGGCCGGGATTCCAGCCGCCTTGTCCTTGCCGGGGGGGGGTGGCAGCCCCTCAGCCAATGAGAAGGCTCGAAGCGGGGCCATCCCCGCTCCGAGCCTCTCCACAGCTGAGAGGCTGCCTTCGCCCCCCACCGGGGACTCAGGTAGTGCTTTTTTTTCCCCTTTCCTCCCTCGTCCCTGCCCTCCCCACCCCACTTACCTTCTATGTCTTGCTCCCCGGTGGGGGACAATGGCAGCCTCCAGGCATGTCGAGACTCGGAGGGGGCTATCCCTGCTCCAAGCCTCCACATGGCTAGAGACTTCCATCGTCCTCCGCCAGAGACCACGGTTCGTGTTTTTCTTTTTTTTTTTTCTCCCCTCCCTTCCGCCCTCCCAACCCCACTTACCTTCTTTTTTTCGGGAGCGGACGCTTTGGGAATGCTTCTTTTTCCAGCACGTCCACCGATGGCTGCCATGGAAAGGCAAAACGGACTCTGTTTTCCCTTTCCTGGTGGCCATTTTATTTGTTCTTTTTTTTTTTAAATGCTGTAGCATTTCAAGACAAAAAAAAAGCTTTTAGGGCCCCAGACATTACCTGAGTCGGTAATGCCCGCCCCGCTGCTCGGGGCATATTGCTTTAATATGAAATTGTGAGTTAATGTGCAAAGTGAACTGTGCTACATTGAGTTAGCTTTGTCATTGTTTGGCCTCAGCCACTCACAAGGAGTAGATTTGCACCATTCAAATGGCCCTGACTGCTGTGTTCAACGCTACAGGGCCAGCCTTAGCACTAGCAGTGCCCTTGGTGAAACAATATTTGGAGCGTCCTCCCCCTTCCCCCACTCCATAGATTTTGAAGAAAAAACGAGCTGTGCCTTGTTGTCCAATTTTGGGCTAATTTGGGCTACTTTTCACAGCAAAAGGATAAGCTGGCCAACAGAAGGCATGTGCAACCTGTGGGACAGCCCTGGCATTCACTCTTCTGGGGGATTCTCAGTCCCCATTCACCTCCCGAGCATTCATTCGGAGCATAGTGTGTCAAAATACCACTCACCAAAATCTAGCATTAAGGCCATGAAAATGCCATAACGTCTGTGTGCATTTGAAAGCACAATTCATTGGCATTTGTGCATGTCAGCATGCCTCCCAAAAGGTGCATTAATGTTTGCGTGATAGGAGCTGATGGGGGCTTTTGCATCTAAAACCCCCCAGGCAGCTAAACCAGTTCCCTACTGGAACAAAATGACCAATTGCCCTCTTTTAATACTGGCTTATTTCTGTATCTGTTTGAAGTGCATGCAATGCATTACTTTGGGAATTTAGCAGCTGTTCTACATTGTTCATAATTAGAAGTCTTACACACACAGCAGCTTGCAATTATTTCATTGTTGTATTTAGCAATAAAAAAATAATTACAAGCTGCAGGTTGTGTGTTTAAGACTTAAAAATACGACCAAGAGCCAAGAGGTGAATGATTCGGCTTACATAGTTCTGCATTCCATTATGTGTGCACTTTCAGTTAGAATGGGGAACCTAGATCTGTGAAAAGTAAACAAATCATAATTAAGTAGCTAGACAAAAATCTAAAACCATAAAGAAATGTGTTAAAAGATACGGGGTTGTTGCTTTATTTTGCCCATCTTGAATGGAAAACAAGTACAAAGTGCAAGGCGAGCATAAAAAATGCCCTTACTGGTTTTGCAAATGTACTTTCAATAATTAGACACACAACAAATAGTAAGTACTGTGTGATCATGTCATTGCCTGAGACTCGGGGAAGCAAAGCACACAGTTGCGCTATATTTGGGCTTGTTTTCGGGCCCAGTTGGCCTAAATGTGGGTTTTAATTTCTGCCAACCCTGGCTCATTTCATTGGGCCTCATTACAACTTTGGCCGTAGCCATGTCCTTAATAAGGGCATGGCTGCCATCAAAACCGGGTCCGGGTTCCCTGAATGGGGAATTAGCGGGCCATTCCGAGTTTGGAGGGCCCAGTAATTCCTCCTTCAAAGAACCCGGGCCCAGACCTTCTTCATTCTCATTTGAGCCCCCATAGGGCTCAATGGGAATGGGTGCAGGGAGCTAACAACGGGCCGATTACGACCAGCCCGTTGTTAGCTCCCTGGTCCCCTCGCGGGACCCGGTAAGGACGCCTGGTTTTACCAGTTGTCCTTACCGGGTCCCACAAAGGAACCTCGTAATCTTGCGGAATGGGTTTAACGGGTACGCCTCCATTAGCGGCACCCGTTAACCCATTCCGCAAAGGTTGTAATGAGGCCCATTGTCTTTTTTTTTTTAAAAGAGCTCCCGCTGCAGCTGCCATGGCGCCCTATGTCAGTGAAAAGCTCCTGCACACTTTGCTGGCACAGCCGGCGCCAGCACAGGGGAGAGTTTTCTCTTCTATGGCGCTTAGGGTGGACTTTTCAAAAAATGGTTTTGCAGGACACTGTCGATGCAGCAGCACATCAGACCCTCTGCCATGCAAGTGGTTTCATACGGTGTCACTAATGGACATCTTTCCCTCCATTAACCTTTTTATGACCGTGGTAGATGACATTTTAACACATACAGCACATACAAATAACCTGTACAACCCGACGCCCTGTATAAGAGGAAAGCTCCTCCCCCGTGCTGGGGGGATTTTCACTTAAACAGGGTGCCACTGCTGTGCCAGCATGAGGGAGTGTTTCCAAGGCTCCCCCTGCTGGTGTGGCAGTGGCGCCCTGTGTAAGAGAAAAGTGCCTCTTCCTGTGCTGGCGGTAACCGATGGCAGAATGGCTGGAAGAGCTTTTCAGTTAAATGGGGCGCCACTACTGCATCAGCACAGGGTTGCTTTTCAAAGGCTCCCCTGTGCAAGCACGGCAGCACCCTGGGGTTTAAGAGAAAAGCCCTCCCCCATCCCCCTATCTGCTAGCACAGCCATCACCAGCACGGGGAGATTTTCTTATACAAAGGCTGACACAGACATGCCAGCACCAGGAAGCTTTTCAAGGGCTCCTCATAAACTATAGGGCCCTTTGTAAATTACATGAATTTGGCATCCTGGTTGACCCCCCTCGCCCCCCATGTTACCCGTGACTAAGGCCAGTCCTGCAACCCTGTGCAAAAAAAGAAACAAATAAACTCCAAACGTTAGAACACTCGGTGACTTCAAATTGTTAAAAAGAAAATGATTGAAACACGGCTTCCCTCCTGCTTCCCCATCAGACGTATTAAGGTTTTTTTTTTTAACTACCACTTCCTTTCCTTGTGTATGAGCTATCCTACTGTACATTTTTCTGGTACTGCGCAGTCAGTAAAATGGGTGGGTAGAAGATGAGTACTGAGTTGAGGGAGCTGTTTTAGGCTGAAAATACCAACAAATCCAGCAATGGCTCTTAGTACTCCAAATTCCCACGAGCAGTCTTTTGTCCATTACCACACCTCTGAAGAATGGCATCCGTAGAAAAGTACAACTAATCGTTAACATGTATAAGGTTTTAGGGAGTTCCATACGGGGAGGGTGCATATGTTATGTTATGTTGCATTTATATAGCGCTCTATATATCATTGGTATGACCTCAAAGCGCTGTTATGTTGAACGCCCTCGGGAACCGTAGTTCTGGTCAGTGGAGAGAGATAGGTCCTCATTACGAGTCCGGCGGTAACCTGCCGTTTTTCCAGCTTGGTTACCGCCGGACTCGTTTTACCATTCCGCCTCCATGATTCCCGGAATTACCGGGGTATTACGACCCCGGTGTCCCGGGAATTCCGGAGGCGGAATTCGGTAAATCCCCATTCCCGTTGAGTCCGATAGGACTCAACGGGAATGGGGAAGTGGAAACACCGGCACCATCTCGTGATGGTGCTGGTGTTTCCACGTCCGCCTGCAGGCGGGCGGTGTTAAACCCGCCAGGTCAGACCTGACGGGAACGCCACCTCCTGCCTGCAGGACTCGAGATCGGGCGGTCCGGAATTAACAGTGGCAGCGGGTATATCGACACTGTTATTTCCGGACCGCCCGACCCGTAATGAGGCCCATAGTGTCGTAGGGTGCATGGGTGCACTAGATAAGTGAACAGCTGGTGTAATTGCCGGGTGGTAGCTGTGTGCTAGCATTAAGGTGTGGTGCTGGAGAAGTCAGTTGGATGTGTGCAGTCTGGTGGGTGACATCTTAACTGGGCTTTTGCTGCGTTAGGCCTGGAGGGCGCTTATGTGAGCAACTATGCCGGAGTGTGCTCAGCTAGCTGCGTTTTATTAGGGTGGTGAGGTGTTTGTGAGGCAGTACTCATATGTGGACAGCTAGGCCGAATTACTCAGGGGTATAGCTGTGTTCTATTTGAGTGATGCTGTATAGTAGAGAGTAAGAGTAGTGGTGTGGTATGGTGGTTATCTTTGGGGCGCCTGAGACCAGGCACATGAGTAGGATAGTTGGAGCAAAGCGACAGACAGACATTAGGACAGGGGGGATATGGGTATATAGGGGGATTAGATATATTGCAGTAGCAAGAGAAACGGGGTAGGGTGCACAGTGATACACGTGCGGGCGAATTCCATTGAATCCTGTTCATTCCATATGCCCCATTCGTTCCGTCTGCACAGTCCATTCTAACTACTGCATCTATTCTATCTATTCCTTCCACAATATCCATACCATCTGTTCGACCTTTTCCATCCACTCCATCCATTCCATCAACTCTATCCACTTTAACTATTCTACCTATTTCATCCACTCTATCCACTTTAACCATTCTACCTATTTCATCCACTCTATTTATTCATCCATTCTACCTATTTCATCCACTCTATTAATTCAACCATTCTACCTATTACATCCACTCTATCCATTGCTCTATTCCGTCCACTCTCGTCGAATCCATCTATTCCATCTACTCTATGCGTTCCATCTGTTCTGTCTCTGCTATCATTCCGTCCATTTCATTCACTCTATCCATTCCATCTATCTAGTTCATCCACCCTATCCAGTTCATCCACCCTATCCGCTTCACCCATTCTCTCCGCTTCACCCATTCTATCCGCTTCATCCATTCTATCTATTCCATTCCATCCATACAATCCCATCCTATCCATACCATCCACTCTATCCATACCATCCAGTCTATCCGCGCCATCTGCTATATCCGCGCCATCCGCTCTATCCGCGCCATCCGCTCTATCTGTACCATCCACTCTGTCTGTTCCATTCACTCTGCCCGTTCCATCCACTCTGTCCATTCCAACCACTCTGTCCATTCCAACCACTCTATCCATTTCAACCGCTCTATCAATCCCAACCACTCTATCCATCCCAACTACTCTATCCATTCCATCCACTCTATCTACTCTATCCATTCCATCCACTCTATCCATTCCATCCGCTCTATCCATTCCATCCCTTCTATCTATTCCATTCCCTTTGTCAACTCTATCCTTTCCTATCCACTCTATCCATTCCTATCCACTCTATCCATTCCATCCTCTGTATCCAATCCAAATTCCATTCACTAAATTCAAATTCGTTCCTTCCGTCTAGTTCTGTCCATGTTATCAGCCCCATCCCCTCGATCCGTCATAACCGCTCTGACCGCTCGGTCCGCTGTAACTGATCGATTCACTCCATCCATTCCATCCATTCCATCCATTCCATTCCATCCTATCTTGTGGGTAGGATCGGAGGTCTTTGAGCACCAGGTAGATAGTCTCATTGTGTGTTTCGTCATTGGGCTGTTGGGGGATCCAGAATTATTTATGGGTGGTTTTCTTTTTTTACGGGAAGAGCCATGTTTTTAGTAATTTGCAGAATGACAAATAGTCTTGGGTGTGTCGGATGTGAGGTGGAAGCGAGTTCCCCAGGGTAGGGGCTAAGGCTGTGAAGGAGGATCCTCCAGTCCTGACGGAGATGGTGGTGGATCACTAAAAGGAGGGTGGAGCTTGATCTTAGGGAGCGGGTTGGGAGGTAAGGTTTCAGCATGTCTTGTAGGTATAGAGGGCCGGTGTTGTGCACTGCATGATGAGTGATAGTGACCCTTTGTCCAACCGGCAGCCAGTGGAGGGTTCTGAGAGCTGGAGATGTGTGGTCTCTTGGGCCTAGTCCTAGTAGCATTTTGGCAGCAGCGTTTTGCGCTCTGCAATTTATTAAGGTGGTATGCCGGGAATCCGAGGTAAAAGGAGTTAGCATAGTTCAGTCTTGACATTACAATAGACATAATAGCGGAAAGTCTGTTCGGCAAGGAGAGGTAGGGAAAATGCACCTAAGAACCTTGAGGTGGTAATGACAAGACTTAGATATGTTGTTGATTTGACGAGAGAGGGTTAGGTCAGAGTACATAGTGCATCCCAGGTTTTTTACTGTGGCGGAAGGGGTGGGCGGTTGGCCCATGGATGGGGGCCATGGCAGTGGAGGGGGGAGGAGCTCAGTGTTGCTGCACACCATGATTTCGGTTTTAGTGGGGTTTAGGAGGAGGTTGTTTGTAGTCATCCAACCGTCGATGTCATTCAGGCATGCTGCGAGGTCAGGCTAAGAGTTGGAGCGTAGTTGTAGCACAAGATATTGTGCGGGCGGATGATTCCAGGGAGTGTGGACATATAGAGGTTGAATAGGAGGGCTGATAGACATGTGCCTTCCGGTACTCCAGTATTAACTGGGCGAGCGGCTGAAGCAAAAGTGGAGAGGAGGGTTTGTTGTTTCCTGTTGTTGAAGAAGGAGGCGATCCATTTGAGAGTGGTTCCACGGATTCCTAGGGAGTGGAGGCGGTCAAGAAGGATTGCATGGTTAATTGTGTTGAATGCAGGGGAGAGGTCAAGGAGAATTGGTGCAGCGCATCCTGCAGAGTCTGCGGTGATCTTAAGGTCATCCCAGTTGAGACCGGAGTGGTTTCGGTTGCATGTCGCTGCCTGAAGCCTGACTGGGCATGGTCAAAAGGTTGTTGGATTCGACAAAGGCGTTTCGTTGAGAGTATGCAGTTCGATCGATCCGTTTTGCAAGGAATCTGGTGTTCGAGATGGGGATGTAATTTTTGCGGTCAAGGGGGTCGAGGGAGGTTTTTTTTTAGAAGAGGCTTTACATGTGCAACTTTGTTGGCATCTGGGAAGATTTCAGAGCTGAGGAAGTCATTTAGGATGGTTCTTGCGTACTCTCCTGCGCAGGTGGATGAGAATATTTCTTTGAGGACTGAAGCGGGGCAACGGGGGAACCGGAGGGTTTTCGAGCAGAGAGAAGGTTGAGAAATTAGTCTCTGGAGATTGGTTTGACTTAGTCCAAAGTGGGTAAGGTTGTTGTTGCGGTGGCAGGTGGGGGGTGGTTGATGGGGTGGACAGATTTTGGGGTGGGTAGAGGAGTTCCAGTTTGTTGTTAAGGGAAGTCGTTCTGTCGAAAGCGGTGGTGTAGAAGTGGAGCGAGAGGGAATCACAGAGTGATTGAGATGGGGTAGATCGGTGTGAGGTACAGGTTGGTTTGACAAATTCAGAAATGATTTTGTGGAGTTCTTTTCTGGGATTTTTATAGTTAAGAATTCAATTGTTATAGTGGGCTTTTTTGGCTTTCCGGATTTCTGCTTTATAGTTTCGATGATCCAAGGCAAAGGTGGATCTACTGAGATTGGTTTTTCTTATTCGCCATTTGCGTTCCAAGGATTTACTTAGTTGTTTGGCAATATTCAGCTTGGGAGTGAACCATTTGGGAAAAGGTCCAAGGCGTGAGGAGGAGCGGCATTATGGGGTGAGTGGAATTAGTGAGTCATTGAGCCATCAGTCGAAGGAGTCGGTGGTTAAAGATTCATCATGAGGGATAGTTGTGGGGGGTCTGTGGAGCAGGGCTTCAGCTAGGTCAGGGAGGATCTTTAGTTTGTTCAGGCATTTGCGGGGAAAGGGGACGGTTGGTTTAGGGTTGGGGTGGATGCAGGGGTGAGGATGGAGAAAGGGGCGATGAAGTGATCAGACTAGATGACAGGTTTGGGGTGGGGGTAGATGTATCTGGTTGTGGGAGCTTAAGATGGCATCAAGGATGTGTCCTTTAGAATGAGTTGGGCCATTCATGTGAAGGGAGAGGTTAAGCACATCAAGGAAGTCGACCAGTGAGTGGGTCCTGCGGTTGGTAGGAATGTCTAGCCAGATATTGAAATCTCCAAGAAGAGTCACATAGGGATGCTTTACTTGGATGGTGGCTATAGAGTCACAGAGGTTGGTTGTGAAATGTCTGTCATAACCAGGGGGTCTGTAGATGATTAGGAAGCTGTGGGAGAATGTCGGGGTAGTGAGAATTTAAAGAGGAGGGATTCACAAGTAGGAGTGCATGTCTGAGAATCGACGAGTGAGACAGAGAAGTGAGATTTGAAAACGACTGCCACGTCGCATGCTCTAGAGGATCTGTTGAGCGGGATGAGGGAGTAATTGTGTGGGGAAGGCTTCATGAGCAACAGGAGCACAGTCGCTGGAGAACCAGGTTTCCGTAATAAAGACAAGGTCAGGGTTGTCAGAGGAGAGGAGGTCAAAAATGCTGTGTCTGTTTTTTGCTGCAGAGCGGGCATTAAAAAGGATGCATCTGACTACGGAGTGGGGAGTTGTCCTGGAGGTTGTAGGGGTGTGGGTAGGGGGGTGTAGCGGGAGTGGTGGGGGCGGGTGTTGGCAGAGGAACATTCAAGGTCGGTGGGACAGGGAAAGGAAGGGAAGGGAGCTGGTAGGGTGGCAGCGGGTTCTGGTTGGTGAATGTTGCGGTTAAGTGGAAGGAGGGTGGGAAGAGTAAGCGGGCGGAGGAGGGTGTGAACGGGGGAGGACGGAGTTGGGAGGGCGGGTGCGGGTGGCTGTTGGTCAGAGGGCAGGGAAGGATTTGGGACTGGAGATTCTTGTGTGGATCTCAAGGGGCTGGGGATGCCAGGTGTGATGGGGGAGAAGTCAAGGGAGATGGGTTGGAAGCGGGGTGAGGGAAGGGGGAGTGTGATGATGGTGGGGGGTGAGAGACTGTGCGGATCGGTTGGGGGTGAGGAGTAGAGTGAAATAGAAGGGGAGCATGCTCATTTTCTCCTTTTCAGGGTTTTCTGTGCAGTCGGTGTGAGAGAGAGGGTGGGTGGGTCGGAGGGTGCTGGAGATGGGCCACTGTTACTGCCAGGCTGAGACGTGCAATTTTTAGAGAGGGGAAGGGTTACGGTGGGGGGAGGGAGTTGGTTGGTGTCGATGGGAGGGTAGGGCAGGGGAGGGTGGGAGGTGGGGGAGGGTCTGAGCGGGTGGGTGGGCAGTTCAGTGATGGGGTGGGAGGAGTTTGCTTTGAGGTAATGGGTGTTGCGAGGGAGGGAGTTACGATTGCAGGGGTGTGGGAGGAAGGTGTGGAAGAAACAGAGGCTTTAGGGTGCTTGGCCTGCCATCGGACTCCTCTGGCTTGGGAGTTGGATAGGGGGCGGGGTGCCACTGTGAGGGTTACTGGCACGTAACCCGCATCGATGGCGGCTGGAGGGTCGGTTGGGAGCGGTGGGTTTGTTTGGGACGGGAGGGTTGTGGAGGGTTGAGGGGAAGGAGGTGGGAGGCACGCCAGAGTGAAGCTCTCATTTTGGATTTAGACAGGTTGGGTGGAGTCATGGCATGGAGTAATGGTAGTTGATATGCAAAATTCAACTGGGTAGACGTTAAGTGTTAACTCAATGTCGCTTGACCACAATCTCTAGATGCAGAGTTCAACAAGTAAGCTTTTAGCCTAATCTCAGTGTCGCATGATCACAGACTCAAGATGCAGGATTCGTCACAGTAGACTTTTAGTGCAAACTCGGAGTTGCTTGGCACACTATTTAGAAGTGACGCAGGCTTAAGATGCAAAATTATACACAGTAAGCTTTTAGTGTAATCTCACTGATGCTTGACCGCAGTCTGAAGATGCAGGCTTCAACATAATAGACGTTTAGTGCAAATTCAAAGTCGCTTGGCCACACTATCTAGGGGTGATACAGTTTTAAGATGCAGAGTTCAGCATAAGGTCGCTTGACCACAGTCTCTAGGTACAGATTTCGTCACAGTAACTTTTGTGTGAGTTCGATGTCACTTGATCACAATCTCAAGATGCAGAATACAACACCGTGCATTTTTGAGCAATCTCAATGTTGCTCGACCATAGTTTGTAGATGCAGAAATCAACACAATAAGCTTTTGGTGTACCCACAATGTTGCTCGGCCACAATCTCCAGATGCTTGGTGGCATGATTGGTGGCATTTTAGAATCTCTGTCTCGTTTTATGCACCACAATAGCCATTGTTACACTAGGAGCTGTTCCACCATGCGTATCATTTCATTTTGCAGTGACAGCAAGCTATGAGTGCTGTCATGCTGTCAGGCTCACTTTGAAGGCATGGATTAACGTTGTGCAAGAAAGCCATTACATTTTTATTTGAATGCAACAAACACAAAGTACACTTCATGGTTCAAGTAGCTGTATTCAAAGAAGCAGGGCAGTTCCTCTGTTGTGATGGAAGGGAGAAGGCAACTCAATGTGAGTGGCACATTTTAGAGATGGTACTCCTAGGCAAAAAGAAATTAAAAAAATTATAGGAGGATATGTAAGACTAACATTGCTGTGCATGCATCTGGGGGTGATCTGCACCAAAGATGGAGCACACAAGTCATTGGGCCTCATTACGAGTCAGTCGGTCCGGAAATAACGGTGGCGGTAAACCCGCCGCCACCGTTGTTTCCGGATCACCTGATCTCGAGTCCTGCAGGCGGAGGTGTCATTCCCGCCAGGTCTGACCTGGCGGGTTTAACACCACCCACCTGCAGGCAGACATGGAAACACCGCCACCATCACGAGATGGTGCTGGTGTTTCCATGATCCCCATTCCCATTGAGTCCTATGTGACTCAATGGGAATGGGGATTTACCGAATTCCGCCTCCGGAATTCCCGCGTCACCAGGGTTGTAATGCCTCGGTAATTCCGGGAATCACGGAGGCGGAATGGTAATACGAGTCCGGCGGTAACCGAGCCGGAAAAACCGGCAGGTTACCGCCGGACTCATAATGAGGCCCATTGAGTTCTTAGTGCCAGGCTTGCAGGCAATTAGTCGACATTCATACATGTAACATAAATACATACGATTAAAAAGAAGTAATATGAGGTAATGTAGCAACATGTAGTCTTATATACACCTAGAGTAAGTCTTTAAATCAGTGGCCAGTGTGGTTGCCAGGGGGAAAACATGCTATTCATTTGTGGGGGATGGGGGGTGGAGGATGATATTTGAGAAACTACAGTGACTGCTGATGGCAGTTGCTCTACAAGCATTCGTTGCTAAGAAGGCTTGATGTGGTTAAATGTTCAGATGTAAGGCTGTTAATGACAGTCTTCAGCCTCAGCCAATTCCCCATGACTAACAACATTACGTTTAAATACCTTCTATATAATGTTTATACTTTTTAAAATGTTTCTTAATGTATGGCACTTGACTGGAACCCATAATTGATATTGGCCCTCATTACGACCCAGGCGCTAAGGGGTTTACGCCGGCGTAAACTTCGCCGACCCTTACCGCCTGAGTACGAGTTCCAGTAGCGCCATGGTGATTTTAACGCCTGCTTTTTGCAGGCGTTAAAATCCATGGCGCTAAGGGACCATGGAGTTAATTTACGCCACCGTAATTTACGGTGGCGTAATTAACGCCTTCCCCACTCCCATTATGCCCTATGGGGCAAAAATGGGAATGGGGAAGGGTAAATGGGGATTGGGGACTTACCGCCCCGCCAAGGTCGGAATGGGGCGGTAAGTCCGCCAACCACCATGGCGGAGTTGGCAACTTAGCGCCATGGACCATGGTGCAAATAGCACCATGGTTCTCCGCCAAGGTCGTAATGAGGGCCATTGTGTTTACTGGATGAACTTGGTACATACCATTCTATCATGCAAAGTGTTTCCTTTTGCACTGACAGCAGGCTTTATGGGTTTCACCTTTAAGGTGTGAATTGCCACACTGGAACGTGAAGGCCTACCTGGCTACTTGGAAAGCAGTGCAATTGTAAACTACCATTGACTGTTTCTGTGGAAGAGGGCGGGGGTCAGAAGAGCAGGCTCTGGACACACTGCATGGATGGCAGTGGAGAGCAGGTAAGGGGTAAATATATAATATCACAATATGACCTACTTACTGTACTGGAGCCACTAGAAACGTCTTGCCATCACCTTACCACTTGCATCCGGTACATTTGAAACATACCTAATCCCATGGGGTGATGCTTGTACTCCTTATATGCTCACTATAAATCCAAGTCTGCAAATCTCAGAATGCAAAAAAACATTACTATTCTTCACAAAATACAATATATATGGCTGCTGGTGGGTAGTCATTGACTACTAGACTGTACATTAAGAACTTTACTCTGAAGATCTCTTTATGTTGCACACAGGATTATTATTATTCATGATCGGGAGATGAAAAATAATGAAATTGGTGGGGAGGATTGATCCTAAAGCTCCTGAAGCTGTTCACTTCCCATGGAAGTGTTCCAACCTCTGCCCAACAAAGCTCAGCGACTGAGCGCATATGAGCCTAATTTCAGTTCAAGATGGACATTGTTGGCTGAGCATGCATGTGCAGTTATTATGACTCCTACTGGATGGCAAAGAGGCAATGGCTAAACAATAGCATGTCCTGCATCAGTGTCAGATGCCTCTTGGGAAGACTTTGGAGCAAAAATAGTGGTGCTAATTGTTGATGGAATGGTATTGTGGGTCAGAAAAAGAGCGATATGTCCAAATGTTTGCTCAAGTACAGTAGACTAATTGAGCCATAAGTATTTGAAAGACAACTTCGATTTTTTGGGATATGTGTTTAATCAACATGCTTGCAGACTCGTAGAAAGTGGGCAACCTTATAGTGACTCTGCACTCCAATCACTGTAGGAGATGATTATTTCCTTCCACCGCTAGTCACCTTGATGGTGCCTATGTGAAAACTCATCAATTCAACATCAAAGTGGGAATGGATTCTCAATGTAGCAATGAGTCACCTCTGGATAACAATTCATGGTGTACTTCGAAAATCAAGAAAAAACACAGAATTAGTGGTAAATATTGATACATGTGTCCTCGAAGCACTACTGTGCCAGATCAATACACAAGAGTGAACACAGGTGGTGGGACATAAAAACTGAGTACTGACACCAGCATGGATATGTGTTAGGAAGCATCCTCTTACTGTGCCCCATGCACCTCTCCTTCCGGGAAGGTTATAACTGCCACAGTGGCCCCACCAATATCTGGCAGCCCTGGTGCAGTATCCCCTGCTGGGCCAACAATGTCCCGTGGACAGCCCTCTTCATGATTGCTGTTGCATCAAGACGGGTTGGCCCCACCCAAGATGGCTGACATGGGGAGTCGACGCTATGACGTCTGTATCACTGTTTCCTCTGGCATACCCACGTCAAGATGACAGCCGCCTCACTCCACCTCAGCCCTGTACAAGATGGCCACTGAGTTTCTCTGACTCTGCGTGTCGGATTGCAACAGGAGCCTGCACTCTGGATAACCTCCAGTGCATGAAAGTGGGAGAACTTAACAGATAGACCATGTCAAGCTCTTTCCTAGATATATAGTGGTATTACTTATTAAGATACTTTACATTCCCTTTCGTGCTTTGTTACCTTACACCTCTAACCGCCCCTGCATTAACCCAACAGCAGGAAGCCCTCTTCTTGATTCCTGGTAGTTCGTGTTTGGACCAGACATTTTCAAGTAACTTAGACTATGGGGGCGTACTTACCACTGTATACCTCACTCCTTAAAGTTTCTTCATTTTCTTGATTTCCCTGCTACAGCGTCTAACCCAAGTTGCCAGGAACCCTTCCAGAGGTGCCTCAGATAGCCGCCTCTGCCCTGAGGGCAGAAGACCTGGTCGGGTGTTTCTTATTCCACCAAGTGTGGTGAGGACAATTTCTTCCATGGCTCCCAGTAGTAATCTGCACTTCTGGGGTAAATCCTGTGAATTGAACCACGTGTTAACAATATGTAGTCCCAGATAGCAAAAGAGACCATTGTGGTGCTCTGGGGCAGAAGGCAGGTTTACCCCCAAACCTACACCGTAAGCTACATTAGCACTGACCACAAGTCACTCATCTTTCTTTTTTGTGCATTCCCCCATGCTGTCAGTATACATCTTCACACTTGATTTTGGCCTAACAGCTGACAATGAAGTGGACTTTCTATCTAAACTTCTGAAGTCGCCCGCAAAGAAGGAAGAGAAAGAAGCCAAATAAACTGGGAAACTGTGAGGATGAGGAACAACTGATATGATATGATAGTTTATTTATATAGCACCTATACACAATGGGCCTCATTACGAGGTAGGAGGTAGCCATGGTGCCCGAAATAGGAACTTACCAGGTCATTCCAACCTTGGAGGACCCGGTAAGTCCCCATTCCGGGAACCATTCCCCATTCCCATTCGAGCCCCCATAGGGCTCAATGGGAATGGGGATGGAGCTAATAACGGTACCGCAATTTGCGGTACCGTTATTAGCTCTGAAGTCCCTTAACGTGTCCCGTGCTTAACACCTGGTAGAACCAGGCGTTAAGGAAGGGACCCGCTAAGGGACCTCGGAATAGGGTGGTAAGGGATTACCGGCAGCGGTGTCCTTACCGGTGCCAGTAATCCCTTACCACCTACCTCGTAATGAGTCCCAATGTGTTTCAAAGCGCTTCACGACAAGGGAGAGAACAAGGGAAAATAAAAAACATTTTTACAGGCCATGAACAACAAGAATGTGAAATTAACTATCGTACTTGGCCTAGCGACATTTCAGATAGTGCAAGTGCTAAGACACAGGTAGGAAGGAAATGGGAACAGACAGGCAACTACCATAGTAGGCCTGACAACATTTCTGGTAGAGCTGGAGATATACACAAGGTGAGGGAGAAGGGAGAAGGAGGGCGAGGAACGAAACAAGCGACTATCGTACTAGGCCTGACGACATTTCAGATAGTGCTAGAGGGGGAGGAGAGGACAACAAGTAAGGGGGTGGGGGAGACAAACATTTGTTAGTATCATACTGGGTCTATGGACAATTCTGATAGAGTAAGTGCATAGAAAATAGTAAGGGAGGGGGGAGGAGAAAGAGAGCGGGGAAAGGGAGAGGCGAAGAGAACAGAGAATAAAAACAGTTAAAAGAGCAGAGAAGCAGAGGGGAGAGCCAATACAGTTGCAGAGGTTAGTAAAACACAAAATGTTGCAAAGGAACAGAAAATGTAGGCAAGGATTCACGGTGACGATGGGCACAGCATGATTTAGGGCCAACCTGAGTGCGAGATCCAGAGGAGGTCCAGCATGAGAGTAGTGGGGTGAAGCACCAAGATTCAATGTGTCCAAAAGTCAGATCCAAGCGTTGGCAAAAGACATTGATGGTGAACCCTTCGTGAATCAAGACAACTCCTGCAATGAATGGGAGAGGGGGATGGAAGAAGGGATAAGGGGAGGGGGTGGAGGCAGAGGAGATCAGGGAAGGCAGCGGGTAGGACATCAAGGGGGCCAGAGGGGGGCACAAAGCAACATCACAGGGGACCTGAGGGGGGTCGGGGGCACAAAGCAACATCCCGGGGGACCAGAGGGGGCTGTGGGGCACCAAGCAGCATCACGGGGGACCAGAGGGGGCAAAAATCAGCATCACAGGGGACCAGAGAGGCGTGGAAAGCATACCTGAAGTGAACAGGGAGCAGACGGGGCCTTAGTTGTGGGCCCTCGGTAGTGGTGGTCGGCTCCCGCCTCCCGATTGCTCGGATTGGTTTAATAGCCAAGTGCAACCAATGGGAGGGGGGAGCAGGGCCAGGCCACAAACAGCAGTTCCAGTGGAGAACAATTAGGCCATTTTGAGATGGCAAAAGAACATCAGGCAGGGCTGCAAGATGCCCAAAGCAGGGGAACAAAGGCAGTGGGAGTAAAAAACTTGTGGTCAAAATTATTTCTCTGCGTGCTGCGTAAATGAGACATTATTAAATGCGGTCTTCTTTTTTTTGTCAATAAGATGTTGTCGTGCCAGCGAGCGCTCCGTAAATCAAACCACGCTTACCCAAGTGTTCTTCAAGGCAGGGAAGCATGGTGAGGCGGGTGGAAAGGCCTCCACAAGGTCATCGGGGGATAGGAGCAGGCAGCAGGGAGCAGTCAGGATGAAAGTTGGATATATGGTTGGAGGAATGGCTACATCCATGGCTTTAAATCTAGAGCAGTCGGTACATGCTATGGAAGAAGATGAGTGCTTAAAAGCCATTAATATGGGTGCTGAAATTTGAACAATGGGATGATGAAAATCCAAAGCAAAGGACACCAAATCCAAGGGAAGGGCTACTGCTGAGAGGAAACTGGCTAGTCATCTGTGCTTATTGCACAAAACGTGTCATGCTCCTTACACCAGAACAGCATCAGAGGGCAGTTTAGGCAAGAGCCTGCATACAAGGAAATGTTTCGCTCCAAGAACTGACAGCTTGATGAATGATATGTGTCATGTGCAAGGACCATGGGATAACTGATGCATTTATCCACATCTGTATTAAGATATTAGGATGTTTCGCATGGGGAAAAGTGAATACTGACTTTATCTCTCTGCTAGGAGAGTCACACCTCCTTGTGCTAGGGGAAACTTTGCTGGTTATCCCGAGACACAGCAGACCAAACTGAAGACGAGCTTAAGAGGGCCCAGGTGCCCTGAGTGCACAAAGGGGCCACTGTGGCAAGGAAGAGAGTATCTAACACATCTGGACGGATTAGGCATAAAAACTATTGGAATTACACCATACTGACCCCAGGCAAATGAGATTCATGTATCCTGGGTTTCTCTGGGGCTGTGAAAAGGCCGAAGTGCTTGAGAACATGCAGAAAGGCTTCGGTCCAGTCCTAGCTCCATGTGCAATCCAGAAACTGTCACTTTCAGGAAAAAGAAGGTATGCTGTTTAAAGTGACTTCCATAGCAGTTTCCGTACCAAAGGGAACTGAGGTCATGACAGAAGGTCTGATTGAAAATTGACAAGCAACTCCACATGTGTCGACAACACAAAGGGCAGCTTTGGAAGGCAGAAGAAAGCCTCGCTGGTAGTGACCAAGTATCAACCCTTTCCAATATCATCCTGAAGCATATAAAACAGGAGATGGTGGAACCACCTTGGCATGGGAGTATTTTATGGGACATTACCAACTAGGCCAATTACGGACGCCCCTATCTCATTGAGAACATGCAGAGTGCGATTGAGGTGACAACTGTGCAATCATATTCCAATCACTCTCATACTCCAGGACTGTGACCCGAGTCAATGAGTGAGAGTGACTGACACGTACCCGAGGGCGTTTCAGGTGTATGCAGATCTGGCAGTTAAATGATTGTGTTTTATAGGAATGTTTGCTCCCTTCCCAGCTCCCTTCAGAACTGTGGGATGGGCATGAGGCTGTAGCTTTAGGGTCCCGACAAGAAAGGGCCTGTACTGCTACTCACCTCCCATTCCGTCTTTGCGTAACCATAGCAACCTTTAACAACAGAGTTGCGTGCAGAGTAACGCGCATCCTCGCGGTTTCTCGACCAGTCTTGCGATTGTTCTATAGATGAAAGGTAAGCATGAGCACTCGTTGAGAAGCCCCTTTGTCCACTCAAGCTATTTTACAGGCTAACATTTGCCTTATACATATGCCTACAGATCGTCCTGGAGAGTGCTACTTTTATATGCACACATACAAGACATCACGCAGGGGGATTCTCCAGTCAGTTCTACATGCATCTTTGCACTAAAGGGAAACAAGGTCAGTTTTCCCCACTAAGTCGGCAATAATTATGTAAACGTCCCTTTGTAGAGTGATGATTAACTCCCGTTCGCACTGCTTCTTTCTTTTTTCCTTATGTTTGTTGACAACTCGCAATTGCTGCGGTCCCTTCATTCAATCAGTATGTATACACATTTTTTCCCCATTCACATTGCATGATTGTATATTGCTTTTTTCTGCGTCCTGTGACATACATTTATATAATGGACAAATACCGGTGCAAACACTTGTGTAATGAATGTGATTTACCAATATTATGCGTGAAATTGATTTATATAATGCGGTTTAATACGGTTTGTTTTCAATGCCGTTTTACATTGATGATGTCATTATGTTGTATTTGTCTTATGATGACCCTCACTAGGCCCTGATGAAGGAAGTTGTATTCCGAAATGCATTGGCCACCCCTAAAGGCACCTGCATCAACTGAATTTATTTACCTCATTATACTTTGAATTAAATTTAACTATATGAAAAAGAATCATAGTGTATATGATTTCTAACGTTTGGGATAGAAACTTATCATTAATTAAAGGAAACCACTATTTAGTGGGCATAGGAGTGCAGCCCGCACTGCTGGCTTCACAGCCAAGGTCTTTGCACACTGTACTGTGGCAGTGTCTTAAAGAATTAAATCATGGTATCTCTGTTCTGTACTGTGCACCCCCATTTTATATTAAATTATGTTATTCACTCTTAGAAAGTGCACAAGCTCCCCTACAGCATTTGTTTTATTTATGATGTGCATTTGGTTAATTAGCAGCCT
This sequence comes from Ambystoma mexicanum, assembly GCF_040938575.1. Classification (NCBI taxonomy): domain Eukaryota; kingdom Metazoa; phylum Chordata; class Amphibia; order Caudata; family Ambystomatidae; genus Ambystoma; species Ambystoma mexicanum. Next base: position 1,271,437,220 of record NC_090935.1, on the reverse strand, counting down.
TTTACACTACACAAAGGTTAGAAAAAGCGATATTAAACATATAAAATATACAATATATTTAAAAACAAACATAGCAGTAAACAATTTAACACAAAATATATAACAAAGGTTAACAAAGTTGGTCATGCCTGGACCAGTCTAGACAATAGGTACTTATATATCCTGATATATATCAAGGCGGTTATAACCCACGATTCCACCCCAAATATACTACTCCATAATTGGAGAGATAAGAGTAACCTACGTTTGCTATATGCTTTCTCATAGGCATTTGCCAGGATTTCACATTGGGTCAGAACATGTTGGGAGGATTCTATCTGGTACTTACATAGCCTGCAGGTTCTGTCTGTGTGGGGGATGCCCTCCCAAGCCCCAGTAATTTCCAGGACAGGGAGGGTTTGTATTCGTACAGCAATAGTTAATCTAGTGAGAGCCGGGACATGACGGTTTAATAAGTAAGACTCCGGGACTCCCAGTATAAAAGATTGGTAAGAGAATTGGGTGAATTTCCAGAGTGTTGTTAAGTGTGTAAATGCCCAGTGCACATCCACTGCACAAGATTTCTCTGGTATCTTTGCGAGATTGAATCCGAGCCAAGATTCTGGAATCGCAGAAACCCCAATTTCCCAGAGATAGGTCTTCACCCTGGAATCCAAACTCTGACACCATATACTCCTAGAGAGTCTTACGAAGTGCTGTTTTATGAAGCCCAAGAGGGAATTTTCCCCCACCATGCCGAACTGCATCTACGCCCCAAATGTACAGGCTGCCAGAGCCCAGAGAGAGCTTAAAGATGGGAGACCTAGTTCTAGTCTTATTGCCTTAACCGGCACACATGAGGGCGGATTTAACAAAGACAGAAGTATCCTGCCTTCGCGTTTAGGTAGAAACTCAACTGCTTCCCCAGGCAAGGCCTCTAAGGCATACAGTATTGCAGGTACAATTTCAGTTTTATATGATATGACTTTTGCTTCGATACATCTGCCTCCTTGGGCATCTATCCTCTTCCTGAGCCCGAGCCACCTGTACCAAACCTTGTTCGATATTTCAATGGCTAAATGGGCGAAGGACATATATTTGGCCTGATGAGAGTGCCCAGATATTTATATTCCACCCCACACTCAAGCTTAACCCCTTCCACCCTCCAACTACATTTACACTTGTCATACACCCCATTTAACGTAGACCATGACCTTGGTCTTAGTGGTATTTGGATTAAGGTCTAGAACACTAGAGAATTCATGAAGCGCCTGCAAAGAGCGCTGGAGACCGATAGTGGTTTGGTCCAAAATAACCACATCATCTGCATAAGATAGACAAGGCAGATGCTTACCACCTAATAATCGAGGGTAGTTTTGGACCTGACTCCAGATCTGCGGAAGTTGAGAGATATACAAACTAAACAGCAGGGGGGCTAAAAAAGCTCCCCTGTTTCAACCTTCGCTTACTATAAATAGGCTTGGACAATTCGCCCTGCTGTGTTAATTTAACTCTAATCTCTATCTCACTATATAATAACTTAATAAAATAAAGAAGGGAGGGATCAATATGTCACGATTCAAGAAAAGCCCAAAGCTTTGATCTATTCACACTGTCAAACATGGCAGAGTAATCTACAAAGCAAAAATATAAAGACGACCCAGGATAAACTCGTGTATCAGAAATGAGGGTCATAAGGGTCCAGATTGAATGGGATGTGGAACAGCCCTTACTAAGTCCCGTTTGTTGGAGATCTAGTAGGCCACTTTCCTCCACCCAATCTGAGAGTAACTCCAATAATAAATTGGAGAAAAGCGTTGAACTGCAATCTAGCATGCTAGCAATCTGTAGTTACATGGAAGATCACAACAACCTTTCTTAAAAACAGGAATTAGGCTCAAAGCTCTTCAAGATCTTGGAATGCTACCCGTTTTTCAGATCTGCTGGTATAATTGTAGTAGAATGAGTGCCCACATTTGCGGATCTGCTTTTGACACCATAATAGACAACTCATCTGGATCAACCGCACTTGAGGCCTTAGCTTTGTTTATATGGGACGCTACATCCGCCTCTTTTATATGGGCACTTATCAATGTATTAGGCATCATTTTCAATTCACACAACTCACAATCACCCACCTCATTATTATAAGCACTTTTAATAAAAGCCACCCATTGCTCCTCCGCAACGCCCACAGCTTCCTGGGCTGAAGATTTTGTCTCTTAATTATGTAGCCAGTGCCAAAACTTTCTCGAATCCTTAATACCTATCATGTTATTCAGGTAATTCCATCCCTTATCGTTCTTAGAGAGCCTGTGCCCCTGCAACCAATTCTTATACCTAACCCTAAGTTCTGCTAACCATTTATGCTTAACACAGTCCTTAAGGAGAAACGTCTTCCTTATCCGACGGGAGGCCATGCTTATCTCTCTTTTCTTATTGGCAATCAAACTGTCAAAAGTGCAGGGCCTATTCATAGGGCGATTAAAGCTAACAAAGAGTATACGGTCAAGAGAATCAAACAAGGCAGACAGATTTCCCAACTCTGTGTCACCATGTGAGGAGTGGACCGGATTCATAAGTCCACTATTTGTCATGTGTCCGTTAAACTTATCGATGGTTCCCGCATTCCAGCACAGCCTGTTTCCCAGTGAATTCACCACAGGGTTGGAGGCCAATCTGGCTCTAGGGCTTGATTGTTTAATTTGACAGTTCATTATGATCATTGCATGATCACTTACCCTGGATGATTTTAATTTCAATATGAGATTGTACTTATAATTATTCGTAAAATTGAAATCAATTCGGCTCCTAAACATGGTATTAGACTAAGGCATTTTATCCATACCTCCTTGCACGCTAAGCGGAGCCAGGTCAAATTCAGACAATGCTGCCAGCCACTCTCTTGCTCTTAGACGCAGACCTCTCATTAGCCCCCTCATCACCCCCAGACACATTTCTACAATCAACATTAAAATAGCCGTCAGAATTATGATTCCACTCGGGGAATGTAGCAGCCAGGCTCTAATTGTCTCTACCACCACCTCAATTATTTCCAGCGTCTACTCCCCCAGTGGGGATCATAAAGGGTTGCCAACAACACTGGGACAGTTCTTGAGCTCTAATTCTTTACTTGAGCAGCCAGGAAATTAGAATGAGGCCTACCAGCACAGTACTCACTTAGGTCAAGCATAACTTTGTCCCCAAACACAGGCCCCCATTTGGTCAACCCCTAATAGGTTTTCCTGACAGTCAGAAAATTACAGAATAGCCATCAAGGACAAAGCCAGAACACAGCCAGGTCTCTTGAAGACAAGACCACATCGTATTCCCCAGAGTTTCAAAAATGTGGGGATTATCTAAAAAGGAGCCATGGCCCCTCGAGTTCCAAAAGAGCAATGTACCAATTTCGACATCGATGTCACGATGCATGCCCCCGGAAAGCCAGACCAAGCCCAGCAACCCCGGAAGCAGGCATCATGCCACTTGAAGCATGCCCAAAAACCCCAGTTAGGGGCTCTTTGGCTACAGTCCTGGCGCCTATGGCGCCAGGCTCATTAGAATAAACTCAGTCCTGGCGCCATGGGCGCCAGGCTCATTACAGAAATCTTACCTTTTGTAGACCATGCTGCATACCTACCTGATGCAGACCATGCTGCACGAAGCCACAAGCCAAATGAGGCTTAAAGGGACTACTTTACCTCAGGGACTCCTTTCCTCTCGGGTGGGGCTGTGGAAGAATACTTACCTGGGACTTCTTCCAAGGCTATTTAAGCCACACCCGGACAGCCACACGTGCTTCGCGTTATTCTGCTTTCTGCAGCGTAACGCTCACCGTGTCTTCAGGAGCTCCAGTCTTCAGCCACGCCCGATTCAGCCCTGGAACACCTGGAACAAGAAAAGGAGAAGGAGAAGAGGTCAGAACAAAACCCTTACCTGAATCCTTGATCCAGCACATCGTCGATCTGGAAGAGAGAAGCCTTCTCAGGTGCATTGCCACGCACCTCGCAGCGCCGCGCTGAACTCACCAACCGAGGCTGCATTCCTTTACTCCATCCCGAATCCAGCATCTCCAGGCCATTCTTCAACACCTGGGGGAGACAAGAACAGATAGGTGAGCAAGGGCAATACAAACCACCCCCAAAGACTTACCTGATTTACCACAGGGGGGTACTCACCTCATCTCGGGTCGGCGTAGTCAATTCTGCATCACTGCCGCACCCCGGCCCCTCAGGGGAAAACAAGAACAATACAAATCACCCCCAAAGACTTACCTGATTTACCACAGGGGGGTACTCACCTCATCTTGGGTCGGCGCAGTCAATTCCGCATCACTGCCGCACCCCGGCCCCTAAGGGGGAAAAACAAGGACAATACAACCTAATCCCAAAGACTTACCTGATTTACCACAGGGGGGTACTCACCTCATTTTGGGTCGGCGCAGTTAATTCTGCATCATCGCTGTACCCCGGCCCCAAAGGGGAGAACCACAATAGACCTACCAGGATCTTACCAATTGCCACTTGGAACTCTTCTGGTGGTTTAAATCCACAACCTGCAAGGAATCTGGCAGAGTGAAGATCAGACTTTTGAACTCTTACGAACAATTGGACTTAGAGTCAATACTGGAACTCACCAATTCCTCCACGCCAGTGAAGTAACTGGTCGTCTACGCGCCCCTGCGCCCGACGCAGGATGGAGAGCTCATCTTTCCAAATCTTCAGGTGAGATTAAGAGGGAACTTCAGGAGTGTTCTGTGGGCAGACAAGGGAAATGGGAAGGCGGGTTAAAGCTCAGATTACGGGAGGTTAATTCCCTTTCTCCATTGCAGAAAGATATTCGTACGAGTCCAACAAACGAAGCTAAGTGGGTCTGTCCAGTCTGTCATCTCGGCTCTACGTGTTACTCTGTTGGAAGCAACAGCGGGCCAGTCCAGATTGACGCCCCAGTGGGAATCAGGTGAGCGTAACAATCGATCAGAGGATTTTTTCACTGCCGGTCCAGATGGAACCTTGACCAACAGCCAATATGTCGTTGGCCCACAATGGATTTATCATTTCCCCCACTGCCCTTTTGGGTTCCTGGCCAATACATCTCCTGATTATGAGGAAATTCAGGCAAGGATGGAAGAGAGACCAACATTTCAAATCCCAGCAAGTTTAACACATTGGTATTTTTACTTATCCGCTCCACCACTTACGGTGTAACAAACGTTGCTACTATGCAATCATCCATACTATTTAGTATGGGAAGCTCCAACTTGACCAAATCCTTGGTAGAAATGAAGCCCAGACGTGGAACCATGTGTAATAGTTTGAGGAGCCATGAACGATCAAGGAAGGGGCACTGCGCAGTGGAGATTATTTCTACAAATGTGATATATATCAAGGCTGCACACCATGTTACCTCACAGTTCTCGAACTCCTCACTTGCTGGCTTAGGCCTCAATTGATCTGTCTGGTCTAATCACAACACCTGCTTAACCAACCTCCTGGTTAGGAGATTTTGTTGGGAGATTTTGCTTATGGTAGTAATGTTAGTAGATACCGATGCGAAAATATGGCCTGGAAGCACGGTTTTCGTCTCACTGTTAGAATTATGTGAGTGAGTTGGGACAAGTTCAGCTCTTTTCGGTGCACCAGCACATAACTGAGCATTAATGGAACGAAACATGTCAGCCACAGAGCCAGGTGGGACAGACCTGTCACACACTTCCAAGGCAGCAGAAAAAGAAGCAGATCCCTCTGATGCCCACTGTGGAACTTTGAGGCCTATCTGCTTCAATTCCCAATCCTTAAGGGTGTTAGAAACCAGGAAGTCTGCCTTATTCACGTTGCGACACTTGGAAAGCCGTTGGCCAACAAGGGCATTCTTAACAGGCTTTCCTTTCTGGATGGCTTGGGGCCTAGACCCTTTGGACTGTAGCTTTTTTTAAAATTATTTTTAATTTGCAAGGGGGAGAGTTGAGGGCATTTAAAAGTGATAGTTCCACACAAATGGCCTCTAATGCTGCACTGTCCGATTCCGCCACCACATAAGCCCTATCCTCCTGGTTGGCCTCTGTCTGGGTGAAGAGGTGGCTCTGGCACAACTGGGGAGGCTATGTTGCTCAGTTTCCTGTCTAGACAAACTCCTTTTTCTCCTTAAAAGGGTGGACAGAACAAGCACTTCATCCTTTATGTTTCGCTGCTCCGAAGCCATATTTGTGCATAGTAAGAATAATGCTTCAATCTTTACCACCAAAGACTCAACAGGCCCCTTCCCCGCCAAGGACTTATTAGTACTAACTTCATTAAATACATCTTTGCCCACCTCCAGGGACTCTTCAGCATCACTGTCTCCTGGAGATGACTCAGAGGAAGTCATGAAGTTTTTCAGATCCAGAGATCGAGAAAGGTTAGATGACATTACATTGCACTGAGTAAAGTCTGCAGGGACCATGGAGTTCCTCTTGACCTCATGGCAAAGTTTCAGAAGGGAGTCATTATGATCAATGGAGGTAGCAAAGTCTGAGCCTGAGTTGCGTCCTGCAGGACTTGAGCATTTGTGGCGGAATGATCCAAAGAGTCCACAATAGAAGTCACTACGACCTAAAAAGGATTTTATTCTTGAGGCGGGAAGAGGAACAGAGAGGATTATTAAGGCTGATACCTTCTTCTTACGAGGAACAGCTCTCAGATCAGAGTTGTTCATAAGTGAGCTTCGTACCCGTTTCCCTCACGTCCGCATCACACTCCCTGTAGTATATTCAGGACCAGTATGCCTACGATTTCCCAGTTACCAGAAGCTTGCAGGATGATTAGTGGTGGATCTTACTGGGGCACTGTGAATAAAGTAGTACCATTTAAAGCACAATGATGAGTAGTATACTGTTAGTTGGTTGGGTTGGCCCCAAATGGCAAGCTCAATCCCTCCATCTGCCAAACCAATGTGCACACCCCAAATGATCCAACCTTGCACCACTAAAGGTTAGATTTTACACACCGTTTTCCGGAGGCTTCACCTGATTAGCAGGAAAAGTGTGAAACCATCCGTGGGAATTAAAGTCTGCTTACCGGCTTTTAGTCAGGCTTCACGACTAAGATGCCGCCTCAGAGTCACTGACCGCCTGCCCCTCGGTGCTACATATGATGCCCGTGAGGGCTGGGGGCTGGGCCTCGCTGCGTGGCCCGCGCTGCGCAGGACAAACGGACACTGACACTATGTTCAGTGTTGCCAGAGCGGGAACTGCCTTTCGGCGGGCTCCGCACTCGTCTTTATTGACCTGTCCACGTGACCCCAGTCATGTGGACATCACATCCCTCACCAACTTTTAAATTACTGTTTAGACATGAAAAAACCATTTGCATTCAAATAGGCGTTCAACTATGAGAAGCTTTCTTGTCACTGTTTCAACAGGAAAATTACTGGCGTTCAAACAAACTGTTCAACTGCAAAAACCATGGTCACCCGCCCTGACGGGTCTTCAGTGGCCTCCTGATTGCTCGCTACCTCCTGTGTATGGGAGGACTGTCACTGTTCACACTGTGCTGCCCTTGACACGGCTCTCCCCATCCTATGTCAAGGCTGGTCCCCAGTCTCTCACCCTGGTAGAATGTATATGCCGTTGAGGACGTAGCCCTTCAGCTTCGTTGATGGCAATGGCTGCCTTCGGAGCGCATACCGCTCACTCCTCTCTCATTGGTGGGTATGGGGTGTGTCCCGATTCCTCTCTTTTTCTTCTGGGGAGGGTGGAGACTCCGGGCTTTGCTCGTCTCCCTGGCTTTCTTGGGGGTCGTCTGTCTCTGCTGTTTGGTCTCCTCTGGGATTGTTTCGTTCTTGTCCCTCTTCCCACAGCATCGGTGGGACTTTTTGGAAGTGCGAGGCGTTCCTCGAGACCGACTCACGCCCCCGCGTGGCTGACACTAGACCATGCTCTCGCCGGGACACTGTCCATGGTTCTGATTCGTATGGCAGTGACATCTTTCCTTTCCGGTTCCGGGTCCTCACCAGTACCGTGTCGCCGACTTGGAGGTCACTGGCCACTGCTATCCTGGCTAGGTCCTCAGTGGCATTATGTAGCCGCTGTTTTGTCTCTATGTCTTCTTAGTCGGCTGGGGTTGGCTTCCAGGAGTGGTGAATAGGGACCTGGAACATCATGTCTGCTGGGCTGATATGCGTCGATGAATGTGGCGTGAACACATATGTGCGCAGGAACCTGTAGAGTTCGGGGAGCCACCTGCGGCCTTTGTTTTTCGCAATTTGAATAGTTTTGTTGATGGACGCCATAAACCGTTCCGCGTCCCCGTTCGCCTGTGGCCAGTATGGCGTGATGTGGTGGTGGCGTTTCCCTATCTCCTCCGTGAAGCGCCGGAATTCCTTGCTGGTGAATGGCGGGCCGTTGTCACTGCGGATCGCCGACGGAATGCCATGCGTCGCGAACATTTTTTCTAGGGCAGTGATGACTGCTTCCGCCTCTGTGGAATGGACAGGTACCACTTCGGGGTACCTTGTGTGCTCATCGATCGCCACCAGCAGGTAGGTCTCGTTGGCGACAGTGCAAAAATCAATGCTGATGGAGTCCCACCTGCGGGTGCTCCGCAGCAAGCATTCCATTGGCTCTGGTGGTCCGGGCGACGTGACGAACGGCAGGCACTGCAGGCTTCTACCAGGGCTAGTACTCTGCGCTGCATGTGGGGCAGCCAAATGCGTGACTTAAGGTATGCCAGTGTTTTTACAACCCCCTGATGCCCCTCGTGCGCCAGCTGGATTGCTCTTTCATGCAGAGACAACGGAATCACAATCCTGTGCCCTTTCAGTATTAGCCCCTCTTCCCATATGGATAACTCGTGACGAATCCCGAATAGCGCGTTTAACAGTTCTTGGGCTGATTGTGTTCTCCTGGAGACAGCCGACAGAAAAGTTTTCCATTCTCCTGTCAGGATGGCCGTCTTTGCAAACTGCAGGCATGTGTCACCTTCTGTCTCAGACTGGATTTCCTCCAGCGTCATTGTTCTTTGCCTGGTAAGCTCAATGATTTGGCAAACATGCTGTTCTGCGATCTTCGCCGCCTCTCGCTCGGATGCCGTGGCTGGTCGTGGGTGGCGTGACAAGTAGTCTGCGGGGTTGTCTTTCAGGTCGAACTGTTGTACTTGCAGTAGCCATCTCTCGATTCTTGCAGGCGGGTGTGGTGCTGAGCCACCAAAAATGGGGATGAGCGGTTTGTGGTCGGTAAGCACTTTTATTGGGTGTTCAAGAATGTACACATGAAAATGCTTGCACCCCCAGATGATGGCCAGCGCTTCCCTCTCGATGTGAGCATAATTTTTCTCAGCCGGCGTGAGCACTCTGCTTGCAAATGCAATTGTGTATACTGTTCCATTCTTGTCTCTCTGTGTCAACACCGCTCCTAGCCCCACAGGGCTGGCATCCACGAGCAGTTCCGTGGAGCAGTTAATGTCAAAGAATGCCATGGTGGCATCACTGAAAAAGGAGTCTTTAATTTTCTGAAACGCCTGTTCCTCCCTGATGCCCCACTGCCATGCAGCCTTGGCCTTCGTGAGCTCCCGTAGCGGAGCGGCGGTCGTGGCAAGGTCTGGGATGAAGCGGCCGCAGTATGTAGCCATGCCTAAGAAACTTCTCACTTCGGAGGCGGTTGCAGGGGCTTTAGAATTTTTGATGTCGCTAACTTTGCTGGGGTCTGGGGAGACACCCTGTTCGTCGAACACATAGCCGAAAAAGCTAAGTGACTTCTTTGCAAACTCACATTTTTCTTCATGGAGTGTGAGTCCTGATTCCTCCAGGTGTTGCAGTGTCGCCGCCAGTCAGGCCATGTGTTGCTCCTCTGTTCATCCATAAACCAGGATGTCGTCGATGACATTGGTGACACCTGACAGGTCCTGGAGCACTCGACGGATTTCATTTTGGAAAACATCCGCTGCTGAGGAGATTCCGAAGTTGAGGCAACGGTATCTCCGGAGCCCCAGGTGAGATGAGAAGGTGGTAATGTAGCGGGATTCCTAGGCTAGGCCGATCTGATGGTAACCAGATCGGAGATCGAGCTTGCTGAAGACAGTTGCACCGGTGAGGTCCACAATTAGCTCATCAATCGTTGGTGTAATATGCCTCTCCCGTCCAATGGCTGCATTGGGGAGACGCATATCAATTCAAATGCGTACGGCATTAGGTTGTTTATGGGGAGACCTACGGGGTGGCTCCTGATGTCTTTTCGATGATCTTCAGGTCTTCCAGTTTCTTGAGTTCTGCCTCCACAGCTGCCCTCATGTGGAAGGGGAACCTCCTCTGTCTCACTGCTCTGGGCTCAATAGTCGGGTCAATGTGGAGCTTTACTGACCGGCCTTTGAGACCTCCAATGCCAGTGAAAAGTTTCTTGTGTTTTTTGAGGAGCCGCTCGATGTTCTCCGGCTGGACTGCCAGGTTGAACTGTATGACCTCAAGGCACTTGGCCGTGGTGCAGCTGAGCAGGGTCTCGATGCCGTCATCCACGACATAGATCTGGGTTTTGCAGCTGATGCCATGATGTGAGAGCGTCGTTTTGAAGTACCCCACCACTGGGAGGGGCTTCTTGCACCCGTAGGCATAGAGCAGGACTGAGCGCCGCAGGAGCGTCGGCTGGGGCTTGAATGTGTCGAACCTGGAAACTGGCATGACGTTCATGGTGGCTCCGGTGTCTATCATCATGGTGACCGGGACGTCTCCAACGAGCACTGTGCATCGGTGAGACTTAGCATTGCTGCGTTCGTTGTTGCCTCCTGGTTTCACAGCGGAGATCATGTGCACCTTCTCTCTCCTCCGGTGAAGGGTCTGTTTGGTGTGGTTTGGGGATATCTCTCTGCTGGACTGACTTTCTTCGCTGCTACTCGCGCTGTCTGTCTCCTCGCCACCGATGGCGCGGGCGCACCCACTCCTGCTGTACCGGGCCTTCTCTTTCAGTCTTCTTTGGCGGTGCTGTTGTCTCTCCGGGTACCAGGCAGGCCCTCAGGTTCCCCCGTCGTCCCTGTTTCGTGGGGTGTTTTCTTTGCGGGTGGTGTCTCTGGGCAGTCTGGAGCTTAGGCACACCGCTGCGTAATGAATTGCTTTTCCACATTTGTGGCACGTGGTGCCATGCGCTGGGCATGGTTCACTCCTGCCATGTCATCCCCGCACCATATGTTTCTTTCGGCCTCGTGCTGGGTGGCCCCCCCGCGTGGCCTCTGTTGCCGCAGGGCATTGACTGTTGGGGTGTTGTCCTTCGACAGGTCTGTGTCTAGAGGCAGGCGACTTATGAACTGCTCCATCTCCGCTGCGTATTCATCGGTCCTTTATCGTAGGCGTCCCATGGCCAGGATGGTGTCTAGCGGGAGATCTTCTTCGGCGAGGACAGCGTGCCTTAGCTTTTCTGAGGACAACCCCTGAATGATTTGTTGCCTTATCGCAAACTCTTCATCTGGGAAGTCACACGACAGAGCCATCTCTCTCAGCCAACTGTGGAAGTTGTCTATGCTTTCCTGCGGCCGTTGTCTGGCTTGACTCATCTTGAACCTTTCGAAGTCGTGGCTGGCTTTTGGCTTGAATTTTCTCGTGAGGACCTCCTTGGCGGTCACGTAGTCGTCATCTGTACCTCGGTTCGGCAGGGCATTGAAGATGCAAAGGGCCATGGTGCCTAGGTTTAGCATGAGGAATGCTCTCTTCATCTCATCATCTTCGATCTTGCGGGTGTGTAGGGAGAGCCAAAGGGCTGAAAGGGTTGCATGAATGTGCCCTGTGTGGTGTCTAACCACGTGCTGGTATCTTGGTTCCGGCTCTGCAATCTTTGCAGCGTTGTGATGTCGTCCACCATGGTGACTCTCGCCTGGCTCCGCGCCTGTGGATGGGTGCTGTCTGGTTCCCTGATGCCAAGTCTCTGTGACACCTGTGACTGCGTGGGCCCTCTTGCTCTTTCTGTTGACTGGGTGCGGTCAGTGTGCTATGCCGCAACTGTAGTTCAGTGTTGCACCATGCCTCATGCAGTGTACGCACGGCAGCTTATGGGATGTGCCTCTAGTGAGCAGGGATTTATTTATTTATTTTGAGACTTCACTGCCCTTGTGTGGGTCAGCCGACCTTGGCTGTGACCTCCAGTGTTGTCACTGCTGGCGAGACTGTTGGTGCTTGAGCCTTAACCTTGTCTGGTGCGTGTGTTTGCAAGTGAGAAGAGTAGCCTTCCCTCTGTGGCACTGTGCCCAGCCCTCTTTAAAGGAGCATCCCATCATTCCAGTGTGTAGTGCTGCTGATGGGGGGGGAGGTGGACTAGCCCTCACGAGCCTTCGTTTTTGCTCGTTTATCTCTTTTTTATTTCTCAGGTGCAAGTGTGGGGGCGCGGGGCCCAGCAAAGTGCTTATCATGCCTGTGTTTTTTATTTTTTCTGGCATGGGCGTGTGGTGTTCGCAGCCTGGGCTCCCTCCCCTTGAGATTGTGGCCGTTGGCGGAGTGCGGGCTGGGCGTTCCACTTACTTGTAGGCCTGCGACGGCAGGGGCGGGGCGTTCCACTTACTTGTAGGTCTGCGACGGCAGGCTTGCGAGCGCGCGTTTTTTTTTTTTGGTTTTTTTTCGCTCCCCGGCTTCACTGCCCGGTGCGAGTGACTCAGCGAGCCTGGGCTGCTGGAGGAGCGTGCTTGTCTGCTGCCTTCTTTCCTGGAGGGTCCGCGAGATCCCGCCTCATCGCCAGTGTGATGCCGCGAGGGCTGGGGGCTGGGCCTCACTCCGTGGAGCTCGATGCGCAGGAAAAACAGACGGTGACACTATGTTCAGTGGTGCCAGAGCGGGAACTGCCTTTCGGCAGGCTCCGCGCTCATCTTTATTGACCTGTCCATGTGACCGCAGTCACGTGAACATCACACTACGGACCACTGACCACTTGCACCCACTTCTGCCCGCGGTCCACACTGGAAGTGGGATTTTGTAATGCGGGCAGGAACTCCCTCTGAAACCTCACAGTAGTCAAGCTGGAAGAGAAGCCGAATCCTTAAAGGGACAGCACACGCCTGCAAGAGCGCAGGTAGAACACACCCCAAATGTAATTTCTTTCCTCGAGTAGAAAGGGCAGCGTCAGCCGCAGACACCACTGGCCACCTGCACCCACTTCCGTTCGGGGGCACTAAGGCCCCATAGCACAACAGAAGAGGATGGAAGAGCACTCATATCACAACACGATTAACAGTTAATATAAGCCCTGTTTTCTAAAAAGTGCGATCTTCCGTGTGCTTGTATGGTGGACACGATTAGATATGAAATCCTCACTGCAGAGGCAAATGAACATCCCATCATGAGCCCTAGTTGTAAAATGCAATCCAAATATATTGACTTCAGCTGTATAGACTTTGGAGCATCAGGCAGAAAACGTTCCTCGTCTGTCAAGCGAAGATGTATGGGCTCAGCCGTGCTTACGAACGCTTTCGGGGCTTTTCCTACACAGACAAATGCCAGGCTTCCTCTGAACCCTCTGGTGGGTGATATATGGCACAGAAAAGCGTCATTTAAAATTTCATGCAGCAAACAAGGAAACCAATTCAAAATAACTGCTTTTGTTTCCCCGAGGGCCTCTCAGGACAGGGCAGTTCATTAGATATAACCTTGCGTGTTTGCGGCTGTACTTAACGACTGCCCAATGAGCAAACTAGTTCAACACACTTCCAATGGCCGTTACTACCGGCCAAGCACAAAGAAAAAGTGGGATATTAAACAAAAGAGTGCATTTCAATTTGTGAAAAGAGGGCACTCATTCATGCAACTGAGATGAGTCTGTGAGCAAAGGAAAAGGCGACATTAGGGAATCCCGCAAATGTTAATCCTTAACAGGACAGTTTCTAGCCAACTTGCTGCCCAGGGCAAAATGGTAGAATATGCCCCCCTGACTTGCTCTTGTCACGCCCAAACTACACCTCTGTGTCACGATAAAACCCTTCTCAATATCAATAAACCATAGCCAATGAAATGAAGCTGGTTTCATTACACTGTAATTCAATACTTTACAGAAGAATTCTAATGTGAAAATGCAGCTGTTGCTGCCTAAGTAAATGGCTCTTCTGTCACCTGCTCTTAGGGAAGGCCTTATCTGAATGCAGTTTAAAACTGTCCGCACTGGCACCACTGTGGTGGCGTAGTGTTGCCGGAGTTCTGTTCGAATCACCTGACTTGTATTTCGCAAGGGGTAACACTAGACTAACCTATATGAATAATTTTCATATAGAAGGTTATCTTTCCAAGGTGGACAGTCTGGTACACGCCTATTGTACTCTCTCAAAATACCCCATCACAGAGAGAAATGTGACAAATAGCACTAATTAGTGTTTCTGTCTGCTCTGCATTCCATCACAGATCATTTCAGGAATATAACAATGATCAGAGATCTCCATATTTGATAAACAACTCTGTGATAAAAGGGTTGTATGTGTTAATCAGTTAGTACACAACAGACATATGGTTTGGTGTTCTCACATCACTGTTCACAACACTCACCCTAACATTAACATGTGTGTAACCCAATACAGACACACCTTTAGGGAAATACATCTTTAGACAGGAACGGATACCCTACAAGAGACACCCAATAAAGAGTGAAAAATGTACAGAAAGGATTGTACTTCTTACAAACGTTAGCTTGACCAGTGATAAACTGATAAAGCATTTTAAATAAGACCGGCTTCAGATACGTGGCATAGGATGCACAGTTCCTCAGCCACTACCTTCTCACCATTGCACAGGCCTCAGGGGTTATTTGTACAAAAAAGAGCAGGTCCATGCTTAATCTACAGAGCTGGCCTTTGTATTTCGTACTAGTGCTGGACTCCAGCTACTGAAAATCACGTTGTGGCAGTGTAGAAAGAGTGGCCTAGTTGATGTACAATTTGAGGCAACGTCTTTGAATGCTTTATGTGATTAAGTGTGGGGACAGTATGGCACACATGTTAGAACTAAATACACAAAAAATTACTGTGTGTTTTTGTATGGACATGGGACATATCACACAAAAACAGTCATATGTGCTGTCACATAGAGGAGCAGCACATAGACACCTTGACAAACAGGGTGGTGACTTGGGCAGCACACAAATATCACTGCATTGATTTGCCACAAACTACTGTCCGCACTGTGACACAATGAATCCTGATTTCCTAATCAAGGAGCCAAGCCACATTGAGGAGCCATCTGGCTGTGGTTGGCATGTTAAGAAAATGAAAATGTCTTTGATTCTGAGCGGATGCAGTTAGTTCATGTCCCAAAGCAACTACTAGACCACTTAGGCAAGAAAATGACAGTTAACCTTCTCAGGCATGAGCCATATGTAGCTGAAAAGTAATATACAAAAAACGTTTTGGCGTGTCAAATGAAAAGACATGAAAATAAAGAGCATAGTTTAAAAAAGAAGTCTGTGTGGCAAGTCAATTCTCTTGGAAGAACGTGTAGATTTGGTCAGCCAACTGATGCTTTGTGCTAGCCTTCAGAATAAAATGCCAAATGTGCAGTTCATATCACTATGGTGCAAAAACAATGGTGTTTTAAATGAGCCATCAGTTATAAATTGCCCCCACTTTTAAGGCTCTGTCAACACAAAGAGTCTAAGCTGGAGAGGGCTGGCGGAGGGTGTGTGTCTGGAGAGCATCTCAGAGGCTGCGTTTGGAATATGCATTCCTTTATTTAAAACAAAGGACTGCTTAACCTCTGGCCAGGGTGAACTCAGAGGCAGCTATCTGGGTGGGCCCCTTTCTGCCTCCCCACACCCCCTGGGTTCTTTAGGCTCTCCTCCCCGGGCAGCTACACGGCCGGTCTGCCCCAGAAAAAGGGTCTGAACCTATGTCTGCAGCACCAGTTGTGAGATGCAACAAAATTCAGGATTGCTCTTTTCCTTTGTTGTTTAAATACTGTGGAGCCAATTTTGAGCAGCCCCCTGCACTATTATTCTATGGCAAGACCAAGGTTTCCTATTATGCATTAAATCTTATTTATCTACTCACCCAGTAGAAACTGTTAGGAGGTAAAACTATTAAGAGTACTGTTAACAGATTTGAGAGGACTAATGAAATTAAACACCTGATGAGATCGGGTCATGATCCCAGAGTAACCAAGCACTACCAGTCCCAGCACATGACAACCCATGCCTGCCACATCAGATACATTCCTCATTTGGAAAATTCTGATTACCCATTGGTATGTAGAATTGTTCCAGTTACTCAATGTATGGTGCAGCAAACACTATTTTGATAATGACCCTTTTCATGACGTTGTCTCATCAACTGTTTTATTGGAGTTGTGTATTTTCAAAAAGCATACCCATTTGTGCTTTGCAATTGAACTCTGGTGTTATTTCTGTAGCTCGCCAGTGTCTTCAGTGTCCCACACTCGCTCACTTGTTGGCTCATAATCGGTCACATTTTGTACAAAATATAAATTGTATGCAGGGTTGCCTCTCACCTGCTGTGGGTCCCTGGCATGGAATTTGAACAGGTACGAAACAGAGTCTGATTAAATAGGAATCAATGGAGCTCATGGTTTAATGAGCCGTAATGTAAATGGAAGGCATACAAGCATTGTGTAAGGCTTTAATGCCTTCCATTCATGCCACGGCTCATTTTCAATCATTTGGATGGCAGGAGAGGCAAAACGCATCTTGGCCCTCATTACAACACGGGTGCTAAACCATGGTGCTAATAGCACCATGGTTGGTGCCGGTGTTGTAACGAGTCCGCCATGATGAAATGGGGACATACTGCCCCATTCCAAGGTTGGCGGGGCGGTATTTCCCCATTTCCCCATGGCCCTTCCCCATTCCCATTTTTGCCCCATAGGGCTCAATGGGAATGGGGAAGGCGGCAATTACGGTACCGCAAATTGCGGTACCGTAATTGCCTGCGAGGTCCCTTTGCGGGTCCCTACTTTAACGGCTGGTTTAGGCCAGCCGTTAAGGTCGGGTCCCGCAAAGGGACCTCGTAGTAAGGCGCTAAGTGGTTAACGGTGCCGCAGCCTTTTACGGTGCCGTTAACCACTTAGCGCCAGGGTCGTAATGAGGCCCCTTGAGTTTTCACCACCTCCCTTCCTCTCTGCCATACACATGCTGCAGCATTTTTCACAGGCATGCAATTTCATGTCGGTGCAAATGCTGGAGATCCCTATGGGGGTCTGTCTGCTTTATGTACCAGCATAAAGCATTGATTACCCCTCTCTACTGAAAAACTAGGAGTTAGAGATTGGAGCTTTGGAAAACAAAATGAAAGGATTAAAGACATCAAAGATAAACTTACAAAAATAGAAGAAATACAAAAGTTTAAAAAATTCACCCTAGACAAAAAAATTTGGAAATACAAAAAAGACACTGAGAACTATAAGGAAACCATCACCTATCCTTATTTAGTGGAATCTTTCTATGACGACCAAAACAAATTGTCTCAGAATAGAAATAGAAACACCGGCCATCAGAGAAACAAATATGTGAGTTTTTCTAATACCTCCAACACCACTACTAGCAGTGACTCTGGCAGTGCAGGTTCCTCAAACATTATGAATAACAACAATCAACCCCAGTTTTTTCAGGGACGAGGCAAGAAAAACGCCACTGGCAGCAAGGGCCTCCCCGAATTCAGACCCGCAATTGAAGGGGCCCACCTCAAAACTGGTGATTCCAGTTTTCAACTTGTCCACTCACCTACTTGCTGTCCCTGAAATTCAAGTTTTGAAAAATTGACTTAGTTTCGTTCCAACAACCAAAGCAAAAGATTTCGACACCCAAGTCGAATTACATAAATTCTTTCGACTAATCCGTCTAAAATATTTC
The DNA here is from genome assembly GCF_040938575.1 of Ambystoma mexicanum. Taxonomy (NCBI): domain Eukaryota; kingdom Metazoa; phylum Chordata; class Amphibia; order Caudata; family Ambystomatidae; genus Ambystoma; species Ambystoma mexicanum. The sequence goes on along the minus strand of NC_090935.1, from coordinate 1,271,419,456 downwards.
TTTAGAGATGGCCAGTGTCCTGTCCATCACAAAGACAACCTCACTAGGTCAGAAAGAACTGCTCTACCTTCACTACAAAACAATCCCGCTTTCCTCATCAAAGCAGCTGATAAAGGTGGAGGCATTGTCCTCTGGGACAATACTCTCCACCAAACAGAAGCAGCTTCCCAGTTGGGCAATCCCTTGTTCTACCGCAAATTGGACAGAGACCTCTCTGAACATCTACAAGAGGAAATTAAAAGTCTGATGGACCATACACTCCGGGAGGATTGGATCGATCAAGATGAACACCACTTCTTGATAAAAACCTCACCTACGATCCCAGCATTTTACCTTCTCCCCAAGGTGCACAAGAACTGTCATGCCCCACCAGGTAGACCTATTGTTTCAGCTATTAACTCGATCCTCGAGCCACTGTCTATCTACGCTGAATGGTTCCTTAGACCCTTTGTGAGATCCATGAAATCCTTTGCTAAGGATACTACTAGCATGATTAATCTTCTTGACTCCATTCAGCTAGATCCATCTGACCTTTTAGTGACTTTAAACGTTACTTCCCTCTATATTAGCATCCCCCAGGAGGAATGTATCACCATCATGGGTACACACTTGAATAAACTTACCAACACTCTCAGTAAGGTTCCTACCTCTTTCATCATGAAATGTATTAGGATAGCCCTTACTGAAAATGTCTTCCTCTATGATGAAACTTTTTACAAACAAATACACGGAACAAGCATGGGGGCAACTTTTGCCCCCGATCTAGCAAATCTTTTTATGGACAATTACGAATCTACATCTATTTATCATCCTGAAAATCCATATAAGAATAACATCATAAAGTGGTTCCGTTATATAGATGATGTTTTCCTAATTTGGAAAGGTAACTCTGCTCTTCTCCACTCTTTTTTGGAGTGGCTTAACAATCATAATCAACACATTGCGTTTACCATGACCTATGACATTAAAACCATTCCTTTTCTTGACCTGTCTATTTATAAAACGGATAAAGGCATATTGCAAACAAATGTGTTTCGTAAAGCCACTGACAAAAATACTTTACTCAGATTTAACAGCTTCCATCCATTAAGTCTATGAGAAATTTACCGATTGGACAATTTCTCAGAGCAAGAAGAAACTGCTCCAATCTCAGTGATTTTATTCGAGAAGGAAAAGAACTCAAACAACGATTAACAACCCGTGGCTACCCGAAAAAATCTATTAATGTAGCCTACACAAGAGCTAAACATGCCAACAGGGACAGATGCCTTCACCCCGAACCCAAAATTCAAGAAGAAAGAGTAACTTGCATTAGCACATTCAGTTCCATCAGTAATGCACTACGCAAAACTATAAAAAAACATTGGCACATCTTATCAACTGAAGACTTCTGTACTGCGCAACCTAGATTTGCTTTTAAACGCCAAAAGAATTTCAGAGATATTATGGTGCACACGTACCCAAAAGAAGGAATATCTTCCACTGAAACAACTCTCTGGAATTTACCACCTGTGATTGGCCATTTTAAATGCGGCCATTGCTCAGTTTGCTCTCTTACCAACAACTGTAAAACACTTGAGTTAAATGGCATGTAATGGAGTCTCCGCTTTTTTTCTAATTGTGCCTCAGATTGGGTTATTTATGGCATAAAATGCCCCTGTAATCTGTTATATATAGGAAAAACTTGCAGAACCCTAAGACAAAGGATATGTGAACATAAGCCTTGTCTCAAAAATAAAACTGACAAAAAACCACTTGTTGCCCATTATATAACAGCAAAACATAATTACACTGATATACAGTGGTTTGTAATTCAGCAAATCTTTCCCTCACCAAGAGGTGGTAATAGAGACTTGTCACTAAGCCGTGCAGAACAAAGATGGATTTATAATCTTAACACAGTGAATCCAGGTTTGAACTCATCAGTTGAATGGAACAGTTTGTTAGGCTAAATTTGGTCGTACCATTTTGAAGACAATGTGAGGTGTCTTTGTTAAGCTTATTTTTTAGACCCAGTCAATTCGATCTTCCATCTAACCTGGGTTTACATATCTTTTCCCTTGTGTTGTGTTTTATTCAATCTCATCTGCCGCCCTTTTCTGATTAGTATTGAAGGAACTAAACCATCTTTTCCTTCCTCCCTTTGTTTTCGAAACTGCTGTAGTTGCAGCTCAAAATTTCTGACAACCTTTCCTCCATACATCATTAACCAGAGACTGTACTTCTGTGAGTTTAAACCTTTTGAGTGATTGAGTGTTTTCTGTTTCTCTCAAACATGTAACATGCAGTATGAATACTGCTGCACAGTTCTCCCTTTTTTTCTAAGTTGGAGAGCATACACCTTTAAGCACTTGCCTCCCACTCGTCCTGATAAACATTAGGAGTCACGTGGATAGGGTCACGCATCTGTGATCTTAACCGTGCTCTTTTTCCGACTCACGTTGTTACGCTTAAATAGCCCTGCCTTCAATCCAGCTGGAGATTGTTCATCACTCGCGGAGGACGGGACACTACGCGTTTCTTGATAAGTAAGTCTCTTAGCATGTATGTCGTGGCTTGCAGTTCTATGCATAGCCCTTTTTCTCCATGCATTTTGTTTAGTTTAAAACGGCAATACCTTCTGGCTTTGTTATGCACAAACGCCACAACGACTGCACGTGCAAGTGATCTGGTTTATCCATCTGGTGGCATCCGCTCTTGTTGCTACGGCTGTATGGTCTTGTATTTTAAAAATCTTTTTTTCTGTCACCCTCTTGTTAGGAATGTCCATCTGTTGTACTCATTTTTTGGCCCACAAAACAGTACTCATATTTTTAGCTGGGACTCGCCGCATAAAATTCAGCAATTACCATCCATCACCGCGACGTGACGAGGTTTAAACGAGGCAGTCTTTCTCCTGTTTTGTTTATTCAACGTGAATTAGACCTCCCTGTGTGCCTCCATTAAGAACTTGATACGGTACATTACAGGTTTCGTTTTTTGGTATTGTGTTTACGATACTATTATTCTATGTTAATTTCATGTTAATTTGGAGTAACTAAGCTTCTCCCCTTTGTCTCCTGCTCATATGATAGTTCCCATACTTACCTTATTGGCAGGACATTTTTCATGTTTCAAAGCACTCCTATTTGCCGGGATATGTTTACAGACCGGAGCATACTACAGTCAGCCTTTTTAAACGCCTGGTGCATCAGACCGAAGTAAGCCTTTTACACCTGGTCGGTCTCACCTTCCAACATTGTAAACATAATACATTTATTTATGTATGAGTTAAACATTTTTTGCTTTGAGGGCTCCAATTAGACATGTTCTGTTTTAACTTGTTTTTGATAGTTGAAATTTGCATGCACGTTTGACTTAAATGCTGCTACATTTGTGGCAGTTCTAGTCCCTCCATACTACGAAGCCTCCTATAAGTACCTAATTAGGAAAAAATTCAGATGTATTCCGTTTGTTCTGTATAATACACATATGTTGTAGACATTCACATACACTTTATGCAATAGTTTTTAGATATAGTATTAATTCCACGATGCTAAAGCATAACAATAATCCTTAGCTAGTGTCGAATATGTTTAAATAAATATATTTCTTTCACAATGACTATGGAGGCAAAGGTGACTCTTGCCACAGAATTTGCGATCCACTCTGGCAGCCTGTAATTGTCCTTAAAGAAATACCCTTTAGCCGGATGTGTTATTCGCTGACTTTTTATCACTGTTTCTAGATAAACAAGTAAGAGATTGAATTTGAGTTTTTGTCACGAAAGTTATATGTTGTTTTTGTCAATGAAGACCTTGGATTAAATAGTGGTTTAACAAAAATCTGCATTTTGCTCTAAACATTAGCCGAACCTTTAAAAATGTGCAGTAAATTCACTGATTTAGAATAACTTTTGACTGTGGATTTTGTAGTAATAATTGTTATACATTTTTGATTAAAAAATATATGTTCAATGACAACAAATGGTTGTTTCAAAAAAAGCTATGCACTACAGACTGTACTAACAGAATGCAGTATACAGAAAACATGTCGTTTAGACTTTTTTAGCTAACCAATTGTTCATACATTTCTTCAGATCAATGATGTTCCATCTGCATCACACACAAGTCTCTTTATGAAGAAATGTGTTGTCCTGAAGATGGCCGTAATACTCACCTTTGAATGGCTACTTGGGAAAATGTCCAATTCATTTTTTGGCCGAAACATGTCGACACTCAACTTCTCAAAAAACATCTAAATATAGTCGGTTTATCCAATTTTTTGTGTGAAAGTACCACTAAGATGTATTGATGTATGAATATGCCTTTTTAAACATTCATATTATTAAAATTATACTATTTTTGCTATTCACGTTGCATAGGCTTTTTTCTGTTGTTGGAGCCCTTTGCTATGTACATGTTAAAATCTGCGTGACAAAAGGAACAAGTTACTTACCTGTAACTGTTGTTCTCCAGCATGGGTCTGGCATGGATTCACATGCTCATGAATATTCCCCGTCGTCAGGCTGGGAATCCTCGGTAAAGAAAAAACCAGTATCAGTTTCGTTTCTGATCTGTCTTTCGTAGTAATAACCAATCACTAGTCTCTGCGTCATACTGACCACAGCCAATGACTGCCCTCTACCTAAGCACCGCCTCTGGCAGCCATCTTCAGATTTGGAAGCACGTGAAGTGGCAGTATGACCAAGTGAAGAGCCGCAGAGGGGTAGGCGGGAGGGTTCGCATGTGAATCCATGCCAGACCCATGCTGGAGAACAACAGTTACAGGTAAGTAACTTGTTCCTTCTCCAGCATGGGGTCTGGCATGGATTCACATGCTCATGAATAAAGAATACATAGCAGTATACACATGCACAACCACGGGAGGTGGCAAAGGCTCAACATTAAGCATAGCATCAAACTCAACATTAAGCATCTTACCTCCTCACCAGGCTCACCTCAGGCGAACAGGTTGCGCAGCACTGCTTGGCCGACCCTGGACTCCTCCCTGGAATCCCGATCGACGCAGTAGAACTTCGTGAAGGTGTGCGTCGACCTCCACGTAGCAGCCCTGCATATGTCCAGCAGGGGCACACCAGAAAGGAACGCCGTGGTAGCTGCGATCGCTCTGGTGGAATGGGCTCTCGGACGGCCGGGCAGAGGTCGGTTTGCCAACCGATGACAGTACATGATACAGCCGGAGAGCCATCTGGAAATGGAAGCCTTCGAGAGAGCCTTCCCCTGATTGACAGGTCCAAAGTTCACAAAGAGTTGTGACGTCTTCCGAAAACACTTCGTGCGGTCCACGTAGAACTTCAGCGCTCTAGCTACATCCAGCGAGTGCAAAGTCCTCTCAGCCGGCGACGAAGGCGACGGGAAGAATACAGGCAACACCAAGGGTTCGTTGAGATGGAAGTCCGACGGTACCTTGGGCATGAAGGAGGGGTGCGTCCTGAGCACTACCCTCGTGTCGTGGAAAGTCAAGTACGGGGCCTTGCAGGAAAGGGCCTGGATCTCTCCCACTCGTCGTTCGGAGGTGATGGCCACAAGAAAAGCAGTTTTCCACGATAGAAACTTCAACGGAGCCGAGTGCAGAGGCTCGAACGGAGGTCCCATGAGCTTGGTCAGCACCACGTTGAGCTCCCACGCCGGGGCCGGAGCCTTCACCGGCGGGAACGATCTGAACAGTCCCTTCATGAACTCTTTCACCAGGCGATGAGACCACAAGGACGTCCGCCCCGTGGTTCTGGTGTATCGGGAGATCGCAGCAAGATGAATCTTGATGGACGCGTGTGCCAGGCCAGCTTTGGCCAGCGTCAGCAGGTACGGCAGTACTTGGGGAGCCGTAATCCGTAGAGGGTTATTCTTCTGTGCGTGGCACCAGACAGAGAACCTCTTCCATTTGTGTCCGTAGCATTTAAGAGTCGAGGACGCCCTGGCCTTTGCAAGAACCTCTCTGCAGTCGGCCGGTATGTCGTATCCTCCAAACTCTAGCGCTGCAGGAGCCAGGCCTGCAAGTTCAGCGACTTCGGGTCGTGGTGGAGGATGGCGCCTCCTTCCCTGGAGAGTAGATCCGCGTCCGCCGGCAGCTTGATCGGCGGGGACGCTGACAAGTCCAGAAGGTCCGGGAACCATATCTGCCTCGGCCACGAGGGTGCGACGAGGATCATCCTGCACCGTGACCTCTTGAGCAGATTGACTAGCCGGATTAGCAGATGCAAGGGAGGGAATGCGTAGAGGAACAGGCCCTCCCAGGGGAACGAGAAAGCATCGCCCATGCTCCTCGTCTGGGGAAACCTGCTGGCGAACCTCCGGCACTTGGTGTTCGTCGCCGTCGCGAACAGGTCGATCTGGGGTGTGCCCCACCGTCGGAAGAGGCGATCCACCAGATCCTGCCGTAGTTCCCACTCGTGGCACGAGCGCAGCTCCCTGCTGAGTGAGTCGGCGATGGTGTTTTTTATCCCTGCCAGATGAAACGGCACCAGAAAAATCCTTTGGGCGACGGCCCAATGCCACAGGTCCTGCGCCTCCTTGGACAGCGCTGGGGACCTGGTTCCGCCCTGTTTCCTGATGTAAAACATGGTGGTGGTGTTGTCGGTGAAGATCCTCACCACCTTGCCCTTGAGGGACGGAAGGAAAGACCTGAGGGCCCAAAACACTGCACGGAGCTCCAGGACGTTGATATGCAGGGACTTCTCCGTCGGGAGCCAGAGTCCCTTTGCGTGCAGATTTTCGGTGTGCGCTCCCCACCCTTCCAGGGAGGCATCCGTAGTCACAGTCTCCTGGTGGGCTGGGGTCTGGAAGTCCATGCCCGCCGTCAGATGCGCGCGGGTGCCCCACCACCGTATCGCTCGTCGGAAGTTCTCGTCGAGCTTGATCCTTTCCTCGAAGCTGCCCGTCGTCTGGATCCAGCGCGCATCCAGGAATTCTTGCAACGGGCGCATCCGGAGCCTGCACATGGGAATGAGGTAGATGCAGGAAGACATCATCCCGAGGAGGGACTTGATGGACCTCACTTTGGCCGCGTCGGCCACCAACATCCGTTGCACCTTGCCCAAGATGGTCCTGGTCCTCTCCTCCGACGGGGAGGCCAGAAGGGACACTGTGTCGAGCCTCGCTCCCAGAAACAGTGCGACTTGCGCGGGCACCAGGTGGGATTTGGCGTAGTTCACGAAGAATCCCAGGTCCGTGAGGAGTTGGACGGTCCTTGCCGTGTGAACCACGGCGAGCTCCCTCGTCTTGGCGCGGATGAACTTGTTCAGACGTCGGAGGTCTAGGATGGGGCGCCATCCTCCCGTCTTCTTCTTCACGAGGAAGTATCTCGAGTAAACTCCGGAGCCCCGAAGCGTCTTTGGGACGATTTCGATGGCGCCCTTCCTGAGCATCGCCTTTACCTCCAGGAGAAGTTGAGGGACGTGAAGTTCTTTCCTGGCCACGGGGGGGACGCGCGGGCACCTTCTTTGAAACTCGAGCGCGTGGCCCCGGGCCAGGGCGTCCAGCACCCAACGGTCGGTGGAGATGGACTCCCACACGCTGACGAAGCCCGCCAGCCGGCCTCCCACCGGGGTGCTCCGGTGGGGGCCCGACCCCACAGCCGGTTCAATCCTGCTTGGACGCGGCCTTGCCGCCTTGACCTCCTGGGCGACGACGGCGGGGTCCGCTAGACTTGCCTCGTCCTCTGTAGGCCTCTTGCGACGACGAGCGGGCCGCTTGACGGTAGGAAGCGAAACCGCCGCCGGAACCTCTGGAGGCGCCCTTGCCACCGCTGCTCCAAAAGGGCGTCCGACGTTGCTGCAGAACTCCGAGGGCCCGGGCCGTCTCAGTATCCGCCTTGATGGCCTGAAGGGAATCGTCCACTGTCTTCCCAAACAGGTTGTTCCCGTCGAAGGGCATGTCCAGGACTCTGGTCTGGACGTCCTGCCGGAAGTCCGTAGCTTTGAGCCATCCACGACGTCGAAGGCAAACGCCGTTGCCCAGCTGGCGGAACCCAGTGTCGGCGATGTCCGTCGCCACGGTGATGGCGTGGTCCGAGGCCACCTCACCTTCCTGCAGGATCTCCAGGGCCTCCGCCCTCTTGTCGTCCGGCAGAAAATCCAGCAGGGGAGCTATCTTGTACCAGAGCTCCCTGTCGTAGCGAGCCACGATAGCCAAGGCGTTGGCCGCTTTAATCGTCGTCGCTGCCGACGAGATGACTCTACGTCCCATAGCATCCAATTTCTTTCCCTCGCCGTCCGGCGGGGAAGTCGATGTGGAGGCCGCCCCCCCCCCTGCTTTCTTCCTGGCTGCCGCGGAGATGACGGAATCCGGGGTAGGCTGCGCCCGGAGGCACAGGGGGGCCGTGTCCGGGACCCGGTACTTTTTCTCGTACCGGTCTCTTCTAGCTGGCGTCGTCGAAGGGTTCTTGAGGAGGGAAAGGCCCTCATCCCAAATGTCGTCCAACAGAGGCACTGCGAGGACCGTCTTCCTCTTGGCCTCGCGCCGCTGATAAAGGAAGCCTTCCTTTTTCTTCTCCTCAGGGCAGAGTTGGAAAAGCTCGGGAGCCCTGGAGATCATGGAGTGGAAAGATCCGATCTCGTCGGGCGGAGAAGCCCTGGCGGGAGGCGACGACGGAATATCCTCGTCGTATGCCTCGTCGTCCGTACCCGTCGCTGCCGTGTCAGTCCCCGTATCATCCCCTCGGGTGGACGGGGAGGAGGGCTGGACGGGGCGCGACGGTTGAAAAGGAGGTGGTGGATGGATCCTTCTTTTCTTGGTAGGGGGAACACCAGAAGGTCCCGGTTCTGGATCCCCCGACGGGAGAGGTTCCTCCGTCGGTAACGGTAGTCTCGTCCTTATCTCGGAGCATAAGGACTGTATGGCCAACAAAATGGCCGCCAAGTTGTCTTGCGGCGCTGGCAGAGGGGAATCCGACGGGCGAGCAGGGGCCCCGTCGGTATCCTCGACGATGTCGTCGTCGTCACCTGCGTCGGGGTCCATTCCGACGGGCTGGCCTTCTTCCACGCCTAGGCCGTGGCTTAAGACCTCGATCAGCTCCTCTTCTGAGGTTGAGGCCGAATCTACGACGACGCCCTGCCCCCCCTTCTTCTTCCCCACGGAGGGTTTCACGGGGGTCCTATCGATGGGCACAAAAGAAGACTCCCTCCGAGGAGGCAGGGAGATTCTGGGCCCCGAGGTCGCCACCACTGGCGCAGCCTCCACAGGCTGAGCCAGGGCCGCCGCGACCGTTTCGATAGAGGGCTTGGTCGGATGGATCAAGGCCTTCACCACCTTAGGTGCGCTCACCGCCTTATCCTTGAGGGAGGGGGCACTGCCACGCTCCTCCTCTGCCTTAGAGCTCGACCGGGGCCTCTCCAGGAGTTTCGCCGGGTGCTCGGCCTTCCTCTTACCCGACCCAGAGCGTTGGCTCGTGGTTGATGGTGCCGGGGAGGGTGCGCCCTGCCTGGCGCCCGTAGAGCCCGACCGTTCGGCGCTCCCGGTGCCAGCGGACTCGCGGTGCTTAGCCTTATGTTGGGCCCCCGTCGCCGGGGCGCCCTCAAAGGTCTTAGAAGACCGCTCGGATTTCTTCTTCTTCTCGCCAGACGGGCTCTTACCCTCCAGCCAGTTGGCGAGACGTTGATGGCGGTCCTTCATGGTCCGTTCCGACATGTTGCCGCAAAACGCACAGTCCTTCTCCACGTGCGTCTTGTCCTCATGAAGGCAGTAAAGGCAGAAAGAGTGTTCGTCCTCCTTAAAGACGTTCTGCAGCTGGCATCCAGGGCAGACCCTGAACAGCTTTCCGGGCGTCGAGCTTCCCTTCTCCTGGGCCATCTCCGAGACCGGGCCTGAGAAGCTTCTGGAGTCCTCCGAAGTGTAGCTCGACGAAATCTTCACCCTTGAGGGGCGCAGACGAATCCGACACGGGTCCCCGTTGATCGGATGTAGGATCGGTGGAGCTTGAGGCTCTTTTGACCGAAAGAATCGAGTTTTTGTGAAAAAGCGCGAAAAAATAGCACTAACGCTCGAGAGCAATAGCACGAGGATCCCAACACATGAACGTGCGGTAAAAATCTGAAGATGGCTGCCAGAGGCGGTGCTTAGGTAGAGGGCAGTCATTGGCTGTGGTCAGTATGACGCAGAGACCAGTGATTGGTTATTACTACGAAAGACAGATCAGAAACGAAACTGATACTGGTTTTTTCTTTACCGAGGATTCCCAGCCTGACGACGGGGAATATTCATGAGCATGTGAATCCATGCCAGACCCCATGCTGGAGAAACTCCAATCTCTGTAACTCCTAGCTGTTCAGTAGAGAGGGGTAATCAATTCTCTGTGCTTTTGCACCCAATTTTTTCATGATACTGTCCCATTTGAGAATTGTTCCCCCGTTAACAAAAAATCGGGACTTTACCTGATCAATTTATACCAGCATAAAGCCGGCAGACTCCATAGGGATACATTGTAAATGCTGTCTGCCATGCTCGAATCGCAGGCAGCGTCTACAATTACAATTACACCCTGCCCGACATGCTTGCATGTTGAGCAGGGTTTAATTTCAGTTGTGAACACTGCTTAGCATAAGCAGTGTTCTCGACTAAAATTAAATCCTCCCCAACATGCAAGAATGTTGGAGAGGGTTTAATGGTAATTGTGAGCTACGCTTGCCATGTAAGCATGGCAATCAGCGCTCACAGTTAAAAGGAAGTGCTGCCTCTCATCCAAGCCTGCCAGGCAGCATTTGCTCACTTTGCATGGCGGAGTGCAAAGGTGCCAAGCAAAAGACGTGCACAAAATGGTGCGCTGCCTTTGGCCTGGCACTTTTGCACCCTGCTGTGCGAATGACAAAAAGGTGTCCGCGGGGAGCCATTTAGGTTGCAATGCAAATGTAACAGCTCCCCGCTACCAAATTACACTTTTTAATAGAATGAGCTCCAATATGTTTTTATCCTGCATGACAATCTGCTCCATGAGCTTCCTCCAACTTGTGTCAGCTTGAGAATGGGGCAGAGAAGGAAAGGGATTTGTAAATACATTACATGCCAATCTCTTCTCAGTAATATCCCTACAAATATCCTGTTATAAGAGAGGGCTCCTCTCACTGTAAATCATTACAGCTGGTGTATACAAAACATTCTTCCTGCTTCGTGGATTGATAAAATCTTTTAAAGTAACAGTAACATTATTGTTTATCTTGATTCCTTTCACTTTATGCTTGTAAGTATGGAAGTCTGGAGGACTGGCAGCCTCCAATAAGGCTTGAATGGCATTCCGGCCTTCATACCCAGCCAAGGACCTTCTTAGGTCTATTCTCTCTCTGGATTCACATATGTGGATTTAGTTTTCCAAAATGGCGATCACCTGTGCTTGAGCTCTCTAGATTCATATTGGTAATTATTGGATGGCTAAGGAGGAGGCACCTCCATAGGCACTTTTTGTGGTGAATGGAGGTGCCTAAACTATTTTTCTGTCCCCATCCTCCTCTAACTCTTGTCTTAGGTTAGTAGCTCCGGCCCCCATTGGTCAGCTGAACAGAAATCCTGTTATTTGGATCCATTGTTACTAGAGGATTTACAGGTTGTCTATCAGAAATTTACTCCTGACAGGAAAATTGCATACAAAAGCCTTTAGAAATAACTTTTGGAATGAACAGGCCATAATGATGAACATTTTCAGAGGAAACTCACAGAAGTCAGGGGCCAAAGCGATGTAGAAATCCCATATCCAGGACATGGGGTGGAGAGGTGGGTGGAGGAGGCACCACCACTAAATAGCCCTGCAGACAACCCGCAACCCTACACAGAATATAGGAGGGTGACCCTCCGTCCCCCTAGAGCATCACAACAGGCAAAACTAGCAATGAAGCTTATCACAGGTGGCCAAAGATTAGGAGGTATGATGGAGCGCCACCACTAAGCAAACCCACTAAAAATATCATGCCTCTGATCACACCTTTCAAATTCTAACCATACCTATATTGCACAACAAACCGCACACACTTCACTGAAACAAATCACGCATAGCCTTGCAAAACAGCACATGACAGCTACTGACCGAAAAAATCCCACCCACGTTCAGCCAACAGTGTAAACCGAACTGAAGCTGCCAAAAGCACATCACAGATCTCTTGCGTCTTTTCCTGTAAAGTCCCACTGACCTAACCTACCCTCTTGTTTTTCAGTTCTGTCAGAGCAGTAGGGGACCACTCCGGTGTTGATAGTGTGAAGCATAAATATCCTTTAACATAACATAGCAGAATCCAGCTAAAACCCAATGAGTTTCACTGACAAATGGCTGGATGTATCAGGGACCTGGTTGAAAACTGGATTAGGAACATAGGAACTAGCCATCCATGTACTAGGTCTTGAGCATTTTGTACTTTTCCTACCTCCCTATTTACAACATCCAGTATGGGAGCTTTATACACTCTCGCTATTACCGACCATTTCAATCACAACAGAGCACTAACAGGCATTTTGTATTAGGAATCTCCAGGTCAAAATGAGTAATTGTCCACAGAGTTATGCCATCAAATAAGGTACCACCAGAGAATAATTATAATTGTTCGATTATAACGCGCATAAAACCAGCAAGTGGTTTCTAAGCATGGGATGAGGATTTGAATCTGTGTTGTTCTGCTTGGTCTTGCTTCAAAGAAAAACACGTTGCCCCTGAGCTATCCTTCCTCACCAAGAACAGTCAGAACAATCTCAGTTAGAAACATGTGGAGATAAGCTGGCTACATCGCGCTGAAGAGTGGCCTCTGGAAGATCCCTATTAGCCCAAGATGGAAGAAAAAGCCCTGCTTGCGACTGAAATCATCCAGACCCAAGACAATTCTCACACATGTAAAATACCCATTATTATTATTAATAGATAAAATTGAACAAGTACATTGCTAGATACATGTATTAGGCAAAATTGAACCAAGGTGGTAAAACCCGAGGATCTGTCTCCTGGAGTGTCTATAAGTCTGACTTGCATCCATGGAGATTCCTTAGTCCACCCCAGAAGGTAAATCCATCTTAGTGTCCAAGGTGAGGCTGCCAGGGTGAGACCACTATGGTCCCCACTGACGTACTTCCTGGACTTCCCAAAAATGCAATTCTGAGAACTGGCCTCCCTCAATTTTCTCTTTGGATGCAACTAGTCCAAACAGAGAACACTGACAAAAGTGGGGACCAGATAGCTCCCTCATCTGAAGAAATACAGGGAAAAATTAACTTGAAGAAGAACCAGAAATGGGCGTAGAAAATCTTAAGTAGATTTCCCCTGGTAAAACTTAAGAGGTGATGGCTGGAAGGTTTAGAATTAATCTTATCCTTAATCTTATCCTCTGGCATTGCTCAGGGCAAACCTTCAGACCATCATTCTTCTCCTGTCAAGCCATTTCAGAAGGGGAGAGACCATATGCAAATCAGTCTTGGTCCCATCCCAAAAAGGACTGGTCAGCCCAAACTGCTAGGTCACATCCCTTCTGCACAAGACCACTAGCAACCCCAGACTTGTTTCTGCCTTGAACAATTGTCTGGGGGGGGGGGGGTTCCCACAGAAATTGCCAGAGGTTTAAGATCAATTCTAAACCTTTCAGCCATCACATTTCTGTTTTTGTAGATTTCCCCATGATAATCGATGTGAAAGTGACACAAAAAATGGAAGGGGAGTGTGTTGATTTGCAAGAACTTGCCATATTCTTATGTCAGGGGGTGGGCTTCTAGGGGCTCGATTGGTCCAGCCGCTACTCAATTTGCCTCATAGAGGGTGGAAGGAGTGAGATCTTGTAGGATATTCATCGACACCAAGGTGCAATAAATCATCTACAGTGGTTGTTAAAAACCTGTAAGTATATCATCAGGGGTTGCTATGAATACCCCAATGCAAATTGACCTGACAGCCTTTCCTAGCACTAAACTAAAACATCATGTGAAGGCTTCTTTTCCTGAGACTGGCACTTAGCTATCACCAACTTAGATTAAGCAATCTTGGTGCCAGGATTCCTCTTTTGGGGTGAATACAATATGATACTATGTTGGTGTCTGGAATGAATCCAGAGGGCAACACTTCAGCCACTTACCTGTTGACTGTTACGCTCACCCGGTATCCACAGGGACGCCACCCAGCCGGGGTACTTGCTGGTATGCTTCTCAGCTTTGCCCTGATGTGGTCTGCGGGGAAGGTTCTGCCTGAAAATACAGGAGAACTGTGTTCAAGACTGACCGACAGGGGTAAGTATCCTCCCTCCACCCCTGTATGATTTCAGTCCCTCTGGCGCCCTCTCCTCACCTTGTGGTAGAATTAGGCGTGCTCTCCGTCCTGCCTTCTTTGCAGGGGTGCGTTGTCTTTCATGGGCGAGTGCGGTCCAGTTACTTCACTGACGCCGGCCTGTTCGATATTGTTCAGGTAGGTCTTATTGCTGTTCTTTAGTTGGGTTGCTATCCTGCATGCCTTTCTTTGTTTAAAATGTCTCTTTTTTCTCCCTTAGGTATGCAGAGCTTCAGCGCGGTGAACTGGCTTGGTTGAGCCCTGCTGGTAAATGATGGCGCGCTAAGAGCGCTATGATGCGGTAAGTAAGCGCTATGCACAGCGCTGCAAAGTCTTACCTTTGCTAACCTGTGTTTTCCTTCCTTGTAGGTCACGGTGTTCTTCAGCGCAAGTGGGATGTCCGGAGTGGTGCCAGCCGAGAGGCGACCAGCCAGGTAAGCCTTTTGAGCAGTTCGTAATTTGTAAATGTCTCTACTGCTTTCTTTAATTTTGCCTCTATCTTCCTCTTTCAGGTCGTTCTGTCTGGGAGGCGTGCAGATTCAAAGAAGCTGTTCTCAGTAGCTGTGAGTGTTTAAAGATGAAGAATGCAGGTAAGATGCTGCTGCTAATGATGTTCCTTTTGTCTCCTTGCAGGTTCTGCTACTCCGAGGTTCGAGGGAATAGCAGGACACGGTGAGCATCACGTTGCAAGCTGCAAAGTAACGCGAAGTGTGTTGTCTTGCTCGGGTGTGGTTTAAATAGCCCCAACAAAATAGTCCAGGTAAAGTAGTCCCTAGGCTGCCACACCCAAAACACTAGACTGCATAGCTTGGTTCTTAGGAACCAAGCTATGTGGATGCCTCCATGTTGGCTGACAATACAATAAAGTAGTTCCCAAGCACATTGTTTGTCATGGTGTATGAGGGCTTTTGAAGAGGATGCCAGGCTCTAGAGAGACGAGTCCTGACTCCACCTGGCCAATGGGTTTGCCAGAGGGGGTTTTGGGCGAAGGTCGTGACAGCGCTCCCCCCTAAGGCCCCTCCCTTGGTGTTCCTTCTGTCTGGCCCAGGTTTGGTTGGGAAGTTCCGATGGAATTTCCTGATTAGACGTGGTGAGGGGATATTCTCACTGGGCTCCCAGGATCTATCTTGTGGTCCAAATCCTTTCCAATCGATGAGATAATATAGCTTGGTCCTAGAGTATTTAGAGTCCAAGATATCTTTAACTTCGAATTCTGGTTCTCCATCAACAAGTATGGGCTTAGGTGGTGTCCCAATCCGTGTGCCAGGTTGCATTGGTTTCAGGAGGGACACATGCAATACTGGGTGGATGTGTAGATTAGGTGGTAAATCCAGTTTCACGGCTGCTGGGTTGATAATTGCCCTAATGGTATAGGGTCCTAAGAATCTGGGATGAAAGGTCCGGGTTCCCTTCATGGGTACGAATTTAACGGCTAACCAAACTTTGACTTCTTCTTGATAATCAGGGGCCTTTTTCCGGTGTTGGTAGGCGAATCTCTTTTGTTTTTCTTTGGCATGAATAAGGTGTTCCTTTGCCCTTTTGAAAGCCTGAGTAATGGTTGTGTGTAGAGTCTTTACCGCTGGCATTTCCAAGCTGGCTGGAAGGTCTAGTTCAGAGGTACGTGGATGTCTGCCATAAAGGGTATAGAAGGGCGTTTGTCCCGTGCTTGAATGCAACAAATTGTTTTATGCATATTCGGCTATCCATAGTAGGTCTTTCCAATTCCTTTGTTCGTGGTGCAGCATGCACCGCGAATATTGCTCGAGTGTCTGATTGGTTCTCTCGGTTTGGCCATCCATTTGGGGATGGTGACTGGTAGATAGCCGAATGTTGATGTGCGCCATTGCCCAACATTCTTTCCAGAAGTTTGAAACAAACTGGCTGCCTCGATCAGAGACCAGAACCGAAGGGAAGCCATGTAGCCTAACCACACCCTGCAGGAACACTTTTGCTAAAGTGGCTGCGTCTGGGAGGCCTTTGAGAGGAATAAAATGGGCCATCTTCGAGAATAAGTCCACAACTACGAAGATGGTGTTGAACCCTTGGCTTGGAGGTAGATCAGTGATGAAGTCAAGGGAAAGAGTGTGCCATGGAACTGGAGGAATGTCCAATGGTTGTAGGAGACCAGATGGTTTTTGTTTCTGTGATTTGTTTTGTGCGCAGACACCGCAGGACTGAATATACTGAATGATGTCCTTATTCCAAGTAGACCACCAAAAGTTCTCTTTCACCTTAACCAGGGTTTTGGCGATCCCAGGATGCCCTTCGATCAGTGAATCGTGATAGTTTGAAATAATATGCTGTTGTAATTCCTTCTTGGGTACATATAGGCGATCCCTAAAAAAGGGTAGATGGTCCTTGATGATATATTGTTCTCCTTGAGTTTGCCATGCGAGGTAGGCATCAGGATTCATTGTCCGTTGGATTTCTTTTCATAGTTCTGCTTGTGTTAAGGCTGTTGTGATACCCAAGAGTTTGTCTTCAGGAATAATCGGTACTGGGTTTGGAGTTGTGTATACTATTTCATCTATGCCCATGCGAGATAAGGCATCCGCCTTTCTGTTTCTGACTCCTGGTCGAAATGTGATTACATAATCATATTTGGCGAAGAAAAGGGCCCACCGTAATTGGTGTGAGGACTGGGCCTTGGCTGTTTTGAGATATTCCAGGTTTCGGTGGTCTGTGATGACTGTAATGGTGTGTCTGGCCCCCAGAAGGTAGTGCCTCCAGGCTTTAAAGGCAGATCTGATAGCCAGGAGTTCCTTGTCCATGATGGCATAATTAATCTCTGGAGGTGGGAACTTTTTCGACCAGAAGGCCACAGGATGTAGCTGGCCGGTTTCCGGGTCTCTCTGTGAAAGGACAGCTCCCATTGCGAGACTGGATGCATCAGTTTCAGCGACATAAGGGGGGTTTGGACTAGGATGTCGCAGCAATGGAGCAGAGGTAAACCTTTGTTTAAGTTCCTGAAAGGCTTAGTCTGCTTCTTCGGTCCAAGCAAACTTTTTATTGTTTTTTCGTAATAGTACTGTGATTGGGTGCACAACCTGAGAGAAGTCTGGGATGAACCGGCGGTAGAAGTTCGCAAAGCCCAGCATGCGTTGTACCCCTTTCAGAGACGTCGGTGAAGGCCATTTCAGAATGGCATCTACCTTGTGTACGTCCATTCTGATGCCTCCTGGAGTAAGGATGAAACCAAGAAATTCTACTTCGGTGACATGAAAAAAGCATTTTTCAAGCTTTGCAAACAAGCGATGTTGACGGAGCTTGGTGAGGACTGAACGAACGTGCCTGGCATGATCTTGTCCTGTTAGGGAGAATTCTCTGTTTAGGCTGAATTTCCTAACCTAGTGAGTCCCCCAGCAGCTTTGCTGGATTTCGGGAGTTTGTTTTTTCCATCCTGCCAAGAGTGAGACTCTTTTTCTCCCACTCTTGGACATGTATGTGTGTAATTCCTTTGAATGTCAATGTGTTCTATGGGCTATGGGGTCTTTTACTCCATAGGGTCTCATATGTTTTTCTATGTGTGTTACACCGCAACCTACGTGCCGTAGCACTGGGGCGTCTTAGCGGACCCCCACCCTAGACTTCATACCCGGGGATTGACTACTGTCTCCCCGGGCATGTAAAGTCACCATTGGCTTTACTAGACCTAAATTTACTAACAGAACTAGTAAAAACCATCTTATTGTGGACGTACTAGTAGGGGTAATTCGATTACTCCTGGATCTGTTATTCGAGGGGGCACTGTCCTGTCCCCCCTTGTCGAGTTTTGGCTGGTGGCAGTGGAAACTACTTGTTATGTTCGACCCCGAACATAACCCTATGGGATTCGTCCCATTGTTGGAGATTGATACTTTTTCTCGTTAATCTCTAACATACCACTGGTCTACTTATCTTAAATAAGTTTATCGGATGGTATTTTCTGCCAGAACTCGGTTTGTAAAATGGCGTCTGTGTTCGTCTCTGTGACTCCTAAACTAAAGGTTGAGCCCGTTGTTCCACTTTTGGCGGGCTCTGTACAGAGACCCTCCAAAGTGGTGCCATTCTGTCTGGGTTACCACAGGGGTGTGGGAGGGGGTTTAGGCACCCTGGACCGAGTTGCCTTGCCAACTACGGTCGCACTCTGGAGTGATTGGCCCAAGTGTTGAGCCTCCCCGCTCACCACTTAGCATGTGTTGATTGACAGCTAGGCTGAATGAATGTGGGTTTTCTGCATAAAAGCAGGGCTTTTGGGACTGGATCTTCAGAAGTCGCCACAGGACCTAAGAATCCGACGAGGGTAACGCTGAGCCGACCTGCACGACGACACCTCCGGTGGAGCCTTGCGGAACCGACTCACCACTTCCCGACGACAGAGGAGATCTCCCTGCCAGAGAGTCTCTTCCCCTGACTGGTAGGAACAGTCCCCTTTGCTTTTTATTCGCCTCAGGACGCAGTGGTCGAATTGCCCGTGCAGAGCACCCCAGCAACCGGATAGCCACTACCCCTGTACCCCGACCAAAAGGTGGTGCCTTGTGACAGAGCACTCCGCGGCTGGTCTCTTCCCTGGTGGTGCACCGGACTTCACTTTTCTTCGACGACGAGAACATCTCTACTCTTGGCAAAGACCCGACGTGCATCCACCACCAGGAACAACTGCCCCCGCCGGAGCTGCCCTCCACGACAAGGTAGCGTGTCCGCCTGGCTTCCCTTTCGATTGGTTCGAGTGAGGTGTCTTAATCCTCTCCTTTCCGTTGGGTCGCCTCCAAGCTTTCTCACGTATTGTTCTGAACTGGTTCAATCTGCCGATAACAATTTGCTACAAAGACTCGAACGCATTTCTACTAGAGACTTTTGGGACATATCGCCTTGCCTCTCTCCGAGTGGGCCTGGCCTCTGAACTTTATGATCTATTGTGGTTCTTGCCTTCTTGCCTTGCATTTTTCCCGTGAAGTATTGAACTGTGTGGATTTCATAACCTGCCTATTTTTCTCTCCCGTCCTAACTAATATTAGAGTGCCATCTAGGTTGAGGCATACACCTCTGTCTGTAAATAAGTGGTGCCGGTAAAACCGAGACTTGTCGAAATATTGCTAGGGGGATTGATCGTTTCTTCTTTGTAGAGTAATTGTATTTGATTTGTTTGCCGTGATAGTACCATAGTGTTTTTATATAGATGTTTCGTTATAAATAAATACCTTAATATCTTTACACTGAGCCTCGTTGCGTGTTTGCTTGTCTTCCTGTGAAGAATTTCCCTATCTTGTATACTCCACATACTGCTTAACTCTTCTTGAGGGAAGTCTGACTGCTCAGCCACAGCTACCAACAGTGAATCTGTGTGGTACAGACTGCTACCAAGTGGGTTTACTGCCAAACACCTGTAGTCCTAAACCTTTTACAGTGGTCCCAGAGGGAACTGCACAGGTTTCCGCCTAACATGTCCCAAGGCTGAGTATACTAAGATGTCATCTATGTACACTAAGGCGCACACATCAATTAACTCCCTTAAGAGGTCATTCATGAAATAATGGAATGCCGCAGGAGCGTTGCATAACCCCAAGGGCATGACTTGATATTCAAACAACCCGTACTTAGTATGGAAGGTGTTTTCCATTCATCTCCTTTTCTGACTCGGACCAGATGTACGCTCCCCGAAGGTCCAATTTGGTACAAATATGGGCATCTTTAACTTGGTCTAGCATCTCAGGGATATGTGGCAAGGGGTAGCGGTTCTTCACAGTGATCTGGTTCAATGCACGGTAGTCAATACAGGTTCTCAAGTCTCCCTCCCTTTTTGGGAACGAAGAACAAAGGACTGGCTGCGGGGATTTTGAAGGACGGATAAATCCATTTGCAAGGTACTGGAATAAATAGGATTTCAAATTAAGGTTTTCTGGTTCTGTGAGAGCATAGATCCTGCTGCAAGGGATTTGTGCACCAGAAACAAGGTCGATCTGATAGTCATAGGGCCTGTGCGGTGGCAATGTATTGGCTTGGTCCTTTCGGAAAACATCCTGGAAATCATGGTATTCACTTGGCAAGGTATTAGTTGCTCCCAGGGTTGATACTGTCCCTCCGGGAGTCATGGGGATACAGACATCGGGTTTCTCCTCTTGGTAATGGCAGGCAGGGGAGCAGTCACCGGGCAAGGTTAATTTTCGTGCCCGCCAGTCTATCAAAGGGTTGTGAGCAACCAACCATGGTATCCCTAGTATTAGCATGAACTGAGGTGCCTTGATGAGATTGAATAAAACAGACTCCCGATGTCTGTCTTGGAACAGCAAGGTTACCCTGCCTGTCCACTGGGTTACTGGTCCGGAAGCGATTTCTGTCCCATCCACTGTGGTTACCTTGTCCATAGTTGGCTTAGAACACAAAGGAAGCCCCATCTCTGCTGCCAGTTCTTGATCAATATAATTTCCAACCGCTCCGCTATCGATGTATGCTTCAACGGCATGCATTCTTGACGACTGTTGGTGGTTAATTAAGATCACTGGTATTGCAAAGTGCGAGGTCAGCAACTCTTTCTTCTCACTCGACAAACTGACCTCTACGTTTGTCGATCTTGGTAGTTTTTCGATTCCTTAGCTTCATCCTTCTCTGTGGCCCCGACTGTTCTTCTTGGGGGTTTTACTAGACAGTCTTTCAGGAAATGTCCTGGTTTCCCACAATACAAACAAAGCTGTTGTTGTCTTCTTTTGTCCTGCTCTTGTTTTGTTAATGGAGGCCATATCCCTCCAATCTGCATGGGTTCTACAGCATTTTCAGGTACACGGGGTGTGTTTTCCCTTGGTCGAACATACACGGTCCGAGGGTCCGTCTTAGACTGGTCTGCTTTTCGGTCCTGCAACCCGTGGTCTAGCTGCACGACCAGATTTATGAATTCTGCACAGTCTCTGGGTGGATCAACCACCTGGGTTAAGATATCCTTTAATTTGCCTCGTAAGCCTCGAAGAAATAACATAGTTCTTTTGTTTTCTGGCCACCTAGCTTCGGCAACCAGTCTGTTGAAGGTAGCAATGTACTTTAACAAGTCTTGATTCCCCTGTCGGAAGGACAAGAGTTCATTGTCTACTGCTTGTTCCTGGGTATGGTGAACAAAAGATTTTTCCATTTCTCTCTGGAACCTCCCAAAGTCATCTAATAGAGGATCGTCATGGGTTACCAACGGCACCGACCAATCTGCTGCACTACCACTCAGGTATGATAAAACAATAGCTACCCGAGCTTGGTCGTTTGGAAATGCTCCAGGCCTACAAAGAAAATGAAGGCGGCACTGATTGATGAATGCCGCATACTTCCGTGGGTCGCCTGAGAACCTTTCTGGTGGTGCCAGGGGCACTGTTCCAGGTAACGTGATCTGCACCAGAGTGGGTGGTATGGCAGGGTTTTGCATCGTTGGATTGCTTCTAGGTAGAGGCGTCTGTCCTGCCTGTGATTAAAAGTATTGCCTGCTAATCTCTTCAGTGCATTCTTTGGTCACTATTAGGTCTCTCCGGAGGGCATTAGTTTCTTGTCGGGCAGAATGAACCTCAGCACAAAGCTCTCCTATTAATTGGGCCAATTGGTCCATTTCTGATGTCTCCATGGAGCCCAGGTGGATTTGTTATGGTAGGCTTTGCGTTCTGTTACGCTCACCTGGTATCCACAGGGACGCCACCCAGCCGGGTTACTCGCTGGTATGCTTCTCAGCTTTGCCCTGATGCGGTCTGCAGGGAAGGTTCTGCCTGAAAATACAGGAGGACTGTATTCAAGACTGACCGACTGGGATAAGTATCCTCCCTCCACCCCCATATGATTTCAGTCCCTCTGGCGCCCTCTCCTCACCTTGTGGTAGAATTAGGCGTGCTCTCCGTCCTGCCTTCTTTGCAGGGGTGCGTTGTCTTTCATGGGCGAGTGCGGTCCAGTTACTTCACTGACGACGGCCCGTTTGATATTGTTCAGGTAGGTCTTATTGCTGTTCTTTAGTTTTGTTGCTATCCTGCATGCCTTTCTTTGTTTAAAATGTCTCTATGCTATGTGGATGCCTCCATGTTGGCTGACAATACAATAAAGTAATTCCCATGTAGTTCCCAAGCACATTGTTTGTCATGGTGTATGAGACTGGCACTATAGGTGCCAGGACTGGCCCCATGAGGGCTTTTGAAGAGGATGCCAGGCTCTAGAGGCCCAAGTCCTGACTCCACCTGGCCAATGGGTTTGCCAGAGGAGGTTTTGGGCGAGGGTCGTGACATTGACACACATTGCTAAAGTGGATTTCATTCTACCAGCTCAGTGAATGCAAACATGAATCCCTAGCAGAAAAAAGAAGAGATTCTCCAACTTACAAAAATAGGAGTTCAGATGACCATGTCCTTTGCAGTCAGGAAGAGCTACAGTCATACACTGTAATTCAGAGTGCTGAACATGTGCAACACCACAGGCGCTGGGCCAGGAATTGAAATATGGGGTGACGGGGAGAGTCCTATTTGTAGACACAAAGCAAATAGGTGAGAGAACTCTCTCAATTAAGCCCTGTAACTAGAATCCATCCTAGCCAATTCCAAAACCAGATTAAAGATCAAATCTCAGCAGAGGGAGAAAAGGAAAGAGGGGGAGAAGTGAAGAGACCCAAGTGAGAGGAGATCTGGAGAAAAGCTCTCCCATGTCCAAATCATCTCTAGAAACACAAGGACTCAGCTATTTGGGAGGAGGTAGATCATGCCTTAGCAGGCAGCAGCTCCTACTCAGGAGTAAGCTTAATAAGCATATCGATCCACAGATGTACTGCCTGCTGAATGGAAGATGGACCTAGTTCATGGACTAGGGACAGGTATAAAGAAGTGGGAAGGAAGTAGCTTCCTTCCTAGAAATGTCCTATAGCAGGAGGGTGACAGAATATCACCTGCACGAAAAGAACACAAAATGAGTGGTTGGGGCAGAGCCCATTAAAACCCAAGGCCTGGGAGAGACACATCCTAAATGTTGAAGAAACCTGGCATCTATGAATGGCTTATTTTGAAATTGAAAGAGAACTATTTTGAATTTGAAACTGAGGTCTGGGAGAGACCTAATCTGAATGTCAAAGACATCCGAGGTCTGGAGAGACCTATCCTGAATGTTGAATGAACCCAAGATCTGGGAGAAAGCTTACATGCATTTTGAGCAATCTAAGTTCTAGGAAAGAACGACTGAAAAAGTCAAGGTCTGCGAGAGACCATTTTGAAACCTCAAGAAACCCCAAGGTCTAAGAGAGACCAACCATCCGCAAGGAGAGTACGGGAACTTCAGTGTGTAAACTCCAAAGGCGGGACAGAGCCTAAAAAGAAAGAACGTGAAACACGGCACATAAAAAATAGATTAATAACGATATGCTTTTTATCCTCATCCAAGAAGCTGTCAGATACCAGAGAAAGATACATTTTGTGTTGGACCATCCATAACGCTGGTTTGTTTAGAGAACTTCCTTACCATTTGCAGATTAACACCTAGATCCTATATATGCGTTTATCCAACCCCAGTGCTTGAAGAAAATCAACCAATAGAAAACATTGTTGTCTTTGCTTGAACTTGGCACAGGCATGTACATGAATAACAAACACTCCTAAGAACACCAAACTGTACAAAAACAAACACCTCCTTTCTAAAAATGTCCCTATAACTGCTCAAAACTCTCACAATGCACCTAGCACCCTCCAAGTGTGAGCCTGTCCTGAGTTAACTTCTACCACTGCCGTGCCAAACCTACAAAGGAACAGGGACTGTGTTTGCCTTTTATATGGCCACAAACTTCCTTAAAGACATCTGAGAGCCCTGATTGGCTGAACAAATCAGCCTGAGAGAGTTTTGGTTTGGCTATCCAAACTCGACGAGTATTAATACTAAAATAAATTACTGTGATGAAATGGATATTTCATCACAGTAATTTTCTTGAGTGTTAATGGTATAATTTAGAGTTTGAGCCAAAGGCAACATTATCTAAATAAATAATAAAAAAAACAGACCCAAATATCATCTGCATGTTTTCCCTTTGCATACCCATTAAGTAGAAATATTAAATGTATCATAAGTGTACAGAAGTCGTCAAGCTCACACAATTATAAGGCTTCCCCTCTCATAACGATGGACCAGTAATGCATTGAGACCAAAAACAAAAATATTTGCAAACAGGTTCCCTCCTGGCAATTGTCATCATTTCCTCTACAAAGTGCAAAGTAAATGTGTAAAGGTATATGCAATCACTTGTATATCTTTGTTTTTGCATGTCACAGTGCAAATACACTAAATACCACCTGGCATGCAGCCTGTACAATTGATTCTTGGGGAATCTGGCTGCTTTTTGCTTGAGCAAACACCTCCAATACCTTCTGAATTTCAGGGGTTTTATTGTATTAAACGGTACCTGATTGACAGTTTCGCGAAGCTTAAATGTCTCTTAACTAAAGAGTTTTTCTGAATTTCAGGGTTTTTTGTCTTCCACTACCTGTATATTTGTTTCCATGGTAGCATTGCGGGTAATGACATATGTAATGTCATTATTGCATTAAAAAGCTAGGCAAAAGGAGGTTTTAAGTTAAAGATATTTCCTTTATCTAAAGTTACAAATTTACTAAAGATTTCATCTGTAAAGACACAGCTTCAATATGTGCACTCAAGAAAAATCATAGTAACGTAATCAGTATATAGAAAAAAAGATGTGCTTACCTAGCACAATTCGCTAGAGTGTTTCTATCTACTTATTGTGCATAAATTATGCTTGGACATAGTTGTTATGATTATTTCAAACAAAACATACAATAAAGAAATACATTAAAAATGTAATAGAATAAAGTGGTACAATTGGTGTTTTATCCTGTTACCTTTTGTCAGGCAAATCCGTACTCAAGCATAAAGATTAATGTTTCTTTTGCCCAACCATCTAAGGTTGTGAGATATAATCATAGAACTGTTCAGAAAAATCAACTTAAGAGTGATGCACACCCTTACTGGCCATATATGTAATGTTCACTTTTGTTTCTTCGTAGCTGCTAGCGTGTTTGTATTTCAACATGAACATAATCCACAAACTTCATTACAAAACATTTTTGAAAAATTACCATTTTGAATGTTATCAAACCCATGTGTTTTTCCAAGTCAATACTATCAACCACCAATGTGAAAGAATGTGTGCACTAAAAGATTGGTTATGCAGGGTTCTTTTGATCAATATTTAACATGGCAGAAAGAGAGATATGAAACACTACATGTCTGCACCTTAGTAGACAATAGTAAGGTTTTCTCACCAATGGTGAGTCAATGAGTTATTAACAATTAACCACAAGTACTATCCCTATGGTTTTAACTTGGGTCTACTACTTGGGTATAGCTTAACAACACATGATATTCCACTAAACGATCCACAGTTATGAACAACAATAAGGTGCAATTGTACTGTCCCATTTTAGAACAAGGACGTAATCAAGTGAATTGAACAATCTGCGTATTGGTATCTATATTACCAAATTTCCAGAATATAGTACACAATGTATTTATTTTAAAGGGAAACATATACACTTTCTATGTCTTATTACATGCTATTCTACATATGTAGTAGTCACTTCAGCCCTAGGGGTCGCTGGTGTGCTGACTACTATTGGGGTGTAGAAAGCCTATCCCTTTCCTCTCTCACTGCTTTCCTATACTAAAAAGTAAAGTGCACATCCATTGGTGGTCGGATTCCTACTTTAATATTTCTGACTCCAATGTTTGTGTCTTATCAATAAAAATAGTTCTGATTCGGCCAAATGGTCGATCAGTGGTTAAAAAATGTATATGAGTGCCCTACTTCTTGTGTGTAAATGGGGCACTCAGATGTATGTAAATTTGTATCTTTTTTATCAAGCCCTTTTATCATAAATATAGTGGGTCTTGGGGTCTGGGTCATCAGTCCAGAACTGCTTTTTGAACGTCAACCGGTTTCAGCAGTTCAGGTTAATGGCCGCTTTCTTCAGGACAGTTGATATCTTGTTGCTTTTATGCATAAATATAACATTTCTTCTAATACTCCCATTCATGGGTATCATAGGGAAATCTATGGGTTTCCGGGCGGGCATTGTGGATCACTTTCCATGCCCTATTGGGTTAAAAAGACAGATGGGATATCATCAGTCTCAGAGGGCTTACCATAAAACATAATAGGTAAATGTCCAGGCTTCATTGTCCCTTACCTGTAGTGACTTGTATGTCACTGTTGGTACATGTTTCCCTAGTGGGATATAGTAGACGGATCCTGGTGTGTGATTGCTTCCAGGGTCTCCCTTGGGTCACTATCTAAGGATGAATACAGAATGGGATAGCGTTCTTATCATCAAGCTACTGTTTACTGGAAGAGAGTGACACATGTGTCTATATTGGACGTCCAGTTTACCTGTTGTATAGCTGGATTATTCTAGGTAGTCCATGTTGTAGGCTTCTTATTCGTCTTTTGATGTCTGGTCACCCTAGGAGACAAATCCCAATATGTGAGTGTCTAGAATGTGATGTTCAAAACATCTTACTTAGTTCTTAGGAGATATTATTAACAGTTAGTGACCGAGCTACGATGGCTGTTATATATGTCAAATCTAGAAAGTTTGTCTGGTACACACACTGTATTGCCTGGAGTAGTCTCTCCCCAAATAGCTCCCCATCTGTTTCTTGTTTAAGCAACCTTGGCGCCAGATAAGACTATTCAGCGCCACAGGTTCTGCCTCTTTCAATATGCATTATCCAGAGTATGGAGTACCCCGATTATCTTTGCTTCAAGGGACTCCCTCCAAAAACAAGACGGATGCATAGTAACGCTGTATCATATAGTATACAACTGAGTGCTCCCTGTAACTGTTCAATGCTGAAGAGTCTCTCAAGGTAGTCTACTGTGACTCTTCAAAAGTTGACTCGACATCAGACTTGGCTATTAAATGCTCTCGTAGAGTTCGCTTACCTTTATTTTCAATTTTTGCAGCCGGATTCGGATTTATTCGGATTCGGATTTATTTCCGGATTCGGTCGCGGACGCCATGATGGAGAACCTCCCTATTTCTAATCACATGTTCTAATCACGTGACCGTTCGCGAGCAAGCTCGTTGTTATATTTGTAAAAATTAATGTGCTACATTGATCGCTCTAAACGAGCGTACGGGCCTCTAATGTTCTTTCATTCAAATGCTCTGCACTATTAAATACGTTGCTCGATCGGCAGCAATTCGAGCAGAAGTCTCCTCCCAAGTCTTCATGGGGGATGTGGTTCTACGTGTATCGTCACGTGTCCTGTTGATATGCCGAGCTGCAGCGCTCTTCGGAGTCTGTAATTACTATGTCTGGTAATCACTTGAACAGTTTATGTTGTTAAGACCTCATGTCGCTCGTTTGTTGTTCTGGGGTTTTCTTGTATATGAATTCTTGTTGTGTGCACCTAGTTATTGCAATAGGGACTACACAAAACCTTGCTGTTCATGGGAAATGTGGTCCGATCTTGTGTCTAGCTCATTTCATATATTTTCAAAAGGGAGCATGACCATAGTATTGAGAGATTAGACATTGGTGAAATTGAAGGAATAATGCAGTATACGATCTCCTTACTAATGTTCACCCTCAATAAATGATGTTCAGACTGGGGGTTGTATTACAGCTTCACCTTCTTAAGATGGCCGACAGGTTACAAGTTAAGAACTATAGAGTCTGAAATAGAAAATGGACTTCACGTCGTGATGGCGACACGCCCCTCTTTCTCCCACTACATTTTGAAAATAATGATTGAACGCTCCTGTTGCGAGTCGGAAGGTTTGAATCGAGGGCACTTATTTTCCCAAAATGCAGACAAGATGTTCTCGTACTAACAAGGTAAACAAGAACAGAGAATATGATTGAGGTTTGAGCACTGTGGTGTTTTGGTATATTGGAATGTAGAATTCATCCGGTGTGGGGTTATTTGTGTTCTCTTCCAGTTGTTCCACCCCAAGTGTTTTTTTTTATACCAAATAGCATGCTGATACCGGATGTGTGATGTTTAAGGAGAGTATAGAGGTACACAAGAAGCAGATGCCAGTCGCACAAACAGTGGGTATTTTTTTTTTTTATCCCTGGTCGTTTTTATCCCTGGTTGTGTTTGAATAATACCATTAGCACAGCAGCTTATCAGTACTTTTATGTGGTCATAGTTGACACACCAGCAGGGGTGACAACACGAATTTGACAAATATGGCAATGCGTGTTAGTTGATGCTCCCTTAGAATTTTGGTGGCAATAATAGGCTATCAGAAGTAACCTTTGGTGGTATACCCAGTTGATGGGTTAACCTTTTAGAGAGATGGAAGGGAAAGAACCAGCGTAGATTGCTTTGGGGTTTTCCTCACCTATGTTTTTAAACAGATTAGTATCTCTCAAAGCAATGTGAGGGATAAATTGGTTCACTGTCTCCTCAATGTTTTTTCTTTATACATGATTACAGATGTCTGCCTTCTTGTGAGGCCCCTTAACGAGCCACCTTGCTATATTAATGAAAAAGACATCAGTAACTCCTTTTTAAGTTATTTATTTTCTTATAGAAGGACACGTGGTTATTAAAAAAACAGCACTAATTATGGCTGTTTATACTGTTTCTTTAGGACTATGGGCACTATAAAAAATAAAGCAACCAACAACAGAACTTGCAACGTTGGACATTCAGAATTAATGAGTGTTGAGAACAATCCTTAATGTTACATAGCTGTTCCCCTGAAGAAGTTCTTTGAGTTATTTGTGAACATTAAAAGAACAAAACATGTTGGGTTTAAACTGCTGTTATTGTTAACAGTGTGTAGGAATAAAACATAATTGTTTGTTAGGATCAGGGTAAAAGTATCCGTTAAAAGTTAAATGTGGTAGGCTAGTTGAGTACATCTTTAATTGAATGAGTATATACTAGCAGTAAATAACGTGATGGTGAAGGAAATAGAATACCTGCCTGTGTTCTCTTTATGATTTCCTCATTGGAAATATTGGATTTGGTATTAGAGATTATATTGCACATGTCACTTTGATCACTCTTTTATTAATGATATTAGTATGTTGATATTAGTATGTTTTGTATGTGATTTTAAAATGTGTACTTAATCAAATATTGTATACTAGATTATAAGGTTGAATTGAGTATCGGAAGAAGTTGGCTATATATATATATAATTGATGACCACTAAAAGTGTAAGTTGCATGATATTGGTACAATGATTTAAATAGTTATGTTCCAAATTAAGATTGTCAGTGTCATATCTTCTTAAGAAACAGTATAGTGGTGTTGGGATCCTTTTTTAGTTGATTTGGTTTGTTTCAGGGTAAGATCCCAACATCCTTATCCACCCTGAGTCTCTTTTGAGTTGTTATTTGTAATAATATGTATTGCATGCCAATACACTACTTGACATAAGAACGGCAGGCCGTTGTACTGGATTTTTTCAGGGTGGCACACTTCCCCAAAGTGCTCTGTGCCATAGATTGCACCCATGTGGCCCTACGTCCACCTAGGGCCACTGAGCATATCTACCGAAACCGCAAGCACTGGCATTCCTTCAATGTACAGGTGGTATGCGATGCAAAGGGAATCATCACCTCTGTCTATGCAAACTACCCTGGCTCCACCCATGACAGTTTCATATACAGAATGTCCGCCCTGAGCCGGGCCCTGGAAGCTGGGCAGCATGGCGACACATGGCTCCTAGGTGAGTACAAATGCCCTTGCACATGCATGCAAGTCACACACAGACAAATACCCAAACCCTAATAATCTCAACTATTATCACCTCCCCAGGGGACAGTGCCTACCCTCTGAGCAACCACATGATGACGCCAATCCGGAACCCCACCACACCACCCCAGGTAAGATACAACACCGCCCATATTGCAACGAGGGCCATAGTGGAGCGCACATTCGGAGTGCTCAAGTCACGTTTCCGCTCCATTGACCGCTCTGGCGGGCAACTACTCTATGCACCACCAGTAGTGTGCAGGATCATTGTGGCAGCATGTGTCCTGCATAATGTTGCAACACGGCAGGGCGTCCCGGTGGACATGGTGCTGCCCCCACATCCCCAACCACAGGCACAGGCGCTGCCCATGGGAGGGGACAGGGCACGTGGCGAGGAAGCCCGGACCCACCTTGTGGCCACATTTTTCACCTAAACCCCCACCCCTGCGGAGTGCACACAGGCCTGGCACATACCAGGTGACAATCGATGATGACAAAGAGACAGTCAACTGTCACAACCCTACCACCCTGAGATAGTTGCCATGGAAGTGCCACATCGGCTGCATCTCTAGCTACTTAAACACAAGCTATCCTGTGTGACCAAAAGCCAAACATATGACATATGACATGATATGGCCTATACACAAGTATTTCAAGGTGCGATGAGGCAGGGAGGGGGGAACAAGGGAAGACAGACAACGGTACTACTAAGCCAGGTGTCATTTAGATTGTGCAAGTGCAGGGGAAGGGGGAAGGGAAAAGTGCAAGGGGAAGAGGAGGAGGGGGAGTGCAGTACAGGGGAAGTAGACCAAAAAACAAATACATAGGTTGGCTGGTGGCAACTGCAAAGGTAAGTGCAGACAAGTGCTGGGAAGGGGGGGCTGTAGGGATAGAGAGACAGTCCCGCAGTGCAGGGGTTGCCAGGGAGGCAGTGCAAGTGGAGAGTGGCCGGGCCAGAGACCGAGGTCGGTGAGAGTGGCCCTGTTGCAGCTCCAGTGCAGTTCCAGTGAAGAATTCCTCAAGGGAGAGGCAGAGAGAAAGCAGAAGCAAAGAGGAAGGTCTTGAGGTGCTTCCCGAACCGGAGATGGTTCCCATCAAGTTCAAGTGAGGCAGGAAGGCTGTTCCAGAGGGAGGGCCCTGCCGCGGAGAGAGATCTACCCCCAGCTAGTTGCTCTGAGAAGCGGATGACCCTGACATGCAAGGTGTGCATCACACACACCTGCAAAACAGGCAATGGACATCACTGTCATGTCACTTAAACCCTCCCAAACCACAACCTGACATGGCAAGCAATACCCATACACCAACACAGTAACGATAAGGTACACATTGCCATGTCCAAAATCTACAGTGGCATCAGACAATGATGCCTGACCTGGAATCAGATGAAATGACAGACCAACAACCTCCCACCCAAAATAAGTCATTTCCAAATGCATTACAAGAGTTGTAGACGTAACATAACAATGAATGCTTGTCTACATGCACATTGTGCATTGCAAAATCAACACTGCAGCTTCTGTGTGCTGTGTCCTACTCCTGCAACACACTGCTCAGCGCACAGCACAGTGAACAGCCATTGTGTGTGATGCACACCCTAAGCATCACATCTAAGTGAGAGACCACATCAAAAAGCAAATTAGGCATGTACAGGATCCATAATTGGTCACAGAACATGTGCTGCAGCGACACAGTGGCCACCAGAAGGCAAACAGTGTACACGTGGATATGCAAGGGTGGGAGTACATGTAGTGCATCAGAGTGCAAGTGTGTGGTTCTGCAAGGACATGCACTCCACATATGCATGTGCACTCAAGTGACCATCAGTGTTCTCTAAACATCACATGTGAACATTCACCATGTGTACACCGCAGCATGTCAAACCACAACTATCCCCTCACACCTGAAAGGTAAACACAACACATGAACAGGCATTGATCAGCAGAACACAACATGTACATAGGATACCACCATTACAATTTCAGAGTTCCTATCACACTGCAGGGCAAGGCAACTATCAACAACAACCCCCCCTCCCTCACAAATGACCATGACCCACTGAACAACTGCACCTGGGTCATGGAGCCTTCAAACCTCAATTCCACCTGGCCACAGGATCACCTTTACCCTTAGTCATCATCTCCCACCTTGTGTGTAAAAAGGTGCCTGCACCCTCATAATCCACACTCATTTCCAAAATCACAAAATCCAAGCAAGAAAAACGAACCAGAACACCCTCAAGTAGATGACTTGACGTAGCAGTACCTCACAAAGGCCAAGTACTACCACAATGATGCAACAACCAAGGTAGCACAGTAAAACAATGTCACAACAGGATGTGAACCATGTGTGGTACATGACATAGGATGATGCACCATGAACGGATGTGTACTGCCACAGGTCCCGTGTACAGGCGCGGGAGTGTCACGAAACAACCACCCCCACCGTGTCGCGGGTGCCTGCAAGGTCAAACTCACACAGGCCCCTGAGACTCTGGTGGGGAAGGAGGTTCAGGGATATGCAGTCGGGACAGATGTTGACACACCGGATGACTGGAATGAGTGGCAGGAGAGGGGAGGAGGAATGACACATGAAACTAGTGAATGCACGAAAATGTACTACCTGCATGAACACATACACAATCCAAACAAACTTGGACATCATTGTCATGGCCTTCTGTAGTCCAGGCTTAGGAGTGGTACGAACCAACCACCCCCTCTAGGGTTTTGGCGCCTACAAGTTCGGTGCTTACACAGGCATCCGCAACCCCAGCGGGGAAAGAGGGTTAGGGAACATTGCTTGGATAGGTACGGGAAGCAGGAACACCGGGTAGAGGGTAGAGGGTTCAAAATTGCATAGGATTCTGGGTGATTAGGGGTAAAAAACATACCAAATTGAACCACACATACATCCATCCATTAGTACACTCCCCAGCAAGTCTATGCAGAGCAGTTTGAAAGAAAAACAACAAGACACTTAGCTCTGGTTTTGAGTCCTGGCCTCCTGCCTGCGCACTCTTAGGTCTGGTTACAGGAGCACTGCAATGCTGCAAAGAGAGCCACAGTCAACAACCTGTACGTGCCAATTACACAAAAACACAACACCAAACATGCCCCATAGCAACAAACTACTCTCCAAACAGACAATCTGGTGTAGATGCTTCGTACCCATATATAACATTACCCTTGTGACGGGTCATACACAGTCAATGCAGTAAGTCAGCCGCCGGTGGGTGTGCGTGGCAAATGGAACACCAATGTGTCACAATTCACACAACATGCAATGTTCCCTGGGTAAGCAGACAGACCCATATAGCAAGCCATGACTTCTGAGCAAGTTGCGTACCACCATGATCGAAACAAAGTTGGCAGTGCATTTATCATAAAGTACATGGAAATGATATGCACTGCACCCGAGTATGTCCCTTGCTGTATGTCCCTATGAGCTGCCCCTTTCCATGTCTCTGAAGGCTACATGGTTGATACAAGTGCCTCAATGGACCTTGGTGTACCGGAGGGTATGTGCCACTGCCCCTGCACGTGTCACAGACAACCTTGCAATCAACAGCCATCAGTCCACCAACACATGTGAGCTGCATTGTGTGCTTCAACACCAATATTCGTCTAAGCTCACCCTCAGTGCTTTGACTAAGCCTGCATAAGCAACTCGCCTGGTGCAAGCTTTGCTGTGTTGTGGCCACCCTGTACTGCTCACCTTGCCTGGAGTTCCTTGGAACACGTCAGCAGTTCTAGGATGTAGGTCTGCAATCCCTGTGCCTCTGCTTGTGCACACATGTGCCTGTGGGCACCAACAAACGTGTCCAGAATTCCGTCGTCCAATGGGCCATGTCTGCTGGCAAAGGTGCTCTGGAGGCTCATCCCCCTGCAGAAAGGGCATGAAACACATGATTAATGCTTCAAAGTCATCTGTGTGTGTCTCATCAGGCATCTCATTACTTGACCATGTCAGAGAGTCACATCATAAATCACACCATCAGTCCATCTTTCACATCCAAAGTGTGGAACACTATCTACAGCATGAATTGCAACAAGCACGTGTGCAGTAAAGATAAGAAACATACTACACAATGCATAGCAATTAATGTACACATTAATCATGACACACCCCATCTAGCAAAAGCTGAACAGTGGACAATAACACCAAAATCATCCCCACTAGGGGTGTAAACACAAGTCACACAGCACCAGACATGCCACAGATATGACAGTCCAAAGCCCTTGTGTAAAAGTTTGTGACACCGAACCATCCTTGCGAGCCCATGGATAAGGGAGGCAGGAGTGGCATATGTGAGTCAAGGACCCCAAGCAGCAAACACATACACAAGACAAGCCTGAAGGGCCCAGCTGGAACAGACAGTGGATGCCTTCAAAAGCCACAAAGCACCGCAACGTCACATGAAAGCACAATAGACAAGCAATTTTAAACTAAATCAACTATTAACTAATTACACTAAGAATGGAAAACCTACATTACCTAATTAAACTAACTATCAAACAGAAACTTAACTAGCTAAACTAAAAGAAAAATCAAAAATGGCCACATACGACCCAGGGGGGTGGGGAGGCACCCAGGAGGGGGGAGGTACAGGGTGCTGCTCAACATCCACATGCGATGATGCTGAGCCAAAAAAAACCCCTCCATGGGCTCAACGCCTGCACAGCCCAACCTATGTGGGAGATAGATGGTCGTCCGAGTCTGGCTCATCCTGGAAAGGAGGACGTGGCACAGTAGCCTGGCCACGCCTAGCCGCAGCTTGCCCCTCGTCGGCAGCAAGTCTGCCGGACGGGTGAGCCTGGTTCTGTGTGGCGATGTGACATAGGTCTGCATGCAGAACCTCACGTGATACACGTGCTTCCTCTTGCAAGGTAGCACGTGTAACACGGAGTTCCTCCTGCAAGGCCTGGCTGGACAACCACTGCACCTCCCGGCAAGCCTGTAGCTCAGCCGAGATGGTACACTCAAGCTGTGCAAACCTCTCCTCTGCCTGCTGCCTCTGGGACATTATAAGGACACCCGGAGTGGATCTGAGGGAAGCATACTCCTCCCTCAGGGCATCAATGTGCGCCTCTGCATGAGCAGCAATTGCTTGACGCAGAGACGACATTTCAGCCTGGCGTGCCCTGTCTGAAACCGCCATGCCCAGCCTGAGCAAGCGGGCCGTGGACCGTGCCGCCTGCTGCTGGAGAAGCACCTGCCTAGCGGGGGGGAGCACAGATCGGGCCACACGCTCCATGCTCTCAGCGATGTTCTCAATTTCTGCCCCCTGCCGTTCGGAATTGGCAGTCATGTCTTGCTCCCACTCAGTATACTGCGGTTGCGCGCGGCGACTGCATTGCCGGGCTTGACCCCTGCGGGACCCAAGGACCGGGGGTCCTCGCTGTGTTGGCACCGCCCACGGCTGCACGACTACATGCCCCCGTCGACGTGATGTCCCAGGCACATCAGTGACTGGTGTGGAGGGTGACCCTGCGTCCCGATCCACCATGGGCAGAGGAACCAAGACTGTCTGATCCCTCAGTGCAGGGGTCGCAGACAGAGGAGTGTCCACATCAGAATCACTCACCCCTGACACATGGACTTGATGCTCATCCAACTCAACATGGACGTCAGAGTCGTCATCAAGGCTGGACTCATAGGCAGCCAGAGACAAGATGGACTGCAGCACTTGGGGTTTTTCATGGCCTACCACCCCACGACCCCCACTAGTGCCGGGTTGATGTGGTGGTAACAACCCTGTGTCTGGCATGACAACACCATCCTCCGCCTCCATTGCGTAATCACCTGAAAAATAGAGAGAAAAAAGGTCACTACACATGTCAGAAGCACACAACACACACACACACCGACAGCAAACGCATCCGGCAGACATGTGACACACAACATATAACCTGGCATGCATGCTGGGTCAACTTTGAATAGCTTCTGTGATCAGACCTGTTGAAAGATGGCAGTTTCAATGGAAGTGGGTCTATGCAGTGCAGAAAATGTGTACGCCACTCACTACCTACATGTACAAGGACTCCATGGTGTGTGCCAGGAAATGTGAAAGCAGTGCAATGTCAAATTCAGACATCACGTGCATTGTGCATTCAATGTGTACCATATCTAGAAGCCAAGCACCCCTCCACCCCAGTACCAAAGCAGGGATGCCTAGCATGGTATCAAAAGGCTGACCATACACCTGTGTATTGACAGGCAGTGTTGACTGGCATCAAAAGCTTAATGTGATTCAAGTGACAACACTGCAAATGATGCTGGGACAGTAAGCAGGACACATGATGAAAACTCTGGATTCCGCCCATGTGTGACGAAGACACAACAACAGTTGGACAGAGTCATTGGCCATTGAACAGGCTGAGGCCTGTAAGCCACACAGATTGTCAGACCCTAAACATGTGTGCAACGCAGGACTGAGCCACAGTTGACATGGGAAGGCTGATGAGATGCCAGGCAATGTATGTAACCAAGGACTTGTATTACAGTGATTATCCAGTCAAGGACACATAGGGGCATGCGTGCAATGCACATGGAGCATGAATGGGCACTCATGTCCCTGCGGAACATCTGACCTATGCACAGTACAAGTGAGATACCCTGCATCGAGTACTAAGGCTGTACCACACGGCATATGTCTGGCAGATTCTACGCTGGAAGTTAGCATCTACACAGGACACATGAACAAGAAAGTACACATTGGCAAGATTGAAGCAGACCAGTGCAAAGGTGGAACTGGGGTGCAGAGTGGCGAAGGAGGGGCAAGGGAGCATACCTACATGGAATCCCCGCATGCAGGCAGAGGAGACATGCATGACGGAAGCATTGCATTACTTGCACATCAGAACCATGTACATGTCACATGTAGCGGCAATCATGCACAACACATCCCACAAGTGAAACACACACGTCCTCAACAAACACGCATCAACACTCACTGGACTGCGCATCAAAGTCCAGCATCTCTCCCACTTCTTCGACCAATTCAGGTGGTATGAACTCCGCAACGAGAGCCTCATGCGGAGTGAGCTCTTCCTCCTCTGGTGCAGGCCCACCGCCAGTCACCAGAGTCAAGTTGTAATTAGAGGCACGCTTAGCCTTAGTGCTGCGTTTGATGTCATTCCAACGCTTTTTGCACTCTTGCGCCGTGCGCACCTCATGGCCGAATGAACTGACATGTTCCGAAACATGCTTCCAGTGGGTGTCACGTTGGGCAGCTGTAGTCTGACTATTGGCACTCACTAGCATGTCACGGCTGTGGCCCCGCACATAGTCCACGAGGAAGTCCAGTTCCTGCTTACAGAAAGGCTTCTTCCTCGACGTGCAGGAGGTCGTGGCTGTGTGTGGGGTC
Organism: Ambystoma mexicanum; assembly: GCF_040938575.1. Lineage (NCBI taxonomy): Eukaryota > Metazoa > Chordata > Amphibia > Caudata > Ambystomatidae > Ambystoma > Ambystoma mexicanum. The sequence goes on along the minus strand of NC_090935.1, from coordinate 1,271,382,170 downwards.
CCACCTGTGCTGCAGGTGCAACCTTCCTCCTCTTGGACTGTGGCGCAGACCCTGGCTGGCTAATGCCGCCCTGACCAGTATGGCCAGTGGGTTCGGTGGATTGAGCCAAGGGAGTGGCAGGTGGAGGGATGACCAAAGGCCTGACTTGTGTCAGTGGCAGCTGGGTGCCCACTAATGGACCCTGCGCAGCAACATCAGCTGTGGCAGGGTCATTGACCGCAACGGTCCTGGTTGGCAGACTCACAACCGGGGTGCTGTTGGGTGCATCTGCCCCTGCACTTGCCAACACCCGGCTGTTCGGGGCAGCAGATGACATGACTGACCCAGGGACACGTGTCTTGGTCTGAGCAGACCGGCCTGCCCCTATGGTTTCCCCCCTGGCCTGTTGGAGATCTACCAAGGGCTCTTCAAGTGCCAACGCAGCCTGCGCTGGCAGACCCGGAGCCTGGGTGGCGGTGTCCACAGCTGCACCTGCAGCTACCACTACCCTTGGGCCCGTGGCAGTCGATGGAATGGACTGCCGGGTCAAATGGGTGCCATTGCCAGATGCAGGAGCTGCATCCCCCGGAACCACAGGGGGTGGTGGCATGACTGCACCGACACATGGCACAACATTGTGCTCAAGTGGCGCACCCCTGCCTCTTCCCCCTCTGTGGCCGCCCTGGACACCCTGGAGTCCCCCTACTCCCTGGTCACCACGGCCCCGTCCCCGACCACGCCCGCCACGAGGAGGACACCCAGCTGAGGCGCCCCTCACCTTTGGTGGCCTCCCAACCATGGCACAGATGTAGTAGTGCTGGCACAGATGGAGTGGTGCCAATGGGAGGTGTACACCACAATTGACCTGGGCAATTGGGGTGAAGGGGGTGGGAAGCAAAATGTTAACAGCACCCCTGCACCTGCAAGGCTGTATGTGACCCCGGTGATGTGGTGACGGGTCACGCAATGCTCAGGCACCCCAAAACTGCAGTAAAACCGTGCACGCAACCCTGCAACCTACGTGCGTGGATTCAACCTCCCGCAGTACGCGGTGGCACCCAGTAACACGAATAATGCGTACGCGTAGGACACGCAGGCTACTATGACATCGAAAATGGGTGCGATACACAGGGGCACCCGCAGTGGGAAAAAGAGCGTGTGCGACTCACCGTCTGACTAGCGCGATGCAGAAAAACACGTGTAGCCAATACCCCCGCCAAAAGAAGAGATACGTCCTGGGCCCGCTCATCTTTAACCCGTGCTGAGGGAAACGCACGCGCGCGTCACGTCACTTACGCGCATGGGCCCTTTCCTCGTATTACACGGGGACGTGCAGTTTTTCACGCGCACTGAAATGCCCATGCACGCCTGTGCGCGTCACGTCACAGGGGCGCTTGCGCTTCAGGGGCCTTCTGTCCAATGAAATTGCGTATGCGTGCAAATGCGCTTACGCGCTAAGGGCCTTTCCTCGAATTACACGCTGACGTGCCGAATTTTCACGTGCCAAATCACTCCGTATCAAGCTGGCCACACGTAAGCACACGGAAGACCACGTTCCTACCCAGAAGGACGAACTACTGCCCCCCAGAGCCCCGAGCACGCGCCCACCTGCCATCTGCTGCTGCCTGACTGCCTGCTGCCCACGTGCCCTGCCATTTGTTGCCTGCACATCAGCCAGGGGTGCTGTTGCTGTGACAACCCCTGCTGGAACCGAAGACTCCCGACTGGGATTCCATCGCTCCACACCCCAGCCCCAGGACCCAGTTGCCCACCCACTCCTGCCTCTGGGGTTGTCATGTCGGGCACTGCAACATCTGGCACCACTGACAACCCCTGGCCAGAGAGGCAGAGGGGCACCAGCTTCAGTGCCACCGAAGTTGGTGTTCTGGTGAAGCAAGTCCTGGGGCAGTATGATGCCCTCTTCGGAAGTTCCCGCGCCGACAAGGAAGGACGGACTCGGATCTGGACTGACATCGTGACTGCCATCTACGCGGACGGGGTGGCAGTCCGCAACTTCCAACATGTCAAGAAGCGCTGGGAGGACTTCAGGTCCAGGACCCTGAACAAGGCCCGGCGCCTCTTGAAGGCAGCGGATGCCAAGGGGCGCCGGGGCCACTTGTCGGAAGATCAGATGAGGGTCCTGGAACGCATATCCCCAGCGCTCCACGTCCAGGTCCTTGAGAGGCAGACCCGTCTGGAGTCGAGCGGTAAGTGTACATGCATCCTGATTGTGAGCTGTGCATGTGGTGATGTTTCAGTAGTGTGCAGGTTGCACATCTGTTTGTATGGGGTCGAGTATGGGTGGGGGTGTACAGGGCCATGGGGCTAACACATGCGAGGGCTGTAATGTGTGAGACATGGATGGTGCTTGCGTGTGTAGGCTTGCATGCCAAATGCACAGTTGTGTGGGAACACATGTTTGGATGAATGTGTATGTAAGTAGACATGTCCGTGATGTCACACATGTATGTTGTTTTCAGCTGCATGTATCAGCACTGTGTGCATGTGCATTTGTGTGTATTTGACAAGGGTGCAACAGTGATGCAACATGGATACATGTGACAGCCGGATGTGGAAGCCTGATTGGCAGATGTGACATGGATGCCCATCTGAACACTGCAACACTTGGCAGAGGTGTACACATGCATGCAAGTGTGGTGGTGTGTGTACATGTGTGGTGCACTTCCTGTGTTGCATGTGATGTCTGGCTCAGCTGTGCCTGCTCATGCTGTTGTATGGGTATGGATGGTGCTGGCAGTTGCGATATGGCTGTGGTATGGCTCATGTGTGCGAGTTGAAATGACATGTGTGTTGGGGATTGTGATGGCATGTCTCAGGTTTGCCAATGCCACTCATGTACAACTGTCATGTGTGTATGTGTCCATTGTACAGTGCCCTGATGCCTGTGTTTTATTTCTCCCTGTCTGCAGCGTCAACTGATGAAGAGGGCGGAGAAGGTGCTGTGGAGCACAGCGGCGGGGATCCCACCACCAGCCGGAGACGCAAGGCCCGGCTCCCCTCCCATGTTGTCATCTCGTCGGGGAGTAAGGAGTCCGGTGCCGCGTCCCAGGCCGCAGCTGTTGGGGGGAGGTCCAAGAGGCCAACTCATGTTCCCCACGTGCAATTCACGTGTGGTGCTCCCCGCGCACCCCTGTAATACACGTACCCTGATGGAATCGCGTGTGGAACTTCAAGCGCACCCCTGTGATACACGTACCCTGCTGAAATCGCGTGTGGAACTTCCCGCGCACCCCTGCAATACACGTACCCTGCTGACTTCACGTGTGTGACTTCCCACGCACCCCTGGAATACACGTACCCTGCTGATATCGCGTGTGAAACTTCCTGCGCACCCCGAAATACACGTAGCCAGGACATTCGCGTGTGGAACTTCCCGCGCACCCCTGATATGCACGTACCCTGCTGATATTGCGCGTGAAACTTCCCGCGCACCCCGAAATACACGTAGCCAGGACATTCGCGTGTGGAACTTCCCGCGCACCCCTGATATACACGTACCCTGCTGAATTCACATGTGAAAATTCCTGCGCACCCCTGATGTACACGTACCCTGATGGAATCGCATGTGGAACTTCAAGCGCACCCCTGTAATACACGTACCCTGCTGAAATCGCGTGTGGAACTTCCCGCGCACCCCTGGAATGCACGTACCCTGCTGATATCGCGTGTGAAACTTCCCACGCACCCCGAAATACACGTGGCCTGGACATTTGCGTGTGGAACTTCCTGCGCACCCCTGGAATACACGTACCCTGCTGATATCGTGTCTGAAACTTCCAGCGCACCCCGAAATACACGTAGCCAGGACATTCGCGTGTGGAACTTTCCGCGCACCCCTGGAATACACATACCCTGCTGATATCGCGTGTGAAACTTCCCACGCACCCCGAAATACACGTAGCCAGGACATTCGCGTGTGGAACTTCCCGCGCACCCCTGAAATGCATGTACCCAGCTGAAATGACGTGAGGTCGTTCCCGCGCACCCCAGTGATACACGTAGCCTGCTTGCCGTGCTGGTACAGGGTTAGCGCAGCCCTTTGCGCTGGATCGGGGATTTTGATGGCTTTTCCCTGCGCGAGAGGCGTTCTTGGGGGCGTAACTGGCGCTGCTGCAGGGTCGCTGCGCCACTGTGCGCCACGGCTGGTTTTGGTAGCTGGTATCCATGAATACGCTGTGCGCGGAAATGGGTTTTGGCGCATGCGGCTGGCGCAGGGATTCGCACGCGCACACTGTGCGCCAGCCGCGTGCGCCACTTGTGCGCTGAATTCTATGAATTACCCCCAATGTATTTAGAACCTAAAGGTACAAAATTATGAACACAACAGAGCACTGTATTATCTGTTGAGATATAGAATATGTTTAAATCAGAAAACATTGAAGAATGTTTCAGGTGTTGCCAACAAGTGTACAACAAGCCTATACACTTATGTAGGGTACTTTGACATTATTCTTTGCACTTCTAATTGACTGTCCCTCTTTTTAGACAACAATGATAAGGACCTTTGTACATATGAAGTAGCTGCTTACCTAAGCAGTGTGTATGCACAAGTTGTCCACTCAATTATGTTGTTAAGAGGTTATGAAATTATTAAGTGGTAGCATTCATATACATTTTACTGCAAGCTAAAATACCAACTGTGCTCCCTACAAACTTGTTATTTCCCGCCTCATCTATTTTGCTATTATGTTTTCAGGTAGCTCCTCGATCCACACTGCCTCATTTAACTTTTATTGCATGTGAGTTCGCAAGATATCCCTGCTCGGACTGTATGTTGTGGACAAATGACACTTATTCTTATATGCACAATATACTTATTCTCTACCATACATGAATTATATGAGTATTCTGCATCCTATCATGACGTTTGACACAACATGTGAGCCCAAAGTTATGCCGGTCTCAGTTCAATATGGCTGTCATTTACCTATTGAGCTCTGCTCCAGCCACTACTGCCTCACGAATGATGGTTTACATGCCATAACACGCAGGTTATAGATTGCCTTCCACCTAGACATTCAGTCGTGACCCATAGTCACATCCTTTTTTACCTCTTAGCACTTGTGCTTAACTTCACTGCTAGGACGTACGCCTTGTTATCTAGTCGCACACACCTCCTCTACCCTGACCCCATGGCGAACCTGCGGGTTGTCATTCACAAAATGGCCACACTGCTACCCCTCCTCAACACCATTGCACCCATGAATTACCTACTTCTGTCCAATTCCAGCCCAATACAGACACTGAATATTGCAGACTCAGAGAGCAGTAATTACCCCCTTACTCCGTGTCAATGGCTTATGCGCTATACCACTAAGCCCATCCCAATATGCCATGTTCTACCATTTGTAGAAATAAGAGACTTGTCTCCCATACCACCACCAAGAACATTGTACACTACAAAACCCCTCTGACTAAACACATACCTGTCAACACTGTATCCCTATGCACAAATATCACTGGGTCAGTACAGGCACTCAAGCCCACCCCCTTTCACATCCACTGCCCGCCGAGGCTCCCCTTATCAAAGGAGCCCTCATCAATGCCCGGTCCTTGACTGCACATGCACTAGATATAGCAGACCTCATCATAGCTAATCATCTAGATTTCCTAGCAGTCACAGAAACGTGTTTATATCCAGCAGCTGGACCCTGCCTCATGCTAGCAGTACCCAAACACTATTCTATAATCAGAGCCGACAGAACTAGTAGTAGATGTGGTGGAGTCACTATTATCTCTAAAAACACACTAGGCATCAGACATTTTGATAGTCATCCTATCTCATCTTGAGAACTTCTCTCTGTCAAACTCATCCTCACTGCCACACGTACACTTCTCATTCACATTTTGTACAGACCTCTGGGCTCTTTCTTCTCCTTCGAGGAAGACATCAACCGCCTCCTCACTCAGAACACCAAACCCAACTCACAAATTATGCTTTTGGGTGACCTGAATCTTAGCCTACATGACCAACTAGATACTAATGCTACTGCCTTAGAAAATGCTCTCACAGAACTAGGCTTCTCACAGCGTATCTATGATTCAACGCACTGCAAAGGCATAACTCTGGATTGGGTTACAGACCTAAACTGCCTGCAACACTAAAATCAACTAAAAATCTCTGTGCACTTGGTCAGACCATAACGTCATCTCCTTTGAGACCTAATACATCAGTCAATCACCACATAATGACCAACGAGTTCTCCTGGCATTAACTAGAAACAGCCGCCCAATCACCTTAGAGAGTATACTTCTCTTACTTCACCCTATCACCAACCCTCAGAAGAACTTAGATACAGATCCTACCAATCTGGTGGACTTATATAATCAGACCTTATTACAATCCATCGACAAACTAGCCCCGCTCAAACTGAGAAAAGCTAAGCCTTTAGCACATCTAAACAATTGGTTCACATCTGAGCTGAAAGCCCTACGCAAATATAAAAGATGCTCAGAAGCTATTTGGAAGAAAGAAAATGTCAATCGAGAGTAAAGAAAACTTCAACACCTCCTCCAATGCTTATAAAGCCGATATCTTGAAAACCAAAAGTGATACTTTCAATAATAGAATTTATAATGCCAACTCTAGCTCCAAAGAGCTCTCCACCATCCTCAAAGAGTTGGAGTCACCCATCTCCCCACCAGACCCGTGTAATAAAGATGCCCTCTGGTCTACCAAAATCCAAAAAGTAAAAAAACTTCTTGTATCCACTGCCATACCAAGTGAACCACATGCTTCACCCTCCAAACGTAGCAATTTCATTCTTTGACATCTAAACCATGCAGTTCTTTTGAATTCACCCCAGTTACCTCCAAAGAGGTTGAAATTATTATTGTAACCCTTAAGCCATCCAGATGCCGAGGCGATATATGCCCTGCCACAATTATAAAAGAGGGGGCAAAGGATTTTGCTCCTATCATCACCTCCTTCATTAACTCTTCCTTTGCGTCGTGCAGTGTCCCCAAAAATCTCAAAGTGCCGGGGTCATGCCTCTCATCAAAAAAAACTAATCTCGACCCTAGCATTCCTACAAATTATAGGCCCATAAAAACTGTGCCCTTTCACTTGAATATACTAAATAAAGCAGCTTACATCCAGATCCAAAAACCACCTTGAAATCAATAATCTTCTGGGCCTCAGGCAATCTAAGTTCAGACCTAGACATGGTACTGAGACAGCCTTTCTGGATTTAAAAATCCAGATGGATGATGCCAGGGACAATGGAAAGCCAGCCTTACTCCTACTACTCGATTTATCACCTGCGTTCAATTTAGTCGACCACAACATATTAACCACTCATCTTAACACAGCAGCCTCCTTTTCCACCAAAGCTGCAGCCTGGGTCCATTCCTTTCTCTCATACAGATCTATGAGGGTGTTTCCCCTGTTGCATCTGCAGAACCCTCTCCAATCACTTGTGGAGTTCTGCAGGGTTCATGTGTCTCCCCAACCCTATACAACATCTTCACGAAGCTCCTGTTTAACCACTTAGATGACCCTGGGGTATCTTAAGCAAATTATGCAGACAATATGCACCTTCTCATCACACTCTCAGGCACATATTACAACGACTCAACACACTCCTTAACGAAATATATAGCCTGATTCAAGTTTGGATGGCCAAGTACAGTCTTTGTCTCAAGGATGACAAGACTGAACTACTGCTCATCGGCTCCAGGCAGAGACTCAATAAGCTAGGTCCCCAATATACCTCCTTTAACATCAATGGGAATAATATCAAAGTAGATAAGTATGCCAAAATGCTTGCAGTTTATCTAGACTCTATCTTATTCTTTCTAGACAAGTAAATGCAACAGCATCAGCAACTGCATACACATCCAAACTAATAAACGCATGCAGACCATTCAAGTCCACCAACAACTGCATCGCACTGGCAAGGGCTCTCATACTCTCTAAATTGGACTATTGCAAAACCTTATACTTAGGCAACAGCCAGTGAAATTTAAACAAGTTACAAGTATTGCAAAATAATGCCCTTAGAGCATCCCTAAACATTCTGCGCTCCAACCACATCTCACAAACTAGACGTAACACCAACTGGCTCCCAATACAAGACAGGATCACATTCAGAACCCTAATGATCACCCACAAATGTCTTACAAACTTGGCCCCTAAGTATCTGGTTGGCAAATTCTCCAGAAAAGTACACGGTAGACCTACTAGAGCTAACTACGCCCATTGCCTCAATATCCCTGAATTCAAACTGATTAAAGCTGGTGGATCTAGCTTCCCAGTATTGGCAGCCGAGACTTAGAATGCTCTGCCCCTTGCTCTAAGAGCAGAACCATCCTCCTCATCCTTCAGGAACAAGGTAAAAACCTGGCTTTTCTCCCAGTCCAACCAATTACACCACCACTCATCAGTCTCTAGACTGTTGTGAAACCATGGGCACCAAAAGGACTATAGTCTAGTTATGTAACATTAGGCGACCGCCCTTTAGGTCTCACTCAGAATTCCATCTGCAACTGTCTAGAACACTGTATATATATATATATTGTCGGGGTGATTTCCCGGGGGTCGGTAGGGCCGTCCGTGGACCTTCGTGCTTGGGGAGGCCCCAACTCCTCCCGTGTCCCAAAGGAGTATGAAACATACACAAGAGCAAAGAGTTACTGCTGTTTATTGCACAAAACAGACAGGGACAGGTTCTCGGACCATAGGTACCCAAGGAACATCTCAGCGGTGATGGGCTAGCAGGCCCGTTTTCTAATTGGATGACGCTACTACGTGCGTCACCTGGGAAAACTAGCCCCTAAACCTAACGCTACTCCAGGTTGGTTCCCCGAGTGGTAGGGTCAGTATGGATCGGTATAGGAGAAAATATTAGTGGTGGAGAAGAAGTCAGGTGGTACGCTTGGGTTGTCCCTTAAAATGGCTACATAGAAAGTGTTACATGAAGAAAGTTAGTGATTGGCTGAATTATAGTGTCGTTAGTGGTTAGCTCCTCGTATGCTGATTGGTTCATCAGTGAGCCCCCAAGCCTGGGACCATCGCCGTTCCCAGCTCGTGATGTACCTGGCATTGGCAACAATGTATGATTATGTGTCAGTGGCGGCCAATGGACAGGTCTTACTACTGGCTGTTGGGTGCTCCCTTCCCATCGCAGCCGGTGTCCAACTTGTAACTTTTTTGTTGCAGTCCGGGTCCCAGACGTGAGAGCCCAGAGCTTCTGTGGTCCTTGGAACTTAACATCGTATCAGGTTGGCCTGGTTACTTGTTGAGAGACTGTGGCTGAAGCAGAATTACAGGGATTTGATTTGTATTTCGGCTCCGAGGAGTGTTTAGCAGTGGCAGGTGTAGCCTTGGCACTGAGAGCGTGGCATTTAGATTGCAACTTTGTGGCCTTGGCTGTGGGGATGATCAGCACCTTGCAGCTCCGTCTGAGCTGCTCCGGGCCTGGGGACTCTGGTTTGCGGCCTACCTTGGCCTAGTCTATGGGTGGTGGCATACAGTCCATAACACGGGGGTCATGAGGTGCGACTTGGGTCCTTATATATTAGTCCATCTACAAGGTGGCATGTTCAGGGTTTTTAGTAGCAAAAGTGTCTGCATGCTTATACACAAGCTCTTGTGGCATCTTGCGTTTCTGTGGTGCAGTAGTTAGCCTATGTGAAAAAAATAACAACGATGCATGAGTGTGAGTGTGAGCAGTCCTCTACGTCATAGCACTAAGTATGTTCTTCATGTGGGTTGGGGTGTGTCTGATCCAGGTGCTTGGTGGCACGCGTGTTCTTGTCCGTTGGCTATGTTGTCATGACATCTCTAACAATGGCGATACTGGTGGGTGACGTCTAATCGAGTTGGTCCATATGGTCGGTCTCAGCTCCACCTGAGGTCCCACCACATGCTTTGGATGACGCGCAGCTGGCTTGGGTGTGCGGGGCATGGCCACGGTGGATCTTGACGTCCGGGACAGCAGTTAGAGGGCTGAGCTCATCCCACGGTGGGTGCTTAGGTCGTGATGTCATAGGCCTTCATCTGGTCGTCTTGTCAAACAGAAAATTAACTACTCTTTTATCTCCTCTTACTCGCCATACCTTTGTTATTCCTGCCAGGTGTCCGTATCGGTCCACGTGATCTTCAAATGACCAGTACATGTATACGCATCTGCCACCGTGCTTGCAATAAACCCATTTTCCAACATAGCTCTTCGATTTTCGTGGATTCTCAACTTTTATCGGTGGCGGGTACAAGTCTGCTTCCGCTATCTGTTGCTGCGGCCTCTCGCGTTCCTTTATTATTATATCTGCGTGTTTGTCGTCTTCAGCGGGCATTAGCACGTGCATGCCTATCATTTCCTTGGCAGTACGCTTCGACCTTGCCATCCATAACTTTATCCCCATCAGTGGAGCCATTCCCAGGATCATGCATCCTGACACAACCTTGAGGCCATCGACAGCCATGATGGCATCCATGACCAGAGGTATGAAAACCAGCTACCATCCTTCTTCACCCCGTTGCTTCCTCTTCCATTTTGGCATGCATCTTGGCCAGCTGTGATACTGCTGCGGATAAAGTGCTGTTGTCCTTGTCATTTGCAGGAATGAATGTGCAACAGGAATTTCCAATTTCTGCGCAAACACCTCCTTCCATTACTGTCAGAAGGTCTAGCACATATCTGTTCTGTAGGGCCACCATCCTTATTGCTCTCAGTTCTTCTTTAAACGTGTCAAATCATTAATTGTGGAGTTAATCGTCATCATTAGCTCCCATCTTGTTATCTGTAGCGATTTTGCATTCGCATACGCCTAAACTCCTGGATGTATCACAGAGGAAAAGAACATTGCTGCTCTGCTAAATAGTCTGTGTGCTGGTGGAATCCCACTCAGTGATGTTTATGACCTTCCCCACAGGTAATTTCCAGTCAGTGGTTCTCCTTGTCTTTTTACTCTGGATTCTTTATTCTCTGTAGTAATGTCACTCCTTGCGGCGCTTCCTGCTTTATCCAGAGACCTTCTCTTCCGTTTGTTTCCTTCGTCCATTTTAGGGGAATTCTGCCGGTTGATGTGTTTTTGTGGTACTGCGAGGGAAGGTACGTTGACTTGTACCTTGGTACACACCCCATTCCATGATTGTGGTAGGGTGTTATAAGCTTTTGTTCGGCAGGCCCAATAGTGGTCCATCAGTATGCCTATTCCTGCTCCCCATCTTTATTGTTCTATTACATCCTTGGTTTACTCCAATATCAACCTCACCATCGTGCTGGTAACATAGTGTAGGTGCTACAACGGGTATTATCATTATTGATTCCTCTTCTTTTTCCAACCAAGTTAGCAGCGCTGCACCCTCTGTCCACTCTATGTAGAATTTGTCGTTTTCATCTTGTACTGTCATCACTGATGATTTTGCCAATGTCACTATCTTGCTTCCTACTACTCCATCCACCCATCCGTTCTTCGTATATACTTTGCCATATACTAGTATTAGTGGTCTCTCCCAGCACCCTGATTCACCTTCAATCTCTCTTGCATTCCATTTGCATGGCAGGTAGTTCAGGTAGTTCAATGTGACCTCTTGATGAAGTTGTCTTCGTAGGAAGCTGTCTTCGTAGGAGTATTTTGGCCTTGACTTCCATCGTAGTGTTGCCTGTTTACCTTGATATCGCCCTCGTGTTTGAAATAATGCTAAATATAAAAGGCATTCTCCTGTTGCTGCTGGTACTTGTGTTTATACCACATGTTGTTGGAGATGTGTGCAGATTCTGTAAGATATGTGTCCACCCCATGCACATCTATAGAAACACTAGGTTTACCTCTTTTTACGTTGGGTCCCGTGTTACTTGTACCACCTGACACAGTTCTCCTTGCAGCCATGGTAGGAGAAATGTTAGTAGTTGGAGTTGCAGTCACGTGAAAAGCATAGTAGGCCTGTCAGACAGCGGCAGTGATCAGACCAGTTGTGAAAAATATCCCCAACATCTTTATTACAGTTGGTATTACCACTGGTATTTTTATCTTACCTGTGCTGCCGTCCTGCAGCTACTTAACTTTAGATGATATAGGTGCCCTCCTGAAAATCTCCAAATGATTGTGTTATTTCTGTTAGTGTTTGTTATTCAAGCCCTGCATATCAAGTGGTCATCCAAAGCCCAGGCAAAAAGCTCCTCCCATGCCTTCCTTACCGTCCTATATCTCAAGACAGGTAATGCTGCATGGAGGTGTGGAAATTAACGTACTATTAACATGAGAAACACGTTATAATAGATGCATATTCTCCTGGGCCTTAAGTACTTTGACCTTTTTATAATGTATACAAATTGGTGTGAAAGTGCTTCTGGGATATTGTCTGTGGGTAGCATTTGCCTCTGGGCAGGGGCGAATGTTCTTTGTCAGATATGTGCATACAACAATCACAATGCGCAATACCTGCATGCGCAAGACAAAAGAGAAGAGAGCATGCACGTGTTTACATGGTGTGGTGCCTATTACAGATCTCTTCGATAATGTTCTTCTTTTGCTGTTGGTGGGTGCTTTTTAGTCAAGCTTAGTTTTCCAGTTTCTATTGCCAGTTTCTTAATGATAATAATTTTATTGTTCTTGTGTGGGGGCTTATTTTGTCTGAGACCTTGTAACCATGGGGTGGGCTATGGGTGGTTGGTCGTTTGTGTATTTTGGGCCGCTTGTGCTGTGTCGTTGTTGTTGTTGCTGAAGCGTTGGCCCTGTCGCTGTAGGGATGGGGGCAGGTCTGTGCTTTGTAGGGCTTGATGTCGTAAATGTGTGTCCAGACGCCCCCCTCGGGAAGACCTCCCTTACTAAAAATATTGCTACTCTAAATGCATCTGCATGAGAGCACAGGCCGGCTTCAATCCACCTTTGAATGGTCATACTACTACAATCATGTATCTGTATCCTTGACATATGTTGATCATGTCGATAAAGTCAATGTGTCGCTGCAAAAAGGGTCCTTCAGGCCGGGGTATTGTACCTTTGATCACTTGCAGCATCTGACCAGTCGTAAATTGTTAACATGCGAGGCGATTGCTAATGAAATTTGCAACGTTTGAGTGTAGCTCGGGCAGACCCATGATTCCTTTATTCGTGCTGCAATTACGTCTTTCCCTGTATGAGTGGGGTGGTGTAGTTGGGCCAGAGCTGTTTTTAATAGGGCCAGGGGCATCACAACTTTCCCTGTATTACTCTGTCACCATAGTGCATCTGTGGGGGACATGCTGCATCCTCTTTTAACCCACAGTTCCTTTTCTGCCATTGGAGCTTCCGCCTGCAGTTCCATAATCTATGTCTCTGGGATGTATGTGTATCCATCCTTCATTATCATCTGTCTTACACTCCCCCTAATCTTTTTGTTTTTCTTGGATGTCCCATGTCTCTGCAAAGTACGTAGCATATTTTGCATGCGCGTCTGCTGTTTCATTACCTCTTGATATTGGATCTTCCCCATTCATCTGTGCCTGAAACTTCACCAGGGCTACCTCTGCTGGGTATGTTATTACTTCTATTAGTTCACCCAGGAGGAGAGCATGTTGCACTGGAGTACCATCTGCTCTCCTAAATCCTCTTCTGAGCCACTTTATTAATCCTGAATGTACTGTTGAGGTGACATATGCATATATTGTTACTCTTTTCCTGTTGCTTTCTTCTAAAGCTATGATCAGTGCTACCAACTCTGCTGCTTGTGCTGAGTATTGTTGGGGTAGTTTAACACGTTTGAACAGAACCTATGTCCAATCCTCCCTCAATCGCACTACAGCTGCTCCAGTCCTCCTCAAACCATCACTTTGGTCAATTGTCGTTTACCCATCAATGTATAACACCTCACCCCCCTCTAGTGCACTTTCTTCTACTTGTATACCACAGTGTTACATGGTGATTCTTATGGTACCAATATTCCTCTTTCCACTAGGGCACTTATTGTTTCATAAATCCTTTCGTCAGCTTCTTTGGACAGTGGGTACTGCTTCACCCTGGGCAGCATTGCTCCCTTTTGTAGCTTTATTTTTACCCCTCCAATGCTTTTTATGCATCCCACATCACATGGACTAGTAGTTCATAGAGAGGCGGGTACAGCTGCTAAGACTTCTTCGTACATGTCTAATTGTGTGGGGACGGGCATCTCTAGTGCCATTGCCATTTTCTGTGCTACCTCCTTGTACGTCACTCTCAACCAAACGTAGACGTTCATCTGGAACACCATCTCCCCATCTTCTACTTCGTCTGAGAACAGTTCCTCGTCTGACTCCTGCATCAGCCTGCATCCTTCAGCCAATGCTGTTACTGCCCTCCACTCTTCCCCTTCCCCGTCCTGGGCGTGAACAGCAATGTAGTCTTTGGTTGTCACAATACTCTCCATATCCACTGATATTAATGCCCCTTCCTCCTCACTAGTGGGCGTTTCTGGTCTGAAAATGTATTCTGCCGGGCTCCTCCACACTTTACCCTCAATTCCCGGTAGCCATGCTATTGCCATGTCTGTTCCGTATTGCAAGATGCCCCGTCCACTGGTTCTGCCCTTGCCTCTGTCTTTCCACAGCAAGCCTGAACTATGTGTCGTGCGGTGAGCATGTGTATGCCTGGTGTTCAGCATACTATTCCCTTGTCAGTGAAGGATATAGTCATGTTCAATCTGCTCATGATGTTTCTCCATAGTATATTTACTGGTGATTGTTTTGAGTATAGCAGTGGCAGAGATAGGTTGCGATCTCTGAAAGATATGGAGATGTTATCAGTAAAAGGAAACAGCCCTCGAGCCCCAGAGAATCCTTGAGTGTGCATGCATCGCCTGACAAGTTGAACTTCCCTTCCCTAATACAGAATCTAGTTGCCCCTGTGTCAACTAGGAAGGAAAATGTTTTGTCACCTATCGCCACCTTTATGCGTGGTTCCTCCGCAGGGTTAGGTTTTACCAACAGGATGGGACACAACAAGGATGTCTGTGGGCTGTCCTATTGGGGGTATAATGATTGTCTGTTCCCTGTGTATGGGTTGTGACCCAGTATCGTTACCTTCCCCATTTGCGTCTGTGGTATTGGCGTGTCAGTAGGTGGTTTTGTAGTGTCTTCTATTTGTGTGAGCTGTTGTACCGTTTGGATGTGTTGTTGTTGTGCTGTTGTCATTTGTTGTTTTGCTTGGTGTTGGGCTGGTAAAGTGCTGTATTTGTTGTGCGGTGGGCGTCACGTATGTTTGCTGCTGTGATTGTTGTGGCACTTGTTGTGCCAGTCCCTCTTGAGGTTGAATGTGTGTTTCGCCCATTTGTTGTAGCTGTGGTTGTTGGTAGTAGTTCTGTCCCCGTTGTAACCCTGTTGCCCTTGCTCTCCCCATCCTGCTTGTGGCGGCCTTGCCCTGCATGGGCGTGATACGTGTCCTACTAGTCCACAAGTCCAGCATGTTGGCGGCTCCCCACGGGTTTCCTCCAGTGTTTTCTAAATACCCCTGCTGCCCGTATTGGTTAAACCCTCAGAACCCTCCCCCTGACTGGTGTGCCGCTGGCCCAAATCCCCTCCCTCTTGTTAACCCACCCCTCCCTCTGCAGTTGGTTGTGTAGCTGTTACCCATTGACGTGTATGCACCCCCCATTGGTGGTGGGTATATGTGTTGGGCTGTGTATGGGGGTGGTGGTGGCAATTGCTCTGTTGTAATTGGTACTTGCTGCGACGGTGTTGCTGGTGGTTGTGACTGCGGTGCACTGGCTAGTGTCGGTGGGGCGGGGCTTGTTATCAGTGCACCTTCCATGGCATATTTTGACAATTTCTTCTGAACCAGTTTTGCTTCATCTGCCGTCCTATCTTCTTCTTTCTGTTTCATCTTTTCTTGCCATAACCTACAATGATGTACTATCGTCAGCTGTATTTCTGGCCATGCTTTTGCTTCCATTTCTACCAATTTTTTCAACTGCCTCTGTACTGGTTCTGGAAGCCCCTGTATCAGTATGTGGTAAAATGTTGCTATTGTTTTGTCCCATGGCTCCCGCGTTTCCAGGTGCCACTTCTCCTGAATTTCCTGGATGTAATTAACAGGGTCCTCGTTCTCCCGCATTTTGCGTGACATTATTGCCCCTATGTCTGAGGTGTCCCCTCAGCCCTTGCCATAGTGCATGTCTGGAATTTGAAAATGGTACCCCGTCATGCGAAGTGTCACTGATGGTCAACCCTGGGAATCCGCCCTCTTCCAAATGTCATCTGCTGCGTCACCCAATATGGAAATTAATAACCCCTTGACATCTCCAACTGCTAACTTGTGCCCTGCAGTAAGCTTCTCCATTTCATATATCCATTTCCCCGCCCCTCCGCTCAAAGATGGTAGTCTGCATTTAATATTCTCTTTGTCTGCATGCTTCCATGGGACATATTGTGGCCTTGCCCCTCCTCTCTCTAATAATGGCATTTGTGTGTATTCTCTTATCTTCTCTGGCGTGTGTCGATGTGGTGATGTGTGTGTGTGCTCACTCTCATCTTCCATGTCAGAAAATTCTTCAATAAATTCAGTAAGGTGTTGTGCAAGCCTTGTGTCCCCTATGCCCTTATGACCTCTCCGTTGGCCCGCCTGGTCCTTGTTGTGTGAGGTGGCTGGTCCCTCCATTCTGCGTCCTGGGAGGTCTCTAAGCCTGTTGACATATGGTGTGTGCTGGGCTGGTGGCATCATTGGTCGTAGTGTCCCTTCCCTTTGTTATGTTTTGCCCTCCCGTCTTGTCTTTTCTTCTTCTTGTGTCCTGCCCTCCCATGACGACCTGCAGCCTGTGCGTGTGATGTATAGTTCTCTCCACTCCCATCACTCTGTCTTCCGCAAGATCCTTCCCCCTCCTCACTACAAAAGCTGTCTGAGAATGTCAATTTTGTGCGTGGGTGTGCTCCTCTCACTGTTACAGTTTCCAAATCTATATCTGTGTACTCACCTGTCACCTCCGTGTCTCCCCGTATTTGTGGTATCGCTACCTCTACTACTGCATGCATTGATCTTACTCCTAGGTGTTCGACTGGTTCGTCTTAGGCCTTGATTGCTTCTTTTGTCTCCTTCATTCTTTAACTCTATTCTCACCCTGTGAAGTTCGTTATCACGTCACTTACCTGTCCTAGCACTCTCGCATCTCCCCATATGGCATCACTTACCAGTCCTAGCACCGATGCATCTCTATCCTCATCGTTCCACATCCCGCCCTCTTTTGCCAATATACGCTCTATTATGCTCCCTTCCTTGTACTTCTGTGCGCTCTCTGATATAATCATCTTCTTCCATATTGTCATCTCCTTGTCGTTCTCTTCCCGTTCCTCTTCTTTCCTCCTGATCTCCCGTTGCTCCATATGTGCTATCCTTTCTGCAATCCCCCTTTTGCGATCCTCTTCCCTTTTCTTTCTCTCTTCCTCCTGCTGATTTAATTCCGCTACCGCTTCCCTCCCTACTCGCATCTTCACCTTCCTTTCCCGCTCCTTTTGCTGGAGTTGTCTAATCAATATGCTTCGCACCTCCCTCAGCTCTGCTAGTTTTGCCTCCAACACCGCCTCTTCTTCCTTCATCATGTTTCCCTCTTCCCTGGTACTTACCATGCTCCCCTTCTTAGTGTATCCTACCTCCTCCTTATCTACCTTCTTTATCACCTCCTCTTCTTATCCTGTTACCGTCCCCCGAAGCTTCATGACGCTGATGCTTTGGATGACGTACAGCTGGCCTGGGTGTACGGGGCGTGGCCATGGTGGATCTTGACGTCTGGGGCAGTAGTCAGAGGGCTGAACCCGTGGTGGGTGATTAGGTGATGATGTCATAGGCCATGGTCTGGACGGGAATCAGGGGAAGGGATCGTTCCATTTTCCCTCTTCATTAGTCCTACTACTCCCTTGTCAATTGTAAATATGTAACTTGATCTGTAACCCGTCAATTGCCCTTTATGTTTTGCACTGCACATTAACTGTCTTCACCTGTCCTGGTAATATTTTTACCAGTTATTTTTGTAGCAAGTGTTGTATACTCAAGCAAAAGCGTCCAGATACCTCCGGGTTCGGTGTGCTATATAAGCAAATAAAGTAAACTAAACTATAAAATATTTGTTTCAAATGAATAGCGCTATTGACATTCATCTGCACCTGACACGTGTTCTACATTTACCCTACAAAAGAAATACATATATTCATACCTACTGAAAGTTAACTTACTTATCAAATGTACAATTTGCATTTTTAACACAACTTCTCAATGACTGTGTTTCAACAAGACATTTCATTATATAAATTATTTGCTGAAAAAGGGTAAGGAAAGACCTCTGTGAAATATAGAAATTGTTTGTACGAAGTTCAACCTTTTGTATTGATCTTGACCCAAAATCTATTATCATTTGAACACCGGTATCAAATGTTATTGAGTCTACACGTTTCTTCAATAAGACCACATTAATTAAGCAACTCAGTGGTTACAGGTCATGTCCTGGTAATCATTTGGGAACTAAATATGAAAACTGCACAGTTTCATGTTCAGGTACTGAAACATACGCGAAGTGTTATGACTCAGTGGATATAGTCAGATGTTGACAACATGAGCAAACACAAACTCACTCGTAGGACACCCCAATGAAAGAATCCTCTGGTACATGTTCTTTTTCCAGTACTTCCCACTGTGTCATGATAATTTGTTATCATCCTCCTGTGTGTTTTCTGAAAAGGTGGCTTGTTAAGACTCAGACCACATTATGAGGATTCTGCATGCACCTCAACTGGTACTGCCGGAATCATCCTTTGAAGAGTGTTTAATGCACCCCAGAGAGTATGCTCTCCAAGTTTATGTATTGTTTCCATCAGAGTTGCCATTTGAAGCAGCAAAGTCAAGGTTGATTTACTGTAGGTTTCTTCACTTTGTGTATTGCTAAAGGCACAAGAAGCAGTAGTGTGCAATATATGGACATATTTGTGTTCATCAGCAAGTAGCACTTTTTCAGAGGTATCTACACACTTGGTTCTTCAGCCGTAGGTGCAGCTTGCTTCTTTCTTCGACAAAGAACTTTTTCAGGCAGAAAATGGATTTAATTTACGGGCATGCAGTGTGCATTGTCGACTACACACTTTTACATATGAAACGTCAGCTGGCAATGTTGCTCGTCAAATTCAATATAGTATATCCCTGATGATTTTTGTTTAAATGACAACACCAAATATGACATGGCTTCTTTAAAGGCAGTGTAACCTACCTAAACCAGTGCCACGTCTAAACTCATGTCTTGAGACTGGCTGTCTTTGATTTTGTAGGCAGAACACAAAGGAAACCGTGCCCATTTCACAAACATCTTTTTAATCATATGAAAATATGGAAGCATACAGATGTTTTGGTTGTAAGGTAAAGCTCACTAATGCCCTCAAACTTCATGAGAATTAGCCCACTGATAGTTCTGTGGGCAAAAGTCACAATAGCAACCACTCTTCCCACAGCACCATTAACAAATCCTAACTCTATGCTTATGTTGAGTGGAAGCATAACTCTGCGGTTGACTTTGTGCAGACACGAAACCAGAAATGGGCTTGCCCAAGTGGGTTAAGCGAGCCTTTGCAATTATTTTCAATTCTAATAGTATTGGCTTGTCATCCAAATAGCAATAATCTTACAAAACAATAAGGTAGCCTTGTAGTGTGGGCGTGGGTAGGAGGCAATATACAATGTTAAATGAAAAAGTGGAGGCCCACGATCTAGACAACGCAGTCTGTTGTCATTCTTTTTAGTTCAAATCGCACTATTAAATGCACAGAGGTCATAAAAAGGAGATATGTCTAAGAGTATAAACATTATTTTAATACAAAGAGTAATAATTGGTACATGTTCATTGAAAATACATAACATCTAGAACTGTGTATTTAGAAAAGTGAGAAGGTTTGAAATTACAAAAATGTCTGGAAAACTTCAAAGAACAAAGCAAAGAAAATGTAAAAAACAGAAAGACACACAAATCAATTCTGCCTAGGCAGATAAAAGACATGATGATCAATTGATCGTGCCAATATAAAATAAAAACACAGAAAAACAAAACAGCACTCCATAAGCATATGAATAGACTATTTCTGGTAGTATTAAGCCTACCCTATAGGAGAGTAAATGACTGTTAGAATTGATTTGTGTGTCTTTCTGTTTTTTTATATTTTCTTAGCTTTTTTCTTTGAAGTTTTCCAAACATTTGTGCAGGCTAGTAGCTACAGCTGCAGAAAATCTCTGAAACTACCATTGTAAATGCTCTGCCAGCCACACCAATAGGGAAAATCTCTCTAGTCTGAAGTCCAGTTTTTTTTCCGTGTTTAGATGTTAAGTACTGGAGTGCTGCCTTCAACTTCCAAGGTATATAAGGTGATGGAATGTGTTGTACGCTTAGTAGCTACACCGTTCACTAATACAGACAACGAAACAACAAACTGTCAAGTAGCACTGAGATTCTGAGCTTCTGGATATTTTATTTGAATTGCAGCAGCAACAATACAGTATTTCCCTTCCTTCCATGCTTAAAGCTCTTGCCTTAGAAGACTAGACAACTTTGTCTCCACTAGACAACTTTGTCTCCATCCTTCTGATAACTTGAGATGGGTGAACTCTTGGCAATGCAATTACTTCAAACACATTCTGGTTCTAAATAACTTACGGACTATAACAATGTTCCATGTTATTCATGATGCTTCTGAGAGGCATACAATCCTTTTTGAAGGTCCTGAAACAATACTTATACATTGAAGAGCTCCAACTAGGTGAAGTCACACCTCAACCAGCAAATGCAGGAATGCTTCTTTCCATATATCTATCTTTTACTTGCCTTTGTCTCTAATACCCACAGTCTGGCTTGCAACATGAATCCTCTGCGTTAACAAGACGCACACACCTTATCCCCCTTCTGACTGTCAATGGACCTAATGACATATGTTGAAGGGCTTCCTTTGAAAGCATGGCATTTGTATGTCCTGCACTGACATTTGACTCATTAGAAGAAGAGTCTGAACTGGGTCCACAGACTCCATAACACTTTTCAGTTCAGTCACTGTTCCAGAAATCAACACTTTTGAGAAAAGTTCTAGTGAGTCGTCTTGTGCTTTGGAAAAATACAATTCAGTCCCCATGTGCGGCATTCCTGCGTGATGGACAGCCAAAGAACAAGCCTGCAAACCAGTGTACTCTTGCATTTCACAATGATGTAGGTTTCAATGCATCCTTAGCTGCTTCTTTATGCTATGAATTTGTCCATACTGATAAAGGAAAGTCTTCAAACGTGCACAAGATCCCGAATGCCTGTTATACATAGAACAACACTTCAACCTTAGCACAGGTGCTTTACTCCAAACCCGTCTTTCTTCTCACACTTTTCATACCTTATTGCCTTTCATTTGAAATGCAACGTTTAACTTGCATTCCTTTACCTGATACGGAGAGAGCAACATGTGTTTCTGGTAAATGTCCCAATTGAATAATATTTCTGTGTAGGACGCCTATAACCACTTCCCACGAAAAACTGAACACAATCGTTCAGTGTCACCTTGTGTGGTGGACAATTCTACAAGAGCTTGCCAATCAACTTTTTGAAACATTTTCTCTGATTCAAACAGCATTATTGGTTTCCTTTTTCCAGAAAAAGCTTTCTCTAGCTAATTCTCTAATTGTAACTTTGCTCTAAACGATACATGGAATATACAGTTATGCCTAACAGTTTTGTAGAAGTTAGAGAAACACAACGTTTAAATAGTCTCTGGTATACACCTTTCAATCTATGTATATTTATACCACTGTGTTAAGTAGTAGAATGCTGCTCACCATCAGATTCTCAAAAGTGCTTTTCCCCATTGCTTCATTATTTTGTAAAAACAAATGTGGCTGCACTGTCGTTGCTGTGGTTACAGAAACCAGCTTTTCTACAGTGATGACTTTCTCTACAGGCGTATTTATTGTTAAAGCAACATTTCTACTGTATGTAGCATTACTTACTATTTGGGGAAATGTGGTGATAGTTTCAGTATTTGCTTTTTTAGTCATTATGTGTCCTTGTGCATATCGACATCTGCCTCATCTTCCTCGGGTGCTGATCCTAATTGGGCACCTTTTTGTATAATGTTGGCTATTGTTATAAACATATTCACGCGCCTGAAACATTTTAATCTTACCTTTCTCAAGGACGTCAAGTCATTATAATGCCAGTAGTAGCGGAAGTGACATCACATACATGATGACATCACAGGAAGTGATGTCATATAACCATTGTCCTTATTGACATCACATGAAATTACAATAAAACCCAGATGTTACACACTGAAGTGACTGACGGGTGTAAACACATATGAAAGCATACGTTTCATAAAATACCAAACCGTCACTTAAGCAGACAAAAGACTTTTTAGATACCAAGCAGATTTTCACCAGGGTGCTGCCTTGACATGCCATGGAGGGGGTCATGTTATGACAGAGGTAGATAAAATACAACCAATATAGGCCATGGACAGTACCTTGCATATACCACTGTAGCCTCATATGGCCATTTACTGACAACATATGCCAATTATTTCGGCACATGTCAGGTCTAGTAATCATATGTCGAGTGGTGATGGTGGAACTATTAATAGGAATCTACAGCCATAAACCCATTAGAGTTTGCTTGAATATTTTGTCTTCTATTATTCCTACTCGGCGGGGCTTAAAGCAAGGCTGTACATTAGCCCCCCTGCTCTTTAATATATTTATTTCAGACCTCCATAAACATTGGGAGAGAGCTCGAGCTTTTCCTCCAAGAATTGGCATGCATCTGATACAATGGCTACTGTCCACAGACAATCTCGTCCTATTGGACCAAAGTGAGATCGACCTCTAAAGACAACTGCTTGCCTTAGATTAATATGTGGATGAAAACAGTTTACACATGAACATCCTCAAATGTAATGCAATGAGAATTCTGCCTTATACAGTGAATAACAAAGCTACCTTTAGTTGGCGTCTGACTGACAGTTCACTCTTGTTGGTAAATGAGTATTGTTACTTGGGATTTTCATATAATAGCCATGAATGTAATATGCCTAATGCAGAAAAACTGAACTCGAAGGTCAAAGAGCTGGTTGCCCAAGGCCTTGCAATTCTTACAAAATGTGGTCGTTTTTCACTATGCCCAGTAATACTGTTTTATAAGCAAAAGGTCGTTCCAGTTTTGACCTATGGAGCCAACTGGAAATTGACTGGCAACATTTAGAGGGACCATTTTGGAGGAAAGTCTTGGCTTTTCCAAGTGGTGTCCCCATGCCGGCTATTCGGTTTGAGTTGGACTTACTTTCGTTAATGGGCATGGCTCAGTGGAAAAAAACTGACACTAATCAGAAAGATGCTAGTGGCAACCTCCAACTCTCCCTTTTCCAAGTGGAAACAGGCATTAGAAATGGAACAAGATCAGATGTTGGAAATATGGAGATTGGATTGTATGGTAAATATGGAAGAGGCTGATAATGGTCTGGATCTATTATTAAAAAATCCCATGAAGGCTAAATAAAAATTCAGGAATTATGCTTGGCAAAGGACTCAAAATGTTTGAAAAAATGATAAAGTCTGTACTCATTTTGTGGGTGAGATGAAAGCTTATAATACCTTACCAAAGTTTTTGGGGACGTTTCCAAGTGGGAGTTACAGGTCTGTCTTCCTGCGGATGCAATTTAATCTCTTGCCAACGAGAGAGTTGACTGGAACTAGGAAGAAACATCCAGTCTCGAGCACAATTGCCGTTTTTGTAAAACAGCAGAAGAAAATATACAACATCTGCTTGCTGAATGTTTAGCCATAGCAGAACTGAGAGCCTTTTATCTGGATAAATGTATAGCACAGCATAAAGTTTTAACATAAAGAATATGGTGGTCTATGTTATTTAGTGGATCTTATACTCTTTTAAAATTGCCAGTAGTACATTTTTAACTTGATTAAATTAATAAGGAATTGAGGATGATTGTGATTAATTGATTATTGTTTGACTTTTATACTAGGACATCGTATAATATTATACGAGATGAACTGTTTTGTGAATATTACAATTAAAAAAAAATTCTTAGCATTCATTTATGTATTTTGCATTAAGGAATATGAATGAATTTGATAAATGTATATTTATTGTATGAAATTTTGAAATTGATGGTAATACGAGTAAAGGTTTGGTGCATGGAACTATATGCCTGATAAATACAAAAAATAAAAAAATATGTTAAGTACAACCCCACATTCGCAAGTGATGCATAATACAGTGTAGTTAATGTAGCTTCTGGTGATACAGCCATCTCATCTCTGATACTGTCAAGTTTATAGAGATAATATCTTTCAATCAAATGTTAATCCAAAAGTTCATAAAAAAACAAATTGAGAGGGAACCCATAGCACCTCAAAGTGTTTCCATCTGTACATGGTTCATCATCAGGAGGACCAAGAGGTGGACCCCGCAACGTTGTACTGTTGTATTGCGCTGACCATAAATGCCATTTACCATACATTCCAGAGCTATATGATGAGTGGCGTTTACAGATGAGTAGACCTTGCGACGATTCACACCGGTGACCTGCAGAACACACATAAACAACCGCAGTGAGCACGTAACCTGCTGAGCTATCTTAACAGCTATTTCTTCTTAAACGTGAATACCACAGCATTTGGTAGTGCATTGTCTCTGGTGGTTACGTGTCTTATTAACATAACACTTATTTTCCTACTGCTTCTAAGTACTGTAATGGTGTCCTGGCCCACTGGTACAACTGACAATAGTAGTGCTACATTTCCTTTTTAAAAGGACTGGAAGGGACTCAAGAGGGTGATGGGTAGCTATCCTGATATATGTTTTTAAATGCATTATTGATTAAACAGCGCTTTGTGTTTTAATTGGATAGCTCAGTGAGTTAAAAGCTTATCTCTGACAAGTGCCAGCCTATAATGTCCAAATTCAGATTTCATCAAGGCTGAATCAGTCCTTCATCCTTCTAAGGTGGCCATGCTAAATATTATTGCATTTCGTAATAATACCTAGCTTAAAAGCAGAAGGTAGCAGCAGTCAGACATGGACTGCTATATATTAAAATATGATGTAGTTCTAACTATTTCACTTGGATATGTTATGTTATGTTATTTGGCATTTGCATAGCACCTACTGCCATTTGTATGGTCTCTGAGCGCTGTGAGGATGAACGCCCTTTGGAAGACCTCTGAGTTGAGAAGTAGTGAGAGGAGTTGTGAAATGTGTGTGTTCACTTATAACCAGATCGTAGGTAGGTAGAGAATGACTGGTTCCCTAACAACAGCCAATTTTTATCAGGTGTGATGCAGGTGCTTTGTCAAATTGTCAAGTGAGTCAAATTATGTGTACAACTGGACCCAATTGTGAGTGGGACTCAACTGTATTCTGTAAGTGGCGGTGCCCGTGTTGAGAGTGATTTATGTTTACGGAAGGGTGTAGTGCGCACATCTGGGATGACCCCACAGATCTTGACTGCATTTCGTGGGGTGCAGCACACATATGTCAAAATACAACAGTGGTGAGATTCACAGTAACAATCCTACCAGTGGAATTTTCTGTGAAAAACATAGCAGTGGTCAGCACCAGGGCAGCAACCTAAATTAGGGGCTCTAGTCAGACAGAATGCAAGTGTGGAAAAATACATACAGTGGAAAAATTGAAGCAGCACTCTGAAATGACAGACCTTGTCCCTCAAAATGCAAGAGTGGTAAGACACAAACAGTGACGTGATTGAAACAGAAATCTAAAGTGGGAAAACTAGTCCCACAAAATGCAAGTTTTGCAAAATGTACAAAGTGGTGAGACTAAATCAGCAATCTAAAATGAGAAACCTATTCCCGCAAATTGCAAGTGTGGTAAAACAAAACAGTGGTGAGATTTAAACAGCAATATAAGGTGACAAAACAAGTCCCGCAGAATGTCAGAGTGGCAGAAAACAGAGCTAAGACTAAAGCAGTAATCTAAAATGGGAACCTAGTCCCGCAGAATGCAAGTGTGGCAAAACACAAACAGTGATGAAACCCAATGTAACAAACTCCCACTTGGAACACTTTGGAAAGCTCTATGCAGGAGTGGGAAAATGCAGCAGTGGCAAGATTTATTGAAGACATCACTTACCTGAAAGTAGCTGTAGGTGGATAGAGTGGCATCCTGCAGGGCTGAAGTGCAAGGGCAAACAGGCAAACCTTGATGGGAGGTGCACAAATGAGGTGCCCCTTGCGTGTGCCCTTCACAGGCTTCCTGTAGGATTTACTTAAGAGGATGTGTTCTTCAGTCAGCTGTCTCCCACAAGCAATGAATCACAAGGCAGGGGGACAGGGAGAGGGGTGGGAGCAAGTGAAGGCCTATGGAAGGGACAGCAGGGCACAGCAATGGATGCCAGAGGGTGACAAATGTTCAGCGTGGAGAGAGAGAGTCACAGGGGCCTAAAAGATGCACACTACTGTCTAAAGATTTGCCTCCTTACACGCTCAGATGCGGCATGTAAAAATGTGATTCCCCTAGTGGGGAATGAGAGGATATGTTCCTCAGTCAGCTGACTCGCCCAAGCAGCCAATCACAAGACACGGAGGTGGGGAGAGGGTTAGGAGTAAGGGAAGGCCCACGGAAAGGGACATCAAGGCACAGCGATGGGTGTCAGAGGGTTGCAAAGCCTCAGGGTAGAGAGAGAGAGAGGCACAGGAGACTAAAACTTAATGAAGTATCCCCTAAGAAATTGCTTCCTTACAAATTCAGATGCGGCTTTGGGAAAATCTAGGCCACAGTAACTTCAAAATGTGAAGTATTTTTGCACAAAATGATAGGTCTCAGAAAAATAAAACAAACAAGTTGACTCTGAATAAGTAGCTCTTCATATTACACAGACACATGCTACTCTTCAGTCTTGCCTTTGCAAATATGGCACATTAGAGGAATCCAAACTTGACAGCATTATTTCCCCCCAAAAAGCTGGTTCTAAGAACCCACTGAATGTTTGTTTTCACACTGCCAGTGGCGGCTTGGGAATGTTTTAATTGGTGCAGTGTAAATATTTGCCACAAATTTGAAAGAGCGACTGATCATAGCCAGGGAGCCTAAACTAACCATGAATGTTTCAGGGGGTTTTCCCCAGAGAAAATGTTTTTAATAATAGGTTAAAATGGTGCATTATACAGCACACCATCTGTGAAAAATTGGTTGAAAAGCCAGACAGTTTGCAATCAGTTTTCCAGTGTAATAATGAAAAAGTCAAATAGATGCAAATCACCAACAGTGCACAGGAGCATTTCCCAATGCATGTTTATTCTGCCTTCCCCCACAATATATGCCAGTGTAAAAAATAATGTAACCTTGCCTGTGAACATACATTTCCGTGCTGACTGCACACTGACAGTATTCCTATATAATAACATACTCATGTTGCACATAATACCAGTAATGATACCAAAAGAAAACATGTCTAGACTGGCTCTGCCAATATATGTCAGTCCCTACACATAAGAACGTACTCCTGTTGGCTTTGCCATGACAAATTCCATGCCACAATAAGAAAACACAATTCATCTGGCTGCTCCAATGCAGGCTAGTCCAGATACATAATAAGACTTATCATGTTCCCTTCATCATAGAGGATCAGTAAAAAATGTGATGCCATAGTAAGATATCATCAACACAAAACAGGTGTCTGCTGGGCTTAGAGACCCAAACTATTCCTCACTGATGAGGCCCAACAAGGGTGGAACATGTTTGGGGATGCTTGTGGTTTTGTGCAGAAGGCATGTGACCAAGAAGTTCGGGCTGAATTGCCCCTTTTGGAGTGGGACCAATCCTGTTTTGCACATGGTCTTTCCCCTTTTGTAATGACTTGGCAGGTGAAAGCGATGGTCTGGAGTGTTGCCCACAGCAATAACAGAGGTTAAGATCAATTCTAAAACTATCAGCCATCACCTCTTTTGTTTTGCTATAGTAAGATATTATATCTAGACTGGCTGCACCAAAATGCCAGTCTAGTCATTTGATAACACTTATCATGCCTGCTTAAGATGTCCAGTACAAAATGTCATGCCACAATAAGAAATGGCAAGACTGATTGCATCAACATATCCGTGTAGCCACATAATAACACTTTTAATGCTTGTGTTATCATGCTTTTTATGCAAGCATGATAAGTGTTACTATGTGGCTAGAATGCATTTTCATGCAATCAGTCTAGCCATTTCTTACTGTTGCATGGCATTTTTTTTACTGGGCATCTGTGATACCCTATACCCAATAGCAAATATCTCCTCTTCTACCCTCCTCCAACCCTCCTCTCCCCACCCTGCCCGAATCAGCCTACCAGGCTGGCACAAACCCAACACAAGCTCACCCAGTGCATTCACTCATTCAAACACAAATTCATGGAGCATTTACACAGCATTAATTTCAAAAAGCATTCACACAGCATTTACCTGCTCATTCAAACACACATTCCCGTATTCAGGCAGCTTTTACACAGCACATACTCGCTCATTCAAACACACATTCACGCATTCAAATAGAATGTATACAGCACATACTCGCTCATTCAAACACATATTAACACATTCAAACAGCATTTACACTGCACGCACTCGCTCATTCAAACACACATTCAAACATTCAAACAACATTTACTCACTTATTCAAAGACATATTCACGCATTCAGACAGCATTTACACGGCACCTACTGGCTCATTCAAATACATATTCACACATTCAAACAGCATTTACAAAGCCCATACTTGCTCATTATAACATGCTTACTACATACATACATTACATTTTCCTTTCACTTACCTCTGAGTCAGCGCCAGACCGGATGCTGCTTCTGAGGTCCTCTCAGCTCCTGCACACAAGAAAAGAAACCAGGAAGCACGGAGCGCTTCCTGGTTTCTCTACTTGAGCATAGGAGCCCTGCCTCTGTACTTCTTCAGCAGAGGTGCTGAGGCAGTGGCAGGGGCTTCTGGGGAATCACCAAAGGTCGCAGCTCTGAACCTTGGCAACACCTAAATGATGCCTGCTTTTCTATCTACAAAATAACATACAGCAAAAGCTGATGGAATCATCTGAAACAGAACAGGAAACTCTCTTAATGTCTTTTAAACATTACAATTCTCATTGGTCTCTCATAAATTCCCAGGTTAATCCATGG
This sequence comes from Ambystoma mexicanum, assembly GCF_040938575.1. Lineage (NCBI taxonomy): Eukaryota > Metazoa > Chordata > Amphibia > Caudata > Ambystomatidae > Ambystoma > Ambystoma mexicanum. The sequence continues at coordinate 1,271,353,076 of NC_090935.1, read as the reverse complement.
TTTAATCATGTACCTAAGCATAAAATACTGGCTCCTCGTGGAAAATAAAAGTAATTTGAAATAATTAGCCACTGTTAAGATATGACCTATATAAGTCATTAGTGTTTCTTTCACATATTTGACCTTGAAATGCTCAGTGCAAACCTTTACAAATATTCTGTGTATTTGTACCTTTTTTATGAGTTTCTCATATTTCAAAAGTAGGTATTGTTAAAGTATAAAAACCTTCAAGGATCACATGACTGGATGTTAAATGGACCAACTTAATTGTCCCACATACAGCAAGAGTCTTTCACGGGGGCTCCAAGGCTCCATCAGCCAGTGAAGCCTATGGAAAGGATATCATTGTTATAATCACCCATATATGTTTTGCAGGGGTGCTCTGGTGAGGTTGAGAAACTCCCCAGCACATTTAATAAGGGGGAGGATCCCTAGGGGATTCAGTTGATCCAGCAGATACCAAATATGTTGTTCAGAGGATGGAAGTAGTGAGATGCTGTTGGTTTGTCACCTGCGCCAAAATGTGTAATTATTACCATAGACGTTTGCAGGCCCCATCCACAAAGTCATTCCAAAATAAACCACCAGTGAATTCCAGAAAGCCCTTGGTGGAAAGTTCAAGAAAATGGAGGCGTACCCACTCGCATGAGGACCTGCAACTCTGCCTTTCTGCCTGGAACTTTCTGAAGTCCTCTCAATGAGTGAGTTCAAAAAGTGAAAAAAGGGAATTCTACCTCAACCCCATTGACTATCACTCCAACCATCCAAGCTGGCTACAGCGCACCCTGAACTCACTCCTCACGTCTCCTAAAACTATCAACTCCACTCTCACATCTAATTACATACCTGAATACTTCACTGCACAAATGTCCAAAATTAGAAACTCTCTGGTGACCTTCCGCTGACTCCCTCCTCATACATATCACATTCTGCCTACTCTACCATCCTCCTCTGCCTCTATCTCCCACTTCAGTGGGACTAATACTGATGAAGTCCTATGACTACTGATGAAGGCAATCCCCCCCTTGTGACCTGTCAGACCATCCTGCTCCTCAGTTAGTCAAGCCTATTGCATCTTTAGTGGCCTCTCATCTCGCTGAAATCTTCAACCTGTACTTCAACTCTGTTTGCGTTCCCCCTATTTCCAAAATGACCACAGTCATCCCTCTCTTAAAAAAAGCAAGGGGCTGACCCAAACCTACCAGCTATCTTTTGCCCTGTAACTCCCCTTTTGCACTACTCTAATGTGCTGAAAAGGGTTGTATTCACCAGTCATACTACTTTCTTAGACACCCACAACTTTCAGGACCACCTACAATCAGGTTACCACTCTTGTCACTCCACGGAAACTGCTCTCATGAATGCCTCTAACTTCATCACCTCTGCTAAGAACTCCAACCAATCCTCTATCCTAATTCTCCTTGACATGTCTGCTTCCTTTGAAACTGTGGATCGCTCTGACAAACTTAATACTCTGTTCGTGAGCTTCGCAATCAAGCCCTTGCCTGGATTGACTTCTATCTGGCACCTCACCAATTCTCTATCTCCTGGAACAACAACACCTCTAAACTCACTCCTCTAACTGTTGGTCTTACACAAGGCTCATTATTGGGCCCTCTCCTCTTGACACCCTACACCTCTACTCTTGGGGAAGTTCTCTCCTCCTTTTGGTCCCCGTACCAACTCTTCACGGACAACACACAAATCATCTTCTCTTTTCTTAAACTCTCCTATGTAACTGCCATTAATTATTGGATGGCTTAGCACTCTCTGAAGTTAAACCCTAACAAAACAGAGGTGCTAATCTTCCCTGCCTAATACTCTCTCTCAACTTTTCTCCTGCCTATCCAGTTTCAACCTGAAACTCTTGTCTACTCCTCTCCAGCTTTAAACCTCAGCATCAGCAATGACCCTTCTCTACTTTCATCTTCAAAAATGAAACGGTTGCTCGTCTCATCCTCTTAAATAGAGGAGTTTGAGGCAAGTATGGAATGATAGTAGTCAGAATTCAGGAAACCCGGACTGGCTGATCTATCTTCAACATTCTTAAAAGGATGCTAAAATCCATCCTTTTTTAATAATGTGACATTATATTGACATGCATTTCATAGTGAAAGAGGGACGCACAAACTCTTTAGATTTAGTGAGGGTAGCAATCCGCCGTTTTATCCACGAGTCTCCTTGAATATCACACTACATGAAAACAATATAAAGAATACAGAGATTTAAGAAACAAAACCATTGTAGCCTCATGAGAAATGATGTTTAATAAAGTAGCAGTCAGCTTCCAAAGTTCTCATGCAACCATTTCCTTTAACAACATTTGAATGTGCGTGTCATACATTAACTGTCTAAGCACATGGTCAAACAATGTGTATATCTGGTGTGAAAGAAACTGAAACAAAGGCACACAGAATTTGAAAACCTTGCCGACTTTGAACTGAAAATATAAAATAAGAATGACGCCCTTTATTCACCCACCTATCAACCATGGCTCAATAATAAGAATAGGATTTATTTTTTCAAGCAATTTTGCCACAATAATCTCAAAACTCTATACTCAATACCAGTGAGATATTAATTGAGTACAATGAAAGGCTAGAACCCACATTACAAGGCTATGTTGTAAAGAAGCGGGCTGCTGTTCCAATTAGTGATCACAAGTTGAATGTGAAGGCCTTCAATATGGGAGAAGGTCAACGAACACAAAATAAACATGATGGCAAGAGAATTACACATAAAAAAGGAATGGCTGTATTTTTGGAGGGTTTTGTTCATTTACCATGGCATTCTTTATCTATTTTAGGGCATTTTTTCAGCATTCTAGGGAGCTTTGATTTTTGCAGTCAAAGCATGTTGACTGTCCAGAGACCACTGTTACTCAGATATTGAGGTGCAAGTGTCAATGGTAGAAGGGAAGCAGGTGAGTTCAGGAAGCTCGAAACGGAGTAGCAGAAGTGAGCAGATAATTGTTGAAGACCCTGAGATCATCACTTGGGTGGCAAACCAAAGTCTACCTGGTAAAAGCCCTCTCTGTGCAGCAAAGGCATATTTTAATTGAAGGGATGCTGTGGCTGCAGCGCAAAAATCGAAAAATCTTAGAAATTCACGATTTATGGTAAGCTGTACAACCATAACTCGCACTTCTATGAATGACTGCTCATACGAACCAACAGAAATCAGATGTCATAACAAATGGCATAATTGATGACATGTTCATAATGCTTTGCAAAGAGGTTAAACGATGTTGAGGTCATATAAAGTTGTTGTTGTTAAGCGACAGTAAGCACGCGGCTTGCTCTCTAGGCAGTGCATTAATAGCATAGCATAATGGCATGGTGGAAGTGGTATATGTGCAGGTCATACCTCTGGGAATGGATTTATGTGATGGATGTAATGTATAGGCAGGCCGTAACAATAAGAAATGGACTTAGGTCAGTTTCCTTAGAATGTGTCCTATGCTCCTGGTTCACATATGTAGTCAGTGAAACAAACTTTAGTTAAGTGTATACAGTAAGTGTTTGCTGTATGTGTGTATCAGCATATTAGTGCATGCCATACAAGCCATACCATTAACATTGCTTTCATCTATGCAATTTACATCTCGTATACGTCATACATAAATATAAAAATTCACATGAAAGTTAGTCTTGAATATGGTGCGTGTTTTTATATGTATAAAAGTGTCCATGTAAAAATGTACATTTCATACACGTACATGTTAAGTTCAGGCACAAGATGTCCATTCATTTAACATGTATGTCTACACATAGGGGAGTGGGTCGAATAAGTGTGTTGTAAGTGCCTGTGTCATAAGAGCGTGTGTCGTAAGAGTGTATGTGTAAGGTGTATGAGTGTTTGGCGTGTAACTGGCATTTGTGTATAGGGTATAAGTAGCATATGAGTGTATGGTATGAAATCATATGAAATACACATGCTCTTCATGCCTCTTCTGTGAGGTTTAACTTTTATGTGAGATTTTATATGTTTAGGAGGCATACACAGGCTTACGGTTTGTACATGTGCAAAATGTTGATCTCCTATATATTTCAAATACATATAAACAATAACTTCAAAGTCAGTTTTCATACATATATGGGTGTACATGTAATAAATGTACATCTCCTACATGTAGATGTACATCTCACGTATATCTACATTGATTCTGATTGTGGGTTGTATTATTTTATGTCATAATAGTGTGTGTTAAAAGTATGTGTGACATAAGAACATGGTATAAGTATGTGTGTGTGCCATACGTGTGGTGTTATGTGAGCATGTGTCATCAGAGCATGTAATTTAAGAGCATGTATCAGAAGTGTGTGTGTCATAAGAGTGTGTATTACAAGAGGGTGGTCATAAGAGTGTGTGTCATAAGAACATATGTTGTAGGAGCATCTGTTGCAATAGCATGTGTTGTAAGAGTATGTGATGTGTGGGAGTGAGTCCTACATGTGTTGTAAGAACATGTGATGTAAGATGGTTAGGAGTAAGAGATTGTGGTGCAATACCTTATTTCTTAAGTCAGTGGGTGTGTCATAATTGTGTTTTTTGTAAGTGTTTGTGTCATAAGTGCATGTGTCATAAGAGTGTGTATCATAAGAGTGTGTTTTGTAATTGTGTGTCATAAGAGTGTGTGGTGTAAGGCATATTAGTGTCTGTAAATGTCTGGCATGTAAGTGTATGGCATACACGTAGTATAAACATTTTTAACATGAAGTCATGAAATGCATAGACTTCATTTACGCATGAAAACTCACATTCAAGGGAGTGTTTATCTGTATGTTAGAGTACATGTATGAAATATATATCTCCTTGACTGCAAGTGACTTTATCCATTTTGCATCAATTTTGAATATTTCTTGTGTGGATAAATATCATCTGATCAAATTCCCCTGACACGCCAATCCCCTCCCCATCCTTCTGGGACAAAAAACAGGCTGTTTTTTATCTAAATGTTTCGTTATAATTAAAATAATAAATCAAAATAATTGAAATGCCAGGAAGTCACCTACATTACGCCATACAAACACAGGCAGCTTGCCATCAGCTTGCCATCAGAAGAAAAATTACCTGCCTGCTTTCGTATCACAAATATTTGGATTCTCAATACAAACAAACATTAATTCTTATAATGGTTATGTAAGGTCCTAGCCAAGATGTATCCGACATTGTGTGCAGAGAATACTCTGCCCACCAAAATCATTTTGGAGCATAAAGAACTCTTCTCACTGGTTCTGACAAAGATAGTTAATGCATCTTTCAGGGAAGGTGTGGTGCCTAAGGACATCAAGGAGGTAACCATTACCCCATTAGTCAAAAAAGCAGGTTTGGACCCCAAAAATCCCGGGAACTTATGGCCCATCACTAACTCGAACTTTGTCCTGAAGGTGTTAGATAAAATTGCCACAATTCAACTACAAAAACATGTGGAGGACCTGAAGTTGCTGCATAATCAACAATCAGGTTTCCGGGCATCCCACAGCACCGAATCGGCTATGCTAGATCTTCAGTCGCATATGTTGGGCCTGAGAGATAAAGGCAAAGTAGGTATGCTCATGCTGCTTGACTTAAGCGCAACCTGTGACTTGGTGGATCACCAGCTCCTTCAGGAGGCACTGGCTAACATTGCTGGCTGCTCCCCCAAGGCTTTGGCTTGGTTGTTATCTTTTCTCAAAGACCAGAGTGCCAGAATACATTAGGGTAACAATTTCTCTAAGGCCGCTCCCATTCTTTATGGAGTCCTGCAGGGAGCTGGCCTGTCACCTCTTTTGTTTAATTTATATCTGAGAAGCCTCTGCGAACTCTTGGAACACATCGACGTATTTTTCACGAATTACGCCAATGATACGCAGCTCATTTTGTAACTTACAGGTGACTACATCATTGACAGTGCGAACATTTCAGAGGTTTATCACATCATAGACCACTGGATGCAACATCATTGGATGTGTTTAAATAATACCAAAGCGGAATTGCTGATTTTTGGTACACGACAGGCTAGATGCAAGTTGGGTAACGAATATAAGTCCTTTACCATCAAAGGCGCCATCATCCCAGTGATGTTGCATGTTAAAACTCTCGGGATGATGGTGGAAGCTTTGGTGGGCTTGGGGGCACAGGTAAGCTATTTGCAGAAAAATAACACCTATTACCTACGTCTTCTGAGAGCAATAAGACCCTTCATTAATGAAATCAATGCCGCAACAATTGCCAGAGCAATCATCCTGTCGCTGCTTGATTATGGCAACGCTCTCTTGTTAGGAGCCACAAAAAGAGAAATTCAAAAGTGCCAAGTCATTCAAAACGACGCAGTTCGGATAGTCAAGAATATAAAAAACAGAGAACATGTGTCAACAGGGAGAAGAGCTCTACATTGTTTAAGAGTGGAGGATAGAGTCAAGTTCAAGGCCATGACAATAATTCATAGATGCCTATATGGAGAGGCCCCAAGCTATTTTAAAAAACACTTCTCCTTCTATTCACCTGGAAGATGTCTAAGATCAGCCGACAGGGGCACTCTGAATACTCCTGGGGCTAACTATGTATCTAGGCAAGGTAAATCCTTCCCGGTGAAAGCAGTAGACATCCGGAACAAGCTGCTGATGGCATTTCGGTTAGAAGCAAACTATCAGAGTTTTAGGAAACAGCTTAAAACCTTGTTGTTTCAATGAGTAATAGAGTCCCTCGCTCGAGGATCTTAACCTAACTCAATGAGGAGAATGACGTGTTTTTTTACTTCCTTGGTTCCCGCGCCCTGATGCCTGTGGGCTACCGGTGCGTAATAAGCAAGCACATAACATAACATAACAAAAAATAAAGTTGGATAACTATTCTAGAACTAAAGGATGGGTATCCCCTTCATGGCAGGCATCTGGGGAGCAGTAAATGATAATAAACCACAAAAAAATCAGAACTTTACAATATATGTATTTCTTGTAATCACCCCATCCACAAGTGCTGGCATCAGAGAAAAATGGTATAATATACATTTCACTTTAATTTCTCTAAAGCCAGTGTTGGCATAGGACTAATACATCAAAATCAAATACAAATACTCTAGACACTGTTGGTTTCTAATTTGGGGGTGTGAATAAAATGCAAGCAATTTTATGTTTGGCTACTCTGTGTACAGGGTTGGATTTAAAATTGAAACATTTATTTTTGGAGAGCACAAAACTGTGATTAATTTCAAGAGCCACCCAAACATGTGAGTGTAAATTTGAGGTGGCAAAGGAATCAAACCTTCATTTTTAGATAACATTAGGAGTCGAATTTAGACTTTAGGCAGGGTCCTTTCTTTTTTGCACAATGTTATTTAGAAAAATGGTTTTGGTAATTTAAATTGATATTCTTTTATTGTGAATCAAGTGAGCAAACTAACCTCCTTCCTATTCCACTTTAAGAGGTGTTTCCCTTCAGGAACGACCTATTCAGGATTTCCCTTTTTATGTAACTATGATTTCCACAGGGCAAGAAGTCTAACTACAATTCCTGAATATTTGTGAAATGTTTTAAACCGTGTCACAAAGCTGGGCAAACATTTTCCCTTTAAACCTCAGAAAATAATGTATGTGATTATTGTCAGAAAATATTATGTAACCTGTGAAAACATGCATTCTGAGGCATACTATTTTAAATGTGCCTCCACATGCTTTCCCTTACAGCCCAATCCCCATTCAGTGGCATAGCTGGTAAAGAATTCCTCAAAAACACTTTCACTTTCTACAATGTTTTTATCTAACGTTGGGGACAAATATCCAAATGGCCACAGATTAATTATACTCACTTCTGGTTTGTCTTTTAAAGGCCCTGGACAGGTAGGAACATGAACAACACCAGGAAGCTTTGATAGGTAGGCACTGATCCCAAACTGTCCCTGGCTTTAAAAATCCTTCTCTAGAAATCTGGTTCTGTCTTTGTCAAGGCTTCTGTGTTGGACTGCCTCTGGAAAAGGCCTTCTTAAGACAGATTTCCATCTGCAACATCCATTGTGGAACCACAAATCAGCACTTCTTCTGTCAGAGAAGCTCCCTTAGTCTGTAGATTTCCCAAGAACTCCCTTTTTCTTGTTTACTTTGGCCTTTAATAGTTAATAAACTCCACCCATGCTGCATCATTTGATGTAGCGTTTTCTCATTGGATGGGGCTTATGATAGGTTTATCCTCAAAACTCCCAATTATCCTCCTATTTATTATGATTGTTCCCAAGTACTTTCCATGTGACCATGGGAGATGTCCCCTTCTCTCATCTGGAGTTATTATCAGATTGAACTGACATCTATTTTCCTCCATGTCGTCTGTTATGGGCCATGCCCCATTATTCAGGCATACAATTATTCGAAATGGCAAGAGAATTCTGCACCTGCAGAAATCTGTCATGCTCCAATAACTTGTAATATGAGACATGTATTTAAATATGCACATTTATTAATAATTCACACATATTAATATATTGTGTTGATATTTGTAAAAAGGGGATCACTTCACTGAATTTAAATCTGTTTTCATTTTATAAATCAAGCCACACGTTGAGAAGTTATGGCAACATAAGTGATTTAATTTTGGGTCCAGGCAAATCAGTACCTGTTTTACTTCATGGTTCAACAGTTGTGCATTGCATGTGTTTGTGGAAATTAATTGCTAACTTTAAAAGCTGGCCCAAACCTCCTAATACCCAAGCCAATGAAGCCATCACACAATAGCTAGTCGGCTATTGCCATGCTGAATTTCAAGCGGTTGAGGCCTGCATAAAAATGTGGTATTTGTATGCACCATCTTACTTAGAAACAGAACCTACCCTTCCTTATTATACAGCTTTGGGCATAAAGTGTGAGACACCAAAAAACTGGATTTTAAAAGGCAAAAAGCCCATAGTTCATTTTTTTAAGTGTACCATATGCTTTAAATACACACATCGTTGTGTATTTAGCCGAGCAAATGGATTAGGCACTGATCAATGGTGGGCTCTATTGTGACAGATATCTTAATGTTGAACCTCTTTGTCTTTGGAAATGAAATGAAAAAGCCTGGCCCGGCTCTAGCAGCTTTTGACCATTTGTCACATGGCATGCAAATAGCACACAACTATAGTGTAATTTGATCTCTTTTCAGCAGTTGGTAATGTAATATCATTCAACAGTTACAGTAAGTTGTTGCTTTCTTGCACATATGATAACGTTTTTTTTGATCATTTGAGTAATATGGCTGCACAAAAGGAGCATTGTTTCCATTTAACATTTGGAATGTAGTTTTGTGAGATGTACATTATAGGGATCAAAAGCCATGCATAATAGAGTTTATTTAGCAAACATTTCTTTCATTTATATTAAATAAGCTTTTACAATTCATATGTGTACAGTTTGTATATCAGATATACATTCATTCTGCTCCTTTATTATCACCCGTGGTGGGGGAGCCAGCAAATCAGGCTGCTCGGATCGCGGCCTGAATCCCATGTTCCAAGCCTGCAATCCAAGCTACCTGAAGTTGTCTCTCACCTGCCCACCTTCTTCCCCCACCCGCTGGTCTCAGTCCCTTCTCCCCTCCTGACCTCACTTACCCGAATCCTTTGGCGGCAGCGCACTAGCATCACCACTCCAGCTCCTGCCTGCCTGGCTGCTGTGGAAATGGAAGAGGCCCATAGATCCCTCCTACCATCTCCAAGACAGCGCTTTTACGTTCATAAAAACAGAATACATTGCTGTCAGCACCCCAGGTTTTCGGATTGAATACCTGAGCTTCTATCAGCAATAACACCCAAAGCTGCCCTCTGGATCCGGTGGTTACGGCACCAGGACCCATTCTTAAAGGCCCTCACTTCGCTTGGGGGTATTAATTGGGTCCCCGGCCATTACCACCGGATCCAGCAGGCTGGAGTGGGTTTTATTGCTATTTTATATGAATGAAAGCTCACATTAAAGTGAGATCTAACAGAAAATCTAAGTATTTCAATACATATAAAATGCCTATAAGATGTTTCAATTTCTACACTGTTAGTAATTGGCATTACTGCTTTCTGGAGCATAGCTAGTTGATATTTTGCATGGATGAGAGTGAAAGAAAGCGAGATCTGTTGAGGAGCAAGTTAATCCTTTTACTGTCTGCCTTAATCATATTTAGTTTCTTTATGTAGTTTAGATTTTATGAATTGTTTTCATAAGTCTAATCACTGTTTTAAAAACATTTACAACCATGTTGTGTTTGCCTTAAATTAACTCTGCTAATCCCCAGTTGATATGTTGTGTAGTCTTCCCGAGCACATATGTTAGAATTCTAATGAATATTTGCTTAGCATAGAAAATGCACTTGGGTGTTCTCATTGGGGGGATTAGAAGTGGCATCTGAGTTGCTGGCATACCCAACAATGTTATGGGATTGGGACAGTCTGGATGATTGGTTTCTGTTTGGTATCAGGGAATGAGACAATGTTGAGGATGATTTGTGTAGGAACATTTTTAGTGGGCAGTGTGGTGATGTGTATTGATGCTACCTAGAACAGGTGTTTACTCAATAGAAATATGTTGAAAACACTATGCAGGTTTTGGAATATGAGAGCACCGTTGGTGAAAGATACGTTTGTTTTTACTTTTGATTTGGGCGTATGATTTAGTGTTGTGGCTGGGGGAGAGAGTAATTGATTGCTTGGGGGTCTATGGGTATTTCCAGCAGGTGTGGTAGAACACCTGAGATCCTGGTGATATGTTTTCAATTGTCAGAGGGAAACTTTTGTAGATCAATGGTCCTTATTATAGAGTGTTAGTTACATTCCTTTGAAGCTGTTGGCATATTAGCACATTCTTAGAGTTAATGTGTCACTAGATTATAGGAATTTGCCTTTGTCCTGAATCAGAAATGTGCATTTGTCCTACTTGCTGGGGCCAAATTCAGGTCCAGCGGAGTAATTACAACCGATCGAAAATGTGACCATTAGGGAATTTAGAGAAGATATTAAGGCCTTGAAAAGTACAAGCTAAATTTGGATGTGGCCTAAATAGAACATCAGGTCTGCTTGATGTGTGCCTCTATGTTATTAGTGGCATTGGCAATAGGAATCTTGCAGTGCCTTTTTAGTGTAGAGTGTTTGAATTAAGCCGTAAGACCCAATCCAGTGGGCTTGATTGGGTGGTAAAGGTCCAGGGCCCAGGTTATATGCCAGAGCGCATATTGATGGGCCCTGGCACCATTACCACCTGATCAGGCCCGCCCGATCGGGTCTTATTGCTATTGGCACCCCGGTGTTAAACTGTATTCGTATAATACTGCCTTATCATGAATATTGCCCTACGCCCATTCGCGTTGCACAGAAAAACGTGTTTGAAATGCTCTGATTTCTGATCAACTTCGCCGCCATTTTAAGAACTATCCCCAATTTTGATTTTAACTCTTGCTTTGTGTCCTAAAATGGTGGACTGTGTTTTCAACTACAGCCGAGCCGAATGACCTTTGAGGTACGTTAACATTTAGGCTGACCGAGAGCAGACTGTTTGTTCTGTACAAAGAAACCTTGTGACTCGTATGAACTGCAATCCAAGTGTTGTCTGCGCTCACATGCCTCATCCTCATATAAACTATGGAACAAGGTACAGCAAACTCAAAACGTGTGCTTTGGTTATAATATATTGTGTTCTTTCTTGAAACTAGGCTTACTATGAGCCAGAGACCCAACACTGCCATTGCATCTTCATGGACAAGCAAACTTGTTAAATATGTAAAACAATATTGTCATATTCGTCATGTGAACTGGACACGAACCCTATCATGTAAATTATTAGTTTTGAGAGGGGCTGGACGATGATTGGAAAATGTATGAATAGCTTGCATTAAGATGTCCAGCACTCTCACCCCTCACTGTGTCTGCTGGTACACACTGCAAGGTGTTGGGAGCCAGATAGCTATCTGTTTTTGCTTTGAATTCTGTACAGAAGTAAAGATACTTGTATCTTTCGACCCGTGATTTACGTATTTCATTTTGTGGTACTAAACCTTGATATTTCTTTGGTCTTTCACTGGGTTTCCAATCCTGAAACTCAGGGTGCTTACAACAATGTATTTTGTAGGAACGAAAGGGAAATGCTCACGGCATCCCGTTCATTCATACAAAAAACATACCTAAGATGGCCACCACGGAGCTGGAAGACGTTGCTCCATGCAAAGCCCCTCTTCCATTTCCATGGTGACCCAGAAGGCTGGAGAGGTGAATGACCAGAGGGGAGGGAAGGATGCGGGAAAGACCGCAGGATAGGGGATCAGCCATCACGCTGCTTGAAAAGCAGGCTTGAGTTGTGGGATTCAGCCTATGTTATGTTATAGGATATTTATACCAAGCACCATCACCACATGAGTGGTCCCCTGCCACTCTGACGGATCTGAAAAGCAAGAGGTTAGGGTAGGTTAGTAAGACTGAGCAGGAAAAAAGCACCAGAGATATAACAAAACGAAAATGAAACACCAACAAAAAACGGAAAGGGGGAACAGAAAAAGGCAACTCAAAATGCACTACAAAAACGAGATTTTGAAGCTCTATGTAGCACTGCAGGCAGTCACCCCACAATGAAGAAGGAAGCTGAGTGGGGGAGAGGTCGCTGAAAGTCTTACACCTTGCAAAGGTGTTCTGAGACTCAAGACTTTAGGGCACAATCGGTGGTTGGGAGACCTATTTGCAGGGTGGATTCATTTGTATATGTGCAATTCTGATTTATAGAGAACAGTTTGACTGGTGGACGACATTTTTGGCTATGTGACCTCTGTGTAGGGGCTAAGATACGATGGAAGGGATCTTACAAGGAAAGTTAGATAAAGGGGCCCTTTTTTGATGTGGGCAGCGATGGGGACAGAGCATACGTTGCTGGTGCAGAATTACTAGTGAATTACGATCAGCGCCATGCTTGTGAATTCACAGCATCATGACAATACCTGCCTGTGCTGAAATGATGTACTTTGATGCACTGTCTGAAATCATTAATCAGATACACAACCTGAATTAATAGGGCGAGCGGGCAAACACGGAAACAATACCGTCACCGTGGATGCCATTTATTTGATCATCTGTGCCCCCATAATATGAAGACAGAAACAGAGAAACAAATGACCAAATGACAAACGTGTTGCAGCTTATGAGAAAATAACGATGAACGTTAGACACATTACAGATAACGTTAGGGTGTTTACATATCGTGTTAAATAAATAAATGAATAAGTATGTAGATAGATATGTGCACGTGTGTGCATGTGTGTGTGTGCACTATTTACTCCTTCTCACAAGATGAGGGATGGACAGAGGGAAGATATGAAGATTCATTGCCACTTAGCCTGTGGACATTTTATTATTTATGAAAACCTGAGCATATTGCTATTTCCTGGAAGCCGAAGGCACAAACATCAAAAAGATATGAAAGCCAAGCCTATGTTCGGCCCTAAGTTATTTTGTTGTTAATATTTGAATCGCCAACCGTAGCTCGATATCGAACGGGGGTGAAATTCACAAAGCATGGTATGAAAATATTGGAATTGAAAACCAAAAACGATTTTTTGGGGGGACCCAACATCACACTGACTAAATAAATTACACAGCTTCTACTGGCTTCTTACTCTACGTATGTAGGACAGCCGGTGCCTGGGATAATGCCATGGGGTGAGCTATGCACGCTAGTGACTTTAAGGCACTCATTTTAAAATGGGCAGTGGCGGAAACTGAGGCGGAAAAGCAAGGTGCAAAGCTCCCCCTATGTCTGTATTTCCAGTCCACGTTCGTCTTCACACAAGGCAGAGTAAGGGCATGGCACCCTTCCTCTTCCTTGTGTGCCCCATAATGTAAAATAGCACATTGGCAGAGTTTCTTGCGCAAATGAAAGTTGTGGATTGTGGGGGGGCCGGGGGAGCATGATAAATAACCTGACATCCAGAGTTGAAAGATTTAAATATAACCTTCTAAACATGAGCGGACACAATGTCATGTTGTGGAAAAGTGTGTAGGTATTGGCTTAGTGGCCACCTAGGTGAATTTCAGCAGGTGTAGGTCATTTGATGGTGACTTCACAAATCATTGCAGTTTATAAAGGAGGTTTAACATCAGCACCAGGTTCTTAAAGCGGAATACAGAGGCCCACAAAAGAGCACCGAGCGTACACGAGCATCCGAAACAGCACAGAAGAGATCACAAGGAGCAACAGGACAGCTGATGGAAGTACTGGCGATAACAGGTTTTAGTTGTCCATGAAGGGGTATATGTGATATTATCACAAATAATTACAGAGTGGTAACTTCCATCGAGAAAAACAGCACATTTTTGTTAACCTTTTAACGCCTCCTTTCCTCATCCCGACCCATGTTAACCCCTTACCCCACTATCTTTTATGTTTGCACTGTTTTTCGGTCTTTGTGTCTGCTCTGAAATGTACCACTGGGTTTAGTTTGCAATACAATGACTGGATACCCCATGAAGGCCAGTCCAGAATGTCAAGGCAGTCAGAAAGGCCAGAGTACTTGTACCTGGGAGTACTTCAGAGTATAAGACTCATTCCTAACAGAAAGAGTTCACACTACATTGTTCTCTCCATTCACATCCATTAGCATTACACCATTCTATTAAGAGTGTGGTGGCTAAATCAATGAAGTTAATTGAAGCCTGAGATTAGATTGACCTAATACTGCCTTTGTGCCATGCAACTACAAATCCTTCATCACGTGTGTTGCCAAGGTAAAGAGCATAATTACTTACATTTTGAAAAGAGGTTTCTATATAAATATGCTCCTCTTGCAAACTCAAACAAGCTCATCCTTGCATAGTAAGAGCCTTCGGTGTTCGCAGAATTGAATGTCCCATCTCAGGTGCTATTCTTTCCACAGGAGAACTTGTGTTGGTTCCAACCCACATTGTTGACAGAAGGGTAGCACGCCCGCTGCTGCATTTCCTTAAATAAGTAAACGCATTAACATGAGTGTAAAAGCAAGGCACACCATTATTGGCCTCTGTGAAATGACATTCAGACTGTAAGTGCCTATTCTTAGATATGTTTATGCATTGTTTATTTTTATTTCAATTGTCAGAACTAAAGAATGTTCTCGTTCTCATACAACAATATTGTTTTAATCCATTGTTTTTTTAACTGTGTTGCACATATTTTCACTGCGGCTATGTGTGAAAAGTAGCACTGTGGATTGCATGGCAGTGTATTTGATCGATGATGGGTGTAATACATATTCTGTATCATACTGACCCAGGAGTATTGAACACAAAATACATGACTGGCAAGTATCAGGTTTAATTCTTTTCAGCTCTATCAGAATCTGGAAAAAATAATTAGGTAAAAACCAAATGTAGTTACATTTAAAAAAAAAAATCCTTGATAATATGACATGTTCGTTTCACAGTTTTACTAGCCAAAGCAAGTCATCTCCCACAATATCCTGGTGGTTTAAATGAGTCTTTAGCTTTAGTGACCCCAAAAGATGGCCGCTGGAGTTTGCCTCATTCCTGTATCCAAAACATGTCAGATTTCCCAAGGAATGTATGAAGAGAAACATCAGGGTTATAGCCAGTAATGTGTTCCTGTCAGGGACAGATCACAGTTGCACGGTGTAAGGAGGAAACTGCAGATTCGAGAGAAACATTATATGACCATCAATATTTGAAACACTTGAAACCTTGAATCACTTGTGTATAGGGGCGTTATAAATGCCATATCATATGATATATTAAACCTGGCACACTGTTGCACCTCCGAGGAGCCACATGAGCAGATGTGGGATCTTACACCCTACTAAAGATGCCTTTATGAACACAGAAAGACGAGAAGCCTATCAAACTGGATTTTGTATATCCATTTAACCACATCTAATTAGACCAAGTCCATTTCTGACTCTCAAGAGGTTCCCTTTGTGCATGAGCTGTGCTCACACGCGACCTTCTGTCGCTGGCATTTATGCATTTGGCTCTGGTGGTTAATTCCTTTGAAACCTGTCTTTGCCCTGACAAAGGTGTGGTATTTGTCTGCCAACAAAAAACGCCTGAATGTGCACCTCAACTGATGATGAACATCTATTGTGATCCGTCATGTACCTTTAGCATTAGTGTTTATCAGTTAGATTGTATTGTGTTGTGTTGTTTATTTATCAGATGTGTTCACCTGGTTCTTTTTCCATAGCATCTCTTATACTGTATGAATTTATGCGACACTGTCTTATTCCGACATGTCATGTGTGGCCTACAACCTGCACATCAGCCTGGCTCTCCAGATGTTTTGGACTATGAGTCTAATGATTCCATTGCATGCCCCTGCTGTACACATTGTCAGAAGTGATTTTTGATAATTTTTTGTTGTGCCCCATGTTGCAGCAGTGACAAGGCGGATGTGGGGCACGGATCCACTGCACGAACTTCCCCATGCTGACCTCCTGCATCTTATTAGTGCACTTCCTTTTACACCTGCATGAGATTTTCATGCAGATGTAAAATGAATGGATTCCTATGGAATCTGCCTCAATGTAGCACCTTCTAAAGGGGAGGCGGATTCGATAGGAAACCATTAATTCATGCTACTTGCAATACGTAATTTCTGGGCAGTACTTATTTTGTTACAAAACGTGGACTAAAATCGAGTTTGTCTGGTGTTACTCTTTCTTTTTACCCTACACTTTGCAAATGTTTAATATTTAATGCAACGACCCAAACAGCACTTAGGTAAAAACGTCGGTAATCCCCCTGTATGATATTTAGATTTGTTACAAAATGGCTCTTTGTGTTCTTTTTTTCTTTTTTAATGCTTGCTTAACAATTTCGATTTTGTAGCCAAATTGTAATTTTAGCTTTTAATGAAGTTTTGCTCATTTTCGTTTTTATTGATATATTCCTCTCCCTTTCATTCTTGGGGCATAATGCCAGTTTTCTTATGGTGCATCATGGTATATCATGATATATAATACAATGGTTTGTTCTGTTGATATTGATATTGATATTGTATTTGTATCGCACTCATGCACATGTGTATCAGAGTGCGACGAGGCAAGGGAGGGGAACAAGGAGGAACATGAACATTGATTTTACTAGGTCCAGTGACATTCAGAACATGCACCTGCAGGGGGAAGGGGGAAGGTGCAGCGGGGGAGGGAGGAAGTGAAAAGTGCTGAGCATATGAATGAAAAACGACAACAAATGGTAGTGCAGCCAGCAAGTGGCAAGTGCTAGGTAAAAGGTACAGACCAGGGTTGTCTGATAAGTGCAGGGAAAGGGGGGGGGCTGTAGGGTTACAGATACAGACCCCAGTGCAAGGGTTGCCAGGAGGCACTGGGGTGTGTGGCAGGGTAGGCCAGTACCAGGGCCCAAAATCAGAGGGTAGCCAGGTGCACGATGCCAAAGCAGAACAGATCAATAGGGGAGAGGAAGAGAGAAGGCAGAAGCAAAGATGAAGGTCTTGAGGTGCTTCCGGAACCGCAGGTGGGGGAAGGAGGAAGGCCAAGGGAGGTTGGGCAGAGAATGACAGGAAAGAAGGGTGAAGGTATGCCGATGAGGATGATCTCCATCTTACTGTCATTAAGGCAGAGATTGTTGATGGCACACCACTCCTGAATAGCAGACAGGCAATCAGAGATGAGAGAAGGAGAGGAGGTGGCAGAGGGAAGCCTGAAAATGAGTTGAGTGTCATCCGCATAGCACTGCAAATTGGAGCAGAAATAGGCAATGTGATGGGCGAGAGTTGGCAAGTATTGGTTGAAAAGCCAGGGAGAGAGGTTAGACCCCTGGGGAACACCACAGGTAGAGAGGGAGATAGAGGGAAGGAAGGACCCACGTTGGACCTGGAAGGGTCGATCAGAGAGGAAAGAAGTCAGCCAGTCCAGAGCTTGATCAGTGATACCCAGGTTGTCACAGAGACGGTTGAGCAGGATGGTACTGTTGACCGGGTCGAAGGCCAATTGTTTCACAATAGTATCAAGTTGCTTTCTATTAGGCACTGGCACAAGGCCCTGTTCAAATATATCTGAGACACCAATAAAGAAGACTGCATTTAATGCCTTATCCGCAAGGGGACAGATATCACCATATCTAATTGAAAGCGTTCAAAGAAACAAGAAGAAGAAGAAGTAGAAGAACCAAGAAAGGCCCAGTTGAAATGTATTACGAAGACAGACAAATTAGGAGGAACATGAAGCCGCGAGCAACAGCGAGCACACGCCATCAAGCTTAAGCTGGAAAGTGCCCCATGCAAATTCTAAGAAGAAGGTGGCTGTGTAATTTAGAGAGCAAATAGAAGGGTGTTTGCATACCTGTCCCATTTTTGTGAAATATTATTTGATTAAATGTAATGCCTTCCATTAAACAATCCAGACTCAGTATGGCGTTGCATTGAAAAAATATAATAGGACCAAATGTTTTACAAAATACAAAAAATTATCTAATATAACATAGCTGCTGTATTTATGTGTAGACATGAAAATGGAACATGCAGACTTATGGTACTTGTACTTTAGTACTCCATAAGCCACTGACAGAATGTGTATTTTGAATCATCTGATAGATTGAATTAAATAATAGGCCTGCACTTTTTTAGATTGCCAGCACCCCTAAGAATGACCCAAAGATCATTTGCCTTTTACATGGAAATTCACAATGGTCAACTCTGTTTGAACTATGACAAGGTTGTTTATGCAAGTGTCATCTGTCTTAAAACCAGGAATGGCCTGAAAGCCTAACCACTACTGAGCATTGGTCATACTCACACCACTTGCATATTTGGTTCCAGAATGATGTCCCGCTCCGCTCTACCTGGCCTGTTTGTCTCACTGCAGTCACCATTCACAGATTCTATACTTGATTTGGATACTCGAAAGTTAGTGTCAGAATTACGATTCTGATGTTTGTTTTCTGGGACAAATTAAATGTTCTGCTCAGCAATTAAAGCTAACATGCTCCAAGGCTCTGCTTGCGCCCATCTCGGATCCATCACACAGCCTCGTAATACCTTTACCAACACCTATTTTTCTCTATGAAAATAGAAGACAAAAATGTTCTCTTCTCGGTCAGAGACCTTGGAATTTATCTACGTAATTTGTGGCATTATTGTTTCTTCCTGCTTTAGCTGGATGGACATGTGCTGAAGATATCACAAACACAATCCTTGTACCTTTAACCTGCACCAGCACTTCATAGCGCCACCCTATTTGTTGTATCTGCACCCTCTTTCTCCCACCACTTTGGGCCTTACCCTTGCCTTTCCTCCACAGGCTACAATCTGGATACTCCGGGGGGGGACATAACCCACCAACTAACTGACATTGGTCCTTTAAGATCATTATAGTCGTCATTTGTCAGAGTATATAATATTTCTAACATGACATATTAGTACCCGGCGAGAGTCAACCCGAATGAAACAAACATTCCTATTGGCCCTCGCCAGGTCCATACCTTGCCGGGATTCCACTGCTTTGTTCACGGCAGGGGGGCGTGGCAGCCCCTCAGCCAATGAGGAGGCTCGAAGAGGGGCCATCCCAGCACCGAGCCTCCGAGCATCCACACGGCTGGAGCCATCGTTCCCCGCTGGGGATTCAGTTATGTGTTTGTTTGTTTTTTTTCAACGCCCTCTCAACCCCACTTACCTTCTGATTTCTCCTTTTTCGGGAGCGAACGTCCTGGGAACACTTCTGTTCCCAGCTCGTATGCTCCTGATGGCCGGCATGGAAAGGAAAAGCGGACTTTCCTGGCGGTAATTTCCTTGGACATTTTTTTTCTTTTCTGTTCCGAAACACTGCAGCATTTTCGGAACAGAAAAGAATGCTTTTAGTACCCCGGTCTTGCGGGCCGGTGTACTAATAGCAATATGCTCCTCGCCACAGGGGCATTACTGAGTCTGGTAATGCCCCCAGGCCTTGGTTGAGGCCCTCGCTTTGCTCGGGCCTATAACTATGGGCTCCGGGGCATTACCTGACTCAGTAATGCCCCCGCGGCTCGGGGCATATTGCTTAAATATATTATCGGGATACTACCCTTTTTAATTTCAAAGAATAGAGAAACAGAATCACTGTGGTTCTTCCTTAATTTTCTTTTAGATAGTTCCACTGCAACCAACAATAATTACCCCTCCAACTAGGGATGTTTTTTGTCCAGTTTAGGAATTTAGACATATGACTCTAACATGCGAATGCAGGGTCCAACCCCTGTAAAATGGCAGAATGGATTGAGCGCTTTTGCACAGTGGTTTATTGAATGGCCCTGCTGCAGAGATCTGTGTGCAACTTGAAGGCCATGGCTCCAAACACTGCAACATGGTTCTGTTTATTAACCGGCTGCAGTGGCCTGTGTGTGACCTGCTGGTCACAAGGTTCAGTCCCTCCTAAATAGAAAATAGCTCATACTGCAGATATGTATGTTTAACAAATGCCAGTCCCATAAAATAGACCAGCTGAATGAAGGAATGGTTGCAGGGATCTGTATGTGCAACATGCAGGACATATGTAAGTTAGCTCATTGGGTTAAGGTCCCTGCTCCGGACACATGTATGTTACCTGCATGTCGCAGGTTCCAGACTTAAAAAAACAACTAATTGGGTTGTGTGTGTGCTGCAGAGCCTTGTTTGTAACAACAGATTATGTTTCAATTCCATTATGAAAACATCATAATAATAGAATTATGTCAATATCGAAACGTATACTTTCCCAAAGTGGGCTTTTGGGTAGTCTGAGGCCACTGGGATGTTCTTGATTTCAGTTTATTGCAAAGGTTATTTTTAGTCCTGGATCCTTCTGAGATGTTCCTCGCTCATTATCCTTGTTGGTGTTTGGTACTGCCAATTTCCCAAGGCGTGTATGCACAAATGATGAATTTCACGGCATACATACTTTTTTAATTAATAGATGCAGAAATGCAGTTAATAGTCCTGTCTTCCATTTCTACTACTAAAGTATGCATGCATGATTCAATTGTTCTTCAAAATGAAGCTCGCCTGACACTGTGATATTTCACATTTCTGTTTCTACTCCTGGACGCATTCATGCCGATCTCCTCCACCATGCCCCTAGCTCAGGGCTTGTCCTTTTACTATGTTGTTCATTCAGCGAGGTGGCGTTGATATCTTTTTCATACAAAGCTACTTCTTATGCAGTTCCTGTGCATTTTGGTCTGCACATTTCTCTGCGCCACATGGGCAACTCTCATACTAGTATATGGAAAGTTTCCTAGATAATAAATTGGCTGATTTGTACAGTAATTTAAAGTGTGCAGTGGACGGGAGGATTCGACCTTTGTACCTTCTTCTTTTTTCTGTATTTTGTGGTGGTTCCGTGCCAGGACCACAGTCCCTCCCCTGCACCTTAAATATTCTCTAACAGAGTGATGAAGTCGTATAGAGTGTGAAACCTGAAGATTGGTGTGCATCAATAATTCCTGGTTCAACTTTCATACTGACCCAGAATACAGGCTAACAACACCCTTTGCTTTGCCAATTTAGGTAAGTTTACTTTTTAGCATTCTATTACTTTCTAACTTTTGAAAAAAGTGGTTATGTTTTAGATGTCGAGTTACAGCGTTGGTTTATCTCATTGTTCATAGGCTAATGGGTACCAGGTATGGTAGCAGACGTCAGACCTAAAAGATGGAAAGTTTGTAAATCCCAGCTTTCTGCTATCAATTAATGTAATCAGATTAAGTCCTTACCTTTTACCATTCTTTGGCTAACTCGTTTTCATATATAGAAATCATACAATGTATGATGATATTTTGTCTTTGTTCCTTATTTAAAGACTGAACACATCAATACCGACTTCATCGAAAGGTAGGGCGTACTAGTAACTACCATCTCGCATATTCAGCAAACTCAGGGAAAACATTCAATAACACCTGTTTTTCAGCGCTGTACACTGGTCAGTGCAACATCTATTTTAAAAATGTTTCACTCGTCATTATCATTCGAGACTTGACACAGCATTGGCTATTTCATTTCTCCTTTTTTAACTGCTGTACTATTTACACTGACCTTGATAAAGCGCTCCAGGGTCACTGTCGCAGGCCGCAGCACAGTGCTGGTGACAATGACTAAAAACAATTACGGATTACAATCTCTGAAAGTATTTTGTCTGTGAATTTTGTAAGTTACGTTCAAATTCGAATGGGTTACCCGTCCAAGGCTGTACAGATACCTATTACTTGATTTTGTAAACTTGATTTCATTATGTATACAAATATTTCACAATATCAGTTTGCAATGCTTTCATTAAACCAAAAGGAATTTTTGTATCCATACACTTTATTATTATGTGCACTTTTCTTGTGTATCTCCATGGAGCGTTTTGTATGTGTGTACCTAATTGTTGTATGAATTTTGTATTACTAATGATCCATCACTGAATATGTATCTTTCATGATGTATATCTCATGCATATTAAAAAATGTAATAGTAAATATGAAGTTCAGATACATTAGGGCCTGATTGACAAGGCCCCTCCTCTTCATTGGTGGTAAAAGATGTCAACATCGTTCATGCATAGCTGCCAATGTGCTGTGTTTTTGTTCCACTGCATGCAGGGACTTGTAGGCCCGTCCTTACAATGGGAAAACGGAAACTACAAGTTCCAGCATGCAATTGGAACCAACAATCTGAACAAGATCAAGTGTCACACATGCAACTGGGAAACTTGGCGCTATGATCATGAGATTTCTGGTGGAACCCGCCTACCCAGTATTCATATGCATTTGGGGGTGACTGTCAGTGCATTAATAGCCAATCATGCTCTGATTTTTCACGCGTCTCCTCCTGGAAACTATGTAGCACCTGCCTTTAAACAGAGGCTACGGAGATTATTAACAATGACACACAGGTACGCTTGCATGTGTGTGCCTGCGTGTGTATCCATGTAGCCTTGTTTCAATGGCGTGCACGTCTAACCTTAAGTCCTGAACACATTTCAGTTTAAATAGTGTTAAGAACAGCACAGTGCTTGAGGTAAGTGTGCCCCGTGGAGCACCTACTCTGGATCAGCTCTCCGCCACTGTGTTTACAAGTGCCAAGGGAAGCATTTCTCAGCTGGTGCGTGAGCTACCACCGCGTCAGGTTAACAACATCCGCCTGCCAGAGCAGCAACAACCTTCTTTTTTTCCCATTAGCAATATTTCCTTGCTGTTTTCTTTCTGCTCAGTGCTATGGTCTATTTCTAAAATGATGTTAAAGTTGATACTGCGTCACAGATGTACCAATCAATGCAGAAAACTATAAACCTTGGTTGTGGTTCTTCACATGTTGCATCCATTGTGTTCTTTCCTCAGCCTTCATGCACTCTTTGCATTGGCATTTTGCTCTCCACATGAAAGTGCAACTTTTGTTTTCATTTTTACACCAACATGCACAGAGTACAGTCCTCGGGGAACATTGCAGTATTGCTGTTAACTCGTTAGATAAACATGATACCATTAGCCTGTTTTCATTTACCAAAATAAAAAATCCCTTAAACAGTTCAGTTGAAAATACATGATCTACTGGTGCATTGCATAATAACTGTTCATATAGAGCAATGGTGTGAATCCTGTTTCTGGAGAGTCTTGAGGATCCCTACGCAAGCTGTGGCATAATTATAATTCTTCTGTTATAGTGGTAGAGCCGGGTCCTTGTAGAAAGCGACGCAGTAGAAAGCATCCTGTGAAAGTGGAGAGCACACTTTCAATGATATATGGGGAAGACTGGACTCTGTATATATGGGCAAGACTGGACTGCGGACTGGCTGAGACAAGCCATATATGGGCAAGACTGGACTCCGGACTGGCTGAGACAAGCCATATATGGGCAAGACTGGACTCCGGACTGGCTGAGACAAGTGATATATGGGCAAGACTGGACTCTGGACTGGCTGAGACAAGCCATATATGGGCAAGACTGGACTCTGGACTGGCTGAGACAAGTGGTATATGGGCAAGACTGGACTGCGGACTGGCTGAGACAAGCCATATATGGGCAAGACTGGACTCCGGACTGGCTGAGACAAGCCATATATGGGCAAGACTGGACTCTGGACTGGCTGAGACAAGTGATATATGGGCAAGACTGGACTGCGGACTGGCTGAGACAAGCAGGACGTATTAGCAATTGGTCCGGGTCGTGGGCCCAACTGTTATCTGTCAAGTGAACGTTGAGCCCACTTTGGTTAGAGGGCAGAGTAGGACCGTGCCATCACATCAGTCCAGCCACCCACAATCAAACATTAAGTTTCTGGACAGAACAGACGGAGTACTACCCAAGGGGATGTTTTGGTAAAATATGTAATGTAAAAGTTGTCTTGTATAGCGCCATCTGCCGCTACTAGTGGCCCGGTTGCGCTTGCCTCTGTAAGAGAAAAGGGGTGTGTGGGGTACGTTAGTGTGTCATTGGGCAAGGAAGATGCAAAACCTGTGGTGTTGATGGGTGCAGGTTGGAAGTACCCGGTTCCTGAGTGCCAATCTGCTTTCTATGGTTTTAGGAAAAGAAACTGGAGAGTGTGTTATCCTTGGAGAAAAGCCCAAGAACTGATAGACTACAGTGCCTTGGGTCTCATTAGCGTCTGATGTGGGAGAGTGCCACCGGGCTAAAGAGGAGAGCTTAGTTGTGGCTAGGTTAGAGTTGATGTGCTAACACCCAGGCCTGTGTACATAATCTGTGGGCCTCATTACAACTCCAGCGGTAGCCGTGCCTGTAAAACCGGCAGGCTGCTGCCAGTGTTGTGATACTTCTCGGCGCCTGGCTCCACGGAAATGCCGGGGGGATTAAGACCCTGGTGTTCCTGGAAGTTAGACGCCGGAAAAATGTAAATCCCCGTTCCCATCTGAGTCCCATAGGACTCAATGGGAATGGAGATGAGGGAACACAGGCACTGTTAATAACAGTGCCGGTACTTCCCAGAAAGTCTGCGTGTGGGTGCCGTCCCATCCGCCAGGTCAGACCTGGTGGGAAGGACGGCAGCCACATGCAGACTCGGAGTGTGCCGGTCCTGTAACAACGTTGCCAGTAAGCTTACCATCACCTGTGTTACCAGACCGGCACATTCAGAATGAGGCCCCATGTGTGCCAGTATAAGGTGTCTGGAGATCTCAGCAGGAAGTCAGTTGGCATGGGGAAGGCGGGTGAAAACCTTACAAATAATGCATTGGAAAGTATATTTGCCTAGTAACATTGGTTAAAACTAGTGTAGTAACTTAAAACTTGTGCACCATGGCCAAAAAAGGGACTCAGTCTGGCCAAAAAAATAGCCCATACCAGAACTATGGACTTGCATTTCGATCAGTTTCCTACTGCCCTATAGGCCAGTCTGAGGTCTTTAGAGGGTCACTCAATGGCAGCCAAAGTGGTCTTCAATTGCCACCAGGACGTATATAACGCTTATGAGTATAACCGAAAGGCACAATCACCATGAAGTGGGTTTCTGATGATGACCTTAACACAGTAAATTGTGTTTGACACTTGCACCTTTTGGAGATGAGGTCTCCATGTGTTAAGTTCATAATTTAGTTCAAAACAAAGCCTAGTTGAATGGTACTCAGTTTTTTTTTAACTTTGGAAGGATGAAGGGCTGAGCGTTCCCCGGGAAACACCACTCTGAACCCTGTGGAGCATCAGAACTTCCTACCCACTGACCTAAATGGCTACACAAAGAGTTCCACCTCCCAGTTACTTTTTGGATGTCCAAGGGGAACTCAACATACCCTGGAAGAGGTGGAAAAAAAAATATTCGAACACTATGTACTGGCTGTACATTGAGTGAACCTTTCGGGACAGAGGAAGAAATGCTTATTGATGCACTGTCTGAGTAATTACGGTCAGGAGCAATTTGAAAATCTACCATCTTTACCTGAAGAAGAATCTACAAACCTTTCAGAATGTGAAAAATGCAATAAAATTGCTGGATAAACATTAAGAAAAGTATGTGAGCATTATTCTGGAAAGGTATCACTTTGGTAAAAGGAAGAAATCGAGAGACGAATCTGTAGAACAGTACATCACAGTATTGAGAGGCCTGGCAGCATCATGTGAATTTGGAGGGACATTAAATGAGAGACTGCGGGACCAATTCATGCTTGAGTGTAGCAATGAAAAAGTGAGAAAAGCCTTATTGGCCAGGACCAATCCTACTATAGATGAAGTCACAAGAGTGGCAAAGGAAGTGGAACATAGGCACAAATTTGTAAAAGAATTAGAGAAAAGGACCGAACCAGATGTGAAGAAAGTGGAAGAAGCACAAGTTATGCAAATATCAGTGGTACAAACAAATAAATCTGATAATACGGTGTGAAATACAGAGAGTTGTGATAGCCCTAGTAACTTTGCGAGCAGCGATAAGTATCCAGCCATCAATGCCTTGTGCACATGATGCAATAGGCGTGGACATTTCACTTCTTGCTGCAGAACCAAGAGCGAGAATATAGATTGTGTGGATGAGTTATGTGAAGACATGGAAGAATGCACATGTTTAATTGATTTTGCTTCCGATGAAGTTGTTACAGTTCAGGATGATGATGCAGATACTGAAAAACCCATGTCTATTATTGAAATTGAAGGAATGAAATATGGCATGGTGATGGCTTCAGGGCAAAGTATACGTTGTTGCCCAAACATATTTTTGAAACTAAGCTACAAGGGAATGTGTTTCTCAAAAAGGTTGACATAAGACCTGTAGAATATTGAGGGAAACGAATTGACTTCGAAGGGTGATTCTGGGCCGTTATGAAATTTAAGGACAGGTCAGCAAACGGAAAAGTATATGTCTCAAAGAAAGGGAGCAATCCACTTTTAAGTTGGTTACACCAGAAAAGGCTTAAGATAAAGCTTAATCCACATGCTGAAGAGACTGTATATGCCATAGAAGGTATGAATGATTTGTGACAACATTCTGTGTTTCGTGAAGAACTAGGGAGTCTCAAGGGATTAATGCACAAAATTGAGGATATAGCCAGGGTCTTTTCCAATTGTGCAAAAGCTAAACAGTGTAC
The DNA here is from genome assembly GCF_040938575.1 of Ambystoma mexicanum. NCBI lineage: Eukaryota > Metazoa > Chordata > Amphibia > Caudata > Ambystomatidae > Ambystoma > Ambystoma mexicanum. The sequence continues at coordinate 1,271,326,141 of NC_090935.1, read as the reverse complement.
CGTTGGCAATCAGGGCTGCTGTAAAGGAAGAATTGAGTATGATGGAAAAGCAAGGGGTGATTGAACGAATAGAAGCTGCTGAGTGGGTTTCCCCTTTAGGTGTAGTACATAAACCAAATGGTGAACTGAGGTTATGCATAGACTTAAGATCAGTGAATAGGTGTGTAATACTGGACCAACATTACTTAGATGTTAAGCACCAACACAGATGCCAAGATTATGAGCACTTTAGACTTATAGTCTGCTTATCACCAGATTGTTCTCCATCCATCTTGTAGGAATGTAACAGCATGCATTACACCAGAGGGGCTATTCCAATGTAGGCACACACATGCCTTTTGGGTTGATATCAGCTGTGGCTGTATTCCAGAGTATCATGTATCAGCTATTTCATGATATGGAGGGAGTCCTGTGTTTCCAGGATGATGTGTTAATGTATGGAGGAAGCTATGAAGAATATGATAGGAGATTGAGGAAAGTTCTGGATGTATTTATAGAAACAGGGATATCCCTTAGTAGAGACAAATGTAAATTGAGTAAGACTTTGATCCACGTTTGGGTCATATCCTATCAGAACTGGGTATTGAACCAAAACCTGAAATGGGAAACATTATTGTGAGTTTTCCAAGTCCCTCTGACAAGGAGAAAATAGTGTCTTTCCTTGGTATGACTGAATACTATTCCAAGTCTATACCAGGTCTATCTAGTAGATCCATTCATATGAGGAATCTTGTTAAGAAAGGAGTTAGATTTCATTGGAGTGAACAGTGTGAGGCAGAATTCCAACAGATTAAATTGGCTTTGACAAAATCTCCTACTTTAAGTAACTTTAATCCACTGATGCAGGTAAACATGGTTGCAGTTCTTTCACAAAAAGGTGAGTGTGGAGAGTATACAGTTGCATTTGCAGCTAGAGTCTTAAGGAATGCGTAGAAGAACTACTCTACGATAGAAAAAGAGGTATTGGCCATCAAATGGGCAATAGAAAAATGTTGTCCTTTTCTTTGGGGTGTGAGATTTACTATAAGGTCTAATCCTAAACCCTTGAAGGATATCCTTACCACACAGGCATTGGATAAGGTGTCTTCTAGGATCCAGAAGGAGTTAGTGAGCTTACAAGATCACAATTGGGACATAGAGTATCTTCCAGGCATTAAGAATAAAGCCGCAGATTGTCTGTCCTGATTGACTAATGTAGTAGAGGATAGAGGTGATGAGGAAAATAAAGAGGATCAAGTGCTTAATGTCAACCAAGAAGTAGTGACAGAGAATGAACAGCGTGAAGCTATGTTAGTGGATCCAGTTTTAGCCAATGTCAAGGAAAGGATGCAGTGTGGGATGACGAATACTGAGATCAGGAGAGGAACCATTCCTGATGCCATTAAGAATGTTTTTGACAAAGTTCTTGTAAGAGATAGTATGATTTTGAGTGGAGACAAACTATTTCCTCCCATTGGATTGAATCTATTTTGGGGGGAAGTAGCACATGAAGGCCACCAAGGAATTACCAAAACTGATAGGGCAGGATTATTGGTGGCCAGGTATGGATTTGCAGGTAGATAGGATCATCAGAGAGTGTGCCATATGTGAGAATGCTGCCAAAGGGTGTGTCACAAGAGTAGAGCCGATGACTTTGATGTCCATTCCATCCATGCACTGGGAAAGAGTAGGATTCAACATTGTTGGGCCAGTAAGATCACAAGGGATATTTAGATATGGCATAGTGTTGGTTGATATGCTATCACATTGGATGGAATTGACATGGGTTCAGAATCTGTGTGCCAAAGACAAAATTAAGTTTAAAGATGACATCTTTAGGAGAGCAGGTTATCATACGACCATTTTAACAGATAATGGTGTACAATTTGTTGCTGATGAAATGGGGGTATTGAACATGAGACTAGTTCAGTATATCACCCAGAAAACAATGGGATAGTTGAACAATTTAATAGAGTGATCAAAGACAGTATAAGGGTTGACATGTCAGAAGGAGGAGATTGGAAGAAAGCTGCGGAAGACACAGTGGTGGCATACACATTTACCCCTCATGTGACCACTGGAATTTTCCCATTTGAAATGCTAAGGGGGGGAACACCCAACACCAGGATTTGGCCAGGAGAGGTGGGTAGGGCATTTCAGAAAAACATTGATATGGATACTGTCAAGGAGAGAATTAGAAATAAACATATGTATAACAAAGTACATTTTGACATGGGGAGAGCCACAAACCAAGGCATGGTCAAGGAAGGAGATTGGGTATGCATAACAGTTCCCTGCAACAGGTTGGAAGGCAACTTAAAGTGTTCTACACCCATGAGGGTTATTAAAAGGTTATATAGTGCTGTGAGAGTGACAGATGGACGGGTGTGGAATGTAAATAGGGGTTGTAAGTGTATGAGGAGGTCAGAGGGTTTACAGGAGAGAAGGGAAGAGATTGATCAGAATGCTCGTAAAAAGAGTTGAAGTATTCACAAAAGAGAACTTCCCACTAGGAGCTGTGGAAAACCCTTGTATCTGAAAGACTATGTTGAATAGTCCCATGGGTATTATTTATGAGGGAAGAGAATTCTCAGAATGCTTGCAAGAAAAAAGTAGTATCTGCAAAAAGGGAATAGGAGCTGTGTGGAACTATTGTATTTAAAGATTATGTCAAATAACTTATTTGTATTGTGTGTGTTAGACTTTCCATCTTTCTCATGTAACATGTTTCACTCTCTGATCTACTTTAGGCAGATGCAATTCCTGATGCAACATGCTTCCTGTTTTTGTTCTTTCAGTTTCATATTCATAACCGTTGCAAAATTGTATTACTCAGGTTTTAGTGAATCATGTCACTAAGGGGCCGATTCATAGAATTCAGCGCACAAGTGGCGCACGCGGCTGGCGCACAGTGTGCGCGTGCGAATCCCTGCGCCAGCCGCGTGCGCTAAAATCCATTTCCGCGCACAGCGTATTCATGGATTCCAGCCACCAAAACCAGCCGTGGCGCACAGTTGCGCAGCGACCCTGCAGCAGCGCCAGTTACGCCTCCAAGAACGCCTCTCGCGCAGGGAAAAGCCATCAAAATCCCCAACCCAGCGCAAAGGGCAGCAGCAAACGCAGAGCTGGGAGCGTGTATTCCAGGGGTGTGCGGGTGTTTCCATACGCGGCTGGGCTGGGTACGTGTATTTCAGGGGTGCGCGAGAAAGTCTACACGCGATTGGCCTGGGTACGTGGATTTCAGGGGTGCGCGAGAAAGTCTACACGCGATTGGCCTGGGTACGTGGATTACAGGGGTGCGCGAGAAAGACTACACGCGATTGGCCTGGGTACGTGGATTTCAGGGGTGCGCGAGAAAGTCTACACAGATTGGCCTGGGTACGTGGATTTCAGGGGTGCGCGAGAAAGACTACACGCGATTGGCCTGGGTACGTGGATTACAGGGGTGCGCGAGAAAGTCTACACGCGATTGGCCTGGGTACGTGGATTTCATGGGTGCGCGAGAAAGTCTACACGCGATTGGCCTGGGTACGTGGATTTCAGGGGTGCGCGAGAAAGACTACACGCGATTGGCCTGGGTACGTGGATTTCAGGGGTGCGCGAGAAAGTCTACACACGATTGGCCTGGGTACGTGGATTTCAGGGGTGCGCGAGAAAGACTACACGCGATTGGCCATGGGTACGTGGATTTCAGGGTTGCGCGAGAAAGTCTACACGCGATTGGCCTGGGTACGTGGATTTCAGGGGTGCGCGAGAAAGTCTACACACGATTGGCCTGGGTACGTGGATTTCAGGGGTGCGCGAGAAAGACTACACGCGATTGGCCTGGGTACGTGGATTTCAGGGGTGCGCGAGAAAGTCTACACACGATTGGCCTGGGTACGTGGATTTCAGGGGTGCGCGAGAAAGACTACACGCGATTGGCCATGGGTAGGTGGATTTCAGGGTTGCGCGAGAAAGTCTACACGCGATTGGCCTGGGTACGTGGATTTCAGTGGTGCGCGAGAAAGTCTACACACGATTGGCCTGGGTACATGGATTTCAGGGGTGCGCGAGAAAGACTACACGCGATTGGCCTGGGTACGTGGATTTCAGGGGTGCGCGAGAAAGACTACACGCGATTGGCCTGGGTACGTGGATTTCAGGGGTGCGCGAGAAAGTCTACACGCGATTGGCCTGGGTACGTGGATTTCAGGGGTGCGCGAGAAAGTCTACACACGATTGGCCTGGGTACGTGGATTTCAGGGGTGCGCGAGAAAGACTACACGCGATTGGCCTGGGTATGTGGATTTCAGGGGTGCGCGAGAAAGTCTACACGCGATTGGCCTGGGTACGTGGATTACAGGGGTGCGCGAGAAAGTCTACACGCGATTGGCCTGGGTACGTGGATTTCAGGGGTGCGCGAGAAAGTCTACACGCGATTGGCCTGGGTACGTGGATTTCAGGGGTGCGCGGGTGGTGGGTGTGCGGGAAGTTCAAGACGTGAATTGGCAGTGTGGGTCCTCCCAGGTCTCCCCTCTACCCCCTCCACGACCTCTGCAGGCATCCCACACCACAGGGGACTACCCTGCACCCCATGTCATGTCCCACAGGCAGCCCATCCACCATGGCCATGCCCCCCAGCCAAGCCACATGTCCCCTTGCACCCCCACCCCCCAGCACTGTGGGGCACCTGCCAGCAGGCCCCCACCCATGTCTCCCAGCACCCCCACCCCCCAGCCACCAGGGGCACCCTCCACCAGGCCCCCACCCATGTCTCCCAGCACCCCCACCCACCAGCCACCAGGGGCAGCCTCCACCAGGCCCCCACCCATGTCTCCCAGCACCCCCACCCCCCAGCCACCAGGGGCAGCCTCCACCAGGCCCCCACCCATGTCTCCCAGCACCCCCACCCACCAGCCACCAGGGGCAGCCTCCACCAGGCCCCCACCCATGTCGCCCACCACCCCCACCCCCCAGCAGTGCAGGGGCAGCCTCCACCAGGCCCCCACCCATGTCTCCCAGCACCCCCACCCCCCAGCCACCAGGGGCACCCTCCACCAGGCCCCCACCCATGTCTCCCAGCACCCCCACCCCCCCGCCACCAGGGGCACCCTCCACCAGGCCCCCACCCATGTCTCCCAGCACCCCCACCCACCAGCCACCAGGGGCAGCCTCCACCAGGCCCCCACCCATGTCTCCCAGCACCCCCACCCCCCAGCAGTGCAGGGGCAGCCTCCACCAGGCCCCCACCCATGTCTCCCAGCACCCCCACCCCCCAGCCACCAGGGGCAGCCTCCACCAGGCCCCCACCCATGTCTCCCAGCACCCCCACCCCCCAGCCACCAGGGGCAGCCTCCACCAGGCCCCCACCCACGTCCGACTCATGTCTCCCAGCACCCCCACCCCCCCAGCCACCAGGGGCAGCCTCCACCAGGCCCCCACCCATGTCTCCCAGCACCCCCACCCCCCAGCCACCAGGGGCACCCTCCACCAGGCCCCCACCCATGTCTCCCAGCACCCCCACCCCCCGCCACCAGGGGCACCCTCCACCAGGCCGCCACCCATGTCTCCCAGCACCCCCACCCACCAGCCACCAGGGGCAGCCTCCACCAGGCCCCCACCCATGTCTCCCAGCACCCCCACCCCCCCAGCCACCAGGGGCAGCCTCCACCAGGCCCCCACCCATGTCCGACTCATGTCTCCCAGCACCCCCACCCCCCCAGCCACCAGGGGCAGCCTCCACCAGGCCCCCACCCATGTCTCCCAGCACCCCCACCCCCCAGCCACCAGGGGCAGCCTCCACCAGGCCCCCACCCATGTCCGACTCATGTCTCCCAGCACCCCCACCCCCCAGCCACCAGGGGCACCCTCCACCAGGCCCCCACCCATGTCTCCCAGCACCCCCACCCCCCAGCCACCAGGGGCAGCCTCCACCAGGCCCCCACCCATGTCCGACTCATGTCTCCCAGCACCCCCACCCCCCAGCCACCAGGGGCACCCTCCACCAGGCCCCCACCCATGTCTCCCAGCACCCCCACCCCCCCGCCACCAGGGGCACCCTCCACCAGGCCCCCACCCATGTCCAGGAACAGAGTCTTCCATGCTGTCATGTGTGCAATCTGCACAGGGCTCCCCATGTCACATTCAAACACATGCAACAACCATGCGGTTCACACATTACAGGTCGCACATGCATTACCATGATGTCCCTGCACACATACATGCGTACATGGCCTATGTCACACATGCAGGCAAGTATCAGACAACCAGCACACTGCAACATGCCCTGTCTCACACAGCAATGCTTGGCCACTTACCGCTCAACTCCAGACGGGTCTCCCTCTCAAGGACCTGGCTGTGGAGCGCTGGGTGTGCGCGTTCCAGGACCCTCAACTGGATGGAACTCATGCGGCCCCGGCCCCCCTCCACAAGGCGCCGGGCCTTTATGAGGGTCCTGGACCTCAAGTCCTCCCAGCGCTTCTTGACCTTCTGGATGGTGCGGGTTGCCACCCCCTCCGCGTCCTCTCCCGTCCTTCCCTGTTGGCGCGGGACGATCCGAAGAGGGCATCATACTGCCCCAGGACATGCTCCACCAGGACACCAACTTCGGTGGCAGTGAAGCTGGTGCCCCTCTGCCCCTCTGGCCGGGGGTTGCCACTGGTGTCAGATGTGGATGTGCTCGACATGGCAACCCCAGGGGCAGGAGTGGGTGACCAACTGGGTCCTGGGGCTGGGCTGTGGAGCGATGTCATTTGAGTCGGGACTCTTCTGTACCAGCAGGGGTGGACACAGCAACTGGAGCCCTGCAGATGGCTGATGTGCAGGCACCAAATGGCAGGGCACGGTGGCAGCAGGCAGGCAGGCAGGCAGGCAGCAGCAGATGGCATGTGGGAGGCTGCTTGGGGCACTGGGGGCCAGTGAATTGGCCTTCTGGGCAGGAGCGTGGTCTTCCGTGTGTTTTCGCGTGGCCAGCTTCATACGGAGTGAATAGGCACGTGAAAAATCTGCACGCTGCGTGTAATGCGCGTAAGCGCGCGTGAAAAACTGCACGTCCGCGTGTAATAGGAGGAAAGGGTCCATGCATAAGCGTGCGCGCGTGAAAAACTGCACGTCCGCGTGTAATGCGCAAAATCAAACGTGAAAAAGTGCACGTCCGCATGTGACGTGACGCGCGCGTGCGTTTCCCTCAGCACGGGTTAAAGGTGAGCGGGCCCAGCAGTTCGCTGTACGTGCCTTTCGTGGAGACCGACGTGTGTTGCTGCTTCCAGTCGTTTCGCGCGCCATCTACTTCACAGCTCTCAAGGACGTATCTCTTCTTTTGGCGGGGGTATTGGCTACGCGTGTTTTTCTGCATCGCGCTAGTCAGACGGTGAGTCGCAAACGCTCCTTTTCCCACTGCGGGTGCCCCTGTGTATCGCACCCATTTTCGATGTCATCGTAGCCTGCGTGTCCCACGCGTACGCGTTATACGTGTTACTGGGTGCCACCGCGTACTGCGGGAGGTTTAATCCACGCACGTAGGCTGCAGGGTTGCGTGCATGGTTTTACTGCAGTTTTGGGGTGCCTGAGCGTTGCGTGACCCGTCAACACATCACCGGGGTCACATACAGCCTTGCAGGTGCAGGGGGGCTGTTAACATCTTGCTTCCCACCCCCTTCACCCCAATTGCCCAGGTCAATTGTGCTGTACACCTCCCATTGGCACCACTCCATCTGTGCCAGCACTATTACATCTGTGCCATGGTAGGGAGGCTACCAAAGGTGAGGGGCGCCTCAGCTGGGCGTCCTCCTCATGGCGGGCGTGGTCGGGGACGTGGCCGTGGTGACCAGGGAGTAGGGGGACTCCAGGGTGTCCAGGGCAGCCACAGAGGGGGAAGAGGCAGGGGTGCGCCACTTGAGCACAATGTTGTGCCATGTGTTGGTGCAGCCATGCCACCACCCCCTGTGGTTCAGGGGGATGCAGCTCCTGCATCTGGCACTGGCACCCGTATGACCCGGCAGTCCGTTTCATCGACTGCCACGGGCCCAAGGGTAGCGGTAGCTGCAGGTGCAGTTGTGGACACCGCCACCCAGGCTCAGGGTCTGCCAGCGCAGGCTGCGTTGGCACTTGAAGAGCCCTTGGTAGATCTCCAACAGGCCAGGGGGGAAACCATTGGGGCAGGCCGGGCTGCTCAGACCAAGACACGTGTCCCTGGGGCAGTCATGTCATCTGCTGCCCCGAACAGCCGGGTGTTGGCAAGTGCAGGGGCAGATGCACCCAACAGCACCCCGGTTGTGAGCCTGCCAACCAGGACCGTTGCGGTCAATGACCCTGCCACAGCTGATGTTGCTGCGCAGGGTCCATTAGTGGGCACCCAGCTGCCACTGACACAAGTCAGGCCTTTGGTCATCCCTCCACCTGCCACTCCCTCGGCTCAATCCACCCAACCCACTGGCCATACTGGTCAGGGCGGCATTAGCCAGCCAGGGTCTGCGCCACAGTCCAAGAGGAGGAAGGTTGCATCTGCAGCACAGGCTGGGACCCCACACACAGCCACGACCTCCTGCACGTCGAGGAAGAAGCCTTTCTGTAAGCAGGAACTGGACTTCCTTGTGGACTACGTGCGGGGACACAGCCGTGACATGCTAGTGGGTGCCAATAGTCAGACTACGGCTGCCCAACGTGACTCCCACTGGAAGCATGTGGCGGAACATGTCAGTTCATTCGGCCATGAGGTGCGCACGGCGCAGGAGTGCAAAAAGCGCTGGAATGACATCAAGCGCAGCACTAAGGCCAAGCGTGCCTCAAATTACAACTTGACTCTGGTGACTGGCGGTGGGCCTGCACCAGAGGAGGAAGAACTCACTCCGCATGAGGCTCTCGTTGCGGAGTTCATACCACCAGAATTGGTCGAAGGTGTGGGAGAGATGCTGGACTTTGATGCCCAGTCCAGTGAGTGTTGATGCGTAGTTGTTGAGGACGTGTGTGTTTCACTTGTGGGATGTGTTGTGCATGATTGCTGCTACATGTGACCTGTACATGGTTCTGATGTGTAAGTAATGCAATGCCACCGTCATGCGTGTCTCCTCTGCCTGCATGCGGGACTCCATGTGGCCATGCTCCCTTGCCCCCCCTCCGCCACTCTGCACCCCAGTTCCACCTTTGCACTGGTCTGCTACATTCTTGCCAATGTGTAGTTTCATGTTCATGTGTCCTGTGTAGATGCTAACATCCAGCTTAGAAACTGCCAGACATATGCCGTGTGGTACAGCCTTAGTACTCGATGCAGGGCATCCCACTTGTACTGTGCATGGGTCAGATGTCCCGCAGGGACATGAGTGCCCCTTCATGCTCCATGTGCATTGCACACATGCCCCTATGTGTCCTTGACTGGATGATCACTGTAATATGAGTCCTTGGTTACATACATTGCCTGCCATATCATCGGCCTCCCCATGTCAACTGTGGCTCAGTCCTGCGTTGCACACATGTTTAGGCTCTGACAATCTGTGTGGCTCACAGGCCTCAGCCTGTTCAATGGCCAATGACTCTGTCCAACTCTTGTCGTGTCTTCTTCACACGTGGCCGGCCTCCGGATCTTCCATCATGTGTCCTGCCCACTGTCCCAGCATCATTTGCAGTGTTGTAATTGAAATCACATTAAGCTGTTGATGCCAGTCAACACTGCTTGTCAATACACAGGTGTATGGTCAGCCTTTTGATACCATGCTAGGCATCCCTGCTTTGGTACTGGGGTGGAGGGGTGCTTGCCTTCTAGACATGGTACACATTGAATACACAATGCACGTGATGTCTGATTTTGAAATTGCACTGCCTTCACATTTCCTGGCACACACCATGGAGTGCTTGTACATGTAGGTAGTGAGTGGCGTACACATTTTCTGCACTGCTTAGACCCACTTCCATGCAAACTGCCACCTTCCAACAGGTCTGATCACAGAAGCTATTCTAAGTAGACCCAGCATGCATGCAAGGTCATATGTTGTGTGTCACATGTCTGCCAGATGCCTTTGCTGTCGGTGTGTGTGTGTGTGTTGTGTGCTTCTGACATGTGTACTGACCTTTTCCTCTCTATTTTTCAGGTGATGACGCAATGGATGCAGAGGATGGTGTTGTCATGCCAGACACAGGGTTGGTAAGACCACATCAACCCGGCACTAGTGGGGGTCGTGGGGTGGTAGGCCACGAAAACCCCCAAGTGCTGCAGTCCATCCTGTCTCTGGCTGCCTATGAGTCCAGCCTTGATGACGACTCTGACGTCCATGTTGAGTTGGATGACCATCAAGTCCATGTGTCAGGGGTGAGTGATTCTGATGTGGACACTCCTCTGTCTGCGACCCCTGCACTGAGGGATCAGACAGTCTTGGTTCCTCCGCCCGTGGTGGATCGGGACGCAGGGTCACCCTCCACACCAGTCACTGATGTGCCTGGGACATCACGTAGACGGGGGCATGTAGTCGTGCAGCCGCAGGCGGTGCCAACACAGCGAGGACCCCCGGTCCTTGGGTCCCGCAGGGGTCAAGCCCGGCAACGCGGTCGCCGCGCGCAACCGCTGTATACTGAGTGGGAGCAAGACATGACTGCCAATTCAGAACGGCAGGGGGCAGCAATGGAGAACATCGCTGACAGCATGGAGCGTGTGGCCCGATCTGTGCTCCCCCCTGCTAGGCAGGTGCTTCTCCAGCAGCAGGCGGCACGGTCCACGGCCCGCTCACTCAGGCTGGGCATGGCGGCCTCAGACAGGGCACGCCAGGCTGAAATGTCGTCTCTGCGTCAAGCAATTGCTGCTCACGCAGAGGCGCACATGGATGCCCTGAGGGAGGAGTATGCCTCCCTCAGATCCACTCTGGGTGTCCTTATGATGTCCCAGAGGCAGCAGGCAGAGGAGAGGTTTGCACAGCTTGAGCGCACCATCTCGGCTGAGCTACAGGCTTGCCGGGAGGTGCAGCGGTTGTCCAGCCAGGCCTTGCAGGAGGAACTCAGTGTTACACGTGCTACCTTGCAAGAGGAAGCACGTGTATCACGTGAGGTCCTGCATGCAGACCTATGTAACATCGCCACACAGAACCAGGCTCACCTGTCCGGCAGACTTGCTGCCGACGAGGGGCAAGCTGCGGCTAGGCGTGGCCAGGCTACTGTGCTACGTCCTCCTTATCAGGATGAGCCAGACTCGGACGACCATCTATCTCCCACATAGGTCGTGCTGTGCAGGCGTTGAGCCCATGGAGGTATTTTTTTTTGGCTCAGCATCATCGCATGTGGATGTTGAGCAGCACCCTGTACCTCCCCCCTCCTGGGTGCCTCCCCTCCCCCCCGGGTCGTATGTGGCCATTTTTGATTTTTCTTTTAGTTTAGTTAGTTAAGTTTCTGTTTGATAGTTAGTTTAAATAGGTAATGTAGGTTTTCCATAGTTAGTGTAATTAGTTAATAGTTGAGTTAGTTTAAAATTTGTAGTCTATTGTGCTTACATGTGACAGTGCGGTGCCTTGTGGTTTTTGAAGGCATCCACTGTCTGTTCCAGCTGGGCCCTTCATGGTTGTCTTGTGTATGTGTTTGCTGCTTGGGTTCCTTGACTCACATATGCCACTCCTGCCTCCCTTATCCATGGGCTCGCAAGGATGGTTCGGTGTAACAGCATTTTACACAAGGGCTTTGGACTGTCATATCTGTGGCATGTCTGGTGCTTTTTGACTTGTGTTGACACCCCTAGTGGGGATGATTTAGGTGTAATTGTCCACTGTTCAGCTTTTGCTAGATGGGGCGTGTCATGATTAATGTGGACATTGATTGCTATGCATTGTGTATTATGTTTCATATCTTTCCTGTACACGTGCTTGTTGCAAATCATGCCGTAGATAGTGTTCCACATTTTGGAGGTGAAAGACGGACTGATGGTGTGATTTGTGATGTGACTCTCTGACATGGTCAAGTAATGAGATGCATGATGAGACACACACAGATCACTTTGATGCATTAATCATGTGTTTCATGCACTTTCTGCAGGGGGATGAGGCACCAGAGCACCTTTGCCAGCAGGCATGGCCCATTGGACAACGTAATTCCTGACCCGTTTGTTGGTGCCCACATGCACATGTGTGCACATGCAGAGCCACAGTGATTGCAGACCCACATCCTAGAACTGCTGACATGTTCCAAGGAACTCCAGGCAAGGTGAGCATCACAGGGGGGCCACTAGACAGCAAAGCTTGCACCAGGCGAGTTGCACGTGCAGGCTTAGTCACAGCACTGAGGGTGAGCTTAGACAAATATTGGTGTTGAAGCACACAATGCAGCTCAGATGTGTTTGTGGACTGGTGGCTGTTGATAGTAGGGTTGTCTGGGACACATGCGGGGGCAGTGGCACATACCCTGCGGTACACCAAGGTTCATTGAGGCACTTGTATCAACCATGTAGCCTTCCAAGACATGGAAAGGGGCAGCTCACAGGGACATACAGCAAGGGACATACTTGGGTGCAGTGCATGTCTATTCCACGTACTTCATGATAAATGCACTGGCAACTTTGTTTTGGTCATGGTGGTACGCAACTTGCTCTGTAGTCATGGCTTGCCATATGGGTCTGTCTGCTTACCCAGGGAACATTGCATGTTGTGTGAATTGTGACACATTGGTGTTCCATTTGCCACGCACCCACCAGCGGCTGACTTACTGCATTAACTGTGAATGACCCGTCACAGGGGTGATGTTATATATGGGTACGAAGCATGGAGCACAGATTGTCTGTTTGTAGAGTTGTATGTTGTTATGGGGCATGTTTTGTGTTGTGTTTTTGTGTAATTGGCACATACAGGTTGCTGACTGTGTCTCTCTTTGCAGCATTGCAGTGCTCCTGTAACCGGACCTGAGAGTGCGCAGGCAGGAGGCCAGCACTCAAAACCAGAGCTAAGTGTCTTGTTGTATTTTCTTACAAACTGCCCTGCATAGGCTTGCTGGGGAGTGTACTGATGCATGGATGTATGTGTGGTCCTATTTGGTATGTTTATTACCCTAATCACCCGTGATCCTATGCAATTTCGAAACCTGTACCCTCTACCCGGTGTTCCTGCTTCCCATGCCTATCCAAGCAATGTTCCCTGACCCTCTTTCCCCACTGGGGTTGCGGATGCCTGTGTAAGCCCCGAACTTGCAGGCGCCAAAACCCTAGAGGGGGTGGTTGGTTCGTACCACTCCTGAGCCTGGACTACAGAAGGCCATGACAATGATGTCCAAGTTTGTTTGGATTGTGCATGTGTTCATGCAGGTTGTACATTTTCGTGCATTCCCCGGTTTCATGTGTCATTCCTACTCCCCTCACCTGCCACGCATTCCAGTCATCCAGTGTGTCTACACCTGTCCCGACTGCATATCCCTGAACCTCTTTCCCCACCAGGATCTCAGGGGCCTGTGTGAGTTTGACCTTGCAGGCACCCGGGACATGGTGTGGGTGGTTGTTTCATGAGACTCCAGCGCCTGTACAGGGGATCTGTGACAGTACACATCCATTCATGGTGCATCATCCTATGTCATGTACCACACATGTCTCACATCCTGTCGTGACATTGTTTTGCTGTGCTACCTTGGTTGTTGCATCATAGTGGTAGTACTTGGCCTTTGAGACGTACTGCTATGTCAAGTCATCTACTGGAGGGTGTTTGGGTTCCTTTTCATGCCTTGGATTTTGTGATTTTGGAAATGAGTGTGGATTCTGAGGGTTCAGGCATCTCTTTACACACAAGGTGGGAGATGGACACGAAGGGTAAAGGTGATCCTGTGGCCAGGTGGGAATGAGGGTTGGAGGCTCCATGACCCAGGTGCAGTTGTTCAGTGGGTCATGGTCATTTGCGAGGGGGGGGGGGTTGTTGTTGATAGTTGCGTTGCCCTGCAGTGTGATGGGAACTCTGACATTGTAATGTTGTTGTCCTATGTACATGTTGTGTTCTGCTGATCAATGCCTGTTCATGTGTTGTGTTTTCCTTTCAGGTGCGAGGGGATAGTAGTGGTTTGACATGCTGGGGTGTACACATGGTGGATGTTCACATGTGATGTGTAGGGAACACTGATGGTCACTTGAGTGCACATGCATATGTGGAGTGCATGTCCTTGCGGAACCACACACTTGCACTCGGATGCACTCCATGTCCTCCCACCCTTGCATATCCACGTGTACACTGTTTGCCTTCTGGTGCCCACTGTGTCCCGCCAGCACATGTTCTGTGACCGATTATGGTTCGAGTACATGCCTAATTTGATTTTTGATGTAGTCTGTCACTTAGATGTGATGCTCAGGGTGTGCATCACACGCAATGGCTGTTCACTGTGCTGTGCGCTGAGCAGTGTGATGCAGGAGTAGGACATTGCACACATGAGCTGCAGTGTTCATTTTGCAATGCATCATGTGCATATAGCCAGGCATTCATTGTGATGTTACGTCTACGACTGTTGTAATGCATTAGGAATCGACTTATTTTTGGTGGGACATTTTGTTGGTCTGTCATTTCATCGGATTCCGGGTCAGGCATCATTGTCCGATGCCACTGTACATTTAGGACATGGAAATGTGTACCTTATCGTTACTGGGTCGGTGTATGGGTATTGCTTGCCATGTCATGTTGATGTTTGGGAGGGTTTGACTGACATGACAGTGATGGCCATGGCCTGTTTTGCAGGTGTGTGTGATGCACACCTTGCATGTCCAGGTCATCCGCTTCTCAGAGCAACTAGCTGGGGGTAGGTTTCTCTCCGCAGCAGGGCCCTCCCCCTCGAACAGACTTCCTGACTTGAACTTGAGGGGAACCATCTCCAGTTCTGGAAGCACCTCAAGACCTTCCTCTTTGCTTCTGCTTACTCTCTGCCTCTCCCTTGCAGAATTGTTCACTGGAACTGCACAGGAGCTGCAACTGGGCCACTCTCACCAACCTCGGTCCCTGGCCCAGCCACTGTCCACTTGCACTGCCACCCTGGCAACCCCTGCACTGCAGTACTGTCTCTCTATCCCTACAGTCCTCCCTTCCCAGCACTCGTCTGCACTTACCTTAGCAGTTGCCACCAGGCGACCTATGTATAATTTTTTGGCCTACTTCCCCTGTACTGGACTCCCCCCCACCCTTGCACTTTTCCCTTCCCCCTACCCCTGCACTTGCACAATCACAATGACACATGGCCTAGTAGTACCGTTCTCTGTGTTCCCTTGTTCCCCCCCCCCCCCCTGCCTCATTGTGCCTTGTAATACTTGTGTATGGCTCATGTCATGTCACATGTCATGTGTGCATTTTGGTTGCACAGGATAGCTTGTGTTTAAGTAGCTAGGGATGCAGACGATGTGGCACTTCCATGGCAACTATCTCAGGGTGGTAGGGTTGTGACAGTTGACTGTCACTTTGTCATCATCGATTGTCACCTGGTATGTGCCAGGCCTGTGTGCACTCCGCAGGGGTTGGAGTTTAGGTGAAAAATGTGGCCACAAGCTGGGTCCGGGCTACCTCGCCACGTGCCCTGTCCCCTCCCATGGGCAGCGCCTGTGCCTGTGGTTGGGGATGTGGGGGCACCACCATGTCCACCGGGACGCCCTGCCGTGTTGCAACATTGTGCAGGACACATGCTGCCACAATGATCCTGCACACAACTGCTGGTGCATAGAGTAGTTGCCCACCAGAGCGGTCAAGGGAGCGGAAACGTGACTTGAGCACTCCGAATGTGCGCTCCACTATGCCCCTGGTTGCAATATGGGCAGCGTTGTATCTTACCTGGGGTGGTGTGGTGGGGTTCCGGATTGGCGTCATCATGTGGTTGCTCAGAGGGTAGGCACTGTCCCCTGGGGAGGTGATAATTGTTCAGATTATTAGGGTTGGTATATTTGTCTGTGTGTGACTTGCATGCATGTGCAAGGGCATTTGTACTCACCTAGGAGCCATGTGTCGCCATGCTGCCCAGCTTCCAGGGCCCGGCTCAGGGCGGACATTCTGTATATGAAACTGTCATGGGTGGAGCCAGGGTAGTTTGCATACACGGAGGTGATGATTCCCTTTGCATCGCATACCACCTGTACATTGATGGAATGCCAGTGCTTGCGGTTTCGGTAGATGTGCTCAGTGGCCCTAGGTGGACGTAGGGCCACATGGGTGCAATCTATGGCACCGAGCACTTTGGGGAAGTGTGCCACCCTGAAAAAATCCAGGACAACGGCCTGCCTTTCTGCGGGTGTTCTGGGCATGTATATGTGCCTGCGGACTGAGGGGCGCGCTGTCATGATTGACAGTACCTGGTGTAGGCAGCGTGACTGCGTGGCCTGTGAGACCCCCCCCACTATGGCAGTGGTCCGCTGAAACGACCCAGTGGCCAAGAAATGCAAGACATTGAGCAGCTTCTCCAAGGGGCTCAATGCTTGGGAGCAAAGGGTGGGGGATGTGAGGTCATCTTCCCACTCCCTGACCAGGTCTAGGATGATATGGGGTGGAAACCTATACCTGCCGTAGACCTGGTCGTCAGGCATCCCAAAAAGGCCTGTCCGTGGTGCAAAAATGCGTGCCCTGGCTATTCTCCTCCTCCTGCGGTGTCCCACAATCACTGCAGCAACAAATGGGGCATTCATCGTCGCTGTATATACGCGTTTGTTGTTTGCGCGCACTTTTATGCTGTGCGCGGGCGCGGGACGCCTCCGTGTGGGCGGACTCGTTGGTTTCCCGTATTCGGGTGTCATCGCGTGTGGTCGGAGGGGAGCGAGCGTACACGCGATTGGCCTGGGTACGTGTGTTTCGGGGTGCGCGGGTAGTTCCACACGCGATTGGCCTGGGTACGTGTGTTTCGGGGTGCGCGGGAAGTTCCACACGCGATTGCCCTGGGTACGTGTGTTTTGGGGTGCACGGGAAGTTCCACACGCGATTGGCCTGGGTACGTGTGTTTCGGGGTGCGCGGGTAGTTCCACACGCGATTGGCCTGGGTACGTGTGTTTCGGGGTGCGCGGGAAGTTCCACACGCGATTGCCCTGGGTACGTGTGTTTCGGGGTCCCGTGAACTTTCACACGCGATTGGTTGGGATCCACGTGTGTACTGTCATCACGTGCAATGAGGGATACTCCCTCGCACGTCACGTCACAGACGCGCTCACGCGCTGAGGGCCTTTGGTCCAATGAAAATGCGTATGCGTGCAGACGCGCTTACGCGCTAAGGGCCTTTCCTCGAATTACACGCTGACGTGCAGAATTTTCACGTGCCAAATCACTCCGTATCAAGCTGGCCACGCGTAAGCACACGGAAGACCACGCTCCTGCCCAGAAGGCCGAACTACTGCCCCCCAGAGCCCCGAGCACGCTCCCACCTGCCATCTGCTGCTGCCTGACTGCCTGCTGCCCACGTGCCCTGCCATTTGCTGCCTGCACATCAGCCAGGGGTGCTGTTGGTGTGACCACCCCTGCTGGAACCAAAGACTCCCGACTGGTATTCCATCGCTCCACAGCCCAGCCCCAGGACCCAGTTGCCCACCCACTCCTGCCTCTGGGGTTGTCATGTCGGGGCAAACTCCATCTGTGACCACTGACAACCCCCGGCCAGAGAGGCAGAGGGGCACCAGCTTCAGTGCCACCGAAGTTGGTGTCCTGGTGGAGCAAGTCCTGGGGCAGTATGATGCCCTCTTCGGAAGTTGCCGCGCCGACAAGGAAGGACGGACTCGGATCTGGACTGACATCGTGACTGCCATCAACGCGGAGGGGGTGGCAGTCCGCGACTTCCAACATGTCAAGAAGCGCTGGGAGGACTTCAGGTCCAGGACCCTGACCAAGGCCCGGCGCCTCTTGAAGGCAGCGGATGCCAAGGGGCGCCGGGGCCACTTGTCGGAAGAACAGATGAGGGTCCTGGAACACATATCCCCAGCGCTCCACGTCCAGGTCCTTGAGAGGCAGACCCGTCTGGAGTCGAGCGGTGAGTGTACATGCATCCTGATTGTGAGCAGTGCGTGTGGTGATTGTTCAGTAGTGTGCAGGTTGCACATCTGTTTGTATGGGGTCGAGTATGGGTGCGGATGTACAGGGCCGTGGGGCTGACACATGCGAGGGCTGTAATGTGTGAGACATGGATGGTGCCTGTGTGTGTGGGCTTGCATGCCAAATGCAGTTGTGTGGGCACACAAGTTTGTATGAATGTGTATGTGAGTAGACATGTCCGTGATGTCACGCATGTATGTTGTTTTCAGCTGATTGTATCAGCGCTGTGTACATGTGCATGTGTGTGTATTTGACAAGGGTGCAACAGTGATGCAACATGGATGCATGTGACAGCGGTATGTGGAAGCCTGATGGGCAGATGTGACATGGATGCCCGTCTGAACACTGCGACACTTAGCAGAGGTGTACACATGCATGCAAGTGTGGTGGTGTGTGTACATGTGTGGTGCACTTCCTGTGTTGCATGTGATGTCTGGCTCACCTTTGGCTGCTGATGCTGTTGTATGTGTATGGATGGTGTTGGCAGTTGCAACATGGCTGTGGTATGGCTCGTGTGTGCAAGTTGTAATGACATGTGTGTTGGGGATTGTGATGACATGTCAGAGGTTTGCCAATGCCACTCATGTACAACTGTCATGTGTGTATGTGTACATTGTACAGTGCCCTGATGCCTGTGTTTTGTTTCTCCCTGTCTGCAGCGTCAACTGATGAAGAGGGCGGAGAAGGTGCTGTGGAGCACAGCGGCGGGGATCCCACCGCCAGCCGGAGACGCAAGGCCCGGCTCCCCTCCCAGGTTGTCATCTCGTCGGGGAGTGAGGAGTCCGGTGCCGCGTCCCAGGCCGCAGCTGCCGGGGGGAGGTCCAAGAGGCGGAGGTTGCAGTTGGACTCCTCGGCAGCAGAAGGGGCAGCTGGGACCCCACAGGGCCCAACGGGGGAAGATGGCACAGAGTCATCCAGGTTGGTGGGGGGTTTGGTGGAGGAGGAGGCCGTGCAAGCACCGGAGACGGGGTCTGGGGGTGGGGATCCCACTGGTGCTAGTGGTGCAGTGCAGGACCAGGGACAGGAGGCAGCACAGGCCGCCGCGGAGGTGCCTGTGTGCAATCCTGTCCCTGATCCTGTCCCTGCATCATCTTGCACCAGCAGGGATGCCCATGTCCAGACCAGTTTTCAGGCAGGGGATGAGCTGACGTCAACTGGCCTTCCTCTGCCTGCGGACATGGCTATCCAGGCCCGGGTTGAGCCTGTCCTGGCTGGAGTGGCGTTGCGTCAACGGGCCATGCGAGGTGACCTGCAGTCTTTTCATGAAGAGACTGCAGGTCATCTCGAATGGCTCGTTGACCACGTCAGCCTGCTGGGACAGGTCACCCAGGCCGGATTCCTCCGTCTGATGGGGCTTGCCACGACCCCCTCCTCAGCTGGACCCCCTACGCGCCAGTCGTCCTCTGTGCCATCTTCCCACCCATCAGTCACCTGGGTGCCCTGTGGAGCTGCCTCTGACGGTGCGGCCAGGCTGGTGGAGGAGGCATCCCTGCCACAGTCGGGAGTCGGACGTCCAGCAGGGGTGGCCACGTCAACGACTGCACCCCAGCCGGCGGAGGATGTGCAGGCAGCAGGAGGCAGTGCAGGGGCAGAGGCACAGCAGCAGCAGCACCATGGTGGGAGCCATGAAGGCTCGGGGCCTTCGACATCGGAGGGGCAGGCATCGGCCGGAGGGCAGGAGGACCCAGGACAAAAAGTGTCTTCCGTGTGGCAGCGGTTGGGCCACGCCATAGATGCGGAGCGGCAGCGGGCGGAAGAGGCACGGCTCTCAATGGTCAGGGCGGAGAACTCCATGCAGAGGGCCCTGAGGCGGGTCGAGTGCCTCGAGGCAATCCGCAGGGCTTTGGAGGTGGACACGTCGACGGCCCTGCGGACCCTCGGGGCCATGGAGGAGGACTGCCTCCGGGACATTGAGGAGGAGTTCGATGATGCCCTGGCCCGGCACATCCAGAAGTGAGCCGTGGAACTAGCCCGCTGCCCTTGTACATAGTTATGTAGGTAGTGTTAAGTTTCATTTTTGTTTTTATTTCATTTGGACCTTTTGGACATTGGCCACATTTTTGTATATAGTTTTTTTTATTAGTTAGTGTAGTTAGTTAGGTTTCCTTTATTTTGTTGGGATGATGGACCCTGGCTTCTTGGATTGTACATAGTTGTGGACTTGTACATACTTTCTTTTTTAACATTATCCATGGATCAATGGCTTATAATTTTTTTTTCACATTGGATTTTGTTTGGTGGACTTTGACTTTGTACTACATTACTTTGGATTTCTATATTCTTTAATTGTTTTTTTATTTTGAACGGACATGCTTCTTTTCATTTTTTTCCATTCACATTTCTGTTTATTCATTTTTGTTTCTATTCATCTTTCCTTTAATACATTATTTATTTGTTGCACTTCAATGTGTGGTGTCTCATTGTTTTCATGCATTTCATGTTATGTGTTTTGAGAATCACTGACACCCATTGGGTGTATGTGAGGGACATGTGTTTGTTTTGGAACTTGCAATTGGTGTTCTGTGATGTAATTGCAGAATATGAGTGGGTGGATGCAATACTCGGGTGGGTGTTTTGCATTTGGGGGCTGACCATAGAGACCAGGGATCTGGACTGTGATGACATGTTGGGTGGGGAACATGAGTTGGACATGGGTGGGGGCCTGCTGGAGGGTGCCCCTGGATGCTGGGGGGTGGGGGTGGTGGGAGACATGTGTGGGTGCCAGGTGGAGGGTGCCCCTGGATGCTAGGGGGTGGGGGTGCAGGGGGACATGAGTGGGGGCCTGGTGGAGTGTGCCCCTGGATGCTGGGGGGTGAGGGTGCAGGGGGACATGTGTGGGGGCCTGTTTGAGGCTGCCCCTGCACTGCTGGGGGGTGGGGGTGGGGGGAGACATGAGTGGGGGCCTGGTGGAGGGTGCCCCTGGATGCTAGGGGGTGGGGGTGCAGGGGGACATGAGTGGGGGCCTGGTGGAGGGTGCCCCTGCACTGCTGGGGGGTGGGGGTGGTGGGAGACATGAGTGGGGGCCTGGTGGAGGGTGCCCCTGGATGCTAGGGGGTGGGGGTGCAGGGGGACATGAGTGGGGGCCTGGTGGAGGGTGCCCCTGCACTGCTGGGGGGTGGGGGTGGTGGGAGACATGAGTGGGGGCCTGGTGGAGGGTGCCCCTGGATGCTAGGGGGTGGGGGTGCAGGGGGACATGAATGGGGGCCTGTTTGAGGCTGCCCCTGCACTGCTGGGGGGTGGGGGTGGGGGGAGACATGAGTGGGGGCCTGGTGGAGGGTGCCCCTGCACTGCTGGGGGGTGGGGGTGGTGGGAGACATGAGTGGGGGCCTGGTGGAGGGTGCCCCTGGATGCTAGGGGGTGGGGGTGCAGGGGGACATGAGTGGGGGCCTGGTGGAGGGTGCCCCTGCACTGCTGGGGGGTGGGGGTGGTGGGAGACATGAGTGGGGGCCTGGTGGAGGGTGCCCCTGGATGCTAGGGGGTGGGGGTGCAGGGGGACATGAGTGGGGGCCTGTTTGAGGCTGCCCCTGCACTGCTGGGGGGTGGGGGTGGGGGGAGACATGAGTGGGGGCCTGGTGGAGGGTGCCCCTGGATGCTAGGGGGTGGGGGTGCAGGGGGACATGAGTGGGGGCCTGGTGGAGGGTGCCCCTGGATGCTGGGGGTGGTGGGAGACATGAGTGGGGGCCTGGTGGAGGGTGCCCCTGGATGTTAGGGGGTGGGGGTGCAGGGGGACATGAGTGGGGGCCTGGTGGAGGGTGCCCCTGGATGCTGGGGGGTGGTGGGAGACATGAGTGGGGGCCTGGTGGAGGGTGCCCCTGGATGCTAGGGGGTGGGGGTGCAGGGGGACATGAGTGGGGGCCTGGTGGAGGGTGCCCCTGGATGCTGGGGGGTGGTGGGAGACATGAGTGGGGGCCTGGTGGAGGGTGCCCCTGCACTGCTGGGGGGTGGGGGTGGGGGGAGACATGGGTGGGGGCCTGCTGGAGGCTGCCCCTGGTGGCTGGGGGTGCAGGGGGACATGCGTTGGTGGGCAGTAGTGCTAGTTGATATGTGGGTTGGCTGGTGGGCATGGCCATGGTGGATGGGGTGCCTGCAGGACATGTGCTGGGTAGGCCCCTGTGGTGTGAGCCACCTGCAGGGGCCGTGGAGGGTGTAGAGGGTACACCTGGGAGGACCCACACGTGCAATTCACGTGTGCTGCTCCCCGCGCACCCCCGGAATACACGTACCCCGCTCAATCGCGTGTGGAACTTCCCGCGCACCCCTGGAATCCACGTACCCGGCCAAATCGCGTGTGGAACTTCCCGCGCACCCCTGGAATCCACGTACACGGCCAAATCGCGTGTGGAACTTCCCGCGCACCCCTGGAATCCACGTACCCGGCCAAATCGCGTGTGGAACTTCCCGCGCACCCCTGGAATCCACGTGCCCGGCCAAATCGCGTGTGGAACTTCCCGCGCACCCCCGGAATACACGTACCCCGCTCTATCGCGTGTGTCACTTCCCGCGCACCCCTGAAATCCACGTACCCGGCCAAATCGCGTGTGGAACTTCCCGCGCACCCCCGAAATACACGTACCCCGCTCAATCGCGTGTGGAACTTCCCGCGCACCCCTGAAATCCACGTACCCGGCCAAATCGCGTGTGGAACTTCCCGCGCACCCCCGTAATACACGTACCCCGCTCATTCGCGTGTGTCACTTCCCGCGCACCCCCGAAATACACGTACCCCGCTCAATCGCGTGTGGAACTTCCCGCGCACCCCTGGAATCCACGTACACGGCCAAATCGCGTGTGGAACTTCCCGCGCACCCCTGGAATCCACGTACCCGGCCAAATCGCGTGTGGAACTTCCCGCGCACCCCCGTAATACACGTACCCCGCTCATTCGCGTGTGGAACTTCCCGCGCACCCCTGAAATCCACGTACCCGGCCAAATCGCGTGTGGAACTTCCCGCGCACCCCTGGAATCCACGTACCCAGCCAAATCGCGTGTGGAACTTCCCGCGCACCCCCGTAATACACGTACCCCGCTCATTCGCGTGTGTCACTTCCCGCGCACCCCCGAAATACACGTACCCCGCTCAATCGCGTGTGGAACTTCCCGCGCACCCCTGGAATCCACGTACACGGCCAAATCGCGTGTGGAACTTCCCGCACACCCCTGGAATCCACGTACCCGGCCAAATCGCGTGTGGAACTTCCCGCGCACCCCTGGAATCCACGTACCCGGCCAAATCGCGTGTGGAACTTCCCGCGCACCCCCGTAATACACGTACCCCGCTCATTCGCGTGTGTCACTTCCCGCGCACCCCCGAAATACACGTACCCCGCTCAATCGCGTGTGGAACTTCCCGCGCACCCCTGGAATCCACGTACACGGCCAAATCGCGTGTGGAACTTCCCGCGCACCCCTGGAATCCACGTACCCGGCCAAATCGCGTGTGGAACTTCCCGCGCACCCCTGGAATCCACGTGCCCGGCCAAATCGCGTGTGGAACTTCCCGCGCACCCCCGAAATACACGTACCCCGCTCAATCGCGTGTGGAACTTCCCGCGCACCCCTGGAATCCACGTACCCGGCCAAATCGCGTGTGGAACTTCCCGCACACCCCTGGAATCCACGTACCCGGCCAAATCGCGTGTGGAACTTCCCGCGCACCCCCGTAATACACGTACCCCGCTCAATCGCGTGTGTCACTTCCCGCGCACCCCTGGAATCCACGTACCCGGCCAAATCGCGTGTGGAACTTCCCGCGCACCCCCGTAATACACGTACCCCGCTCATTCGCGTGTGTCACTTCCCGCGCACCCCCGAAATACACGTACCCCGCTCAATCGCGTGTGGAACTTCCCGCGCACACCCGGAATACACGTACCCCGCTCAATCGCGTATTTTACTTCCCGCGGCGCCACTTTTTTGATGCGCTGGGACTCTACCGCCTGCCTTCGTGTGGCGGACGTGTTTCAGCTTGTGCGCGGCTTTGGCTGTGCGTGGGTTTGCCCTATTCCATTCCATGAATACGTGTGGTTCGTGTGCGTGTGGGCGTTACCTCTGCTTCCGTGCAGTGCATCCCCAGTTACGCCCTTATTTTCGCGTGTTGTTCCCCATTCCGCGCGTTACGCCCCATGTCCCGCCCACTTTCTGCTGTGTGCGCTGAGGTTGTGCGCTTTCACTGTGCGCGTCGCGCACCGTCGCGCACGCCTTTCGCGATGTTGCAGTGACTTGTGCGCCATGCACAGGTTTGGCGCACATCCCGCGGTGAACACGCGCAGGGACTTCCATTAATCGCACGCGTGCGCGTGCGCCTGTTTTTTTCCGCTTGCGCCTGCTTGCGCCTGCTTGCGCCTACTTGCGCGTAGATTTTCGGCGCACGTTTGTTCCATGAATCGGCCCCTAAGAGTACCAAGTTGTATGTTATCAAATTTTAGGCTCCCTGTTATTAAGAATGTCATGTTGTTATTATATTTAGTTTTGGTTCCTATTCTTTTGATTATTTCATGTTGTTGGTATTCTAGTACTTTACCTGTTTCCTGTTGTGGTAAAAATGGAGATGTGAGGCATCCTTCATGTCTGGAATGTCATGCCTAGAATGTAGAATGTAGAATAAGAAAGCTGAGCTCTAGGTCAGTTAGAAGAGGCTTACAGAGAGACCAGTGGGGTGTACATATGATCCGATGTAACTTGAATAAAGAAGCTGCCACTTACCTTTATAGTTTATAGGATAATTTTAGGAGCAAATACAATTCTGACAGTGCCCCCTGCTGGGAGTGATGACATTGACACCCTGGGGAGAACTGTTAAACAGGAGGATTAACTTATCAACGCTCCTAACTTCCCCAGTCGTCTGGGTGATGTAATCGCCACCAAAATGACTACTTTCATAATGAGAAACCTCTCGTCCACTAACCCCAGAGGTCCAAATGGCAAACGCTGCAATGACTTTAGAACTAAGAGTAAATCCCAATCTGGTACATCCTTATGTTCTTGTGTCCTGCACTTAACGTAGCTTTTTAACAATTTTGAGATTTTGAGACCGACATCCCATTCACTGATCACCTTAATGGCTGCCTATTGAGCTCTAAGTTAAGAGACCCAAAGCCTCATGTCAAATTCTTCCTTCAAAAAATGCAAGTGTGGGAATTGGGAAACTTATCGGATGAGACTGTATTTTAGGGCACCACAAAAAAAAGAGCACCATTGTCTATTATGCACCTTTATGGCAGCAGATGTCGTGGCATCCTGCAGAACGGTAGTTAGTAGTTGAGATGTCAGTTGCTGCCTCCTCCACCCTTCCCTCTCAACTTTCATGCCCCCCATTTGATTGTGTCACATAAATTCGGGTTCACCAGACCCAAATTCTCCTCTACGGTCAATATTGGTTCCTTGGCCAAATGTAATGGAAGAGGAAACCAGCACCTTCTTGGCAAACACCAGAGCTAACAACACTACCGGAGACTCTGATGTTTGTCAGAACTTTGGATAACAGAGCAAATGAGGAAAAGGCATAAACAAGTTCTCGCAGCTATTGATATGTCATGACATCTGTCCTTTCCACCCATGCATTTGATAGTTCAAGAAAAATCTGGAAAGCTTTGTATTTGTTGGGGTGACAAACACATCTACTCCCAGCACCCTGAAAATCCTTCAGATCCTGTGGAACACTCTTGGACTGTGCTCCCACAGAGAAGATGGGAAGACTCGGCTCAATTGATCCGTCCAGCTGTTGTCACCCCCCCCCCCTTGATCTGTATGTAGCTTTGAGATGTAACCGATTATGTCCTGCACAGGACACAATCTCCTTGGCCACCTGATTCAGGGTCCCCCAACCGCAACCCAACTTGGTGATTTACATAGGTCAAGGTTCTTCTCTTTCCTGACCAGAAATGGTCTTCCCTGGAGATAAGGGGAAAACACTTGTAGGGAATTGAAGATTGCTTGCAGCTCTCTCCAACTTTAGGACCGGTGTC
This sequence comes from Ambystoma mexicanum, assembly GCF_040938575.1. Lineage (NCBI taxonomy): Eukaryota > Metazoa > Chordata > Amphibia > Caudata > Ambystomatidae > Ambystoma > Ambystoma mexicanum. The sequence continues at coordinate 1,271,300,240 of NC_090935.1, read as the reverse complement.
CCTCCTGTTCCTCCCACCTGCCATGAGCCTGAAGACTCCCAGGAGCTGCCGCCCACCCCACTCTGGTGGCATCTGTAATAATAGTGGTACCTCAGGGCCAGTGCAAGGGAAACCCCATCAACAAATTGTGACTAGTCATCCACCACTGAAGTTTGGTCTTTATGGTGACCGGCATCCGCACTTCCCTTTTGAAGTCACCTGATTGTGGATCCCAGAGATCCCACAGGTAGGATGTAAGGGGTCGCGAGTGGAGCCATGACCAAGGTACCACAAAGACAAAGGCTGCTGTGTCTACCGCCATAAAATCTGTTGCAACATGATTGCCCTGTCTTTATGGAGTAAAACCCAGTTCCACGCAATACAGAATCTGGCCCAGTTAACTGTCCATCTTGCAATGGGACCAAATCCAACTCTGTCAGTTGATCAATAGTGCCAATTTTTGTCATAGATTGCGCAGGTCCTTCATCTGTTATGTTAAGTTAGTGCAACATATAAAGCGCTTGTTGGCCGATAGGCACCTTGGTGCTAAAGACACACAGAAAGGCAGGCCTACAGTAATGTCTAAAAGAGTAAGGTTTTCAACTTGTGTATACATTAATGATTCTGGATACGTCTCAAGGCAGGTGGAAACACGTTCCACAGCTTGGCAGCTGATATTGAAAAAGCTCAACCTCCCATTCTAACCCACCGGTCCGCAGGTCATAGATTGCGCAGGTCCTTCATCTGTTATGTTAAGTTAGTGCAACATATAAAGCGCTTGTTGGCCGATAGGCACCTTGGTGCTAAAGACACACAGAAAGGCAGGCCTACAGTAATGTCTAAAAGAGTAAGGTTTTCAACTTGTGTATACATTAATGATTCTGGATACGTCTCAAGGCAGGTGGAAACACGTTCCACAGCTTGGCAGCTGATATTGAAAAAGCTCAACCTCCCATTCTAACCCACCGGTCCCTGGGGATGACCACCAAGCGGGCATTCTTTTGAACAAAACTCTGACTAGGAACATTGAGCTAGTCAGCCCCCTGCTGATAATAAGCACAGTGAACCAGATAGAGGACCTTAAACTCCACTCTTTTATTCACCAGGAGGCAATGAAGGAACCAGAGAACTGGGGAAATATACATACCATAGGGTGAATTAGTTGCAACCCGGGCTGCAAGATTCTGCAGCACCTGCAATCGATGGATAAGCCTAGCAGACTGTGCCAAAAGAAAAGCATTGCAGTAATCCAGTCTTCTAAGGATCAATGAGGCAACAACAACCGGACGCAGATGACTAGGCAGGAGAGTAAAGTTTTCTGAAATATCCTCAACTGAAAATGCCCAGCCTTACAGAAATAACTCACTTAGGCAGCCATGGAAAGAGTAGAGGATCAAATGACACCTATCATTTCTCACCGCCATAACTGGAGTGGGAATGTCAACCAGTGTTGAAGGCCAAAAGGAGGAAGTACAAAGAGTAGGATTAGGAGTAGAACCCATCACCAAAATCATCTGTGCCCTCAACAGTTTCTCTGCAGGGACTCCTACTGCCAGTTATCTCGGTGTGGGAATACATCAATGATTTTTATGAACACCACTGGTGCCATTTTCACACTCCAAAGGGAAGGACTCCAAACTGAAAATGAAACACTGCTACCGAAAATTTTTGGAACTTCTGATCAATGCAATGAATCAAGATGTGGTAGTAAGCATTCTGCAAGTCTAGTGAAGCCAAGCAATCTTTCCCATTGATTAGCAGAATACTCCTCTGTAGGGGTTCCATTCTAAATGTTTTGATGACACATATGTTTTCAGATGCTTGAGATCTAAAACCATTCGTAATGTCCCATTTGGCTTGGAGCAAAAGAATTATGGATTACATCTGCTTTCCTTTTATCCATGCATAAACCAGGATAGGGACGCATTCCTGAGCAACTCTTGAATCCATTCTCAGGGCTTCCCAATGAGCTTTCAATAGGGCAAAGTGGTTTCTGAGTCCCATGCATATCTGACATAGCTGTGTGGAAGGCTAATGCGTCAAGATCAAGAGGATCACTGAATCCTAGGTTGATGTCTCCGAGGATAATACATAATATATGTGTTCCATTGGGCAGTCTCTGATTTGCAAGGTGGTTCTGGCTATTATAGCGACTCCGCCTCCTTGGGTGTTAGTCCTATCTGTCCTGAGGATGCTGAAACCTGGGGGGATAGCGAGAGCTAGGAGTGGGCCTGAAGCAGGGTGTAGCCAAGTTTCAGTGACTACCAACAAATCAAGTTGTTGGTCCACAATGAGGTTGTGGGTTTCTATAGCATGGGCTCCAAGAGATCTCGCGTTGATGAGTGCGCCTTTGAGAGTAGAAGTGGGGGCATGAGATGGTGTATTGCTGGGGTGAGGGGTGTGATTAATGGTTTTGGTCTTGGTTTGGTGTTTGATGAGTTTTTTCAAATGGTCTTTGTATTGGCGGTTATTAAAGGTGGTGTCTAATTTGGTGGGTGTGTTGGAGGTTGTGGTGAGTGAGGTGACTTGGTGGAGGGTTTTGGTTCTGGCCATAAGTCTGTTGAGTCTGTCAATGCCCAAGATGGGTGTTGTCTTGTTGTTGGTTTCATTTGGTTGGGGGGGTTTGGCGAAGTTGTAATTGAGGCTCGGCATGGCTAGGGCTGCTTTATACTTGATGTTGGAGGAGGTATTATTGGAGGGTACAATTAGTATGGGGAATGGAGGAAGTGAAGGGAGAAATGGAGTAGGGCAAAGGATTGGGTGGTGGCGCTGACATCCCAATCTAGCTAATCCTTCATTGATCTTGATGAAGTATCCTCTTGTGCATGGTTTGGAATGGGGTATTATGCAGAAAGGAAACATGATGGCGGTCAGGAATACCAACATTATATGGGTGAGATTGGCTGCATCCAATTCTGTCACTATTGCAGGATAGGCTATCAGGTGGGTACACAGGCTAAATGCGGCAATCGGACATTAGGTGTGTACACAGGCTAAGTGCAGCAATCAAATATCATGTGGGTACACAGGCTAAATGCAGCAGTCAGACATCAGGTGGGCGCACAGTCTAGATGCAGTTAGCAAGTAATAGATCCATCCTAGGGGCTGGGTACAGTCGGCAGTAGACTGACATTGTGGTGTTATGTGAATCACAAGGCAGTGTTGTGTGATGCATTAGGTTGGTCTGCGTAGCAGGTGATATGCAGTGTTGGTAAGCGCCGGTGTGGATGGGTGTGGATGGGTGCTGCTGAGTATGTCTTTGCTAGTTCAAGCAACTTACTTGGCGTGAGTTCTGTAATGCTCCCTTTTTCATTGAAGCTGTTGTGTGCTTTAAAGCATAGGTTGCATCTGATTCACAAATAGCACGGCTCAAGTAGCTAGGTGGTATTTACCAATATTTAGTGCTGGATGATCAGTATTCACGTTCTGGTGTCTCCAAGCTGGATGGAGAGGGCTTCCTCGTCGGAGATGCTGGGAGAGATGAGTGCGGCTCCACAGACAGGCCCTTATGAGCGGCCCTTAGGGAGTCTATCCGGCTTCTCCCTGACGGTCACGTCAGGTGTCAAAAATGCAGCAGGGTAGCCAATCATGGCCTGTGGCCGGGCCGGATGCAGGGCCTCCAGAGAGGTGCATCGATGGCATCAGCCATTTTGAAAAGTACGGCATGTTAGAATATTTAAGTTGAAAATGCGTGGTGCTGGGCAGATGAGCATGGCAGGACAGCCGCTGTGCGCTTTAAAGCATAGGTTGCATCTGATTCACAAATAGCACGGCTCAAGTAGCTATGGGGTATTTACCAATATTTAGTGCTGGATGATCGGTATTCACGGCCTGGTGTCTCCGATCTGGATGGACAAGCCTCCAGCCCTCTTCCTCATCGGAGATGCCGGGAGAGATGAGCACGGCTCCGCAGACAGGCCCTTGTCAATAAGCTTGCATATTAACAATAAGCTTGCATATTAACACACCCTCAGCCCTTAATTTGCAGCAGCCTAGCTATATGTAGATCATTACTTACTATTACTAAAATTGCTTTTTTGTATAATTGTACCTCGTGTGCTTTTCAAATACACCCCACAGTATCCTAGCTATATGTAGGTTTTTGCCTACTATCACTACAAATGTTTCTTATGCTTCTCCAGTTCCCTTTACATTAGCGGCAGGGTTTTCCCATCCATAGGCTTTTTACTAAGGTGTCCTGCTCATTACACACACACTCCTAAGACAGGTATCCACCCATGTAATACCTTGTGCCCCACTACCTGAGCACAGGAGACCCCTCTGTCACACTCATCTTGTCAACACACTTGCCTCAGCTGCCCGGAGATACATCCCCCTCCTTGGCAAGCCACTAACCAAACTACAATGTCAACCTCAACTGCCATGCAACCCTTTCTCCAATTGAATGGATAATTAAATATGCATCCCGGTCTACTCCCAACCTTCCTTGCCAACTTGGCTTAAGGAACCACAGACTGAGATCGATGGTACCTTTTCCCCTGACACACAGCCACATGTTCAAGCCTGCCCACCTACCATTACCAAACAAGCTGCGGCTCATAAATTGGACACTTTTCAATCTAAGTGCCAGCCCCTCAGGTGTGCACTCATCAATGCAAGATCACTCAATGCCCATGCACTGGACATCAGTAACCTCATCCTCACCAACAACTTAGACCTGCTAGCAGTTTCCGAGACTTGGCTACACGCTGCAGCTGGACCCACTCTATCACTAGCTATTCCTGAAAAATATATGATCCTGAGAACAGAAAGGGAAACCACCAGAGGAGGAAGGGTAACAATCATCACCAAAAAACATTTGGCCATTAGAGAATCACCCACTCTAATACCCTTCTCCTTGGGAGAACTTCTCACAGTTAAACTCTCCTCCAAAACCACTTTGACCATACACATCCTGTACCATCCTCGAGGTTCAGTTTCCGCCCTAGAAGAAGAGATCACCCTACTTCTTACTAATAACGTCAAACCAGGGTCCAAAGTCATCCTGCTGGGCGACCTCAACATGGGCTTTAATGACCCTAATGACACCAATGCCTTGGCGCTAGCTAATACCATCACAGAAATGGGCTTCATTAATCACATCAATAGCCCCATTCACAATAAAGGCAGAACCCTTGATTGGATCATGGACATTAACTGCAGCATCAAGATCATCTCTAACTCACCATGTGCCTGATCCACCCCCATGTAATCACCTTCACCATTGAGGACCCTGCTCTGACCACCTCAAGCCCCAACATGGCACCACCAGCACCGACTAGAAATAAAAAGAACATTACAGGGGAAAAGATGCTCCTGCTACTTAACCCCATCCTTACCCCACTGAACAACAACAACCTCAGCCCTGATATGTTGGTAGACCTGTACAACCATACCCTTTATCTGGCCTTAGATGAAGTAGCCCCACTAGAAATGTGGAAAGCCAAACAAATGGTGCAGCTTAACTCTTGGTATACCATCAGTCTAAAAAAGCTGCAGAGTATCAAAAGATCAGCTGAGGGGCATGGAAAAAGAACCCTTCTGCCCTCAACAAAGAGAAATTTGCACTAGCCTCTGCCAACTACCAAAATGCAATCCACCAAATGAAAGGCAATACCTACAATTGGAGAATCAGTAACTCTAAATCCAGGACTACAGAACTTTTCTCTATCCTCCGAGACCTTGAAACACCCGTGACACCTAAGGAACATTGCACCAAAAATACCAAGTGGTTCTCTGACATCCAAAATGCCCTTCTAGACAAATTCACCCTCTTCCAATTCGATATAGATGCTGAAAAACATAGCCCCTCTGTTGAAACCAAACACTCTCACCTTACAAAACTCACCACTAACCAGGCCACTCCTTTTCAGTTCACTCCTGTCTCAGTGTCAGAAACCATCGACATGATTAAAAGCCTCAATCCCTCTGAATGCCAGGGAGTTAAGTGCCTGCCCACCTTCATTAAAGAAGTAGCAGCTGATATGGCAACCTTCATCACAACCTTTATAAACTCTTCATTTGAAACCGGCACAGTACCTATGAACCTTAAAGATGCTTGGGTCCGCCCACTTTAAAAAAAACTTAACTCAACCCTAACATACCTACCAATTATCGACTTGTCACCACGGTAACATTCCTGCTCAAACTTTTGGACAGGGCAGTGTACCTCCAAATTCAAAAACACCTTGAAAAGAATAACCTCCTCGGCCTTCACCAATCTGGCTTTAGACCAGGTCATGGCACAGAAACAGCTCTCATCGACCTCAAAGCACAAATGGATGAGGTAAAGGACAAAGGAGACATTGCCCTCCTACTCCTGCTTGAACTTTCTGCTTCCTTCGACCTGGTCAACCACGAAGTACTATGCAAGCACCTTACATCTGCTGCTCACTTCTTGGTTAAAGCCACCACCTGGATTCAATCCTTTCTCTCAAACAGGACCATGCAAGTCTTTTCCACCACAGCCACAGCAGACCCTCCTACAGTATTGTGTGGAGTGCCCAAAGGCTCATGTGTCTCTCCCACTTTGTATAATATGTTTACGAAGCCACTATTCGATCACTTAGACAGCCTGGGTATCACCTACACTGATTATGCAGATGATACTCAGATTCTCATCCCGCTCTCAGGCTCCTACGCCGCTGACTCCCTACTCTTAAACAACATATACCTCATCATTCAGGCATGGATGGCCACTCACGTCCTCTGCCTGAATAATGACAAAACAGAGATATTATTAATTGGCTCTCAAAACCACCTGAAAAAACTGCCCAGCCAATTCCAATCATTCAACATTGACAACAACAACATACATGAGGCCAAACCAGTCAAAACTCTTGGAGTCTACCTAGATTCTAACCTTAGCCTCACTAAACAAATCAATGCCACAGCCTCCTCAGTTGCCTACACAGCCAAACTTATAAACTCCTGGAAACCCTTCCTGACACCCGACAGCTGCATTATCCTAGACAGAGCACTTATCTTATCAAAACTCAACTATTGCAACAAACTATACAACAGACCTAGTCTGCGCAAACTCAACAAACTCCAAGTACTCCAAAATAATGCACTTAGTGCCGCCCTCAACATACCCAGAGCCAACCACATCACAGCCGCCAGACATAATGTAAAATGGCTCCCTGTAAAGAATACAATCATCTGCGACACACTATCCCTCACCCATAAGTGTCAAGTCAACCTTGCTCTAAAATACCTAAATTGCAAATTTGCTAAATACCACTCTGATAGACCCACTCGGTCAGAGCAAATTAGCCAATTTATCATACCACAATACAAACTGGAAAAATCTGGGGGGGAAAAGCTTTCCGGTCCTAGCCGCCAAGCTTTGGAATGCTATGCCTGCTGACCTTAGAACTGAGATAACCCACTGGACTTTTCAAAATAAGCTAAAGACCTGGTTAGCCTCTCAAGAATAATCAATTCCCTCAGAGGCAGCTCCTCTAGCCTCCTGACCACCTCCCGAAGACTACTTGCTCTTTACAGATTTCAGATTTAGACAAACCACCAAACATTGTACCATCCATGTTTCCTATAATTGTATTCTAATTGAGGTACCATACCCAATGTAATGTATTTCACGTGTATTCTTATATAATGATCCTATGTACATACGCAAGTGAAATTTTCGCCCAGATACCTCATACATGTTTACTATAATTTATGTTGCTAATTGATGTACTATACCCATTGTAATGCATTTCTCCAGTATTCTTAATATGTTTATTCTATGTAAATACACAAGTGTATCTTGTAAATTTGCGCCCAGATACCTTTGGGTGGGGAGCACTATATAAATAAAACAAACAAACAAACAAACAAGCAGGGCAGGGCAAGATAAAATAACGAAAGTGTCCTAGTCATAGAGGCAGTGGACTCAAAGAGTATGTACTGTGACAAGGAAGAAGGAAGGGGAGTGCCTTAGTGCTGCCTTAGTGGTGTATGCACGCCCCTCAAATTGCACAACAAGGAATGGGGCAAATAAGAAACTGACCTATGGCGTTCTTGCACCGTCCTGCTCCCCTGGTTCGGGAAACCCTTGTTGAGCATGTTTAGTAGTTTATTTTCCTTCTCGCCTCTTACGAAGTCTAGATGGTTTTGATAATGGCATGTGGGAACAACTGAAAACGGCCTGTGCAGTCACATGTGATGGGCAGGTTCACAAATGGCGTAAATGAATCACCCCAATGATTCAGTCTGAAGAGAAACAATGAAGTTGTAGAAGAACAATAAAAATAAAGATGGGGGAGGGCAAGAAGATGGCAATAACGTTTCACTGATAGCCATAGTAGTGTGCCTTTCACCTGCGCCTCTATATAAAGACTCGCTGTTTTCTTATGAAGTGTGCAGCATCTCTTGCCTGATCTAAGGGCACAGTGGCCACAGGCACAGCACATCTGGAAGAGATAAGCTGCAGTTCCATGTTCTGAACACTGGAGCAAGAAGACCAATTTCTTGCAGTGTGCAAGTGCGCCCATAAAAAGTGATAGGAAGTGCAAGACGTGCCACTCAATACTCTCTCAATATGTAGACCGAGCCCTGAGTTTTGGCATGAGGACACCAAAGTGCTCCACCTTCAGCCTGTACAAACATATGCCAGAGTGCTGGAATAGTGAAACGGCGCAGACAGGCTAATAGAGGAGCTGGGCCTCTTGGGTGAGAGAATACTCCGGCACCCAAACAGCCACTGAAGCGAATGGAGACACTAAGGTGCAGAGCCGGCCCGAGGTGTGGGCAGTCTATGAAGTGGCCCAGGACACTGCTGTCAGAGGAGAGGGGGTCCCAGAGGCACCAGTGCCTGTCTCACCTATACCAGGAATATTGTTTTAAGGGGGGCTGTGCGTCTTCCGTGTACTAAGCTCCGTGAGGCCACAGTGTCGCCTACCAACCTCCTCTGGCTCTCTAGAGGCCCAACACCCACTCCCAGCGGCTTATCAGACGCTGCAGACCCCTTAATGACTACTTATCTCTTTATTTCTTCAAGCAGAGCATTTAAGGGGGTGGGGGGCAATTTACAAGTGATAGCCAATTTAAGAGAGCATTGTTTTGGAGGAGATGTGTGTAACATTTCTGTGTTAAGAAATGCAAATAGGCATTTTCATTCTAAAAGCACACACAAAGCACCATTTAGCTGCCTGAATCTACGCTCTCCTCCAGATCAATTACAATATATGACACAAAACAGTTTTAAAATAGCTACATTATTTTTAGATGTTCATATTTAACTCACCAAAGCGCTTTTATTTTTGGTAGAATGTTATTTGTTCATCATATCATATATCAAGCCTGCATTCGTCAAACATTTTAACGCAAACAGGTAACCTTTTCACACAGTGCATGTTGTTTTACGTCTTGAAAATAAAAAGGGCATTTGTTTACCTGGTATTTGTAGTCTCCCCGTCAAGATGGGGGAATAATGCCACAATTGGGCACATGTTGCTTAACATATTTCTGTCAGGATTTATACATTTGAGTGGCTACCTTACTATGGTATGTGCACTTTTCAAGTCATCTTCATAAAGCAGAGTATTGTTGAAAGGCAGAAATGGGATTGAGGAGGGGAAATGATGAGAGGGCAAGTGAGCCCGGAATATTTGCCCAGGATGTGCAGGATAGGTTGCAATCCTGGAAACTGCTGTAGTTATTTTCCCCTGATTGTGGCCATGTGCTGCTATTCAGGGCCCGTGGACAGTGTGACATTTTGCAGAGGGAATTCACAACCCCTTGGGTGTTTTGTGGTCTGGAAGCCTGCTCATGCATTTGGCTAACAGAATTTCACCCAGGTTGTCATGTTTGCAGTACAGACATAAAATGACCATCACAACACATGCTCATATTGGAATTTTTTTTTCCTGGGAATATTTCACTACATATTGTTGGGTTTAAAAAGGTGAGCACCTTTTATACATTGCCAGTGTATTTTTGGGAACATTTCCTCGCTCAGGTTATTTTTTGTTGTTGTTGATTACTTTTTTTGAAAAACCAATGCTGTTTTGTGTAGTGCACTTTAGTCTAAGGTGCAAGGTCAATTGAAGCAAATGTGTATCTTTCACTTTCTGATACATTCGCTTACTGAATGTATATTCTTGGGTGACTGCTTTTGATTTTCGCGATGGGGTCAAAAGTTCCAACACTGAGTGAAGTGAGGGCACTGCACTCATCCCCATGTCAAAACGCCACATTTTACAGCACATGTTGACACAGGAATGGAAAAGAAGAAATATGATTTACAGGAAGGTCTAAATGTATAACATCTCAGCAACAGTGTCCTAACCTGCTCAGTTGCCTTTGAAACTTTCTGCTACAGGATCACCTGCTATTCTAGACCGGCAAACAGTTTTGGCCTGCTCACCCCCTCCAATCAAGGCACATTAATGAGGCTCCCTTCTCATTTTGTAGGGAGCAGCACTTGATAAACGTTGTTATTATTTGCTTTTTTTTTTTGGACAAACTAATCCTTATCTGTAGATTCTGAAATAAAAACATATTGCAAATTTGGGAAATAGTTATTTATTTATTTTTACATGTGTAAAGCGAACTAAGCCTCTAGGCAACTAGGCGCTAGTATTGCCCAAATATAAACACAATACAAATAAATACAATCATGAAACTTCTGCAAGGACAGCACTTAGTCTCAGTTAGCAAAACACAAGCACCATATTTTTGCAATGCCTTCCACATATAGAGCCCGATTCATGGACATTTTTGCGCTGTTCAAAGTGACTTTGCGCTGCTAACATAAAACCCTGATTCATGGAACTGAGCAAAGTGTATTTTTGCAATGCAAAGTCATTTCGTATTTCAAAAATTACTTTTGACTGACTTTGCACTGCAAAAATACACTTTGCACAGTTCCACGAATCAGGGTTTGTGTCTGAAGTTCAAAGTTACTTTTGAGCAGTGTAACATCACTTTGAACCATGCAAGAGATTCCATGAATCAGACCCATAGTGTTTTCAAACCACAGTTCCAAAAAGACCGTTTGCAAACAGTATTTCTACCAATTACATATGGGAAGAGATGTGTCCAAGTTCCTGAATTGCAGACTGGTGTCAAATCCCCGCTTCTCCACTTAGCCACTTAAGTGTGTGCTCCGCACACTATCCCTTATCTGCCAAAATCAGAAGTCTGTACAAGGTATTCAGCTCATTGCTACTTCACCAAATGCCTCACTCCTGAATTCGACACATACGTTAATATTAATATTGACAATTCATATAATGGACGTCACAATGTAGTTGTCTACTACCATAACAATGGCAAAATGTTTCTAATTTAACTTCCCATGAGACCTTTGTGTGCTAAAAACCCATTCTGTGATATCACTGCTGTCACTATTTATGCAAATTAGGGGGGCCCACACATCTATTGCCACACAGGGCCCCGCAAATCCCAGGGCAGCCCTGCTAAGGAGTTACATGGAGGGGGATTCCAAACAGAATAGGATAAACTCCTGGATGCACTGATGATTAGGGCAGTGGCAGGTGAGCTTCAGAGGAACTTGTGTTGTCTTTCAGGTTTTTTTTTTGTTGGTGGGATAGTTGATTTGACGAAATATGAGCTAGCAATCAGCTATCTTTCTAACGTGGTGCAGCTGGGTCTCAAACAAGATGTTTGCATGAGATCTGATGCCTACTTGACCCCATCATCACCAGCTGCACACCTGAAACAAAGCAGAATGTGCTTTTCTCCCCGGTACTCATCTTTCACTTTCCCATCTCTTGTACTCGATGCACTGTCCTATCCTCCATGGTATGCGGGTGTATCTCGTGTGTGTTGATATTAGGAAGGGATATGACAAAGGGTATGTGAGGAGCAGAAAATGGTGGCAAATCGGAAAAGGAAAGTCCACAGTATTGGGAGTAAAAGAAATAAAGAAGGTTGCGTTCCAGTACAGTGTTTGTTGATTTCATTTACAAGACACAATGAATTAAAACATATCATCTGGCAACACGCGGGCAAACCTCGCTTCGCTGCTTGCATCCTTTCCTGCTGACACAAGGCTTGGCCACCCGTATCCAGAGTGGTGTTTCCTCTTGCCTTCAACGTGGGGCGGCCTGATGCCAGTGGTCGGCAAGTATGTTCCTGCGCTTCGCTCCAAAGCTCCAATGCTCAAAACTGCCACCGCTGCATATCCAGAACTGGTACATGGTGTTTTCTTTCATTGACAGCATTGTTTCGTGTCGTGCTGCTCGGAGCTGTGCCACTCCTTCTTGCTCTAGTAATTCCACGTCTAGAGCAACGCATACAAATCTCACACCTGCGAGAACATGCCACCATATGAGTTTTCTTGGTTTTTGCAAAACAAAGGGAAGCTCATTTTGAGTTTGCTGAATGGGAATAAAATGCCTAATAGCAGTGAGTAAGGCTTCTATGCATTTACTTTCCGTTGGGGTTAACTTCGACTGGTTTGTATGACGGACAGGAAGGGGCGGAACGTAACTTACGTTCTGCGGCTTCCTTCCTCTCTCCCATACAAATACTCCAGCATTTGCACCAGCATGGATTTACAGGGTGGCGCAAATGCTGGGGATTTTTATGGACTAGCAAAGGCAGGTAGACTCCCAAGGAATATATTGTAAAGGCCGCCTTCATGGATGGAAGGCAGGATGTACTGAATTTGCACAGAAGAGTACAAAAGGGCAGCTTATAAGCATGCCCGCCACCTTTTATCCCCTCCCCTTTTGAACTCCACTGTGCAAATGAGGAAATATGGCGGAAGGGACCCGTGTACATGTAACGTGTCCCTGTCATCAAATTACGCAGGACTCGAATATTTGCCCAAATGTCTGCCACAGTACATTAATGCTTATTTCAGTGATGTTATTGTTTAGATATTCATCCCAGGAACCCCAACAATCTGCCTCAGTGACATCGCCCAGTGGATGCCTAATTCACTCCTTCCCTATTTCATCATTAAGGGGAGTTGCTGTATGCATGACTCCTGCTGAGGAATCCTCCATGCCTTGAAAAAACCTCCTCAGTCATGGCTTTCCTATCCAAGACTCTCTTATTGACACTGAAAGTAATAGCATCCCAAAACCTGCAGACTAAAAAACAAATCCAAACAACCAAAATAATCAGTGCACCTCTTTGCAAGGAAAACCAGGTTTATTGCATGCATAGAGGTCTCAGACTTTCCGTAGAATCAAACTGGCAAGGAGCGTGTCTTATCTCAAGACGTTACACTTTTTATAGTGGAAAAAAGACAAATAGCATTATTGCAAATAATGAGTACAACATAATCCCACCACCCTCATTGTATACCACATATAGAAAATGCAAATCCCCCCTATAGTCCCTTGACTGATTGGCCACATCTACACTACCCTCATTCCCCTAGACATGTAGTCCCGTCACTGCCAAACCCAATAGCTGATTGGTGGGTTCTTATTAAAAAGCTGGGAAATTTGGGACCATCACGTGATATGCACTTTCCTGCTCCAGACGCGATCAAAGAACCTTGACAAAGCCAACCCTGCTTTTGATTAAGACCTAACAAACGCAATGTATGTCTCATCCTCGGCACAAGCTTCGTTCTGCTTCCGTAATGTTGTTCTCTAATAGGTTCCCCAGTGATGATCTCCTCCCACATGGCCAGAGGAAGGCAGCCACTACCTAATCCTGACCGTGGGGTTGGTACTATGAGGGAGGATCATGTGGGAGGGGACAACTGAGGGGAGGCCATGATGACTCCCTTAGGAGAGCAAAGTATTTCCCCCTTCCTTATGAGGAAAACCCTATGACACCTAAACTTCTGATGGCATTTTGTCATTCCAGTCAGAAGTCCTTCCATACTTCAAACACACATAACATCCACCTAAAATCTCATGTCTCTAATGTTTTTTTCTAAATGGAAGTACAAAACAATACCATTTTTTGTATGCCACCCATCAATTGTTAGAAAACAATGCTCTTTCCAGCTTCAGCAATGGTTGCACCTGGCACGGCACCTGTTTTTTATTCTTGGCACAATCTTTATCTTCTATATCCATGATGACCACCTGGATAGTATTCCCTTGTAAAGGACTATGTACTCTGCACATGGTTAAATGTACCAGGCATTGGGCTATAAGAGGTTGCATTTCCTGGGGTATTAACAACTTGGGTGCGTCCAGTCGCATGAGGTATCAAAGAGCATACATAGCAGCTCTCATTTGACCTCTCTCTACCCACATCATGTATGTGATTAGATCACATGTTATCTGATTCAGGGTGGTGCACATCGGCCATGGTGTTAAATATAATGCCCTTGTATTGTTTGAATTCAATTTCCTCCTCAATCTTCCACCGGATGTGTGTTATCCCCAAATGTTTTTCGTACTTAAAAATATTCCATACTCCTCCTATCCCCCCATTTTTATGTCCCCACCATATACAATAATCACAGAAAAACAATATACAACCTGCACAGGAAGAACAACATATACAACATAACATATATATTACACGACATCTGTGGTGTTGCACCTGGAGAGGGAGAGAAAAAGCAAACATCCATGCAAACAATTGCAAATCCAATTTTAAAATAAGAAGGTAGTGGGGGGTGTGGCTATAGGGCCATATAAAAGGACGTGCTCCTGGAGGAGCTCCTGTTGATCCTGAACGAATCCAGGTTAAAAGTGCACATGCATGTGCCCTTGGTGGACGAAAATATAAGCGCCAGCATATGAACATATGGAGTGCAGATGCAGATGGCTTGGAGCCCATAGAACGTTAAGGAACATCAGCTGTGAGCAAGTGAAGTTTCCGAAGATCGAGATATGAAAACACAAAATGGCAGACGATCCAGGACAAAGGAATTGAGATGCAGACCCGAAGCAGCACCTACGAAATGTGCAACCGGAGTGTAAGCTGTGCGGGAAATGGCCGAATCCCCGCTGTGACATTGAGGAGCATACTAGACTCCTGAGAGCCCTGATCGCACAGAAACAAAGAGCCAGTGGCGAAGCGAAGCTGAGGGGCGGTAGGAGCTAGGACCACACACGAAAAGTGGCCTAAGCTGCTGGACCCTGTGGCCCGAGCGGTGTAGTGCCCCAAGCATCCCATAAACTGGAGGCGGCGGGTAGCGGAACCCGACCCAACAGCTGATCGCCTGAAGCCGCAGAGGCCGCGGCTGTCAATTGGAAGTGCCTGCATAGATACATTGTTGCGCCGCCACGTACAAACGGTGTGCGCGGAGCCCGGCTGCGGCACAAGGCAGCGCCCTGGTCACGCTGCAAACCTTGTTATACTGTTGGCGACCGGCGCTGGGACCGCACAAGAAACGTGGCATGAACTCCTGGACCCTGCGGCCCAAGCAGCGTAGTGTCCCTGGCACCTCATAGCCAGAGAGGGCGGGTGGAGGAGCCCAACCCAACAGCTGACCACCCAGAGCCGCGGAGGTTGCAGCTGTCAGCTGAGAAGCACCTGCGAGGATACATTGATGCACCGGCGAACAGAATCATTGAAAGGGGAATGGAATTTGAGATTCAAAACATTATGATTGGGAGTAAGCACAGTCAGACTTTGATCCCAGGAAATCTGTGAGGAGCCTTAAGGAAAACCGAAACTCAATATTTTCCTCCCCACTAGAACTAGACTCCTTTGGGTCCAGCAATAAGGTGCTTCAAACTTCCCCCCATCAGATGGATAAACTAAGAGTACAATCAATGGTTGGTACGCCCAAAATGGCGGCATGCCCCGAATAAAGAGGCACGCCACGGTGATAGGAGACAACGCCCGACCTGTGCTGGCACTGGGGAAATGAGTATCCTGAACAGCTGAAGCCATCTTGCGCTGACGTGCAGAAAGCGAAAAGAACGTGGTCTGACCGCTGATATGAGGTCTGCAGCAGGAAGGAAAGCGGTCCACTGGCTAAAGCAGGGCGCACAAGAGGGTTGGCCTTGCGGACCAGAGCGAGGTGCTGGATGCAGAATACCCCAGGACAAGACGCAAAAGTGCGTGTCACTACATGCTGGCATTCGCATACCACCCTTCCACGCGGCAGGCTGTGTAGCGACCCACAATAGAACCACATTGGACCCACAGGCACTGGGATGAGTGGGTGACCTAACCAGAGACGGGATAACGCAACAAAGTAAAAGTGCGGCGGCCAAGATGTGGGAGGACGCAATCCATCCGTGTAACAGGTGGCCCATCCTAAAGGGACAATAACCAGGGATTGCCAGCCCCCTGGAGAATAGATCCAGAAGTATCGCAACACCAGGAAAAGACACCTAACCGCGCTCCAGGTGGTTCGGGGCTGTGCACCAAGATGACATCCAAACTTCCTAAATCCAGGGGGAAGCAGTCCACGTTAGAGGACTTTACCAAAACCCCACAGCAGACAGAGGGGGCGAGACCTAAAGACAAACATGCACAGGCGGACACGACCCCAACGCGTGATGACCGGCAGATCCTGGAAGCAATTGCGGACCTAAAATCTACGTGGGAGAGTACGCTGGAAGCAGCCACAGCTGAACTTAAGGCGGCGCTGGAGCTCAAAGTGGGCGCAGTACAGGAGAAAGTGAATCTACTCAGACAGGACGTACGGAAAATCACAGAACGCACAGACGAGCTGGAAAACGAAGTAGCTTCAAATACGACAGCCCGAACATCTCATGCCCGGAGATCCACATTCTGAAACAACAGGTCAGCAACCTAGAGCACAGAGCAGAGGAAGCTGAAGGGCGAGCCCGAAGGAACAATGTGCGCATAGTAGGCCTTCCGGAAGGGGAAGAAGTGCCTTATCCAACGGACTACGTTGAAAACATGCTGCTGCAGGAAATAGGGGACGAGGCCCTTACGCAAGGATTTGTGGTGGAGAGAGCACATAGAGCGCTCACACGCAGGCCTCCCCCAGGAGCACCCCAAAGGCCAATCATTGCTAAAATACTAAACTACAGAGATAGAGAGAAGATATTGGAATATTTCCGGTAAGGGCGCACCATAAAGAGGGCATCTGCAAACATCTCAGCATATCCTGATTACACTCTTCAAGTCCAGAGGCGGCGACTGAATTACGGCAAAGTGAAGAGGAGATTGCGAGCTGCGGGCTTGCGATATATGCTGATGTACCCAGCAAAGTTGAAAGTGTTCTACAAAAACAAAGCTCTGTTCTTTGAGACTCCGGAAGACACAACAGAATGGTTGGACACCCAGAATTGTCTGGAAGGGGCAGATAGTTAGAAAGAGGATGGTACGGACGAGTGAAGCCTGATCCTGAGACTGAGGTGCTGTATATACTGTGACTTTGGGACATGAATATAAGATAGAGTAGGATTGTGATGAGCCTAAAGGGCGACGGATTAAGAAGGTAGCGCGGAAGGTGCACAACATGATGTGTAAGATATCCGGAGATGCAAAGGATGCACTCTTAAACCCCAATAGTTAGGAAAGTTAGATTGCCGGTAGGGTGGCAACCCCCTGCTGTGTCCTAGTATCGGCATCGCCGAGGAGGTACTAAATGCGGGTAGGCCCGAGATCCAGGGATGGAGCTTTGCTCCAGTTGGGGTTGGGGAGGGTGGGGCTTGGAAGGGGAGAGGGGGGGCGTTGGTGAGTTTGTAGAGGTAGAGAGTGAAGGGAGGGAGTTGGGAAATAAGTTGGGGTTGGGAAAGGAGGGGGGATGGAGAGAGGTAATGTTTGGGAAAGAGCCTACAGACAGGAGCGTTGGTGTACAAGAAAAACCTGCAGACCCACGCAAGGAGGGGTGGGAAGGCATTGGATAACGGGGGACCTCAAAGTAGTAAATTGGAATGTTAGGGGGCTCAATAGTTACCTGAAAAGAAACAAGGTTATGATCTACCTGCGCGGACAGAAAGTAGACATAGCCCTGATACAAGAAACACACCTAACAAAAGAGAAACTAGAGGTTATCCAGAAGAAATGGAAGGGGACGGTGGTTGGCGTGACATATTCGGTTTATGCCAGAGGGGTGATCATTTGGGTGGCGCCGCATGTTCCTTTCCAGGTATTACAATCTACAGTGGAAACAGACAGGAGGATGGTCGCAGAGAGAGGGTTGGTGGAAAATAAAGAAATATGTATTGTAAACACTTACGCCCCAAATCATGACACCGTGGCATGTTTTAGGACCCTATGTACCAAACTGAGTATGTACCTGGATAAAGGAATTTGGGAAGCTGGTGGAGGAAACAGGGTTACATACAGGGCAATATATCACATATCACAGGGTGGTCCAGCGAATTAAAGGAAAATGGTCAGAAATAGTATTGGAAGAACAACCGGACACCACCAAAGAAATGATATATGATATAGCAGAGGGAGGGCACGAGATATCCAGGATATATGAGCTGGTGATGTTGAAAGTGAGAAAGGAAGCGGTCCAACTACGACAGGACTGGGAAGAAGAGGTGGGTGCCCCGATGAGTGATGGAATGTGGGAGCGGGCCCAAGGGGACCACAAGAAAGTGTCAAGGAACCCGAGGTTACAGCAAATACAATTGTACATAACCAACGGGGCTTATATGACACCCCAGAGGATAGCTAAATTTAGCAAGGCAGGAAGACAGACATGCCTCAAATGTGCGAAGAAAGCGCTGGGATGATGCATATGTTCCGGGCATGCCCGGAAATAGAGACATTTTGGGGAGAAATAGCCCACAGGTTGGAGGAAAAGGGGATTAAAATAATTGTTCAGACAGCGTGGGCATGTCTGCTTGGGGCTTTCCCAAGACCACATGAACTTAAACATGTAAGCAAACTAAAGGATTTGGCATATATACTGGCAAAGCGTAGGATCGCCATGGGATGGAAGAAGTGTCACAGACCTAGGATTGAAATATGGTGGAAAGACCTTCAGAAATGGGCGGAAGCGGAAACTGTAGTATGGCAGGATGCTAGTAGCATGGGGGGAAGAAGAAGCGGAAACCCTAACAAGCTGGAGACACCTAATAGCCACACTATTTGGGTCCACGCAAGATTGGTCAAGCGACCGGGCCCCGGAGGTGAACACGGGGAAGGAACCCCTTTGCAAACTGCAGGAGAAGATCGCGAAGGGATGTAGGCTTGGGAGGAGGGAGGGAAAGGAAAAAGCAGCCAACAAGGACTAAGTTGTATAAAAGCTGACGTATTGTAATATTTATTGCAAGTTTGGTTGTTGTTTATTGGTTATTTGGTTGATATAAAATGTAATAAAAAAAACTAAAAAAAGGTACTGCAGTAAACTTTAATATCAAAGTGAGCATGGTCACTGATGCACTTTTAATTCAAGGAGTAACTATGCTGATAAGCAGCGTGATGCTCAACCGTAAATCAATAGGTACTCCATTCACA
This sequence comes from Ambystoma mexicanum, assembly GCF_040938575.1. NCBI lineage: Eukaryota > Metazoa > Chordata > Amphibia > Caudata > Ambystomatidae > Ambystoma > Ambystoma mexicanum. Next base: position 1,271,280,965 of record NC_090935.1, on the reverse strand, counting down.
ATGCAGCTGTTAGTGGGTTAATATCTGGGCCAGGTCAACAATATACACCTTTATTCTGGATCAATAATTAGATCTGCTTCATTAGAACGTAGAGCTGTATTGGGTGCCTTCCGAACGTCGGATAGGTGTACCCAATAACGCAACTCCTTCCCCGTAACTGCAAAATATGTGGCAAAGACCACAATATAAGGTCCCTGGAACCTTTGCTGATTCCAGCAATTAATGAAATTACATATATATATGTATATGGCATATTCTGTTCATCAGTATTACTATTATCTTTTCTCTGCTGGGAGCAATCTGTTGAGAAATCCTTTTTATGCAATAGGTTAACTCCAGCAAATACCCATGAAACTCCTCCCTCAAAACTCCTGCTGACCTGTGAGCATCTGATGCTGTGCATGCAGGAGCAACAGGTGTGTCCCTTTCAATATTTCATGCAGGGATAAGCGGTGGTCTTTGCTGGGCTGCATTCTCAGGCTAAACAAAGCCAGAGGAAGACATTGAAGCCAGTTCCTCCTTAACGTTAAACACAATTTAGACAGCTTGCTTTTCAAAAGTCTGTTGATTTTCTCAACAAATCCCGTTGGCCTGTGGCTGGTATATGGTGCACATCTTATGCCGGATCCCCAACAGAGAAGCTATCTCCTTAAATAAGTAGTTAAAAAAGTCAGCACCATTATCAGATTTGAGTACTTCACAGACACTCCAGCAAGGAAAAACCATTCATACAGGAAATGTAGACATTTTGCACCTGGATGTGCAAATTTAGATTATGCATCTGAATGTGCACAGGGATCAGTGTCAACCCAATGGGAAAGCAAGCACACCACAACAATAAGGTGACAATAGTTACTACACGTGTAAGACATATCCATGCAATCAATGTGAAGCTCCTGGAACAGGCCAGTGGGACTGGACAATGTATCACGCAGTGTCCTAAGCATCTGCCTGGAACTGTACAGGTGGCACATCATGCAGTTTGCCAGAAATATGTTGAGAAACACTTGCAGATTGGGGACAAACCAATTCTTCCAAAATATCTGCAGCGATGTGCTGTTTTGAAATATGTGCCGGGAAGTACAGCTGTTCAACAGCGAAAATTATCATCTCCTGTGGCATTACCACCTTACCTCTAATATTTTGTCTCCAGATGAGGTCCATACAGGAATGCATGCAACCCTTCTTTGTCCATAAATCTTTCTCCTCTTTGGGTGCCTGTCCCTGTAGCTCAATTATTTGTATAATAGGTACTGACCTGTATGGAATTGTTAACTGTAACAGCTGATTTGCCACCTCAGAATATGCAGCAACATCTGGCTCTGTTAAGTACACCACTTCTTTGGCAGTCTTGTCTGTGGCATCGTTACTGAGTAAATTACATCTGTATTGTGAGTGTAGGCAGAGCATTTAACAACTGCTACCATGGAGGGACAGGATAATAGATAAATTAATCGCTCCAATAAAGCTACATATTGCATAAGGGGACCATCATACAAACAAAACCCCGTCTAGTTCCATCTGAACGCCCCTGAATGTACACCAGTGGTGACATATGCCAAGTCAGAGTAAACGGTAACCAGACAACTGTGGGAGGCTTCTAACGCTTCAATTAAGGCTATTAGCTCTGCTGCCTGAGCAGAAAAATGTGTTGGTAATCTTTTCTTAATCATACCCTCATATCTACTGTCTACAAAGCATACAACTGCTGCCCCTGTGTGTCTCTGCCCAGTATCCTGATCAGTCATCACCGAACTATCAATGAAAAGTCATCTTCGGGACCTGTATTTGTCACATAATCATGCACCTCCTCGCCTTCCTCAACAGGTATAGCAATAAATGTAGCAGAGTTCACTGTGTGGCATCTTACACTATGAACGGATGGCGTGGATAGAATTACTATAAACATTAGAGGTGGGTAGCTTGCAGCTTACAGTCAATATTACTTATATCAATGCTGTAAGTAATACATTTGTAGTCATCTTTTAATGTTCAATAATTTGAGAAAAATAGTCCTGCTATTTTCAGGAAACCATCTCCTAAAGAGCCACTCGCCCAGACAAGACTAGGTAAATAACTAACCTAGCCAGGACTGATAAAATTAAATTATCCTAGAAGAACAAAGAGTATTTACACCTCTTTTCTTTTATTTTTCTGTTTCATATCAACAGCTGCAGAAAGAACATTCAAGTTTGATACTTAACACCACCAACAGGAATAATTATTGAATGAAATTTGCATTTAAAGCATTTCCGATTGATGTTTTTATTGTAATTATTTAGATACAGTGACACCACTCCTGAAGAAAGTCCCGAGAAAGATCAGAGAACTGAAACATGTCGAGTTTTCTCCATCTAGTTTAGCATCCACTAGTTTGATGAAATGACTACCCCACAACAGGGGCTGATGTAAGGTAGTAACTAACCCCTTACAGAGATCACTAAACTCACCAAAAGCAAACTAGATATTTGCTATCAGATTATACATATTTGTGTGTCACGACCTAATTGTCTGTTTTTAGACAGTGTTAATGTTTTACTGTGTCAAGTGAATGGGATTGACCCATCATTTTTTTAAACCAGAAATGTATTTTTTCTAAAATTATTGAACATTAAAAGATGACTACAAATGTATTACTTACAGCATTGATATAATGAATATTGACTGTAAGCTGTTGATGTGAGCTAACCACCTCTAATGTTTATAATAATGACTTCCCGATAAAAGGTAGAGCAACTACCTAGGTAGTACGATCGGCTTTCCCCTATAGATGTGTATTGGTGGATAGAGTTACCTCATAAGCAGAGGCCCTCTGTGTTGTTAATGTAGATTTTGATTGATTACCAGTATGGCAAACACAGCATGCTCTACATATGTCACTGAACACTCAGTAGTGATGGTCAAACTTTTCTCAATGAAAAATGCTGTTGCGGCCAATGCATGTTCACAAGGGAATTGACCCTGCATTATTAAAATCCAAATTACCACAACAATATGCTAGCAGCTTGTGCCCCATGGATGATTGCTGAGCCAATACAGTGGTCATCATCTGTCCATTTGTATGCAAAAATAGATACAATTCCTTTTTGTAATCCGGGGATGCTAATGCAGAGGCATTACTTATAGCATTTTTCAATTCTGCAAAACAAACCACCATTTCTCCTGTCCATGTCAATAGCCCCTTCCTTTTCTGTGCTTCTTTGAATACCTGTAGGAGAGGTTTTATGTAACTAGAATAGTAAAACATCCAAGCTCTCTAGTAGTTACACAAGCCTAGGAATTAACTGTCCTAGAACTTTAACTGTATTAGGCTGTGGTGTATTTTGCACTGCAGCAGCCCTTCCATGAGTCATTCTTTTCACTGCTGATGATATTATTTGTCCAAATACACAATGTCCTTTGGACAATATTGCATTTTCTCCTGTCGTCCTTGTACCCTTTGTCTGCAAGCAATGTCAGTAATGTTATGCAGTCTGCTCTCCACAACTGCTTTGTGGTACTACATACTAGAATCATCTACATACTGAATGATTGTGCTTGGCACACCTATGTTGCCCAAATACATGTGTAGTACTTTGTTTAAAATACTCAGGGACTCACAGTAACCCTGTGGGAGTCTAGTATGTTGAAATCGCTGTCCGCAGTAAATAAGCACAGTAAGGTATTGAGAATCAGGGTGCAATGGGATAGAAAAGAATGCATTTGTTAAATCAATAACAGTAAAATGTGTTGCTTCCTTGTGTATTTTGTAAAGAATTGTAGCAGGTTTTGGCAAGAGTGGGAATTCTTCCACTATGTTATTCAATGGGTGTAAATCTTGTATGAACTTCCATCTTGACCCCTTTGCCTTCTTCACAGGGAATATCATCATGTTACTGTCATGACCCTCGCCCAAAACCCCCTCTGGCAAACCCATTGGCCAGGTGGGGTCAGGACTGGGGCCTCTAGAGCCTGGCATCCTCTTCAAAAGCCCTCATGGGGCCAGTCCTGGCGCCTACGGTGCCAGGCTCATACACCATGAAAAACAATGTGCTTGGGAACTACTTTATTGTATTGTCAGCCAACATGGAGGCATCCACATAGCTTGGTTCATAAGAACCAAGCTATGCGGTCTAGAGTTTTGGGTGTGGTAGCCTAGGGACTACTTTACCTGGACTATTTTGTTGGGGCTATTTAAACCACACCCGAGCAAGACAACACGCTTCGCATTACTTTACAGCTTGCAACGTGGCGCTCACCATGTCCAGCTATTCCCTCGAACCTTGGAGAAGCAGAACCTGCAAGAAGGCCAAAGGAACATCATTAGCCGCAGCATCTTGCCTGCAGTCTTCATCTTGATCTTTAAACACTCGCAGCTACTGAGAACAGCTTCCTCGAATCTGCATGCCTCCCGGACAAAACTACCTGAAAGAGGAAGATAGAGGCAACATTAAAGAAAGCAGTAGAGACATTTACCATTACGAACTGCTCCAAAGGTTTACCTGGCTGGTCGCCTCTCAGCTGGCACCACTCCGGACATTCCACTTGCGCTGAAGAACACCGCGACCTACAAGGAAGGAAAACACAGGTTAGCAAAGGCAAGACTTTGCAGTGCTGCGCATAGCGCTTACCGCATCATAGCGCTCTTAATGCGCCATCATTTACCAGCGGGGCTCAACCAAGCCAGTTCGACGCCCCTGAAACTCTGCAAATCTAAGGGAGAAAAAAGAGACATTTTAAACAAAGAAAGGCATGCAGGATAGCAACAAAACTAAAGAACAGCAATAAGACCTACCTAAACAATATCAAACGGGCCAGCGTCAGTGAAGTAACTGGACCGCACTCGCCCATGAAAGACAACATGCCCCTGCCAAGAAGGCAGGACAGAGAGCACGCCTAATTCTACCACAAGGTGAGGAGAGGGCGCCAGAGGGACTGAAATCATACAGGAGTGGAGGGAGGATACTTAGCCCAGTCGGTCAGTCTTGAACACAGTCCTCCTGTATTTTCAGGCAGAACCTTCCCCGCAGACCACATCAGGGCAAACCTGAGAAGCATACCAGCAAGTAACCCGTCTGGGTGCCGTCCCTGTGGATACCAGGTGAGCGTAACAGAACGCGAAGTCTACCATAACAAATCCACCTGGGCACCATGGAGACATCAGAAATTGAACAATTGGCCCAATTACTAGGAGAGCTTTGTGCTGAGGTTCATTATGCCCGACAAGAGACTAATGTCCTCCGGAGAGATCTAATAGTGACCAAAGAACGCACTGAAGAGATTAGCAGGCAATACTTGCAATCACAGGCAGGACAGACACCTCTACCTGGAAGCAATCCAACGATGCAAAACCCCACCATACCACCCACTCCGGTACAAATCACGTTACCTGGAACAGTGCCCTTGGCACCACCAGAAAGGTTCACAGGCGACCCACAGAAGTATGCAGCATTCATCAATCAGTGCCGCCTTCATTTTCTTTGTAGGCCTGGAGCATTTCCTAATGACCAAGCTCGGGTAGCTTTTGTCCTATCATACTTGAGTGGTAGTGCAGCAGATTGGACGGTGCCGTTGGTAACCCATGACGATCCTCTATTACATGACTTTGGTGGGTTCCAGAGAGAAATGGAAAAACTTTTTGCTCACCATACCCAGGAACAAACAGTAGACAATGAACTCTTGTCCCTCCGGAAGGGAATCAGGACTTGTTAACGTACATTGCTACCTTCAACAGACTGGTTGCCGAAGCTAGGTGGCCAGAAAACAAAAGAACCATGTTATTCCATCGAGGCTTACGAGGCAAATTAAAGGACGTCTTAGCCCAGTTGGTTGATCCACCCAGAGACTGTGCAGAATTCATAAATCTGGTCATGCAGCTAGACCACCGGTTGCAGGACCGAAAGGCAGGCCGCTCTAAGACGGACCCTCGGACCGTGTATGTTCGACCAAGGGAAAACACACCCCGTGTACCTGAAAAATGCTGTAGAACCCATGCAAATTGGAGGGATATGGCCTCCATTAACAAAACAAGAGCGGGACAAAAGAAGACAACAACAGCTTTGTTTGTTTTGTGGGAAACCAGGACATTTCCTGAAGGACTGTCCAGTAAAACCGCCAAGAAGAACGGTGGGGGCCACAGAGAAGGATGAAGCTAAGGAATCAGAAAACTACCAAGCTCGACAAATGTAGAGGTCATCTCTCCATCATTATCAGCATTTTAGAACAACTGCTCATCTGATACCCCACTCAATATCTGGACAGGGTCAATACACAAAACAGTTTTGCACTCACCTCCCTCTTCAACTGTACCTATGAGTAGTATTTTATAATCCGAAATGAGCTCCCCATCTAGATTTAGATTTATAGCAGTACCTGGGACATGGTCTTGGGGCACAGCTGGTTTGAACAGAAATTTGGTCGGCACTCTCCATGGCTTGCTTCAAATACCGGGCACCCAACTCAACAATACTGTCAGTTTGTTGAGTGAGAAGAAAGAGTTGCTGACCTCGCACCAAACCTCAGTCCCATCCTGCCTAATCCTCCTCCTCTACCTCTGCAGCCCACTTGAAACCCTCCTCTTCCCCTTGGACATACTCCTGGATAACCTCCTTGATGAACACCCTGATATTCTTTGTTGTCTGGATGCCCTTGGTATCCTCCTTCAGTCCACTCTGGTACCATTCTCACTTCTATCGAAGCAGTCCTCTATTCTGCCTGCTGCACGGGTGAACCCGTACTCACAGCTGCCTCTATTTTACCAACTTCTTTTTCTACTAAATTTGCCTCTGCCTTCTGCCTTTTGTTCCTCTATCACAAGTCCCATCTTCAGCATATGATAACATATTGCTATTGCCATATCCCATGATTCCCCTGACTCGGCCCTCCACATCTCCCAGATCTTCATCATCCCACATAGAGAGTGCCATAATAGAATGTATATCTGGTGTACGAGGATGTGCATTTCTGAAGGCCGACCACATTCTCCATCATGATGGTCATCACCCTTCTGTACCCCAGGATATCCTGCCTTCCTCGAAATATCGTCTGCTTGGTCCCCTAATACTGCAGCAAAAAAACCTTTGATATTTCCTACTGCCAACTTAATGCCTACTGTTTGCTTCTCAAAAGCATATATTAAATGTGCCTGCCTCTGCAGCGAGTGATGACATTGCCTTAATCATATTGTTTTTGCCCATGTGTGGCCAGGGCACATACTGTTCTCTTGCAGTGCCATTTTGCAACAATTGAAAATTATGTCCCGACCTGCTTCACTGACAACTTCTTCCCCTTTGCTTCCCTTTCACTACTGCCATAGGACCTGGTCACACTTGCAATAATGGGCCCCACAAACTGTTCAACCTGGGTGTCACTTTCGGCAGCACCTCTCCTCCTTGCTCCTCATCTGTCCCCCACTCTTCCTCCTCCTCCTCTACCACTCCAGCATCAACATCTGATTAGATGGATTCATAATTCTGCTCACGGTCATCCTCCCATATAACCCTCAGCGGTTCCAACCCTCATCTCTTGTTTCAACATGTACATCCGTAATTACAGTATTGTCAATTCAAAATAAAATATCACCCACTCTCCACCCGTCGTTACCTATCGGCACTCTCCACTCTCCTGTGTTACTCACAAAAGCTCTGCTTCTGTCATTTGGAGCTCTGTTTCTAAATCTCTTTCTGCTCTATTTTCTCTTTCCATCACTAATAGGTTGTGGGTGGCACTCATTGCTGCAAGCTGTGGGACATTCTCATAGATGGGGGACCTGTGGTTGCATGGTTGCATGGGGTACATACTCGGGGTTAGTATATCCTGCCGCTTCTTGCATGGGGTAATGCCCCTCTGGGGATTGCTGGGCTGTAGGGGTTGTTGGTGTTACGGGCATCATGGGTTACTCACTAGCCACACATGGCATGCTAGGTACAGAAGTGACACAGGGAGCTTGTATTACTATTGCCACCTTTTTTGGATCCTCAGGGACATCTTCCAAATCCTCTACCATTCTCCAAAGCTCAGAAATGGCCATCCTATTCCTCAACTTCTTTCCCTTATATCTTGCTACCAAATAAGTGTACATATGGCCCAGAACCTCTCTAGGTTGTTTGTTTTGGCCTTGGCTGTTTCCTGTAATCTCTCCTTTGCCACTGGATCCTTCTTGTTACTCCTCAAGAAGTCCGGTGTGTACTCCCTCCTCAAAAAGCCTTCTGCCGACCCTTGCTGTCTGGCTAACTAGCGCCCTATCTCCATTACCGCCTGGCTCGTAAAGTCCTGGAGAAGCTGGCCATCTCCCAACGTATCCACCGCACTGAATCTGTAGGTTGTCCACACAGCCACCAGTACGGCTTCAGAGCTGCAAGAGGCACAGAAAATACACTCCTGAACACCCATGAAGGCTTGCTCTCTAACCTCGATTCCAACTCTCCTTCCATTCTCATCATTCGTGACCTTTGCTCTGCCTTTGATACGGGCCTATCATGCTAACTTTATAAATCAGCTCTGTGATACCCTTGGCATCACAGACTTGGCTCTGAACTTGCTGACCTCCTTCCTCTCTGACCGACCTTCGCAGGTTCAACTGGGTCCTTTTCTCCCCTCTATCTCTCTCTCCACCTGTGGTGTCCCTCATGGGTCTGTCCTCTTGCCTAGGCTTTTTTAACATCTACCTCTCCTCTCTAGACCATTTGATCTCTGCCTTCTCTCCTGACTGCCAGTGTTATGTGGACGACACGCAGCTGTCCTTCAAGCTTCCTTCCCATGCCTCCTCTTTACTTCCTGACTGTCTGTCTGCTCTTCAGGCATTGCACCCTTCTAAAGATCTCGGCCTTAATGCCTGCACTTGCATGATCTCAATGCCACCTGTCCTAATAAGATTGTTCTCTCTGTTCCCCCTCCCTTGCCTCGTCGCACCTTGAAACACGTGTATAGGTGCATTGTAAATGGTATATCATATCAGTAAGACTGAGATCCTTCTCATTGGGACCCATGCTCCTTCCTTCCTTCCGACACTCTGGCTGCCCTTCATAGACCCCCTCCCCGCACCCTCCTGTGAGGCAAAAAACCTTGGTGTTATCTTCGACTCCTCTCTCTCCTTCTCTCCTCACATCATGGACCTTGCCAAGAAAGCCCACTTTCAACTGAACCTCCTCAGTGGCATGCTCCCTTTCCTCACCTTCCCCCAGAAATTCAATTTCTCCAGAGCTTTGGTCCTCTCCAGGCTGGACTACTGTAACATCCTCTTCCTTAACCTGTCTAACTTCTACCTTCACCCCTTCAACTAATCCAGAATAGGACTGCAAGACGAATCCATGGCCTCAAGGCCAGGGATTGCATCTCTTCAGCCCTAAAATATCTCCACTGGCTCCCGGTTTCTGCAAGGATCAAGTTCAAGACCCGCTGCATCACCCACAAGGCTTTCTGGGGCCTGGGACCCCACAACACCCAACTCTCTATCCCTAAATAACTCACTGCTAGAGCCCTTCGGTCTTCTATCTCCAAATCTCTGCAGATCAGACACTTTTCCTTGCAGAGAGTGGGGGGTAGATATCTCTATTCTGCAGGTGCTTCCCTCTGGAATGGCCTCCCAGCCCCTCTCAGACTTGAGCTGGATCTCTTTAAGTTTCAGAAGCTTCAAAATACCCTCCTTTTCTCTTCTTCCTTCCTTCTCCCCCTTCCCTGCTAATGCCCCCCTCTGGCTGCCTGTTCCTTCAGATTCTTACAGGGCACCAAGACCTCCTCGACCAGTCTACCCCTGCACTTGGTCTACCCTTACCCTGACCCCAACCTGCACTTACCATTCCGGGCTCCCTCCCACTACACAAGCCTCACTGGGCCTACACCCCTTAAGCACCTCCAGCCCTGTTACTCACACTTATCACATGGACCTGCTTCCCTTGACTCTCTGCTTCCCCTGGCCTTGTCCACCTGGCCCCCTAGCACTCGCTTAACCCATGGGCCCTTCCGTCCTTACCAGCACTTCCCCTTCCTCTCTCCTCCTCACTTCTTGTTGCTGCACTTGCACAATCCAAATGTCACAAGACCTAGTAGGACCTTTTTTGTTCTTTCCATCCCCGTTCCTCCACTCTAGTCTTGTTGGGCCTTGAAACACTTGTGAACAGGCGCCTTATAAATACCCAATAAATAAATAAATTAACAAATTGATGAGTTGAAATATCCTTGCAATAGAGAATAACAGAGCCACTGAACACAGTCCTCATTTACGGTTACACATTCAAGACCACATGTTGGAATTCCTACTTGAAAGAGGTGCCACTATCAACATTATGGTCTAAGAAGAATTACTACTTCTTGTCAACTATTCCACATTGTCATTAATCAGCCCAATCAACTACCCATATAGCTCAATTAAATCTTTGCACTGAAAAGGGATGTTTCAGACAAAACTATCATATAAAGATCATGTAGGACTGGTGAATATTTTCTTACTCGAGACTGAAGTAAAGAGTGTTTGCATCCTGAGCTTCAAATCAACGACTCTTCATCTGATAAATGTCCTATATTGATTAATGTGTGGAGGTGATATTGGGCAGATACCATTAACTTCATCCAGACCCTTCTCCCTTCACTCATCAAGGGTATTGATAAATTAAGAGAACTTCAAATGCATTAGGCCATTGTTGCCCAACACTAAAAGGGCATACCATTCAATATATACAAATATAATGAAATTGAAATACAAGGGGCCTCATTAGGACCCAGGCGATAAGGGGTTTACGGCGGCGTAAACAGCGCCGACCCTTACCGCCTGATTCCGAGGTCCCTTAGCGCCATGGAGGTTTTAACACCTGCTTTTAGCAGTTGTTAAAATCCATGGCGCTAAGGGACCTTGTTGTTAATTACGCCACCGTAATTTACGGTGGCGTAATTAACGCCTTCCCCACTCCCATTATGCCCTATGGGGCAAAAGTGGGAATGGGGAAGGGTAAATGGGTTAATGGGGACTTACCGCCCCACTCACCTCGGAATGGGGCGGTAAGTCCGCCAACCACCATGGCGTAAACATAGTTTACGCCATGGTGGTAAAGGTACGACCCAGGCGGTAGTTTACCGCCTGGGTCGTAATGAGGCCCAATGACTCTTATCACAAGACATTAGCTGGACAGACCGTGTGGGTATCTCTAAAAGTGAAAAAAAGAGTGCAATTCAGGCCATTTCTAAATGGATAGAATGAGACAACCAAACCAAGCTATACAATAGAGCATTTCACCTGTTAACTAGCAAAAGTGACATGGCAGACATTTAAAATAGAACTACTATATTTTGTAGGATATTTTTGTGTAAATTTGGGGTTTGGTGGTACTTTTTTACCACCAAACTATGCGTGGTAGTCTGGTGGTAAATTATCCTTGCATTTAGATTGGGTTTGGCCTCATATCATTCTAGTGACCATGCCCTGTTATATTATATTGGAGAATCTAGTAATATGTATTACTTGTGGTATTTTGCGGTAATATGTTGTTTGCGGTATTTAGTGGTGAGCATAGTTTCCTTCCCTACATTATAACCTCATCATAAACAAAACCTTCCTTTCTATTAGAATACCTCCTAGTGATCTATAGAGGGCCTTGGACCTATACACACAAGAAAACCCAACACTTTTATATAGAGTGCCACATACAGTCAGTGGCCGGTATCAATGGTTTATCTACACGAGTGATCTATGCGCCCGTGGGCATTACTGGCTCATAGACCTCCAGTAATCTATATGTTATGTTATATTCCCTCCAAATAACATGCAAGGAGGACACACACACACGCACACACACACACACACACACACACACACACACACACACACACACCTTTTTTTTATAATTGCTTATTCTGGTTGCTATTCTATCTACATGGGCAAATTGACAAATGTATTACCAAAGGGAATGAATCTCCTCTAGGTCCACATATAAAATCCCAAATGCAATAATGACTCTAAACAATTGGTTTTTATACTCTGATTATATTACATACAAGTACAATTCACAATTCAATGCTTACCATGTACATTTCACCATTATCTGTAACAAAAGAAAAGAAACAGAAACAAGCAAACAAGCCTTTTTTAACAATATGAGTTACTTTTTAAGATTCTAAACATGACCAATTAAAATGCATGGGATTTCCTTTGCTATTCTGTTTACATGACATTTTTAGTTCGGTCATCCATCCGACTGCACACAGTGACCTCACTTAAACTTTGTCTGCTTACTAGAAGTATCTGTTTGAAGCTGCCCCACACGACCTTGCTTTTCTCGCCTCAGAAAACAGACCGAGTCCACAAACTGCTCCGGTAATCTTGGGTGCTTGGAATGCGCAGCGAGTAATTCTCCAGCCAGCGCTCAGTGACCAGGCACTTCTGTCCTCAGAGCCCAGTCAACCCAAACTAAACTCTCCCTGTATTCTTCCCATTAAAAAAACTCAGAGCCTCCCCACATCTGACGTGGCATATCTTCACACACTTTCTTCCAATCATATTAGCAGAAAATGTATTCCGTTACCACCCTCATGTTCCAAACAATGAACTTCAGAGCATAATAACTGTGGGCCTCATTACATGGATGGCGGTAAGGGTTTACCGGTACCGGTAAGGGTACCAGTGCCGGTAAACCCTTACCGCCTTACTACGAGGTCCCTTTGTGGGACCCTACCTTAATGGCTGGTTTTACCAGCCGTTAAGGACAGGACCCTCAAAGGGACCTAGGAGGTAATTACGGTACTGCAATTTGCGGTACCATAATTACTGCCTTCCCCATTCCCATTAAGCCCTATGGGGGCAAAAATTGGAATGGGGAAGTGCCATGGTGAATGGCGAATTACCGCCCCCACACACCTTGGAATAGGGCGGTAATTCCGCCATTCACCATGGCTGACTCAGTAAAATACCAGTGGCAAGCATGGAACTAATAGCGTCATGGTTACCGCCGTCTGTGTAATGAGGCCCTGTATCTTTTTGGTTTCCTGTTGCCTTCCTTTCTGCATTCTGCATTCAACACTGAAAGAGAAAAGCAGAAGAAAAAAATGGCAGTGCACTTTTAAAACAAATTAAAAAATATGTATTTTCACCTCATTTTGTACATGGGACTACATTATAATGTTAAGGGTTAGAGCTAGTGATTAGTAAATGTAAATATGGTTAATCAGTTATAGATAAATAATATAGTCTTCTATGTATGAGGTATTCAAGAGAAGAAAAAAAATGGTGCACTTTACTCTCTGCAGTTTCACATTGGGCTTTTGCTGTGAAAAAAAATGAATTATATACCTTGCATGCCACCAGCAATATATTCACTTGTTATACTGGCAACATAAAATAACTATATGTGTGTGCCACATTATTGCTGGCAACAAACATTTTGCCATCACATTTAGTGAAGCGCTATATATTCTAAAGTGGCATAAATTTGATAAAGCGCTATATATATTACTACATACCCTTCCTTTTCCGACAATTTGGCAGTACTCAAATCCACAATTGGAGGAAACCCAACTTGTGCTCCTCTTTTTTTTCAAAATGTATGCACATTAGGATATCTTTCATTCCTTATTGTTGCTAATATCATAAGCAAAATCTTCATCTTTACGGACAAAATGATTAACCATCCTCCCATCACTAACACTACAACAGCTAAACCCACCATAGTGCATTCCACCCATGTTCCTCAATTAAACACTTCCACTTCCATTACACCCAAGCTACTAACTGTAATATTATTCTTTCTCAGACTCATTCTAATAGTGTGTTTTTCTTTATGATTCAAAAAGAATTCTACATCCGAGTCTATTGGGAATGTATCCCTTAGAAAAAACTCAATATTATCCACTTGGCTTTCCCAAATATCATTTGTAATATGGAATAATGTTAAACCCCCAATTGAAACAACTGTATCCTTTGGAACCTGCAAGTAAAATACATTATATTTCAATTGCTTGACAACAAATGTTCCATGATTTAAGTGTGTGATGGTCATGTTCTTCATAAAGGTGCCGACCAACCATTTATTTTTGACTATTTTAGCTTATGCTAATTCCTCACCACCCAAATTGCTAATGACTACTTCACATCCTCCTGATATACCTAGATCAGATTTCAAACCACAAATAGCACCTGTAGCATCAGGAACAAATGGTTTACCTGGACACATGTAATTTTGTTCTTTAAATTTTATACATGTTTCCAGGTTTGGGATCAAGTAAACCTCAGGCTCCCATGACTGAAATGCCGCCACCTCTGTAGTCTTAATTCTTATATATTTTCCTTGCCAAAATCCCACGTTATGTACCCATTAAGTTTGATAAATGAGTTCAGGAGCTATATATGGGATGCACAACAAAAACCCAATTTCTAATCTTTCAAATTCACATATAGGGGCATTGCATTGTTCATTTCAAGCAAAATGTTCACTTGTACCATATCTCCCTTCTGGTTACCCGTTCTATCATTGGATGAACAATATCTTGTGAAACAAAATATAATGGTATATGTCCTCGAATTAATTGGGAAATTGCATTTTGGACTTCCCTCATGTAATTTGTCAACAATCTATCAACAGGATTTATTACATTCAGGATTTCATTCAATATCCGGTCATGCTTAATTATCAGTTTAGTAGTACGCTATACAATTTCAGCCTGTTCATTTAATTTTACTGCAGTTTCATTAATAAACTTCACTTGTTCATCAAATCCACATCTAATTCCATCCAAAGTCTTTTGGATCATTTCCAAATCATAATTCAACTGTTGTGCTTTAGCACTCAGTGTCCCTACTGAAATGGCATTGGCTGTTGACATTGTAGTACCTATTACAGCTCCAATAATAGACATTACCAAGGAGACCACAAGCATTACTGCTCTTCTCTTTCCCCTCCTTTTCTTTATATCCGCTGAATTCACAAATGTCTTTTCTAATTGCATTCACATATCTCTTATTGTCTGCTTGGCGTCCTCTTTTCTCAATCATAGCCACTCTTTAGTTTGATCGGTAATGATCCCAGTGTTGTTAAAGTGTTTTTCTAACAAACTATCAGGATTCATGGGTACATACATATTCTGAAAAATCATCCTTCAATTTCCCATGATGAACCCAGGCGCTTCTTCCACCGCAATGCCAGATGCTGGTCCGGGCTCAATGAATAACCTGTGCTTCCATAGTTTTGAGATTCTCTTCTGGAGTCTCATCAATGGCAGAATGTTTCAGAAGGAGATTCATGAAGTGATCTGTCACCTCGCCAACTGTAGCAGTTACTGCAATGATATTCTCATGTTTGGCAAAGACGCCCACAACAGGACTTTAAGACCAGTGTGCTGGGCTCTTGAAGATGCTTAACTCATTTTAAATCTTGAACAATACAGATTCAATGAAGCCATGCTTAAGATTTATGGGCACATCTTTTTCAAAAATGGTATGTGCCCTTACTCAGTCAAAGCTGATGCCTTGAAATCAGGTACATCCCCTCCAACTCTACCAACGGTGTTTTTTCTAAGGCATGCCAAGTTACTGTGCTCAATACAATTTCAAATGTTGCCTCTATCTGTGCCCCTCTACAAATGCTCACACACCAAGGGAAAGACTTAATTTGGGACAATAACGGCAGGATACATCATCCAAGACATAAACAATTGCATTTTCAGTGCAGAATGTATGTCGCTCTTTGATCCCAATGAATCCACCAAGCTAATTGTGGACGGCAGTCCAATTGGGTTGGGATTAGATTGGCTCAGCATGAACTCAAACAGGACACTCTGTAGTGCCCCACAACCAGCTTACCCAAGGGAAATGTGCAGAGGTTCTGCAGGTCAAGTTGTTTGTGACCAAGATTAAGCAACTACCTCCGTGCTTCTCTTTCTCTTTCTTTACTCTCCCTGTCTCTCCAGCCATCCCGGTGTTCTCATGTGTCCTCAACTGAAGGTTCCAAACAAGCATGAGGACAGACACACTAGAAGACTAGAATACAACATCACTCCCTTCTTATATTATGTTTCACCAACTATCAGGAGGAGAATTACTACACATAAGAATGCAATGTGACTTAATACAGATCTTATTTACTGCAGTAACTAAAATATTCCACTATGCTACCATGTAATGCTGCTCTCAATTAATAAAAGTGAACAATTACAGTATACTGTGCAACATGAGGATTATCTGTAAATGAACAAAACAGGCAAAGAAAACATATCTTGCTGGTCATAATTCAAATTACGTTCATCATAACTTATCCTGCTGTACCTAATGGGATTCATTGACTTGCATCCTTTGTCTTAACTCTTTGTGCTATTGCGGCTGGAATCTAAGAATGGAAGGTGTCCCACAATAAACCTCACCTACAACAGGGATTATGATATCCCTAGAATTGTTTAACTCCAACTGACATCTGCGCTGGTCAAGATTTAAGGATGACACAGCAAGAGCCACAACTAAGTGACTTGGAAGGCTTGTCTCCTTACCAATTCTACAATGCACTACAAGCTCTACATTCCACATCCTTCCATCCATGGTGCACACATCCCCTCTTAGCACTTGATAAACTCACAACTGTGATGAATATTTGGACATTTTCTTGGGAACAAACCCTGGAAGACATACCTTTACCCACTCACCCTTCCTGAAATTGGTTGGCATGAATCATGGGACCATTAAAAATACCTTTACATTTTCTACTGAGACTCACTTAAATTCACACGCAGCTTCTCTACTTCTAATGTACTGACCATGTTCTCCTTCATTTTGTTGCAAATCCACCATAACTTTGATGGTAGAGGTGCTTTGCAACTTCAAAGGAGTTCCAATTTTGAAACTTTAGTGGTGCAGTGAGGGGTTGTCCTGTATGCACTTAACATGTGTCGAACAGCATTTAGAGGTACTAATCCATTCTGTATTCCAATTGTATGGTGGAGTTCACTACCATATTGAATCTCTCAACCAAACAATTTGCCTGGGGATGATAGAGAGTTGTGGTGTGATGTGTAAACCCACACATGTTTAAAAATGTCACTAATTGCACTCCATTGTCAGATAAGAGCGTCTCTGGAAAACATGTCCTTTCAAACAGTTCTCTTAAAATCTCTGTCACCAAACTGGTTGTGACCTACTCAACTAACCTCACTTCTGGGCACTTTGAAAAATAATCAGTTATGACTACTTCATATCTATTATTGGAGGGAAGTGTACTATAAGGACCTACAATATCGATTGGGTCCGGGTCCTTCTGGTATGGGCATGGGTGTAATTAGAACTGATTTAGTAACTAACAATTTGTCTGATTGGACACAAACCTCACATTCTCTCACATATCTCTTCACCTCTGAGTCAACAGCTTTCACCGCCCTTTTTTTGGAAAGTTATCCCTAAATGCTCCCGATGTGCTGCTTGGAGAATTTTCACACTCAAAGTATGGAGCAGATGGAGCGGTTGGTGCGGATGGAACGGCTTGAGTGTATGGAACAGACCGAGTGGATGGAACGGATCGAGTGTATGGAATGGATCGAGTGTATAGAACGGATGGAGTGAATGGAACGGATGGAACAGTTGGAGTGGAAAGAACGGATGAGTGGATTCAAAGGATTGGAGTGGATGCAACGGATGGAATGGATCGAACGCATGAAGTGGAAGAAGTGGATGGAACGTATGTAGTGGATGGAATGCATGGAGTGGACGAAGTGGATGGAATGGACGGAGTGGATGGAACGAATGGAGCGGATGGAGTGCATGGAGTGGATGGAGTGGATGGAGTGGATGGAGTGGATGGAGTGGACGGAGTGGATGGAACAGATGGAGTTGATGGAACAGATGGAGTGGATGGAACGGATGGGGTATAAAGAATGAATGAGTGGATGCGACGGATGGAGTGGATGCAATGGATGGAGTGGATGGAACGGATGGAGTGAATGGAACGGATGGAGTGGATGGAACGGAAGAAATGGAAGGAAAGGATGGAGTGGATGGAACAGATGGGGTAGAAAGAATGGATGGAGTGGATGCAACAGATGGAGTGGATGCAACGGATGGAGTGGATGGAACGGAAGGAGTGGAAGGAACGGTTGGTGCAGATCAAATGGTTGGTGCGGGTAGAAAGGTTAGTGCGGATGGAATGGTTGGTGCGGATGGAAAGTCTGGTACAGATAGAACAGGAATACGGACGGAACGGTCTGTGCGGATGAAACAGTTGGTGCAGGTGGAAGTATGGATAGAGTGGATGGAATGGATGGAACGGATGGAACGGATGGAGTGGATGGGACAGAAGAAGTGGATGGAACTGACTGAGTGGATGGAACGGATGAAGTGAACAGAACGGATGGAACTGATGGTGCGGATAGTGCGGGTGTTACTGATGACTCGGATGATACGGATGTCGTGGATGTTATTGATGTCACGGATGGTGCAAATAGTGTGGATGCTACGGATTGTGTGGATAGAGACAACACCTGTTCACCATGAATTTACCTAATATCTGTATCACCTATATATGCCATGTACCAGGATCCGTTTATGTATCTGTATCCCATATATACCACTATCCATCCTGTTGTTATATATATGTATGTCGCTATGTACGTCCCAACTGTCCTGCTCACGTCCCCGGTCTCAGGAAGGCACTTGTACTGATATCCACCATATCACACCACTATGCTTACCCTCTTCTATACACCATCATTCAACCAGAACACAGCTATACCATGATAAATTCGGCCTAGCTGTTCTCATACGAACACAAACCCATGAACACCTCATCACCCTAATAAAACACACCTAGCTGAGCACATTCCGGCTAGCTTAGGCGTTCCTCAGGCCTAACGCAGCCAGAACCCAATCTAGGTGTCCACCCACCAGACTAAAAACATCCAACTGATTTTATCAGCACCACACCTATCGCTATAAAGCATCTACCATCCAACAACCACACCACCTGCACGCATAGCCGGTGCACCCACGTACCATATGACACTCTTTCTCTCTACTGACTTGAACTACGGTTCTCTAGGGCATTCAACCTACCAGAGCTTTGAAGTCATACCAATGATACATAAGGCCTATATAAATGCCAAGTAACATAACATAAGATTACACCAGTATTTGGAATAACTTTGTCTGCCCTATATAGTGTGTCACACAGAGACAATTCATCTTGCACTCTGTGGAATGGAAGTAGATAGATCTCCAAAACTGTAGGAAGTGGCATGGTAGCTGACGGTCAGTTTAAGTCAGCTGTGGAGATCGCTACGGAGGATAGCAAGACATAATGCACAGTATGAACTGTCAGTCTCCAAAGAAGGTCTTCTTATGTCTGACAAAAGGATTGTGGTATCTTTTGCTCTAAAGCAACAAGTTATTGATTTGACTCAATCTTACAAAAAGTCTGGTTTCCAGGACTGCCAATATGGTGGAAGATCTAAGACTGTTTCTCAAAGCATCACAAATGTACAGGCACCTTAACCCATCTGCATGTTGGTGCTTTTAGAAAGAATCTGGGATGAAGTAGCCGTTGAGTTTTATTTTTTCGTTGCACAATGGTTGATTACATGGTAGCCAACATGGATGCATTCTCGAGATATCATGAGATCCATATCATGCCATCCATGGCCACTGCATCAAGAATTCCTACATTAGATACAGTATTGTCAGTTTACATAATTCGTTCAGTTCTTAACTCTGACAGTGGGCCACCATTTAGAGTTAAGTGATTGAAATGTGTGCAGAATATTTGCGTTTAAGGAATCATGGGGTCAGACCTTTGTGGCCTCAAGTCAATTATTTTCTTAAACATGTCATAAGAGCTCTGCAGGCAGACACACTCACATTGAAGTTGAAGCTCCTGGTCAGTTCTTGTGTGATTACAGAAATATGCCACATGGCATGACCAGCAGCTACCCTCCTCACATTAGCAAGCACATTATGAAGTGTACCCGCCCCTTTACTCTGAATGGAAAGCCTGTGAGATGAAATCATATGCAGCTCATGGTCAGAGAGCACTACCTGCAGACTTTGCACTAGGTGATAGTGTACAAATCCGATAATCTCTGACACACAAAGCTCTCACTCCATTTAAGACCCATCCACTGTCTGTAACATAGGTGATAGGCTCCATAGTCACAAATGAGAGGCAAAATAAGAGCTTTACAAGAAGTTCCTCTTATTTCAAGAAATGTAGGAGTTATGATAGTTCCGCAACTGAATATGGTATTTATTTCCCTCTGATCTCTTTGTTTCTGCAACCCGCAAAATGAAGGATAACAATTGTTCCTTGTTGAAAATCTCTTGCACTAAACATTCTGAGGCTTCTCATTGAAATGCTGAGAAGCCTGAACGACGGTTTGAACAAATTGACTAAATGCTGTTATTTACGTTCTGTGGGGATGTAGAGTCCAACCCTACTTGTTGGGTGGGTGTCTTTTGTATTAATATTAGAAAGGATTTTGACAGAGGATATAAGAGTAACAGTAAGGGGCGAGGAACTGTGAAAACGTAAAGTGTACAGCATTGTGAAAGAATTGGTATAAAGAGGGATTCATTTCAGCATCTTCTCTGTATGTTTTATTTACAGTAATCAATTCGTTTTATAGAACGTAATGCCCACTTGCACTATCACGGCTGATGGAGCCTTTTCGTTTCACCAGTAACAATCACTCACAAATTTGTTCTGTGAACATAAATGCACACTCAGAAAAATAAGGCATGCAAATACTTCTAGGAGGATTTTCAGAGGAACAAATGTCATTTTAGAAGGCCACAATTGAACTATCAATCCCTTTTGTTTAATCCTTCATAGCCAAGCTCCTAGATGATGAGCCACCAGAAATCATTTAGAAGCATAAATGCTGCTTCCAGCCAGCACACTTAAGTTTGCATGCCCACGTGGCTCCATGCTTATGCCAACTTGGTGAGGTTGGAGGGGGATAAAATCTACTCTAGATGAAGTAAAAGATGGAGGCACAAAAAGGAAGAAAAAGAAAGTAGTCAATGGTCCTGAGCCCACACTGGCCTACTTAATCTCTAAAACCGGCAACTCTGGAAACCTGCTACTGATTGAATGTTAAGGGCCAAGAAAGAGACAATAGCCTTGCTGAGTGTAGAAAGTATAAGAGAGTAAATTGACAGAAGAGGAAGCGCAATAGAGTCAAAGGGCTTCATAACGAGGTTGCCACTAGGTCGCTTGTACCAGCAACCTCAGCTGACTGTTTCTGGCACTCAATATATTACCGGTGGCAGCAGAACGGTAAGTTCCCATTCCCATGGAATGGAGTCCATGGAAATGGGAACACTGAAGGACCCGTACCGTTGTTAAAGTGCCAGTGTTTCTGTACTACCGGCAGGTCAGGCCTGCCGCAGTTCACAGCCCCTACTGGCAAACACGGAGTGAGCCGGTCTGGGACCTGCACCTTAATCCCAGACCGGCTCTCTTGTAATGAAGCCCAAAGTCTTCCTGTATCGTTATGTCTGAAAGTGAAGTCTGAGGAAAAGCTCAAAGGAACTCACGTTTCTTTGTTTTACTCTTCCATCACTGTCTTGTTATTTTACAAGTTGTTATAATGTCCCAAAAGACCACTGTACAGTAGTAGCATCAGAGCACCTAGACTTGCCCGAATAGAAGAAGACTGTGCCCCCGGGAGCAGTTACCAGGCTGTCATCTGCAGAAAAGTGGAACATGGAAAGAAATAGTGGGAAAGAGGAAGATAGTTCCAAATAGGGGGTGAGCACAATAAGACAAACTAATACGGTAAAGAGTCAAGGGCTAGTTATTGAGGAATTGCCCATAAGTACTGAACATGTACAAATAGTATGGAAAGTAGCTAACACATATTAATAGCTTTATATTAACAGTTGACAAGTGATGAATGATCAACATGTTAAGTTAGTTTTAGTTATTTTAGGATTGTTTAACTATGCTAATGCTTTTTTGAAAGAAAAGACAGTGTATGAGAGCTTTCATTTTCTACTAGGATGAACTGTATTTTATTTTAAGTACATTTTTGTCAAGCCCTGTTCCTGCCAAGAGGGTCTCGGAACACCGTATAAAGTTCACAAAGGTGGAGGTGAAATAGAAGTTACAAGATTTTTGGACAAGATAGGAAGATCATGATAGACAGATGAAGTCAGGGGAGGTGGTCTGGCAGCATTGGGTGTGGAGAAAGAGGTTTGTTTTGAGGCTGTTTTTAGAAAGTGATGATGGGGAGTGAGGTATGCTTGTGGAGAGATAGGACATTCCAGGCTCTGAGAACCCATGGGTTGAATGCTTGATTTGGTGTGCAGGCTAGCCTGAAGAGTGGAATGTGTAGGAGTATTGGTGGGCTTGTCTGGTGTTTGGTTGGGTGATGATTTTCTGTTACTGTAGAAGGTTGGATGGGGCTTGAGGTAAATGACTTTGTATATGATGCAGAGTGCTTTGAAAGTAATTTTCTGGGACATGCAGAACCAGTGAGGCTAGGTGAGAGCAGGGGTGATGTGTGAGTGTTTGGATAGGTGCAGGATGGGTCTTTCTGCTGCATTCTGTATGAATTGCAGTGAGAGTGAGGGTGCTGATGGAGAGTCTGTGGAGAAAAGCGCTTCTGGCTTTGTCAAAACTAGTGCTAGGACTGCGGTGCAGAATTCATCAGAGGGTAGGGTGTGTCTTACTTTGCATAGTAGATGTAGTTGTATGTTGCATGTTTTGCTGACGGCAGCTGTGTGGTGTGTGGATAGGTGGGTTGATGGTGATACCAAGGGATTTGACAATTGTGGAGAGGGATATGTTTGGGTGAGGGTTGTCTGCATGGAGCTCTTTGATCCAGGAACAGAGGTTGCATTTGTGCTAGGGTGATCAGATGAGGCTGGATTCGGTTTTGGATGGGTTCAGTTTGAAGAAGTGGGTGTCCTTGGATGTGTTCATGGCTGAGAGCCAACTTTTGTGTATATGGAGTTGTGAGGGGGAGGAGATTTGGAAGTATGTTTATGTGTCATCTGCATGTTAATGAAAATGGATGTTGTGGTTGCTAAGGGTCTGTCTTGGGATTCAACATATAGGTTGAAGAGGAGGGGAGATAGGGATGATCTTTGTGTACTTGACTGCTGTGGGGTCGGATTGAGTGCAGGGTTTCAAGGCAAAGTGTGTCATGTCATTGAAGTAGGAGGTCAGTGAGTTGAGCATTGCCCAAGAAATTTCTATACTGTCACAAAGGCTGTTTAGGAGAATGGTGTGGTTGATAGTGTGAAGGCTGCATAGAGGTCTAGGTGTACATGGATGGCTGCATGCCCTTTGTCAGTGATGTTGTGGAGGTCAGTCAGGATGTGAAGTTGTGTGGTCGCTGTGCTCTGGCAGAGTGAAAAGCCTTACTGGAAAGCATTGAGAAGGTTGATTGTGATGATGTGTTGGTGGAGTTGAGTTGCGACAAATGCATCCATGAATGTGGTGAGAAATAGCAGAACTGTGATGGGGTGGTAGATTTCAGAGAGTGTGGGGTCCAGATATGGTTTGTTTTTGGAGGGGGGAATGTGTTTTGTTTTGAGTGTGGAGGGGATTTACCATGTGAGAGACAACAGTTGATGTGGGCCCAGTGTGGTGCCTGGCTGGTGATGCAGTTTGTTGTGGCTTGAGGTTAGCATGCCTCATCCAGGGAGTGTGCTTTTTTAGTTTTGACTTTGAGTGTGTCTCGGCCAATGGGTTGGAATGTGTCCTATGTGGTGGAAGGTTTGGAAGCAGAGAGAGAAGTGGAACCGCAAAGGGGAGGGCTTATCTGTTGATGTTGTGTATTTTAGAGTCGAAGGAGTCCATGATCATTGAGTTGCATATTGAGGTTGATGGGTTGTGGTAGTGGTGATGTTGGTGTTGAGAGTGGTTTGAGGATGCTGACAAATGTGTTTGTGCAATTGCTGGCAGATTGGAGTTCTTGGTGGTAGTGGGTGGCTTTGGCATTGCGTAAGGACATCCTGTATTTGGATTAGCCATGTTTGAGTTGTGTCCCGGAGGAGCGGCATTCGTACTTTTGCGAGGCTCTTGCAAGACATATGGCTTCTAGCTTGGCGGAAAGGAGGGACTTGTTGAACCATGGTTTGTGTTGGTGATGATAAGATTTGTGTGTTTTGAGGTTGGCTAGCTGACCTGGATGATGGTGGTGGTGCAATTGCTCAGGAGTACGGTGTGAGTGTGTGTGTGAGGGGAGAGGAGGAGCATGTCAAATGAGTGCTGCTAGGGATGCAACTACAATAACCAGATTCGATTTTGCACAGCTATGTAACTTTTGCATGAAATCAGAAGGTCAAGGATGTTGTCAGCTAGGTTTGTTGGGCAGGTGATCTGTTGGGAAGGTGATGTTTTGAGTGAGGTCATGCGGATAGGGGTGTGGAGATACTGTTTACCTGGTTGTTTCTGGATGGGAACTAGCAGGGTTAAAATCAACAGTGTACATCTTGATGCAATGTGAGCTGTGGTGCTAGTGCTGAAGTCAGACCGTTCAGTGTGGAAGTTGTTATTGTGTTTTAGGGGTGGTAAATGAGGTGGATGAATGTGTCTTGTGGGTGTGATGGACGGGAGCAACAAAGAGAGAGGTCTTCAAAGTATGGGTATGGTGGGTCAGTGGGGTTGCTAATGTGAATGAGTCTTTTGTAAATGATGGCAGCGCCCCCACTTGCTTTATGTAGATTGTTCGTGTGATTGATGAGATTGTGTGGGGGAGCATGTCAGGGGTGTGGAGCATGTCAGGGGTATGTTTGGTGAGAAGGTCATTGATGTCTGTGGTGTGTGTAGGTGCAGGGTGGCAGCTGAGGCGAATGCATGTGTATGTAAACTGTTGTCTCAGTGGAAATGTGTGATGGAGTTTGATTTCTATGTTGTTTGTTGTTTTGTGCTTTGCTTGTGTCATGTTTATGGAACCCAGTGGCAAACAAGAGCTCACTGTGGGAAAAAGGATAATAAAGAGAAATACATTTACACCAAACTAGCTCTGTCTGACCTTTACTCTGGAAGCCGGGGTGAATGGATACCCAAAAGAAATCTCTTAAATTCCAAAGGTAACCCATAATTACTTCAACAGAAAAAAGATACACAAGGGGAATAACAATCCAGCCTTCTTTTCACTGTTGCAGGGGCAGGAACAGAGGATACATGTAAGGAGCAGCAATTAAGGCATAGAGGGTGGGTCAAAGCACCAAAACAGAGGCAATTGGTGTGGGCGTGGGGGTTACAATCTTAACCCTTCCTGCACCTGGATGACAGAGTAAATGTAATCAGTCAGGGTCCAGGTACATATTGCGGGGCCGGTGGCAGTCATGCGGCCAGCCTCACAGGTGCTGGGGGTCCCAGCACCATGTTGGTGTGCCGGGGTCACCGGGGCTTATAGGTGTTGCAGGGCAGGGCCCTGTGAGGCTATGGGGACACAGCCTAGGTGCCGGAGCACCTCAGATGCGGGCAGGCTGGTCTGGGAAGCCCAGACCAGCAGGGACCTGAATGGCTGTGATCAAATGGCATGGGCCTGCAAGCAGTTGCTTCTTACATGGTGTAGGCCTGCAGGCCCAGAATGAGGGATGGAGACAACAGATGTTCCATGGTTGGAGTCTGCACCATTCTGTTGAATGTGCCTGCAGTTGCTTATTTTATTAGCTTGGGCCATGGCAAAGTCATGGCCCATCTTGAGAGGGTATTAAACATTGGAAGGGACTCACAGCTTAAAAGAGCAATACACATGGGAGGGTCACACATCACAGTGCAGATTTAAAATGGCTGTTTGCATATACACTTTTGTGGGGGTCCAAGCATACAAATCAAGGCAGTGGCGGTGTATCTGGGTAAAAATCTTAACCCTACCTGTAAAAGAAAGACAGAGAAAATGCAGTCAGTGAGAGTCCATAGGTTGATTTAAAGTGGCTGTTCTCGGATGCGCTTTTGAGGGGTGTTCGAGCATTACAATTGAGGCAATGATGGGGAGGACTGATTCAAATACATTAAGGATTTAATATGTTTTATTAAATGTGGTGAATGACTGTGTGGAAGGTGTGCTATAAACCAAAACATATGTAAATGAATGAATTGATACATAAAAAGAATTAACTATGAAGTCTATATCAAGGTAGCAAAAGTATTTGACTGGTGTAAAGCCAAATGCAAGTAGAGTCTTTTTTAAAGTTCTTATTGTATGGCAAATTTCCAGTGCTATGATTACGACACTCAACTCATTTTCAGGCTGCCCTCGGCCACCTCCTCTCCCTCTCTCATCTCT
The DNA here is from genome assembly GCF_040938575.1 of Ambystoma mexicanum. Lineage (NCBI taxonomy): Eukaryota > Metazoa > Chordata > Amphibia > Caudata > Ambystomatidae > Ambystoma > Ambystoma mexicanum. The sequence continues at coordinate 1,271,254,787 of NC_090935.1, read as the reverse complement.
GATTTCCTAACTGCCATTCAAGATTGGTGTGCCCCCAATGATCTTTGTCTGAATGCCAGCAAGACTGAGATCCTCCTCAACGGCACACCTTCACCCTCTCTCTCTGGCCAGCCTCTCTTGGCCTTCCTCCTACCCCACCTGCGAGGCTTAGAACCTCTGGGTCATCTTTGACTCCACACTTTCCTTCTCCGCCCACATCTATGAGGTCTCTAAAAAGTCAAACTTCCTACTGCACCTCCTCAGAGGTACTCTGCCTTTCCTCTCCTTCCCCCAGAAGATCACTGTCTTCCAAGCTCTGTTTCTTTCTAGGTTGGACTAATTTGACAGCCTCTTTCTAAATCTACCTGCCTCTACTCTTCGCCCTCTGCAACTAATCCAGAACAGCACTGCAAGACTTGTCCTTGGCCTCGAGCCCTTGGATCATATCTCTACAGCTCTGAAATCTCTCAATTTTTGGCTCCCAGTAGATGCAAGGATTAAATTGAAACCCTCTGCGTTGTCTACAAGGCTTTCTGGGGGCTGGGTCCAAAATACCTTCAGCTATCCCTCAGCAAATACCTCCCCTCTCGAGCTTTTCGCTCCTCTACCTCTAACTCCCTCATGGTGATTTGTATTTCAAAGATACAAGCTGGGGGTAGATCTCTGTCTTCGGCTGGGGACTCCCTCTGGAACAGCCTCCCTGCCACTCTAATACTTGAGGAGAACAATCTCCAGTTCCGGAAGCACCTCAAGACCTTCCTCTTTGCTTCTGCCTCTCTCTTGGCACTGTGCACCTGGCCACCCTATGTCCCCTGAGCCCAGGAACCTACTTACCCTGCCACCCTCCTGCACTGCCTCCTGGCCACCCCTTGCACTGGGGACTGTAGCTGTACACAAGCAATCCCCCCGTATCAGACTTACCCAGTCTGCTGCCGTAAACACAGCACTTGCCACTTGCTGGCTGCACTGCCACTGTTTATTGCCTCCATTATCTATTTATTTATATTATTATTATTTATCTGTTCTCCTCTGTTCCGCAGTTTCTCCTCTCCCTCTTTCCATGCACGTTTCCCCTTTCCCTTTCCCATGCACTTGCGCATTTTCAATGTCACTGGGCCTAGTAAGATCGTTGTTGTGTTCTCCCTTGTTCCCCTCCCTTACCATGTCCCGATCTGAAACACTTGTGCACGATCACAATACATATAAAATATCATATCAAATGTGTTCTATTGGTCTATTTTTATACAGCAACCAGCGCACAAGATCTTTTTTTTTGTATTGCATATTCATTGTAGCATCAGAAAGAAAATTGAGACTTACTTTGTAAAAGCAGAGAGGTAATTGAGAAAGTGTTTCAGTTATTTTCTTATTGTCCTGCTCTCCCTCTGGGCTCGTTACTTTGTAAAATGCAATGTTTATGCATTGGATATATTTTCTGAAAACTACCAAAGAATATGCGCACCCAAGGTCTATCTATACTTTTTCTAAGTGGAAACTGATCACTCTGTGTTGCACAATTGCCTTTAAACAGGTTTTTCTAATGGTTGCCATATCAAATGGGGAAGGTGTATTTTTATCTGGTATGTGCCATTAGGGAAAGATGCGGGGTCAAAGCAAACTGGTCGCAGTCTGATTTTAGATTATGGATCCCCCTCTCTGTCCACTAAGTCCAAAGGGAAGGGATGCACATGTAGGGATGGTCCCAAACGATGGACTGATCCAAAAACAGGCTATAGAAAGGATAATCTCCCCCCCATTTTATGTGGTCAAATCAAGACCTTAAACGGAAACAAGCAGCTATTAAAATAGGTTCCGCGAAACTTGAAAAGGTTGTACAAGACGTAATATTACTACAGTTCCTACTTCCGACGCCAAGGCTAACTCAAGAGTGATTTCTTCTTCAAATCCAATGGGAAGAGAAGAGAGGGAAGGGCAGACCCACATTAGGGCAGAGATTCCATAAAGTCGATGAGAGAGCAAATACAATAGAAAACATTTCAGAATAACATATTTATTTCTCTACAGCCCAAACAACAGCAAACCTGTTCGGAGTAAAGGCATTCGGAGCATCTGAACTAGGCCAATGACTTGAAGACACATAAGCTAACTTTGCAACCTGTATGAGCCAACGCCTGATATAAACATTGAAAAAATAAGAACAAGGCAGTACAAATATTGTATCTTCTATGTTGCAGACTGGTTCAACAGTTCAACGGTTAATGCTACACAGACAATGTTACTCGTGTTCTACTCTTTAGAGGTGTGCATCATCTATATATGTACTCGCTGAAAAGGAACAGCTGCTGGAAGTGTTTACTAAAACTTAAAACATACACTTTGATGCATAATCTCATAACCCTAGAATTCTTGGGGGGCCACAATTCACTGCCTTTCTGCGGTCTAACTGGCCCAGCAGGGTTCACATGTGCAGATGCAGGTTCTTTCATAGTCCTGTCATTTGGCAGAAAAGAGCCCTGCATCCAGTCAGACATTTGATGAACAGGGCTGGGCTGGGAATGCGGTCCTGGGCATGTTTGCAAAAAACCCCTAGATTGCAAGTGAACTTAACAAGCCTGACCCTGCAGTTTAAGTCAGGTCTTAGTCCATCAACATTTTATGTGTTGAGAAAATTGATCAAAATGATGCTTTTTAGAAAACATTTTCCCTAATATAATTACAAACTGGCTCTCAGTTTTAGGGCATACTTCAGCATGATCTCCTAGCTTTACACAGCAGATCACCACAAGACCACAGACGACGACAACACCCAGCCGGGTAGAGAGACTATGCAGCTCAACCATACACCTTGAGAACCATCTTCACCAATCGGGACCTACCAATTGACGTAATTCCTTGAGAAAAACCTCAAGTTTGAAACACGTGTCGGCACAATTTAGCTGAAAGCATGTTGCTTTCTTTCAAACCTTTTTGAAGCGCATACTAACTAGATTGTATGTCACAAAGGTGAGACGTAGTGCTAATTAAAGCACAGTGCAACAAGCAAAAAATAACAAAAAACTATAATAAAACCAACAAGCATTGAAAACACAACCAAAGTGTGGAAATTCATATTTATTTATCTGGTATCACTGTGCCAGCGCCAAGGTACAACGAATGGATCTCAGTCACCAAAACAAGTATCTGTTAGTGGGGGCAACACAGTGCTGCCATCACTGTGAATAAGGAAAGAAAGAAAGCATTTGAGTGTAGATCTATTTACTTCAATAACATTTGATACCATTGCATAGCGCTGTATATGCCAGACGTTACTATTGCCAAGTTTATTGAAACTTAATTTATCAACCTTGGAACGCCGAGATTCTGAGTAAATCCTGTTGGGAATTTGGCCTGCAACCTGCAGACAAAACACAGATCTCAGCAGAGAGCACTTAATGCACAGAAACATCTGAATGACTGCCTAGGAAATGAAGTGAAGATGTCTGGTGAATGATATCTAGGCCATACCTTCAGTGGCATATGAAAACATGTATGTGAGGGAAAATGCCCTGTGATCAAGGAGGAGTACATTTCCAGGACATTCAATCCTTCTTCAAAACCTCACAACTCGGGGTAATAGTAGACCACCTAGATCCCCCTTACATCCAAACAATGGGTAGCCCCGGAACAAGTAATCTTACTCCCAATATCCCCTCCACAAATCAGTGTGGATCTCCCCAGCGAACATCACCAGGAGAATCTGGTCACATCCCATTTGGAAGGTCCTTTTGGACCTTTAAAGAGAAAAGGAGGACACGAGATGGTTATCATCATGGCCACCACCCTGAGTGGCATTTGCCCCCCTCAACCCCATGAGAAATAAGATTCCTGAGCCAGTAGGACATTTCTCAGTGTTTTTGTACCACCTGTTAAATAGGGCAATTTCTGATAAGAAAAATGAGTCCCATAGTGTTTTGTTGGTATAGTGTGACAAGCTAGTCAGGTTGAAAGTGAGGCTACATTCCATTATCCTCTCTTATCAAAGAACAGTCAGAGATGTTGATTGGAGAGGGGAGAAGAGCTGGTAGGATCGTGTATAAAAAATAGACCACCCTCTCCCCTCTGCCCTTTATAATCACCTGGGAATTATTCAAAGGGCAGATAGCACAGTAAGAAAATATTCGGAGAAGTCTGAGTAGCACAGTAAGCCTGTTACTAATATGCGGTTCCATGTGTTACAATCGCGCCATGTAAAGGATGCGGGGTACACTCCTGCAACCCCTGTACCCCTTATACCATTTAAGGAGAGCGGGGGACAACCTCGCAACCCCCGCTCCCCTTAAATGGTTAATGGGGTACACCTTTAACAGGTCAAACCACAGCATGTTTGCCGCAATTCTTTTTATAGGCAACATTTCTGCCGCGATTTTATCACTGCATACCCTAGTATGCCCTGTTAGCATAGTCAGACTAGATTCAAATATGCCCAATTAGCACATTACGATCCCATTCTATCACAGTGTCAGCACAGTGCTCCATGTGATGGGCTAAAGCTGCTTTTGGACCCTTTGCATTAGTATGCAACTTGCAACCAGCAGAGTTTGAACCAGAAAGTGTTCAAGTCTGTGCAACTAGAAATTGCAGAAGTTCAGGTTAATGGCGGGTAGGGGGCTCACACATATGGGATTCATTTTGATACCCGAGCAAAATATCCCAGACTGTAATCTACAGGCAGAAACAAGCACTCACCATGTGAATTACATTCCAGGGTATTTTGGGTTTGCTCCACCTCTTAATCCTGCTCTATTCATGAACTCCATCTGCCTCTCCACCTGCATTCAGTTCTTATAGGGATGTTTGGGTGTTCTGTGAATTCTTAAGGACTCTTCCTGGTTGTTACACCTATAAACACCAGGCGGTATCCATTGTGATTCATTGCAATGCCCACTGCCATCCACGTACATCCTGGCCACCCTTACAGCTTGGTTTGTGATAAGTATTTAAAAGGTACTAGAATCTTGGACTGCAAGTATTCCTATGCATTATTTCCACCGCTTCTATAAAACAATCCTAATTAAACAAAGAAGGCCATGCACAAGTGTGAGCATCGGTGCTCGCTGTGTAATTTGCAATTCCATTACAATTACCATGCACATTATTTATTTTTGTGTGCTTTTTTGCAAATGACATTTGTGTAACCCCAACTTTCATTAGTACGTGGGCAATGACGTCGGGAACTCTGCCTTGATTGTGTTTATTATGCGCCGATACGTCTTTCCTGGCCCTTTTGATTGAATGCATTGGCGGTCTTGGGACCTGTTTGGCATTGATCGGCTGTACTCTAATTCAAAATGACGGCTTTTCAAATAGACATTTCAATTTCCATCCAGCTCAATATTCTAGTACGTGAAATTAGCCTTTCTGAAGGAAATGCGTTCGAGAGATTCTCCCATCGGTCTTCTAGGATGGATTGTCATTGTGGCTGCAGTGATGCTGCTACTTAAGCCATTTATTGAGCTTTGAAATTCTGTGTTTTTTTTAATTGTTAATCGGACCATTTTTAAACATTTGAAATCCGGATAAAGAGAAATAATCTCACAGAGTGTCTCTATGACAAATACTTCTTGCAATGCACAACCATTCTATTTTGGCAGAAGCATAGCCCATGCCCCCTCCTCTAGGTTGTTTTAACCTCAACCAGGCCAAATAGTCAGTTTTGTAAAGGAGCACAGCTTTGTGCCCCCCTGTTAGGGAGAATGTTCATGTCTGTGCCAATTCCCTTTAACCTTAGAGACCCCCAGCTCTTTTGCTGGACTCAGGGCTTTTTAATGTTCACTCCTGAGTGAGTGGGACTTTCTTGTGACTCTCACATGTGTTTTTTTATGAATAGGATTTTTGTGTTCCTTACTGTTTAATGGAGCCTGTTAAACGCCATATTCATCTGCCTTTTGAGCATTGGCACTAATGTTTAACTAGATTTTCTTGGGTGATCTACTCTTTCCAAAAATAGTAAGATAACTCCTGTCTTACCTACCTTTTTTTGTGGCTCCAGCACACACCACCCTATGTGGAGTGCTGTGCGGTTACATAGTAATTCATTTATTCCACTTCTCATGTAACATTCTTTTTCACTAACTAACATGAATGGCTGGTGGTTGTGGTTTCCGTTTTACTTAATTGTGCCATGTATCTGCAGGCTGATTCCTCAGCTGCAGTACCCAAGAGTGTCCATTTTCCCAAAATGGCCACAGTCTTCTTTTTTTGCCATTTCTTGTCAGTTAGTTACTTCTGGGCTTTTACTCAGTTGTTAGAATCATGGTTGAGTCCTTTGTGCATCTTGCCTTTGGCGGGCTTCAGCCCTGAAGGCCGCCCAGGCTCCAGTGTGTCTGTAAAGGCAGGAATTGAGGGAGGGTCCCGAAACCTCCCAGTCCTTTGTCTCTAGGTGTGCCTGAGTGAGACCGGTTCTGACTGGCTGGCTGGATGTCCAGAAGGACAGCCACCCTGCTGGGTGATTGACAGCCTAGGGCTGTGAATGAATGGGAACTTGCTTAAAAGGTGAGTCTTTTGGGACTAGGGGCTGATTCGACCACTGGAGGACAACATCCAATGAAGAAGACGTGAAGAGATGCCAGCAGCACCCTCTTTGACCACAAAGTGCCAGGTGAAGCCCTGCAGCTGTGCGGACCCCGTTTCGTTTCGACTAGAAAGAGCCATACAGGATTACTCCCTCCCTTCGGATAGTGGGACCAACTAGCCTTGAGACAAGCTTCATTTTGGCACAACCTCTGACTTGCTGTGACTTTCCAAGGCTGCAGAATCCCAATGCCCGGGGACCGCTGATTATTATCAAGTGCATTGTCTTTGGAAGTGCAAATCTGGCCAAAACATTTTTGGCATTCAGACGACCCTACAAAAGAAGGAAATCTTCATCCACGGTCCCCTCACCAGAGTCTGGGACTGCGGGGTCAAGTAACCTCTCAGCAGAGCTGTTCATTGTCGGTTTGGGACTGAGAAAAAGGCACCAAAACCACAAAAGGCTGCTGAATGAAGGAGTATCCATTGTTGCAGAGCTCCTCTCTCAAGTACTCCTGCAGAAGCCCGCCAGACATCCTCTCTTTCATCACCACAACCAAGGACTAGGAACAAGGGTCTGCTACACTGCAACAGGAAGGAATCCAGCAGGAACAACCTCTTCAGTTCACAGGTACTGTGGGACCTGGGCTTCATCTACATTTTGGCAATTGTGGTGCTTCCTAGCTTGGGGAGTACTATTTTACCCTCTTTTGTGTTGGCCACAACTCACTTGAACTGGCCTTTCAGCTTGTGCTTCTTCAAGGTGGCTCCTCCTGAGCTTCTGTGATTTTTTATTTGACCTTCTGACTTTTGTAAAACATTTTCTAAGAAGAGAGCATCAGTACATTGAACTAGCCCATTGACTTTGGTTGTCCTGGCTCCCTAAACGCCCCCTCCTGAACCTATTGGCTTTGGTAGTGGTTGTTCCCTTGCAGGTTTTGATTGTTAAACACTATTATTGCTGGGGTAAAAGATGCCCTACTTTTCTCTGGGAGAACCAAACTGTTTTTCAAAGTACAAAGTATGTTCGGATCTAACTATACCTTTTCCCTACTTATAACTCAATATTACAAAGGTGATCATGAATTAGTGTTATTACTGACCTCAAGCAATGTCACTCAATATGCTGGAATATGTATAACATATGAAAAGTTACTCACCTACTTTATTGCTCTTGTTTTTTTGGGATTAATGTTACTATTAGTTGCTGCTTTTTAAAGATTGTCTAAGTATCCTTGTAAAAATATAAATACATATTGATACTATAACTTTAAGTGTGTAAGTATTTACTTGGATACTTGTATTTACTGATTTCATTGTACAGCTCAACAGCTTACATTACCTCTCTTAAGATAAGCCTGGCTGCTCAGTCGCTCTACCAACTTGTATAGTACAGGCCTATATTAAAAGGTGGGTTACCTAATACCAAGAGACAAGTCTTGGAAAGTCCCACACCGGTTGGACTCTGCACATTCTTACCTAACACCCCCTTAGGCCCTAGATGCCTTTTCAAGGCTATTGTGATATGATATGATATGGCATTTATAACGCGCCTTTACACAAGTGTTTTTTAAGGCGCGACGAGCCAAGGGAAGGGTACAGAGGGAAGACAGAGAGAACAATCTTACTAGGCCAGGTGACATTGAGTTTGTGAAATTGCAGGGGTGGAGGTGAAGGGGAAAAGTGCAGGACAGAGGATAAACAGTAATAAATAAAAACAATAAAAAGGAACAATAAATAAAAAGTGTGGCCAGCTGGTGGCAGGGGCATGGGTAAGTGAAGACATCAGGTGTCAAGTGCTAATACGGGGCTGTAGGGACACTGAAACAGCCCCAGAGTGCAAGGGTTGCCAGGGGGGCAGTGGAGGTGAGCAACTGGCAGCAAGGGGACCTGGGCCTGAGAACAGACGGTAGCCAGGTGACCAGTGTAGATTCAGTTTCAGCCAGGGATTCATCAGGGTAAAGGCGGAGAGGAAGCAGAAGCAAAGAGCAGGGTCTTGAAGTGGTTCGGGAACCAGAGATGGTTCTCCTCAAGTTTCAGAGAGGCAGGAAGGCAGTTCCAGAGGGAGGCCCCAGCCGAAGAAAGAGATCTACCACCAACTCGGTGCTTGGAAAAGCGACTGACCCTGAAGGAGTTGGAGGCGGATTAGCGAAGAGCTCGAGAAAGAAGATATTTAAGAAGAGAGAGTCGAAGATATTGGGGCCCCAGAAGGCCTTTTGAACAATGCAGATGGTTTTGAACGTAATCCTTGCAGTCAATGGGAGCCAGAGCAGAGATTTCAGTCCTGGAGACATACATCCCTGGGCTTGAGGCCAAGGACAAATCTTGCAGTCCTGTTTTGGATGAGTTGCAGAGGGTGGAGAGTAGAGGCAGGCAGATTTAAAAAGAGGCTACTGTTGCAGTAGTCCAGCCTAGAGAGAACCAGAGCTCTGGAGAGAGTGAGCTTCTGGGGGAAGGAGAGGAAAGAAAGAATACCTCTGAGGAGGTGCAGCTGGTAGTGTAACTTCTTAGAGACGTCAGAGATGTGAGTAGAGAAGGAAAGTGTGGAGTCGAAGATGACCCCAAGGGTTTTAGCCTCACAGGTGGGAGCAGGAAGAGGGCTCAGAGAGGCTGGACAGAGAGTGACAGGATAGGAGGGAGCGGGTGAACCAATCAGGAGAATCTCAGTCTTACTGGAATTAAGGCAGAGATCATTGGCAGTTCAAGTACATTTCACCATACCATTCCATACCCTTCTATCAATGTTGTTACCTTCTATTTTGGGCAAAGAGTTTAAGTATAAATGATACCCACTGAGCAGTAAACATGGCCCTTTTGTAACTAAGCCGAAATATACCCTGTTTGTATTATGGATAAAAGACAGAGAGCCTAATTTACGTGGAGCAAAGAAAACCTTTCTGTTGCAAAGTGCCTTTGCGCCACACAAAACCTTTTGTAAATCACGCCCGTAATATATGAGTGGTAACAGCGTGATTCCAGAAACCCATCTGTTTTCGATGCCACTGGGTGCCCTGATTCACAAATTGCCATGTACTTTAATGAAAGAAGATCCCTTTGCGTCAAAGGGAGGAATGATGTGGCAGAACCACGCTTTTAAGTGTTTGCATGTTGCGCACAGTGTGTTTTTAACTTCCAATTGCCCTTTGTGCAACATGTCTTGTTTACTATCTAATATGCATTTAATGAAAGCTTGTCGTTCTCCCTTTTCCTGCCCACTGTACTTAGATTGCTAATTGGTACCCTTATGACATATTGTGGCATTTCTGCTTATAGGACCCGCTGTTGCATTCCTCTGATGTGGTGTGTAGTCATAACAACATTCACACAAACAAGCAACAGTGGTAAACACTAAAAGCCACCCAGGATAACAGTCTTAATCAAGAACATGTGCGCTTTCCTGACATAGGAGATTAGCAAAAATGGAAATCAAGGCTTATGATAATTTACATTTTACATTTGAACCCAAAGAATGTGCATACTTAGTGATTGCATTGGCTACTCCTGATTGTTTTAATTTCTATGATTTTCAGGTGAAACATAGAGTAGTGGCATGCACACACGTTGGGGCAATTATATGTCACAAATATCTTTGCATGCTTTATGCACAATCATAGGTACAAAATAGCGAGATACGCAGAGTAGGCCCTTTCTTTGAAAGCCCATTCATGTAAACCCATTTAGGTGCATAGTAGAAAATTGGACCATGTGTACCAAACATATGAGCAGGCCACTGCATCTGCGATTAAAAAAACAGGATGTTGGTTTGATATGTGTGGGTGCCTAAGTTGGTATGTATGTATTGTATTAACACATAGAATTTGAGCATGTTAGTAAAGGCAGCAGTCAGTGGAGTCCTTGATGGGCAGGTTGGTGAGTGGAGCAGAAATCTTGAAACCACATACAGCATATAATAAGATGGCATAGCAAGGCAGTCGAACCCACAGCAAAGAATAAAAAAGGCCTGCAAGACAAAAATCCTGGCTCCCATCCCACACCTACCAATGGCCTATAAGGACAACTCCAATTTTACTTTCCCACATTGCCACCCTTTCCCTCTCTCACTCTCTCCCCCTCAGTCTCTCTCCTCTCTTTCTCAGAAATAGATACATTGCACATCTTGTGTAACAGTGATCGGGGAATTGGTATATGAAGGGAAGGGGCAGTTCACAGACCATAACTTTAGTTTCAGAATGATGCTGAAACCCTACAAGGGAAACCTTCACAGGCAGGTCGACCAGACGAGGATCAGGAAAAATAAATAGTGATGTAGATTACATGAAGTATCCCCAAAATGCTGGGTGCACCATCCCTTGTCCTGAAGTGGGTGCCATAGCTGCAGAAAGGTGAAGGGAAGCACTAGGACAGTGAAATAACAGGGCATATGAGTAGGATGTGCCATCCAACAACACTGCAATCTTGAATGTCTCTCTGGGCCCTCACTGCATACTGATAGCTGCAAGTGCACCTTGGAAAGCTATGGGCAAGAGTAAAAGAATGATCCATGGTAAAAGCAGGCACGCAGTATTTATCTGATTTGAGAGGCTACCACCAAATGTCGGAGGCTACCACCAAATGTCGGAATGGAGGTGCTGGAGTCCTATGAGATAGGGAAGGGGCCATAAATCACATAGGCGGACACCCTCCTGATTCAATGTCCTTGAATATCGTGAGGGAGAGTGTTTGATTTAGGGAGGGACAGTCTACAGTGCCAAAGGCAGCGGGCAGGTGTAGAAGGATAAGAATGCAGGAGAGTTGAGGGTGGTGCACAGTGGTAAGCGAATTGATGGCATGGATGAGTGCGGTTTCGGAGAGTGTTTCAAGCAGAAGCCACAATGAAGAGGGTCAGCAAGTGAGTGTACCTCAAGATAGTTGACTGAGGTTGAGGATAACCGTATCGAAGATTTTAGAGATGTAGTGAAGGACAGAGACAGGTCTGTACAATGAGGGTTGTTGGAATCAGTATTTGTTTTTTTAGGCTAAGTATGGCTGCGGCTGTTCTGTAAAAGGATGGGAAGATACCACTTGAGAGAGATAGATTGAATATGGTCGAAAGGTGAGCAAAAGTGACTGGTGAAATGTGTGATGCATTTGGGTCAATTGGAGTGCAGGATAAATAGTCAGACCAAAGGATGGGTAGTAGTTCACTGGGGATTGGGAGATAAGTCAAATAGAGAGGAGAGTGTGCAGAAAATAATAATAGTGAAGAATGAGTGAGGAGGGGGGATAGAAGTGTGGAGAAGGTGTCCTGAATGTTGGTGATTTTAGTGGTGAAGCAGGAGGCAATGTCATTGGCAGACAAAGAGAGGAGCAAATTCAAAGATTCTTGCTGGGGGAAGCATTACCTGTAGAGTCATGTATAGTTTGTGAGGGTGTGTGTGGAGAGAGACAAAAAGATTAGTGCAATAGGAACATTTGACTGTGAAAAGAGCTATGGTCAGGGTAAGTGTAGAGTCGTTGCAGGCAGTGAGAAGGAGGATCCATCTTTGTGGCATCAGCATAAGCAGTGGCACATTGTCGTCCTCTGAAGCTGAATAGGTGTGGGGATCCATGGTTCAGGGCACAAAAGAGAGGTGGAAAGTAGTGGGAAGCAAAGTGATCATTGAAAAGGATAGACAGTACAGATTTGAAATTTGAAAAGGTGAGCTCATTGTAGTGAGAATTGGAGAAGAAAGAACCTGGAACACGATGTTGACTTGCTTGAGGTAAAGGACCATGAAGTCTAGTTTAACGGACATTTGGTGATAGATGAGGGAGGGGATGGGAGAGTGGCAGAGGAATAGAGATGGTAAAATTAATGAAAAAGTGTTCAGGGGGAAGGAGACAATTGTTGGAGCATAGCAGACCAGGGTGAGAGATAGGAATATGAGATTAAACTGCCTTTGGTGTGGGTTGGAAGGTCATGTAGGTTGACCAGTGAGCTATAAGCAAAGGTGGAGTCAGGTTGAAGCTGTTGGGCCTTATTGGAGAGGTTAGGTAACCCATTATGACAGCAAGGACAACCACAGTGTTTTTAAGTAAGACGTCAAGTTCAGAGAAGAAGAGGTTGAGTGTGCCTAGTAGGCAGTAGATGTGGAGGACAGTAAGAGAGGTTGGAGGGAGGAATGGGACCGAGATATGATCCGCGGAGGAGAATGGGAAATTATAGCTGGAAAGGAGTGGAATTTGAGTGACCTTGCTGATCATGACACCAACACCTGCTTTTTTGGAGAGACAAGTGGAGTGAGAAGAAGAGGCAAAGTCAATGTGAATGGATCACAGGGTGTCAATGTTGTGGGCAGGATGACTATCTGTGAAAGTTTGGTGTGAAGGAAATTAAAATGATTCATGTGAAAGAAGTTTTTTTGCAGTGAGATTGGGCATTCCAGAGACAAAGGGTGAGGTCCATAGGGGGATCAGAGGTAGAGGAGGTTGTTTCTGGACTAGATGAAGGGAAGTAGGTAGGATAGATGATGTTGGAGGGCATGGTATGGGAGAGAGAAGAGCAGTCTGAGTGGAGTTTGGGAGGATAGTGAAGAATGGGCATGAGTTGATAAGGGGATGGGAGCAAAGGAAGCCGAGGGTTGATAGGGGTTGGGTGGTGGCCATGGAAGAGAGAAAGGGAAGAACAGCAAAGAGGAAGACTGTAATTGGCAGGAGTAAGGTATGCACAGAGTGATGAGGAGGTGGTAGGGAGAGCCCACACGGTCTTAGGTGACCAAAGAGTGCAATTAAAAAAGTCACAGGGTCCAAAATGACCAAAAAGTGTGATCTACAAGATGCAGGTTGCAAAAGAATTGGTGTAAATTCAGAGTAGTGATTGTGAATGTCACAGAATGCCATCTGTGTGGAAGTACAATCCTGAACGTTTTTATTTTTGACATGCCAAATGAAGTTGAGTTTTCTACAGAAAAGTGGTGTATACTTCTGATGTGCATAGTCTACAAACACCCTAGCAGATGCAGTGTGAATTATCTATCTTTCTGAGAAAAGTATCATATACTTCAAATGTGCACATGCAGGAGCTGAGTGCAGCCCCTCGTGGGTTTCCTTTTGAAATGTCTATTGGCACTAAGGGAACCATTTCATATCATATAGCAGTCCGTTGATGCCCCTTACCTCCTTAATCAAATATTAGAAGGGAAGAGATAGTATGGTATGGACTTATAAGCAGAGAGCTGAAGCTACATTCATCTTTATTCATATTGGCTTGATTGTTTTAAAAGCACCCCTGTAAAATTGCAATTTGGTAAACTTGTGCATCTGGTTGAAGAGTGTCTGTCCTTTTTGAATTTAGGGACAATGCCAAAAGGAATGATAAAGGTATAGCTTATTAAAAGATAGATATAGTATTTCATGAGAGCATTACAATGAACAGCGAAACCTGAATATGCTGACATACTTTACTCTGGCTTTCTATTTTGGCCTACAGATTAAGGAGACGTGTGCTGTAGGCTTCACACTTGTAAGGGAGAAAGGGTCCTTTTGACACCCCCTGCATCCCGTATGAAGTGGAAGTTATGCTCATTCAATTGCTGGAGACTTCCATATGTCCGGGCTAACAGTGACAGAGCTTGGAAGCCATTGCATGACATATAACATACTCCATTTTGTATTGTTCCCAACTCCATTTTTTACTAGGCCGCGCAATGATTCCTTACAAGCTCTCTCTCCCTTCTTCCAGCGCCGCGCACAGTCAGCCCAACCACCCCCATCAACTCCTCCCCTGTCTGAGCTACGGCTTTCCTGTTCTCACGGAAGCTTGGCTGCGAATTGTAGCAAACTGACACTGTATTTCTTCTCTTTCTCTGAGAAAATTGCCCTGTGTGCGACCGGGCCGAAGCCTGGCTTGTGAAAACCATTTGTCTCCACAAACATGCCCCAGCTCTCTCTAACCCCCAACTTTAGGAATTATTGCCTGCATAACCTTCACTCCAATGAGTTCCTTTCATGAAGTTTTCTAGAGGTCAGCCCAAGAAGTGCTAGGGAGGGGGGTCTGTGAAGAGTGAATGAGGGGGAGGACTATGGTTCTATAGCAAGGGGTAACAAGCAACACGGGAAATACGGGTACATGTTTCATGTTCTTCGTTGTGAGTAGGGTACGTCAGTGTGTCGCGTCGATTTGTTAAGTGTTCAATATTTTTGGGTTATTTGTCATTATTATGAAATGTTCAAAATTTGACTAAAGTTGTGATCACAATGTTTTGATGTACGATCATAGAAGGCTTTTGTGGTAATAGAACTATAAAGATATAAAGAATTGATAGTAGCAATTGATACACCTATACATGCACACGCACTTAACCAGTGAATACAATTAATGGGTGCAGATACGCCCCTCTTGCACATATGTCAACACCTCCCATTATATAGTGAGAAGATAAAAAAGTACCACAAGCAATGGCTAATGGAAATTAAGGGGGATGGGTCATCTCAAATATGGCCGGAGGGAGGGTCTTTTGATAAGACAGTACTGGACCTCCTGGCAACATACCTACCGATCAAATACAAGGAAACACAGCTCCAAAATAGAAGAGAGGTACTAGACCTTTGGTGTATTTTTGAAGAGGTCCCAATTGCTAAAAAACAAAGATAGAGAGTTACAGCTTGCAGTGACAGCTGCTTAAGGAGAGGGAAGGGAAGAAAAAGGTAAGGGCCAAGAACCCAAAAAGTTGTACCCATTGTTAACTAAACCCGCTGAAGGATATTGCGACCCTCTGTATTTGCCCCGGCCAAGCGTGCCCCCCACATCGGCAGCAGTACTCCCTCCCCCTTATTATCCTAAAGGGTCGTATGGGCCAAAATGTGTGCCTCCAGTACATACATCTAGGACGCCTCACCCATGATTTAGAAACACAGATAACCACTACACAGGAAGAATTATCCCATTTAAGAACATTGTGTGAGAGTAGCCAGCTCTTGCCTGGGGTTGGACAGACACCACCACCCCCACCAATCTAATACCTCTGCATGTACAGCAAAGGATGAGTGTAAGTCAATTGACTTCCTATTTCACGTTGACAGTGTGCCAGTTAAGGTGATACGAGTAGGGCGAGAAGACGAGCAGGTGAGTGCGGGACAGGGAAGTGTGACATCGGACAGGGAAGAAGAGTGCTGGAGCGATATCGATGAGTATGTGGAAGGGCCTAAAGCAAGTGGCATGGGTGCTGGGGCGGAGAGGTAGGTAGCATTACAAGCGAGAATGGCAGCAACATGTGCAGCAAACAGACAGGAACAATGGGCGGGAGAGGAGCAGTATGGAGGGTCCCAATGGCAAGGAAGACCTGGAAGAGGAAGAGGTGAGTCCGAGGACAGAGAGGCTATGGAGGACAGGGACCCCTATTGGCACAGAAGGGGTACAAGGTAGACAGAGAGAAGTTGCAGTATTGCTTAAAAGAAGTGCTGTACTTAGGCCAATTGATATCAAAGGATGGGAAACGAATAATCCCAGCCAGAGCAGCAGCAGTACGTGCAGCTATTAGACCTCACACAGTAAAAGATATGCAGAAGTTCCTAGGCATTTGTAATTATTGCCGGGCATGGATATTAGACTATGCAGCATACACAATGCCCCCCCTGTTACAGGCACTAAAAGATGCACAGTGAGAAAACTCAGCAATTACATGGACACAAAAGATGAACACTGCCTTTGAAACATTGAAAGAGCTCATTTCCACCGCACCAGTCCTAGTTACCCCAGACTGTGAATGGGAATTTACCTGGTGGGAACCTTATGACATCAGTAGGACACAAACCTCTGGCCTACTAGAGCGGCACACTTGACGCTGTGATGCAGGGACAATTCGTGTGTGAACACGCTCTTGCAGCCGCCACCTTTGCCATTAAAAAAGCACCACCATTGTGATGGGATGCTCAGTGACATTGTTCGTCGAGCACTCCTTATTTGCAATTCTTGAAAGGTCCAAGTCCACACTGACAACGCGAAGGGCGACAGCATACGAAATTATACTCTCTAGCTCCAAAATTCACGTAGTGCACTGTAAAACGCCAAACCCAGCTACGTTCATCACAGAGCAGAGCCATGCACGGTGGAGGTCATGCAAAATCATGATTGCACCACATACGGTGGGGCGATGACATTCCCAAAGCAAACGAAAATGCCCTAGGGGATGGTGAGGTATATTATGTGGAAGGGCCAGCCTCCATTTGTCCAGAGACAGGGGAAAACACGTGGGAGCAGCAGTTGTAAGATTGGAAGACAGGGAATATGAGACAATTGTACAGGAAACGTTACCAATGCATTTTTAAGCACAGGCAGCAGAACTTGTAGCATTAATTGAAGCATTACACATGGCAAAACGGTGTGCAGTGACAATATATTCCGATTCAGCATACATGACCACAACAGTGCATGGTGGGTTATCAAGGTGGAGAAGGAGAGGTTTCAGAAGGACAGATGGGTCCCCAGATCAGCACGCAGCGCATAACTCTTGAAAGAGCTCATAGAAGCCTTAGCAAAACCATCAGTAGTGGCCTTAGTGAAGTGTCAGGCCCATACAAATAACAGAGACGTCATATCATTGGGAAACGCGGCGGCAGATGATGCTGCAAAATAGGCAGCATATTTTCAAAAGCCCCAAATATCAGAATATATACTGAAAGGAAATGTGCAGGAGGAAAAAGAACTGGGATACAACTCAATGTTAATTTTGCAAATAATAGATTTACAGAAAAGAGCCCCAAGTGAAGAGCATGAGCTGTGGTCAAAAAGGGGATGCACACTGTCTGCAACAGACCTCCTGTGACGCCAAGACAGCACAGGAAAGGTAGTGATGCCCTTAAAACTTTTACAACTTGCATTTCACCAGTTGCACCTCCCAGCACATACGGCAAAACAACACAAATCGGCGGATATACAGGAAAATTGGTTTGTTCCACAACTACAGGAACACATAGCGAAATTGATTATTGAATGCACAACATGTCAAACATACAACTCTGGAATGACTTTGAGAACTCTGCGAGGAACATTGCCCAGCCCCATCGGACCCTTTCGTGAATTGCATATTGATTATGCGGACATGGGAGGGACGTGCAATGAAGCAAGAAAATCTCATTGTGGTGGTCTGCCCATTTTCACGCTGGGTAGAAGCAGAACCCTGGGCCCACCGAGATGTGAAATTTGCGGCAAAGTTTTTAGTGAGAGAGGTTTTCCCGCGATGAGGCATTAGTGACATCATACGCTCTGACAACGGGGCCCACTTTGTAAACAACCTATCGAAAGAAGTGACGTCCCTGCTAGGAATAAAACACAAGTTATGTTCCATTTACCACATGCAAGTGAACGAGGTTGTCGAAAAAATCAACAGTCTCTTTAAAAGTAGCTGTCAAAATTGTGTCACACCCTTAACAAAAATTGGGTGTATTGTCTGCCCCAGCACTGTTTCAATTACGCACACAGCCAAGTAAAGACCGCCACTTGTCCCCGCACCAGATAGTAACCGGGAGACACATGCAAACTCTGATATCTCCAGTTAGGAGAGCATCAGACTCTCACAGAACAGCCACAATACCAGGTGAGGAATTTAAGGAGTGTTTAACACAACTCACATGTGCAGTAAGAAGCATAGCAAAACAGGTTGCACCCCCCTTCATGCGAGAAAGTGAAAGTGACCCAAACACTGTAGCAGCAGATAGCCCCACCACACAGCTAGTGCTCAGGGAATGGGTCTACATTAGAAGTTTCGTGAGGAGATGGAATTCTCCAATATTTCATGGGCCTTATGAAGTAGTGTATTGCACACCGTCAGCGGTGAAGGTTAAGGGCATGAAATATTGGATACACATCTCTGATGTTAGAAATGCATACAACGGTACAGTGCCAGAAGGGCAACAGAGCACAGCTGTACCCTAAGGGAAAATAAACTAAGTCGGTAAAACAGGACATGGTTGGAAAACACCTGCAACATATGTAAATATAGAAATATGAAAGTCATGTAAATTATTACTGAAATGCAAGATATTTAAATGTTTACATAATCGATAGATGTACATATATGATTTGTCTCCCTATATACCTCCCTCTTTGTCTTTTAACTAAAATGCTTTTACTGTAATTCTTACCTTCACTGCTATCTCCCTCTCTATAAAAAGACAAATTGAAAAGACAAATTGATGTAAATTAATGTGTAGCCATTCTATCTCACTCTGTAGGTACAAACATGGCAGAAACGAGGGTCCTCAATGACAACGCTACAACTGTAGTTAGTCATAGGGCAAATATTAGTGCCACTAGAGCCTACTCCTACGAGTGTGGCTTGTGCTCCACAGCTATTGTGTTCTCATCAATATTGTTATGTTTAGGACTGTACTGGGCAAGTTCTTTTATTTTGGAAAACATAAAAGAAGGGGGTGAAGGGGTGAGGGGGTAAAACTGATACAAGAAGGAACCCACCTAATATGGGATGGTTTTAAACTGATTTGGGCTCACAATGTTTCCACAAACCTCACTACTCTGCATAAAAACTGTTAAGGCCGCATTGGTTGAATACTCAGTAATCAATGCTGATGACAATTAAACTAATGTATATGATGAGGACAGTTCAATTCCTGACATGTTAATGTTGCCACGCGATAATGTACAGACAGCCTTAGAACCTACCTCAAGCGACAATTACATGCATTTTGGAACTCATACTCTCACCCCACTCACCCTCCCCACCACACAGTATTGGCAGCCAAGTTACGAACAAAGCGGAAAGTTGGTTGCTGGCATTTTCCCTATCCATCACCAGAGGCTAATGAAGGTACATAATGACCTAGGAGGGAGTAGCAGCGGGAAAAAGGGGGTGGGGCAGAAAACATATGACGCATACCATGGTATTGGCCTTGATGCAATATAAGACCCCCACCACCCAGACCAATCTAATCGATAGTACGCTGACATGAGCACCATGGCTAAACAAACAACTAACAAGAGTTGCTATGTGTGCTCCTTGATACCCCACGCCTTGGCAACACCTAAAGTCCTAATACCCCAAGAAACACCTATTGCTGATGCCCAGTGTCTTATTCATCTTGCACTCTGTCGAATCCGGAGTACCTTCCAGGTGCACAACGTCTCACTACAACTGCTTGAAAATGAAAAAACCTGCCACAGCAAGCCTCAAGGAGTACTAAGCATAAAGGAGACATTTTTGTTATAAAGGGGACACTGTTTTCAGAGAATAGGTGGCAAGAGGAAACAGACATGTGTAAAGGAGAAGCATTTCAGGGACTGTCTGATAAAAAATGACATTGGGTCTAAACAACATGTACTCCAACAGATAATGGAAGGTGCCAATGGGCACAAACAAACACTGAAACAAGACACTTGTCCTCCCTGACATGAAGAAAGGAACAGCATCTTTAATGGACACTTAATGGGTATGCGGCAAGCAGGCGTACTTGCACCTCCCGCCGTCATGGAGGGGTACTTGTGCCCTGGCCATGCTGCATTTGGCCCGGATGGTAATTCCTGAGAGTAATGTTCAGGGGAGAGGGTGCCCGCCGAGATGTCTCAAGCATGCCAGTCAACAACCGAAGAACCCCCCACATATGATGTACTGTCGGAAGATAGGCTGCATGACAGAGAGTCGCGAAAAAGGAGAGCATCGAATTACATCTCAACAGACTCTTCCAAACTCTTGGCACAGATACTTGACAGGTTTAAGCTTTTTACAGCAGTAGAGACCTTTTTTGCATTACTCATACCAAGTATCCAGGCTCGAGCAAATGCCAAATGGTTGCATATGGTCCGCTGGGAACTGATCCAATTGGCAAATGACTCTGAAGAAGGGTTCAACGTCACCAAGGTGGAACTTAGATCCCTAATGTTGATGACCATGCAGAATAGGTACGTGCTGGACCTGCTCAGAGCAATGGACGGTGGTGTTTGCTGAAAAATAGGGAGCCATGTTAAACGTTCGTGCCTTCTGCTGATGCTGACAATGGGACATTATCACACGTGATAGCTGCAGTACACAATCTCGACGAAAGGATGAAGAATGAGGGTGGCGTACATTCAAGCAACTGGTTCTACGCACTCTTTGAGTGGGTTCCATCGTGGCTTGGGACTGCCATGAAGCTGCTCGTACCCATTGTAGTAATTTTTCTGTGCATTTTTTGTATGTGCCAGGTAGGGGTTCGATGCTGTGCAAAGTCAATCCCCAACAGTGCAATGATGATGGTGACAATGGGCAGCCCAGCAAAGGTGCCTCAAATTGCAAAAGATGTCCAAGTACAAATGGGAGAAGACCCGGAACCTAAATATCAAATGACCGCAGTGTATACAGGGTAGATAAAATATATCATACCACTATTAAAGAACCCTATGAATTAGAATGGCATAAGGAGGTATGAGTGGATCTGGCTGGGGATGGTGGGTGCATTTACATGACTTGTACCAATGATGAATATGCCAGAAGAGGACAAAGCCTGAGATCTGTCTGTAGGGCCTGGATGTCATCAATGGGACCCCGGCCAGGGATGAAGCAGTATTAGAGACAGAAGAACAGAAATGTTTGAGGGCCCTAGCATCTTCGTTACTTTAGATGTAATGAAAGGGAGGAATGTAAGGGAGGAAGGGTCCTTATGAAGTGGGAGTTATGCTCATTCAATTGCTGGAGACGTCCCTATGTCCGGGCTACCAGCGACAGAGCTTGGAAGCCATTGCATGACAATTAACAAACTCCATTTGGTACGTCCCCAGACTCTATTTTGTAATGTTCCCAACTCCATCTTTTACTAGGCCGCACAATCATTCCGAACAAGCTCCCTCTCCCTTCTTCCAGCACTGCGCAGAGTCAGCCCAGCCAACCCCACCTCATCCTCCCCTGTCTGAGCCACGGCTGTCCTGTTCTCACGGAAGCTTGCGCGTGAATTGTTGTAAACTGCCACTGTATTTCTTCTCTTCCTCTGAGATCAGTGCCCAATGTGTGACCGGGCCAAGGCCTGGCTTGTGAAAACCATGTGTCTCCACAAACATGCCCCAGCTCCCTCTAACCCCCACCTTTAGGAATTATTGCCTGTATAACCTTTGCTCCATTGAGTTGCTTTGATGTAGCAGTTGGTAGGACCCTTCGCCATCAGCCACCCTAGACTGCCCCCCCATATAACTAATCCTGTGCGATCATATATTCTCCCTATACTAACATCTATCGGTCCACTCGTTTGAACCATGAGGTGCCAGCTAAATGAATCTCAGAATGACACTTTTAGATAAGGCAACTGTGTCCCTGTCCCCACTGAGACCTAGATCAAGAATGTGCAACTTTACCTACAATTTATAGACGACCCTGCATTTTTGTTATAGTTTTTATGTCTCATATCAATCCTTGCATGTCAGTAATCACTGTGTGGTTTAGATTAGTTAGACGATTGATGGTGTGGACTCCACCCCTCCCAGATGAGCCCAGCTGACCCACATGCCACAAGAAGCAACCTGTTCAGCACCAGCCAATCGAGCAGCACCGTCGCCATAAAGCATATAATCTATTACCTGAATGAGCCAATGAAGTGGCACCATGTAACACATATAGAAATCGTCATCGATGACGTGTATTGTGGTTAAAATGTCATGTTTCGGTATTGTTGGCAGAGTGCTCTCAGAGCAGCAGAGTCCTCTGCATGCCTCATTTTACTATTATATAAAACATGCTTTGTTTGACTCGCAATCTTTCATCTGGTCTCATTCCCTACTGGGGTGTGTCCATCAGTGTTCATTTATTCCGAGTTTGGATTTTTTATTTATTGGGAATGACCTCCTTCGTCCTTTAAAGCTGCTCCCACAACACATGGGTCCATTTACACCCAGGAAGCCTATTGAAATCTTAGTGGGGTTTCTGACATCCCTCCCAGGTGGAGAGGCTGGCTTCCTTAGGGGGTAGAGCTGGCAACAGGCACATCACAAATGTCATCAATGACATTTGTGATGTCATCTTTGATGTCCTGGGCGTTAGTCTTAGCAATGCACGGTGGTGGCGCGAGTTATGGTTGCTTAGCTTACCATAACTGGCAAATTTCAGGGGGTTTTCGGTTTTACTTAGAACCATAACGTCCCTTAAACAAAGTTTTTTTACTGAATATATATATATATTATATATATATATATATATATATATATATATATATATATATATATATATATATATATATATATATATATATATATGCCATTGCAATTTTATATATCCTTTCCCCACTGTGGGATTGGGTGTGAGCCTGTTCCTTGCAAACCTGATGACTACAGCTACCAGAAGTCCTTGCAGCAGAATCATTAATTGTGAACACCTGCACTTGCTGTGAGCTGCAAGCTAAGACTGCCTCCCTGACGATGTGAAGAGCACAGAAACCGGTAGGAGGAGAACACCAGTGGCTGAGTAGGTTAACTGTGCAGGGAACTGGAGTGCGCCCCTCTCCTCTTTTTCATCACATTTCCTGGATTTTTGAAGTTTGGAATCTTCAAAATCTGAAAGGGGCTGCACCGGGGTGACACATGCCCTGCTTTGGAGTGCCTTACTGTGGGCTACTCCCCTCCTTTCCCCACTGTGGGATTGGGTGTGACCCTGTTCCTTGCAAACCTGATGACTACAGCTCTACAGCTACCAGAAGTCCTTGCAGCAGAATCATCATTGATTGTTAACACCTGCACTTGCTGTGAGCTGCAAGCTAAGACTGCCTCCCTGGCGATGTGAAGAGCACAGAAACCGGTAGGAGGAGAACACAAGTGGCTGAGTAGGTTAACTGTACAGGGAACTGGAGTGCGCCCCTCTCCTTTTTTTCATCATATATTTATATATATATATATATATTTTATCATTTTATTCAATTAAAATTGCAATGGCACAAACATGCTTACAAAACTTTTTAACATTGATTTACAGAGCGGAGGACCAGTGTCATTAACAATGAGTTAGAGGATGACGATATAAGAAAAGATGATGTATGGCAAGTAGAAACATAAACCTATGGCAAGGACAGTAGAGAATGATATAGGGAGGGGATAGTGGAGGAAGTGCTAAGTCTTAAGATGAAGAGGTGTGCAATAAGTGCTGTGGGGTTGTCGTAGAGAGGAAGGGGGAGAGGAGAACAAGGAGATGTGGTGGCTTACAATGCTATGCAAGAAGTTCTTCATAAAGGAGGAGAGCTGGCATGAGAGGGAGAGCAAGGGGCACACGGGTTGGCAACAAGGCGATCCAAGGATGATCATAGGGATGTATGTAGGTTTGATCTATGTATTTGTTTTATGTAGGGTGAGGTGATTGTTCAGTGTTTTTGATCATTTCTCTATGTTTTAGTAAAGTATCAGTCAGAAGAACCCTGTTTTGACACATTTGATTTTGGCATTGTTGTGCTATTTTTATTTTGATGCTTCTGTACTGGTTCACTCATCTCCGAAGAGTACACCCTTTCCTCCACCCATTTTGCCATATGAGAGTAAGGAATGAACAACTCATTTTTGGTGCCTGTTCACCTCTGTGACTAGATCCCTATTGCACTAGTAGTAGGGCGGGTGGAGTATAATCCTTAGAGGCCATCACTCTAACGTGTACTATTGCTGGACAATAGTAATTTTGTCACAAATCTCTGGTTTGCTTTAGGCTATGCAAGTCAGCTTGGAGTTCAGCAAAGATCGCCACTTTATTAAATCAAGGTGCATGTTTGCACACAGCCACTGTATTGAATCTAGATGCATTTTGAGCACAGCCACTGTATTGAATCTAGGTGAAATTGTGAGCCTAGCCATTGTATTGAATCTTGGTGCATGTTTGAGCATAGCCACTGTATTGAATCTAGGTGTGTTTTGAGCATTGCCACTGTATTGAATCTAGGTGTATTTTCAGCATAGCCACTGTATTGAATCTTGGTGTATTTTGAGCCATTTTATTGAATCTCGGTGCATCCCTGAATATAGCCAGTCTATGAAATATAGTTCCTTTTTGAGTATAGCCACTGTGTATAAACTCAGCTGCATTTCTGAATATAGCGACTAGCTGAATAGGATACTGCAGCCCTTTGAATCTTGCCACTGTGCTAACCACCCCTGTTCCTTGCTCCTCTCCTGCATACCTCACATGTACCACACATGCCCAAAAGGGCCAGCCACAGCACACACACAAACACACAAACCACACATCTGCCACAACAAACAACCACAAACAACAAACAACCCAGACACTGGGCCTTATCCTTCTGGACGCAACAGGCCATTGTAACAATCAAAGCACCCTCAGGAAGCCGACACACACAGATTCCAGTTTCTCCTAGTTTTGCGAACATCAGCAGAAGAGCACAACCTCTATCCTATTCCTCTTCCCTCACTAACCCACCCTCCCCTCTTTCTTTTTCTTATAGAGCCACATGAGCGCCTGGACACCATGCAAAATGGTAGCAGTGAATGGAATAAATCAGCATAACATACTATAACAAAGGTGACCAAAACAGGGCCACACAGAACCTTCCCTGGTCTGTGCAGCACTTTGCTTTGGAAGCCAGTTGGTGGGATGCCTGGTGGCTATAACGGCACCCGCGAGCAGAGCATGTCGGATGCACCGGCAACTTGTATAATGTTGCCGGTGCATCCGGCTTCCCCATTCCCATTGAGCCCTATGGGGCCCCTATGGGGCTCAATGGGAATGGGGAAAAATGTCTTCTGGCGCCCCTGAAGGGGCAAATACTGGGTTCAGCAAATCCATAATGACACGGTAATTGCCCATTTCTGGGTGCCAGAAAAAAACAAATACTGGCAGCAGCCGTGCCTGTATTACAGGCACGGCTACCGCCAGCCTTGTAATGAGGCCCATTGAAATTATATGAATGAGTGATGTATGAAGGCCATCAAACTTAGGGAATCCATACAGTCGTGCTGGGAATCCTGCTTTGTGGTGTTAGATTTTGAAATTGTTTTTAGTTCTTTTTAGTTAGAAGAGGAATATAAACAATTAAATAATCTATATAAATATATATCCTTTTCTCTGCACAAATCTAATAAAGAGATATTTTTAAATACATCATTATATTAGGTATATTTATATTCAATAAAAAAAACGTTGTTAAAGGGACATTATGGTTAAGTTGCGCTACTAAAAACCTCTGAAATTCAGTAAAAAAACTTTGTTAAAGGGACGTTATGGTTCCAAGTAAAACCGAAAACCCCCGAAATTCGTACATTATGGTAAGCTAAACAACCATAACTCGCTCCACCACCGTGCACTGCTAAGACTAACACCCAGGACATCAAAGATGACATCACAAATGTCATTGATGACATCACTGATGACATCACATGTCTGGCTCCTTCTTTTTTCCTTTACTGATATATCTAGGCCAGTAACATTCAGGAACTAAACATTCACTATACTATAGTACAAAGTACTATATTTGTAGACTTATACTTCAAATATGTTCTTACAGTAATTCACTTAGGGTCCACTCAAAGCATATGAAACTTATACAAACGGGAAAACACAGACTTCGAAGACAACAATGATTTCTACGTATGAAGATGATTAGTACGATTATCAACACTGTCTTATAGTTCTGTTGTTTTTTTATTACTGTACTTTCCCTGAATATGCTCATATTTGTACACATTGCATGTACACTACTTTCTTTAGTGACTAGTCACAATATTTGATAGTTATACATAGGGAAGTAGTAGCTTTGAAGCAGAGCAATCATTTCTGTACATGAAGATAATCAGTTAAGTTATGAAAATTGTCGGGTAATGCTGCTGCTTTTTTGTTTACTTCACCTTCCCTGTATACGCTCTATTTGTATGTGTTATTGTCTGTT